>NC_137326.1:108117923-109495423 GCF_965287045.1 Carcharhinus amblyrhynchos
ATTCCAATGTTGTATAATGGAACTTGCCTTGTCAGTGAGGAAAGTCCTGAAGAAAATGATTCAGACAGGTTTGTCACAAGTGACTGTCTGTTGCAGCAGACGTGACTCCAGGAAAGTGTTGCCTCCCTGATGCCAGAGTCAAGGATGTTACTGTCTGTTACTTACTAGTGAGAAACGGATGGAGCAACCTTTATTTCTGACCCCTCTTGATAAGCTTGTTTACTTCATTTACAGTACATGTGGCCACATGTCTTAGTTTGATAAACATATTTTCAACTGAAGGTATCACGCATTAATCTAAACATGTACATCCATGGCTGTTAGAAGTTGTTCTCTTTTCTTTCCCCTAAGACTGACTGGTTTTGCTCTTTGTTTTTGGGTGTTTTAACACCTTTGCTGTACATTGCCCATGATCATTTTTCATTTGTGAATCTTGAAATATTGACGCAGGAACAGGCTGCAGTGCTAATTGAAAGATGAGATGCCGTTCCTTGAGCTGGCATTGAACTTTATTTCAACACTGTAGCAGACCGAGGACAGAGATGTCAGTGTAAGATGAAGAATGAAAATGGCAAAACATGGAAGGTCAGGAGTCATGCTTGTCTCACCCACTCTGTATCTCATCTCATTTGACACTTCACAGCCTTCTGGACTCAACACTGAGGTCAGAAATTTCAGACTGTCGGCTCGATCAGTTTTCATCTTTTGCATGTTGCATTGATGATCTTATTTTCTGTGTCTTTTGGGTGTTCATTAAACTGCCATCTACACCCACTCTGCACAAATTGTTTATTACAACCATTGCCACTTCATTGTCTTCTTTACCATGAGTTTTTTGTTAGTTAACCTCACCTGCCTTCTACCCCATCACAGAACCACCCTTTTGTTCATCTCCCCTCCCTCCTTTCATTTGCTCAAAACGTATTACATTTCCATCTTCCTTCAGGTCAGAAGAAAAGTTCCTGACTTGAACCTTTAGCTTTGCTTCTGTCTCCATAGGTGTCCCCAGACCTGCTGAGAACGTCCAAGGTTTTCTGTTTTTATTTCAGAAATCCGGCATCCATTGCATTTTATTACATTTCACAAATGGTAATTCAAAGTGGAAACTGTAAATTGAAGAATAGATGAAACTGAACAGCCAAGAAGTTATTTAAAATAACATTCTGAATTGACACATAAAATAGGCCAAAGAAAATTCTTCAGAAACCTGTTGGCCAATGAACACAGGCACAAGTGGTGACATGGGCACAAAATCCCGCAGGAGGCCAAAGGAGTGATTCTTATCAGTGAGATCTTTTGCAGCATGATTGCACCCCCCGCCATTTAATGTAATGAGGTCTCCACCCAGGAATGTCATTTTGCATACTGTATCATTGCATTACCAGGTTTCTCTGCTGTGTCACCCCCCACATTGGGATTTCCCCTGTCAGTGAGGTTTATGATAGATCAGGAGCAACAGTGGCACAGAGGTTAGTACTGCTGCCTCACAGAGCCAGGGACCTGGGTTCAATTCCAGCCTTGGATAACTGTCTGTGTGGAATTTGCATTTTCTTCCCGTGGCTGCATGGGTTTGTTCCAGATGCTCTGTTTTCCTCCCACACTCCAAAGATGTGCAGATTAGGTTGATTGGCCATGGTAAATTGTCCCTTAGTGTCAGGGGGATTAGCAGGATAAATACATGGAGTTACAGGGACAGAGCCTGGGTGGGATTGTTGTTTGTGCAGGCTCGATGGGCCAAATAGCCTCCTCCTGCAACCTTGGGATTCTATGATTCTATGAGCATGAACAGGGCAAAGAAATCATACTGGGTCACAGTGTGACCAGGGGGAGAGGGGCATGACAGGGAAGGGCCCTGGCATAGCCCCTTGACATTGTACTCTGGCAATGCCTCGGCAATGCTGTGAGGCGGTGCTTGGGCAATGCCAGGGATAAGTGCTGAGGAGGATTCCTCTGGCGAGTTCCAAATAGGAGGAGCATGTTCCATGAGCATGTGGGAGAGGGAGGATTCTTTGTTTTGTTTTGACTTACGAATGTGAGATTCATAGAATTCCTACAGTGCAGGAGGCCATTCAACCCATCAAATCTGTGCTGACTCTCTATCAGAATATCTTACCTAAGCCCTTTCCTCTGTCCTATCCCCATAACGCCACATTTTTACAATGGCTAATCCATTTAACCTGCATATCTTGAAGCACTGTGGGACAATTTAGCATGGCCAATCCATCTAACCTGCTCATCTTTGGGCTGTGGGAGGAAACCGGAGCGCCTGGAAGAAACTCATGCAGACACGGGGAGAACGTGCAAACTCCACATAGACAGCTATCCAAAGCCAGAATTGAACCCTGGACCTTGGTACTGTGAGGCAGTGGTGCGAACCATTGTACCACCATGCCACCTTATACTGGAGTTCAGGGCACCCTTCAAAAACCTCAATCTCTGGAAAGGTAACATTGCAGGGTCTTTCAGGTACCACCCAGCAATGTGATGGCATGGGTCACAACTCCAGAAGTTGTTTCTTGTAAGTACTGGACATTAGGACAAAAGGAACTGACTATGCAACCAGCATGCTGCACACCACTGTTCTCACCTGGCACAGCACTTAGAAGAAATAACAGAAAATTCTGCCCAGCATTTCACAAACTGTCAAATGGAATTGCTAACAACAGCAAAGAAGTTAGTGAAAATCAGTGGGTATGTATAGTTTGAGTGAAGTGACCATTAACTCTCACACTCAGCAGCAGAGATACATCTTGTTGCAGCATCTGTCACTTTACTGTAATCAGCCCTGTACAGGTTTCCTGCTGCTGCTTAACATTGCTTTCCTGGAATTACACCAGTGTTGTGAAAGCTATGTACATTAGTTGTAGAGACATTAATTCATTTACAAAAAATTTATTGCAACTGGTCTCAATTTCACTTGAATTGTAACTTGTATTTTTGATCATAATAGAAGGAATTCATCCTAAATGTCAGATACTAATTTGCCTCTTGTATTAAATGCATTATTTGTCACAATTACCATGCAAACAGGATCCACTTTAGTTTAATGTTTGACTAGCATTGAAATTATAAAGGCAGGCAATACTATAAGACCAACAAGCACAATTATATCAAGTGGTAAATGAATCACATTGTCCCCTTATCAAACTTATCCAGGCGCAAATTTTCCAGCCCATTGTGCCAGTCGATTGCTGCAGTGAGCTGGAAAGATAGTGCCCAAGGCTTTCGTGCTGGGGGAGAACTGGTCTCAAGCTGAAAGTCACCTTCCCATCCATGCTTTGCCAGTGAGCGGCTTTGCACGCTCCCAAGTACATCAACATGCCTGACATGGCTGTTTCCAGCCTCCCAGACATTCCCTCCCTTGTCAGTAACATCTTGTCATTGAGAATCACTCGTTGTTCACACCAACGGGGACCAGACGTTATTGCCACTCCGGGGGTATTGGAGGTCATTGAAGCTGCTGGGTGGTCAGGGGCATGGCCAGGCAGTGCCCAAGGGGCAATGCCAGCTTAGCAGTGCCACCAAACACTCTTGCACTGCTCACACCATAACTGTACCGGGGCAGCACCGAAGGGGTGGGGCAATGAGTGGGAAGACAAGAGGGAGCTTCACAAGGGTGAGGCAAGGGGGAGAGCCCTGCATGGGGGATGATCAGGGTGGAGGGATATCAGCAGGGGTGGTGATCAGTGGTAGGAGGAGGGTGGGGTTCTGCAGGGGTGTTGATTGACGAGCACAGGCTCTGCAGAGGTGGTGATTAGTGAGGGTTGGGGGGGCACTGGCACAGGGAATGATTTGTGGGGATAGGGATGGCAGTGAGGGGGTGAGAGACTAACCTGCACAGGGAGCAATCAGCGAGGGCTAAGGTGGGGGAGGGGGGAGGGTGATGTCCGTGGGGCGTGAAGGCAGGAGGTCTCTCGGTAGGAGATTGGAGATCCTGCGCAATGGCATCCCAAGCAGTACACAGCTGGCTTTACCTACAAGCTTAGGCTCCTCCAACATCTTCCACACTTCTGTCCAAGAAAGTGACAGTGTCATAAGATCGCATTTTCAAATTCGCCCAAAAGCAGGTCTGAAACTTTCCTATTTTATCATTTGCTTGGCACTTGGAGTTTATTCGGGACGTTCTTGCCCATCCAATGTAGTGATAATTGTACAGCACCAAAGAGTAGAGGGAACATTTACTTCAGGTATTACAAAGATTGACTGAGGGAGTTAAATTGTCTTTTGAGTACTTTGTTGAAGTGCTGCCTCTAATAATCTCTTTTCACCAAATACAAGTCTTGGTATGAAAACTGGAAACATCCACCATGACCTATGTTGGTTTAAAAGTAGTTGAGATTAAACATGCTTTGGCAATGGCGTTGAAAAGCAACATTTGTCTGCACTATGAACCTGTGCTAAGTATGCTTTTCAAATCATTCGAGGAGCAAGCATTTAGCAATTTGCCTGATCTCAGCAGTTGAACTTTGGAGACAACAAACTGAAAGAGCTGTCTGGTGGAGTGCTTCATAAGCTAAATAATCTCAAAATACTTGTACTGCAAGTATCTCATCTGAACAAGATAGGTTCATGTGCAAATATCGGGGTGTGAAATAGTGACATTCTCAAGCATCAAATCAGGTTAGAAAACCATTCAAATAAAGTCCAATCAAAGCGTTGCATAGTCACTTTGCTCTTAAAGAAAGTTAAGGCTGGTGACATCTTAAATGTGATGTCCAACTTAATTTTGCAGCAAGTAATACTACTTATAATTGTTAAAAAGTTATAAGTTCAGCAGCTGAAAGTTCTGTAAAACAAAGTTAATGATCCAGTGAAAGAGCCCAGGAGATGATTAGTATATAAAAGTCTTCAATTGATCAGGAAACTGGTTAGATCAAGAACATACAAAATGAATTCCTTTAAGATATTTTCATGTTTCTTATTTGTTTTTGTCATAATTTTTTGAATCAAATGGGGCGGCACGGTGGCACAGTAGTTAGCACTGTTGCTTCACAGCGCCAGAGACCCAGATTTGATTCCTGGCTTGGATCACTGTGTGTGTAGAGTTTGCACGTTCTCCCCCCATCTACGTGGGTTTCAGGCAGGTACTCCGATTTTCCTCCCACAGTCTGAAAGACATGTTGGTTAGATGCAGTGACCTGAACAGGAGCCAGAGTGTGGCGACTGGGGAAATTTCACAGCAACTTCATTGCAATGTTAATGTAAGCCTTACTTGCGGCTAATAAATAAATTTTACATTATTTTACTTTGGTTTAGCATTCTATCATGTCATTTGGAGTTACTAACACTTTCAGTTCCTCGAAGATTATCTCATCTGTGGTTGTGGTTATCACAATATTGCAACTTGCCCTTCTGGTCAAAAGCATAGAGAATTATAATACTCTATGGCACAGTTGGTAGCACTGCTGCCTCACAGCACCAGGGACCCGGGTTCGGTTCCCGGCTTGGGTCACTGTCTGTGCGAGTCTGCACTTTCTCTCCATGTCTGCATGGGTTTCCTCTGGGTGCTCCGGTTTGCTCCACAGTCTGAAAAGCGTGCTGGTTAGATGCATTGGTTATGCTAAATTCTTTCTCAGTGTACCAAATAGGACCTGGAGTGTGGCGACTAGGGGATTTTCACAGTAACTTCATTGCAGTGTTAATGTAAGCTGCCTTGTGACACTAACAATCAAACTTTAAAAGAATTTATACTATGATAATGTATGTCATCCATTGTTAGTATTGTACATGTTTGTCTTTATGATTAATTTACTGTGTTGTACTAATATTTGTGAATGCAAGTCGTTTTAAAACCTGTAAAAGATAAAATCAACTGAAAAAACGTGGGAATAAAGCAGGAAACAAAGAGGCTGCGAGGATCATGGTATTGAAACTTAATTTACCAAATCAGGAACCCTTCAAGTCTAATAAGTGGACAACACAACTATTGAATTGTGTTGCCAGCTACAAGCCAAAATTCTCCATTCTCACTGGCACGCATCATCAGAGAATTTCAGTCATTGTGTGTCAAACTCCTGGTAATACAAACCAGAACATCTAACCGTGACTTAATTTTTATTTTAGTTGTAAGGCTGTTTGGAGTTTTTTTGCTGTTATATGTACTCTACTTCCTTTGCAAAAACTGAAATAATGAGACTGTAAAGTGGGTCAAGGATGAGGCACAGAACAATGTCTCCGTAACCTTATTTTTAATTTATTAGTGTCACATGCAGGGTTACATTAACACTGCAATGAAGTTACTGTGAAAGATCCGCAGGCACCTGTTCGGGTACACCAAGGGAGAATTTAGCATGGCCAATGCACTGAACCAGCACTTCTTTTGGACTGTGGCTGGAAACCGGAGCACCCGGAGGAAACTCCTTCAGACAAATGCAAAGTCCACACAGGTGGTGACCCAAGCCGGGAATCAAACCTGGGTCCCTGGCATGGTTAGGCAGCAGTGTTAACCACTGTGCCACCATGATCCATTGATTCATGTGGAGCTGTTAAGGATTATTTCAGTCTTGACCTTCATATACAATTTGTTCATTATATGCTGGTGAACATTGTGAAAGTAAAGTTGCCATATCCCAGATGACCATAAGCTGCTCTCCTTTTTCAGGAAGAGAGCTGACTTGTGATTTAACGTGAGGATCACCACACCTCAGGCAAAGGGCAACATTGAAAAGGCCTTCATGAGTAAACTCAGCTGGTGTGGGAATTGAACTGGCACAGGTGGCATGGCATCATAGAACCCTACAGTGCAGAAAGAGGTCCTTCGGCCCATCAAGTCTGCACCGACCACAATCCTACCCAGGCCCTACCCCCATATCCCTACATATTTTACCTGCCAATCTCTCTAACCTAAGCATCCTAGTACACTAAGGGACAATTTTAACATGACAAATCAACCTAACCTGCACATCTTTGGACTGTGAGAGGAAAGCGGAGCACCCAGAGGAAACCCACGCAGACACGAGGAGAATGTGCAAACTCCACACAGACAGTGACCGGAGCTGGGAATCGAACCCAGGTTCCTGGAGCTGTGAAGCAGCAGTGCTAACCACTGTGCTACCGTGCTGCATCACTCTGCATCACTAACCAGCCGTCCAGCCAACTGAGCTAATTCATTCCCAAACAAACCTTGCCTGCCCAACACAAATTTTACACAACTTCCAAGCCCCCTGTTAGGGAATTGGAGCCTGGTCTCCCATGTGATAGCCGGGGATATGAACCCTACTCTAACGAGGAAGTGAACATTGTAAACACGTGGTTAACAATCACATCATCATAGTGCTCCTAATATTCCTTAGCATTCCTAACCCTTCTGTTGTGTCTCGGCACTTCCACAACATCCACAGCCTAGTTGGAGGCAGCTTGTTTACTGTTACTTCAACAACCTGCTGTTGTCTGTGGTGGCTCTATGGGTGTCCTCTGGAGGACCAGGAGCTGGAGGACCTGCCTTGGGGCAGATGCACCCTTGTCAGCCTGTGCAGCTGTAGCTCATAGGGTCACATCAAGGCGGGGTTTGGATGGGCAGGTCACTGCCAGTGTCACCTGAGTCGACCTTCTCCGAATGTTGATCCTACTCCCTATGGGTGCCCAAGTGTTCCTGGCTGGCTCCTTGAGGAAGAAGGGCAGCTGGAGTGAGATTGAGCTGGGTCCTCAGTGCCCCCTCCCCCTAACTGATGGATGCCACCAAGGGCTACAGTGCAGGACCCATGTCCTGAACCAAAGACTCCACAAACTGACAGTGTTGACATGCTAGTGCTATCATAGAATCCCTACAGTGCAGGAGGAGTCCATTAGGCCCATCGAGTCTGCACTAACCACAATCCCACCCCGACTCTATCTTTGTATTACGACATATTTATCCTGCTAATCCCCCTGACACTAAGGAGCAATTTAGCATGGCCAATCAACCTAACCTGCACATCTTTGAACGGTGAGAGGAAACTGGAACACCTGGAGGAAACCGGGGAGAATATGCAAACTCCACACAGATAGTGACCCAAGCTGGGAATCGAACCCGGATCCCTGGCGCTGTGAGGCAGCGATGCTAACCACTGTGCCACTATCACCTCGGATTGAATGCAAGCAGACTCCTCCGTCTTTCATTGCAACCTGGGAAGCGCAGCTGACATCCCTTCTTGATGTTCCATTGACTTTCTTGCAGCTCACTAACTGCACGCTTATCCCACACTGGCAAAATTGCCAAAGGAGGGAACGGGGCCAGAAAACCCAGGATCGGGTCCTGCCCATTGTTTTTAAACTACAAAGGGTTTCAGGCTCTTTTCTTGATGGATTTTTATGAAAAAATGATCAAATCGGTTTTTGTGATAACACATTGGCCGGGATTTTACTGCTCCACCCGCCATGGGAATCGGAATGGACAAGGGGCAGACAATGGGAAGGTCCATGGACCTCGTTTGGGATTTTATGGTTTTGGAATGAGCAAGACCATAAAATCCCAACCACTATGATTAGACCTGTTGAATCTAATTTCATAACTTGCCATTTGAACTCATGGTCATTGAGTCACCATAACCAATGCCTGACTGTATATTTCTGTTACTGAACAAGGAAAATTTGAAGAGGTGCAGAGTTACATTCATAATTCATGATAATGTAAAAATGATGCTTTTTTGTACAACTATTAAATTTCAACAAATGAAATAAAGCTGTTCCACTGTGAACTATGACTGGAGAAAAAGGAGCCACTGGGGCAGCGCGGTGGCACAATGATTAACACTGCTGCCTCACAGTGCCAGGGACTTGGGTTCGATGCACTGCTTGGGTCACTGCCTGTGCGAAGTCCACACATTCTCCCCGTGCCTGCGTGGGTTTCCTCTGGGTGCTTCAGTTTCCTCCTACAGTCTAAAAGACGTGCTGTTTAGGTGCATTGGCCATGCTAAATTCTCCCTCAGTGTACCCAAACAAGCACTGGAGTGTGGCGACCAGGGGATTTTCACAGTAACTTCACTGCAGTGTTAATGTAAGCCTACTTGTGACACTAATAAATAAACTTCAAACTTTTACAAGATGCAAATACAAAATGCAACAAAGGAATAAAAATTAAATTTTAACTCATTTGGGCAAGTGAAGTAGCTCAGAGAAATCTCTGAGCTACTTAATTTATTACTATTAAGTTTTCTAACAGAATTCCCAATAGCAAAGTTTGTGAGTAAAAATTGCTCAGTTACACACAGTTTGGGGCAAGTGGCCAAGAGCTCACACACCCAGCAGTGGAGGCACACATGTACAAAAGGATAGTGTTATCAGCCCTGTACAGACTTCCCTGTTACTGTTTATCATTGGGTTTCTGGAAATGTATTGGGACATTGGGAAAGATATAATTTCTTGTGGTTAGATTTTAGAAAAGTTTCCTTAATCACCTTTTGTAATTTCAGTGGAAAGGCTGTGGAAATACATTTATTTATTGATATCACAAGTAGGCTTACATTAACACTGCAGTGAAGTTACAGTGAAAATCCCCTAGTCGCCGCACTTAGGTGCCTGTTTGGGTACACTGAAGGAGAATTTAGCATGACCAGTGCACCTAACCAGCACATCTTTTTGACTGTGGGAGGAAACCAGAGCACCCAGAGGAAACCCATGGGGAGAACATACAGACTCTGCACAGACAGTGACCCAAACCGGAAATTGAACTCGGGTTCCTGGTGCTGTGAGGCAGCAGTGCAAACCACTGTGCCACTGTGTCATGGGCAAAAGGACATTAAGAAAATTATTCCTATTAGCTCTAAGCACCTTGTTCTTTGATATAAGCACTGTGACAGAGAAACATTAAGCAACCAATAAGGAACCTGGCTATTTTCAATTAATTAAAATTTGACTATTACATGACCTTGAAACGTGTCAGCTTATATTGAAGACCAAATAAAATTGAAAAAAACCAATCACTTCGGTTGGCCAAATTAAGAAATATGTAGGAAGAGATATGAGTGGACTGGCTATTCTTTCCAACTCTCAAAAAGAAAGGATATCAACAATAGAACACTAGGAAACTATTTAAAGGTGCAATTGGGAAATCTCCCAATTTCTTGTATTACCAATCCTGATAATTTATGTTTGATCACAATATGTGAACATTGTCAATAAGTTCAGCTTTATTGCTGATCCCTGATTATCCTTGAGAAAGTGATGGTTAGCTGCCTACTTGAACTGCTGTATCCAGGAGGGTAGAAGGATGTAATCTTGCAATGTTTTTAGTAGATGTTCCAGGATTCAGACCACTGTTCCAAAGAAGGAACGGTGACGTATTTCCAAAACCAGGATGGTGCACAGCTTTGAGGATAACTTTGAGATAGGGGTGTTCCCATATGCCTGCTCCCCTTATCCTTCTAGCTGGTAGATAAAGTGGATTTTGGGAGGTGCTATCAGCAGAATGTAGGATCATCTTATACAGATACTGAAGCAGAGAGAGGTCCCAATAAAAGGCCACAGGTAAGGGGCAAAGATAGGGGGCGGCAGTCCCAGTTAAGATCAAGTAAAAAAGAGGAGCACAGAAATGGGAAAAGACTTTAAGTAAAGAGAGCACAGGAGAAGACCTGGTAATTGGCTACTGGAACAAAGCTATCCCTTTGGAGTATTCTGAGCATTGTGCTCTATGTGCCTGAAAATTGGAAATTGGTGCTTAGGTGTACTCGGGAAACCAGAGAAATGGAATCTCAGAAGGTGGGATTGAAACCCCACAAGGTGGGCAGTTGAGGCCAGCCAAGTCTGGTAATTGAAAAGGGCCCAGGAGAGGCCCTGAAATTCCAAGGAAGCAGCTGAATATTGGTGACTTGATGCTATGGGCCATTGGGGCATAGGTACATCTTTGGAACAATAGTGATCTGCTGAAGAGCAGAAATTGTGCATGTGAATTAATGGTTAATTACATTCAGGAACCCCAGGGTACGGAATCTTGGGTGGTGAGATTGAAACACTGCACCTCGCTGCCATGGTTGAAGCTGTTTGAGTTGTAGCAACTTTTGGGAGAGAGTTCCAAGGTCAGATCTTCGAAGGGGAAGAGTGGGGACCCATGTGACATGGATAAAGTTTCAGTGAAATGATTTGACTCACGGGGCAGAATTCCCGCATCAGGGGCTAAGTCCCCATGGTGGGACAGGAACATGGAGTGTCTTCTGCAGAGGCCAAGGGGAAACTACACCAAATCTTCTGGCCCTGACCTTACTAATTATGCAACTGAGTGCCATGGCATGACACGCCTGATGGTGTGTAGTCTGCCATCATATCCAGGATTAATATTATAAAGGTGCCCAAAATCACCAGCCCACTATAGAAAAAAGGTAGAAAGAAGAAGCATTCTGAGACTGGAAGATGGACCTCCTCGATGATGCTGAATCTGGAAGATCCACCTGTAGATATTTCCCCCACCCACCGCCATGGTGTTCCAGAGTCCAAGTTTGTTGGCAGCTTTAATTCCAAACTCCAAAAGCAGCGGGAGGTATGTTCGGGTGAGTTCAGCCATCTGTACACCACATTGCTCCATTTCACAACGTATGTTTTCCTGTTGACATCATGGAGAATTAGACATGGATGGAGAATTACAGTCAGACCTTCATCCACATCCAATTAGTGGGAGGCAAATCAATTTAATGCCAGTGGGTTTCTTGACCTGCCATGTTGGATAACAGTGGAGGATAGCACAGAGAATTCCTGCCAGCATGCAACCAATTTTTGAAACCTGACAAACTCCGCCCCCGCACCCACCATTGAATCTGTCAGCAGGGCCATGGGAGAAATTATCCAATGGCATTACAGAGGTCTGGGTGGGATTTTGAGAAATAAGTGGCCTCTGTCTTGGTCTCATCTGTTGTCACAGTTTGCTTGTTAATTCACCTGTATCGAATGTTAATCCTGAATGTTGGGACGTAAGATACATATTGTGAATCATTTTCTGTTTCTGACCTTGTATAATGAAGTTTATTTTCACTTGTTCAAAACCTGTGTAATCATATGGCTTTCTTCACGAGGCAAAAATTGCACATCTCAAACTTGGTTTATTTAAACAAAGCATTACTGGTCTCGAAGCAGATTCTACCTACAACCTGGGGAGCTGGGGAGAAAGCAGGAAAGTGGAACTGAGCCACGACAGATCAGCCATGATCTTATTGAATGGTGGGGCAAGCTCGAAGGGCTAGATGGCCTACTCCTGCTCCTATTTCTTATGTTCTTATGTAACCTGGAGGTTTGACCAAGGATCATAACACAATGCATTTCCTCCAACACTGAGAAGCTTTTTTTTTTGCTTTGAAATGATATACTTGCCGATTTAATGAATATTTTACTGTTGGCATTGTTTAACTGTGGTCATAAAATAACCAGTTGCGCAGATCTCTTGAATTTAGGGAAGGAAATCTGTTGTCTTTACCTGGTCTGGCCCATATGTGACTCCAGACCCTCAGTAATGTAGATGATTCTTAAATGCCCTCGGGGATGGGCAATAAATGCTGGCCCAGCCAGTGACGCCTACGTCCCATGAACAAATGATAAAAAAACAAAGAAAGAAGCTAGTTTTATAAAACTAAATAATAAAATACAATCCCATTTTCTCACAAACACATACATCCCTGCAGGCATTCACATACACAAATGCACACACGCACCCACAAATAGATTAGAGTGGGGTGGGAAAGGATAGGTTGGTTAAATTAGAGTCCATAAAAATGAAAGGAATATACAGTCTGTTGTTTGATGATTCACTGGCTTTCACTGAATTCTGTATCCTTGTGACTTTCCTTTGGTGGTCTCGATGCTTCTGATTTAAAGCTGTAGTTGACAGATTTGTTTGTTCTCCAAAGATGTGCTGGTTAGATGCATTGGCCATGCTAAATTCTCCTCAGTGTACCCGAACAGGCACCAGAGTGTGGCAACAAAGAGATTTTCACAGTAAATTCATGGCTGTGTGAATGTAAACCTACTTGTGACTAATAAATAAACTTTATTTTTAAACTTTGGAGAGATGGTAATACTGGGTTAGGTTATTTTAAAAGGTCTCTGTTTGCAGCTGGGGAGAGGAGAAGGGGTGTTCCAGTCAAAGCTTGCAATGTGGGTTGGAAAAAGAAGACCCCTGCTCTCGTGTTCCCTCGTCAACATGTTAGCTTTTGTGGATATTTTGAAATGGCAAGAATCTGACACATGTGCATATTATGAACATAAAGGACACCCTTATTTTCCATTTAGTACATATTTATTAAATCTATTTAAAGAAAGCAACACAATCAGAGCAGGTTACTTATTTTAATCAAAAGTTTCAGAAAAGCTGACATTTAATTCATTTGGATCTAAATTAAGCATTGCCATTGGATATCAAATGACTTCTAAACTAAAACAGTTAGCACATTACAATGAACTTGCTGATTGCATGGTATAGAACAATTGTTTTAATGAATACATTTCAGGGTAAGTCTAGGGACTGTTTTTGGACCAGTATACAGAGCTACAGTGCCACTCAATCTGCAGATATTTGACACTAAGCAGCCAGCACTTCACACTCTTGCCATAGGAGCAGAAGTACTAGGTCAAGTTACAAACACTACTGCTGCCCCTATGGAAAACAATGGATGCTAAACATCAGGCACATAAACATTACAGTTAGGGAAGTATAATTTGGCAGATTTGAAGTTGTACTGTATCCAGAGAATATGATTGATCTGTAAAGGGTCAATGTAGCAGTAGATAAAAGCAATGTGATTTATTGCAATTGAGTAAATGCAATACAAGTTAATTGTATTTGTTGTTGACATCTTGAAATTGTAGAGAGGACAGTTAATACAATAGTTGAATGGGATGTTTAGAAGAACGTCTGTCAATGGAAATCTGATGAATGACTCTATGGCAGGCAGATGGATTTCAATAACTGGATCTTCTTCCCCTGTCTATCAGAGAGTGATGTTCTAACGTGGGACACTGACGTTGTGGAGCATGCAGAAGCCTGCAATGATCCAAGAGACTTTGCTCAGTTTATATTGTGGAATATCTTGGTCAGTCAAGTTACCATGGTTGTTCTCTGTTCTGTATTATTTCTGGTGTACCTCATTGTACCTGTTCTCAGAGGTGTTTACAGATTTTTATAGAAACGTTACTGAGGAGCAAACCTTAACCAACTTTTGTGGGCGAAATAATGGGACACAGTGGATTACCTGCAATCATGACTGCTGTCTGCAAAACAGAAATCTGGCATTGATGGTCACAGCAGCAAATGAACCCATGAATACTTTGCTCAATCTAGCCTGTCCCACAGTCGATATGGTTTGTGTACCACAATGCATTCACTCCCCCATTGCAACAAAAAAAGGAAAGCTAGACTAATTGGTCTGTGGAGGGAACAAATTGAAAATTCCTCTCAGAACCTCTAAACGGGTCAAGGAGCCCATTCTGGCCTGATTACTGTTAATGGGTATCTACTTCTTATATAAATTGTACATGGATGAGGTGTTGGCTTTTGTACTCATGAATGCTGAAAAGTGAAATAACATGCATGGAAAATTCGGTAGGTCTAGGGTCCTGTTAACAATAAACTGAAATTATTACAGCAATGTCTGGCAGATATTAGAAGGTATTAAAAGCTTATTCTGAGCTGAAGTCAAGGGAGTCTTATTATTTTATAAATTATTGGTGCAATGGTGTAGTAGTATTGTCGCTGGACTAGTAATCCAGAGACCTGGGGACCTGAGTTTGATTCCCACCATGGCAGATGGTGAAATTTGAATTCAACAAAAATTTGGAATTAAAAATTTAATGATGACCATGAAACCAATGTCAATTGTCACAAAAGTCCATCTGGTTCACTAATGTCTTTTAGGGAAAGAAATCTGCCATTCTTATCTGGTCTGTAATACATGTGACTCTAGATCCACAGCAATGTGGTTGACTCCTAAATGCCTTCAGAGATGGGTAATAACTGCTGGCTCAGCCAGCAACATCCACGTCCCGTGAACAAATAAAAAAAATGTACAATACTGTATAAAGGTTAAGTTACCATAGTCTCAGGTAACCATGTGCTGCTCTCCCTTCGAAAAGGAGAGCTGACTAGCAGTGATGTAACCTGAGGATCACCACACCTCAGACGAGTGGCAAGTTTGAAAACGACTTCATGGATAACCTCAGTTGGTTTGGGAATTGAACCCACACTTTTGGCATTGCATCATGAACAAGCTGTCCAGCAACTGAGCTAATTGACAATACTGTACACAGTTTAGGTCACCACAGTAAAAAAGGATATGGATGAGGGCTAGGTGGTAGGATGAGAATGAGGAGTGATAATGAAAATTGCACTCATTCCCACAGGAAAGAAAAGGTTGAGAGATGAAATATCAAGCAGCTGCAAATCTGCCTTATACACCATTGGAAGGGTAATAATGGATAACTGTAGTCCTTTGTAGCAGCTGAGTCTCAAACTTCATTCAGGTGAGAATGGGGCCTAGAAGGCTGCCTAATTCAATTAATGGAATTTATTATGTCACAGTAATTATATAACCATGGTCACTTTAGGAGTATTCTTCTGTTTCAAAACACTAAGAGTTCAAGAACCACTCCAGGACATAAGCACAAAAATCAAGCCTCACATTCCTATGTACTACTGACAAAGTGCTGCACTGGTGGAAATGCTTTCCTTTGGATGAGATATTGAACTAAGGCCCCATCTGCTCCCTCAGATAGAGCTATTTCAAAGGAGGGGAAGTATCAACATAATATAAAGCAGATGATTTGGTCATGATCACATTTCTATTTATGGAAGCTTGCTGGGCATACATTGGAGGCTGTGTTTCCTACACTACAACAGTGACTGCAATTCAAAAGTACTTCACTGACCGTAAAGAGCTATGAGACATCCTGTGGTCATGAAAGGTGCTACATTAATGCACATTAGTCTTTCTTTATATACTTACTGGCAGATAGCATTGTGCACATTTTCTGCCTTTAAACAATTCAGCACAACAGGAAACATTACAATTTTTGACTATTGTAGTTAACCGCCTTTAGCTAAGTTATCCTTTTTTTGTTATTCACAACTTTGCGGTTGGACTGCAAAAAAAAGAGTTGTGAGCTTGGTTCCAGGAATAGGGATATTCAGTTATGTGTAGACAGATTGGAGAAGCTGGGTTATTCTCCTTAAAGAGAAGTTGAGAAGGCATGTGATGAATATGTTAATAATCATGATAGAATAGATAGAGTAACTGCTTCCATTGGTAGAAGATTTAAGAACCAGAGGATACAGATATAGACTGATTAGCCAAAGTAACAATGGTGACATGTGGATAAGTTGCTTAATACAAGTTACAGAATCAATCGTGGCTTTCAAAGGCCTTTGGGTAAGTACCTAAGATACAATATTTGCAAGACTACTAGAGAAGGATGGGGGAGAATTACTAGCTGAACTGCTCTAGCAGAGGTCCCGCATGGCACAATGGCTCGAATGGCCTCTGTATATTTTGTAACCATTCTGAAACTCCTCTGCTACATTGTGACTGCCTAGCATTCCTCTATTGTAATCTTCTCCTTTAGTACAGACACTTTCCCAATTTCTAGGGAAAATAACAGCAATTCCAAAACCAGTGGCCCCAATACTTTGCCGTTTTATGTGGACAAAAAAAACTCTTGCAGAAAAGCCTCCAGCAAAATGCTTTAAAACTAGTTCAAAAATATTAAGAATCAAATTGGCATCTGGCAATTTAATTACTTATACCATCAAATTTGGAAACCCAAGACACCAAATGTCAATGAAATTTAAAAAGAGTGAACTTCTTATATCTAAAACAAGAAATTATATTGACATCTAAATGAGGTCATAACTGGCTATTAAAGGAAGGAGCTTTCAGCATCCATCGCATGCCATGGCTTGCATTATGGTGGAGGTCTATTATATGAACTCTTCACCCAAACGTCTGGTAAGTTGTACCTCATTCATACCCAGGAAAATCTAATCTTGGGCATGTTCAGAAAGCCTCAAAAGAACAACAGGGACAGTGATTGTATTCTTCTGATGAAGCAACATTTTTCTAACAGCAAACAGAATGTACAAAACAATCATTATAAGGCATAATTGTGTAGCACCCAAAATGATATTCAAAAGCAAAATGATTTTGCATGGAATGTTTGCATGTCCCAGATTTTTAGTACTCTTCTTATTATGAAACACTGTTGCAGATGTTGAGTTGCTGCTGGCTGCAGAGATTGTAGAAGGATCATCCAATGTTGTAAAGCTCAGGGTTTCTCTGGAGGTGTATTCCCTGATGAAAGGAGTAGAATCTGTGGTTTCCTGAATGGATGCATCTGTCATATTCCAAGAGTGTAATATTTCTGATTGTGCAGTACACCCAAAACAACGCTGTTCCGTTAAGTACTTGGTTGTTTGAAAGTAAGTCTTCAATTTTGAAGTAACATTTGTCAGTAAGGTGGAGTCAGTTGAGAGATGTGTTGTTTTGCTGCTTGGGCTTGTTGACAGGATGGATTGTGCAGAAAAGATGCAGGTCAGTTGGCTATCATTGAAGGCTTGAATAGGCTGGCCATAAAAATCAACTGGAGTTTCACAAATTATTTTGTTGGGCTCAATCACCTGCTCTTTGTTTTCCAGAATCCAATGTTTTAAATAAGAAATCCAACAGTTGCAATTCCAATTATTATTTTGCAAATAGATTTTCTTTAGACTGGGTAAGAAATCAAACAATCCATATGGGACAGTTTGCAACTTGTTCTTCTGTAATAGAATGGTGTTCAAGTTAGTCAAGTTATTAAAAATGTTTCCAGCAAGAGAGTGAAGTTTGTTGGAAAACAATGAGAGACTTTCCAGTTTCCGAAGGTTACTAAATATGTCCTCACTTAAAACAGAAAGTTGGTTTTCGTGAAGATAAAGATCTCGGAGTTCATGAAGGCCACTAAATATATTCTTTGAGAGGCTGGAAATTTTGTTTTGGCTCAAGATCAAAAACTTTAAATTTGTCAAATTACTGAACACATTATCTGGAAGAGTGACAAGCTGGTTATCATGCAAAAATAATTCCTCCAGTCTCTTCATTTTACCGAAAGTGCTGTCTGAAATTTGCACTAGTTCATTAGAATACAGGTGCAATGTTTTAAGGTTGGGCAAGCCATGAAAAATTCTTGGTGGCAGTTCAACTAATCTATTTTGGGACAAGGTTAACTTCTTCAGGTTCTGCAATTGAGAAAAGGCATCACTAGAAATACTAACAATATGATTATCATGAAGTAAAAGCTCAGTAAGCTTTAGTAGTTTATCAAAGAGGCTCGAAGGGACATCAGTAAATCGATTTTCATACAGTCTAAGAATTCGAAGATTCCTTAGCTTGTCAAATATGTTTGCTGGAAGAACACTGAGTAAGTTTCCCCCTATATGCAGTTTAGTAAGGCACTGAAGATGGTCAAAAATGCCACTTGGAAGAGTCTGTAGTTTGTTTCGATACAAATAAAGTTCTTCAAGTTTCGTAAGATTATCAAATAAACCCGGATCAATGTTGGTAAGGCTGTTCATAGTCAAATAAAATTGTTTAAGATTAACCAGCATGTCAAGAACGCCAATAGGCAGTACTTCTAATAAACTATTTGCCACCATAAGGGATGTAAGGTTGTAAAGATTATTGAAAGCTCCTTCAGAAACAGAAGTCAGGAGACTGCCATTCAGTACAAGTTGCTTCAAAAATCTTAGATCCGCAAAACTGTCGTTTTCTAGCTTGGTTATATTTGTGTTTACCACGTGTAGAGTAGATAGATCTGTCGGTAAAGACACAGGTACTTCTGTGAGTATCTTTCCCCTTCCATTTCCACATTTAGCCTCAGTAGGTTTACATTCACATTCCTTGGGACAGCTGAAACATTGGCTGATTATCTGGAAACTCACAAACATACACAGGTACAGTGCTGTCGCCATTTTCCCTGCAAATTGAATTGACATGATAATATTCCAGTGACAATGCCTCAGTAAGATTAAATTTTATTCCAAAGATTGAGAATTCTTTAGTACATTTTTGTTGTTGTACAGAAAGAATAATAATATGAGCTTATTGCACTTATGCAGAATTATAACAAGTTGAATGCTGAATTCGAACATTTTCAGTTAAGGAATTAAAGAGGTTAAAGGTTACCAAACTGAAAAGATTAATGCACAATGAGAGAAAAAAGACTAAACTTCTGTCAGTTTAAATCTGGATCCATTAAAAAAATGCAATTGCCACTCAATATGCCTTCCACAATATGAAAATCATGTTCTTTTAAATGGTCCTAGCAAAATACTTTGACTACTGATCATGATTTTTTGCAAATTGTAAACTAAGTGGAGAATATGTATTGAAGTAGTGAAAGTCCAGGTAGAAGGTGTTCTCATCAGTGAGGTTAGTTGATAGTAAACACCTATTCCATATAGTTAAATCTGGATAGGTGAAATTTAAATAACCTACGATCAATAAGTCATGGTATCCATTGGATCTTTTCCCCCCCAAGGTGTGGTGTAGATTTGTCAATATTTGCCCCAGTTTTTGAAACTCAACCAACTTCTGAAGCGTTCAACTTATTCTAATGCTCCTCTATTAGAATAGACAGGAAAATTGCTCCCACACATATTCTCAGCAGAGAAATGCAGCACTTACAAAGAAAAGGCATCTGAATTAGCTTTTGATACTGCTGACAAATTCTGACCATTTTGCTGAACTTTAGTTGATATTGGAAGTTTCGCAACAATGGGCCAGTTGGATAAATGTTGTATCTACTTTCAAACTGAGTTACGGATTGGGAAGATGAAGCTAAATTCAGGGTCATCTCAGTACTGAGTTACCTAATCCCAGCCAAGGTAGTAAAAAGGACACAATGGTTGATGTCAGTGTCATTTTGCTCGTCTTCCTAAACTCCAAAAGCAATCAATGAAAAATTCCAGTGCTCCAATCTGATATCACAATCACACCACCTTACACTGAATTGCTGAAGTTTAGAGGGGATATTGGAACTAGTGTTCTTTTAACTATGTTTGTAACCGTTTTTTTCCCCATGTGTTAAAAGCAAGAACATAACATTTTGAAACTACACAGCAGTGTAACAAGCACCTGAAAAATTTGTCTCTTTATTAATAACTGGGTGTACCAGAATAATTAAGATGGCTTTTTCTTTCCAATAATAGCCAGTTTGCTAAATATTTTTAATATGATTTTTAAAATTCAGATTTCCATCATTTATAATTTTTATAATTTCTTCAGAATTTGTTTCCTATGCCAGTGTTTTTAAAATTGTGTTCTATCTACCACACCTTACTGCAATTATTCAATTTGCCCAGATCAGACCAATATCAATCTCCTCAATGCTGCTTGCCTGGCCTGTATTTTCTGCAAATTTTATATTACATTCAAAGGAAAAATTTGACTGTCTTACCGTCTCTGAAAATAAGTCCAGTTTACAGAAGAGTCAATCTGTTTAATAAATGGTTACTCTTAAACAAGTAACATTAGGCAAGTCAAGGCAATGACTTTGTAATTTTCAAAAGGATGCGTGACTTCCACATTTTAGACGATAAAGAGATGGACAGGAAGCCCTGATGTCACATCACATAAGCGGCAGGAATTGCTCTGCACTGTATGATAGATAAATAACATTCTACCGGCCAAAGGTTTTTTTTAAGAACATACATGTGTTTGGGGGCGATTGGGGGGGGGGGGGGGGGGGGGGGGGGTAGGTCGGGGGGAGGGGTGCTGTGGATTTGTGGAGCCTGCAAGAGCAGGAAAGAGAATCATTCCAGAAATTGATAACATTCGAGGTCAGGCAGGGAAAGCAGTATGGCACCCGTCAACGCTAATGGCAGGATTTTTCACTGTATTGTGCAGCAGAACTGCTCTGACAAAAGTTCATTATGATTCAAAACATGAGCTCTATTCTCTCTCCACTGATGCTGTCAGACCTGCTAGACTTTCCAGCATTTTCAGATGAGGAGGCTTTGGACTTGGTCATGCCTCAGTTGCTGGAGTTGCAAAGACAAGCTTGGGAACATTGGGAAGGGATATCTGTTGTCCTCTTCAGATTTCAAGGCACGATGGAGGATTTCTTCTGCCTTCAACTGAGGTAATAGCACCAACCTGCCAATTCACTGAGGTTAACACCGGCAGGTTGGCAGCCATCATGGTGATCTTGGTTCAGGACATCTCTTCTGTATTGCTGCAGAGCAGCACTCCAGCGCTTAGACACTTGCTGGTGTCTGTCAGTGTCAGTGGCAGAGGGGTTGGGAATCACAAGGTCATTCTAGCTGTCCACACTCTCAAGAAAGCAGCCAGGTCCCTTTCAAACCCATAGAAAGGAGGGTCAACTGCTGCACACCCCGGGGCCATCCATCCAGGTGAATCTGGAAGTGTCCCATCCATTTGATTCCCCTCTTCAGTGCCACAGGCCAAGGGTGGTAGCACTACCACATAACAGGACCCCAAAAAAAGTTCAGAGTCCCCCAGGGTCTCAGTTAGAGGACACCCACCAAGATCACTAGTGACAACAGGGTGTAGCAGTCAGAAGGCTGCCTTTACCTCCACTGGGATGCATCAAGATATAGCGGCACGGTAAGGAAGCTGAAGAAGTTGTAGTTACACAATGTGCACATGCATTTTTTCACCCATGTAGAACATAGGACAGTACAGGACCTTCGGCCGTCAATGTTGTGTCGAGCTTTGTCCGAAACCAAGCTCAAGGTTTCCCACTCCCTATCGTTCTGATGTGCTCCATGTGCCTATCCAATAACTGCTTGAAAGTTCCTAAAGTGTCCGACTCTACTATCACAGCAGGCAGTCCATTCCACACCCCAACCATTCTCTAAGAACCTACCATGGACATCCCTCCTATATCTCCCACCATGAACCTTGTAGTTGTGCCCCCTAGTAACAGCTACATCCACCTGAGGAAATAGTCTCTGAACTTCCACTCTATCTGCTCCCCCCCCCCCATCATCTTGTAGCCTCTCATCCTCCTCCGCTGTAAAGAGAAAAGCCCTAGCTCCCTCACCTTTCCCCATAAGATCTAACCTCCAAACCAGGCAGCATCCTGGTAAATCTCCTCTGCACTCTCTCCAATGCTTCCACAGCCGCCTTATAGTGAGGTGACCAGAACTGCACACAATATTCCAAATGTGGTCTCACCAGGGTCCTGTACAGTTGCAGCATAGCCCCATGGCTCTTAAACTCAAACTCCCTGTTAATAAATGCTAACACACTATAAGCCTTCTTCATGGCTGTATCCACTTGAGTGGCAATCTTCAGGGATCTGTGGATATGAACTCCATAGAGAGATCTCTCTATTCCTCTGCATTCCTCAGAACCCTGCCATTGACCTTGTAATCCGCATTGAAATTTGTCCTATCAAAATGAATCACCTTGCACTTACCAAGGTTAAACTCCATCTGCCATTTTTCAGCCCAGCTCCGCATCCTATCAATGTTTCTTTGCAGCCTACAACAGCCCTCCACCTCATCGACCACTCCACCAATCTTGGTGTCATCAGCAAATTTACTGATCCACCCTTCAGCCCCCTCCTCCAAGTCACTGATAAAAATCACAAATAGCAGAGGACCCAGCACTGTGATACATCGCTGGTAACTGGTCTCCAGTCTGGAAATTTTCCACCCACCACCACCCTCTGTCTTCTATGAGATAGCCAGTTACTCATCCAATCAGTCAAATTTCCCTCTATCTCACACCTCCCTACTTTCTTCATGAGCCTACCATGGGGAACATATCAAACACCTTACTAAAATCCATGTATACCTAACATCAACTGCTCTCCCTTCATCTACACACTTGGTTACCTCCTCAAAGAATCCAATCAAATTTGTGAGGCAAGACTTACCCTTCAGGAATCCATGCTGACTATCCCAGATTAAGCTGCATCTTTCCAAATGGTCATAAATCCTATCCCTCAGGATCTTTTCCATTAACTTACAACCACCAAAGTAAGACTAACTGGCTTATAATTACCAAGATCATTTCTATTTCCTTTCTTGATCAGAGGAACATCATTCACCACTCTCCAATCCTTTGGCACTATCCCCGTGGATCGGGAGGACCCAAAGATCAAAGCCAAAGGCTCTGCAATCTCATCCCTTGTCTCCAAAAGAATCATAGGATATATCCCATCTGGTCCAGCGGACTTATCAACCCTCAGGTTTTTCAAAATTGCTAATACATCTTCCTCAGAACATCTACCTCCTCCATCCTATCAGCCTGTATCACACTCTCATCCTCTCCCTGTCTATGGCTCCTTATTATAATGAGCAGTGGTCCTGTCATTCTGACATAAAAGTTTGATTCCTGCACATGATGAAGGCAGGGTTCTCAATACAGGACCTCCGCCTGTGCTGTGTGCAACCTTCCCAGCCCATTGACAGTGTGCCTCCACAGTCATTGAACATACCAGTCATACCTGCATCTCGATGGATGGGAATTATCATTGCTGCCAGGATATGGCTGGTATCACAAAGTTCTGTCATTCTCCCTGTGTGTACTCAGCAAATTTTGAGGTGCAGCTGGAATGAACTTGAGATGCTCTCCCATCTCATCAGCTTCTGTCTCCATTGACACTGAGCTCCTGAAGGAAACAGCTTACAAAGGATGCCAAGGGTTCAGTACAGGTTAAACTTTCCCCCTTGCAATGCCATGATATGACCCTGATCATTGAAAGCAAGCCAGCTACCGTCAGTCAGCCAGGAGTCAGACATTCACAGAAGCTCTATGAGGATCTATTCACTGACCCCAATGCAAGTTGTCATCAACCTCCTGCAATGTAGGAACTATGGGCATCTACTCAGTCTCAACACAGGAGCCTTATCACTGTGTGTATGTGAGCTGTCATCAGTCAGACATGTATCCAATGCTAACAGATGTCACGTCATCATCATGCTACACGAATCTAATGGCAATGAGCATGTCTGCCACGCCTGGACATCACCATGGCCCCACGGTCAACATTCTCAAGGACCTCGTCATCCTCATCCCAGTCGATGTACTCTTCATCAAAGGAGATGCGCAGCTGAACACCTTCTTCTCCGGCAGTTACTGTTGCAACACCAGGTTGCATAAGGCAACAAGAATATGTGACATCTACTGTGGATTGTATTTCAGGGCTTCACCAGACTGGTCCGAGCACCAAAACTTCATTTTCAGCATCTCTATGGTTTGATCCACCAAAGTGCAATTTGCAGCATCAGCCTCTCTGCTGAACTCCTCTGCATAGGCCCCATCAGCAATATCCTCAATGGGTAGCCTTTATCCCCAAGGAGCCAATCTTGCAGCCTTTGAGGACCCAGAAAGAAGTCAGAGATCAGAGAGCAGTTGAGAATGTAGGAGTTGTGGACACTTCCTGGGAATCATGCGCAGATCCACAACATGTGTATTGTATGGTTGGAGACCAGCTGAATATTCAACGAGTGGAAGCCCTTGTGATTGACAGAGCTTGGTGCCATGGAGATCTGAGTGCCACATGAACGCAGTCAATGATATCCTGCACTTGTGGAAAATTAGGTGTGCTCTTCTTGGCATGCCCGATCCCAGTCAAAATACACATGCATGCCCTCACTAAGATTGTGTCTTTGATATTCTGGACGCACTTGTGTACAGAGGCTTGCAAATTCTCTCATAGGCTATCTATGAAGCCTTGGAAAGAACCAGTAATTTTAGCGAATTAAATTTTGAACTACCATGTGAAAGTTTTTACTGTGGTCCACTGCAACATTTTCAAAGAAGAACAAAGAACAAAAACAGCCCGGGAAACAGGCCCTTCGACCCAACGAGCCCGCGCCACCATCTTAACACCACCAGTCCCACCCTCCACCCATGACCCTTATCTAATGTTTTATGGTCATCCACATTGAGGGAAACTAATTTAGGGACACTTTATTACTGCCAATCAGCCTAATAGCACATCTTTGGGGCGTGGGAGGAAACTGGAGCACCCGGAGAAAACCCACGCAAGCACGGGGAGAATGCGCAAACTCCCACAGACACTGGCCCAAATCCATGTGTCTGCACAGCAAACAGTGATAGTCACTGAGCTGTTGTCTTGCCCAGTATCTGGTCCAGTTTAAGCACACACTAACAACATGAAGCACTAGGCCAATCTCGAACAACCAAGAGCAGCCCAAGTACAACCCATCGCGTGTATGCCCCTCGTTGGACAACAAGGCGGACCAACTTAAAATCTGTGACTGAAAAGAGAAAAAAAACATTATTATCGTACCATATCCATTTACCTTACCAGGGACACCCCAATGCTAATGACCCTTATTTAAAACAATCTCCTATATCCACCCATCTCCAACCCACTCATGTGCCTATCTAAGTTACTCTTAAACAACTCTAGCGTGCTTGCCTCCACCACCTTACTTGGCAGAGCATTCCATACCCCCACTACCCTCTGTGTGAAAAACCTCCCTCTAATATCTGTGTTATACCTCTCCCCCCTCACCTTAAGCCCATGTCCCCTTGTCCTGTGTGTCTCTATCATAGGAAATAGTTTCTCTTCAATCGCTGTTCTATGATGGCATGTTACAAAAAAAAAAGCAAATATTATGAGTGTTATTGCCTGAAGGGTGTAACAGCATAATAACAAGATTGAGGAGTATTTTTGATGTGACAAACAAATACCTTTGTGAACGTGGATACACATATTTTGGCAAGTTTTGAAGTCACAACATTTATCCCACATTAGGTCCTATTACAGCAACTGAAAAATTGTATTCACCTGCTCTTCTACTTCCATCTATCATTGGAAGTTTGCATCTGTTTTATTAATTGTGTTACCTTCAGCGAAGTACTGCTGTCCACTGCACAATTCTCTAAACTATAGAATACTATCTTTCAGTGTCATGATGATGCTCAAAATTAGGAGAAAATTGCAGGCATTCACCCAACTTTGTGACTCCTAACCATCCAAACAGATCTGTCTTCCTGCGCACATGGGCAATACGGAAATGAAGAGGAAGCTCTGACTGTGCAAAACTTGGAACGATTAATCCTCCTTTCTGTTTGTGTAGATATGTATACACAGGAGGTAAATGCAACCCTGTCTTTGTAAATCTTAAGAAAACATTTTGAAGAATTAAAAAAAATACAAGCCTGCATTAATAGGTTGCTGTTTTGGCAGCTTAAGACATTCGTATACTGTACATTATCTATCTTAAAACAGAACAGCAGCCTGTCCTTGTCAACTACATAAAAGAACACAATGTTTGATTACATTCATAATGCCATTAGAGTTTATTATTCGGCTATTAATTTAAACACCCTCCAAGCATTCCAGTTTAATGAGACAAATAAGAACAGGAACCAACTCTTCATTCAACAGTCTCTCTTTATTTAACACTTTAGGTACCAACTCAAAGTTAAACAGTTGTAACACTTATTCTTACTCAACCTTAACTCTTAACTGAACATTAATTGTAATTATTTAACTGAAAATAGACACTACTGGGTGTAGGATTGACCCTGGCCAAGAATATCCTCAATGTAGAATTTATCTTCATAGTCTTCTCTGAAGAATTCCTCCAGGGCGTGCTTCTTGCGATGATGAATTGCTACGGAGTTGTCATTAGAAAACAAAGGCTGCATGTCTTCTTTCTACACATTCTTTCAAATACTTCCAGGAGGTTCTCTGTCATCCAGCCAATTGTATAACTGCAAACCAATCACATGGCTCGAAAAGCCAATGTAATTACATGTAAACTTCATTATGTTTCAAATGGCAAGTCTCTCACAAAGGCAATAAAATTTGTTGTCATTGTCTCTACTCAAAAGTAAATAACTTCCTATATTTGGTCAACACAGGAAGCTTCAGATCAAGTTCTCAGACCAAATCTTGATTTAAAATAACTTCACAACCTACACCTGGTTTTAATTGACCAAAAATCCCAGCATGCTTAACTCTCAGCCAGAATAGCCATTTCAAAGCCACTGTTGACATTGTTGTTGTCAAAATCATTGTTGGGGTTATTCTTTCTCTGTCTACAATACTTCTAATAGATACAATTTTCCCTGTTTCTGTCATGAACACAAGTTTATTTTATGTTAATATTCCACTTTTAATGGAGAAAACTTTCAAGGTAATTGACAAAGGGCAATCAGAAAACAATGGATGCCAAGGAGACATTTGGAGGAATGACAATCAACCTCATCAAAAGAGATGGATTTTATGGTGAATCTTAAATGAAAGGGAATTGGAAAGGCAGTGGGGTTTACAAAGGGAGTTTTGAGAGTCTGTAGCCTTAATACCAGTCAGTGGTAGGGGTGGAGAGAGGGAGAATTCACATTAAGCTGAGAAGAGATTTTGGAATGGCCTAGAAGCTATGGAGAAAAGATGTGGGAAAGTTTATGAGATGACGTATTGTACAAGGATAAGCATTTCAAGATGTTTGCTGGATCCGGGGCTATTGTGGTCCAACCATGGTGAAGTTCAAGATGGTATTCAAGTAAGTGAACAAGCTAACACTTTTGATGCTAGTGTGCCTTTAAGAAATGTATTTTTTTAAATTGTGTTGTCTGCAGATTGGAAGCAGGCATTTTGATTTCATTGTGACACTTAGCACCTGCTCAGATGTCTTTTTATTGGTGTTTCAATGGCTTAAATGGGGTTTTGTTTATTTTCAATCTGGACTAAATGCATTCACTTGGAATTCAGGACTGGGGTCATGTGTTTCGGACAGTTTTTTCTTCACAGTGAATCAAGGTTTCACTTGCATTTTGGCTGCTGTTTTAGTTAGAATGTGTTTATACATCAGACTGAAAAGCGGTTTCTCTCTCTCCTTGGTATTGTGAATTTGGCTGGCTAGAGAGAGATAAGATTTTACCTGTTTAAAAACCTGTTTAAATAAGTTTAAAGCACTTTGTTCTTTGTAGAACTGTTTAAAGCATTTATTTTATTGTATTTACTGCTTTAAGAATTCTGAGGGAGTGGTTAAAAGGAGTTGTGGGCCAGCCAGCTTTAAATCAGCGCCAGGTTTAAAAGGAGGCCTGGTGTAGACAGCGGGCAGCATCTGAGCGGGCAGCGGAGTGAGAGGGAAGTAGAGTGAGCAATTAGGGCTTAATATCAAAAGGGCTGGGGAGAAAAAGGGCCAGGTGAGTTCGTGTGGAAATTTTCAAAATTACTGCAGTGAATAATGGAGGGGCATGTGATGTGTGGTTTCTGTATGATGTGGGAACTGGTGGACCCCAGGGTCCTTCCCAGTGACCATGTCTGCAGTAAGTGCAGGTTGCTGGAGGAGCTCCAGCTCAAGGTAGATGAGCTGGCCTCTGAGCTACGGACGCTGAGGCTCATCAGGGGGAGAAAGGGTGCCATTGTCAATGGGGTGCAAGTAACATCCACCCCCCCTAGACTGGCTAACTCTAAGGGTCAGGAACAAGAGGAGGCTGCTGAGAGGAGGAAGGAGGGTGGGGAGAGGAGGCCTCAGCCTCTCAAGCTGCATAACAGGTTTGAGGTTCTTGCTTCCAGTCTGGACGAGGACGAGGGAGGTGAGGTCGGTGAACAGACTGCACACGGTACAGTGATGCAGCAGGTCATAGGCAAAGAGAAGGGGAAAAGGAACGTAGTTGTAATTGGGGATAGTGGGGTGAAGGGTATTGACACTGTCCTTTGTCACAATGACAAAGTGCACAGAAGGGTGTGTTGTCTGCCTGGTGCTCGGGTCTGGGATGTCACATCTGGGCTGCAGAGGAACCTGGAGTGGGAGGGTGAGAATCCGGTCGTAGTTGTTCATGTGGGTGCCGACGACGTAGGCAAAATTCGAACTGAGGATCTGGGGAGGGAGTATGAAAAGCTGGGAATGGAATTAAAAAGTAGAACCGACAAGGTGGTCATCTCTGGGCTACTGCCTGAACCGAGTGCAGATGGGCGTAGGGTTGATAGGATTAAGGAAGTGAATGGGTGGCCCAGGGATTGGTGTGGGAGGAATGGGTTTGAATTTATGGGGCATTGGCACCAGTATTGGGGTAGGTGGGACCTGTTCAGGTGGGATGGGGTTGGTCTGAACCGTGCTGGGATCAGAGTTCTGGCTAATCGTGTAAAGAGGACTGTAGACAGGGCTTTAAACTAATAAGGGGGGGGGAGGGTGCGAGGGTAGGTGATGTTACGAGGTCTAAAGTTAAGGAGAGGGTACAGGTAAGGGAAGAGGCCGAGGATGTCCCAATAATAGAGGGAGTAAGGGGCGTGAGTATGGTTGGTGGCGTTCCAGCAAATAAGGTCCAGGTGAAGGCTGGGATGAAGGTGCTTTATCTGAATGCGCGAAGCATTAGGAATAAAGTGGATGAGTTGGTGGTGCAGATCGACACAAATGGATATGATCTGGTGGCCATTACAGAGACATGGCTGCAAGGTGACAGGGACTGGGAGCTGAATGTACAGGGCTATCAAGTGTTTAGGAAGGATAGGCAGGAGGGAAAAGGGGGGGGCGTAGCTCTGCTGATTAAGGATAGCATCAGGGTGGTAGCGAGGGATGATATTGGAGCCAAGGAGCAGAAGGTGGAATCGTTGTGGGTGGAGATTAGGAACAGCAAAGGGAGGAAGACGCTGGTGGGTGTCGTCTATAGGCCCCCCAATAATGATCTGGAGGTGGGGCGGGCTGTTAACGCACAAATAAGTGTGGCGTGCAGGAATGGGACGGCCGTGGTTATGGGGGATTTCAATCTGCATATTGATTGGTCGACCCATGTTGGACGCGGAGGAGGAGTTCTTGGAATGCTGCCGGGATAGTTTCCTGGAACAGTGTGTGTTGGAGCCGACGAGGGAGCGAGCTATCTTGGATCTGGTGCTATGTAATGAGGCGGGTAGAATTAGGGAGCTTGCGGTGAAGGATCCTCTTGGGGAGAGTGATCATTATATGGTGGAGTTTCTGGTGCAGATGGAGGAGGAGAAAGTGGGTTCCCGGACACGCGTCCTTTGTTTGAACAGAGGGGAGTATGGTAGGATGAGAGAAGAATTGGCGAATGTGGACTGGGGGAGCGCGTTGGAAGGTAGGTCTGCTGAGGAGCAGTGGAGGATCTTTAAGGAGATCTTTCTTGGTGCTCAGCGGAAATTTATTCCGATGGTCAAAAAGGACCGTAGGAGGAGAGGTAATAAGCCGTGGGTAATGAAGGAGGTGAAGGAAAGTGTTAAATTAAAAGCAGAGGCGTTTAGAGTAGCTAAGAGTAGTGGGCGAGAAGAGGATTGGGAGAGGTTTAAATGTCAACAAAGATTGACAAAGAAGTTGATAAAGGAGGGTAGGAGAAACTATGAAGCTGGGCTAGTGCTTAATATAAAAAAGGATAGCAAGAGTTTTTATAAATATATAAAAAGGAAGAGGCTGGCTAGGGTGAACGTTGGTCCCTTAGAGGATGAGAAGGGGGACTTAGTGGTAGGGGATGGGGATATGGCGGAGGTCTTGAATAACTTTTTTGTTTCGGTCTTCACGGAGGAGGACGTGAATAATTTGCCGGATGTTAGAGATGGAAAGGTGGTAGGACTGGAGGGTCTTGATGACATTACTGTTACTAGAGAGGTGGTGCTCGACAGACTGGAGGGGCTGATTGTGGACAAGTCCCCAGGACCGGATGGAATGCATCCAAGGGTCCTGAAAGAAATGGCGGAGGTAATAGTGGATGCCTTGGTGGTTATTTTCCAGACGTCGCTGGATTCCGGGGAAGTGCCGGAAGATTGGAAAACGGCTAATGTTACACCGTTGTTTAAGGAGGGTGCCAGGCAAAAGGCGGGGAATTATAGGCCTGTTAGTTTAACGTCTGTGGTAGGTAAAATGTTAGAATCTGTCATCAAGGAGGAAATAGCGAGGCATCTTGAGGGGAACTGCTTGATAGAGCAGACGCAGCACGGTTTCCTTAAAGGGAAGTCATGTCTGACAAATTTACTGGAATTCTATGAGGATGTGTCTAGGGCGGTGGATAGAGGAGAGCCGGTGGATGTGGTCTTTCTTGATTTTCAGAACGCGTTTGACAAGGTACCTCACAAGAGGTTATTACAGAAGGTCAGGGGGCATGGAGTTGGGGGTAGGGTGTTAGCGTGGATAGAGGACTGGTTGTCAAATAGGAGGTAGAGAGTGGGGGTCAATGGGTGCTAGTCGGATTGGCGGATGGTGACTAGTGGAGTGCCCCAGGGGTCGGTGCTGGGGCCTCAGCTATTTACCATTTATATAGATGATCTGGAGGAGGGAACCGAGTGTAGGGTGTCGAAATTTGCTGATGACACCAAAATTGGTGGAAAGGCAAATTGTGCGGAGGGTGGGGAGAGTCTACAGAAGGATCTAGATAGGCTGGGCGAATGGGCCAGGAAATGGCAAATGGAATTTAATGTTGGCAAGTGCGAGGTGGTCCACTTTGGTAGGAATAATGGTAGGAAGGATTATTACTTACGTGGAGAAAAACTGCAGCAGGCGACGGTGCAGAGGGACCTCGGGGTCCTTGTGCATGAGTCGCAAAAACCCAGCTTGCAGGTGCAGCAGGTGGTCAGGAAGGCGAATGGGATGCTGGCCTTCATCGCGAGGGGGATTGAATATAAAAGAAGGGAGATCTTGCTGCGGCTGTATGGGGCATTGGTGAGGCCGCAGCTGGAGTACTGTGTGCAGTTTTGGGCGCCGTACTTACACAAGGATATTTTAGCCTTGGAGGGAGTGCAGAGGAGGTTTACTAGGCTGATGCCGGAGTTGAGGGGGTTGAGCTATGAGGAGAGGCTGAATAGATTAGGCTTGTACTCGTTAGAGTTTAGAAGAATGAGGGGAGATCTCATTGAGACGTATAAGATGATGAATGGGATGGATAGGATAGAGGTGGAGAGACTCTTTCCGCTCAGAAAGGATAGTAGGACTAGGGGGCATAGCCTCAAGATAAAGGGGGGGCGGTTTAGAACAGAGTTGAGGAGGAACTTCTTCATTCAAAGGGTGGTGAATCTCTGGAATTCTCTGCCCGTTGAAGTGGTGGAGGCTGCCTCGCTAAGTATTTTTAAGACGCGGGTTGATGGGTTTTTGATGAGAGAGGGGATTAAGGGTTATGGGGAGAGGGCAGGAATGTGGAACTGAGCCACGACAGATCAGCCATGATCTTATTGAATGGCAGGGCAGGCTCGAAGGGCTAGTTGGCCTACTCCTGCTCTTATTTCTTATGTTCTTATGTAGCTGGAAGCAGGTCTCTGGGCCTTCCTGGAGTAAACATTCTGCTGTAGGTTGTTTACTAGCTAATACCTAGAGTCCCTTTCCCCCTCCCTGGTGTTTTGGGAAGCCATTCTGACTTTTATCTGTGTATATATCAAGAGAGCTGTTCCAGCATCATATCAGCATTCATATTTTCTGTGCTAAATCTGTGACAAAGGTTTTGTTCATGGGATTTGTTTGGTTGGAACTGTATTTAGCTGTTGAAGTTTATACAATGTCATGATTTTTTTTCTTGTTTGTAATTAATAAAAGTTATTGTTAATTTTCTTTCTATATGTGTTGACTGTATTCTTAAACGAACTTTGATCAAAGCTCCCTACTGCATCATTTGAATCACATCTGACGTGAAAACATCTCATACTTGGCTTAGCCAAATACAAATTGCAAAACTTAAAATCCACACAGACTTCATAAAACACTTTGCAGTTTCTGACCTGAACTAAAAGATAGTGCTTAACAAAGATAAATGTGATGAGTGACAGCTCATTCCAATGAAATTTGTAACATACTGTCTAACCATCTTTTCACAAAATTGGTTGGTCATAACATAGAAACTTGCTCAGCAGCAGGCATTTTTATTGTTGAAAGACCATAACTGCCAACTAAGCCAAGGAATGAAATCTGGCTCTACAAATACATTTATTCCATTCATTAGTATGGAATACAATGCTTTCAATGTAGTTTTCCAAATCAGTTTTTCAAAGAACGAAGGAGCAGGATACTTTTTTTTTGTTCAAGGGAAATGGGCATCATTGGCTGGGCTAGCATTTATTGCTTGTCCCTGAGGGCATTTAAGAATCACAGGTAGGGATGACAAATTTCCTTCCCTAAAGGACATTAGTGAATGCCATGGGTTTTTACAGCAATCATTTCATGGTCATTATTAGGCATCCAGATTTTTATGGAATTTAAGTTTCACCATCTGCCATGGTGGGATTTAAACTCACTCCCCAGATCATGACCTTAGTCTCTGGATTGCTAGTTCAGTGACATTACCATAACTCCACTGCCTCACATTTAGATATCATAGAATCACTACAGCACAGAAAGAGGCCACTTGGCCCATCGAGTCTGCACCGACCACAATCCCCCATATCCCTATATATTTCCCCACTAATCCCTCTAACCTACACATCTCAGGATACTAAGGACAATTTTAGCATGGCCAATTAACATAACCTCACATCTTTGGACTGTGGGAGGAAACCAGAGCACCTGGAGGAAACCCACGCAACTATGAGGAGAATGTGCAAACTCCACACACATAGTAACCCAAACCAGGAATTGAACCCAGGTCCCTGGAGCTGTGAAGCAGCAGTGCTAACCACTGTACCAACATGCCACCCAAATGATATGAAGAACAAGAATCTACATATAAAAGTGAAATCACTTAATTTGGTAGTTCTGATGCCATTGATTTTTAAATATATTCTTATATATATATAACTGTCATTGACTTGACCAATATTTGTTGCCTATCCTGAATCATCCCTGAGAAAGTGGTGCTGCGCTAACTTTTTGAGCTGCTGCAGTCCATGTGCTATAGGTGCATCCACGGTGCTGTTAGGAAAGAAGCCCTGGTGATACATTTCCAAGTCAGGATGTTGTAGGAAAATTTGCATATGGTTGTGCTCCCATACATCTGCTGCCCTTGTCCTCCTAGGTGGTAAACGTCATGGATTTGGAAGGTGCTGCTGAAGGAGGCTTGATGGATTGCTGCAGTGTAGATAGTGAAGGGAGTGACTACGTTAAAATGGCGGATGGGGTGCCCAGATTTCTCCCACACGTCTTCCCATTATGAAAAGATTAAAAAGACTGCAGCCATTTGCTCTTCTACCTCCATCTATAAAGACAGCTTGCACTTATGCTTTATCAATTGGGTAGCCTTCAGCAAACGGCACTAGTCAGAGTCATATAGCATGGAAAAGGCCCTTCGGACCATTGAGTTTGTACCAGCATTAACTATCACTAAAGACGCACCAAGCCCATTTTCCAGCATTATGTCCATATCCTTGAATGTTATGATGTTTCAAGTGCTCATCCAAATATTTTTTGTACTTTTAAAAGTTGTCAGGTTTCCGGCCTCCACGACCTTCACAGAAAATGCATTCCAGTTTCCCACCACCCTATGAGTGAATTTGTTTTTTTCTAATTTTCTACCCCCTCGCCCTAAAACAATGCCCCCTTGACCAATCCAGCCAATGAGGCAGGGTTATTCAGGATGAATGCATTGTCTTAAGCAGAGTATTGGGGGACATACTTGATATATTTAAATGCACTTACTCCCCACACAAAAATAATCTAAAGCTACAGCCACACATTTGAAAAATGTTTATTCTTTTGTAATAAACTATAAGAAGCAGAATTTTCAAGATTGAGATCATAATAATAGCATGACACAATCATGCTATAGGTAAATTAAATGAATGTTACATATTTACATACATAAATCCACTACCAATTTTTTTATACAACAGAATAAGAAAGATCTAGGTAAATCAAAATAAATAGAATAAATTACAAGTAGAAAATGTCATCTTATATACAAAATCTTCTAAAAGTTTAAAATGTTAATTTTAAGATGTGAAGCAAATTCGGGAAGCTGGACCGTTTATTTGATTAAGTATTTGAGCATTATTTGTAAACTGTAGGGATAAATTTGAAGGAATTAAAAAAAAAGTCCCACAACTGACATATTCTAAAATGAAACTCCCTGAGGAATAAAGATTTGTTTAAACATATAAAATTACAAAAAATATATTTACTCAAAATTAAAATATAATTTTTTTTTATTGTTTGTAAAATGGTTTTAAAAATCAACTTATTATTAGTTGTCTTTGCTTTTATTATGTTCCAAATAAACTAAGTAATGTCAATAGTTATTTGCAAACCTAGTGCACAGTTGCCACTGTTCTTATTCAAATATATACATTATTAAAAAATATAGCACTCCAAAATTCCAACATAAAAGATAAAAATTCTGGAACGCAACAGATTCTGCCTGGATGAAACACGCAAAACGGGTGAATTGTTTCTAAAATTCTTAAAATCTCTTCAAATTAAAGGAAAAAATACACAAGTGCTGCTCAAGTAATTGCTTATTATTTTTTAGATGCTCTGCAACAAAAAACTGATTAAGGAACAGAACAAAATTGCAAATAGGCCAGTATTTTAAGTTAATTTTTTTTAAAATGGCTATTCGATATAAAAATATCTAGTTTTAGGACCAATAGTTTAAAATAGTCAAGAGTAACCAGTCTCATATTTATACACATCTGCTCCAAAGCACTGAAATCATTTCAGTTAATGAATATGGACTGTTCCAACTTAAACTGACAACTACATTACTGATGTATTGATATTGGAAAGAAGAAAGATGTTAATCATTCTCCATTTGGGGCAGTATATATTATTTAAATTTTTAAAAAAGTTTATTTATTAGTCACAAATAAGGTTTACATTAACACGGCAAAGTTACTGTGAAATTCCCCTAGTTGCCTCAGTCCGGTGCCTGTTCGGGTCAATGTACCTAACCAGCACATCTTTCAAATATGGGAGGAAACCGGAGCACCTGGAGGAAACCCATGCAGACACGGGGAGAACATGCAAACTCCACACAGTGACCCTAGCCGGGAATCGAACCCAGGTCGCAGGTGCTGTGAAGCAGCAGTCCTAACCACTGTGCTACTGTGCCGTTAGCAGACAACGGATCTGATATGAAAAACCAGGATATTTGCCACTTAAGGAATTTTCAACTGGATTTCAATGGTTTTCCTTTACTGTAAATTCAGTGCTGCATTAGTTTTCACTCTTAATCACTCAGAATATGATTTTAAGTGATATCAAAACTACTCAATCGCCGAAAAATGAGGTCTGAAAAAATACGCTAAATAAAAATTGTTAGCAGCAGAAATGCTGTTGCAGCAGTTTTTGACATCTAGCATTTTATACCACCTTCTATTTATATAACACCTTTAATGTAGTAAAACATCCCAAGAGTTATACAGGAGCTTTGCCAAATAAAATCTGTCACAGAATCAAACTAAGGCAGATGAACAAAAGGTCAAAGAGATGAACTTTAAGGAATGTCTTTAAAAAGATGAGAGGTAGGTGAGGTGGAAAGTTTTAGAGAGGGTATTCCAGAGTTTATAGCCTTAGTAATGTACCTTAATATGAAGTTGGTGTTTGTTATTTTAATTAAAAAACACTCTGGGTTGATTCTGAACCAATGCACGGCATCATCTTCTACATTACAAGATGCACACACCAACACAAGTCAAAAAGTGACCCTGGATAGAAACATCTCAGCCACTGAGCAAATATTCTCAAATAGATATATATGTCTGTAGTTGAGGTGGCTATTTTGCATAGAAAATACTTCCCACAGACTTTACACACTCTCATTTCACAAATAGATGAAAAAAAATAAATGTATTGCACATTCAACCAAAATCTTTTACATACATGTGATGATAAAACATTTTTTCATGAAATTAAATGCATTTGCGAAATAAATAGCATCAAGTCAAAATTTGAAATTATAGACAAGCAAGTGGATGGTTTACAGCACAAGATATATTCATGCAAATATATATTCTTTGGAAATCTCAGAATATCCATAAGCAGAAATGAAAATTGATTCAAAAATAGGCAGAGAAATCACCAATTGTGGGTGTGGATAGAGCTGGGAATTAAAGTGTGACTCTAAATATGCGCAACCTATATTTATTCTTTATGATTCATGCATCATGAATATCTGCCAACAGTTCCACGTAAAACAGATGTTCATAAAACAGATATTTACGAGCTGCATCTGTATGTAGTAGGCCAGGCAAAATCTATTACAGAAGAATGCTTTGCTTTTCATCTGCAAATCTGAACAAAATAACTTTATCATACCTAACAATGCCTTTACCAGTGATCGGTGTTATGGAACAGAGATTGATGTGAATAATAACATACTCTTCATCTTGAGATGGAAATAAAAGATTGTCCATCAGAAACCTATACAGTATCATCCATTTGGAACAGGTCAGAAGGATGCCATTTCAATTTCTTGAGCCAAATAAAAATCAGAAGCTACTTTTGTGAAGAACCCAGCATGAATGCTATATGAAAAGATCATTGGCTCCATTTGAGAAATGTTTAAAATTTCCACAATTGTTCTTATCTGCACATCTTACCACATTCTAATTCCACTGTTGTCAATCCCCAACAATTTCAAGTACTGAATCTATATAGTATACCAGAGTCTTTATAGCCAAATGGGATAATTTAAAAGCAACATCATAATATTCCAAGTGTACATTGACATTTTTATCTTATATGAAGAGGCAATTAGATCTTGCAATTGAGTGCTCAATAGTCAAAAAATTCCACAACTAAACTACTGCAAATAGCAGAGGATTGCAGCAAGTGTGATCAACACAAATTTAATTTTAGCACTATTGATTTATACCACTTATAATCAATGAAAGATAAATTAAATATTTGAGTGATCAATGTCAAATAACTCTGGATTCCTTAGAGGTAAGTAACCGAACAGTACAGAATCTACAGCTTAGAAACAGATTATTTGGTCATTATTTTTCTCACCATGCGCCTCTCCCAATCCTTCCCTCCCTGCCGTTCTATTCCTATCTGTCTCATGTGTGCATCAAGCGTTCTCTTGAAGGTGGTTTGCTTCAATTACCAAAAACTTGTATTTTTAATCTGGTAAAATACCCCAAGACAGCATACAGCAGTATAATCAGATAAAAAAACTGACTCCAAACCAAAGAAAGACAGTAGCGAAAGTGGCCAAAAGCTTGGTCAAAGGTGTAGGCTTTAAGAAACAACATAAAGGAGAAGCAAAAGAGATAAAGAGGTTTGGGGAAGAGAATTTCAGAGAAGAGGGCTTAGGCAGCTGAAGCAACGGCAAGCAAATGTGGAATTAAGGAAGTTGGGGATGGACAAGATGAAATTTGTAGAGGGAAAATACTGCAGATTCTGGAATCGAAAACAAACACAAAAAATGCTGGAAACTCTCATGAAGTCTGACAGCATCTGTGGAGAGAGAACAGAGCCAACATTTCGAATCTAGATGACCCTTCATCATTGAAATTGGTGCCTAGGGAACAGGGTTTATTGCAAGGCTAAAGACAATTGCTATTCCACTCCATGTAGCAGTGAGTTCCACTTCTCAACTCAGAGAAAATTTCTAATGAATTCTTTATTTGATCTTTTAATGGTTTTCTTTTATTTATGCCTCCTGGTCCGGACTCTCTAACAAATTTCTTCACATCCAAAATTAAAAAATGATGTTAAATGCGTCTATTAAGTCTCTTCCAGATTGACGAAGCCTCAAACCAACTCAATTTCTCCTGCGTACTTATTTCCAACCACTGTGTTAAAAACATATCCACATATTTTTTCCATGTATTGTTCATCTCTAAGGGCAAAAGGATGCATACATTCAATAAAACTTAGGAATTATGCAACATTTTCCACCTGCACTCTCTTCGCTCAGAGCTTCACTCACATGGAGCACATACTGACAAATTACATGTACATTTCCTCAATTTTCAGGGCATTAAAATTCATGCATGAAAAGCTTGTACTCTTTATTAAAAAGTCTCTGTACTACATTGCATGATTTGTTATTGCTTTGTGACTTTTTATGCTAAACCTTTGCAAAATTGCAGTACAACACTTGATTTTTGTTGGGCTTATTTTGCAAAAACACAGGAAAAAATGTTAGCTTCTGCTGCAACTCTTGTACATGAAGCAAATCTTATGCTTGTTCAGAAAAAAATTCAGAGAGCCCATTATACAGAAATTCAGTTTTTAGTAATATAAGAATTTTTTTTTTATCTGCTCTTTACTATCTGTAGAAATTGATTTGGGTTCAGAAATTGGTCAGTTGCATAAATGCAGTTCACTGCATGCAAGAAGCTTTTCTTCCCTCAAATAGGCTGTATAACTTTGCTTGTTTGCTATACTCAAACTGGCATTACTTCTAGATCTGAACACCAAAAAATAATGAAGAAATACTGTTTTTAAAACTAATAATATTTATCTAAATTATTTTTGCTGTATCACATTAACTGTTCTTGTTTCAATTATTTTAAAATTGCTTTACCTCCAACAAAATAATTTAAAAAACGTGCTTCTGTATAGCCTGAAAGTCTCTCTTCTCCCTTAAACATAAAAACAATTGCTAGTTATCAAAGTCTCCACATATAATTCCACATATTCCACATTGCCCTTTCTCATCACTGTTATATTACACCTCGCTGTTAAAATATTGTAGCGATGACTCAAATCAAAGTTTTTTCTGTTCAGGTATTGTAATTATTTGGCTTGCACTGTTCTCATCGGGTTTCTTTTTTGCTTCTGTGGTTGTTTTGGGCTTTGGAGGCCAATCAGGATCCACTAACAGTTCCTGGGCTAGATGCATATACTTGGCCTTTGGTTTCCGTTTTTCAGAGCAGAAAACAAACGATAAGCACCTCTTGCCTTTTCGGTCATGGACTTCCTTTAAAAATGCAAAAGAAAGTGTTAAAATTAAGATGTTGATTTAATTAAAAATGTTTTTTTTAAGTAAAAATATTTACATGTAATGCTTACTTTGTGGTTGCAATCTAAAGGCTTGCAATTTCAATTTTTTGCATGAAACATGATTAGCCATATTACAAATGTCCACATTTTCAAAGTCTATTTCAGCATCAGTTCTATTTACTGAAAAGGTCTCCAGTTAGGGCTACTTATCATTAAAGAAAGAAAACAATCAACCATAAGGGTTTTGTTCATCTAACTAAACTGTCCGTAGTCAAATTAGGAATGTGCCTAGAATATGAAACCACAATGGCAGAATGTTAGTTAAGTAGTCTGCCACATTCACTCCTGATACGCAATCTGAGACAGAAAATTTACCAAATATGTTATAGGTATTTTCCATTCTGATTGTTATTACCCTATTTCTAACAATACAACGTTGAACTAAGGACTCTCTGTGATCTGAAATGGCTATTGTCTTCAGTGGTCATAATTTTTTCAGTAGGTAAAATGCCTGACAGGCCTGACATAAATTAAGTTGTTTAAATTTACTGACAGCAAATAACCATAGAATAATAATTATAACCAAACCTTAAAATAAGTTAACTTTAAATCCTACCTGAACAAGAAAATATATCACACGATCTCTATTCAGAAAGTGCTAGAAAACAGGTTGACAGCATCTGTGGAAAATCAACATTTTGAGTCTGGATGACCCTTCATGATCAAGGGCCATCCAGATCTGAAACGTTGGCTCTATTTTCTCTCCACAGATGCTGTCAGACCTGCTGAGATTTTCTAGCAGTTTCTGATTTTGTTTCAGATTCTAGTATCTGCATTTTTTTGCTTTTACACTACAGCTGTAATTTTTAGAGATGAGCTTCCCTTCACCAGGTCAGATTCCCTTCCTAGATTTAATTGAATTTACTGACTATCGCATGGCTTTTTGTCCTGTTGTCCAAGGCAGTGGGAGTTTTGGTTGCCTGATTATTGATTCACCTGCATGTCCATCAATTAGACTAGTTCCTGCACTTTAGTCCCTGGGGTATGGGTCTCAAGAAAGTATCTTCTGTTACGTTAGAATGAATGGGAGTATTCTAACAATAAGCTAATTGATTCCTATCATCTCAGTCCTCAGTAAACTGTGAGCAGTGGTATTCCATACATCAACTGTGTAATATATCCAAATATATATAGGTACTTTCGTTAAATTCAACTGTTTTTTTAAAAAATCCACTTTATGACAAAATTGAAGGATACCCTGACTGAAATTAGTAACTTAATAAAATTTAGCAACTTTGACCAAGTGGAGGTTTATTTTGAATGAGCCCTTTTCTCTGACATACATAGACATATTGTATACGCACATATGACTATGATTGAACAATAAATGCTGAGTTGCCAGTGCTAACCACATCCCAGGAATGATTTTTGGTAAAATTGTCATTTTTAACAGTTAGTGGTAAATATCAAAATATAAGCGGCAAAGAAATTAAATCAGTCTGAATTATTCTACCAATATAAAATTTGTCACATGAAACCAGATTATTGGAACCAGTTTTAGTTCAGGCATAGTTCTCTTGACAGTTGACAACTACTTAAAAAAAATTATACAAGGCACATTAGAATAAATAAGCAATGCTTAGAAATAAACTGGAAGCACATTACAAGTAGTCTCAACATTTACTTGTAAAGTCAAGCTTAGTCAATTCTATTTTTAAATAAGTTATGTCCTTCAAATATGTTTAAACTGGTTAATGCTTCCAAGTAGCAAAGTAATGAGGGAATCTTCGAGCAGCTCAAACAAAAATATCAACAGGATCAACAGAAAAGGAGAAAAAAAAACAATTTTGTTGCATAAGCACTTTGCAAATATTTACTAAATATAGCAATGCATCAGAAGAGTTAAGTCCAACCTGTTTGTAAGTGGCTGTGAAGTGATTAACTTCCAGTCCCTGCCTCTTGAACACAAGTTTCCATAGGATCAAGTCAAGTACGATAGTCTGTGAGATATTGCAGTAGTGGGGAAAATTGAGACTAAAAAAATTAATTTATGCATGCAAATGATCAATTTCAACATTCAGCTAACTGCAATTGTGTAAAGTATTTGGAAAATTACTGCAGTGCTTTCTTAAGATTCAAACAGCCAGATTTTGGCTACAGAGATGAGTAGTTCAGGTCAGGAAAGCAGAGAGCAGGAACAGATGATCGCCAAATGATCTGATTAGAAGGTCGGCCATAAGTCTCTGGGACTTCACCTTCTAACTCTGATACCCCTTCACTTCATGGCCCCTCATATTCTCCATGCCAACTCACACCCCCTCTCCCAACCTCCCATGTCCCCTCATACCGCCATTCTATTTCCATAGTCACTCATCCTGTATCCACTATGGATAGACCTCAGATGCCATATAGGGAAAAAAAACTTGGAACAATCTAACTCTCAAATCTGCACATTTGATAATAAAAAACCTTCCATTCATAAAGCCTACTCAAAGCTTTTAAATCTCAAGCACTGAATCTCAAACACACATTTCTCACATCAAAGACAACTAATCCTTTAGTAGATTTTTGAGGCTGTCAATCAAACTGTGAACTCAGCATCCTCTGCTAAAATAATTGCAGCTTTTGAAATCAGCTAAGCATTCACAATAATCTAGCATTATCCTTGGGGAAACGTCAACATAAATCTCTATTGAAACTGCATGATCGGGTGCTTTTTTCCCCTAACTTACAACTGACAATCAATGCAGCATACTAGAGGTGTTAAATACTCTAACAGATGCAGTCTGTTCTTTAAGTTAAAAAGTGGGGCACTTATAAAACTGCAGATCACGACAGTTATACAGGTCTTAGCTGTCCTTTAAGAGGTTTAAATCAATTTGCAACTTTTGAACTATGGTTTTAGTCCTTTACAACAGTGAAATTCGGGTCTGTTTGAACTCAGCACGGAGGTCAAATGGCTCTGTTGAGCTTGGAGTGCCATCCCGTGTGAATCATGCCCTACTCCTTTCCTCATACAACCAAATATCTCTTGTAAGTGGTTGTAGGACTTATGCATGTATGTCCCACCCACCATTAAAGGTCCACAAAGTCTTCCCAAGTCCGCTAAAATCTGGTCCAAAATATGTATTCAATTTATAGCCATTAAATTTTACATAATGAGAAAAAGGAACAAATGATTACCAATTGAGGAAATGACAACATATAAATGTGTAAAGTTCTAAAAATACTGCAACCTGAAACAATCACAGAGGCAAGCTACATGCAAAAGTGAATTTGATATTTTGGATTAAGCTTAAAATTCAATATGTACCACTTTAAGAAAAATAACTTTAAGCAGCTATTTAGCTGAAAAGAAATGTAAATCATAGGAAGTGCTTTCTTCACAATTACTTGCCTCCCTCCTGCCTGACCTATTTCGTTAGAAAACATAGCTGGTTACACATTCTCAGGGCCACTCACCAAAGTATGCGCTTGCTTCATTAACTGTACTAGGATTCAAATTATGGATATGAGTAGTCCATATCCCAGAGAAGCTCTATTTAATATGAGAGACAAGCTCTCAAGAAATCCTGGCTTTCAACGTGAAGCTTCCGACAGGTGAGCACGCATCTACAGCCTGTGGGTTGATCTGGGCAGGGCTGTCAATGCTTCCCTCCAATGCAGGCAATATACCTCCTTTAGATTCTCACAACATCTGCCATAGTGCTGCTGAGAAGAAAGGAGACCCAAATCAATGGACATGGAGGTTGACTCACCTATATCTTTTGATAGGAAACGAATGATTGAGAACTAATCTGCAGTGAAGAATAAAATGGTTAAGGATGTATGTGATATAAGGAGTGGAGCCATACAGCAAGTGGATCTCTTCTAGATTTATTAAAGATGTCCAGGGCATGCAGAAGATACAGAGGTGGTTTACCAGGATGACACAAGGGATGTGGGACTTCAGTTACGTAGTGTCGCTACCAGCTCTTTGGAAGAGTTGCTTAATTTAGTCCCAAACCACAGCCTTTTCCCAATAATCCTGCAAATTAATTCTCCTCATGTACATGTCCAATTGTCTTTTGAAAGTCCAATAGATCGGTTTCCATCAACACTTCAAGTAAAGCTTTCTAAATCTGAAAAACACTGGAAACGTTTCCTTTCATTTCTCCTCTAGTTCTTTACAAATTATTTGGGTGGCACAGTAGGACAGTGGTTAGGACTGCTGCTTCACAGTGCCAGGAACCCAGGTTCCCAGCTTTGCACATTCTCCCCATGTCTGTGTGTGTTTTCTCCAGGTGCTCCAGTTTTCTCCCACATTCTGAAAGATGTGCTCATTAGGTGCATTGACCCAAATAGGCACCGGAGTGTGGCGACTAGGGGAATTTCACAGTAACTTCATTGCAGTGTTAATGTAAGCCTTACTTGTGACAAATAAACAAACTTTACTTTAAATTTAGGGCTCTGGTTACTAACCCTCTTTGGCAGACCAGTTCCTCTCCAATTGCCTTATAAAATTCATTATCTTGAAAAAAAATTCTTGTCTTAACCTTTTTTGCTCTAGAGAACAATCCAGCTTTCAAAAAAAAATATTCTTTCATGGGATGTGGCTAGGCCAGCACTTTTTGCCCATCTCTAATAGTCCTTGACAAAGTGGCATTGGTGAGCTGCCTTCAAAAATCACAACAGTCCATGTGGTGTGGGTATATCCACAGAGCTGTTAGTTCCAGAATTTTCACCTAGGGATAGTGAAGCAACGGCAATATAATTCAGGATGCTGTGTGAGTTGGAGTGAAACTTACAGATGGTGGTGTTCCCTTGCATCTATGCCTTTGTTTTTCTAGGTGGTAGAGGTCGTGAGTGTGGAAGGTGCTGTCAAAGGATCCGTGTTGTTGCAATGAATCTTGTACCTAGTACACACTGCTGCCACTGTGTGTTGGTGATGGGCGGAGTGAACATTAAAGTGCTGAATGGAGTGCCAATTGAGTGGTTTTCTTTGTCCTTCTCATTATTTAATATGTAACAATTCTAATATCAATACCCAATACCAATACTTAGGAATCCCACTGCATACTTCTCTTCAGTCATGAAAACATCCATTCACCACTATTCTCTGTCTCCTATCCAAGTTGCCACTGTTTAATCCCAAATATTTCTATTTTTCAAATTTGCCTGTTAATTCATATTTTATCAACAGGCTAAAAACTCTCCAGTAAGCAGGAGTTGTTCACTCTTATCCTTTACATTATTTTCCTCCCAGTCTGCAGCACAGCAAATTTATGTCTTCCACTTGTGCTCTATTTTTTTGTTATGCATCCCTGAAATTCATTTTCACTACTTGTGTCTTTTGTAACCCCTCGGCAATGTGACAGGTCCTTTCCATTTCCTTAACTCTAACCAAAAAAATTCAGGTCACAATTGTCCTATCCCACTGCGCTAATTTTTCAGCGAAGCAGGCCGGGAGATTGTCACGTTGGCTGATTCGCAGGGTTCACACATGCATACCTGCCCTGATAGCGCCTCCCAGCGCCAGATTTCTGGTGGCATCAGCTCCACACCAGAAATTGACAGGGAGGTGCCAAGACCATTTAAATGGTTATTTAAATTTCATTAGCTGGCCTGGGAGTATAGTCTCTGGGCCTGCTGGCATCCTTCCCCCACTCCTGTGTCACAGTGGTTCACTCCAATGGTGATTACAGTAGCTCCATATTACTGGGGAACTAGTGGCCCGACCCAGTTGGAGTGAAGGGGGGCAATTGGGGTCCTCAGAGGGTCAGGCAGGAGGAAGGGTGCCCCTTGGCATTAGCATGCTGGCACTGCCAGCCTGGGCCCACTGGTACGGCCCAAGGGGCAAAGTGCCAATGTCCAGGGGGCACCTTGGCACTGCCCATTCGGCATGGGGCAGTGCCAAGGGTGTGGGGCCTATGGGGGGGGGATCCTTGCTATCGGGATTGGTGGGGGGAAGAAGGGAGGCCAGCAATAGGGGCTGGGGAACGAGGGGTTTGGAGATTGGTGTGGGCTGGGAGGAGGGGGTTCAGGAATGGTCGGGCAGGGCCACTGAGGGGGTCAGAGGGCCAGCAATGCCAGATTGTGAGGTTGGCCAGCAATCAGGACAGCAGCAGACAGGGGCCACTGCGCTTGCGCTGATCTCAGCGATGACAGATTGGCACATGCGCAGTGGTCCGTTCAGCGCTATGCTGCCAGCTTCTTGGGTGGGAATACCCTGCCCACTGTTTTTTAATGATATATATGGTAGTGACCTTTGCAGTGCACAGAGTGTGGGAGATTCTTCTCTGAACTCTCACTGAAAAAACCAACGTAACTTACTCATATGAATTCGACAGTTCGAATTTTTTTGGGAAAATTCCTGCGTCAGGCTTTGGTTGCTTCAGAATTTTGTCTGTATTTAGAACTCTAATCTACACTGCACCATTACCCTATCCCCCAACAACCATCCTTTCCTGGCCATATTTAAGCCAAATGTATCAAAACTCCACGTGAGTGGCAACTCATGCTGCAAACTCATCAATCTTATTTGTAACAGCTTTTGCATTAACACTTATGCATTTCAATGTCATGCTTGTCTATGTCACTAGTTTCCTCCATCTAATTTCTGCTCCTTTCACATTATTTATTCAGCTGTTTTTTGTCCTGTGTTTTCTATGCACCTTGATTATCCTCTCTGTTTCTACTTTAAGATGCTCCTCTCCCAAACTTAAATCCTCCTCATAGTATGTTAACCTCCCAGCAAGGAAAACACAGATCCCACCTTGCTTAGGTGCAACCGAAGCCTGTACTGCTCCTGCCCATAACTGCTTCCAATATCCTAGAAATCCTCGGCTCTTTGAAAAGTATTACACTTTCATGGAAGAAAGCACTTTAACTTAACTGTGTTGTCTATGAACACAAAGTCTGGTTGCAGTATTTTTAAAATGATTTTTTATTCATTGTATAAAATTAGATTCAATCATAAATTAAACTGTTTTAGAATTCTCATGGATTATACTTCTTTCAGAGCATATATCTGTGATTCTGATTAAATAATTAAGTGCCAATAAAAGGAGCAAATTACATTGTCCATCGTCAAGTTGTTCTACAAAGCAATTCTATTAAAAAAAAAGTGTAAGGTAGACTTGATTTTGTGGTTGTAATGACAGCAAAATTATCAACACAGACTATTATTGTTCTGTGAAACTGACAGCTTCTGGCGTCCACACTCGTGCAGGAAAATGTAGAAATCTAAAACTGCTGTGGCTTCCCTGCTCCTGTATATTGAACTAGTGAATTCCTTGTGGATGTAAATCTTTAAGAATCATTGAATTGATATAAACTTTCAATCCTTGCTTATTATTCTTCCTGTAAAATCCCTTGAAAAAGTTAAGCCTTGTTAAATGAAGTGTAAATGTGATTTTTAACACTATGCATAGTATGTCATAATCATTGCTGAATAGCTTCTCCAGCCACGAGAAACTAATTTTACATCTGCGAAATGTCAAAATTCTTCATTGCACAAGAAAGCTTCATGGATTTTGAAAATAATAATATACTTTTAAAGTTTATGCATTCCCAGTTTCTAATTTAGTTCCATGTGTAGCTCCAATCATAATTTTGTTTATTGTAAAACTTAAGAAAAAAATGATAAAACCTTCTTGTTAATTCCTCCTTTCTCCTGGTCTATGAAAAAAATCCAATGTGATTACTACTTAGTTTGCTTGATCATGTTGAATTGCTAGACTTGAGAGATCACCTATAGCTACCACCAGAACGAAATAAATATCTGGAAAGGTGGAAATCCACAACATAGAGCTTGCAATATCATTGTGACATGCCTTCTGTGAGGTTAAGAGTGAGCACTGCCATCTGGCTGCTAACTACAAAATGTGAGCTGTAGTTTCTATAATCCAATCAGTGATTCTAACAATTCTAAACAGGAAAATACAACTTAAGACATTTTTTCTGTAACATAAACAATGGTGAAAACATAGAAGTTGAAAAATTGAGTGAAGTCTCTCATTCTGCCTGTTTCCCCTAGCAGAAAATGTTGGTAATCTTGTGAATCTGAAATTTGCAAGCTGAAAAGTTTCAACAGCTCATCTTTTTCAGCAATATACAAGAAAAATTCAACAACAGTCGTACAAAAAAATACCAAAATTGAATTGTATTTTATAGCCACTTCTCCCCATCTCTTTTTAAACCAGAGAAAAATTCATCCAAATATGGCAATTGTTTACCATTAGGTTACAGAATTCTGTAATAGGCAGATTATTGGTGAAAACACAGCTTCCAGAATGTGAGGGTCAGATTTATTTCAAGAAAGTCCAATTAATCTGGTCACTGAGAAAACAATGATATAAAAGAATGAAATTGCAGCATCCACTTACCTTGCAAAATAAATAATACTCATGCTTAGCCTTATATAGTTACACAGAAGACACAGTTATGGAAAAAAATTGACAGTTGTAATTGTCATTTTACACCTGGGCCATACCTGTAGTGTATCAGTACTGACTATAATCATAAATTTGAACAGAGGAACCACTCCCACAATGTTGATGCATGACACATTACACCCCTAATAATGTGAGCTCCACTTCAAGCCTACTATATTTTTGCGACATGCTAGACATAGAAACGATTGATGTCACCCTAGCCTGGCCTTGGGACTGGCCGCTTGAAAACACAAGAAAGTTAATTTTTTATGTATCGTTGACTCAATGACTTGAAACTTACAGAACGTTTTACAGATATTTTCTAATGTGTTTTGTGCTTGGAATTTAGTGGGAAGAAGGGGATTTCTTGTAAACAAATATAAAAAGCACTTTTTTTATTTCTATTCCCATCCATTCAATATGTATAAGTATGCCATGATCATCACTAAACTGATATTAAATGTGGGTTATTCACAGACAATGGAAAATTGAACAATGACTGTATCGCCTTGAAAATGCTAAATTCTCATATGCATTAATTCACTTGGCAGCACTGAGTAAGGGAAGAGAACTAAAGCAGTTTTGAAGAACTGGAGGCTATGTGAAATAGCCAGAGATATTCCAATTTAAAACAGAGAGCTTACTTAATTGTAACAGAGAAATGAAACAGAAAAAAAAAAATCACATTTCTATTTACAATTGGGAAATATTGATGTACATTGTAAATTGCATTATTTACTTACCTCGGTTACAAAAGAGACAACTGCATTTACTAGTATTAAAATGAGCATTGTTAGCCGCCAACTATAAGGAACACAAACCAGCTGAAAAGTAATACAAATAATTACATTCTGCTTTACTATTAACTATTTCAATTTACTTTCAACTTATTTCTATTAAGCCAAATACATTTTAGTTTAATCATTAGATTTTTTTTCTTAATGGCTCAATCAAAATGCTACTTCTAAATACATTACGAGAGATTACACAAATCTAAAAATGAGAGCTAATAGTGTGACAAGTGTACGACATGTTATCTTTTTGCTCGATGTGATGATTAATAGTAACAGAAGGATTATTTAATTTGCATCCAATGTCGCCACCATGCATTCTTGGATCACTGTAACATGAAATCTTTTAAATTAATTCAGTTCCCCTTGATGCTGATATGCTCCATTTATACTGCAGATTTCATGGCAATGAGATAACTATGCAGCTACAATAATTGTGCAGTTATGCAAGTATTCTTTATTTTTTTCTACTAAAACCATTTATGATTCTGCAAACTTAACCTTCTTTCTAATAATTCCAACTTCTCCAATCTCTCCATAAAACTGAAGTTCCTGATCTCTTGTACCATTCCAGTACATTTCTCTTGCCCCTGCTGTGATATCTTTCTTAAAGTGTGGTGCATATAATATCCAAGTTGAGGCCTAACCAATGTTTTATAAATGTTTGGAATAACTTGCCTGCTTTTGTATTCTATGAATCTCTCAACAAAGCCAAGGATTCAAACATGCTTTTTTAGCAGCCTTTGCAATTTAAATATTTGTACACATACCCTCAAGGTCTCTCTCCTCCTGCTTCCAATTTAAAATGATTGTTTCAAATATATTGCCTATGCCTCTCTTATAAGAACACAACATAAGAACATAAGAAATAGGAGCAGGAGTAGGCCATCTAGCCCTTCGAGCCTGCCCCGCCATTCAATAAGATCATGGCTGATCTGTCATGACTCAGTTCCACATTCCCGCCCTCTCCCCATAACCCTTAATCCCCTCGCTTATCAAAAACCCATCAACCCGCGTCTTAAAAATATTTAGCGAGGCAGCCTCCACCACTTCAACGGGCAGAGAATTCCAAAGATTCACCACCCTTTGAGTGAAGAAGTTTCTCCTCCGTTCAAAAGGTATGACTTCATACTTCTCTATGTTAAATTTTGTCTGCCATGTGCCTGCCCATGTCACCAGTACATTTATATCCCCTAAAGTCTGTTGATTTCCTCCTCAATGTTTTCCAACTTCTATGACATCTGCAAACATTGTAATTATACCCAAGTCCTCATTATTAATATATATCTAAAAGGACTTCACGAACATCATGGTATTCTTCTCACAGAAAAACAACTGTTTATCATTATTCTCTGTTTTCCATTTAACATTACAACTAAAATGAAAACAGAAAAATGCTGCAAAAACTCTGTATGGCTAGGATTTAAAACATTGGCTAGAATTTCCTGGCTGATCATGCCCCGCCACCACTGCAAGTGGGAACAGAGAATTTGGCACTCAGCCAAATCTCCATTCTATTCACTGCAGCAGGACCAGACAATCTAGCTGCTGTGAAAGGCTGGAAAATTTCAGCCATTAACTACTTTTCTCTGCACAGATGCTGCCAGAGTTGCTGAGCTTTTCCAGTGTTTTTGTTTTCATTTCAGGTTTCCAGCGTCCACAGTATTTTGTTTTTACTACAAAATTGTATCTTTGCAGCCACTGTTCTTTCAATCTTTGGGCTTTAATTTTGCTCATCAATCTATTATGAGGTACTATATTGAAGGCCTTCTCAAAGTCCAGATACACAATATCAACCAATTACCCGTATTAATTTTCAGGTCTTATCTTCGCATTTTTGAGGATGTCCACAGTACTTTTTGTATTCAGCTTGGCTTTTTACTGTATTTCAAACCAGACAATTATCAAAAACTTCCTTTTTCTGTTTCAGTTTTATCTCTATATTTCTGATCAACAAGGAAACACATGCTTTGGATGCCTTTCCTTTCTTTCTCATGGGAAGGTGTTTGTGTTCACACTGTGCCCGTTGCTCAATTACTGTTTTGTCTACCAATTCATCCAGACAAGATTCTTTCAAATTAGTGAAATTACCCCTCTATCTAATTAAGTATTTTTACATTTGATTGTTTCATGACTATTGCTGAACTATTCTAGACCAAATGCTATTGTAACAATGTTTCTCAAATGTTTTCTCACTAAAATATGCTCCAATTTCCTCACTTCATTTTCAAGAACTGGATCCAGCACTTCTGACTTCCTTGTTAGGCTGCAGCCATAACTATTAAGAAAATTCTCTTGTCAGGCTGTTACTTGCCAGATCTTTTCATTGGAGGAACACAGCAAAGCCCTGCTAGTGGACCGTACTGATGGATAACACTTTACATCACAGGGTTTTCAATCAAAATCTTGTCAAACAGGACGGTGCACTGAGGACAATTGAGTGCAGAGGGCAGGTGCAGTTTTACGTTTTTACTGGATCACATTTAAACCAAAGACTGGTCTAAGGGAGTATATCCATTTGAACATACATAAAAATGAACTTACAAATTAGGAGCCGAGGTAAGCCATTTGGCTCCATCATGGCTGATTTGATTATGGCCTCAATTCCATTCTGTCTCGCCTCGATAATCTTTGGCTGTCTTGTTAATTGAGAATCTATCAATCTCTGTCTTAAAAATATTCAATGACCTTGCCTCCACTGCTTTCTGAAGAGAGTTCCAAACATTTACGACCCTCAGAAACAAAAAAAATGCTCATTTCCTTCTTAAATAGAAGGCCCTTTATTTTTAAACTGTGCCCCAGAGTTCCAGTCTCCCCCTACAATGGGGAACATCCTTTCAGCATCCATATAAAGTCATCTGAGGATCTTCTATGTTTCAAAAAGATTACCTCTCTATCTTCTAAACTCCAGTGGCTACAGGCCCAGCGTGCCCCAATCCTTTCTTCCAAGATTACCACTCCCCCTACCCCAATCCAAGGTATTAGTCAATTGAACCTTGTCTGAATTTCTTCTCATTATTTATATTCATTCTTAAATAAGGAGACCAAAACTGTACATAGTAAACCAGATATGTTTTCCACCATTGCTCTTTCAACTGTAGCAAAACATCCCTACTTTTGTATTCCATTCCCTTGCAATAAATGACAACATTCCATTTCTTTTTCTATTCAGTCAAGGAACATGGGCACTATTGGCTGGATCAGCATTTCTTGTTCACCCCAGATTGTACTTGAACTGAGCGGCTTGTTAGGTCATTTCAGAAGGCACTTGAAGAGTCAACTACATTACTGAGGGTCTGAAGTCACATGTAGGCCAGACAAGGTAAGGATGGCAAATTTCCTTCCTTAAATGACATTAGTGTACCAGATGGGTTTTAACGACAAATAACAAAGATTTCATGGTCACCATTAGACTTCTAGAATTTTTAAAAATTGAATTCAAATTTCACCATCTGCCATGGGATATGAACCTGGGTCTCCAAAGCATTGCCCTGGGTCTCTGGATTACTAGTCTAATTACAATACCATTACACCGCCACCTCCGTGTGATTTGCCTTCCTAAGCACTTGTACATTTTGTCAATTTCAGTGTATTCCATGTTTGCAAATTCATGATTCAAGTTTCCAAACTCATTTGATTATGATCTTCAAAAGCCAGAGAATCAATTTCACCACAGTAAATTCTTATTAAAATAATGCTCATTAACAATGCCACCCTAGTCCAGCTTCCAACACAAAATATTGAATATTTAATCCACCCAGAAAACATGTTAACCATGATGTTCAGTGACACCAGCTTTTAATGATAAAATATTGGCAATATATTATTTTATGAAGGTTGGCAAAATATAATTATCTCATTGAAGGAAATAGGGAACACTCTGCTGTCTTTAAATGATAGTTTCAAGTCAGTTTAAATAATACAATCCTCCCTAACTACTCAACGATTCAGAATTTAAATGAGTTTGATAACTCTTACCTGAAGAACCTGATCAATCACCTCAACTGGAAACATCATTATGAAAAATATAAAGGTGTAAAGAAGTATCATTGTGACCACGAAAGGATCTGTTGACACAAAATAAATTATGTATTTCTGACAACAACTTGCATTTATATAGTGTCTTTAACACAGTGAAACATCACAAGACACATCATATAAGCATACAGTGAGCAAATGAGACATTAGGACAGGTGACTAACAGATTGGTCTCAAAGGAGAAAGAGACAAAAAAGTGAAGAGGTTTGGGGAGGGAATCGCACTGCTTAGGGACTAAATGGCTGAAGGAATGGCATCCAATGATGGGCTGAAACAAGTAACTTATTGAACAGGAGGTTAAAGGAACGTAAAACTTTTGAAGGGTTGTAGGGCTGGAGCTTGGTAGAGAGTTAGTTGATAGAAAACAAATGCAGAAGATGGATGGTTGTTGACTTCTTTTCCGGAGTCATCAATTCTGTCAATTTTGCCACCGATCAAGCCAGTCAGAATGCATGGACACTTGTGTTTATGGGTCTATCTGGCTTTCCACAGATGAAGTGCATCATCAACTGCTGACATGTGAAAATTAAGGCACCCAATCACTCAGGAATTTACATTAACATCAAGGGCTTCCATTTCACTCCATTGTGTAGCTGGTGTGCACCACAAGATGACTTTTAGTTTGGTATGTATAAGATTCTCAGGCAACTGCCATGATGATTTGTCCACTGTCTCTATCGTTTTGTGCCCTGAAGCTGACTTACCAGCTGGCTACTTAGGTATGAGGCTTTAAATGTGCTGAGCACATCAATCAGAGACTCAACACTAGTAGAGAATCCCACCCTCCCACCTCCTCTAACCTAATTATAAGTGTGGGGAAGTTTTTTTTTTGTTATTTTTTACTTTTTTTTTGCTGTTACCTGTTTCAGGGATGGCAGTTCGGGCAGTGTGCTGCATCTCCTGTGGGATGTATGTGGTGAGGGAATCCAGTAGTGTTTCAGGGGATTTTACTTGTAGGAAGTGTCTTAGATTGAAGCTTCTGGAGGAGCGTGTTAAGGAGCTGGAGGTGGTATTAGATGAGCTCCGCATAATTCGTGAGGCTGAGAGAGACATTGATAGGAGTTTTAAGGAAATAGTCACTCCTAGTAATCAGTCTTGGGTCAATGTAAAGAGGAGGGGAAAGAAGCATGTGGGAGGAGAATCCCCTGGGGCTGTTCCCCTCCAAAATAGGTTTTCGGTCCTGGAGGCTACAGTTGAGGAAGCATCAACTGGGGATAGCCAGAGGGAGCAGGTCTCTGGGGGTGAGCCTATTGTAAAAGCTCAGGTGTCTAGGGGATGCAAGAGATTGGGCCTCGTGATTGGGGACTCTACAGTTAAAGGGACGGATAGGAGAGTTGGTAGTAAGGGTAGGGATTCAGGGCTGGTGTGTTGCCTACCAGGGGCTGGGGTCCGGGATGTGTCAGAGAGGATATTCAAGACTCTTAGGGGAGAGGGTGATCAACCCCAAGTTATAATTCATGTGGGGACACATGACATAGGGAGGCTAAGGGAAGGGGATATTAAGCAGAGTTTCATGGAGTTGGGATGGAAACTAAAGGCCAAGTCAAACAGAGTGGTTATCTCTGGACTCTTGCCTGTGCCACGGGATAGTTTAGAGAGGAATAGGGAGAGGGAAAGTTTGAACTTGTGGCTGAGGGGATGGTGCAGGAGGGAGGGGTTTAATTACTTGAGCAATTGGGGCTCATTCTGGGGAAGATGGGATCTCTATAAGAGTGATGGTATACATCTGAACCAGAGGGGAACAAATATCCTGGGGGGTAAATTTGTGAAGGCTATGCGGAGTGGTTTAAACTGATTCAGAGGGGGGGTGGGATCCTGGGTAGAGGGGGTGAAAGTGAGGGGGGCATAGAAGGGGATGGCATTGCACGGCATTGTGAGGGTGGGGCGGAGCGAGGTTTGAAATGTATATACTTTAACGCGAGGAGTATTCGCAATAAGGTGGATGAACTTGCAGCGTGGACCAGTACCTGGGACTTTGATGTTGTGGCCATTTCAGAGACGTGGATAGAGCAGGGTCAGGAATGGATGTTGCAGGTGCCAGGGTACAAGTGCTTTAGTCGGAGTAGAGAAGGAGGTAGAAGGGGGGGTGGAGTAGCATTATTGGTCAAGGACTATATCACAGTGTCAGAGAGGAAGTTTAATGAGGATTTGTCTGTTGAGGTAGTATGGGCAGAAATTAGAAATAGGAGAGGAGAGGTCACCCTGTTGGGAGTCTTTTATAGACCTCCAAAAAGTTCTAGAGAGGTTGAGGAAAGGATTGCAGAGACGATCCTGGTTAGGAGTGAAAGTAATAGGGTAATTGTTATGGGGGATTTTAACTTTACTAACATTGATTGGAATAGCTATAGCTCTAGCTCGTTAGAGGGGTCAGTTTTTGTTCAAAGTGTGCAGGAAGGTTTTTTAACTCAATATGTAGATAGGCCAACTAGAGGTGAGGCTATATTGGACTTGGTGCTGGGAAATGAGCCAGACCAGGTGCTAGACTTGGAAGTTGGTGTGCTTTTTGGTGATAGTGACCACAATTCGGTTACGTTCACCTTAGTGATGGAAAGGGATAGGCATGAACCTCGGGTCAGTAGTTTTAGCTGGGGGAAGGGTAACTATGAGGCCATTAGGAGAGAATTAGGAAGCATTGGTTGGACTAGGAGATTACAGGGACTAGGAACGTCTGAAATGTGGAGTTTGTTCAAGGAGCAGCTACTGTGGGTCTGTGATAGGTATGTCCCTGTCAGGCAAGGAGGAATTGGTAGGGCTAGGGAACCGTGGTGCACGAAAAAAGTTGATTTGTTGGTTAGGAAGAAGAAGGAGGCTTATGTTCGGATGAGGCTTGAGGGCTCGGGTAGTGCAGTAGAAAGCTTTAGATTGGCTAGGAGGGAGTTGAAGAGGGAGTTAAGAAGGGCTAGAAGAGGGCATGAGATGACTTTGGCTGATAGGATTAAGGAGAATCCTAAGGCGTTCTATAGGTATGTCAAGAATAGAAGGTTGGTCAGGGCAAGATTAGGGCCAGTTACAGACAGTAGGGGGAAGTTGTGTGTGGAACCGGAAGAGATTGGAGAGGCATTGAACCATTATTTCTCTTCGGTGTTCACACAGGACGATATGAATGTAGCTGAGGAGGTCACTGGGGTGAAGGGGTGTAAAATAGAAAGTATTGTAGTTGATACAGAGGATGTGTTGGATATTCTAGAAGGGTTGAAAATAGATAAGTCCCCTGGTCCTGACGGGATTTACCCTAGGATTCTATGGGAGGCAAGAGAGGTGATTGCAGAGCCACTGGCTCTGATCTTCAGGTCGTCGTTGGTCTCTGGTATAGTACCGGATGATTGGAGGACAGCGAATGTTGTCCCATTGTTTAAGAAGGGGAGCAGAGACTTCCCTGGGAATTATAGACCAGTGAGTCTTACTTCTGTAGTGGGCAAGGTTTTAGAAAGAATTATTAGGGATAGGATTTATAGTTATTTGGAGAGTAATGAAGTGATTAGAGATAGTCAGCATGGTTTTGTAGCGGGAAGGTCGTGCCTTACTAACCTTATTGAGTTCTTTGAGAAGGTGACCAAAGAGGTGGATAGGGGTAAGGCAGTAGATGTGGTATATATGGATTTTAGTAAGGCGTTTGATAAGGTTCACCATGGTATGCTTCTGCAGAAAATGCAGATGTATGGGATTGGTGGTAATTTAGGTACTTGGATCAGGAATTGGTTAGCAGATAGGAGACAGAGGGTGGTGGTTGATGGTAATTATTCATCATGGAGTTCAGTTACGAGTGGTGTGCCTCAGGGATCTGTTTTGGGGCCACTGCTGTTCGTAATCTTTATTAATGATCTGGATGAGGGTATAGTTGGGTGGATTAGTAAGTTTGCTGATGACACCAAAGTCGGAGGTGTGGTAGATTGTGAGGAAGGGTGTCAAAGTTTGCAGGGTGACTTGGACAGGTTGCAGAGCTGGGCCGCGAGGTGGCGGATGGAGTTTAATGCGGAGAAGTGTGAGGTAATCCATTTCGGTAGGAATAACAGATGTGTTGAGTATAGGGCTAACGGGAGGACTTTGAATAGAGTGGAGGAGCAGAGGGATCTAGGTGTATGTGTACATAGATCCCTGAAAGTTGGGAATCAAGTAGATAAGGTTGTTAAGAAGGCATACGGTGTCTTGGCGTTTATTGGTAGGGGGATTGAATTTAGGAGTCGCAGCGTCATGTTGCAACTGTACACAACTCTGGTGCGGCCGCACTTGGAGTACTGTGTGCAGTTCTGGTCCCCACATTACAGGAAGGATGTGGAGGCTTTGGAGAGGGTGCAGAGGAGGTTTACCAGGATGTTGCCTGGTATGCAGGGGAGGTCCTATGAGGAGAGACTGAGGGATTTGGGGTTGTTTTCACTGGAAAGAAGGCGGCTAAGAGGGGATCTTATAGAAACATATAAGATGATTAGAGGTTTAGATAGGGTGGATGGTGATAGCCTGTTTCCTCGGATGGAGAAATCTAGCACGAGGGGGCATGGCTTTAAATTAAGGGGGGGTAGTTATAGGACGGATGTCAGGGGTAGGTTCTTTACCCAGAGGGTGGTGAGGGACTGGAATGCCCTGCCTGCTGCAGTTGTAAATGCGCCTAGTTTGGGGGCGTTTAAGAGATTGGTGGATAGGTTTATGGACGAAAAAGGAGTGGTTTAGATTAGTGGGTCAATGTTTTTTTTTAAAAATAGGACTGGTCGGCGCAACATTGTGGGCCGAAGGGCCTGTTCCGCGCTGTAATGTTCTATGTTCTATGTTCTATGTTCAAGGAACGATACAATGAATTATATATGATCAACGGGTGTATAATGGAATGATCCATCAACATGCTGAAGTTGCACTGCAAGTGCCTAGACAATTCTGGAGGCACTCTTCAGGGTGTAAAATTGTTGTAGCGTACACAATATCTCACAACAGCAAGCTTTGGACTTGCAGCAGGACAACGCTAGAGAGTCTCATGAGATGATTTCAAAAAAGAAAAGGAGGTTGTGGCAGAAATTGATGGGGACAACGCATCACCAGCAGACTGCTGCTCAATTAACATCACTAGCATTAGCATGAGCCTTTGGGCTACTGGTTCAGTTACATTATCACTACTCTGCCATCTTCCCCTTGTAACAACAAAATAATCTTGGGATAAATTTTGTTGACATGGTGATGAAAGAAGCTTGAAATTTTAGGAAAAGATAATCATAAAAATTTGCAATTAGTCTAGACAATGAGAGTTTAAAACTGCAAAGTAAACAATTCCACTTATAAGAACATATTCAAACCCATGGTAAGTATTGCAGACAATTGCAGATTTCTACAGAAGGAAGAAATCCAACAAAGGAAGTGTAACATAATCCCCTAGCTTCTCCTATTAAATTTCTGATTCTTAGGCTCAACATAAACACTCCCCTGGCTAGCAGGAAGTACACTGTTGTGAAGCTCACTGGGTGAAACCTAAACCATTTTAAAGTATATGAATAAACTTACAGTTTTTATAACCAGGTTGTCGAAATGGTTTTCCTTTACAAAACACAATGGCTACAATGAGGTATTGAAAGCATGAGATGAAAAACACTGTAATATTTTCATAGTTCTTGATATTCTTCTCATCGTGAGGATAAGTATTGTTTCCCAGTGTTAAGTTTGTTTTTGATGAACTGCAGGCACTGTAATAAAATTATAAAAATTATATTACCTTCGATACTAAATGGCTCAAAAAGAACATGGTACTGACTGAGTAATGTAAACCATAATATTCTAATGCTAATGTTGATTTTTCTTTGTAATAATAGGAAGATCAAAGAAATAAATTATCCAGATTCCATACTGAAATATTTGATTTGATTAATTCCAAACTAAGATATTCAAAAATGCTTCATGACCAATTGAAAGTGTTTAGGTTACTGTTTTAAAGTGTAGTTATTCGTAGGCAAGCGTAGAAGCCAAAATGTGCAATCATGCAAAAACAATTATAAAATTTGGCCCAAAACAAATCAACTGTCCTTTCATTCCAAACTACTGTCCAATGGCCTTTGCTGAAAATTTGTACATGTGCATGCCCAATGAACATTAATCAATGATGGGGCCCTTTCCTTTGATGGCAACTAGAATGTGTTTGCTCATAATCCAAGCTCGTGCATGAAGGACAGTAAATAATATGAAGTACTGAATGGCTACTGCAGTAAGCAAAGACATATCTTTTTAAATTTGTTCACTTTCAGGAGGAGCGAATTAAAAGAACTTTAAAAGTTAAAAAGAATGAGAATAAAAAGTTACAGTCAAACACTTAATTTTGCTCAAAACTCAAGCTGGCTTGTATAATATTCTGCTAAACCAGCAATTATAAATCTGATCAATGCATTTGAAACAAATGCTTCTGATTCTTCAGTTATTGAATTTAATGGCTATGTGATACATATGACCAGAAAGGAGGAGGTTAATTCTCAAAATGTGTTGAGTAAGCTGTTGCCCTCAAATTCTGGTCAACTGACGCCACGGACAAAGACACTCAAACCCTCAAATTACTGTACAACGCATTTCTTTGTTGTACTCCAGCAACTTACTTCAAAAGTATCAAACTCTACTACACAAACTTTTGCACACCAATCATCAAACCTCATTATACACAAAGTATTCAACTTCTGTTTTTACTTCGTTATACATGAAGTAACCTACGGCGGGGGGGCGGGTAGAATCAGCCGCAGAGGGCTGCAATAGCTGGGGGTGGAGGGGATCGGCTGGGAAGGTGACTGACAGATAGAGTGATCTGTGCATGTGCAATTGCGCCCCCTGGTATCAGCAGTCGGCTTTCCGGCAACCTTAGATGCCTCCATACTTCTGCTGGTGGAAAATAGATCAGGCTTCATTTATTTTCCTCAGAGTGAGGTAAGATTCGTTTAACTCGCCCAAAAAAGGCATGATTCTCTCTCATTTTTACACTCTTTCAACACTTAGAATTTGTTTTGTAAGATCATCTCCGGGGTCTTGCTGTTTCTTTTGCGATGCTAATCATGGGTTACTGCTGATGATGTCTCTGAATCTCTCCTTCTTATATAGATATACTAATCTGGTACTAATCATGCTTCCAGTCACATACTCAAAGGACAGCCACTAATCAATCGATGAATAGGAATTTTCTCCCAGGCCACAGCATGTTTCGCTGCAGAGGGAGATGGTGTGTCACGCACTGGCAGTGGGAGCTTATGGTCCTGCCACTGTCAATTGGGTTTTCCATTGAACACATCCCTTGCTGCTAGGAAACCCATGGCAAGGGTGTGCTATTGACGGGATTGTAAAATCCTGTTGGCATGAACGGTAGCAAGATTTCAGTGACTGTCTCTTTGGTCACAAATGCTGAAAAGTCATATCTCTCTCAGCGGTTGTAATTTTCTTGGAGCAAGAGAAGCAGGGGTCTGTGTTCAATCGCTGACTATTCAGAGCATAGCAACATCCACTGTACAATCAACTCCCGTGCCTGTTCTTTGCTGCTCACACAGTCCTTAGTCTGATACAGAATTAGCTCTTTTAACCATCAGGCTTTACTGATGTCTTCACTTTGCTGGTGCATTTATAAATAATCAGCTAAAAAGCCAAGGCAGAAACTGCAATGACAGTTATTCTCCATGTTCCTAACTCAGAGGAGAAAATTCCCCAAGTGATCGCACTCTTGATCACTATCCAATGATGCCACATGGATGTGCACATAAACAATAAACAAGGGCAGACTAGAGTTTGTCCAAAACACACCCACAGTAAAGTGGCCTACTGGTAATTATGGTGAAAGCTCTAGTATAAAACAATAACATGGGCAAAACACCACAGGAGGCAGTGATGCCTTTAGAACAGTCGTGCAGTTTTGGATCCTTACTCCATAAATACATTATGTGGAGAAATTTTATTCTTTTGTGGGATGTGGGCTTTGCTGGGAAGGTCAGAATTTGTTACTAATTCTTATTGCCCTTGAAGTAAGTGTCTTACTAGACCATTTCAGAGTAGTTAAGAGTCAATCTTGTTGCTGTGGATCTAGAGTCACATGTAGGCCAGATCAGAAAATGATGGTCAATTTCCTTCCCAAAAGGATATTAGTGAAGCAATGGGTTTTATAGCAATCAAAGATGGTTGTCACTGTCACCATTATTTCAAACCCACATCTCCAGAGATGGACTGCTGGATCACCAGTCTTGTGATATTATCACTGCTTTAAACTTTTATCCCCCAGAATGTAATGGTTTTTGCACTTACTCTGAATTTGGAGTCCATACTTCATACCAGGTTTGCTGCTTCACCATAAGAAATCCTGTTGTCTGGAACACAGCACTGATAAAAATCTGGGAGAGCACCGAAAATATTAGTGAAGCAGAAATTAGGCCAGATGGTGGTTTCTGTGGATCCAGTTCTTTCCATGCAGCATTCAAACTCACTAAATAAAACAGAAAGAATAATAAATTTTCCTCTACATCTGTCAATGAAACATTCCACAATTATGGGAAAAAGGATGTCTTACTATTGTTTGTACTCTTCTGTACTATTTTTCCCTACAGTGCAGGGAAAATGCAGATTCTATTATTCACTTCACAGATGGTACATAGAACTCAGACTTGGATTGAGGATCAGGTTTATGGAGTTATAAGAGGTTGGAAGATTTGCCTAGCTTAGAGTCAGAAGAAGAAAGCTACAATGTGACTGTTTTAGGAACTGCAACTGTGAAAAGTGTGATGTGTAATAAGTACAAGGAATTATTTATTTCTACAGTTTAAGTATAAATTGCCTAAAAGAGATAATTGTAGTTATTTGATGCAGCTTTAAAACATGAAACCATGTCATTCTTTCAGCACATTCAAATTAAAAGTTATCAGTTTCTACAGAGATCCCAATAACACTCAAATATTTCTTAAAACAATTCTTAGGGATCTGCTTCCACTACTATTCTATGCAAAAGTCCATTTAGCACATGGTTTACTCTGTGTTAAGAATTTCCTTCTGATTTTGGTTTTAAAATAGCCTTTTACTAATTTGAATAGATGGGCCAGGATTTTATTGGTTCACCCCACCCCGTGATGGATGGAGTGAGCTGTAAAATTGCGCGAGAACCAAGTAATTAGGATCACACCCTGGGTAATTTGGCAGGATCATGATCGCTGCACACTCTGCATTGCAATCAGACCAGGGAAGGTGGGGGATGCTGCCACTCTGCAGACAATTGGATCCTGGGGGGGTGCTAACAGTCAGGGCGGCAGAAGGTACATATCCATGCAGTGTGAGGCTTGCGATCGGCCACAGGCCCCTGCAATTGTGAAGGGGTTGTGAGGCTGCCTGTAACAGCTACCCCTGTCTGTCGGTCAGACCCCTCCTGTTGAAATTGCAGAATCAGCTGTCTGCACATGCGCAATAAATTCCTTTACAGTTGCTATTGCGCATGTGCAGAAATAGAGGCTGTGTCTGTGCAATAGCTCACTCTGCAGGCTGGCTGGTGAATTAAGCCTCATCCACTGCCTGCAGCAGCTAGAAAAAGTCGAGCCCATATTTTCAATGACTAATTACATAAGATTGGGTATGAAATCGCACCCAAAAAACGGATCAGGAATTCTTCCATTTTTATGCTAGCTAGACACTTAGAATCATTCTTGTGAAATTCTGCCCATTATGTCTAACTCTATTCTTTAAATTTAAGTCTGGTTTCCACATTCACCGTTTTCATACAATTTGCTACCTTGTACACTTCTATTAGAATACATTCCCTACTCTTTTATGAATAATGCCATGGGATCCATCACCTTCACCCAACAGGGCAGTCAAAGATCTCAATTTAACATTTCAGCCTAAAGATGGCACGTTTGACAGGGCAGCAATCCCCCAATACAACCCTGAAGTCTTAGCTTAATCTTTTTTGTCTAGTGTCCAGAGAGGATTTAAATTAGCAACCTTCTGAATCAGAAGTCAGAGTACAATCACTACTAAGCTGCTTTAAGTAGATGGAAATCTAATTTAATTTGAAATGTGTCTGCTAAAAGAAAAATGCACAGATAATTCATTATATTATAATCCCCATTGACAGTTTTCAGTTCAGAACAGTTGATGGTTACTCATTCATCTATTTTACTAAAATCACAGCAAAATATCTGAATTTGCCCCCATTAATTCAGCAGCACGGTAGCACAGTGGTTAGCATTGCTGCTTCATAGCTCCAGGGTCCTGGGTTCGATTCCCAGCTCGGGTGACTGCCTGTGTGGAGTTTGCACGTTCTCCTCATGTCTCCGTGGGTTTCCTCCGGGTGCTCTGGTTTCCTCCCACAGTCCAAAGATGTGTGGGTTAGGTTGATTGGCCATGCTAAGAAATTGCCCCTTAGTGTCTAGGGATGCGTAGGTTAGAGGGATTAGTGGGTGTAATATATAGGGATATGGGGGTAGGTCCTGGGTGGGATTGTGGTCAGTGCAGACTCGATGAGCCGAAGGGCCTCTTTCTGCACTGTAGGGTTCTATGATCTAATAATGAAGTTGTGAATAACGCACATCCATCAAAATATTTTTTAACGTTCTCAATATTAATTCAAGTATTTTCTAGTTTCTGAGCTATTTCACCATATAATAAGAAGCGTACTTTGTAGAAATACATTTGCTAAATAGTTTTACCATACTCACTAGTAAAAACAATGAACAGAATGATAGCCAAGTCGATGAAAAGAAACTGCAAATCTCCAAGATTACTGAGCATCTATAAGTGAGTAAAGAGGTAAATTATACAAGTTAAATTGAAATATAATCATTGAAAATGAATATAGCCAATATGAATTTAATTAATTTATATTAACAACTTAATGCTCAAACATATCTTAAGCTAAATTAAATACTTACAGAATATAGTAACGTAACAGTCAGATATTGGATTATACTGTACAAGGCCATGAACTTGAATACACAGAATGATGTCATCAAAGCAGCACGTCCTTCCCTGCTTGACAAAATAAAAAAACTTAATCTTCATCTAAATAGTTAGCAAAATGTCATCTTAATATGAAATAATTTTTTTTAACTTCAATTATGGTTCACAAAGTGAATTGCAGCCGTTCATCACTAAATTAAATACAAGTAAGATAAATTTTATACTGGATATCATTTTAGAATATCCTTAGTAATTATTTCAATGAGCAAATTATGTTTTGTAAAGTATACAGAAGTGGAGGATAGCACCACTATTGAAGCTTACATATTAGGAGAGGCATTACCATATGAAACAAAGCAAAGTTCCTTGCTATGTGGTATGACTCGGATCCAAATTTGTTTTAATTAATCATAAAATGGATCAGAGTGGGATAAGTTGGCCAGTCTCACAATGTTAAGATCAGAGAACGTAAATGTTAGCAGGTATTTGCTTAAATAACGAGCCCAGAATCAAATGACAGTATCAAATAAACAAACTTCAAAAATACTAGGAAAAAAATTGCTTAACCTCATTATTAAAAACATGCAAAAGTCATTGATATTGTTTAGCTCTTTATAAAAAGTTAAGTGCTGGAAAAATGTGTGCATTAAAAAATTGGAGATCAAAAGGAATAGATCATGTTGATTAAATCTTTAATAGAAGGTGATGGCTTTTATGGAACTCAAAATCAAGAAGGGGAGAAGATTAATGTCCACAGCAGATATGAACAAAATTAATTGGATAAAATGCATGGATGAATAAAATGGCTAATGAAACTCAGTAGAAGCAAATGCACAGTACTGCACATAGGAAGAAAGAAATGCACAAAGTAAATATTCCGTGAATGATATCAAGGTAATTAAAAATAAGGGAAAGAGAGATCAAGATGTTTTAGTAGATTTGTTGCTTAACATATCCATGAATCAGCGATCAACAAAGCTAATAAAATGTTGAAGTTTGCAGATACAGAGGCAGTGTAGAAGTATATATGCAAAAGCCAAACAACTTTCTTATCTTTACCAAGAGACATGATAAATGAAAAAGATAAAATACAGAAGCAAGAAATATACTGAAAAAAACTATAGATAACACAAGAGATAGGTAAGATATTTAGTTTTATCAAACAGTACAGAACTCTAGGAAATGATTACAACAATTGTAATTTAAAACAAGATTAGAAGATATGTGACATACAGCACTGAAACAAAAGGAGTCATTACTGATTAAATATCCTGACGTTCTTATGGTTAAATAAATAAGTTACCTGATGAGGTTTGGCACACATGCAATATTTGGAGTCTTTGATGTGAATGGTGATGCTACCGAAGCTTCCAATTCAGACAATGAGATGCCACCGTGTGCTCGTTTTAGTGCCTGTAAATCACACATTTGTTTACACATTGCCCAAATAGACAGGAATGTTGGCAATCCAAAAATTAAGAAACACTTACACCACAGTCATTGGCACCATCTCCACACATTCCCACGTAATAACTGTCAGAAAAACAAGCAAGGGATTAAATGTTACTCTTCAATGAGAAAACTTTAAAAACTTTACTTCATCTGTAGCACTGATAAGCCTCAAACAAATACAGTATAAACTTTGAAATTGTTGCTAACTTTTTCTATTTTGATATTAAGATTTTGATTGTATATATATATTTGTTCAATTAAAAATAATGATTAAAATGTTTCTGAAACAGATGATTCTAAAAGGAAGCACTTTCACCTCTGAGTCACACGGATGTGGGTTGAAGTTCCACCCCAAGGTTTGAGCACAAAAATAAAGGATGACACTCAGTGCGGGACTGAAATCAAGGCCCAGCCTAACTGCTCTGGTCAACGTAAAAGAAACCATAGTATTATTTTCAAAGATCAGGGGAGTTATCCCTAATGCACTGGCCAATACTTACCCCTTAATCAACAACACACAACAGATAACATGACCATTATTACACTGTCGTTTGTGAGTTTGCCATTAGCAAATTGTCTACCATGCTTCCTACCATACAACAACTGACTACTCTTCAATGTGCTTCATTCATTACAAAGTGCTTAGAATGTTTGAAGGTCCTGAAAATTATTATAAAATGTAATTTAGTTTTCAAGGAAAGAAATACATGGCTATTTTTTGATCTTGTGCTCATAAAATGGGAACAACAAAATTAAGCTGGCAAACAAATTTAGCTTTGAGATTTAACACAGGTGTATAAATGTACATACAGTTGTTATAATGCTAATATTTTCCAATTTGTAATAGTCATTTAGTACTTACTCTACATTTTGAAATGCTTCTACCAGTTGTGTCTTTTGATCAGGAGCCATGCGAGCAAATACCGTCCCATTTAGTACCAACTGAGATAAATGGAAGAACATTTTAGTTGCATATGGACAGGAATATCTGTAGCCAAAATTATTCAGTTAACATTAGATGCCATTTACTGACTTTTGAAAGCAGATCCTGAAAATGTTCAGATATAACAGAAAAAGATTTGCCATCCATTGCAAAGTGGTAGTGATTCATCTCATGAAGACCATCTCCAGAGCCTTCATTTTCCACATCAATATTGATAATCTGGAAAAAGAAAGTAATACAAAATAAACATCAATTTTGACTTATCGTATCTGCACTGGCTCTTTGCCAGAGCAGTCCAAAATTACTCTCACTAATCCACATCTCCCCATTATCCTGTGTTATTTTGTGCTTCCAACCTATGTCCAATTTTTCCTTGCAAGATACAAAAGTTATGTCACACATTCATTGTCATTTTGCATACCATGTTCCCTTTCCGTAAAAAGAATTATCCTAGCTTCTCTCCTTACTCAGTGATACTTTTAAATTAATAACCCCTCATCGTTCATTCCTGAAACAAAGGAAATACTCTCTTTATTCACAATGAAAGTTATTCATAATCTTAAAAACCTCTATTAAGCTCTTCATTTAAAAACAAAAACATAAGCAATAAGAGCTGGTTACACCAAAAAGCCCCTCAATGCTGCTCCATCATTCAAAATGATCATCATTAATCCTTGGCCTCAACTCACCATTCCTGTCTGTTCACCATATCCCTTGATTCCCTGAGGCCCCAAAGATTTGTAAATCCCAGTCTTAAATATAGTCAACAGTATCCATATATCCATAATCCTTTGGGATAGAGAATTCAAATGGTCGTTGGTAACACAGAACTTTAGTATTGCTGAAAAAAAGATTTATGTCGAAGCTTTTGTCTTGCACTCATCAGGACACTTTGCAAGAACACCAATCTAAAGGAAAAACAACAATTTATACCCACGGGAAGAGAGTGCTGATTGGTTGGCAATCAGACTCCAATTCCTAAAGATTCATAATCCTTTTTGTGAAAAGATTTCTCCTCATCTCAGGCTTAAAGCATCATTCCCTTATCCTGAGGCTATGCCCCTATGTTCTAGATTCCCCAGTCAAGAGAAACAATCTCTTAGAGTCTAATCCTTCATGCCTGTTCAGAATCTTGTATGCTTCAATGAGATAACCTCTCATTCTTCAAAACTCCAGAGAACAGGCCCATTTTATTCAGCATCTCACCACAAGACAAAAGTGTTGTTCTAAAAGGCAATTTAATGAACATTTGCGGCATTGCCTCTCACACATCTGTATATTTTTCCTTAAATTTGAAAACAAAACTTGCATGCAGTACCCTAGTTGTGGTCTCACCAAAGCCGTCACAGCTGTAGCAAGACTTCCTTATTCCTGTATTCTAACCCTCTTGCAATAATGACTAACATGTTATTTGCCTTCCTAATTACTTATGGTACCTGCATGCTAACTTTCTGTGTTCCTTGTCTGAGTTAACCCAAGTCCTTCTGAACATCTACATTTACACGTTTCACAACTTTAAAAAAATACTCTGCTTTTTTGTTCTTACTACCCAAGAGAATAACCTCATAACTCCCCACGTTATACTCCATCTGTCAACTTGTTGCTCATCCTCTTAGCCTTTCTTTGCATTATCTTTGTGTCTTCCTCACAGCTTACATTCCTATCTAGCCTTGTTTCATAAGTAAACTTTATGATCCCTTCAGAGGCAATAACTTTTAAATAGAGCTGAATTTTCCAAACAACTAACAGAAATAAACAGATTTGCAACATTTTGTTTTTCAGACTTTTACTATAACAAACGAAGATCATCATTGAGGCAGTCCTCGACTTTATGACATTTGAGTTATGATGAATGACACAACGTTTATAAGTTGACACACTACTTTGACTTCACAACGTCGCTTTCAACTTTACAACACCACGCAGGTGAACAAACTCAAAGACTCATACATGCACATCGATGTTCTGCACAGCTCATCTTTTATATTTTGATTAAATATCGGGTCGTTGACCATGAACAAGCCTGGAGAAGAGAAAGTTCCCTCCAATTTGCTGGTAAAAATATGGCCTTGCCCTGCTGACAGTTTTCCCATTGATTACCAATCCCACCAATGAGATTCTGGTGCCTGCGGTCGTGTGCCTTTTACTCTGAAACTGCAAATCCAATTCAGGCAGAGAATGGACCTGGAATCCTGGGTGTTGGATTCTGGAGACCATCCAGGCCTTGACACCCTTCAATCTGGCAGCTCTGTTAATGGCACCGAAGATGGCAACAAGATCTGAATTCCCTGGGTCGGCGAAGTAAAAACACACAGCGGTTGGAGGTTGCCCTTCATGGGACGTTCCCTAGGGTTGGGGGCACGGATTCCCATTCATAAAAGCAGTCAGCAATTAAGCCCAAAAAGACTCGTCGTCACCCTATCAAAATCCCAAAAATGAGTTATAAAGTGTGAAATCATTAACAAAAATATTGAAGATAAACTATGTTGGAGAGGAGAAATTTTAACATCGTTCCTACGGGAATGTCAGTTTCGATATGATTTGCAGGAACCAATTGTGTTCCAAGTCTGAGGGCTACCTGTAAATCAAACATTAGCTATATTACATTTCTCATTCTAAACCCCTGCAAAAACTTAGCCAAGGTTTAATGTATCCCCCAAGATACTGACAACAATTACTGTGCATGGCTATTTTCAGTCTTGTTAAGGTAATGATTTGTGCCATGGTGATCAACTCTGTGCTAAGAAACACCTGGGATGGCTCAGAAGCACCACTATATCACAATGCTACACGCATTCCTGACCCCACCAGAAATTGTAAGTTTAGTCCTTATTATAAAAGCCTCTGCTATCTTCTCCCTAATTTCGTTCCAAGTTTAGGGTGCATGTCTTAAAGATTTACCCAGCTTGAGTGCTCTTTCTCTTTGGAACCAATTCCAATCCTGCAGTTAATTCAATATCCTCCTCCAATATACCATATATTAACAACATTAGCCAAAACTGTCTAATTAAAATCATTTTAGAATTATGTTATGCTTAATGTGCTGTGAACACATAGATTTTTCTTCCTCCTTTATTCTATATTTATTATTTAATTGAAATTCACACAGAATACTTCATACATTTTGTTCATCAGCTAAAAAAAAAGGTCTCATACCTCTGAGGCTGCACTAGATATGTCAGGATAACTTGAAGTACTATCTGCATACAGCCAATGTATTTTTGCAGCCTGTCCATCTTTTGGAGGTAGAGCTTCAGCAATAATCACTTTATCCTGAGGTAAAATCATTCCAGAGTTTCTGGCTACAGAAACAGCTGTTAACATATTATCCCCTGGAGAACACAAAGTGTAATTAAATCATGAATATATAAAAGAATCTTTACTTTTAACATCATAGATTAAAATCCACCCCATTTTTCATTTTGCTGTTTTCAAATTTAGAAACAAAGCTTTTGTTTAAAAAAATGATGTATCAAATAAGAAAAAACTTAACACTGTCAGTAAATACCCATCCCTACTCTCATGCACCTGTACAATACACATCAACTGGCGTCCATTTAATGTTTTGAATTAGAATATGTAATATTCAAATCAATTTTCGAATGTTTGCATCTGAAATGCAATCTTAGTTTGTTGTTTAGTTGTGCTTATTAATCAATTAACCCAATATGATTTTGTTATATATTTAAGTGGTTGCAAATACTTTAAGAGCTGACACATGATTTGATGGTGAAACCATCACCACAATTCTCCCAAAAACATTCAAACTGTTGAAACCAATTTCAGTGGGAGTTCAAAGAAGAATTGCCCACACACTGTGCACCGCAGATGCCACCAGTGTGAACATCATTAAATTTCAGGAGGCGGGACTATTCCCACTGGAGAGACTTAAATCAGTACACTGACCGGGCTACTCATGCACCGATCTGTCAGTGCCGAGATTGGTGTATGCGCAATGGCCCCGCACTGCTGGCCAGTGATTTGAGCTGGCAAGCTCTGTGACCCCTGCAATACACCGCCCCCCAGCCCCCCTCCCCACAGTAGACATCCGCCTTGGACAGTCAACTCGAGCTTTCTTGGCACGTGTGGGAGCGATTTTCCTATCTGGTCCAGGAGATTTTAGCAGGGCCTCATGAGTGCTATCAGCGCTGGGTGTCTGGCCATGAGCCAGTGCCAGATTTGTGGCATTGTCAGCTCTGCATCAGAAATGGGCGTGGAGCTGTATTATGCACTAAATGACTCACTTAAACATTATTTAAATACGATTAGCAGGCCCGGAACTGAAATCTCTGGGCCTGCTAGCCTCTCTCACCTCACTAGTATTTCATTCCACAAGGGTTTAAAGCAGCTCCCCACTAGCTAGCAGTCCGACCCACTGGAGTGGCCCAGTCGGGGCCCCGAAGAAGGTCGTTGGGGGGGGGGGTACCGCCAAGATGCCAATGTCTAGGGGACATCATTCGCACCCCCCCCACCACCAACGACCCTCTTCAGGGCCCCGACTGGGGCCACTCCAGTGGGTTGGGCTGCTAGCTAGTGGGGAGCTCCTTTAAACTCTTGTGGAATGAAATACTAGTGAGGTGGGAGAGGCCAGTGGGCCCAGAGATTTCAGTTCCGGGCCTGCTAATCATATTTAAATAATGTTTAACTGAGTCATTTAGTGCGTAATGCAGCTTCATGCCCATTTCTGATGCAGAGCTGACAGTGCCACAAATCTGGCACTGGTTCGTGGCCAGATGCCCAGCGCTGATAGCACTCATGAGGCCCTGCTAAAATCTCCTGGACCAGATGGGAAAATCGCTCCCACACGTGCCAAGAAAGCTCGAGTTGACTGTCCAAGGCGGATGTCTACTGTGGGGAATATAAGCGATTATTTCTCCCAGTCTGCGTGGAAGAACAACTTCATGAAGGACATCCTAGAATTGTCTGGATAAAGGAATTAGCATCAAGCTATTTTTGGTGACTGAATCTGGATGCTCAGATGGATAAAAACTGGGACAGTGTTGATCCTATGCACAAATAAGAAATACACCGGCGTTTCTCCTTCACACCCTTGTGAGTGGCCTAAAATGTCATGGCAACAATTGCTTGCAGATTTTGCTGGTCCATTTGAGGATCACATAATTCTCCATTTTTGGGGAGCTACCGGCCCTACCCTGTTGGAATGAAGGGGGGCACTCGGGGTGGGCAGGGCGCAGAGTCGGGCATTGGTGCCCTCTGGGGGGGGCAAAGCGCCAATGCCAAGGGGGTACCTTGATAGAGCCTGTGGGGGGTCAATCAGTGGGAGGTCCCATTGCCATTCTGCACTGGGATTGGTAGAAGAGGGAGGGAGGCCAGTGATTAGCGATTCTTGCGGGGAGGGGTGCGGGGAAGGCTGAGCCATATGTAGACGGGGGGCAGTGAGCAGGCAATGATGGAGTGGAAGGCTGGAGCTGTTCAGTAACCGATTGGCCAACAATTGGGAGGCCGGCAGTGCAGTGCCACTGCGCATGTGCCGATCTCGATGCTGATGGATCAGTGCACGCACAGTGGCCTGCTCAGTACTATGTTGCCAGCCTCCCGGGCGGGGATAGGCTCCCACTCTGAATTCTGGAGTGATTCACACTAGTGCACTCTGCAGCGCACAGAGTATGACAGATTCATTTTGAAACTCCCACTGGAAAAAAGACAGTGCAACTTACTCGCTTCCACACAATTTTGACACTTAGAATTTTTTGGGAGAATTCGGGTAGTTATTGTTAATCTGAATCTACATTCTTTTTGTTTAAAACTCATAACCCCTAACATAGTCAGGGCATTACAATATTCTGCTAAACTGTAGTCAATGCAGGGCATGAGTGCATCATGTGACCAGCTCTTTCACATGTGAGAAACACAACATGGTCTCAGGTCATGAAAAGCTTTAGTTTAATGGTTTGATGACAGGACAAATGCTGTGAGACACAATGCTGGATCTTTATGTTCTATCACAGAGCAAATGTTGCAAAGTCAGTCATGGTTGAGCAGTCCAAGTATAGAATTATCATACTCCCTGGCACTTAAAACTTACAGTGGTACTCATATGTATGACTAAATTGGAAGCTAGAAAGGTTATTGTGTAAAGAAAACAATTGTCAATTGTTAAACATTCAGTCCTATGTCCTATATTAACACAGTTTCTAACCTGGAGTGCTTTAAAATAAGTCACTTTCCTTCAGAACAGTTAAGTTTACAAAACCTAAGATGATTAAGAGACAGGGTGAAAGGCAAACTGAACTTTATTTTTCTTGCCATTAGTCCATAAGCACTGATCCCTGCAGCACTCCACTCTTTGCAGTTTGCCAACCTGAAATTGACCCATTTATCCCAACTTTGTTTCCTGTTAATTAGCCAGTCCAATATCCATGCTAATATATCACCCCCAACATCTTATGCATTTATCTTGTGTAGTGACCATTTGGAACATGAACGAAAGCCTTCTGAACAGCACTAATGCTTACAGCCTGACATTTCACATTTTTCTCGGTCTTTAGAGACTCACAGTTTATCCATCATTAACGCTGCTACCATGATTTTCAAGTATAAACACCTTGCGCCTTCCACCCAGGAAAACAATCTGGGCCCCCTTTAATCTCCAACAATTAATTACCCAGGTTTGCTGTAAGGCAGACCTTAGAACAGGTTACATGATCCTCTTTATTTTCCCTTAAGTTAAAGATAAAGATCTTATAAACCTCATAATTGTAACAACTGTTAGCTTGGAATGGTGAGAACGCTTCCATTACACTTTCAAGCACAAATATTACAGCAGGCAGCTAGAAGAGCTGCTCTCAAACAGAAACATACTGGCACAAACCTTTAAATCTGTCCAGCAAACTGTTATTTACTGATTGACAGTGTAGGGCTATCGAGAGAAAGGCATTTGCTCTTCGTGCCTCTGACTTTCAAAACATTACGTTTCCTGTTCTTATTGAAAATTTAAGGGGTCATGGTACTTATTTTGTAGGTAGTAATTCTGTGCTGCTGTCGTTATAAAAGGCCTTCAAAATTCTATAAGGCAATTACTAAAATCTTGGCAAAATGTAAAGTTACCTGTAACCATAACTGTGCGAATATTAGCTTTTCTGAGTTCTTCAAGGACATTGGACGAATCAGGCTTTAGTTTGTTTTGCATAATAATAAATCCCATAAACTCCATGTTGCTTTCAATGACATCCCTGTAAAAAAACAAAGCTTTAAGTATTCAATTTCACAATGCATTACTACTACCAATGCAAATACCATGTAAAATGCAGCAGCCGCAGAAAAAAAACAGAGGTTGCCTATTAGTTAGTATACAAATACAGAAATAATTTCCACCATTCCAAATTATAGAAAAAATTAAGCAGCATTCATAAAAACAAGAATTGGCAGACAGAGCAGTCCTTTTGATAAATTTGTTTGTATTCAATCAAGTTCAAAGAAACTTCAAACAATTAATAATGAAATGACTTCTACTGTAAAATAACTTGTACCATTAATCAAACTGCACAACTAACAGCTTGCATCACAGAGGGCTAATAGGGATATTTTAATCCACCTCTTTTTCAAATAAAAATGTTTTGGTACTATAAAAGTCTGGAATGCGGATTTATTAAATGCACTTGTAAAATACCAAGTTAATAACCCAAAACTTCCTGGATCATTTTTAGGTGGACTAGATATTGGTTTTAGTGCTGTTCTAGTCAATGGAAGTTTCAACCTGGATTTCTCATGGAGCTCATTTGCCTGATCACAAAGCAAAACGTGGCATCAAATAGCCAAAAAATTAGCAGTATTATTCCACATTCAAATTGCTATATGCTAGATGGCTGCACAGAGACTTAAATACACGGTTATTTCAATCATGTTCTAATAAACCTGGTCAAAATTATTCATCTGCATGCTAACATTTTTACTTCATTGTACTTCTATGAAAAATAAAACTTGACAACAAATGAAACGTCAATATTCATTATGCTAATTCTTTACAAGTATAATTACTTTATAAAAACACGTGAATTTTAAAATTTGAATTGGTTTGCAAGACTTCATACAACTGAAGATTGTATTTATATAATGCTCCACAGAGACACTGGACTGTAACGTCCAAACTCCCCAGAGTCATGTTGGGGGAGTACCCAACAGCTGCTGAAGAATCTCCTTCAGAGGTTCCCAGATAAGTTTGGCATGGCAACAGCACAGGGGTGCAAGCCTCCCCTGGGCAACTGCCCTGGGTCCCATCTGAAAAATGTGATTTAAATCAGAAGCTGTGGATGGTGAATTAAAACCTCTTCTAACTTCTGTGTAACAACTGCACAGACCCATACCACTACTAAACAATTATTGAGGGAAAAATTAGAGTACAGGATAAAGCTAGCTGGAAATTTGAAGGGAGATAGTAAGAATTTCTATCGACATTTAAAAAGGAAAAGTTAACAAAATGAGTGCTGGTCCTATCATTAGTAAGTCCAGGGCATTGAAAATGGAAAAAGAGATGGCAGATGGATTGAACAGATATTTTGCATCAGTTTTCATTCTAGAGGGTACAAATAACATCCTACAAATAACTGAGCAAATTGTTGGAGGTGTGCATTGACAAGTTCTTGTGTCCTGAAAGACTTTATCCTAGGATCTCAAAAGTAATAACTAATCAGATAATTCAGCACTGGTTTTAATTTTCCCAAAGTTCCCTAGATTTGGGGAAGTTTCCATTAAATTGGAAAGTAGCAAATATAACTCATTTATTCAGAATGAGATGGAGACAGAAAGCAGGAAACTACAGACTAGTTGGCTTAACATCTATCATAGGGAAGAAAAACGTTAACGGCTATCATTATAGATGTTATTGCCGGATATTTAGAAAAATTCAAGATAATCAGACAGAGTCAACATGGTTTTGTGAAAGGAAAATCAAGTTTAACAAATTTATTGGCATTATTTTAAGAAATAGCATGTGTTGTGAATAAAAGGGAACAGTGGATGTATTGTACTTGGGTTTCCAGAAGGTGCCACAAAGATTATTGCAGAAAATGAAAGCTTAAGGGTGTAAGGGGGTAATAGACTGACATGGGTAGAATATTGGCTAGCTAACAGGAAATAGAGAGTAGGTATAAATGAGTCACTTTCTGATTGGCAAAATGTAATGAATGGCATGCTACACACAGGAGTTGGGTCTTAACTTTTCACAATTTATATAAATGACTTGGATGAAGAAACCAAACATATGTTTGCTAAATTTGCTGATGACATAAAGATGGGTAGGAAAGTAAGTTGTGAAGAGGACATAAGGAAGCTACAAACACCTATAGAAAAATTAAGTGACTGAGAAAATATTCGGCAAATGGATCATAATGTGGAAAAAGTGAAATTTTTCGTTTTGGTAGGAATAATAAGAATAAACATATTATCTAAATGGTGAGAGATTGCAGAGCTCTGCAGTGCAAAGGGATTTGGTTTGATTTATTACTGTCACATGTACTGGGATACGGTGAAAAGTATTATTTCTTGTACGCTATGCAGGCAAAATATACCAGTGGATGTACTGTACTTGGATTTCTAGAAGGGTTTTGATAAAGTGCCACATCAAAGGTTATTGCAGAAAATAAAAGCTCATGCTATCAGGTGGAAGGGAGTAATAGACTGGCATGGATAGAATATTAGCTAGCTAATAACCAATAATAGTACATAGTACTAGGGGAAAGGAAAAGACTGGGTGCAGAATATAGGGTTGCAGTTACAGATAGGGCAAGATAACTTTAGAAAGTAGGATCTAGGTATCCTGCTGCATAAAGCATAAAAGGTTAGTATGCAGGTAAGCAAGTAATTAGGAAAACTAATAGAATGTTATAGCTGGGTTATCTTATGAGGAAAGGTTAGAGAAGCTCGGGCTTGCATCCACTGAAAAGTTTAGAAACTGGATTGAATTATACAAGATCAAAGGGTCCTGACAGGGTGGATGTAAAAAGGATATTTCCTCTTGTGGGAGAATCCAAAACTAGGGAATACTGCTTAAAAATAAAGGGACAGATGAAGCAAAAAGTTTTCTCTTAGAAGACAGAGCCTTTGGGTATCCTCTTCCTCTTGTGATGGAAGCAGAGTCCTCGAATATTTTAAGGCAGAGGTATTTTTGATGAGCAAGAGGGTGATAGGTTATTGAGGGTAGGCAGGAATATGGAATTTAGATTACAATCAGCTCGGCCATGATCTTACTGAAGGGTGAAGCAGGCTCAAAGGGCAAAGTGGCCTAATCCTGCTCCTAATGAATGTGTATGTTCATTATTGCATTGTTAAATGCTCTTACAATTTATATATTTAGGTTGAATATTCATTCAAAAATGTTAGTCATATACCAGAAGGGAAATGCACTTGAATTTTTGGGACAGAGAATTGTTTCTATTTAGTAGTTAAAATTAGGAGCATCAACCATTAATAAAGTTTCTATTTCCCCCCAATAACAAAATTAAAATTTCATGCCGGGAAATCCAGTTACTCCTTCAGTTACGCAGGTCTTATTGGATCCTGTAATGTCTAAATATATGTACTGCAATGAGTACAACTCCTTTCTGATGCCATGATTATGCAGAAATATTGCAGGAGATTCTGGGCTTTTAGTTCAGATAAGTGGTTGAGGGGGGAAGGCAGACCAGGGGCGGCAAAGGAAGGGAAGCATTTTCCCTAATGAAAAAGCTTAACTGAGTTTCTGCTTTCTATATTTTTTGGCGTCCATAAAAAGTGACACCAGCAAATAGAAAGTAGCATGATCAGGGCTATGTGTTTTGCATAAACAAGTTAAAATTACATTTTCTGATGTTAGGATGTATAATTCTTCAACACATATGTGATTCCCAAGGCCTATTCCTGTGGATCCCTGATGTTGGTCTCCTGTCACCCAAAATCTCGGTCATGCCCAGCAGCTGCACAGAGATTCCTGTCAGGTTCAGATACAAGGCCAATTCAGAATTTGGAAAATATGACTGTGGAACTAAAATCTCCCAAAGACTCGCTATGCACATTTATCATTTGGCCTAACGACAGCCACATACCAATCTCAATTTGAAATGCTACACGAAGCAGAAAATTAACTCAATTACCTGCTGACATTCTGCACTTTGTGCCAGGTTAATTTAGATCCTAATTTCCTATGGGCAAGTGCTATGACTCTGAAGCCTTGTTTTGTATAAATATTCAATACTTCAGAAAACCTTTTGGGAACTGAAAAATAAAGAACATTGGAAATTATTATATGGGCATCAAATAACTTTAAATCAAACAGTTTGCAAGTACAATGTAAAACATAAACCTGAATATATCCTATCAATTTCCTCCTCATTATCTCAACATGAGTTAATGTCCACATTAAGGTAAAGCAAAAAAGAATTTGGTAGGAATAGATACAATATTCTACTCTTATAAATGTCAGAGAAGTATTCTACCATAACATTTATTTCAATTTAGGTCCATTTACAATGTGTGGCTCATAAAAAGGAAATGGCAAATTGTACATACAACTTTACCTGTCTCTGCCTTGCATAAGTTAGCAACCATCTCAGGTGCACCTTTTAAGTAGGCATCCATATGTTTTTCACCCAGCACTCTAGCTACGACACTCATTCGTTGCAAAGCAGAAGAAAATGGAAACTGCCTTACAATGCCTATTTCATATGATACCTGCGCAGAAATAATGTGAATAATTATCAGTCCAGTGACTGTTTCCGAATAAAAAGAGATGTGAGAATCTTAGAAAAATTGTACTTACTGGGAGATCATACATTTCCTGTGAAATAAAGAGAATATTAAGTTTATTATATTGCATTTTTCCATTTAAACATGAATGCTGGTTAAATTTATATTGATAATATTGCAGTGAAGAATCACATTCAGAGTGTGACTTTACAGAATTTTTAACAGTGCAGGATACTCTGTGTATGCGAAGCCTAAATTTCTAACACTGCAAAATGTTCTTCACATGTTCTTCTCATGCAAGAGAAATTCTAAACTTTACAACTAATTAACAGAAGTTAGCTAGCAAAAACATTGCATAAAGGCATCTAAACCAGAAAAACCCAAGTTGTTTAGACTCAGAATTGTTGCATGTAGTGCGAGCCTACTTCTTGATCTGGGGTAACAAATTAGTGAAAAAAAAAAGTGCTAATCTTGATCTGGCATCTGGAAACGATCGAGCAAAAGTACAGAAAATAGCAGGTGTAGGGAAAGCAACCACAGAATAATAAAGTTTAACACAATCTAGGAGTTGGGAATATCGAGCCGGGAACCTGCTATATAGTTCTAAAAGGTTGATGTTTAATGAAATGAAGGAACAGCTCCAATGGATAGGTTTGGGCTATTGTTCAACAATGTTCTGTGGAAAGCAAATGGAACTATTTTGATGATATAATGCACAATTAAAATGTTCTGACCACCTCACTGAATCACTGTTGAGCTTGGGGCACCATTTTTAGGCCGAGAACTAGTTTGCAACTATGAAACGATTGCAAGGTCAATTAGCAGACACGGGGGACTGTTGTGAGGTTGCCAGGCAGGGTGGTTAATAGGGAAGAGTGCAATAGCCAGTTGGAGCTTTTACTTTACCGTAGAACACCTGTCAGTTAGCTCAGTTGGCTGGACAGCTGGTTAGTGATGCAGAGTGATGTCAACAGTGTGAGTTCAATTCCTGTACTGACTGAGGTTATTAATGAAGGCCCCACCTTCTCAACGTTGCCCCTCACCTGAGGTGTGGTGATCCTCAGGTTTAATCATTATCGGTCAACTCTCCCTCTCTGAGACCTGTGGTCTCTGGAACTATGGCAACTTTACCTTTACACCACCTGTGCCTACAACTTTAACATGGAGTGCTAGCAGTGCACCACAAAGTGGCTTCACACTAAGACAAGTAAATAAACTTTTAACTTACCTTTCAGGTGTTTGCCTGTAGAAGGTTCCACTGAGGCCAATTGGTTTGACTGTCAAGCACCATAAGAGACTGACCATTGATTGTAGCATGCACTGCACAATCATTCACAGGCCAGGACACGTAAATAAAACAATAACACATGAAACCTAATGCAGAAAAGCATTAAGTGCAACTCACAAGAAGAAAGAATTGGTGGCACAAACGTATTGTAGGGCTAAGAATTAAACTAATCCTGAGAATCTTCAGAGGCGGGATTTTCTGGCCATGCTTGCCCCAAGATTGGAAAATCCTACATGAGGTCAATGGGCCTTCGCATGGTCCTGCCCCGTCTGCTATGATTCCCATGGTGGGCAGGACAGGAAAATGCTATCTTATGTCAGTTGTGCTCAGTTGGTAGCACACTCCTCTCTGAATCACAATGTTTTGAGCACAAAAATCAGGTCAGACACCCCAATGCAGTACCAAAGAGGAGTGTTTTGATGGAGGTGCCATCTTCCATTTTCTTGCTTTGGTGGATGTAAAAGATCCTGTGGCACTATTTTGAAGAACAGTGAAGGAGTCATCCCCAGTGTCCTGGCCAATATTTACTCCTCAATCAGCATCACAAACAAATAATTATCTGCTGTTTGTGAAAGTTGCTGAGTGTAAAATAGCTGCCGAGTTTTTTATATTATAATAGTGATTGCACTTCAAAATGTACTTCAGTAACTGTGTAGAGCTTTGAAATATTCAATGATTGTGAAAAGCGCTATAAAACATTTTTTCTTTCTAAACACAACATTAAACATGCCATCAACTTCAACTAACAGTAATCAAAGTGGAGGAAGGTGTTGATGATGGGCTGAAGGCCCTGAGAGAAGGTAGGTGATAGCTAAGGGCTCATGGGAAAGGCAGGTGATTGGTCAAGTAACCAGAGGAAATATAGGGACTGAGTGTGCATAGGGAGTCCAGAGGATGATGGGGGGCGTCTAAAGATCAAAAGTAAATGCAGAGGTCCGGGACAAAAGATGTGGAAAGGTAAGGCTTCGAGTTTAGACAATGGAGGTCAGTGCATGTGGAGTGGCGCCACATTGTCAGCCTACCATTGCTGGCCTTGCAAACCACACACCCCCTCGCCAACTCCACCAATTGCCTGCACCACCACCACCACCACCACCACCCCGCCCCCCCACTCCTCCAATTGGCTCCGTCCCCTCTGGCCCTACCTGGGCAGTGTCAAGCTACCCAGTGGGTAGTGCCAGTTTGCCCTTGGACAATGCCAGGGTACCAGGCTGGCACTGGCAAGGGGCATCTCCCCCACCCCCTTCACCTGGCCTCCTAGAACAAGACATAAGTGATTAAGTTTGGACATTTTGGCGTTTATAAAGAATGATGAATGAGAGACCTGCAAAGAGTCCATTAGAATAATTGATGAAAGTAATGACAGCCATGGATGAGGATCTAGCAGTAAAAAGGTTGGTAGAGGTGGAAGTGTGTAACCTTTATCTTGGTGATAGATGGGATTTGTGATTGAAAACTCAGCTCAGGATTGAAAGGTCAGTGATAGAGTTTAATTCAGTAGCTGAGGATGGAAGATATATTCAGTAACAAGGCTTTGAAGACTTTGAAGAGAGACCAAAAATAATGGCTCTGTTCTTCACTATGTTGAGCTGTTTTTGTTCTATATCTGCACATGGACAGAACATACCTATTATTGTCAGTTACATTTTTGGTTTTTATTAATGTAGTGGGTGACATGTAAATTTAATGAATATGTGATGCATGGTTGCTAAGTTGGAAGCTTAGGAGGCCATTTAGCACAGCACTCAGAATTGGATACTGACCAAATTTCTTTGCTGATGTTTTCTGTAGTCTTCTTAAATACTAATCTGAGCACTGAATGGAAGTGCACAGTCTAATAACCAAAGGGATTTATAGGATATGGGAAGACAATCATGGACCATCTAGTCAATCATAATTAAGGTCATTTTAAAGCTGTCTTAAAAAAATACCAATTCATGATCCACCACTGTGTCGTGTTGAAGGAGAAGCTGTTTTGAAGGTCGAACTACAGTGGGCATTATTTGATTGTGTAAAGCAGTCTCTTCTTCAGTCGCTTCCTCAAGAACCTTTAATAGAAAACATAATAAACAGTATTAACACTTTGAGATCTGGTCAATATTATTGCTACAAAAGGAGCTTAATTTAGGTTATCTCACAGTATACTGGCCCAGATTTTGCAGTCAGAAGTGAACAAAATGGTGCCAGCCATTCACTACACTCACGTTTGCCCAGGCATTTTCAGTGGAAGTTTATAGTGTGACTTGCCATAATTAGAGATCTGAAAGTGTTACGTGCTCTGCAGGAGATCAGGGACCTGTGTTAATAAGGCAAGCAACGTTCTGTTTCCTTAACTAATCGGAATTACTGAAGTAGAGTTTATTCAGAAAAGTGCAAATTAGAATATTTAATTCTATGTCAAATCATGAATAGAAATTTAAATAAACAGATGGAAAGAAAAATATGATTAAGAGACAGGATCAAAGAGAAAAATAAATGGTAAAATGAACATTTTTTTTTACCAATAACTTAAACTGAAAGATAGAGGCTCCACACATTTAAAACTAAATTTTCAATGCCAGACGTTGTTTGGCAGCGATTAACACCATGAAAAACACACTCACACTTGAATGGACATGTACTACAAGGACTCATGAATTAGGAGCAAGAGAAGACCATTTGGCCCTTAGAACTTCCTCCATCATTACACACAATTGTGGCTGATCTTGGCCCTTCCCACAGCTAATCTTACCATCTAGCTTTGTATCATCCACAAACTTAGATACACTCTTTGTTTTTCTTCATCTAAGTCATTAAATTATAGATGGTAAATGGCTGAGGGCCCAACACTGATCCTTTCGGCTATTCACTATCTGCCAAATTGAAAAGGCCCTGTATATGCCCACTCTGCTTCCAACCTATGAACTATTCCTCCATCCATGCTAATATATTACCTCCAACTCCATGTGCATTTATCATGTCTATTAACTTTTTGCATGGCATCTTATCAACAATCGTTTGGAAATCCAGATGCTCTACATCTATTGGTTCCTCTTTTTGACTTTACTAGTTACATCTGGCACATTTGGCAGGTATCTGCTGGACAAAAATCACTTCACAGCCTATCGTATATTTGAATGCCAAGTCTCTCAACTAGTCGCATAACGTCTAGAGAAACAGCACACCTTGCATGGCAACTTTCTGATTTAAATATTTAAGTGACTGTTCAAAATGCTCCTTAATGTGGAGTACAAATAACCTCATTATTACTGTGACTCCAAAATCCAAGCCAATGTGATTAAATAAGCTCACTTGTTCAACCTAATTAATGTCAATAATGTGCATTTAGAAAGCTACAAAATATCAACTAATAGAAGGTGAAAGACCTTTTTTGATATATTTGATAAAATATCAGCCTCCTCTTAAGCAACTTTCTGCAACAAATACTTATTACAATTCAATTTATTTTAAATTACTCAGTTTGCTACTAAGCCAGATATCACAGTTTTCAGTCTAAACATACCGTTTAGTTATTGAATAAACAAGACTCACCCAACCAGTTTCTTCAAACATTTTCAAATCCAATGGGTCACCAGATAATTTCCCATCAATTTTAGTAAGTGTGTGGCAGGTTGCCATGCAAGCCATAAACTGTGATTTCACCAGACTCTCCTTACAAATGCTTTGTTCTGATTGCAAAAAGCTAAACAAAAGAAAACGTGCATCAATCTCTTCCTTTGTTCTTCAATTGCATCAAATAGAAGATTTTACAAATAAACTGCTTTTTGGAATTCAGTAAAAAGCTGCAAAAATGCTTATAATAAAGACAAGCATGTTATCCACACATTGTGTTACTAGTTAAATTGACTTAAATAATGCTGTTGTAGCAATAAATCATTGAATATTAATGGATAGTTAAAAATCTTCTCAGTCTCAATCTAGCTATCTCAGCTGAATTATTAAAATTGAACCAAATATTTATATTAATCAAAGCCAACTTTTAAGTGTATTTTTAAAAAAAGTACTTGTTCTTAATTTATTGACAAAACTTCTTTCTAGTGAGAATCACACTCAGTGACTTGACCAAATTCACTTCCAAAGTTGGAATCTATTTCAAGCATTTAGGGATGCTGGGGTAGCTAAACCAAAAATGTTTTTTGCTTTTACTCAACACAGTGCAAAGGAAAAATACTAGCTTTCACTTGTACTTGGCAAATCAAGAACAAGAGAAACACCAATCTGCACACTGTCAAAGAGGGAATGAGATCACAAGAACTTTTTTTTTAAAGTTTGTTCCTGGAAATGCTGTGCACAATTGCTTGCATCCTAGCTTTGATTCACAAACAATAGACCACTCTTCAGATGTCCACTGCACTCAGAACATTCAACTGAAATACATAAGCCTTGCCTACACCATTAGGCTAAGACTTTTTGTATTACAAAAGTTTTGATATCACGTGTACACGTATGTTCCAGACCTATTATCTTCCACTCTTTGAATTCCCCAAATATCCAGGCCTTCTTCAGTGAGTGTTCCAGTCTAAAGACAAGAAATGATAAAACTTCTAAAAACCTATAATGCAAATATTGGCATTCAACATTGCTTGCTGAGGTTTATTATTTAGTTTCAACCTGAAACTTTTTATTTTTGAAAGCACAAGAGCACTAAGATAATAACAGGAAATGCTGGAAATACACAGTAGATGAGACAACAAAGAAAAGAAAGATTATCTTTTTTTGGATGTATATTCTTCAATAAAACCCAAAGATAAATTACAGCATTTTAGTCAGACTGGATAAATGAAGGAAGGCACATGAGAACAGAAATTATATTTACATAAAATCTTTAAAATATTAAAATGTCCCAAAGTGCTTCATGGGACTATTATTAAACAAAGTTGAATAGCCTTCCACGTATGGAGGATAATAGGGCAGATGACAAAAAAGCATGATCAAAGAGGTAGATTTGAAGAAGTTCCTTAAAGGGGCAAAGAGAAGCAGAGAGGTTTAGGAGGAAATTGTACAGCTGAGCACCTGAAGGGAGGCAACCAGAGTTGAAGCAATTAAAATCATGGATGCTGAAGAGATCAGAATTGGAGAAGTGCACATATCTTGACTGGAAGTTATTAGAAATGGGAGAGTAGAGGCCCTAGAAAGATTTAAAAACAAGGCTGAAAATGTTATAATTGAAGTGTTCCTGGACTGGGAACTGACGTAAGTCAGCAAGCATATGGATGATAAGTGGCTGTGACCTGCTCAAGTTAGAATACAGGAAGCAGTGTAGCTGAGATAAATTAATTGTTAAATGGCTGCAAAGTGCTTAATAGAAGACTGTTAGCAGAACTTAAGGGATCATTCGTGGGAGGGTACAATAAGGAGAAAATATTTAAATAGTGGAGGATCATAGGACACGCTGTCCATAAAACCAAAAATCTAAAAAAAAGGTTAAAAGGAGCAAGGAAGCTGCTGATGCACCAGATCTGAATTTTAAAAACAAAAATGCATATGTAACACTTGTGATTGGTATATTTGCTCAATCTCATCTCTTTCCTGCCCTCTTCTCCTCATTTCTTGCTCCAGTCTCATTAAAATGGTTTATCTTATAGGATTAAGTGCTGAAGAATACAAGCTTAAAGATTCATAACCTATCTTTTCTCTCAATCAGCACTAGACCATAATTTGCATATTTCAGCAATTTTAGTTCTTATTGCACATTTGCAGCCTTTAATGTTTTTAAGCTTCTATTTTTCTTTGATTAGGGCATTGATTCCCTTCCTCAGAAGAACTACAACTTACAAAAGACAAGTAGAAAGCTTTTTAAAGACATTAGTAAATGTGCCTTCTGAGGTGTGCCTGCATATCCCTGTTAAAGCAGATCTTGAAGCCATATTCTCCAACGCTCTTTAATAATTTTATTAGCAATGGGCATGAACATTACAGTTTCTAACCTTGTCAAAGCAGATCAGATTAAGTTGTCCACAGATATTTATCCTCTGCGGACTGATACAGGAAATGCCTAATTTCTTCAATCTTCGTTGAGCAAACACAATCCCAGCAGTTAGTGCTGCTGGAAGAGCAGGTGGAACTGTAATTGTGATGATATCAAGTGACTCAGTAATGATTGTGCCAACTCCAACCTGCAACAAAAAAAAATGGAGATTACTTTCAAAAGCACACAACAAAAAAGCAAATAAATTTGAATTTTCTGAGATTTGAGTGAGCAATATTCTGAATAATTGCTTTCTCACTCAGCCGATGAATTATAGAATCCCTACAGTGCAGGAGGTGGCAATTCGGCCCATCAAGCCTACACCGATCTCAGCCAGGTCCCATCCCTGTAACCCCACATATTTACCCCGCTAATCCCCCTGAAACTAAGGAGCAATTTAGCTACACATATTTGGACTGAGGAAGGAAACCGGAACACCCAAAGGAAATCCACCAAGACACATGGAGAACATGCAAATCTCATACAGTGACCTGAGGCCAGAATTGAACCTGGGTCTCTGGCCCTGTGAGGCAGCGGTGCTAACCACTGTGCCTATTAATTAGATTTAAAAATTCAAATTTGAATTAACATTCTAGATTTATTTCTGGTGAACAGAATCTAATAACATAAACTATATAATGGTGGTAATGTTTTTTAAACACTGCAAAGCATTTTCAGTTGTTTATCTAAGTATACAGTTTCTAACTATAAATTTTGAAAAAATGCATGCATTTTCCTCTTTTGAACAAATTAACTAAGTGCTTGGAAAAGAGAAAAAAGACCTACCCCGTTCAAAATACTGTTGATAATTGTGTATAAAAATCCAATTCCTGCGACACCAACAAGGCAGAGTAAGAAGAGGTAAGCATCTCTGTACAGTTTGAAATCTGTTGGCTTTGGATATAAGATTGAGCGTACAAGTTGACCTTTTGTTGTCCCAAAGCCTTTAAAATAATTAAATATTATAGTAAGTTTAATGCAGTACAATCCCACTCTCATATTTATTTCTTTGCATAGGACTAACTGATACAAAAAAAACTAGTTTTATAGCACTATACTTTGAGAGTTGCACATCTCTACTACCATAAAAACATGTGTAAAAGTTGACCTCATGATTTTTGGCCTAAAATAATGGTCACAAAATAATCAATTTTTATACAAGTATGTAAGGTAGCTTTCTGAACAAACATCTAAGTATTAAGTATTACGTGAAGATAGTTACAAAGGATTAAACAGGTGGGATTATAATGTCGTCAAAATTGAAGTTCTTGAATAAAATCACAATTTTATTGGTGATATCAGAGGATTCCATTTCTTCTTGTCTTTCTCCTTTTCCATGTATATGGTTGGGAAGTGGGTACGTGGAGGTTGGTGAAAATTAGGATGTAACTAAAATCTGAAGACATTGTTGACATTGTCCAATGGCAGAGTGCCTAAAAGAAACATGGGCAGAGCCTTCCAGATGGGTCACAATTCTGAGACTGGGTTTAAATCTGGGTTGAAAAGTCAGAAGTGGTGGGATACCTTTGCAATTACAAACTGATTATGGAAGCAGGAGGCTTAATAAGAGGGCCCAGAGTAATGGCCAGTCGGCAGCCCTAATGCAGAGGTGGGTGCCGATAGGGCAGGTAGGAAGCCATGAGGGTGCTTCGAAATGGAGGTGCCATAATAGGAAAAAAATTTTTTTTCCTAAAATATGCAGCTTGTTCTGTGTTCCTTTTTATACATTCTGGCCTTCACTCACCATTTTTATTATTTTAATTTTACTTTTAATTAACATAATGTGATTAAATCAATTTCCTGGGTTATAAATTTTCATATCTCTGCAATAAACTTGTCACCAAATATGTATTATTTCTAATTATGTGGAGCTGCTTCAATTGTTTCAGCCAATCTATTAGCATAATTAAGTCCATAATCTCTATTAGTACACATACAGATGTCATTCACAGGAAAATTCATCACAGTGCATACAATATTGGGCTTCTAGCCATCATAAGTACAATACCTGTTCTGAAGACAACAGCTTTGACAAGTTCCCCTGTATAAAATCGTGTCTGGATTACAGTACTACCACAGAAGAGTGTGTGCCTTTTATGTTTTTCTGGATTGTATATTTCATCTTCTTCGAGACCTTTGGAACTCATTATTGGATTTGGTAAACTGATTTTTGTTACAGGAACACTTTCACCTTTATTAAAAGAAAAAGGATTTCTAATTCAGTCCACTTATGTACGATATGCAAAAGGGGATTGTAAGAGGACCTAAAAGAGCACATGAAAAAAATTGAAATTCCAATCTCAACTGCAGCAGGTACCAAGGTGCATTCCTATGAAATTGCAAATGGTAAACTTGTGCATATGCAGAGGTGGTGCACGTGCAGTGCGTGCTTTCTACGTAGGAAACATGAGAGTTTAGCCTTCCTTCTACCAATATTTTAACACATCTAGAAAAGTGACAGTCATTGGTGCAATTACACTTGTGTTGTTGAAATTAAGCAATTTATTGTGATGTCTCCTGCCAAGTATATGCCAAGTTGCAGATGAATGAACTTTCAGGGTCACAAACCACAACTGGATACACAAACAAATTCATGCAGGTAGACAAAATTGTGATGGGGGAGGAGGGATTGCTGAAAACAACAGGAGTCGACATATTTTCATTTTCCACATCACTATTTTTAAAATCTCTGAGCAGCAGCAGCCGTTGCAGTAGAAATGTGCCATCAAGAAATATGTTGAGTATGCGGGAACAAATTTAATTTCAAAAACTTCACAACATTTCAGAATGTACTAGACTCAGCCCCATAAATGAAAGTGCAATGTATAACCAAGCTCAAGTTAAAGATTAATGGCACAACTATACATCTTGTGGTTTCTGAAGGATTTCCTATGCTGGCTTTTGAGTGGGAGGTAATTTTAATTAGAACTAAACTGAGATTCTTAAAGGATAATTAATCTTCAGAAACAGTACAAAACCAGTAATATTGGTTGTTTTACACACAGGCTGACTAGCATAAGAACAAGAATATTCAGCCTTTTGAGCTTATTTCAATATTCAATAATCGCCACACTGTTTCTCAACTCCATTTTCCCATCTTTCATTGATAGTTAATGCCCACGCCTAATAAAGAGCTGTCACGGGTTTTGTGCAATTTCATCAGATGGAGCATTGAGAGCCAACAAAGTATTTGTATGTCTGACAAGATAGAGATCTCAAAGCCAAATACTGATCTATTGTTAAATTAAATGGCTACCTAAAATTCGATGGCTATTAAGTTTCATATTTCTTCAGAATACCATACATCACTGCAAACTTTTAAATAAACATCCATAACAACTAGCATATTGAATATCAGAAATAAGGTAAGCCAGTAAATCGACAACACTGTTGAATGCCGTCACCATGTTATTCAATACTTCACTACAATGTATTCACAATTCTTTTAGCATTGCATATTAGAATCAGACACAAGTACAAAAAAACTCTGCAGCACATTTGGTCAACAGTCGACCACCCTTCAAATATGTATCCAATTCTCTTAAATCTTCTCCACAACATTTGCCTTCATTACTTCTCTGTCTGTTCAATACATTCACCATTCCCTATAAAGCAGTTAGTTCTAAACTGTTTTTTCACCTTCCCTCTTCTGCACAAGCCACTTCCTTGGTTTGAGAGTTTGTGTCAGTCTGAAAGACATCAGGGTCAATTTCCTTACATCTTTTAAGAATAATTAATAATTGAATAATATCCTCCAAGAAGAATTTTTTAATAAACATAACCAAAATTTTCAACAAGTACCACAGAATTAGAATACGATTTCATTTCACTCTTTATTTATTAATTACCTGTTAACATGCTTTCATTAACAACGCACGTGCCACTAAGTAGCACTGAATCACAAGGCATTATGGTCCCATTAGTCGGAATGACTATAATGTCACCAGGGACCAGATCTGTAGACAAAATTTCTTCTATTTCTGAAAAGGTTCAGAAAACAAGGCATTTAATTATTATCATACACCTATAAAGCAGCTATTGTATAAACCATTGCCTTAAATTTTTAAATGCAAATGCAATCGCACCAGATGAACTAGCACAAAGATATTACAAAAGCATTTTAATTCCCTGTGCTTCACAAAGTTTCCAAATTCAACCTCACTGCTTGGAGATATGACAAATAAATGCACTTCTTATTTTATATGATGTCAGATATTTTGCAGCAAATGGATTTTTAAAGTTGGCTTCAGCCATTACTGTCTTTTTCCTTCAGTGGAAAGGGTGACCAATATATTTTAAGTGGCTGCAAATAAAAGACCTCAACAGCCCAATTAACTGAGGATATGTCGGTCCTAACAACGTTTTTTTGTTCACAGGAACTAAGTCAAAAAATTATTTAGTGATTGGGATAGCGTGAAGAAATGTTAATTTTTGCAAAAGATAAAACTGATCTCTTTTGCTAAACCATTATGGAAAAATATAAAGTTAGCAGCAAGCCTTCTTATATTACACCTCAAAGTGTGAAATTAGTCTATTTCATTAAGGAAATAGATCAAATAAAGCCTCTCATGCTACAAAACATAATCCTGGTTATTTTGCCTTCGTTCCACCAGAGATCTAAATTCAGTTTACAGATGAAATTTTTGATTATTCACTTACATTCTGCAAGGAATGTCATCCAAAAAACCTGTTGCTGATTAAACACTTCAAAAAAATTTTTCAACATTTGATGGACAGATTCTAGTTTAATTATTTAAATAATATGCTAATTCAGTGTTTTACAAAATCATATGACCTCTATATTAATTAAAAGTCTGTGTATTAAAAAAAGTGTCTAACCAAGTAATTACAATTTGTAGCCATTGATCGAATATTACCCAACCTTCCTTCTAGAGGGAACAGGGGAAAGTGGTGGTCATTCCATGTACTTTCCAGTAACTAATAAAGCATGCTCACAAGGTCAAACCTGGTTTGTTACTGAACGTGTACTTGCTAATCCATTCAGGTTCCATAGAAAGATACTGGTTTTGGATCATGGGACATTTAGCCTGCTGAGCGAAGCCACTTCTTGCTACAAATACAGGGGCCCATATCATCCAGTCTCCAGATCGGCGAAGATGGAATGCAAGTTGGGAGATGCATGCCAGGGTCCCACAGAAATCCCAATACATAGACATATGCTGTAATTGCCCTGGAAGTTTAAAACTCCAATGGGCTGATTTTAGTGCCCAGAAAAACCAGCCAGTGTAACTGAGCCAGCCACCACCAGCCAACATCACCACCTCACCATACCCACCCCCACCCCAAGCCAATCTGACTCACTCCCAGAATATCCTGATGACCACCAAACCTCCCTAACCACTATCCTAAACCACACAGCAACTACCATGGTCAACCTTCTGCAATCTGACCTGACAACACCAACACCACCCCCACCCCTGCCCACATGGACCCACCTCACTCCTCACCACTCACCTATTCATTTACTGAAAGATTTTGATCTTTAAAAACTTAACTGACTGCAACAGCTACAGTTATGAAAAATAGGGGTGTCCTCCTTTCTTCCATTTCCTATTGTGTCTGACAGTCTTCTGCTGGAGAGGCTGTAGTAACCCTCCTATGCCACAGCCGTGATTAGAAGACAGGGCTGAAAAATCATAAAAGGGTCGAGTCGCAGTAAGTTTTGCGGGCAGCATCGATGTGCTCAGCATCGACCCTGACTGACGATTTAGGCCATGATAAAACTGTTTGGCCTTTTCCCAAAAACAACAAGGAAGGCATTCAACAAAGATTAGGGATTTCAGATAAAAAAAAGCTGAAGGGAAGATTTGTCACTAGAGCATTTCCGTTTAAGCCTAGCAATTGAATTTAAGCCACACTTGGAGAGATTAAAGTATATTTATGTGTAATATTTGAAATTTGCTTATACCCTCAGTTTCAAACTGGAATTCAACCTGGAAGGATTTCACATTCCTAAAATATCAGCTTAGTTATTTAACATTGTAAGTAAAATCCCACCTCTTCCAATCATTTTAGAAACTCACTTACCACTGTTTGCTCTGCACACTGAAATTCTGATAATGCTGTGTGCTGCTACCATGTCATGCAACATAACGTATTGCTGAAAACAAGATCAAAATAATTAAAATGCATTATAATTTTACAGTTACAAATATATCTGCAAACATAACTGAACTCCAAGTTGCTGAGGTTAACTCATCTAGCCTGTAGGAACACAGGAATTGTTAGATGCAAAAAGACAAAGGCCCATCAATTTCACTTTATATCATCCTATAGTCACATTATACAATTAGCCTAAAGCAGCGTCAAACAATGATACGAGAAAAATCCCGAGAGGATGGAAGCTTTAAGAACAATAGCTTAAAGTGACCTGTTCTTCCCACATACGCTACATTTACCATATGTCATGTCTCAACAAACTCATGTACTGAAATGAAGCGGGTGGGAAGCAGAGTACTTCGCACTTCATTCAAACTGAACATCATTCAACCTTGCAGAAGCAAGTCAGGGAAAATACATGCAAATCAGAATGCAATAACACTACAGCCTCATGCAATTTTAACTTAAATTCGTATTAACTTTCTTTCAGTGTCAAGCCCATTGGTAAAGACTCAGGGGGTGGATGGCTATTGAAGTACCATAAAAAGGGGTATTCAACTGCAACTAATTGAATCATACGAAATTGGAGAAGCAGGCCATTAAGGGAGGCAATGACCTAGTGGTGTTATTGCTAGACTATTAATTTATCAAGCTTTGTCTTGACATTGGAGAGATACGTAGCCCAGTTAGTTTTGACACAGCAGTCAACAATAACTTTTTCCCTTCATAGATACTGCTGAGCACTCAGGAGATGTGCTGGAGCATTCACTTCTATAGCATTACTCTTCTTGACATTATCTGTCTCATAAAGGCCAATCTTTCTCTGAACCCCAAGTCAATGAGTGCACAGTCATGTAATGAATTCCATATCGATTTGTGTTTTGTGACTTCATAGAGGGAGGAAACTGGAGCACCCAAAGGAAACACACACAGACTCCACACAGACAGTGACCCAAGCCGGGAATTGAACCTGGGTCTCTGACATGGTGAGGCAGCAGTGCTAACCACTGTGCCACCATGTCGCCCCCATGTTGGAAGCAGCCTGATGACTGCTGCACCCTGTTGTCTGGGATGGCTTTGGCAGCATCCTCTGGAGTCCCAGTCATGAGAGGGGCTCCAGTTTGAAGCAGGTTCACCCTCCCAGGCCTGACCTGTGGAGTAATGGGGTCACAAGCAGAGGGGAGCTATTGTGTGTGCTGAGCCCTCCCCAGTCAAGGGTTTAAGATGCCACTTGTGCAGGATCTTACAAGAGATGGTGATCATAAAGTTTTATACATTCAGTGCTGATATCCCATCTGCTGCTTGTCTGTGACATCCTCGTGGACTCTTAACACTTAAACTACCTAACGCCTGCATGAGAGCATTAGTTTGGGGTGAGTAGAAGTTTCATTTATTTTAGTGGTGTGCATAAAAATAATTTAATTGTTTCCTGCACTTTAGTGTTCCTTTTCTGCTGGCCACGTTGACATCCCTGACAAATTCCTCCCAGACTATCATAATCAGGTGGGAGGACCTCCTGCTCCCATTCCTCAAAAAGAGGACCTCCTGTTTTTTTCTGCACTGCCTGGAGGGGAGTCCCCAGGGAGACCTTCCTAAACCGTGCAGCCAAGGTTTGTCACATTTGGGCACCACAGTAATGCGGAAGTTCAAAACACAGCTGCCTACAGTCAGTGAATATCTGTGTGGGTGCTGTTTAGATACAGTGCTATGACTTTCAATGCCAAGAGGTTATGGGGGTGTACAAATTCCTGCCATGAGAATCGACAAGCTCCTTGTTGATGTACAATTAATGGGTTAAAAAGCAGAAAATCAGGTGCAAAAATCCACCCTACCAGTCAGCAGGAATCATGTGGACTTTCCTGCCTGCCACTTCACTTATTCTCTAAAATGGAAAATTCTGTCTAAGATGCCTGTTTAATCCCTGCCATTTCCTTATTCCCAATTATAATTATAAATATATAAAGCGGATCCACTTTCATCCTTGCTAAAGTTTTCCTTTCCATATATCTGTAGAAATTTTACAGTCTGTTTTCATGCATCTCACTCATTTATCCTCATAATTTATTTTCTCTTTCTTTATCTGTCTTCTTTTTCTGATTTCTAAAATGCTTCTCTTGTAGTTGGATCACCTTTCTTGCTGGGTTTTTTTGTGCCCCAGAGGATTGTAGATTTGTTGTAAACAATGTATTCATTCTTTAAGTGCTAGCCATTCTGTCTACCATCATGCCTTTAATGTAGTTTCCCAATCTACCATAGCCAACTTGCCCATCATACTCTTATAGTTTCCTTTGGTTAGATTTAAGATTCTAGTTTTGGATTGATCTACATCACTTCCAAACTTAATGCAAAGTTTGATTTGATTTGATTTATTATTGTCATATGTATTAGTATACAATGAAAAATACTGTTTCTTGTGCACTGTACAAAGCATGCCATTCATAGAGAAGGAAACGATAGAATGCAGAATCTAGTGTTACAGTCATAGTTAGGGTGTAGAGAAAGATCAGCTTAATATGACATAGGTCCTTTCAAAAGTCTGATGGCAGCAGGGAAGAAGCTGTTCTTGAGTCAGTTGATATGTGACCTCAGACTTTTGTATCTTTTTCTCAACGGAAGAAGGTGGAAGAGAGAATGTCCAGGGTGCGTGGGGTCCTTAACTTTGCTGGCTGCTTTTCCGAGGCAGCGGGAAGTGTAGACAGAATCAATGGATGGGAGATTAGTTTGCATGACGGATTGGGCTACATTCACAACCTTTCAATATCATGGTTACTCTTCCCTACAGCTTCCTTTAATTAGCCCTTTCTTTTGCACAACATTAGATCTAAAATAGCCCGTTCACTAGTTGGTTTCTCAACATGAATGCGTGGCTGAGGGACTGGAGCAGAGGGCAGGGATTCAGGTTCTTGGATCATTGGGATCTCTTTTGGGGCAGGTGTGACCTATACAAAAAAGACGGGTGGCACTTGAATCCCAGGGGGACCAATATCCTGGCAGGAAGGTTGGCTAAGGCTACTGGGGAGACTTTAAACTAGAAAGGTTGGGGGGAGGGAATTGAGATGAAGTGATTGGGAGCAAGGAGGTTAGCTTGCAAATAGAGAAGGACTGTAGACAGCGTAAGAGGGAGGATAGACGGGTGATGGAGAAGGGGAGTGCTCAGACCAAAGGTTTGAGGTGTGTCTATTTTAACGCCAGGAGTGTGGTGACTAAAGTGGATGAGCTTAGAGCATGATTCACTGCTTGGAAATGTGACGTGATGGCCATTACACAGACTTGGATGTCTCAGGGACAGGACTGGATACTTCAGGTGCCGGGTTTCAGATGTTTCAGAAAGGACAGGGAGAGAGGCAAAAGAGCAGGGTGAGTGGCACTGTTGATCAGGGATAGTGTCACAGCTGTAGAGAAGGTGGAAGCTGTGGAGGGATTGTCTACGGAGTCTCTATGGGTGGAAGTTCGGAACAGGAAAGGGTCGACAACTTTGCTGGGTGTTTTCTATAGGCCGCCCAATAGTGACAGGGAAGTTGAGGTGCAGATAGGGAAACAGATCCTAGAGAGATGTCGTAATAACGGAGTTGTCATGATGGGAGACTTTAATTTCCCAAATAGCGATTGGAATATCCCTAGGGTAAGGGGTTTGGATGGGGAGGAGTTTCTTAGGTGTGTTCAGGAAGGTTTCCTGACACAGTATGTGGATAAGCCTACAAGAGGTGAAGCTGTACTTGATGTGGTACCAGCTAATGAACCTGGACAGGTGTCGGATCTCTCAGTGGAAGAACATCTTGGGAATAGTGATCATAACTCTATCTCCTTTACACTAGCATTGGAAAGAGATAGGATCAGGCAAGTTAGGAAAGTGTTTATCTGGAGTAAGGGGAAATATGAAGCCATCAGGCAGGAAACTAGACGAGTAAATTGGAAGGAGGTAGTCTTGGGGAAAAGTACCGAAGTAAGGCGGCAGATATTCAAGCCATGTTTGTTTAGAGTTCTGCATGACAACGTTCCGATGAGACGGGGGGTTTTGGTAGGTTACGGGAACCATGGTGCACTAAAGTTGTAATGAACCTAGTCAAAAAGAAAAGTAAGGCATACAAAAGGTTCAGAGAGCTAGGAGATGTTAGGGATCTAGAGGAGCATAAGGCTTGTAGGAAGGAGCTTAAGAAGGAAATTAGAAGAGCCAGAAGAGGTCATGAGAAGGCCTTGGCAGGTAAGATCAAGGAGAACCCTAAGGCATTCTACAAATGGTAGAAATAGCACAGGTGATTGATGAATACTTTACCTCGGTATTCACAGTGGTAAAAGAAATGGGTGGTTGTTCTGCAGGCTTGCGGCAGACTGAAAAGATTGAGTATGTGGACATTAAGAAAGCAGATGTGTTGGAAATTTTGAATAGCATCAAGATAGATAAGTCGCAGGGACCTGATGGAATGTACCCCAGGTTACTGTGGGAGGCGAGAGAAGAGATTGCAGAACCTCTGGCAATGATCTTTGCGTCATTGATGGGGACAGGAGACGTTGCGGATGATTGCAGATGCGGTTCCCATATTCAAGAAAGGGAATAGGGATAGCCCAGGAAATTACCAACCGGTGAGTCTAACCTCAGTGGCTGGTAAGTTGATGGAGAAGATTCTGAAGAACAGGATTTATGAACATTTAGAGAAGTTTAGTATGCTCAACAGTAGTCTGCACAGCTTTGTCAAAGGCAGATCGTGCCTTACGAGCCTGGTTGAGTTCTTTGAAAATGTGACTAAACACATTGACGAAGGAAGAGCAGTAGATGTGGTTTATATGGACTTCAGCAAGACGTTCGATAAGGTCCCCCATGCAAGACTTATTGAGAAAGTGAGAGGGCATGGGATTCAAGGGGCTATTGCTTTGTGGATCCAGAACTGGCTTGCCTGCAGAAGGCAGAGAGTGGTTGTAGATGGGTCTTTTTCTGCATGGAGGTTGATCACCAGTGGAGTGCCCCAGGGATCTATTCTGGGACCCTTGCTGTTTGTAATTTTCATAAATGACCTGGATGAGGAAGTGGAGGGATGGGTTGGTATGTTTGCTGACGACACAAAGATTGGTGGTGATGTGGATAGTTTGGAGGGATGTCAGAAGTTGCAGCGTGACATAGATGGGATGCAAGGCTGGGCACAGAAGTGGCAAATGGACTTCAACCCGGATAAATGTGTAATGATCCATTTTGGCAGGTCAAATGGGATGAAAGAGTATAATATCAAGGGTAAGCAGTGTAGAGGATCAGAAGGACCTTGGGGTTCAGGTCCATAGGACTCTTAAATCGGCCTCATAGGTAGAGGATGTGGTTAAGAAGGCGTATGATGTACTGGCCTTCATCAATCGAGGGATTGAGTTTATGAGTCAGGAGCTAATGCTGCAGGTTTATAAGGCCCTAGTCAGACCCCTCTTGGAGTACTGTGCTCAGTTCTGGTCGCCTCATTACAGGAGGGATGCGGAAGCTATTGAAAGGGTGCAGTGGAGATTTACAAGGACGTTGCCTGGATTGGGTGACATGCCTTATGAGGGTAGGTTGAGGGAGCTCAGTCTTTTCTCCTTGGAGAGACGAAGGAAGAGAGGTGTATAAGGTGTTGATAGGTATAGATTGGGTGGATTCTCAGAGGCTTTTCCCAGGGCTGAAATGGTTTCTATGAGAGGACGCAGGTTTAAGGTGCTGGGGAGAAGGTACAGGGGAGATATCAGGGGTAAGTTTTTCACTCAGGGTGATGGGTGAGCGGAATCGGCTGCCGTCAGTGGTGGTGGAAGCAAATTCGATAGGACCTTTTAAGAGACTTCTGGATGAGTACATGGGACTTAATAGGATTATAGGTAAGTTATAGGTAATTATAGGAGGGTTATAGGTAAGCCTAGTAGGTAGGGATATCATCAACGTAACTTGTGGGCCGAAGGGCCTGTTTGTGCTGTAGTTTTTCTATGTTCTATGTTCTAACATATAGTTCTAGGAAAAAAGTTATATACGTTCCAGGAGCTCATTCTCCACTGCATTAGTTTATCCAATCTAAATGTAGATTGACGATCTCGTGGTTATTGTATTACTCTTGTTATATTCATCTCTAATATAGTAATTTAACCCAGGCCCTATATTACCACTATTGGTGGCCTATAAGCAGCTCCTAATATTTGCTGGTCCTTACTGTTTCTTAGCTTTACTCAAACTGATTCTACATCATTATCTTCAAATCTAAGATCCTCTCTCATTAATGTACCAACCTCATCCTTTATTAGCAGCACTATTCCACTTCCTTTTCCTTTTCGCCTATCCTTCCTAAACGTCCAATTAAAAGTTGACTGCACAACTTTCAGTCAACTGACAGTTTTTTTTAAATTCGACAGATCTTCAGTGCATCTCAAAGCCATCAAATATACGAACAGTGGATTGCCTGTTACTTTGCTCAGGCTAAGTACAATAATATAATGCTTTATACCATGCATTTATACAATGCATTATTCTGTTGTTAACATTAAGTTATGTTTTGAATATCCTATGAATTTAACATCGCTACGTCTAAACAATGTAGTACTCCAGATCACTCAAAATGTAAATGGTAATTCATAAAGCCGTTTTATGGTTTGGGAGATGCTTCGCATTAGAATAAAGAGGTTTGAAATGCCAGCCTTTAAAAAAAATTATACTCATCTGCAATAGACAATGTATCAACACTACTCATAAACCTTACCTTTCTGATAGTATGCAGGGAGGTTACTATTGATACAAGTGACATGATGACAATTGCCAGGCCATAATAATAATAGCCATTAAAAGTCCAAAGAATAACACTGAAGAGTTGAAATATATAAAAAGGATTAAGCACCTGAAAAGAGAAACACAAATTATGTACCATCAATTGCTTGCTCTCAAAAATTATACTTTTGTATTTCACATAACAAACCTCAAATTTATCTATAAACATCTACATAAAAATTCATTCTTGTCCATATTTTCTGACTGCAAGCAATTAAACTCAGGAAAATGCCATATAATCAAACTACTTGAATCTGATAGTGTCTTATCAGATCCAAATGTCCCGAGTGATGTACAGGATGAATTACTTTTAAGATTGCAGTGACTTATCAAAAATATTGAAAAGATACAATTTGTCCATAAAGCTACATACTAAACTTGTCTGACACATAAAACATTGAAGTCTTCAGTGGAAATGGTAACTAAAAAGGATAAATTGTCTTAGGCCTGGCATATGCCACAAAATGACAGTAAGTTTTACTTCTACACACTTAACAGCTCAAACAAAATTACTATCAGTGAATATTTGGCAAATTAACCCACAAGTTTCCAGTAGGATTTTATTTTAACAAAAAGAATGTCCAAAAATGTGCAGGTTAGGTTGACTGGTCATGATAAAGTTGCCCCTTAGTGTCCTGAGATGCATAGGTTAGAGGGATTAGTGGGTAAAATATATAAGGAAATGGGGGTACGGCCTGGGTGAGATTGTGGTCAGTGCAGAGTCGATGGGCCAAAGGGCCTCTATCTGCACTGGAGAGTTCTATGATTCTATGAGAATGTCATTAAGTTTGATTGGCTTCTAATTGCTATTGAAGTAATTACAACAGACTAATTTGCAAATTCTTTTAAAGACTCACCAACTGTAACTTCCTCTTAATCATAAATGCACACATGTAACTTCTTCATTTGCAACAGCAGACTATTGCTCAGTTATGTTCCATTGCAGCTGTTTTTGCTATTCTACCTTCCTTTCTACTTTCCAAAATTTCCTCAGAAACTTTCTTTGGCACTGTATGTCTCTCCAGTTTGCTCTAACGTCAGCATGCTCTTTTTAATTTCCTATCGTACCTTTATCGTTGCTCCCTGTGCACTCAAAAACCCAGACTCGCCTTTTCAAATGAGGTGCACTATTATTGAGAAGTTCTTAAATCCCATCATTTAACATAGAACATAAATCTGTATTTGAAACTGCAGACAGAGAATAATTGAATTATGATCTACATCAAGATTTTCCATTTTCAACTTGGATTATGTAAAGTAAATAATACATTTTCAATAATGCAAATTATTATATTGCAATATTAATAATGTAAGCTTTAAAGCTATTTAATACTTTCATTCCAAACATATTTCTGTATAATCAGCATTTGATGTCATCAGAAGAAAAGATCAAGAAAATTACAGAAGCAAAGTAACAATCAATTATTCTGTATTAAATCATGCCAAAGTCAGAAACTAGTGAAGTATCTCACAAGGAAGTAACTGAAGTTACTTTCTCAAAAATATAAATTATCAATTGTAGAATTTAAGCACATTTAAAGAGTACACATGAAAGCAGGAACACCGAAAACAAATAAATCTAGTGAATTTACAGGATCACAACTTGAGCAGTGTCAAAAACTTGCGTGCAAAGTTCATTTTTAAAATACATTGGATTGTAGTTTGCCTATAGCCTAAAGCACATTCATTCATATTTAGTTAGAGAGGGTTTCAATGAGACCAACCAGTCATCTACATCCTCAGAAACTGCATAGAATTAGTGCAATTGCCATGATAGGACTGATTATAGGGAAGTTGATGGCCTAGTGGGATTATTGCCAGACTATTAATCCAGAAATTCATCTAATGTTCTGGAGACCCAGGTTCAAATCCCACCACAGCAGCTAGTGGAATTTGAATTCAATAAAGAATATCTGGAATTAATCTACTAGTGACCATGAAACCATTGCTGGTTTTAAAAAAGACCCATTTAGTTCATTAATGTTCTCCAGGGAAGGAAGTCTGCTGTATTATTCAGTCTGGCCTACATGTGACTTGAGAGCCACAGCAAAGTGGTTGACTCTCAACTGCCCTCCAAGAGCAACTAGGGATGGGCAATAATTGCTGGCCAGTCAGCGACGCCTATGTCCAATGAATGAAGAATACAAAAAGATTCCTACCCCATTGTAACCTCACTGGACTACAAGCTGAAATCTTTCTCTTTTTTATTTTCATTCATCAATCATTTCTTAAGTTCATCAGCAATGTAGGTGTCAGGACATCTTTATTCACATGGATAACTGATTCAAAGTAATGCTTACAGGCAGAGAACATGTGCACCAGAAGGTGTTTGCTGCTTCAGAGTTAACATGTGGTGCACATGTGGGGTCCTTGATGGTATCATTTTACTACTTTAATTTATAGCACTTATTATAGGTATCAATGAATTTGTTTTTAAGTGTAGTTACCGCAAGTTTATCCCAAGTTGTCAAGTATGAAAGTGATGTTCCTGTCTGGTGGCACTATGCTTCCATCAAAGCGATGCAGCTGCATCTCAAGAAGTAAGAGCAAGGCACCTTTTTGTTAATTATGCAAATTAAGGCAGAGTAAAAGCATCTTTGTTACAATTCCTAACAGCAAGGATTTGGGAAAAGAGCAACAAGGGAGAAAGAAAACCAAATGGATTGTAGCACCCAGTTTCCCAATTCTATATCATGGAGACATGCACTTCCACAACATTAGAACTGGGTTAGAACATTAGAACTGGATTGGGGCTGGATTTTCAAACAGGAACACAGTCCAAGAAGAGGATGAGGAAGGGAGTGGGAGGTTCGGAGGGAGTGGGAGGTTCTGGGGGGGGAGGCAGGGAAGGTGCAGGGGAGGCACCAAAGGATGAAGAGGCTGAGCAATAAAGATTAGGTAAACCTGCAATATATTTGCTTGCAAACAACTGACGTGCTTAAAGTAACAGGAGTCCAGAACAAAGGAGCATCTCAAGATCTGAACTGTTTGCATGAAAAACAATCCAGGAAAAATGAATTTTGTTACACAAAAGTGTTGCAAGAACATGGAATGCACTACCCAGACAGCTAAATATGCAATGTCACCTAGGTGTTTAAAATAGAGATAGATACTTACTTAAAAAGCAAAGACATCATGAATATATAAAACAGCGGGGAATGGCATTAAATAGAAAGAGCTATCATAGCAAACTGAAAAGGCAGAATCAGGTCAGTGGGCAGAATAGCCCACTCCTCTTCTCATCCCATGCTTCTGTACTGAATTATTAATAATCTAACAAACATAGAGGGATTTAAAAGATGTAGGATGTCAATGGACAAATCCCCGTTACAGTTTTTTTTCAAACACTCACCTCTTTAATTAAGAGTTTAAATATGGAAGGCACTTTGACTTCAACTTCATTCACACCAAAAAATACTTTTCTGTACAGAAATAAAAGTCAACCATATAATTTAGTATAAAAATAAACATATTTCTATAATCTCTCTAAATATTACACAATCACAATTTGCTCCTGGTCAAATTGTACTCCTTTTCAAAAATTAATGGCCAACATAGATTCAAAACATTTTGCAGTATACATTTAGTACATGTAATTCAATTTTTTTGAGGTAAAGAGAAGTTATTTGCTCATCTATTTTGCAGCAAACATCATTTTTCAACTTAAGTTGTCTTTTGCAAGAGTCTAATTAATCTTCTCAAAATAAAAATATGGATAAATAGAAATGCCGTATTTTATAAAGGATGGGCCATAAATTCCTTGCAGTGGCAAAAAATATCCATTGCCACTCCATGCTCACTTCCCTTCATCAAATTTCTTCTAAGCCCGCCTCACCCGACCTTCTGAATCAGATTGGGTGAGATCTAGACAAAGCAGGTATCTCTGAAGCCCAATGTGCAGTCCAGCAAGTTGAATTGAAGGAGGGCACAGCCTTTTGTTTTGCACATCAACTGCCATAAAGCAGTTAAGTTTAATGGTCTACTTAAAATTGACAGACCAGGAAGAAGATAAGTGCGCAAGGTACGTGGATCAGATTTGGGATATGAAAGAGATTAGTGGGGCAGGGGTTGATTGGACATTAAGGGTTGGACATCAGGCATGGATGGGGGTGGGTGGGATGAGTCAGACTGGTGGGACAGTAATCAGCGGGTAGTCTGGTCGTGAATCAGGTCCGGTCAGGGATTACAGTCAGGGTGGGGAGGGTTAAAAAGGTCCAGCGATGGCGGTGTCGGGGGAATTGGTGTGTAGGGGTTGGTCTGAGTCTTTACAATAGTTATCCAGAAGACTGAAGAGGTTTTGATCTTCGAACCGTTTGAGTAGCCATTGGTGTAGCACAGAAATCTTGACTTAAATCACATTTTCCAATGGTTCGCAATGCAGAGCAATTGTCCAAAGAGTTTGCACATCTAGGCAAATGCCATGTAAATTTTTAACTGTAAAGTTCTAAGAGGGATTGCCCATGGTCAGAACGGGATGTACCCCAAGTGCCCAGAAGTTACTGCCTGATATATTTGTACATTTGCTATACCAATGTACGACAGTATAATCTCAAACAGGAGAAAGAAAAATTAAGCATGGACAGATACTTATGTAACGAACTGCAAATTCCTGACCTACCTTTAATACTCCCTTGGATCACCATGAACCACCACCTCCCAAGTCTTGTATTCAGGCCACACAAATCAATATCTAAGCATACAATAGCATAACCAGAGATCCAATAGCAACAATGGTGCTCAAAGCTGGACATCGTGGCTGGGATTCTCCCAAAAAAATTCTGAATGTCGAATTCACATGAAAACTGGAGTAAATCACCTGGTTTCACTCTGCGCACTGCAGCATGCATTAGTGTGACTCACACCAGGTTTCAGGGGGCGGGGCCAATCACAGCCCAGCAGGCTAGCAGCATAGCACCGTGCGGTAGTCAGCGCCAAGATCGGCACACGCATAGTGGCCCCACACTGCTAGCTTCCCAATTGCTGGCCAGCCCTGCAAAGTCGGCCCTCCACCCTTCCCCCATGGCCCAATCACTGGCCTCCCTGGCCATGTCTGGCCCAGCTCCATCCTCCTATCCCACAGCCCAGACCTCCCTCCAACCAAACTGCAGCCCAGACAGGCCCCTCTGCAGTCCCGACCCTAGCAGGCTGCCCTTTCATTCCCATGGCCAGCCCCAATCGCTGGCCTCCCTCACTGATCCCTATGCAGAGTTGCAGCAGGACCCCTCACCGTTTGCCCGATCAGGCCCTGCCTCCTTGGTACTGCCCAGGTGCCCCAAGCATTAGCATTTTGCCCCTTAGACAGTGGGGGCGGGGGCGGGGGCGGTGGGGTGGGGGAAAGAAGAGATGCGGTGTGGAGATCCTAGTGGACCCGGAGACTTCAATCCCGGGCCTGCTAGTTACATTTACAATTTATGGTAATAAGCATTGCCATAACATACGCGCTTTCCCATCGATTTCTGGCACGGATGTGTTGCCACCAGAAATCCGATACTGGGTGACACTTGCGGGCCAGGATGCCCAACATGGATTCTGCGCATCTGACACCAGTGGAATTCTCTAGCGCAGCAGGATGGGAGAATCCCCTCCCCAACCTCACTGTGTCTTTTTCATTTGAGTTCTTTGGCAAACTTTCACCATCCAAAAGGAACAGAGTTCTAAGAGATGAGGCAAATAAGAATAATTAAACTATTTTGGGCAGAGTTGTCCCAAAAATATTCTAAGTGTTGAATTCATAGGAAAGCCGGAGTAATACAGGCTAATTTTTTTCAGTGGGAGTTCACACTAGAACCTTGCACAAACTGTGCAATGCAGAGGCCACCAGTGTGAATATCTTTAGATTTCAGGGCGCAAAGCCCACTCCCACCCAGGAGGCTGAAACCAACAGCGTCTGCACACATACAGTAGCCCTGAAATGTCAGCCTCCTGTTTTGCTGGCCAGCCTGCGGCCCCTGCAGTGCTGCCCCTTCAAACCCCCACGGCCTGATTACGCCCCTATCCCCACTCTCTATCCCTACCCCGGACAGCCCCGATCGCTGGCCTCTCTCCCGTTCCCACTGGTCCTAATGCAGAGTGGCACTGCACCCTCACCGATGGCCCTCTAAGCCCTGCCCTAAATAGGCTCTGCCTCCTTATCACTGCCAATGGGCAGGACTAAGGTGCCCCCTGGGTATGGGCACTTTGGCTCTTGGGCAGTACTGGTGCCACCCTGGGAGGACCCAATTGCCCGACTTCACTCCAGCGGGGTCAGGCTGCTTGTTGCCCCAAAGTGAGGAACTAATGTTGTCCCCCCTGGAGTAAACACTCTGTTGGGGTGGGAGAGATCAGCGGACCTGGAAAATATAGCTAATAGCATTTAAATGACGTGCAAAATATCATTTAAATGCTAGCCCCTCCTCCCCACTGATTTCCAGTGTGGAGCAGACCATACCTGAAATCCGGCACTGGGAGAATTTAGTGGGGCACGAATGCTTGTGGGAATCCCTTGAATTACTCCCCCTCCCACCCCCACCCCGGGTGATTTTCCCATCCCGCTGTGCTAATTTTCTAGAATGGACTCACCTAAAAATAGCACATTAGAAAAGTACACAATCTAAGTTACTGGAGTTGTTTCAACACTTTTTAGTTACAGACCAAAAAGCATCTTGTTATAGTTATTTTCAAATTTCTTGTGTATTCTCTGAAAGGCTACTATGCCACTTGCTTAAAAAGAGGTCGTTGAAATTCCTTGAATATCTCCAGGCTAATGTACAGTAACAACTTGCTGTAAGAGACAACACGTGTAAATACATGATATGCAATTAAGACGTTTTAAAGTTTTAAATATAAAATTACACCTAACCATTCTTCATGAGGTTTAAATGTCAACAAAGATTGACAAAGAAGTTGATAAAGGAGGGTAGGAGAAACTATGAAGCTGGGCTAGCGCTTAATATAAAAAAGGATAGCAAGAGTTTTTATAAATATATAAAAAGGAAGAAGCTGGCTAGGGTGAACGTTGGTCCCTTAGAGGATGAGAAGGGGGACTTAGTGGTAGGGGATGGGGATATGGCGGAGGTCTTAAATAATTTTTTTGTTTCGGTCTTCACGGAGGAGGACGTGAATAATTTGCCGGATGTTAGAGATGGAAAGGTGGTAGGACTGGAGGGTCTCGATGACATTACTGTTACTAGAGAGGTGGTGCTCGACAGACTGGAGGGACTGATTGTGGACAAGTCCCCAGGACCGGATGGAATGCATCCGAGGGTCCTGAAAGAAATGGCGGAGGTGATAGTGGATGCCTTGGTGGTTATTTTCCAGATGTCGCTGGATTCCGGGGAAGTGCCAGAAGATTGGAAAACGGCTAATGTTACGCTGTTGTTTAAGAAGGGTGCCAGGCAAAAGGCAGGGAATTATAGGCCTGTTAGTTTAACGTCTGTTGTAGGTAAAATGTTAGAATCCGTCATCAAGGAGGAAATAGCGAGGCATCTTGAGGGGAACTGCTTGATAGAGCAGACGCAGCACGGTTTCCTTAAAGGGAAGTCGTGTCTGACAAATTTACTGGAGTTCTATGAGGATGTGTCTAGGGCGGTGGATAGAGGAGAGCCGGTGGATGTGGTCTTTCTTGATTTTCAGAAGGCGTTTGACAAGGTACCTCACAAGAGGTTATTACAGAAGGTCAGGGGGCATGGAGTTGGGGGTAGGGTGTTAGCGTGGATAGAGGACTGGTTGTCAAATAGGAGGCAGAGAGTGGGGGTCAATGGGTGCTATTCGGATTGGCGGATGGTGACTAGTGGAGTGCCCCAGGGGTCGGTGCTGGGGCCTCAGCTATTTACCATTTATATAGATGATCTGGAGGAGGGAACCGAGTGTAGGGTGTCGAAGTTTGCTGATGACACCAAAATTGGTGGAAAGGCAAATTGTGCGGAGGGTGGGGAGAGTCTACAGAAGGATCTAGATAGGCTGGGCAAATGGGCCAGGAAATGGCAAATGGAATTTAATGTTGGTAAGTGCGAGGTGGTCCACTTTGGTAGGAATAATGGTAGGAAGGATTATTACTTACGTGGAGAAAAACTGCAGCAGGTGACGGTGCAGAGGGACCTCGGGGTCCTTGTGCATGAGTCGCAAAAACCCAGCTTGCAGGTGCAGCAGGTGGTCAGGAAGGCGAATGGGATGTTGGCTTTCATCGCGAGGGGGATTGAATATAAAAGTAGGGAGGTCTTGCTGCGGCTGTATAGGGCATTGGTGAGGCCGCAGCTGGAGTACTGTGTGCAGTTTTGGGCACCGTACTTACACAAGGATATTTTAGCCTTGGAGGGAGTGCAGAGGAGGTTTACTAGGCTGATGCCGGAGTTGAGGGGGTTGAGCTATGAGGAGAGGTTGAATAGATTAGGCTTGTACTCGTTAGAGTTTAGAAGAATGAGGGGAGATCTCATTGAGACGTATAAGATGATGAATGGGATGGATAGGATAGAGGTGGAGAGACTCTTCCCGCTCAGAAAGGATAGTAGGACTAGGGGGCATAGCCTCAAGATAAAGGGGGGGCGGTTTAGAACGGAGTTGAGGAGGAACTTCTTCACTCAAAGGGTGGTGAATCTCTGGAATTCTCTGCCCGTTGAAGTGGTGGAGGCTGCCTCGCTAAATATTTTTAAGACGCGGGTTGATGGGTTTTTGATGAGAGAGGGGATTAAGGGTTATGGGGAGAGGGCGGGAATGTGGAACTGAGCCACGACAGATCAGCCATGATCTTATTGAATGGCAGGGCAGGCTCGAAGGGCTAGTTGGCCTACTCCTGCTCCTATTTCTTATGTTATTATCATCAGCATATTATAAAAATATTGGGCTGTAATTTCTGAGCTCCACTACATGTGAACTATCCCAAAGATGCGCTGGGGAAACCCACCCCTGGAAGTTCCCAGGTAAGGATTTCATGGCAAACTCCTTCACCCTTTGAATACCTCTTACCCACTAGACTCCCCCACCCATTCAGCCAGCAGCCCCCACACCAGCACCACCCCCTCCCAAACAAGGGACTGCACCTGCTCATGGAACTCCTCCCCACACAGACTACCCCAACAAAGGAATTTCTTCAATCACCCCTAAGCCTGACTGCCCAGCCCCCTCCAACTGCATTGCTCACTGACATTCTGACCCTCCCGACTGTCTAACCAAATCCCCCACCCCGCCATCACCTCAAATTCTATCCACTTACTTGACAAACCTATCATCTGCCTGGTTTGAAAATGGCTGGACCTTTATCTGATTTATGTCAACTGGTGCCATTAAAAAAATGGGCATGGTCTCTGTCTAATCCTGAAGCCCTTGACAGATGGCCCCAAGGAGCACATTGATTTGCACAGCTCCTCCAACCTGAGTCAAAAAGTCAGACAAAACAGGATTGAGAAGATTTGAAGGTAAGAAAGTAGGAGCAGAGCGGCAATCCGACTTCCATTGAAGAAGGGCAAATTTATGACTAGATTTAATTATGCTTTACCGATATTCCTCCAGTTCTTTACTCAGTCCTTTACTGTGCTGGCCATGAAAGTCAGACCATGAAACACCCTCAGTCAGGCCCCTAGGAAATAAAAATAAATGTGATTATATATTTTTATAATTAACACATCAATTACAAAAATATAATTGATAATTATATAGTTATATTTTCATAAATGATGTGTTTATTACAAAATAATTAAAAACATACAAATAGTATAAATGGAAAGAAAAATTAATTCCAAATGGAAAATATTTAATTTAAAAAATCAGTTTTAATTTACTAAGTAACAAGGTGGATTAATATGAATATTACATTTACATTTTTTTTAGATTTACCATTTAAAAGTTAAATGGTCTTACTTTAAGTCTTTGAAATTTTGTAAGAAGTTGTTCCAGAAGTACGTTACACTGTGGTGTGTAAAATACCGAACCTGAAAAATAGTGAAAACACAGATTAAATTTCATAAACTGCGCAGTTGAATAACAAAACAATTTATATTTACACAGCAGCTTTAACATAATAAAACATGCTTAGGCACGATAAAACAAAATGAAACACCAAGCCACATAAAGCAATATTAGGGCAGATGGCCCCAAGCATGGTCAAACAAGTTAGTTTTAAGGATGTCTTTTCTGAAGAAAATGGAGGGTGAATCCTAGCTAAAGGCCAAGGCAGCTAAAGGCACAAACCTCACTCATGGAGCAATTGTGAGATACACAGGAGCCAGAATTAGATGATCACAGATATCTTGGACCCATATGGGGCTGAAGAAATTACAGATATGGAGATAGATGAAGCTATGGAGAAATTTGAAAACAAGAATGAGAATTTTTAAATCAAGGTGTTGTTTGACCAAATGTCAATGGTGATAAATGAACACAAGGATGAGTAAGTGAGTGCAAGTGAGGACACAAGCAGCAAGGATTTGTATGAACAAGTTTACGGAGGGAAGAATATAGAAAGCCGGCAGGAGTGTTGACATAGTCAAGTCTAGAAGCATGGAGAGATCAGTGATGGTTTTAGCAGCAGATCACCTGAGGCAGGGACAAAAAAGAATGAGCAACTATACCAACACAAAATGCGCAATGATATGTCATGTGCATAAGAAATGAAAGAGATTATAAACTGTTTAAATTGGACCTTACCCTCTGCTTATTTAACAATGGACATTGCTGGACCAAAAACATGGCTGCTGGAAGTCACATGGTTTGCAAGTGGCTACATTCTGGAAACTTCCACTTATAATTACAGGACAAAGCTCAACCCTCATCCTTGTGGAATCTCACACCTATCATTGTGTGGGACACATTGACATCAACAGAACAAGGGAACAACATATGGTCTGTTGCCCCAAGCTGGACTTACAATAAAGCGAATCATTGAGATTTGTTATATATGTGAATGTGCTATTAGCTGCCATCTATCTCCTAAGGAAAACAACGGAGTTTGACCAGAGACATTGAAACTGGTTGTTAATCTGAAACCAACTCATCCATGGGCAATGCCACATGACTGAAGCCCCTTTTGGCCTTTGGAAAGTTTTACTGTTACATTCCTGGGGGCGATCAGCTGGCGGGATAGGGTGAGAGTACTAACTGTAGTGCATTGGGAGATCAGACACATGCAGAATGGCAACCTCTAGCAGTCAGCAACCAGCTTCCCAACATGAACAGACTCAGTTCACTCTCCCTTCTGACAAGAATCACATTTTGCCTCATTTTTTTCTCTATGTAGCATAGGATTTGTTTTTTCTCTTGACAAATAACACATTTGAAACTCTCCTGTTTTCATGCTTGTTCAGCACATAGAATTATTTTGGTAAGATTATCCTCTCTGTCTCTTTAAATTTTACAGCAAAAAAAACTATAATCTATGTGACTTAAGGGGTTCTCTGTCAGTTCTGGCGTAATCCATGCGTGAATTGCTTTCTTTTGGAATAGTTGTTCTTGCCATCTTAGACTGAAGATTTCAGCAGCGAGCACCCTCAGGTGCGTGACAGTGCCTAACGTGTTTCTGATCATGTATATTTATCATGGAATTGTATATTTAGCTGGTCAACGTCCTCTGAGGAGGAAGGGAGTGCCAGGAGAGAGATGAGGCCACATAATCAAAAGCAGCATCTCAGGAAATGACCTGTGATAAGAGAGGTGCAGACACACTGGTTTCAGGGCCAGCAAGGAGTACATGTTGGAAGGGTCCACAGGAGATGCCACTACCTTGCAATCAGAGTGTACAGTGCTTAAACTACCTCAACGTGTCTGAGTTCCAGTGCCAAACGAGGCCCTTCCTCCATAGGGACACTCCCCACCATCAGCCAGGTAATTAGGCCAGAAGGTCCCTCCAACAGTGTAGGTGGTCACCCTATGTCAGAGGCTCTGAAGATCATAATGGCACTCAACTTCCATGATACTAGTTTCTAAGGGTCAGTGAGGGATCTGTGTTGTGTGTTCCAATCTGCTGCCCACAGTTGCAAAGAGCTTGTTACTGACACTCTGTTCAGATGGGTGATGACATTCATCTATTCCTGGATGGACAAAGTCAACCAGACTAAAAAAGCCAGAACCTTTGTGGCGATTGCAGGCTTTCCTCAGATCCAGGATGCCATTGACTGCACTTGTGGCCATCCAGTTGCCTGTAGTTGAGCAAAAAGCCTTTATGAATTGCAAGGGGTTCCACTCATTGAACATTCGGGTAAACTGAGATCACAATCTTACAAGTCAATTCCCATTCCCCTCGCAACTCACATTCTGCGATACCCACAGGTTCATTGCTCCTGCTCATTTGGATGGATGTCTCCTGGGTGGCTCTCTCTCTCTCCCGCACCACTTTTAAGTTTTTACCATTCTTCTAAATGTTGTTGACCGCCTCTGGGTCCTCTTTTCACCCACTCTTCACATCTTTTTTGCATCCTTCACTTCCACTATCTCACTAGTCCAAATTTCCTCTAATATCCAACCGGCTCTAAACTGGAACTCTCATCTTTCTCTCCTATTACCCTTCATACCTTCTCATAGCTCATGACGCAACTTCTGATCCCCCTATTTGATTTCCACTAAGCTGTTGTCCATACAACTGCCCCTTCTGGTCACATGTTCTCTTACTCTTCAGGTGTTCCTCTTTCCCTCTAAATCTGCCAACATTCTCCAACCCCTCTCCACTGTCATCCATCTATTCGGTTCCATTTTTAATCTATCCAAATACAGTAAGAGTATCATTTGCATTGCCTTCTCTTCCTGCGCCTGCTACATTATTTTTAAGCATCCAACCGTGGCCCCCTTGATTTCTCATCCACATGCTGCCCCTCAGTGATATAATTGAAAGCACAGCATTAGTACTGATATATCTGCTGACAAAAGTTAAATCTACTTCACCACTGCTCTTGACTCCTTCACCGTTATCAAACTATCAGACTGCTTATCCAACATATTGTACTAAATAAGCAGAATTCCCAATTGAAGCAATTGCTTTTGGTATCCAGTGCAAACTCCATTCATAACCTACTGACTCCATTCTTCTCCCTACCAAGGTAAAAACAAACTGTTCATAACCTTGGTATCATATCAGGCCATGAGGTCAACTTCCGATTACATATTCACACCATCATTAAACCACCTATTTCTACCTTTATAACACTGCCTGACTTTAGCCCAGCCTCAGTTCATCTGCTACTGAAACCATCATTCATGCTTTCCTTACCTCGGGATTTGATTATTCCAGAATGCGCCTGGCTGGTCTCCCAAATTTTACCTATTCTAGACTTGAGGTCATTGAAAGTAAGTAGACTTGAGGTAATTGTGGAATAGGACTTGGTGTGAGATAAGTCATGGACAGCAAAGACCAATATTGACTCCCACTTAATCAATACCTTGATTTTAAAATTCTTACCCTTGTTTACAAATCGTCTCGTGGTCTTATTCCTGCCTATCTCTGCAATCTCTTCTATTCCTACAAGCCTCTGAGGTGTCTGCATTCATTCAAACCTGATCTCTTCAAAAATCTTCTCCTAATTTTAAACTGTTCTATTGGCATTATGTCAAGGGTGTATGCTCTTGAATCCCCTACCTACAGTGCTCCTTAAAGCCAATCTCTTTGATCAAATTTCTGGTGATCTGATTTATGATCTACTTATATCATATTTTATTTTAAAATGCTCCTCAGACAAGCAGTGTGAAAGCTTAGAGACGGTGGAGGAATCAATTCAGATGGAGGTGACTTGAACTGTGCAGCATTAGCATACATGTGAAAACTGCTGCCCCGTTTTTAGATTATGTTGTCGATGGGCAGTACATAGAAGAAAAATGAGAGGCCATCAGGGGAAGGATAAACTGGGGCAATAAGTAATTTGCAGGTGATTCACTGGCTGTGATTGGATAAATAGGAATGGAATCAAGCACACGCAATCTTACCAAGCTGGACAAAAGTGAAAAGACACTGGTGCAGAATTTCCTGATCAAACTTGTCAAAAACTACATAGTTGAGGGGAACTACAAGTTGACGAAGAGTAGGAGGGATAGCTTATTTTCTTCACATCAATTAGGATGTCATTTGTGACTCTGGTAAAAAGCCATTTCAGTACTATGAAAGAAGTGGAAACCTCATTGGAGGGATTCCAACATTATGGTTCGGGAAAGATGGGAAGTGAAACATGTACAAGGAGGCGTGGGGAAGAAAGGAAGGTTGAGAAAGAGGCAGTAGTTTGAGAGGATGTAAGGGAAACAATTGATCAGTCTTTTTTCGGGGACATGTGGGTAATTTGTTTTAGGCATGCATTCACTTTCATTTATTTTCTGTGCATGTGCAGTAACTAAAAATAGTCAACTTGTGCACAGTTCACAGTTGACCTGGGACTTTCAGGTTACTGCACAGAATATTGGTCAAGGGTTTTTTTTTTGTAAGGAAAGAGACATTGACAGCAAATTTGAAGGAAAATGAGCCAGTAATTATACCAGCTAACAGCAAGAGAGGAAGTTAGATGATCAGGAGTTTGGTAGGAATAGGGTCTAGAAAACAATAAGCCAGTCTCAGCAACACGATGTGTTCAGAGAGGGTATGACGGGAGATCGGAGAGAAACTGAAATAAAAAAGCAAAGTAGAGGTAATATATTTGGTGGCCAGGAACACAGAAAGGAAGCACAAACGGTGGGCGTAATCTTGTCCACATTCATGCCATGCCCCTGCTGCAGTGAGGTCGGACAACTTGGTGGCCAGCCAAATCGCCATTCATTGTAGTGGAATGAGAAAATCCTGCCTGTGTGAATGGTGATAAGAGGGCAATTCTCCCAAAAAATTCTAAATGTTGCATTTGTGGGAAAACTGAAGCAATTCACGCTGGATTTTTCAGTGGAAATCCAGAGGGGAATCTCCTACACTCTGTGCAATGCACTGGCCATCAGCGTGAATATCATTAGACTTCAGGGGCAGGGCCTATTCCTGCATAGAAGGCGGAAACAAACAGGCCTCTGCACATGCTCAGTGGCCCCAAATTGTCAGTCTCTCGTTTGCTGGCCAGTGATCCCCGCAATGCTGCTCCCCCAAATCCCCCCACCCCACAGCCTGATCACAGCCCCTCCATCCAATCACAGGACAGCTCTGAGCCTGCCTCTGGCCCACCCTAATTTCCAGTTCACCCCCCCTCCCCCAGCCAACCCTGACTGCTGACCTCCCGACCAGGTCCCAATGCAGAGCGGCAACAGGATTCTCCCATCCCCACTGATTGCCCCTAGGCCCCATCCCCAAGGCCCTTTTACCTTGGCACTGCCCCATGCCTGGTGGACAGTACCAAGGTGCCACTGGGCATTGGCACTTTGCCCTTTGGGCAGTGCCAGAAAGCACAGGTGCCCATGCCCAAAGGAAACCAACCCCCACCAATTACCCCCCCCTTCACTCCAGCAGGGTCATCCCACTAGTTCCCTGAAAGTGGGGAGCTATAGTAATCCCCGCTAGAGTGAAACATTCAAACGGGATGGGAGATGCTAGTGGGCCTGGAGAATTCAGTTCCTTCCCCACTAATAGTATTTAAATGAATGGTGACATATGAATAAAATTTTTTTAAAAGGGTGTAAAAAGACAATTGAAATTTGGGATTTTATACACATGGGCAATATTGCTTTCTGAACCCTTATACATAAGAGTTCAGGAAACAATATTGCATTTCTTTGAGCTACTAGCTTAGCCACTGTAGGGAGTATTCCATCGTTATATGCACTCAATTTTAGGTGGGATAGTGGAGCCATCCTATGATCTTGTGGTTGCAATGAAAATCGACTCAAGGCATATCAGAATAAGAGGTTAAAGCTCTGAACTAAGACTTCTCACAAGACACATAATAGAAGTTTCAACAATTCATAGAGAAAACTAAAACATTGTTCCAACTGGTTTAAGAAGCAGCAATAAGATGATTCTTACTAGAAGGATAAAGAATGTAGATAGTGGAACTTTTCCAGGGGATTTTTGAAACATAGAATGCTTTAGTGACTATCAAGCAGAGGCAACAATAAGTACTGAAAAGGAATACACAAAGATAAATAGGGCAAGGAAATTTGATTACAGTGGATAACATTAATTCAAAAATTAACACAAGTTGTCTGGACACAATTGACATCTATGCTACAATATAAATAATTCTACAACTTCTTACCAGCCCTGCTTCGGTCTCTAGTATCTTTCCTAGAAGAAGTGCTTTGCTGCGATCGACAGAATGTCCAGCTGCAAGGTTTCCATTTCCATTTCCCACAAGCCGGGGTTCCAAATTCTCCACTGGATCTGTCCCAGGAGAAAGTAATTTGTAAACCTTTGCCCGAAACCATGTTTTAAATTCATCCTGAAACAAAGAAGATAGTTTTCAAAAGCTCTGACCTAAAAACTGAAGCTTTGACACACATTAAATTACATGCCCATTTTAGACCAAATTTTACTGATAAAGTAACTGCACCTAAACATTGCACACCACTATCAATACCACTCACCCCCCACCTTCCCAAGGCCTGAATGGGGAGAGCTGCAGGGCTTCCCTGGTCCCTGACCTCTTCCCATTGGCCTCAAGATTGAGGCAGATGGACATCAACATCAAAAATCAGTGAAGAGCAGAGAACAGACGGGAAAGAAATGGAGAATGATGAGTGGTCATAATGCTAGGAAAGGTGACAAAAGCTGCTGGCCATCATTATGAAATCAAAGACCAAATGAAGATGACACTCAGTACAGCATATACTTCTACCATGTTTTTACATGCCTTATTGATGAAAAAATAAATCTTTTCATTAAGAGTTTCCATCTTACTGAAGAGGTTTCATGTCAATCCGCATCCAACAACCTGCTTTGAAAACCTTACTTTTGGTTCTAACAGTTGTGGCAGTTCCACCACAACAGTTGAGACAATCCATAACATTTTAAGACAATCATTTAAAAAAGAACACTACTCTAAACAAAAGTCAGTTATTTCTAGCTCCCAAAATTAATAAACCCTTATAAGAAATTCAGAATCCACACCTTTGCCAAAAAACTAGTAATTTCTTTCTTGGGGCATACCCATTTGTGTACCAAGTTTATTTGAAATTCATCCATGAATTTTTGAGATGATTTGTTTACAAACAGACTAACATTACCTTTAGTAATGAAGATAATCAGCTGTGGCAGGGTGTTATTTAGCAGTGTTTAAAAAAAACATTTATTTTATTTCTAATAATTAGAAGCTTTCAAACAGTAATTTTGGAAGATAGTATAATGTTGAAGTTGCTCTTTACCTGTAAAACTTAATCAAGGTGGCAGCAGAGCTAGGGAATTGATGTAATTTGGTGCACAGAGCCACCTTGTGGTCCCAAACCATAATTGCATAATGAAAATAAGTGTCAATTTACAATTGAATGGAATGTGTAATAGGAAAAGCTAATGTAAAAACGTCACCAAAGACATAGCATCAGAAAATAAAGTTTGAAAACAGGGAACTGCAACAGAAGGTTTTCAACAAGATGATAGTCAATCTCCTCTGGAGCATATATAGCAAGTTAAGATTAAGTGTGCACTTCATGCTAGCTCAGACAAATAATTGAATTAGGATGCATGGATGCAATTCAGTTCCTATTTCCACATATTACGTTCCTATTTAAACTAAAAAGCTCAAATTGGTGCACATTATTCCCTTAGTAAGTTCCATTTGTAATGGAAATTTCCTGTGTAAGCCTGCATCAACTATATTCCCTAATGGAAGCATTTTGACCAAAGAAAAAAGTGGCTCTCAGATTTTTCAGAGACATTTTACAGATTGGACTGGAATCCACCAAGCAGCCAACATGCAGCATGATAGTTTTATACTGATGAAATCAATTATAAATATGAATATAATTTTAAAATAAAATGTGACAAAAACACAAAGTTAAATAGCATAATCAAGGATGCCTACATGTAAGTTTTTTAAGGCAGAGATAGGTGTGTACACATTTTACATTTCGTCTCGGGACAAACTCATAAACTAGTTGGGATAAATCAATGAAATCACAGAATATCTACAGTGTTGAAGGAGGCCATTCAGCTCATTGAGTCTGCACCAACTCTCCAACACAGCATCCCACCCACAGCCTGTCTCTGTAAACCCACTTATCCACCCCACTAGTATCTCTAACCTACACATCTTGGGACACTAAGGTGCAATTTAACATGACTAATTCACCAAACCTGTATATTTTTGGACGGTGGGAGGAAACCGGAGCACCTGGAGGAAACATGCTCAGACATAAGAAATAAGAAATAGGAGCAGGAGTAGGCCATCTAGCCCTTTGAGCCTTCCCCGCCATTCAACAAGAAGCCCCAGGCACGGGGAGAACTTGCAAACTACACACAGACAGTCATCCGAGGCCGGAATTGAACCCAGGTCCCTGGCGATGTAAGTCTGCAGTGCTAACCACGTGTTTCCCATTTACTTCACTGTGTACTTCAAGTTACAAGTTCCAAAACTTCATGAGGTAATGTTCACTCTTTTTCCAAGGAAGGATCCAACAGAATGTTATATTCCGCTCATTTTAAAAACACAGTATCACGAAGTTTAGCAATATTTGGCAATAAAGTCCCATCAATCAAGAAAATGAGCCATCTAGATTAACCTAATTTTTACTTTACTTTAGTGTATATAATACACTAAAACATTAAAAATTCTCAACTGTGTTTAATTTTTAACAAGCAATTCTGTCCATGACATAGGATGGTTATGGCACAGGAGATCACCATTTGATCCATCCTGTCGTGCTGATTCTCTGTAGGAGCAACTCAGTTAGTCCTATTCCCCTACATTTTTTCATAGCCCTGCAATTTTCTTCTGTGTAGATAATTATCCAATTTCTTTTTTGAAGCCACCATTAAATCTGCCTCCACAACACTCAGCCAACACACCCCAGATCCAAACTACTTGCTGCTAGAAAATGTTTATTTTAAAGTTGCCTCTAGTTCTTTTGTCAATCACCTTAAATTTGCACCCTCTAGTTCTCAACCCTTCCGCCAAAAGCGATAGCTTCTTTCTATCACTCTGTCCACATTGACAGCATGGTGACACAGTGGTTAACACTTCTGCCTCTCAGCGCCAGAGACTCAGGTTCAATTCTCAGCTTGGGTCACTGCCTGTGTTGAGTTTGCACATTCTCCCAGTCTCTGTATTGGTTTCTCTGGGTGCTCTGGTTTCCTCCCACAGTCCAAAGGTATGCGGGTTAGGTGGAATGGCCATGCTAAATTACCCCCTAGTGTCAGGGGGACTAGCTAGGGTAAATGCATGGAGTTATGGAGATAGGGCCTGGGTCAGATTTTGATTGGTACAGACTCAATGGACCAAATAGCCCCCTCCGGCACTGTAGGATTCTATGCCTCATGATTTTGAACACCTCCAAAGCCCCTCTCAACCTTCTTTTTCCTAAGAACAGGCCCAGTTTCACTGATATATCCACTTAACTGAGATCTCTTATCACAGAACCATTCTCATTAATATTTTCTGCACTCTTTCTTAATATATTCACATCCTTCCTAAAGTTTGGTTCCAGAATTAGACCCAATAATCCTGTGGACTCTGAATAACTTCTCTGCATTAAACTTAATCTGCATGTGTCCTGTCATGCTTGAGTCACTTACCTGTGAATGTATGGGAACAATAGACATTTTTACTATTTAAAGGAACATAGAATATGGACAATTTACTTCAAAAAAAGTGAACTCCAGAGGAATAGGTGACTTTGTTGTTTCTATACAGACAAGGATAGACACATCTGAGCAAACCTCTAGAATGGCATTAAATTGTAAATGCCCTTGGAGGAGCTTCCATTGAAGTGTCCGAAAGACATGTTGATTAGGTGCATTAGCCATGCTAAATTCTCCCTCAGAGCACCTGAACAGATGCTGGAGTGTGGTAATTAGGGGATTTTCACAGTAACTTCATTGCAGTGTTAATGCAAGTCTGCTTATGACACTAATAAACAAAATATAAACTTAAATAAAATGACTGTTAGACTTGCTGACCACATGAAGGTGGAATTACAAATAAAAACATTTTGCAACCTGTTCATGGTTGGAATGTCGATGGATTATAAAAGATCCAACTTGTATAATTTGCAATGAAGTCTCTCTATGCAGCCCCCTGGAGCCAGTTTTCATAATGCCAGTCAAACAGGTAGATTCAAATGGAGATTCTGCATGTACCTACTCCTCCAATCACAGCTGGGGGCAAGGGAGCATGAGATTGGGGGGCGGAATTTCACCAAAGCCTTTGTACCTCTACCATGTCGCTGCCCCAAGCCCTGGTACAGAGAAACCTAGGCTCTGGCGGGTGGCAAAGACCCATTGCATCCAATGCCTCTAGACATCCTCAATGAACACAAGGCCAGTGATCGGAGTCTTCAAACAACCCCAGGTCTCCAAGACCAGATACAATGTGCGCCTTCAAACTTGAAACATTTCAAAACAAAATTGTGAAAGCATGGCAGCCAGTTCTCAAATTTGGTTGGTAATTCAACCACAGCTCTCATTGGGAGACCTGGCGCATGGATATTTCTTCTCTGGCCCTATTTCCCTAAATCAACCTAGATGTTCGACATACCATACAGCAGGATTTCCAAGGATGAAGCTGAGCCCCAACTGAGGAAACTGACCTCTCAACTTGCAGGATTCTCTTCTCCACTTCATCCAGTTTCTTTAAGATTTCTCACGGTTCATCAACGTGAATACCAATAATCTGTGCCAATAAGCCATGACCATCATCCACAACTTCACTCCAATGACAGCCTTCATCTCGATGCTTACAGCACTACCAAAGTATAGGCCTGCTCATCAGCAAAACTCCCACAATGAAGTGGACCCCACCCCAGCCGTAACTGACTGCTTCAATCAAACAAGGATTTTCTCGATTTAACTCAACTCCCCAATGCCAAAATTTAGCCAGGATCTTCCAGGAACATAGCACAGGTTATACACATCAGGATCAAATAATTATGGATTGTGCATCAGGATTAAAAAAACCCGAAAAGATGAGTGGCGCCAGAGACTGCAAAAATGCAGCCACTTCGTGCTTACATCACCCCACTCCCCTCCCCCGCCATTGTTTTTTGAACAGTCCAATAACAATTTGCACTTTAAAGCATCCCACAATTTGACAACAAAACAGCAAGTGGCGCAGGATATGTATTTTCACTCTATGTGAAGTTTTTTATCTCTATCAGCCATCCACCCATTCCATTCAATATGAACATGATCCTTGAATCTAAATGTTGAATTACAGATTTAAGACCCACCAGGTAAAACTGAAATTTGGGTATTATTTTTTCACAGTCGCATCTTGAGGTCTTTGATTATATGGGATTTGATGCCCCACGTTGAGAAGCTGCATTCTGTGGAAAAGCCACAAGGACACGTATTCTACATGTTAGCAATATACAATTTCATTCTACTCTCATCCAACAAACCTCTGTCGTGAACATGCACAAAAACTCCTGCTAGGAACTTGATTTTTGGCATGGTTTTACATTTAAAATTACTGTAGGCTTTAATTTTGTTTTCCTGGGCATGAAGACTAGAATCACCGTGAATCTCATCTTCCTGTGGTTTTCATTAGAATTGTTTTCAAGTCTTTCCACTGCTGGGCATATTGAAATGAATGGTTGTTTCTTCCATGATGCCGATGTGGCATAATGGGTGCTCATGTTTGTGCCACTATCTGATGAAGAATTGTAGGAAACTAGCAATTTTAGATATCATGATCTTCCACCAAAACACTAGACACTTTCATTCCATAAAGTGGCTACAACTAGCTGGTGCTCTTTAATCTTTACTAGACTCAGGCTTTGGTTTGTTCCTCTTGAGTGCACATATATGGTGACACCATTAACATTCTGATATATGCTTCTCAAGATCAGACCAGTAGCTGATTGCTATTCTCATGGTGCATTTATTCTTGGGCATCTTCTTTAGGACAGATCCCTCCTTTTTCAATTTGTGCACCAGTTTTTCACTAACACTAAATTCCCTTGCTGCAGCATAGTTATTTAACAAATATTTTGCAAATGTTGCAACTTTTAGCTTGAAACTTCATTCTTTTTGCAAAGGACCCATTTCTGTTCATCATTTGCCACGTATGCTCAATTCTGCATGGGCGTATTGTCAGAAAGCATGGGCAGTTTTATGTAGTCTATGCTTGTATTGTTGGATATTATAGATTTAAGTGAGGTTAATTTAATCTTTCTGTGTAAGGGTGAAAATTCGAATTAAATTCATGTAAAACAAAAGTGCTTGCATGTATGGGGGCTTTAGTTTAATTTCAGACTGTGCTTGCTTGCATTGTGCTAAAATAGTTTATGACGCAGAAAGCAAACAAATGTAAACAAGGATGGAGCTGTTGATTAACAACTAGGGACCATCTTTAGGTTAGGAAGGACTTTTGCGTTTAATTTTAACTGGATCCAAGGCAATTGGAGCTAGGTAGAGAGAGAAATGGCAGCTCTCACAGAAAGAAGTCTCACAACACCAGGTTAAAGTCCAACAAGTTTATTTGGTAGCAAAAGCCACTAGCTTTCGCAGCACTGCCCCTTTGTCAGGTAAGTGGGAGTTTTGTTCACAAACAGGGCATAAAAAGACATAAATTCAATTTACAAGATAATGGTTGGAATGCGAGTCTTTACAGCTAATCAAGTCTTAAAGGTACAGACAATGTGTGTGGAGACAGCATTAAGCACAGGTTAAACAGATGTGTATTGTCTCCAGACAGGACAGTTAGAGAGATTTTGCAAGCATAGGCAAGTCGTGGGGGTTACAGATAGTGTGACATGAATCCAAGATCCTGGTCGAGGGCGTCCCCATGTGTGCGGACCTTGGCTATCAGTCTCTGCTTAGTGACTCTGCGTTGTTGTGTACCATGAAGGCCAGCTTGGGGAACACTTACCCGAAGATCAGAGGCTGAATGCCTGCGACCGCTGAAGTGTTCTCCAACAGGAAGAGAACACTCTTGCCTGGTGATTGTCAAGCAATGTTCATTGAACATATGACAATGCAGAGTCGCTGAGCAGAGACTGATAGCCAAGTTCCACACTCAAGGACGGCCTCAATCGGGATCTTGGGTTCATGTCACACTATCTGTAACCCCCACAACTTGCCTGGGCTTGCAAAATCTCACCAACTGTCCTGTCTGGAGACAATACAATCTCTTTAACCTGTGCTTAATGCTCTCTCCACTCACATTGTCTGTACCTTTGAGACTTGATTACCTGTAAAGACTTGCATTCCAACCATTATTTTGTAAATTGAATTTGTGTCTTTATATGCCGTTTGTGAACAGAACTTCTACTTACCTGACGAAGGGGCAGCGCTCCGAAAGCTAGTGGCTTTTGCTACCAAATAAACCTGTTGGACTTTAACCTGGTGTTGTGAGGCTTCTTACTGTGTTTACCCCAGTCCAACGCCAGCATCTCCACATCAGCTCTCACAGAAGCAATAAAATGGAGCAATGGGGAAGAAAACAAGTCCCAGAAACTAAAGCACAGTTCTCGAAACCAGAGGAGAACAAGAGGCATTCCAGGAAGACTGATATCAAATGAATAAAAGGGAATTGGAATATGAATAAACTACTGTTCTTTGATGTTAAAGAGAGAGATGAAAAGTGCAGATCTCGTAAAATTGGCTTAAGAGTAGCCAAATATCAGAAGCAACCCAAAGATTGATGACCTTATTACAGCATGTGAAACAATAGTGTTCTATTGATGGCTGGGTACCTGAGAGAACATGTAAAAGCTTAAATCACATGGCAATTCAAGACACAGACATATTGAAAGGAGGGTTGGAAATCCTGGATGTGGATCCTTGCCGAAAACAGCTAAGAGAAAGCATTGTTTGGAACAAGGTTCTAAGGTGAGTTTTTGAGAATGGAGTTTGCATAATCATCTGTGGGAATTTGAGAAGGAATCCACAGAAATTTAATAAGATAGCATCTGTAACTTGGTTCCAGAGTGAGGTGCGTCTGACTAGTGAGCCTGTTGGTTTACAGAAACTGTATTTATTGAAAATATTATAGCATAAGATATATTTTGTAACCTGTATTCTTCTTAAAATCTGCATACATTTGTGAAGGTAAGTAGGAGTGAAGGAATATTATATTATAGAGAAACATTTTATGCCTACTGCTCCACAGGATGAGTTGTTGCAATTTTTACAGTACAGAATCAATGAGTTGATATGAACTTGGAACTTTTTGAGTGCTATTTTTGGTGTATAAATCATTGAAAATGCATGTCTTGTTGAATGAGATGCAACTGAATTTTTCACAGCATATTGAGTGGGAATTATTGAACAACCTCTTACTCTGAAAATAAAATTTTACAAATGTGGTGTGTTATTTCCTCAGATAAATATTTAAAAAGTGGATGTTGTTTTTTTAAAGACTGATCATATTTTGCCTACCTTAACCCAGTGTGTATGTCTGAATTCTTCTTTTGCTTTCTGTACGATGATTGAAAGTGAAGTATAATCTTTGTTCTTTACTTCCTGTTTGCTAGCTATGGGAATTCTTCAATTGGATTGACTGATCATTCTACATTGCTGATCATAAATTGCTGGCAGCTGGCATAAATCACATTGGAATAAGGGAAATCAACATTCTGGAGCCCACTAAATCTTTGATGCCAGCAACTAGCGTCCTCTCCTTGCTACTGACCACAATTTGCGAACTCTTATGAAAGAAGTGACAAACTTTTTAAATTAATCTACCACAAATCAAGACTACAGGCTATAGAAGAAAAAGCATGGATATCCTTCATGGAGTTTCAGGAGCTAGAGAAAAGATTTCAAAAAGGATCAATAAAAAATGGATCGCAAAGATTTAGTAACCTCACAGCTACTCAGTGCCACAGACTAAGGTGTATAGAAACAAGAAGACAATGCAGGCGGATAAATGTACCGTTGGAAGGGGCACATGTACAAGATGAACAGGTTGTTCCTAAACAGAACTGAAATCAATGTTCACATTGACACATTAATACATTGATATGTTAACTAGCACTGCCTGGAAGAGCGTAAGTTTATTTGGCGGGGAGGGGAATCAGAAAATTGCAATATGGGGTGGCAAGGAGATCAAAGGACAGAGAGACATTTACAATAGTAAAATTAGAAAAATCCCAAAATATGCAAGAAACTAATTGATATGTGCATCAATATCTTTAGTGCAACTAATAAGGTTAATTAGCTGAAGGCACAACTTGCCACATGGGATTATAGTTCATATATGGCCAGGAATAGTTTCTCAACATTCAGACATGATATAAAACAAGAGGAGAGGGTATGGCAATGTCAATATTGTTTAAGCATGAAGTATACTTTGGTTTCTCTCGATCCTATAAATATTTTTTAAGCATGAAGTTGAAGTTCCAGGACTGAAACTATTTGGCCTGAGTTAAGAAACAGAGGGGAAGCTGTTACATTGCTGCAAGTTTTTTAAATTACTGTGGCTCTTGCCAATGCAAAATGGCCATCTGCACATGCACAATGATCTGCATAGACAGCACTCTGCTCAGTTGGAATGGCCTAATTACACAGAGGATATAATTATGTTACAATATGTTCCAGACAAACAAGATGGTTCGCTATAATATATTTAGTATTGAACAATTGCGACAAACTTGATTCACAATTAACTTAAATTTGAAAAGGAGAAACAACACAAACATTAATATCCTATATTGCAAAATGCATAAATGCAAAGTGATGAGTTAAATAATCATAAACAACCTGTAGAGAATGTTTGTGAATTAAACATCTAAATGTATCAATGCTACAGCTTTAAGCAAACCAAGACCTCTCCACCCTACACCCGCTACCAGCCCCCTCCAAGTTTAACCTGTGATGAAGTTAAATTGGGGAAAATTTCCATTAGTTTCTGTACAGTGTGTCACTTGATCCTTTTTTTTAACTCAAATCCAGAACTATGCTAAAATACACATGGCAGAGGGACAGTAGAACTGCACATGCACAGCACTGGCAGCAGATGCTGCCATTTTGCATAAAGCTCCAGTCAGAAGAAGATGGATAAGTAAATTTCAAAGGCACCTAATAATATTAGAAGATCTGAATTACCTAATATATTCTGGGAAAAGTATTAAGGTAAGGAAGGTGTGGAATTTCTAACATATGCAGTAGAGAATTTTTCCTATCTAGTCCTCCAAGGAAGGAGGCAATACTGAATCTTGTTCTGAGAAATTAAGTAGGGTAAGTGGGATGTGTTATAGTAGGAGAACATCTAACTTAGAGATTTCTCAACTGCTGTACCCTTTTGGTACATTCCAAATGCTCTGATACAGAAAATTCTACCGATCCCCTGCAACACATATTTTTGAATATAAAAATTAATTATACAATAAACATACATGCTTTCTTACTTAATGTGAAGCTTGGTACGGGTGCTGGACATGAAGCTGAAGCTCAGGGTGAGGGAAATGGGCACCGGGTCAAGGTTCAGGTGAGAGATGTAGTGACATGTTACAACTGTGAGCTTTCCTGTACTTGTACTGGTCACTGGTCGAATCAAATGGTTAATATAGTCAAGACTGGCTTAGAAATTCAGCATAAAAAGAGGTGCAGGCAGATAGATTAAAGCCCACATTCTGCAAGTGCTCTGATTATTTTTGGGCAGACCCCTAGGACTGGTTGATTTAAGGTTGAGAACTTCTTATTCAGTTAACAGTGACCTTAACACAATTCAATTTGTGGGAAGGGGCCAGAAAATAGCAATGATAAAATGCTCAACTGGGAAACAGTTGAATACAGCAATTTATGAATGGATCCAAAAGAGATAGACTATGTAAATTGCAGGGTAAAGAGTAATGGAGCAATAGAAGACATTCAGGGAATAGAAAGTTGAGGTACAAACAAGGCATATTTCTTTGAGGTTGTTTGCACTGGTGCTTCCCAAGATCTTTTAACTCTATCAACATCCCTAGCTTTCCACGGAGGGCTGTATTCATTGTCCTCTTAGACTGAATCTCATAGTACAAAAGCAAGACTTCCAAACTGAAATTTTCCTTCAGACTCAGCCAATCGAAAGATCAGAATTTATTTAGACAAAACTAGGTTAGGACATGGCTTCTCTGCCTTGTATCAAAACCTTGATGTCAACCTGTATCATTTTGAGGACTGACTTCACAAACCAGTAATGGCTCCTGTACATTTTATAACCCAATCTCCGTCTAAGTTTTCCTTTTGATAACTGTCAACTGCATACTTTCTACTGAAGGAAGTGCTGTTTTGCTTTTAAATTCACAAGCAAAACTGCGAGCAAGCTAGATCCAAAAATCACATTTTGTGCAAATATCTGAATGTGCGTATCGATGGCCTTCTAATAACTCAACAGAGATGCATGGAGGCAATGAAACACCAGTCTCACTATTTGTACTGCTGCAAAAATAATTATAATCAGTATAAGCTAAATGTGGCATTAATAATGATTGTCACTTATTTGATGGAAAATGCTCTAATGACAATTAAACTTTAGTTGTGGTGATTTTTATCTTTGAAAAAGATTCTGCATTGGCAATCTATTATCTAAAATACAAAATACAAATACAAAGATGGCAATACATTTTTACTAGCTGCAGACTTACTGTGGTCCTCAAAAGCACAATTTCAGCCTCTTTAAGACATGTTTGGGTGCATGTTGCCTTCACGCTCCATTCAGGCATCCAGTAAAGCAGCAGGAGAAGGAAACCACCAGTGCAGATAACACCAATTGCAACTAGAACCAGCTTCCATACACATTGTTTATAACCATAAATCTCCTGCAACAAAAAACATCAGTGTTCGGTAACAAGACTTTCCTTTGCTAATAAAGTACATTGTTCTATTTTAAACATTAACATTGTTTGTACGTGCTGCATATTACTGCTTGAGAACATGTCTGATCAAACACGGTGCAATGATATATATAAAAAGTGCAAACAGCTTAATGGCAAGAGATTAAATTCACAATTCATATGCATTGCATGTTTGCAGTAAAACTTTGAGCTATAATTGATTTAGCATGATAGCTAAAAACGATTAAAATGGCAGTTGCTTGATTGATTTGAATGATAAATAAATCTTTTTTAAAAATATGATTTCAAGAGTAAAATTAATCAAAATTAATACAAAATTATCTCTTAAAGAATCAAGATTTCCCAGAAATTTGCTTCCAAAAAGATGTGCAGCCAAGAGCCAATGTCCAGTGTACAAGATATAGGAGGTTGGTTTGTAAGTCATGAGGAACCTTTTTCTTATGAAGGGCAACTCCTGTGGGCCACACACACAGAAAAACACACTTTTTTTAAAAAAAGAATGCAGAAATGTTCAGCTCACTTACTGACTTAATGTGATGGCTGAGTTTGCATTTCAAAGAGGAGCACCTATCTTCTTTTTCCCATTCTTTCTCTGTCTTTCTTTCTCTCCTTTCTCACATTCTTTTTCTTTCTTTCATTTCTTTCCCATTCTGTCTCACCACCAAATAAGCACACAGTAGTCACTCAAAAACCCAAGCCTCTGGCCAACTCCCATCCCAAAGCTGCACCTAGACTTGCAGCCTGAGCCTCTTCCTTAGTTTGGAGAGGCTGAACCCCTTCCTGGGACATCAATGGAGTTCAGTGGGAGATGAGCTGCCTTTGGAGCCAGGTGTCGTGCTCCCTTTCTCTCAATTTGGCTAGAAAAGAGCCACATAAACTGTCTAAGAAAAAACTTAACTATATATGTACTACCACAAATAATTGCCTTTTTGTAGCACTAAGATGAACTATAAGCGTATGATTAAAGTTTCATAAATAAGAACTCAAACAATGTCTTTTCATCTCCAAATAACATACAAACAATGCAACATAAACAGCTACAACCTCTCCCCTTCCATTATCTCCTCTACCTCTTCCTCCTTGTCTAACTCTTTAAATTGTGAACTATCCACATTGTAATTAGATTATACTGAAACTTAGAGAAATACGATTGATTTTATTTTAATTAAAATAAAGATTTTAGCCCTCACAACCGACTGACAAACCTAATTTATTCACTAAGCAAACATTTTTGTAATATATGCACATACCTCAAAATCACAAGTTTATATTGAAGGCTTTCAGAAGATAAAAGTTAGAAAAGTCAGTGAAATTACAGGTTAAAAGTGCACAACTGTGAACTTTAAATTGATGATTTATAATTAAATCAACTAAAACATATACATTGTTTCATGGATTTCAAAAATGAGTGAACAACACTTCTTTTTTACCATTTCATCTTCGTTCCCTTTGTTGATAAAATTAGTTTCTTCTTTAGCCATTTTGTTTCACAAATCCAATTTCTCCTGTTTGATCACTGTTAAAACAAAGAAATACAGGTAAATTAATAATGCAGGGTTAGCATGCAAGAATACATAACTGGTTAACTGAAGTATCATAACTGCAGAAAGTGAATTGATCCATGTTCTAAATTGTAGAACTGATGTATATATACACTTACCATAAATCTGTACATGTTTAAGAACAATGTTTACTCTGTTAGAAGATTAAAAATCAGTGTTTCATTCAAACATGTCCTAACCTTTAGTTAATTAGTAAGAAACAATTCAATAAAATGTTTCTGCAGTACTGGCAGCATCTAACCAAATTACACGTGCCATGTAACAGCAAAATAGCTATTGTTCCATCAGTCAAAAGTTGTAACAATATCACTTATACACGGCAATATCTCATTGTTCATTATAATCAATTTCAGCTTTAAAAACATTGTTGGCTAAACTATAGATTTTGATCAGCAACCGATTTGTTACACCACTTACAGCAGTACGTATACCCTTCTGCTCCAGCTACCAAATCCACTAATAAAAAAAGTCCAATAGTTCATCTTTGTAACAAACTTTGCAATACTGAACCCATACTGCTCATACTTCAAAAATATAATTGATGGTTAATTATTACTTACATAATTTTAGCTACATATAAAAATATTTCAGCTGCTCAAGCAGTTTCGTTACTGTCAGTCTGAGATTGTGCGTAATGCACTTGGTATCCGAGACTACACAGCACTAATGAAGTATCTGCTTTGAAGCATTGCTCTTAGTGCTTTTTAACTCATCACAAACACAATAGTACCATTACATTTTGGCAAACTTGTTTAAAAGATTCAAACAATAAAAGTCAACAGTTACATCTGTGCAAAGGATGTAGTCCAGTCTTATTATACTCCGATGGAGCCTTCATTATTCCTTGATGCAAGTAACTCCACAAATTCAATGATACAGGTTCCGTGTGCATGAGGTCAACCTGATTTTATCTGCAAGTTGACGGCCTATAGGTTATTTTTTTGACCAAGCCCTTCCTAGAATTTTCAGTAATCTCATTTGCACAGTGCTTCACATTTTATTGCAAAACAAAAGGAATTTATTTGTTGCAGGAGAAAGGTAAGAGGGGAAGTGATTCAAATGAAAGAAATCATTGCTGCCAGCAGAAAATGATGCAATAACATTTTCAAGAATCATTATGCCACACTATTTTTAACACATGAATTATGTTTTTAGGTTGCAGGCAATTTTATTGTTGGGAATTCATTCCATCAATTTTTTGATTTGATTTATTATTGTCACATGCATTAACATAGTGAAAAGTATTGTTTCTTGCGCACCATATAAAACAAAACATACTGTTCATAGAGAAGGAAATGACAGAGTGCAGAATGTAGTGTTACAGTTGTAGCTAGGTGTAGAGAAAGATCAACTTAATGCAAAGTAACTCCATTCAAAAGTCTGATGGCAGCAGGGAAGAAGCTGTTCTTGAGTCAGTTGGTACGTGACCTCAGACTTTTGTATCTTTTTCCCGAAAAAAGGTGGAAGAGAGAATGTCCGGGGTGCAAGGGATCCTTAATTATTCTGGCTGCTTTGCCAAGGCAGCGGGAAGTGTAAACAGAGTCAATGGATGGGAAGCTGATTTGCATGATGGTTTGGGCTACATTCACAACATTTTGTAGTTCCTTGCAGTCTTGGGCAGAGCAGGAGCCATACCAGCTGTGATACATCCAGAAAGAATGCTTTCTATGGTGTATCTGTAAAAGTTATGAGAGGGAAGTGTAAACAGAGTCAATGGATGGGAAGCTGATTTGCATGATGGTTTGAGCTACATTCACAACGTTTTTTAGTCCCTTGCAGTCTTGGGCAGAGCAGGAGCCATACCAGCTGTGATACATCCAGAAAGAATGCTTTCTATGGTGTATCTGTAAAAGTTATGAGAGTTGTAGCTGACGTGCCAAATTTCCTTAGAGGAGTTGGTGGGCTTTCTTAACTACAGTGTCGGCATGGGGGGACCAGGGCAGGTTGTTGGTCATCTGGACACCTAAAAATTTGAAGCTCTTGACCTTTTCTGCTTCGTTCCCCAATTGTAAGCATGAATCAAGATCTGCCTCAGATAATATGCAAGTACTGCCCGATATCAAAATATTTCACCTTACTGTACCAATGGGATATTTGCCATTTTAGAGTCCAGCTATCCCACTCCTGTCAAGAAATTTGACTGAAAATACCCGCTCTCACTTAACATAGGACGACCCTACCATCCAGCAGAACAGACTAGTATCTCATTATTTTGGATCAATGAGGTAGAGTGCTTGATGTAATCTACATGGATTTTAGTAAGGCTGTTGACAAAGTTCCACATGGCAAATTGATCAGAAAAATAAAAGCCTGTGGTACCCAAGATTGGCACAGATGCAAGAAACAAAGATTAATGGTAGACAGTTTTTTTTTGTGACTGGGAGGTATTTCCAGTGGGGTTCCATAGGGCCTTAAGTGCTAGACAATTTTTCCTGTAAGATCTGTGGCCGCAAGTCCTCATGCAAGGAATACACAACCATGCATACAAACATATGAATTAGATACAGTAGGCCACTACATCCGTCATTCAATAAGATCTTGGCTGATCTGATTGTAACTTCCACCTCACATTCCTGCTTATCCCCAACAACCTTCTTCCTCCCCCAAACCCCCCGACACTTCCCCCCCCCACCTCAGTCATAAGAACATAAGAAATAAGAAATAGGAGCAGGAGTAGGCCATCTGGCCCTTAGAGCCTGCCCCGCCATTCAATAAGATCATGGCTGATCTGTCGTGGCTCAGTTCCACATTCCAGCCCTCTCCCCATAACCCTTAATCCCCTCTCTTATCAAAAACACATCAACCCGCGTCTTAAAAATATTTAGCGAGGTAGCCTCCACCACTTCAACGGGCAGAGAATTCCAGAGATTCACCATCCTTTGAGTGAAGAAGTTCTTCCTCAACTCCGTTCTAAACTGCCCCCACTTTATCTTGAGGCTGTGCCCCCTAGTCCTACTGTCCTTTCTGAGCAGGAAGAGTCTCTCCACCTCTATCCTATCCATCCCATTCATCATCTTATACGTCTCAATGAGATCTCCCCTCATTCTTCTAAACTCTTAACGAGTACAAGCCTAGTTTATTCAGCCTCTCCTCATAGCTCAACCCCTTCAACTCCGGCATCAGCCTAGTAAACCTCCTCTGCACTCCCACCAAGGCTAAAATATCCTTGTGTAAGTACGGCGCCCAAAACTGCACACAGTACTCCAGCTGCGGCCTCACCAATGCCCTATACAGCTGCAGCAAGACCTCCCTACTTTTATATTCAATCCCCCTCGCTATGAAGGCCAGCATCCCATTCGCCTTCCTGACCACCTGCAGGCTGGGTTTTTGTGACTCATGCACAAGGACCCCGAGGTCCCTCTGCACCGTCACCTGCTGCAGTTTTTCTCCACGGAAGTAATAATCCTTCCTACCATTATTCCTACCAAAGTGGACCACCTCGCACTTGCCAACATTAAATTCCATTTGCCAGTTCCTGGCCCATTCGCCCAACCTATCTAGATCCTTCTGTAGACTCTCCACACCCTCCGCGCAATTTGCCGTTCCACCAATCTTGGCGTCATCAGCAAATTTCGACACCATACACTCGGTTCCCTCCTCCAGATCATCTATATAAATGGTAAATAACTGAGGCCCCAGCACCGACCCCTGGGGCACTCCACTAGTCACCAACCGCCAATCCGAATAGCACCCATTAACCCCCACTCTCTGCCCCCTATTTGACAACCAATCCTCTATCCACGCTAACACCCTACCCCCAACTCCATGCCCCCTTACCTTCTGCAATAACCTCTTGTGAGGTACCTTGTCAAACGCCTTCTGAAAATCAAGAAAGACCACATCCACCGCCCTAGACACATTCTCACAGAACTCCAATAAATTTGTCAGACACGACTTCCCCTTAACGAAACCGTGCTGCGTCTGCTCTATCAAGCAATTCCCCTCAAGATGCCTCGCTATTTCCTCCTTGATGACAGATTCTAACATTTTACCTACAACAGACGTTAAACTAACCGGCCTATAATTCCCTGCCTTTTGCCTGCCACCCTTCTTAAACAACAGCGTAACATTAGCCGTTTTCCAATCTTCCGGCACTTCCCCGGAATCCAGCGACGTTTGTAAAATAACGACCAAGGCATCCACCATCACCTCCGCCATTTCTTTCAGAACCCTCGGATGCATTCCATCCGGTCCTGGGGACTTGTCCACAATCAGTCCCTCCAGTCTGTCGAGCACCGCCTCTCTAGTAACAATAATGTCATTGAGACCCTCCAGTCCTACCACCTTTCCATCGCTAACACCCGGCAAATTATTCACGTCCTCCTCCGTGAAGACTGAAACAAAAAAGTTATTCAAGACCTCAGCCATTTCCCCATCCCCTACCACTAAGTCCCCCCTCTCATCCTCTAAGGGTCCAGTCGGTCCCTTTAAATTAGACGCACATGCTGATGAAAAAAATCTGAAGGGTACCTATACATAAATCCATCAACCATACACTCAAATATTGGTGGAGAGGGTGCCACCTGCAGCATACATCAATAATTTAGAGATAATTTGTAGTGGACAGGATTGAGAAGTTTGGAGATGATAGAAGAATTGGTCACGTGGTTGATATTAAGAAAGCTACACACTGCAAGAAGGTATGTTAAACTGGTGTGCTAAAATTGGCAAACATAATTCAATCTGGAAAAGTGCAAGATAATGCATTTGGGGAGCACAAACAAGACAAGTCAATGCACAATAAATGGTAGAATTCTGAGAAACGCAGCAATGTCTTAGATTGCATGTCATAAACCCCCAGAGGTAGTAGAATAGGTGAACATGGCAGCCAAGAAAACATATGTGATATTTTCATTTGTTGGTTGAGGCTAAGAGCATAAGAATGGGAAGGTAAAGCTAGAACTGTATGAAACACTAGGTAGATCACAGCTAGGGCACTCTGTACAGTTCTGGTCACCAAATTGAAGGAAGGTTGTGATCACATTAGAGAAGGTACAGATAAGATTTATGAAATTACTGCCAGGAATAGAGAATTGTAGCTATGAAGAAAGACGGGATTGGCTGAAGTTATTTCTGGAATAGAGGAGATAGAGGTAAATTTGATTGAGGTGTATAAAATTGAAATTAGATGGAATGGATAGGAAGGTCCCATTTCAGTTAGTAAGAAGATCAATAACCAGGGCGCAGATTTACAGTAGGAGGATTAGGGCAGAGCTGAGGAGTAAATTTCTCTTTTCAGTCAAGAGTGCAAAAAGGTTTGGAACTCATTGCCTGAAAGGGCGATGCGGCAGAAACACAGCACATTTGAAAAAACACTTGGTGTGTAATTGAGGTGCCATAAACTAAGGATTATGGATGAAGGGTTGGAATGTAAGAATAGACTGGATAGGTCAATCCCAGTTGGCACAGGCACATTGTACTCTGTAAATCTGTGTGTTTCTTTTATGAGAAAAGTCAATAGATCTGATGAAGGTTAGTGACTTGAAACGTTAATTCTGTTTCTCTTTCCACAGATGTTGCTAGACCTACTGACTATTTCTAGTACTTTTGCCTTTATTTCAGATCTCTGGTATCTGCAGTACTTTGTTCTTGCCAACAGATCAAATCTATCTTATATTCAAGTCAATAAAAGGAAACAGATAGGATTAAAGTATATTTTCAAAAGAAAAAAATGAAGAAATTACATTTTCAAAGAATTAAAAGATACATGGAATCTCAAGGAAGAAATCCAAACATCATGAGGTATGAAGATTGTTACCAATCATTCCTCTGCTCACTGTCTAACATTGGTTCCTGGTCACCAAATTGCTTCTGTGAAGCACCTTCAGGCATTTTATTACATTAAAAATAAACTATATAAATGTAAGTTTAATTGTTGTTAAATGCATTAGGCACCCTTCTCCAATATTTATATCAAAAGTTTCACCTGTAAGATAATTTGTGTTTCATTTAACAGGACACCCAAATCCCTCCGAACAACAAGCAGTTAATAGTTTTACATCATTTAAAAATGTTTCTTTTTTTCCTACCATTTTTCTCCCACATTATAGATACAGAATACACCCAGCAGCTTAAAACTGGGTATTCATGTAACAGTGGGCCAGCAGCAACATTGTACTCCACTACAATTCTGGCTGCCATTAGACCAGGTGGTCAACCTTGGTACGATACAGTGAGTAGGACAGCATGCCAGTAGCAGCACCTGACATACTCAAAAATGAGGTCCCAATCGGCTGAAGCTACAACAGAGGACTACATACATGCTGAGCAACAGAAAAAGCATGTTTTAGATATAACTAAGCAATCTCACAATTAGAGGATCGTATCAAAGCTCTGAAATCCTGCCACAACCAGTGATCAAAAGTGGTGAACTATTGAACAACTAATGAGAAAGAAGGTTCCACAAAACATCCCTTTCCTCAATGAGGATAGAGCACAGAACATGACTACAAAAGACAAGGCTGAATATTTGCAATCATCTTCACTAGTGGTTTCCTGCTGAAATACCCATCATCACAAACAGTTAAGCCAATTCAATCCACTTCATGTTGTGTCAAGAAACATCTAAGCCTACCATCTATAAGGCACAAGCCAAGAGGTGACGGAATACTGCCACTAACCCGAATGTCCAAGAACATTCGGGAAGCTCAAACAACACAGCCCGTTCAATCAGAATTCCACTTATCTAATCTACAATGGGCACCACCCAAAAAATGCACCGCAGCATACTCCAAAGCTCCTTCAACACCCTCCAAATCCAGAATCAAGGGCTGATTTACAATAAAACACACCATGCCTAGGCAAATTACAAGGGGCCCAAAGTGATGAGTGAGTCCTTCACAGCCAATTAGGGACATAACTACTTTGAAATCCCTTCCTAAATTTACATGCCAATCACTCCACAGAGCCAATCACAAAAGAGGGCGCAGTTCTTTCCTGACACAATCGGTCAGAACTGCATTACTCATGTGGCTTGCAGCGCTATGCGCTGATCCAGTGAGGAGCTTGGGGCACCGTGCACCCTTGCACTGAGGAGCTTGGGGCACCGTGCACCCTTGCAGTGAGCAGCTTGGGGCACTGTGCGTCTGTGCAGTGAGCAGCTTGTGGCACCAGTGCCGGATTTAGACTTGGTGAGGCCCTAAGCTATATAAAGCTTGGAGGCCCCTTGTTAAAATGTTACACCAAAAGGTCTCACAAAGGTGCAAACCGAAACAGGACCTTGGGTTACCACTAAAAAATTGAAAATGTAATTATGTCTTTTAATATGAAATAGCAATGTATTTAAAGTGAAAAATATAAATTATTTTCAAATGAATGCATTTATTGATTACATATTTATCATTTGGCTGGCTTGATCTCTCTCAGATTATGATATAGTATACCCTGGAAACAATACTTAAATGTAAATTTTAAAATAATTTTAAGATACATTAATATATATACAAAATGCTGACAAAATAAGTAATCAGAATCACATTTATTAATATAAGTAATAATGTTCTGCTAGTCTTAAGTCTAAGGTTGAACCACGCTTTCTTGTCAGGTATGTCAACAAAGCTGTTCTACGCTCATCAGAGTTTTCATGGGATTTCATGGCAAAAGGCAGGGAATTATAGGCCGGTTAGTTTAACGTCTGTTGTAGGTAAAATGTTAGAATCCGTCATCAAGGAGGAAATAGCAAGGCATCTTGAGGGGAATTGCTTGATAGAGCAGACGCAGCACGGTTTCGTTAATGGGAAGTCGTGTCTGACAAATTTACTGGAGTTCTATGAGGATGTGTCTAGGGCGGTGGATAGAGGAGAGCCGGTGGATGTGGTCTGTCTTGATTTTCAGAAGGCGTTTGACAAGGTACCTCACAAGAGGTTATTGCAGAAGGTCAGGGGACATGGAGTTGGGGGTAGGGTGTTAGCGTGGATAGAGGATTGGTTGTCAAATAGGAGGCAGAGAGTGGGGGTTAATGGGTGCTATTCAGATTGGCGGTTGGTGACTAGTGGAGTGCCCCAGGGGTCGGTGCTGGGGCCTCAGTTATTTACCATTTATATAGATGATCTGGAGGAGGGAACCGAGTGTATGGTGTCGAAATTTGCTGATGACACCAAGATTGGTGGAACGGCAAATTGCGCGGAGGGTGTGGAGAGTCTACAGAAGGATCTAGATAGGCTGGGCGAATGGGCCAGGAACTGGCAAATGGAATTTAATGTTGGCAAGTGCGAGGTGGTCCACTTTGGTAGGAATAATGGTAGGAAGGATTATTACTTACGTGGCGAAAAACTGCAGCAGGCGACTGTGCAGAGGGACCTCAGGGTCCTTGTGCATGAGTCGCAAAAACCCAGCCTGCAGGTGCAGCAGGTGGTCGGGAAGGCGAATGGGATGCTGGCCTTCATAGCGAGGGGGATTGAATATAAAAGTAGGGAGGTCTTGCTGCAGCTGTATAGGGCATTGGTGAGGCCGCAGCTGGAGTACTGTGTGCAGTTTTGGGCGCCGTACTTACGCAAGGATATTTTGGCCTTGGTGGGAGTGCAGAGGAGGTTTACTAGGCTGATGCCGGAGTTGAAGGGGTTGAGCTATGAGGAGAGGCTGAATAAACTAGGCTTGTACTCGTTAGAGTTTAGAAGAATGAGGGGAGATCTCATTGAGACGTATAAGATGATGAATGGGATGGATAGGATAGAGGTGGAGAGACTCTTCCCGCTCAGAAAGGACAGTAGGACTAGGGGGCACAGCCTCAAGATAAAGGGGGGGCGGTTTAGAACGGAGTTGAGGAAGAACTTCTTCACTCAAAGGGTGGTGAATCTCTGGAATTCTCTACCCGTTGAAGTGGTGGAGGCTACCTCGCTAAATATTTTTAAGACGCGGGTTGATGGGTTTTTGATAAGAGAGGGGATTAAGGGTTATGGGGAGAGGGCTGGAATGTGGAACTGAGCCACGACAGATCAGCCATGATCTTATTGAATGGCGGGGCAGGCTCAAAGGGCTAGAGGGCCTACTCCTGCTCCTATTTCTTATGTTCTTATGTTCTTATTTCACCAATCAGAAAACCCACCAGAAGCTAGTGCTGCAGTTGATGTTGAAAACAGCTTACAGATAAAGCAGTAAACACAGCCAGTTGTTGGAGCGTACACTAGCCTTTCCTGATCATATATTTCACCATTAACTTTTCTGGACTGAAAAAGACCTTATGAGCAATATCTACCTTAATTTCTGAATGACCGCTTTGAGTTTTCAAATAGACCATTCCAGTGTTGACATTCTGAAGGACCCTTAAGGATCCAGTATGAGAGTTCATCCTCGGTTAAGACACCCCATTGACCTACATCATTGAGTTTCGTGAATTTTGTTGTTTCAACTGCAGATGTCGGCTCTGCAACGCTCACATTTGCTTCCAGTGTTTTCCTCAGCTGAGATTCCAGACTCTGTTGTCTCAGTAGCAGAGGCACTAGGCTGTGGTTGTTTTGGATTTTGCTGATCACCTTGAGTTTGTAGATCCTTATCTGTTTCTGGAGTAAAGTAACTGGCAACTTTTGGTAATTTTTTGAGTTGCTCTTCAAGCTGGTGCTTTCTTTTTCTTTTCTGGTATCTGCTGTTAAATATTTTCTTCATTGTAAATCTTCTGAAACTTTGTGAGGCCTCTGCGGATTGTGAAGCCCTAAGCTGTAGCTTGTTTAGCTTATGCCTAAATCCAACACTGTGTGGCGCTGCTCGCCTGTGCAGTGAGGGGCCTGTGGCACTGCGCACCTGTGCAGTGGTGGGCCTGTGGCACTGCGCACCTGTGCAGTGAGGAGTGGCAGTATGCAATCAAGGGAGGTACAATGCACAGTTCCTGTTGGGAGTTGTAGTGCTAAATTCCAGACCTGGGCAATAGGAACAAGGATTGTTTAACCATTTTTACACCTGCCTTCACACTCCTGAACATAAGAACATAAGAAATAGGAGCAGGAGTAGGCCATCTAGCCCTTTGAGCCTGCCCTGCCATTCAATAAGATCATGGCTGATCTAAAGTGGCTCAGTTCCACTTTCCCGCTTTCTCCCCATAACCCTTAATTCTCTTGCCTAACAAAAACCTATCTACCCGTGTCTTAAATATATTTAGCGAGGTAGCCTCCACCACTTCAACGGGCAGAGAATTCCAGAGATTCACCACCCTTTGAGTGAAGTAGTTCCTCCTGAACTCCGTTCTAAACTGCTCCCCCCTTATCTTGAGGATGTGCCCTCTAGTCCTGCTGTCCTTTCTGAGCGGGAAGAATCTCTACCTCTACCCTATCCATCCCCTTCATTACCTTATACATCTCTATAAGATCCCCCCTCAGCCTTCTAAACTCCAACGAGTACAGACCCAGTCTATTCTGCCTCTCTTCATAGTTCAACCCCCTCATCTCCGGTATCAGCCTAGTGAAGCTCCTCTGCACTCCTTCCAAGGCCAAAATATCCTTGCGCAAGTGCGGCGACCAAAACTGCACACAGTACTCCAGCTGCGGCCTCACCAGTGCCCTGTACAGTTGCAACAAGACCTCCCTGCTTTTATATTCTATCCCCCTCACTATAAAGGCCAGCATCCCATTCGCCTTCCTGATCACCTGCTGCACCTGCAGACTGGGTTTTTGCGACTCATGCACAAGGACCCCCAGGTCCCTTTGCACCGTAGCATGCTGCAGCTTTTCGCCCTTTAAATAGTAATCCCTCCTACTATTATTCCTGCCAAAGTGGATAACCTCACACTTGCTAACATTGTACTCCATCTGCCAGGTCCTCGCCCACTCGCTTAGCCTATCTAGATCCCTCTGCAGACTACCCACACCCTTCGCACAATTTGCTTTTCCACTTATCTTTGTGTCATCAGCAAATTTCGACACCCTACACTCAGCCCCCTCCTCCAGATCATCTATATAAATGATCCCCCTGTCCCCCCACCTGCCTTCACCCCTGCTTCATGTCATCCCCTTGCATCACTCACCCATCACCCCTTCTTTATCTCCGATTCCCCAGTAGGAAAACACATGGGGGGAACTTTCCTGGCGGGGGGGCAATGTTAGTGGTGGTGGTGGCGGCACCACCATTTCCACGTGGAAAGCATAGAATTTCAGAAAATGGAAGGAAACTACATACCTATCATTGGAACCGCACAGCTTTCAGAAAGAATTACCTATGTCATCCTATTTCCCATACTTTACTATTTTGTTTTAATTTCAGATATGAAACGTATGATAGAGTCTATTCCTACCACTGTTTCTGATGGGAACATTCCACGTCTTAACAACCCATTAATTATGATCAGTAGTCATTGTGCCATCATATGTAATTTTGTTGAGAAAATTATTGCTGCAAACAGCTTGTTATACTTGCTTTAACAATGAGTTGGAATTTCAGGTATAAAGGTATCAAAAATTGAACACAGAAAAACTACAGCACAAACAGACCCTTTGGCCCACAAGTTGCACCGATCACATCTCTACCTTCTAGGCTTACCTATAACCCTCAATCCTATTAAGTCCCATGTACTCATCCAGAAGTCTCTTAAAAGACCCAATAGAATCTGCCTCCACCACCACCGACGGCAGCCGATTCCATGCACCCACCACCCTCTGAGTGAAAAATTTACCCTGACATCTCCTCTGTACCTACTCTCCAGCACCCTATACCTGTATCCTCTTGTGGCAGCCATTTCAGCCCTGGGAAAAAGCCTCCAAGAATCCACCCGATCAAACCTTTCAACATCATACACACCCCTATCAGGTCACTGCTCATCCTTCGTCTCTTCAAGGAGAAAAGACCGAGCTCACTCAACCTATCCACATGAGACATGCCGCCCAATCCAGGCAACATCCTTGTAAATCTCCTCTGCACCCTTTCAATGGCTTCCACATCCTTCTTGCAATGAGACCACCAGGACTGAGCACAGTACTCCAAGTGGGATCTGACCAGGATCTTATAAAGCTGCAGCATTATCTCCTGACTCCTAAACTCGATTGAAGGCCAGTACACCATACGCATTCTTAACCACATCCTCTACCTGCGAAGCTGATTTGAGAGTCCTATAAACCCAGACCCCAAGATCCTTCTGATCCTCCACACTGCTAGGAGTCTTACCCTTGATATTATGTTCCTTCATCCCATTTGACCAGCCAAAACATACCACCACACATTTATCCGGGTTGAAGTCCATCGGCCGCTTCTCCGCCCAGTCTTGCATCCTATCTATGTCACACTGCAACTTCTGACATCCCTCCAAACTATCCACAACACCTCTGACCTTCGTGTCATCGGCAAACTTACCAACCCATCCCTCCACTTCCTCATCCAGGTCATTTATAAAAATCACAAACAGCAAGGGTCCCAGAACAGATTCCTGGGGCACTCCACTGGTGACCAACCTCCATGCAGAAAAAGACCCATCTACAACCACTCTCTGCCTTCCGCGGGCAAGCCAGTTCTGGATCCACAAAGCAATGTCCCCTTGGATCCCATGCCCCCTCACTTTCTCAATAAGTCTTGCATGGGGGACCTTATCGACCGCCTTGCTGAAGTCCGTATAAACCACATCTACCGCTCTTCCTTCGTCAATGAGTTTAGTCACATTTTCAAAAAACTCAACCAGGCTCATAAGGCACGATCTGCCTTTGACAAAGCTGTGCTGACTACTTTTGACCATACTATACTTCTCTAAATGTTCATAAATCCTGTCTCTCAGGATCTTCTCCATCAACTTACCAACCACTGAGGTTAGACTCACCAGTTGATAATTTCCTGGGCTATCTCTATTCCCTTTCTTGAATATAGGAACCACATCCACAACCCTCCAATCCTCCGGAACCTCTCCTGTCTCCATTAATGACACAAAGATCATCGCCAGAGGCTCTGCAATCTCTTCCCTCGCCTCCCACAGTAACCTGAGGTACATCCCATCAACTTATCTGTCTTGATGCTATTCAAAAGCTCCAACACATCCTCTTTCTTAATGTCCACATACTCAAGCTTTTCAGTCCGCCGCAAGCCTGCACTACAACCACCAAGATCCTTTTCCACTGTGAATACCGAAGTAAAATATTCATTGAGCATCTCCGCTATTTCTACCGGTTCTATACAAACTTTCCCAATGTCACATTCTATAGGTCCTATTCCTTCACATCTCATCCTTTTACTCTTCACATATTTGTAGAATGCCTTAGGGTTTTCCTTAATCTTACCTGTCAAGGCCTCCTCATGACTACAGCAAGATATAGATAGGCTGGAAAATTGGGCAGAGAAATGGCAAATGGAATTTAATCCAAAAAAATGTGAAGTGATGCATTTTGGTAGAACTGATGTAGGGGGGAACTATACAATAAATGGCAGAACCAAAAGGGATATAGACGCACAGAGGGACCTGGGTGTGCAGGTCCACAGATCCTTAAAGGTGGCAACACAGGTGGAGAAGGTGGTGAAGAAGGGATATGGCATGTTTGCCTTTATAGGACGGGGCATAGAGTACAAAAGTTGGTGTACAATGTTGCAGCTATATAGAACATTGGTTAGGCCACATTTGGAATACTGCATCCAGTTCTGGTCACCACACTACCAGAAGGACGTGGAGGCTTTGGAGAGAGTACAGAAAAGGTTTACCAGGATGTTGTCTGGTATGGAGGGTCTTAGCTATGAGGAGAGATTGGGTAAACTGGGGTTGTTCTCCCTGGAAAGACGGAGGATGAGGGGCAACCTAATAGAGGTGTATAAAATTATGAAGGGCATACATAGAGTGAACAGTGGGAAACTTTCTCCTAACTTTCAGAGGTGACGAACACAAGGGGTCACAGGTTCAAGGTGAGGGGGCAAGGTTTAACGCAGATATCAGAGGGATGTATTTTACACAGAGGGTGGGGGGGGGCCTGGAATGCACTGCTAAGCAAGGTGGTAGAGGCCGACATGCTGGGATCGTTTCAGACTTATCTGGATAGCCACATGAACAGACTGGGAATGGAGGGGTACAAACGAATAGTCTAGTTGGAAGCATGAGCGGCGCAGGCTTGGAGGGCCAAAGGCCTGTTTCCTGTGCTGTATTGTTCTTTGACCCCTTCTGGCTCTCCTAATTTTTCCTTCTTAAGTTCCTTCCTACAAGCCGTGTACTCCTCTAGATCCCTAACATTACCTAGCTCCCAGAACCTTTTGTACGCTTTTCTCTTCTTTTTGACTAGATTCGTTACAATTTTCGTGCACCACAGTTCCTGTAACCTACCAAAACTTCCCTGTTTCATCGGAACATTGTCATGCAGAACTCCAGACAAACATTCCTTGAAAATCTGCCACCTTACTTTGCTACATTTCCCTGAGAATACCTCCTTCCAATTTACGCCTCTAACTTCCTGCCCGATGGCTTCATAATTCCCCTTACTCCAGATAAACACTTTCCTAGCTTGCCTGATCCTATCTTTTTCCAATGCTAGTGTAAAGGAAAGAGAGTTATGATCACTATCCCTAAAATGTTCTCCCACTGAGAGATCTGACACCTGATCAGGTTCCTTACCTAATACCAGACCGAGCACAGCATCTTCTCTTGTAGGCTTATCCACATACTGTGTCAGGAAACCCTCCTGAATGCACCTAACAAACTCCTCCCCATTCAAACCCCTTACCCTAGGGATATTCCCATCGATATTTGGGAAATTAAAGTCTCCCATCATGACAACTCTGTTATTATTACATCTCTCCAGGTTCCGTTTCCCTATCTGCTCCTCAACATCCCTGTTACTATTGGGTGGCCTATAGAAAACACCCAGTAAAGTTATTGACCCCTTCCTGTTCCGAACTTACACCCACAGAGACTCCGTAGACAATCCCTCCACAGCGTCCACCTGCTCCACGGCCGTGACACTATCCCTGATCAACAGTGCCACTTCCCCACCTCTTTTGCCTCCCTCCCTGTCCCTCCTGAAACATCTGATGGAGATTGGGATGCCTTGGTTGGTAGAAATAAGTTCCAGAGCAGAAAAATAAATTACACTAATAGTCAGAAAGAAGCCTCAAAAATAAATATTTCACTGAGTTTAAAATATTGGTAAGATTGCATGTATTAGTATCAAGTACATGTTGAAATACACTAAAGCCACAAATGATTGCCAAAAAATGCATTGGAAAAAATCAACTGACCAGGTTATAAAGCTTCATAATTTCTGTTAATGGCCAGAAAAGCCACATCGGCCCTTTGAAAGATTTAGCATGGCAGTCACAATTGAGGTGTAAGATATGGCTGAAGTGTAAATATATCTGTTTTGTATTCATTTTCATTATTGAAGATGGCACAGAAGCAGGTGCAAATGCTTTAGATATTGACTCATTGAATGTAAATGTATAAATGGCCTTAGGTTCATTTGAGGCACTGAAGATAGACCTGATACATTTAACCTCGAATGCTGTAGAAAATCCGAGGGGTGCAATGCGAGCTATTAATTCAACTGACTAATACTTCTTTGAGATCTGGACTGGTATGAACTGACTGGAGAAAGGGTTGGATACATGAATGTTTACACACGTGCGCCAAGCTCCATTCATTAATATCTCAACAGGAATGCAAAAATAGGTAGTAGGCCATTCAGCCCCTTGAGCTTATTTTGCCATGATGGCCAATCTGAACCTTAACTCTATTCACCTGGTTTTGTTCCATATTTTGTAAGTAAAGCCCTGTAATTCACGTATTTAATAGATTTGATTTACATAATTAAAATATTGCATAACGAATTTCTAGCTAGATAAAGGACTAATGAGTCTATGCCAACCAGCACTAATATTTTTCACTTGATACATAAATTTTAAATTGTGCACCCAGCCTCACAAATGCAGTCTTAGTGCATTGATTCAGAAAAATAAAATTTGCCTACCATTAACCAACATAACTATCTAGATTACATGGCATAAAATAAATGAGAGTTGGAACTGTGGCTCAAAGAATGGTGTAAGAGTAAAGCGTTTTGATTGAGGGAGCTTTATTGTTTGGATGGCTGTCACTTGAACGATGCTGGGACCAAAAGCCTGGCAAATCGCACGACTAGACGTGTTGAGAGGGATTTAGAGTTTATAATGGGAAGGAAGATTCACGTGAGGGGAGGTTTAGAAAAGTTAACAAGACAGTAGTGCATGTAGCGATGCAGAGAATCATAATTGGTGCGATAGGAAGGGACAGAAAATACAAACATAGCAATACACATACACATAGCAATTGTACGATGTCTTGCGACAGCTGTACAGGGCATTCTCAAGATTACACTTGGAGTATTGTGTACAACTTTGGTTGTTTTATCCAAGAGGATGTGGAGTTCAGGAAAGTGGACCACTGTTCAAAGCAAGCAGATTTGACAGGTTGAATGGTCTATTCCTGCTTTTATTTCCTATAATATTCAGCTGGCCAAGACAGGAACTCAATTTTCAAAGAATATGACATTTCAGAAGGATAGGCTGCAAGGCAAAGTAGGTTGGGTAGCTTTGTTAATATAGTAGTGACAAATTATGTTGACTCAGAATGCCAAAATGTTGCATCAGTTTGGATGAAGATGAAAATAGCAAAGGAAAGGAATAACTAAGTGGTGAGAGGTTAATTAGCCACCTAACAGTAGATATAGGACAGAGAATGTATACATCAAGAAGTAATGAGGGCTTGTAAGAAATATATATTGATATCACGTTTCTTGTGAGGGGTATGTTTAAAATTCAGCTCTGATTTGCAGAATGATGGTTTGTCTAGGAAAACCTTTAAATTAGTTTAAATTAGCTGGGAGAACAAGGTAAGTATTCATTTTAGACATGGAGTGTTTATTAAAGCAGAGCTAACGCATTAGTGCTTCCTTAGGTTCCCCTGGGGGTTTCAGAGTAAGAGTTTTGATTAGGTTAATTGACAAGGACAATCATATGCATAATGGGAGGAGGTAAACTTGCAGTAACAGACCAGTTTCACTTTCACTTTATAATACAAAGAATTGCTGCCCAGACTGTCTGAAGAAAGTAGCATTTCTCAGTCTCTCTCCCCAAAGGCTTTCTGAAAGTTCCAAACCCTGGTAACCGAAGTCAAAGCAAAAATGCCTATATTTTGCTGACTAATTAGAAAAAGGGGTTTAGGTCTATAAGAGAAATATTGCTTGATTGGAACTCAATGAAAGACTAGCAGTTAAGAATTGTAACTAGTTGTGTTTAAGTATTAAATTGTAATCAATTGTTAAAAGCTGCACTAATTTATTTGTTATGGTTAAACAATGCTGTTAAATAAAGTTTGTTTTGATATAAAGCTTACCAGTTTGTCAGTAGGATTGGGCTGGAATTAAGTATCTCATCCTCACACTAATGCCAAAATAGAAAATTGTCGGGTCTAGTCTGACTTCATAACATACCTTGGGGTTTCTAACCAGTACCCTAATAATAGAATATCACACTCAGTTTGAAGGAGAAAAACTTGGGTCTGAAACTAGGCTCTTAAACATAAATAAAGACAAGTACAAAAAAAAAGAGAGTTAGCTTTAGTGAATGAGGAAAATAGGTTTAAGGTAAGATGGTAGAGAAGATAACTACCTAAGCAACAAATTGGCATAGTGCAAATGCAAATTGGAAGTTTGGCAACATTTGAGAAGGATGCACCATCGGTGGTTAACTAAGTAAATTAAGAATGATATCAAACTGAAAGAAAAGGGCTACAATGCTACGAAGATTAGTGGTAGGCCAGAAGACTGGGAAAATTTTAGAAAGCAGCAGAAGACTAAAATAAATAAAGGAGAAATTAGATTATGAAAGTAAACAAGCAAGAAATATAAAAAAAAAGACTGAGCTTTTATAAGTTTATAAAAAGGAAAAGAGTAGCTAGAGTGAATGTTTGACTCCAGAGGATGAGACTGGGGAATTAACAATAGGAAACAAGGAATTGAGAGATGAACAAGTATTTCATAACTTTCTTCATGGTAGAAGGCCCAAAGAGCATCCAACAAAATAGCAGAAAATCAAAAGAAGGGAGGAACTTAAAACAATTATCACGACAGAAAAAGTATTAGGAAAATAATGGGACTAATGGCTGACAAATCTGGACCTGATGGCTACATTTGAGGGTCTTAAAAATAAGTGCATGCATACTTCATCCTGGTCCCGACAGAGTAGAAAACAACAGATGTAACAACTATTTAAGAAAGCTGAAAAGACCAGTTACCCTGCATCATTGGAAAAATGCTGAAATATCCAGAAATCCATTATTAAGGAAATAGTGACCAGGATTCTCTGATTTTGTCCACCCTGCCGCTGCTGCTAGTAAGAATGGAGAATTTGGTATTCAGCCAAAACCGCATCAGCGGACTGGAGAATCTCAGCTGTGGACGAGGTCAGAGAATTTCCCGCCAGTAGCAGAACATTTAGAAAACTGAAGTTTATGAAAAGGAAATTGTGTTTGACAACCTTATTAGTTCTTTGAGGAAGTAACAATCAGGGTAGAGAAAGGGGAACTGGTGGATGTATTGTGTCTGAATTCCAAAAGGCAATCAATGAGGTGTCACGAAAAAGGATAATGCATAAGGTAAAAGCTCATCGTGTTTGGCTAGAGGTTTAGTTAATTAACAGGAAACACAGTCGGGATAAATGGATCATTTTAAATTGCAACAAGTGGAGTGCCAATTTACAATCTATTTTAATGATCTGGATAAAGGGACAGACTATTGTCAAATCATTGACAATACAATAGGTAGGAAAGCAAATTATGAGGAGGACACAAAGGGGGTGGTTTTCCAGTGGCAGAATCTTCTGGTCATGCCAACGGCAATGCCCTGCCATGGATCTCCCAGTGGTGTTCGTGTAGAATCAATGGGAAATTCCATTCACAGGGACAAGACTAGAAAATCCCACCACCAGGCATCAGCAGGCTGCCTCCCACCTCCCACCACATAGAATCATGGGCAAAATTTTGATAAAAATAATGCAAGTTGTCCACTTTGTCAGAAGAATAAAAAGCAGAATATTATTTAAATTGGAAAGCTGCAGAATCGTAGAGTTCTGGATATCCTCATACATAATCACAAAATGTTAACTTCCAGGCACAGCAAATGATTAGGAAGACAAATGGAGTTTCAACCTTTTTTGCAAGGGTGAGAGAGCATAAAAGTAAATAAATCTTGCCATAACTCTACAGGAACATTGGTGAGAGCACACCTCAATACTTACTTGGTCTCCTTATTTAAGGAGGCAGTGGTAATCCAGAAAAGGTTGACTAAGCTGATTTCTGATTAAATAAAAAAAGGTTGAGCAGATTAGGCCTACACTCATTGGAGTTTAGAAGAATGAGTAGTGATCTTATTAAAACATAAAATTTCTGAGGAGGTTTCACCCACTGGATGTTTCTCAAGGGGAATCTACAACCAAGAGCACAGTTTCAAAACAAACGGCCTCCCATTTAAGAGAGAGATAAGGAAGAATATCTTCTTACAGAAGGTTGTTAACCTTTGAAACTTTCTGTCCCAGAGAGCAGTGGAGACTATGTCATTGAATATATTCAAGGTGAGTTAGACAGATTTTTTGGTCAACAACAAAGTCAAGGGTTATGGAGAGATGGATTTTGGGGGGGAAAGGAGTCCAGGCATGAAAATGGAGTTAAGGTCAGGTCAGATCAGATCAGCCATGATCTTACTGAATGGCAGAGCAGGCTCAAGGAACCAAATGATCTACTCCTATTTCTTTATGTTCTCATACACAAGGCAGATTTTCATTAAGTTTTGAAAATGCCAAGTGTACTTCAAAACTAAATTAGTGAGATAACTTTAGTTTAAAATCACCTTTATAAAGTATAATTTTGGTTACCTTATTAGCACTTGTGGATTTGGAGGAAACTGAACAATTACTGCCAGAAGTCAAAGAATTTCATCTCTCCAAATGAAAAAAATGACACTCTGATCCAGGCAAACCTTCTGCATTTTCTGTAAAAAAAAGCTAAACCTAACACAGAAACTCCACATACATAGGAAACGAAAAGAAAATGCAATGTTACAAGTTTGTATGGTAAATAAAGTGTATTTCATTTATTTGTAAAGTTCAAGACAACACAGAAATAGACTTATGAAGTAATCAACTAGCTGCCAGGTAGCTTGACTGATGTGACGGAAGGAAAAAACCATCTATTAATATTTAACCAATTCGAAGACCAAGTCAGAGCTGAAAAATCTTGTAAAAACATAAATTGGATTTCATAAATTGTGCAAGCATCATGATCATTCACCAACTACTAGCAACTCAGCAGCTGGGAATAATTTGACAAATTTCTCCAAGATGGTAATGGGACCTTTCAATGAAATATTCCGACATAGTCTATTTATGTTGAAAGATGCCTAAGGAAATCAACTTTCTTCAAATATATATTAATCCCCGGCCTTATGTGTAAATAACAAAACAAGTGTCATACAGAAGTTAATGAATCAATTCCCATTTTAAAAAATGTTAAATGGGTGAGGAACTGAGCAAATTTTCATCCTTGAACATAAGTAACAGATCAACAAAAATAACATATTTTACTTTGAAGTCTATATACAAGTTACACAATAAATGAAAATTAATGTGAAAGAATTCAATTCCACTACTTAGGCAAATCATACCAGTGACTAATTATATTAAGATTAATGTGTAAGCTTATTGCAAAAGTTTATAAGAAATATTACATCCAAACAAAGCAAGAGTTCGTGAATTATTAATTAATCCCTATTTTATGTTGAGATTTTAGAATTAAATCTTTTCAATTCAATTGTTCTTTCAATTCTGTAATGTGTACCATTAAGCACAGTCAAAACTTGTATGAATCCATTGTTCTTTGTGCTGTAGTTGGCTTTACCCTCTTTTCAGTCAATACTGCAGAGAAGTTAATCTCCTCACTTCCATATGCAGAATGATCTCATTTGTTCTTGCCAACCCAGTATCAGATCTTCAGCTCTGCCTGAATATCCACTGAGCAACAATACTTGCAAAATTGGAGTGCTGAACATAAAGACACCAGATCATATTAGATTTAAGTTTTAGGACCTCATTTGGGTAGGTATTTACCAATTGGTCTCAGTTATCGTGAAATCCTAATGGTAGGAACCTAACTAGAACAACATCTGCTCCTTGTCTTCATGGTATGCCCTCAAACTGGAATAAGGCACCTCTCAAAAGATCTGGTCTTAACCCATTCAGGGTCCTTTATCAATTTTCAAAGCAAAGTGCCTGACCTGTGATTCTTATCTCTTACAAACATTCAAATATACAAAATAGGAGCAGAAGTACGCCACTGAGCCCCCTCAGGTTTGCTCTTCCACTCAATAAGATCATGGCAGGTCTGTTTGTTTTGAATTCCATTCTCATTTACCTATGATAATTATGATTCTCTTGCCTAAAAGTATCTATCTACTTCTGCATTAAAATATTCAAAGATCCCAACTTCTCCCATCTTCTGAGAGTTCCAAGGTTTCATAGCTCCCCCCCACCTCAAAAAAAAAACAAAATCTATTAATCTCTATCCTAAAATGATACCTCCTAATTTTAAAACAGTGATCCCCAGTTCTGGACTCTCACACAAGAGGAAACATCGTTTCCACATCCACCTTGTCAAAACTGTTCACAATCTTGTACACTTAAATTAAGTCTAATCGAAACAAGCCCAGCCTTTCCAATCTATCCTCATAAGCCAACTCACTCATTCCAGGTATCAATCTAATAAACCACCTCTGATCCAGCCTGAGTGCATTTACATCCTTAAATAAGGAGACCAAAAATACATTCAGTATATGAGAGCACCACACTCACAGCCTCATCAATGCCCTTTATAATTGAAGCGTAGCATCCTTACTTTAAATTCCATTCCTCTTGCAATAAAGGATGATGCTTCATTCATTTTCTTAAGTACTTGCTGTACTTGCATACTAAGCTTTTGTGACTCATGCACTAGAACACCTGGATCCTTCTGCATCTCAGAATTCTCCAGCCATTCTCTGTTTAGAAAATTCTCTGCATTGTTATTCTTCCTGCCAAAGTGAACAACTTTACATTATACTTCATCGGCCAGACTTTTGCCCACTCACTCAACCTATCTATATCCATCTACAGCCTCCTTACGTCCACTTCACAACATACCTTCCACCTATCTTTGTGTCATCTACAAATTTAGTAACCATATCTTCACTCCCCTCATCTATATAATTGATATAAATTATAAGAAGTTGAGGCCCCACCAGAGGCCCCTGTGGAACTCCACTTGTCACATTCCGCCAATCAGGAAAACCAATCTTTTATCCATGCTAATATGTTACCCACAATACCATGAGCTATTATTTTCCACAATAAGCTTTGAGGTGGCATCTTATCAAATTCCTTCTGGAAATCCAAGTACATCTACAGACTCTCCTTTATCCATATCGCATGTTACTCTTTCGAAGAACTCCAAAAATTTGGGTAACCATGATTTCCCTTTTACAAAACCATGCTGACTCTTCCCAATTCCTTGTGTATTTCTACCTGCCCAGTTATAACCTCATTAATGATCATTTTTAACATCTCCCCCATGGCAGACTTCAAACTAATGGTTTCTTGCTTCTGCCTCCTTTCCTTCTTGAAGAGAGAGGTTGTATTTGCTACTTGCCAGTCTGATGGAACCTTTCCTGAATCCAGTGACTTTTGTAAAATTAACAGCAACGCATCATAACCTCATTAGCCTCCTCTTTTAAGATCCTACAGTGAAGATCATCAGGACCTAGAGACTCATCAGCTCAAAGTTCCATCATTTCGCTCAGCACTACTTTCCTAGTGATTGTAATTTTACCTGGTCCCTCTCCCTCTTCTAATTCCTGATTTACAGCTATTATTGGAATGGTTTTGCATCTTCTATAGTGAATGCAGAAGCAAAATATATATTCATTTCATCTGCCATTTTCTTATTACCTACTATTAATTCCCCATTCTCACTCACCAGAGCTCCAACACTCACTTTACTTATTCTTTTCCTTTTCAAATACCTGTGGAAACTGTTACTGTCCTTTTCACATTTCTAGCTGGCTTCATCTCAATTCTAATTTCTTTCTCCTTTTGGTTATTTTCTGTCATTCTTTACATTTGATCTGCCACTCATATTTTACATCATCTGATCTGCCACTCATATTTATGCAATTGTACCTTTCTTCCTTGAGTTCTATGCTTTCTTTAACCTCTTTAGTTAACCATGAATGGTGGGTCTTCCCTGTAGAATTTTTCTTCATAGTAGCATTTTTTTTCCACTCCATTCTTAAAGTCACAAAGCCAATGCACAGAGTGGACCAAGCAAGCCTGAATCCATCTTTTTGTTTGCTCCAAAAGTCAAGTTCAAATTGGATTCAATTCCTGGCCTCCACGAGAGAGACAACAAGATCCAAGCTGACAAGATGAGACATTGCACCCCATCTTGGGCTTGATCCAATGCTTGATCTCTTTATATTAGGAACATACTTAATCTGAATATTCTGAAATATCCCCTCAACTGTTTACCACTGCTTGTCTATTGATCTATCCTCTAGCTTAGTATCCCAGTTCATTTCAGCTAGCTCGGCTTTCATGGCCACATAGCTGCCTTGATTTAAGTTTAAAATACGAGTCTCAGACCCACTCTTCCTTTTAAACTGCATGCAAAATTCAATCATATTCAGGTCATTGCTACCTAGGAGTGCCTTTACTCTCAGGTCATTAATTCATCCTTGCACACTCCACAATACCAAGTCTAACATGACCAGCTGCTCTAAGGAACTATCTTGAAAGCATTTTATGAATTCATTCAGGCTACAACTCCTAATCTGATTTTTCCAATTTATATGTAGACTAAAATCACCCACAATTATTACTGCCCCTTTAACACAAGCCCCTAACATTTCTTCCGCATATTTTGCCTTGTATTGTGGTTACTGTTGGGGAGCCTGCAGACGCCTCCAACTAGAGCAGCACGGTGACACAATAGTTAGTACTGCTGTCTCAGTGCCAGGGACCCAGATTCGATTCCCGGCTTGGGTCATTCTGTGCGGAGTCTGCACCTTCTAACCGTGTCTGCGTGAGTTTCCTCCCGGTGCTCCAGTTTCCTCCCACAGTCTGAAAGATGTGCTAGTTAGGTGCATTGGCCATGCTAAATTCTCCCTCAGTATATCCAAACAGGTGTCGGAGTATGGCGATGAGGGGATTTTCACAGTAACTTCATTACAATGTTAATGTAAGCCTACTTGAGACACTAATAAATAAACTTAAAGCTTATTGACTTTCCCCCTACTATTCCTCATTTTTACCCAAACCAATATTTATTTTTACTTCTATACAATACAAAGTTCATAGGCACAGTATAAAAGACAAGAACAGCAACAACATCAGACAATGCATGCATAGAAATCACACTACGTTTCTGACAAGCCTTCTAAAGGTCACTACAATTTCAGCATTGACAACAAAATCAGGCAAAGCGTTCCAAGTATCAACAATTCTATGTGAAAAAAATTTGTGAATATCAAGATGTGAACCAAATTTCTGTCGTTTGTACGCAAAATACTAATTGCAAGGAAAGAACTTCTCAGCAATTTATAATCTTCAACTAAATCAAAAATCAGTCTTCTCTAAAGGTTATAACCCAAGAATTCTTAAGCGCTCCTCATAAGGTATTCCTGTCATGCTTTCCTTTTTCCTGGTGACATGTTTTTTGTATTCTATTAGCTGTATATCTCTTTGAAAGTGTGCATTTCATCCTGATCTCCTTAAGTAAGGTCATCTCTAATTATTGCACCTTCACCTAGCTTTCTATTCTTCAATGTCATATACCTCTCAATAGTCAGGACCCAATCTGTGTCAATTTGTCTGTCCTGCAGACAAATCTTAGTAATGGCTATGACATCATATTTACTTCAATATGCTTTATCAATTAATATTTTCATATTGCTACGTGCATTCAGATACAGAGCCTTTGATTTTATCTTGTTACCTTGTAACATCTAGTCTTGATTTTTTTTGTTTTATTCCAATTCAGAGTCTCAACAAGTTGAGACATTCCCGATCCAAGCTGACAAAACAGGGCTCTCACCTCCTGTCTTGGGCTTGACCTACATGATCCAAGCTGACTGGAGTAGGCATAGCCCCTCCTCCAAGGCTTGATTTCATTTGCATCTTTGCCAAAAGGCCCAGATGCAGCTTTTAAAAATTGCTTCAAATGAAGCTAAAATGTAACCTAATGACTTCAACCAAGTGCAGCACGTTGATACTACACTTGATTGTTGGTGTATTTTTCGGTTTTTGCATTCTGTCCCTTCTTGCCATTCTCTGGCCCTCATTTCCCATGTTACTATTTTGCTCTCCTGACTTGATACTACCCCTTGATTTGCTGCATTTGCCAAAGCTTTAATCCTCACCACTTCACCTTCACCACAACCACCAAATCCTGAGGTTCTGCTTCTAAATTTAGTGCCTAGCTCCTGCTGCCATCAGACTTTTGAATGGATGTAGCTTGCATTAAGTTGATCTTTCTCTACACCACAGCTGTGACTGTAACGCTACATTCTGCACCCTCTTGTTTCCTTCTCTATGAACGATATGCTTTATCTGTATATATTGCAAGAAACAATACATTTCACTGTATACTAATGCACGTGACATAATAAATCAAATCAAATCAGAATCTCCTTCCTTGCACTGCCGACGTTGTTGGTGCCTACATGGATTATGACATCTGGATCCTCCCTCTCCAACTATACGTTCCTCTCCAGCCCTGAGCAAATGTTCAAACTGCGGCACCAGGCTAGCAACACAACCATCTAGACTCACGCTCTTTGCCGAGGAGAACAATGTCAATCCCCCTCATTGTGCTGTCTCCTACAACCACTATATTTATTTTTACTCTCCTCACTTAAATGACTTCCTATACCACAGTGCCATGGTCAGTCAACTCATCTACCCTGCAGCCCTTACTCTGAGCCAAACAAGCTGAAAAAAATTCAAACCTTTTGGACAATTACAAAGGCTGACACTTCTGCCCTTTGGGTCCCCTGACTTGCCTCAGCTGCAGTCACACCCTCCTGTTATTCACCACCTTCCAAATCAGAAGACCCTATCCTAATGAATGTGACTGCCTCCTGGTACAAAATACCCAGGTAACATTCCCCCTCTCATGTGTCGCAGTTTCTGAAGCTCCAGCTCAATGACTCTGAACTGAAATTCCTCAAGCCATAGACAGTTACTGTAAATTGTTTACCCTGGATCACACTGATATCTAGGAGCTCCCACATGCTGCAGCCATGACACACAGCCTGTCCTGCTGTCCTTGTGTGTTTTAATTAACTACTTAATTATTTTATTCAATTATTTAATTTATGTAGTCTATTAACCTTACCACAAATTCCTATATTACTTAAATCTTAGAAATAGACTTTAACCATTCACCAAATATTCATCAAAAAACTAGATAAACAACTCAGATAGAAAATCTGATTAATAAGAACATAAGAAATAGGAGCAGGAGTAGGCCATCTAGCCCCTCAAGCCTGCCCCACCATTCAATAAGATCATGGCTGATCTGAAGTGGCTCAGTTCCACTTTCCCGCTTTCTCCCCATAACCCTTAATCCCCTTGCCTACCAAAAACCTATCTACCCGTGTCTTAAATATATTTAGCGAGGTAGCCTCCACCACTTCAACGGGCAGAGAATTCCAGAGATTCACAACCCTTTGAGTGAAGAAGTTCCTCCTCAACTCCGTTCTAAACTGCCCCCCCCCCTTATCTTGAGGCTGTGCCCTCTAGTCCTGCTGTCCTTTCTGCGCGGGAGGAATCTCTGTACCTCTACCCTATCCATCCCCTTCATCATCTCATACGCTGTGACAACAATAATTTTAACTGCTGTGATTAACTGCTGTGACAACAATAATTTCTCCCTCACGTCAGCAAAACGAGGGAGATAGCGTCGACTTCAGGAAGCATTGTGGAAAACATGCCCCTGTCGACATCAACAGGGATGAAGTGAAAAGCCAACACTATAGTAAATAGTAAATATAGTAAATATACCCAGCTGCGACATCCCGTACCCGAGCACCAGGCAGACAACACACCCTTCTGTGCACTTTGTCATTGTGACAAAGGACAGTGTCAATACCCTTCACCCCACTATCCCCAATCACTACTACGTTCCTTTTCCTTTTCTCTTTGCCTATGTCCTGCTGCAGCACTGTACCGTGTGCAGCTTGCTCACCAACCTCACCTGCCTCGTTCTCGTCCAACTTGGAAGCAAGAACCTCAAACCTGTTATGCAGATTAAGAGGCTGAGGCCTCCACTCCTCACCCCCCCCCTTCCTCTTCCCAGTAGCCCCCTCTTGTCCCTGACCCTTAGAGTTAGCCAGTCTAGGGGGGGTGGATGTCACTTGCACCCCATTGACAATTGCACCCTCTCTCCCCTTGATGAGCCTCAGTGTCTGTAGCTCAGAGGCCAGCTCATTTACCCTGATGGGGTTGGTCTGAACCCTTTATATTATATTGTATTTATATTATATTTATATTATATTAAACCGCTCAAAAAAGACAATAGGACTAGGGGGCACAGCCTCAAGATAAAAGGGGGGCGGTTTAGAACGGAGTTGAGGAGGAACTTCTTCACTCAAAGGGTGGTGAATCTCTGGAATTCTCTGCCCGTTGAAGTGGTGGAGGCTGCCTCGCTAAATATTTTTAAGACGCGGGTTGATGGGTTTTTGATAGGAGAGGGGATTAAGGGTTATGGGGAGAGGGCGGGAAAGTGGAACTGAGCAGCGACAGATCAGCCATGATCTTATTGAATGGCGGGGCAGGCTCGAAGGGCTGGATGGCCTACTCCTGCTCCTATTTCTTATGTTCTTATGTTCTTATGTTCTAAAGAAAGCCCACTAACACCTCTACTTTCTTAGGAGGCCAAGGAAATTTGGCATTTCCGCTACGACTCTCACCAACACTTACAGATGTATCACAGAAAGCATTCTTTCTGGTTGTATCACAGCTTGGTATGGCTCTTGCTCTGCCCAAGACTGCAAGAAATTACAAAGGATCATGAATAAAGCCCAGTCCATAACGCAAACCAGCCTCTCATCCATTGACTCTGGCTACACTTCCTGCTGCCTCAGAAAAGCATTCAGCATAATAAAGGATTACACACCCCAAATAGACTCTCTTCCACCTTCCTCTGTCGGGGTGAAAAAATACAAAAGACCGATGTCACATACCAGCTGACTCAGGAACAGCTTCCTCCCTGCTGCCATCAGACTTTTGAATGGACCTACCTCATATTAAGTTGATCTTTCTCTACACCCTAGCTATGACTGTAACACTACATTCTGCAGCCTCTCCTTCCCTTCTTTATGTACGGTATACATTGTCTGTATAGTGCACAAGAAACAATACTTTTCACTGCATACTAATACATGTGAGAATAATAAATCAACTCACTTCTTTCCCTGTAGTAGAACAAGAAGCATTCCTACAGGGTATGAAAGTGATAAAAGCAAAGGAGGACCTCCTTCCACTCCTCATCAATTCCCTCAAATCATCAAACTTCCAGCACTCCATTGAGGTCACGCTCATGATGATACATTTCTTAAAGATACAGTATTTGTGTGAAATGTATATGTTTCTTGTGAAGGACACGCTTTACTTACGTGGAGAAAAACTGCAGCAGGCAACGGTGCAGAGGGACCTCGGGGTCCTTGTGCATGAGTCGCAAAAACCCAGCCTGCAGGTGCAGCAGGTGGTCAGGAAGGCGAATGGGATGCTGGCCTTCATCGCGAGGGGGATTGAATATAAAAGTAGGGAGGTCTTGTTGCGGCTGTATAGGGCATTGGTGAGGCCGCAGCTGGAGTACTGTGTGCAGTTTTGGGCGCCGTACTTACGCAAGGATATTTTGGCCTTGGAGGGAGTGCAGAGGAGGTTTACTAGGCTGATGCCGGAGTTGAGGGGGTTGAGCTATGAGGAGAGGCTGAATAAATTAGGCTTGTACTCGTTAGAGTTTAGAAGAATGAGGGGAAATCTCATTGAGACGTATAAGATGATGAATGGGATGGATAGGATAGAGGTGGAGAGACTCTTCCCGCTCAGAAAGGATAAGAACATAAGAAATAGGAACAGGAGTAGGCCATCTGGCCCTTCAAGCCTGCCCCGCCATTCAATAAGATCATGGCTGATCTGTCGTGGCTCAGTTCCACTTTCCGGCCCTCTCCCCATAACCCTTAATCCCCTCTCTTATCAAAAACCCATCAACCCGCTTCTTGAAAATATTTAGCGAGGCAGCCTCCACCACTTCAACGGGTAGAGAATTCCAGAGATTCACCACCCTTTGAGTGAAGAAGTTCTTCCTCAACTCCGTTCTAAAATGCCCCCCCTTTATCTTGAGGCTGTGCCCCCTAGTCCTACTGTCTTTTTTGAGTGGGAAGAGTCTCTCCACCTCTATCCTATCCATCCCATTCATCATCTTATACGTCTCAATGAGATCTCCCCTCATTCTTCTAAACTCCAACGAGTACAAGCCTAGTTCATTCAGCCTCTCCTCATAGCTCAACCCCCTCAACTCCGGCATCAGCCTAGTAAACCTCCTCTGCACTCCCTCCAAGGCCAAAATATCTTTGCGCAGGTGCGGCGCCCAAAACTGCACACAGTACTCCAGCTGCGGCCTCACCAATGCCCTATACAGCTGCAGCAAGACCTCCCTACTTTTATATTCAATCCCCTTCGCTATGAGGGCCAGCATCCCATTTGCCTTCCTGACCACCTGCTGCACCTGCAAGCTGGGTTTTTGCGACTCATGCACAAGGACCCCGAGGTCCCTCTGCACCGTCGCCTGTTGCAGTTTTTCGCCACGTAAGTAATCGTCCTTCCTACCATTCTTCCTTCCAAAGTGGACCACCTCACACTTGCCAACATTAAATTCCATTTGCCATTTCCTGGCCCATTCGCCCAGCCTATCTAGATCCTTCTGCAGACTCTCCACACCCTCCGCACAATTTGCCGTTCCCCCAATCTTGGTGTCATCAGCAAATTTCGACACCCTACACTCGGTTCCCTCCTCCAGATCATCTATATAAATGGTAAAAAGTAGGACTAGGGGGCACAACCTCAAGATAAAGGGGGGGCGGTTTAGAACGGAGTTGAGGAGGAACTTCTTCACTCAAAGGGTGGTGAATCTCTGGAATTCTCTGCCCATTGAAGTGGTGGAGGCTGCCTCGCTAAATATTTTTAAGACGCGGGTTGATGGGTTTTTGATGAGAGAGGGAATTAAGGGTTATGGGGAGAGGGCGGGAATGTGGAACTGAGCCACGACAGATCAGCCATGATCTTACTGAATGGCAGGGCAGGCTCGAAGGGCTAGTTGACCTACTCCTGCTCCTATTTCTTATGTTCTTATGTACAGTGCAAATCGTCTGCAACTGGCAGCCCACATGCTGAGTATGCAGAAAAATAACTGCTCCTAGTTATTGAGGTGTTTGTTTTAATCTGAGTTAATGCAGTTTTGTTATTTTTTCGTTGTCCTCTGGGATTTCAGAGTAGGGTTTAATTAAGTTGACTGACAAGAAGAGAGTTATGTGAAGGGGCAGAGCTAGGCTTACAGGGAGAAAAGCAGGCAGTTAATGTTTGGATTTGAAAAGCAGCAGCAGCTGTTACTCTTTCTCTGGAGTTCTGCTGTTTGAAGACAGGTCTTTCTCTGGAGGCTGCTGAGAGTCAAAAGATGGATTCTCTGTATCCCTCGCCATAGGCGTTAAAAGGCTTCAGGACTGGCAACCCACATAAGCCTGTTTGTTTTTCAGGTCTAGGCTAATTTCATAATATATCTTGGAAGTCCTGATCTCATCTCTAACACTGGTCTCAGCTAGTGCCTTTATTTTCTAAGCCCACATGCAGAAAAAAGTTCAAACTAGTTTCTTTAATGAACAATCTACGGCTACTCTCCAGTGGATAGCTTATTGGTCCCACGGACATGATTTAGAATTTCAACAGTGCTTGCAGTTAATGCTAAATACAAACAATATTCGAAATTGAGAATGAGATTTACTCCAGTGCTAGGGTTCCTTCTTGCTGTCCTCCTCCTCCTCCTCTCCCCCGATGCCCCCCTCCCCCTCCGCCTGATGCCCACCTCCCCCACCGATGTCCCCCTCCTCCTCCTCCCGCTGCCCTGGCTGGAGGGAGGCCAAGGAAGTGCCGGCCCGCTCTCGGCCAGTGGGGAATCCTTGTTGGCCGTGACGCTGCCGGGAGGCGGATTGGGTCAGACCGGTATCAAGACGAGCAGCGGCTGCCGCGGGGCCATCCGCTTTGGCGATGATGCTCTCGGCCAAGCGACACATCTCCCTCACACCCATTTAGGAACAGGGATAATGCAGGCAAGAATTTAAAAAAGTGAATTCAGTCTGGTGATCCCTGAACAATATTATGGTCGACATTTTGTGCCCACGTTTGCGGGGCGGGGAGGGAGACGGGGGTTTGCCCTATGCATGGTTTGAGGGGTCCCATTCTGTGTGATTGGTTCTGAGATCTTATTTTCCTATTTGTTAGATCAGGGCACTCCTGATATTTGGAAGGCTGATGTTGCCAGTAGGGCAGGTCCAACTTTTTTTTTACCAAAGTGCTGGAAAATATGGTTAGAAAAGGCAGCAAAATGCAGCTGGCAGCCTGTACATCGCTTTTTGTGCCAGAGCCAGCACTTTTGGGGGAGGGGGGAAATCACAATGTTCTGCCCTACAAGTTAGTCCCCTCACCCACACATACAAAGTGGCTACCTCAGAACCCTGAGAAATTGTCCTACCCAATGATGGGTCAGAAATCTTTCAAATATCCTTGCGGTGCAATGCAGTTGTGCCCAAAGATGACTCTTGCTGCCAGGAAGCTTATCTATGCGGTTTTTCTTGCTAAATGGAGCTAACAATTCAAGCAGTTTTTCCAATAAAACTAGTTTGCACATTAAGAATGTCTCTACATGCATCTTCCTTAAGAGTTTACTGCAATTGGCATGAAGGGGGTGTCAGGGAGTAGTACCTTTGGTGGGGGAACATGTCGCGTCCTTTCAGGGCAGTTTGTCCATCTTTTGTCCCCACCTGGCACTCAGCTCTCACCTGTGGCTCCCCGTAGCCGTTTGGACGCGACAGCAGCCACACCTCCAGCAACGGCCCTGGCAAGCTGGTGAGGGTAGCCGACAGATCTCAACCCTCAGTGAGATAGGAGATGTCTATTCCAGCATGTGAAGACAGAGTCCGGCAGATTGAGTAGATGAGACCAATGGAAGGTCCAACAGTCAAGAAGGCAGTCTCTGCAAGGGTCGTGGAATGCGAAGAGCAGGACAAGATGCAGAAGACGTCCTGGTCATCCACTGCACCTAGTCCCACCTCCAGCTGTCTTGACTCTTGTCTTGCCACTGGATCTAGATAGGAATTGGGAAGAGACAGTGAGGCTGACACTGCACAACTCTCTCTCACTTTAATCCAAATCAAGCGCTAGTTTCGACATCATCATCATCATCAGTGTCCTGTTCAACCCCTGAAGTCCTATGGCGATGGGCGAGCAACAAAGCAGCAGGTGTGGATACACTGGGAGCTGTAGTCATGGACCTGCACGCAGGCGGCTCAAGTCTAACAGTCATTTTTCGCTGACCGAAGCAGCAGTGGAACTCGGCTTCTACCTGGGCGACTGAGCAGTCCTCTTCAGGAACGCACTGCTCACCTCTATAGAATGAGGAAGGGAGTAAAAAAGGTGCCCTATACACTGCCTGCTTCATTACACCCTGACCAGTTTACCGCAGCTGGCAAGGATCCCATCTTGCAGTCGAACGAACAAAATAAAACACAAGGTGACACCACTCACCACTGGCGCTTGGAATGTGCGCACGCTTTTGGACAACCCTATAGCAGACAGACCAGAGAGAACAGCCTTAGTTGCCAGAGAGCTTGCAAGATACAACATTGACATTGCAGCCCTGAGCGAAACTCATTTTGCCAACGTAGGTCAGTTGACTGAAACCGGAGGTGGATACACTTTTTTCTGGAGCGGTCGTGGCAGCAAGGAGTGACGTGATGCTAGAGTTGGATTCACCGTCAGGAATCACCTTGTTCGGAAACTTGATAGTCTACCCAAGGGTGTGAACGACCAGCTTATGACATTACAGCTTCCGCTACAGAACAGAAATCAAGCCACCCTGATCAGTGCCTATGCCCCCACAATGAACAACCCGGTCGAGACGAAAGACAAGTTCTATGAAGAACTAGACGCCCTACTATCAGCAGTGAGCAGTACCGACAAGCTGATCTTGCTTGGCGATTTCAATGCAAGAGGAGGGTGTGACTCTGCAATCTGGCAGGGAGTCATTGGGAGGCGTGGAGTGGGCAAGTGTAACAGTAATGGCCTACTTTTACTGAAGACCTGTGCAGCACACAACCTCCTCATAGCCAACACAACCTTCCGTCTGCCTACCCATAAGAAGACCGCCCCTGCCCTAAGCATTGGCATCTTATCGACTATGTCATTGTCAGGAGAAAAGATAGGCACGATGTCAGAGTTACCAAGGTCATGTGTGGTGCTGACTGCTGGACAGATCACAGGCTCATTGTCCCCAAAATGAGGTTCTGCATCAGACCCAAGAGGCAACCACAAGGAAGCAAGATTATGAAAAGAATCAATGTGGCCAAGCTAAAGAACTCCAACATAGCTTCAGTGCTGGCTGAAGACTTAGAAATCAAGCTTGCTAACCTACACCTTGCAGGCAGCACTGAAAATGACTGGGAATGCTTCCGGCATGCTATCCATACATCTGCGCTGAAGATGCTCGGACCCTCTACCCGCAATCAGCACGATTGGTTCAATGAAAATGACGAGGAGATACAGGCTACACTTGTTGAAAAGCACTGTCTTCATCGGGCCTGTCAGAACAACCCATCTTCAGCTGCCAAGAAAAATGCTTTTACCAGTGCTCGCAGGACAGTCCAGAATAAACTGCGTAAAATGCAGGATGCCTGGCTGAGCGCCAAGGCAGATGAAATACAGGGACACGCTAACAGAAACTACTTGAAACGGTTCTATGAAGCCCTCAACACTCTCTACGGACCTCAATCTCTCGGGAGTTCCTCCCCTCCTGAGTACAGATGGTACAACTCTCATTACAGAGAAAGATCAGATCCTGCAGAGATGGGCTGAACACTTTGAAGCCGTCCTCAACCTATTGTCATCTATTAACGATGAGGCAATAGACAGGATTCTCCAGGTTGATATCAACAGTGCCATGGATGATCCACCGAAGTCACGAAAGCTGTCAGCCAGCTATCCGGCGGCAAAGCCCCAGGGGCAGATGCCATACCTGCAGAGATCTATAAAGCTGCTGGTCCTGCACTTATCGAGAAGTTCACTGAGTTGTTCCAGTCCTTTTGGAAGCAAGGATCCATTCCTCAGGAACTTAAAAATGCTTCCATCGTACACCTCTACAAGAGGAAAGGCAATCGGCAAGTATGCGACAACCACCGAGGAATCTTGCAGCTCTCCATCACAGGACAAACCCTTGCAAGAGTCCTGCTAAGTCGTCTGGTCACTCATCTGTAGCTGGGCCTGCTTCCAAAGTCACAGTGTGGTTTCTGCAAAGGTCGTGGGACTACTGACATTTTTGCTGTGCACCAACTTCAGAAGAAGTGTCAGGAGCAGAATCGCAAGCTCTTTGTTGACCTCGCAAATGCCTTTGCCACTGTAAGCTGACAAGGCCTGTGGAGGATCATGTCGAAGTTCGGCTGCCCTCCCAAATTCATTCAGATGGTACGCCAGTTCCATGATGGCATGATGGCCAGAGTAGTGGATGGCGGAGAATCCTCTGAGGAATTCCCAGTCACCAATGGCGTCAAACAGGGCTGTGTGCTCGCACCCACACTGTTCAGCATGATGTTTACTGTCAAGCTGAATGATGCCTTCCAGGACAGTGTTGCTAGAATCAGTCTCAAGTACAGAGTGGATGGGAAGCTCTTCAACCTGAGGAGACTTCAAGCTATTACCAAAGTGAAAGAGACTGTTCTGAGAGATTTCCTCTTTGCCGATGACTGCGCCCTGTATGCTGGCTCAGAGCCAGAGATGCAAGACAGTATGGACAAATTTTCAACGGCTTGTGACAACTTTGGACTCACCATCAACATTAAAAAGACTAAAGTCATGCACCAGCCTGCTGCTCATGCACCATACACAGAACCCATAATCACAATCAAAGGGCAGAAACTACAGGCAATGGACCAGTTCACTTATCTTGGCAGCACCCTTGCCCAAGCAGTGACTATTAATACAGAAGTTAACTGCAGAATAGTAAAGGCAAGTTCTGCTTTCAGTAGACTGCACTCCACTGTATGGGAACGTCGAGGAATCAGCCCAGCAACAAAACTGAAGGTCCACAGCACCACGGTACGCACAACCCTCCTGTATACCTGTGAAACGTGGACTGTGTATCGAAGGCATGCAAGACAGCTCAATCATTTCCACATGACATGTCTTCGCAGAATATTATGCATCCGTTGGCAATTCAAAGTACCAGACACTGAAATTCTCTCTAGAGCAAGTCTACCATCAGTCTACCGTGCTGATGAGACCGCAGACCCGGTGGGCAGGTGATGTCATCCGTATGTCAGACGAGCGCATACCCAAGCAGCTCCTTTTTGGGGAACTCTCTGTTGGAAGACGCTCGCATGGAGAGCAGAAGAAACATTTCAAAGACACACTCAAGGCCTCCCTGAAGTCACTTACATTGATACGACCACCTGGGAAACGCTGGCACAAAACTGCCCTACCTGGCACTGCCTCATCCACAAAGGCTCACGATGCAAGGTGTATTGCTGAAGCACAACTTAACCGTGAGCTGCGCAAGTCCAGAGCCACTAGGCAACAACCACAGTATCTACACAAGTCTGTCCAATATGTGCCAGGACATTCCGTGCCCGAATTGGCCTGATCAGTCATCTTCGGACACACCGAAACCAGGCTCAAAATGACTAATGGTGTTGAGGTCCTCATCGATGACAATGGACAAACAACTGCAATTATTTGACTAGTTTATTTTACAAACTATTTATGTTACTTTATAACATTATAATTACTTGCCAGATCTATAAACAGACATGAAATCTGTTAGAAATGTAAAATGCTGAAGATGAAGGAAATATGATATAAAAACAGAAACACCGGAAATATTCAACAGGTTAGGCAGCGTTTATGGAAAAATAATAACATTTTGGGACTTTTTTCCAATTCCAATGAAAGACAACAGGTCAAATAGGTTCTAATTAAATACAAGAGCAGAGAATGGGGAAATGTAAAGAACAAAATGTAAGGCCTGTCTTTGTAGCATGAGATGCACATAGGTTGCCACTAAATGTCATGGGTCATTGAAGTCGCACATGACTCACGATGAGCCAGTTGAATCAGTTGTTTATTTCATCTCTCATCCCTCTGATGTGTATTTCGGTAAGTTGTCTGACAATACCAGGTTAAGATCCAACAGGTTTATTTGGAATCACGAGCTTTCACAGCACTGCTCCCTACCAGGTGAGTCTGTGCCTACCCTAGTCCAACGCCGGCAACTCCACATCACGTGTATGCAGTAAACACTTGAAGCTCCTGGAAATTACTGTGTGTTTACTTATTATTGTTATACACCTAAATAAAACCATATTACACCATGTATCTTAAAGAAATAGCAACCCATAGTGGAAGTGATTGACGGAAGAAATTTTCAATAATTTTGGTGATCATCTTGGGACCACAGGTTTTAAGGTTAAATTAAAACTGTGTGCAAGATAGGGTCAAGATGGCTACCACCATCTGGGGCTTTAAAATCCATGCAAAAAGTGGCAAATATTTGAACAAGCCTGACTAAACTCGAAAATGTTTTTAGTGAAGAATCCTGATACTGTATAAGGAAATCCATCAAAGATGCCAAGCAACAGTTTCGGACAAAGCTAGAGTCCCAAGCTAGCCACGTAGACCCCCACTGACTATGGCTACAGCTGCAAGACATAACAGGCTACAAGACGAAGGCATGTAAAATCGCCGGCTCTAACGGCCCCCTCCCTGATGAGATCAATGCATTCTATGCCCGTTTTGAGCAAGAGGTCAACAAGAGCATGCCCTCTACCCTGGAAGCCTTGGATGAACCTGTCTCTGAAGTCACCTCCAGATTGCCTGGATCCACTACAGTTTGCCTACCGCCACAACAGGTCCACAGCAGCCGCCATCTCCCTGGCCTTGCACTCAACCCGAGAACATCTAGACAACAAAGACACCTATGTCAGACTCCTATTTATTGATTATAGCTCAGCCTTCAACACTTCATTCATATGAAACTCATCTCCAAACTCCGTAGCCTGGGCTCGACTCCTCCCTCTGCGACTGGGTCCTGAACTTCCTAACCCACAGTCCACAATCAGTAAGGATCGGCAACAACACCTCCTCCACGATCACCTTCAACACCGATGCCCCACAAGACTGTGTTCTCAGCCCCCTACGATACTCCTTATACACCTATAACTGTGTGGCCAAATTCCTCTCCAACTTGATTTTCAAGTTCACTGATGACACCACCATAGTGGGTCAAATCTCAAACAATGATGAGACAGATTACAGGAATGAGATAGAGAATCTGGTGAGGCAACAATAATCACTCCCTCAATGTCAACAAAATGAAGGAGATTGTCATCGACTTCAGGAAGCATAAAAGGAGAACATGCCCCTGCCTACATCACCGGGGTATGAAGCAGAAGGGGGCAAAGTAGAGTGGGTAGAGAGCTTCAAATTTTTAGGTGTCCAGATCACCAACAACCTGTCCTGGTCCTCCCATGCCGACACTATACTTAAGTAAGCCCACCAATTCCTCTATTTTCTCAGAAGACTAAGGAAATTTGGCATGTCAGCTACAACTCTCACAACTTTTACAGATGCACCATAGAAAGCATTCTTTCTGGTTGTATCACAGCTTGGTATGGCTCCTGCTCTGCCCAAGACCGCAAGGAAGTACAAAAGGTTGTGAATGTAGCCCAAACCATCACGCAAACCAGCCTCCCATCCATTGGCTCTGTCTACACTTCCCACTGCCTCAGCAAAGCAGCCAGCATAATTAATAACCCCATGCACCCCAGACATTCTCTCTTCCACATTCTTCCTTCAGGGAGAAGATACAAAAGTCTGAGGTTATGTACCAACTGACTCAAGAACAGCTTCTTTCCTGCTACTGTCAGACTTTTGAATGGACGTACCTTGCATTAAGTTGATCTTTCTCAACACCCTAGTTATGACAGTAACACTACACTCAGCACTTTCTCATTTCTTTCTCTATGAACGGTACGTTTTGTCTATATAGCGTGCAAGAAACATAACTTTTCACTGTATGTTAGTACATGTGACAATAATAAATCAAATCAAATCTTACTACCATCCAACGTGCTTTACAATGAATTACTTTTATGAACAGTGACTGCGGATAATCCGCACACAGCAAAGTTCCACAAAGAAGTCATTTCCAATCCCCAAGTCAAAATATACATTAGTTTAATCAAAAAGCCTTTAAAAAACTACAACCCTCACTATAATAATAGGTGTCAATTACCCACGTAAAACAGACTCTGCGGTAACTACCGGGTTCGTGAATTTCTTGCCTTATCGTCCGAATAAATGTAAGCCCTGATTTCTTCCAAACAGAGATCCAAAGGTTGCAGCTCGTGTAAAAGAGTCCGGGCAGAGAAAGGCTCATTGATCGTGGGGACATAGTGCGTCCTTTATCTTTACAAGTAGTAAAGCCGGCAGTATTGGAGATTGGGCACTGGAGATCAGCACCTCCAGCTATGCTGTCAGTTTGTGCTTTGTTTCATTAATTGTCCCTGAATCACGGTGTTGGAAAACTGATCGGAATTTGGATTTAGTCAGAGTGACAGTTCAGCATGGACGCTTCTGCCACAGCAACAGCTGCTACGCGCCACTGCGCTGAAGCACACAGGCAGCCCGCCCGCCCGCCTCTTGCCGCTACGGCAGCTGCCCCGACATGAAGACGGAGTGAAGCTCTCACCGGGAAGCGGCTCCTCCTCCCGCAGCGCCAACACCAGGCCCACAGCGCGAGAGGCAACGGTTACTGCGCGCGGCAGCTCGAGCGCCGGAACTGACGTCAGCCGCCCAGGGCCAGGGGGAGGGGGAGAGGGACAAGGGGAAGGGGGTCAAGGGGGCGGGGGGTAGAGAGAGAGAGAGAGAGGGACAAGGGGGCGGGGGGGGGGGGGAGAGTGGGGGACAAGGGGGGGGCGGGGGGGGGAGAGTGGGGGACAAGGGGGGGGCGGGGGGGGGGAGAGTGGGGGACAAGGGGGGGGCGGGGGGGGGAGAGTGGGGGACAAGGGGGGGGCGGGGGGGGGGGAGAGTGGGGGACAAGGGGGGGGCGGGGGGGGACAAGGGGGGGGCGGGGGGGGACAAGGGGGGGGCGGGGGGGGACAAGGGGGGGGCGGGGGGGAGAGTGGGGGACAAGGGGGGGGCGGGGGGGGGAGAGTGGGGGACAAGGGGGGGCGGGGGGGGAGAGTGGGGGACAAGGGGGGTGGGGGGGAGAGGGGGACAAGGGGGCGGGCGGGAGGGGGGAGAGAGGGGGACAAGGGGGAGGGGGGAGAGAGGGGGACAAGGGGGCGGGGGGGAGGGGGGAGAGAGGGGGACGGGGGGAGGGGGAGAGAGGGGGACAAGGGGGCGGGGGGGGAGAGTGGGGGACAAGGGGGGGCGGGGGGGAGAGTGGGGGACAAGGGGGGGCGGGGGGGAGAGTGGGGGACAAGGGGGGGCGGGGGGGAGAGTGGGGGACAAGGGGGGGCGGGGGGGAGAGTGGGGGACAAGGGGGAGAGGGGGACAAGGGGGCGGGCGGGAGGGGGGAGAGAGGGGGGCAGGGGGGAGGGGGGAGAGAGGGGGACAAGGGGGAGGGGGGAGAGAGGGGGACAAGGGGGCGGGCGGGAGGGGGGAGAGAGGGGGACAAGGGGGCAGGGGGGAGGGGGGAGAGAGGGGGACAAGGGGGAGGGGGGAGAGGGGGGGACAAGGGGGCGGGGGGGAGAAGGGGGCGGGGGGAGAGAGGGGGACAAGGGGGCGGGGGGGAGAGAGGGGGACAAGGGGGCGGGGGGGAGAGAGGGGGACAAGGGGCGGGGGGGGAGAGAGGGGGACAAGGGGCGGGGGGGAGAGAGGGGGACAAGGGGGCGGGGGGGAGAGAGGGGGACAAGGGGGCGGGGGGACAAGGGGGCGGGGGGGAGAGAGGGGGACAAGGGGGCGGGGGGGAGAGAGGGGGACAAGGGGGCGGGGGGAGAGAGGGGGACAAGGGGGCGGGGGGGAGAGAGGGGGACAAGGGGGCGGGGGGGAGAGAGGGGGACAAGGGGGCGGGGGGGAGAGAGGGGGACAAGGGGGCGGGGGGGAGAGGGGGACAAGTGGGGGCGGGGGGAGAGGAGGGGGGCAGAGGGGAGAGGGGGACAAGGGGGAGAGGAGGACGGGGTGGGAGAGGGGGGGCGACCGGGGGCGGGGGGGAAGGGGGTGGAGGGGGACCGGGGGTGGAGGGGGACCGGGGGGGAGGGGGTGGAGGGGGACGGGGGTGGGAGGGGGGGAAGGGGATGGGGGTGGGGGGGGAGGGGACACGGGGGGGGCGGGGGTGGGGGGGGACGCGGGGGGGAAGGGGACGCGGGGGGAAGGGGACGCGGGGGGGGAAGGGGGAAGGGGACGGGGGGGAAGGGGACGGGGTGGAAGGGGAAGGGGGACGGGGGGAGGGGGACGGGGGAAGGGGGTGGAGGGGGACGGGGGGAGGGGGTGGAGGGGGAAGGGGGTGGAGGGGGAAGGGGTGGAGGGGGAAGGGGGTGGAGGGGGCGGGGGTGGACGGACGGGGGGGAGGGGGTGGGAAGGGGAGGGGGGCGGGGAGGGGGAGGGGGACAACGGGGCGGGGGGTGGACGGACGGGGGGAGGGGAGGGGGACGTGGGGAGGGGAGGTGGGCGAGGGGGACGGGGAGGGGAGCGGGGGGGAGGGGAGCGGGGGGAGTGAGGGGAGAGGGCAGTGGGGGGTGCGAGTGAGGGGTGGGTCAGGAGGAGTGGGGGAGAGGGAGGAGTGGCGGGGAGGGGGGAATGAGGGGAGGGGGCAGTGAGGGGTGGGTCAGGAGGAGTGAGGGGAGGGGGGAGAGGAGGGAGGAGTGAGGGGGTGCGAGTGAGGGGAGGGTCAGGAGCGAGTGAGGGGGAGGGAGGAGTGGGGGAGAGGGGAAGGAGGAGTGAGGGGGAGAGGGGAGGGAGGAGTGAGGGGGAGAGGGGAAGGAGGAGTGAGGGGGAGGGGAGGGAGGACTGAGGGGGGAGGGGAGGGAGGGGGGAGGGGAGGGAGGAGTGGGGGAGGGAAGGGAGTGAGGGGGAGGGGAGGGAAGAGTGGGGGAGGGAAGGGAGTGAGGGGGAGGGGAGGGAAGAGTGAGGGGAAGGGAGTGAGGGGGAAGGGACTGAGGGATGGGGAGGGGAAGCGAGCGAGGGGAGGGGAGGAGAGAGTGGGGAGGGAGGGGAGCGGAAAGAAGAGAAAGGAGGCGAGGGGAGGGAAAGGAAAAGAGGGGGCAGTGAAAGGAGGGGAATGGAAGGGGGAACAAATGGAAAGGGAGGAAGAAAGGGGGAAGGGATATGGGGAAGTCGGGAGGAGAGTGGAGGGAACGGAGTGAAAACAGGTTGGAGGAAAGGGGAGTATGGGGGGAGGGGGATAGGGAGGGGATACGGGGAAAAGGAGTGAGGGCAGGGGAGGGAAAAGAGGGGAAGGATGGAAAAGAGGGGGAGCAAGGGAAAAAGAGGGAGTGAGAGAAAAGAGGTGGGGAGGAAGGAAAAAATGAGGGACGGAGGGTGGGAATAGGGGAGGGAAAAGGGGAGGGAGAGAGGAAAAACAGGGAGGAGTGAAAAGTAGAGGGAAAAATGAAAATGGAAGGAGGGAGGGAAAAGAGGAGAGCAAGGGAAAAAAGGGAGGGGAGAATGAGGAAGAAGGGAGGGGAGAATGAGGAAGGAGGGAGGGAAGAGAGGAGGGATGGGAGCAAGGGAAAAGAGGGGGGAGAGGGAGAAGAGAAGGGGACCAAGCATTCTTTCTGGTTGTATCACAACTTGGTATGGCTCTTGAAACTACAAAAGGTCGTGAATGTTGTCCAAACCATCACGCAAACCAGCCTCCCATCCATTGACTCCGTCTACACTTCCAGCTGCCTCAGAAAAGCAGCCAGCATAATCAAGAACCCCAGATATACCTTCTTTCAGGAAAAGGATGCAGAAGTCTGAGATCACATACAAACTGACTCAAGAACAGCTTCTTCCCTGCTGCCACCAGAGTTTTGAATGGACCTATCTTGCATTAAGTTGATCTTTCTCTACACCCTAGCTATGACTGTAACATGACATTCTGAAATCTCTCTTTCTCTATGAATGATATGCTTTGTCTGTATAGCATGCAAGAAACAATACTTTTCATTGTATACTCATACATGTGACAATTGTCAAATCAGAGGGGTGGAGGAAGGGAAAAAGGGACGGAGGGAAAAGGGGAGGGACAAAGGCAAATGGTTGGGGAGGGAGGGAGGGAGAGAAAAGAGGGAAAGAAGTTGGGAAAAGGGGAAGAAGAAAAAGGGGGGAGGGAAAAGAGGAAGATAAAAGGGGGAAGGAAGATGGGAACAGAGAGGGTGGGAGGGAAAATGGGGGGAGGAAGGAAAAGCAGGATGAGGGAAGGGAGTGGAAAGGGGACATAAAGGAAAAGGGGAAAGGAAGTGGAGGGAGGTGAGGGAATAAGCAAGAGAGGGTTGAAGGAAAGTGCAAGGGGACAGGGAAGAGATGTGGGAAGATGAGGGAGGGAAGAGGAGAGGAGGGAACAAATAGAGGGCAGGACCGAACATGGGAAAAGGAAAGGCAGAGTGTGGGATGGAGGGAAGGGAGGATTAGGAAAGGAGTGGTGCAGGGTGGAATGAAGGGGAGGAGGGAGTGTGCTCAAGAGCGGGGAAGAGGGAGAAGGAAAGCAAGGAAGGAAGCAAAGGATGGAGGTGAGGAAGGAACTGGAGATGGAATAGGAAAGGGAGCCAGGTAATGGAGAGGGAGGATGAAGAGGGGAGAAAGGGGGGAGTCTGGAAGGGAGGGTGAGATGAAATAGGGAAGGAAGAAAGGAGGGCAGGAAGGTGGAGGAAAGAAGGAGGAAGAGAAGTGAAGGAGGGAGGATGGAGAGGGAGGGAAATAGGTAAGAAATGGGAGAGACATGAAGAGCAGGAAGGAGCAAGGAATGGCAAAATTTAGGTGGATCGAGGGAGGTGAGAGGAGGATGGAAGGAAGGAAAGAGGAGGGTGGGAGGGAGAAGTAGGGAGGGACAAAGTGAGGTGAGAGGAAAGAAGGTGGGAAAGAAGGAATGTGGCAGAAAACGTCAGAAGAATGGAATAAAGAAGGAGGGAAGAGAGATGTAAGAGAGAGCAGGAGTTGTGCAAGGAGGATACAGAGGAGCTAGGAACGGATAGAGCTAGTAGGACAGAGTGAAAGGGTGGGGGAGATAAAGGAAAGATGGGGAGGAAGGGGAAGGTGTGAGACATGGAAATGAACAAGGAAGTGAAGGCGGGTGGGAACGAGGGGCGGGCAATTTGCAGGACTGAGGGTTTGACACATGGGGGTGTGTGGGATTGAGAGCTAGACAGAAGGGAAAGTGGAGTGAGGAAACAGATGTTGGTGGGGGTAAGGCTTCATCTTATACTGTTGTCCTGACAACAGAGGGATTATACCCAAGTACCCAGCAAAACAAGGGAACAATAAAGAATTTGGTGAGGACGAAATTTCTGCTGCAGTTTGACATGGGTTGGAGAAGATTGGTGAAATACAGCAATTATGCTTTATCACTAAGAACATAGGAACATGATTCGGCCAGTCAATAATTTTTTGGTGTATGCCATATCATCCTAGAACCAACAGATAGGCCTCTCAGACCTACAAAGGGCTTTTAATGTTTGCATTGTTTATAAAACCAACATGCACAGATAACTCTTATTTTCAGTAAGCATGGAAAAATACTTCCTCAGTTATTTGTTTTTCCATCTATGCTACTTAATAATCATGGCTTTAAAATTTTATTTGACCCAAATTATATTTTGATTTATATAACTAATTATCATAGAATCCTTACAATGCAGAAGCAGGCCATTTGGCCCATCTGCACCAACTCTCTGACAGGGCATCTTTCCCAGGCCCATGACCCGCCCTATCCCTGCAACCCTATGCATTTAACCAACTAATCCCCCGAACCTACTCCAAGCTGGGACACTAAGAGTGCAATCCATCTACGCTGCACATCTTTGCACTATGGAAGGAAACCAAAGCACCTGGAGGAAACCCACACAGACATGGGAAGAATGTGTAAACTCCACACAGACAGTAACCCAAGGGTGGAATTTATTGGTGTCACCAATAGGCTTATGTTAACACTGCAATGAAGTTACCGTTAAAATCCCCTAGTCGCCACACTGCAGTGCCTGTTCGGGTACACTGAGGTTGAATTTAGCATGGCCAATGCGCCTAACCAGCATATCCTTTGAACTGTGGGAGAAACCAGAGCACCCAGAGGAAACCCATGCAGACACAGGGAGAACTTGCAGACAGTGACCCAACTTGGGAATCAAACCTGGGTTCCTGGCACTGTGAGGCAGCAGTGCTAGTCACTGCACCACCGTACTGCCCCCTGTACCACCATGCCACCCATGGCGTGGAAAGTAAATAAGCTAGCAGAGCATAAAGTCATTGCTTAGCAATGAGGGGCACCTTTAAGGTAGGAAGGCTTTTGGACTTTAGTTTTTAGCTAGATATATTGCATTTGAAAATAGAAAGCAGGTGAGTGAGCATCTCTCATTTCTGCCAAAGAAAAGGTGAACAGGACAAAAGTCTTACAAAAAGGAGGGTAAATATGAAAATATGCTTCAATGACTAAATTACAGTGCCTACTATGATGGAATGACAGAAGAACAAGCACTTGACACTGCAACTCCATGCTAAATTGAATACCATATGCAATTATACTATGACGAGCAGGATGATAACTCAAGCCGTGATTCTCCCATCACGACCTGCAACTTTTGTGTCAGGTCAGGGTGGGAGATGTGCGTCTCCGGCCTTGCCCTGGGATTTGCACATGCGTCAAGAATGCATGCACATCTCCCAGAGCCAGCAAACAGTCGCCAGTCAGACTATGCAGGTGCAGTATAATGTGGTTAAATATGAAGTTATCCACTTCAGTCACAAAAATAGAAGATATTATTTGACTAGGTGTAAAATTAGAGGTGGATAAGTAAGGCCTTGTTGTCCTCGTGCATCAGTCACTGAAAATAAGCATGCAGGTTCAGAGTAAAGGCAAATGGTATGTTGGCCTTCATAACAAGTATAAGAGTGGTGATGTATTATTGCAATTGTATAGGACATTGGTGAGGCCACACCTAGAGTATTGTATGCAGTTTTGGTGTCCTTAGAATGTTCTCGCTATCGACAGAGTGCAGTGAAAGTTTACCAGGCTGATTCCTGGGATGGCAGGACTGTCATATGAGGAAAGACTAAGCCAATTAGGATGATAGTCATTGGTGTTTAGAAATTTATTTGAGACAGGGTAGATTCAGAAAGAAAATTCCTGATGGTGGGTGGGGCAGGGGGGAGGTGGTGGTGGTGGGGTTGGGTGGGTTCCAGGGAGTCATAGTTTGAGGATAAGGGGTAAACCTTTTCGGAGTGAGGTGAGGAGAAATTTCTTCACCCAGAGTGGTGAATCTGTAGAATTCACTACTACAGAAAAAAGTTGAGGCCAAAATGTGTGATTTCAAGAAGGGATTATATATAGTTCTTGGGACTAAGGGGATTAAGGGGTATGAGGGGAAGATGGGATCAGAGTTTAAATTACATAGAAACTAGAAGCAGGAGTAAGCCATTCAGCCCTTCGATCCTGCTCCGCCACTGAATTTGATGATCAGCCATGATCATAATGTATTATGGAGCAAGATCAAAGAGCCAAATGGCATACTAGTGCTTCTGTTTCTACATATGACCATCTTTTCTTTGTGTGTGGAGTTTGGAGGGGTGGAGGGAGGGGGCAGAGGAGTGGAAAGGGATAAGCAGCAACTCATTGGAGACCAGTTGGTTCCAGATAATGGTCACCATTAATGCAAGACTGGAACAAAGTTAATTCTCAGGACTGAATTCAGATATCTGAACCACTGATCTCAAATTGTTGGTCATGCTAACTCTTTGATGGGATGTTAAGATCAAGGATATACTTTTCCATTCCAGATACAACTGCAGCCTAATGTTGCAATATATTGGCTGACCATGACTGGACAAGTAGTGGAAAGCTTACTGGTAATCTATGCTAATTGTGTAACTTTAAATTGAACTCCAATTAGACCTCTTCCGCTATTAGCTTTCTTAGCATTGTTTCTAACATACACCAAGATCTTAAGGTTTAGTTACCTACAAGGAGAGATATGGATTCAGAACTTTTTAAAGTGGAAATTTTACATATGTGCAATGTAATGCTTTAAAAGTATTTAAACATATTAATAAACATAGGGAATGGCAAAGCAAGTACTTTTCACTGATAACCAGCTATAGTTCATAAAGGACTATAGGCATCTCTCTCCATTAGAGAGAATTGGTTATTTATATTTGATAGGGGTACCACTCTGCCAGAATGCAACAATACAAAGAGACAGGTGTCTATGATCTGCCACAGTCAATATGGGGATTGAACCCTCACTATTGAGATTAAACCTGCATCCTTGCCATCATTCCATCTGAGCTCACCTATCCTATCACAGGAAATGAAGACCAAATCAAAATATCAGAAATAGAGGAGATAACAGAACCAAATCAGCAGTGGAGATATTTATTTACCAAGTGGAGCGTCAGAAGTTTTTTCCTAAGGTCGAAGAGTCAATTACGAGGGGACATAGGTTTAAGGTGTGAGGGGCAAGGTTTGAAGATGTACGAGGCAGATTTTTTATACAGAGTGTAGTGGGTGCCTGTAACTTGTTGCCGGGGGAGGTAGTGGAAGCAGATACCGTAGTAACTTTTAAGGGGCGTCTTGACAAGTACATGAATAGGATGGGAATAAAGGGATATGGTCCCCAGAAGGGTAGGGGGTTTTAGTTAAGTCAGGCACATGGTCAGTGCAGGTTTGGAGGACCGAAGGACCTGTTCCTGTGCTGTAATTTTCTTTGTTCTAGTTACTAAAAATCTTATCTATCAATGCATTTCTTGTTCAGGGACCTTGGGTGAGATTTTACAGCCTCGCTCATCCTGAAACCATGAAATCTCATCTAAGGTCAATGGACCTTTCCATGGTCCATCCCTTGCCCACTCCGATTCCCATAGCAAAAGTAAAATTCTGGCCTCATTTCGTATGTCAATATTTTATGTAAACATTTATAATGGTGAAATTCTACCTTAAAATGTTAGCATTTTGGTAGTCACAGGTTTTTAATGATCAATTGAACAATTTTTGAAAATATTTTCATCCGGCAATATGGTCACAATGACTGACATTTTGAATGACTTCAGTTTCAAACGAAAATAAATGCTTGATTTAATAATAGCATGACATGGTGGCTCAGTGGTTAGCACTGCTACCTTACAGCGCCAGGGATCTGGGTTCGATTCCTGGCTTAGGTCACTATCTGTGCGCAGTCTGCATGTTCCCTCCATGTCTACATGGGTTTCCTTTGGGTGCTCTGAATTCCTCCCACAGTCTGAAAGACATGCTGGTTAGATGCATTGGCTATGCTAAATTCTCCTTCAGTGTACCCTAACAGGTGCCTGAGTGTGGTGACTAGGGTTTTTACAGTAACTTCATTGCAGTGTTAATGTATCCTACTTGTGACACTAATAAAAAAAACTTGGCAGTTAAATTGTCTCCTGTCATTTTCTACCTTAATTGATGTTTTTTTTGAAGACCTCAGCCTCTCCGAGAAGTCTAATCTTGGACTTGATATGTTTGTTCCAGCATCCTATCCTCCATGCACACGAAGTATGTACAACTCTCCTGAAATTAGCCTTTAAACCTGGGCAGATGATAAAATACTTCTTGCTTAGAATCTAGCAAAATCTATTTGGGTCATTTTTCAGAATAAGCAAATGGACAAATTTTATCCACATATAATTTGTTGAACTGTTTTTGAAATGGCAAGACTATGTGCATGAGTGAATAATGACCAGAATCATGGAATTACATTCTCAGAGCATCAAATGTCCAAAGATACCATTTAATTGCAATGGAATTCAATTTATTCAATCATTTGAATCAGTGATCCAGATGAGATCACCTGTATGTTATAGGCACTCCTTTGTTGTAAACAGGAAAGAATCCATATCATCATGAACAACACAAATCAGAAATCTGCAGGAAAATGTTTTTTCAGCTGCAAATGCTGTAATCCTGATGGATAAAGAAAAAAAAGATGCAAAAGTACAAAAGACTCAGTGTCTGAAGAAAACGCTTCTGTTAATACTTTAAATAAAACCCTTCATCTGCTTGTTGAGATGAAAGATCACGTCCAAACATTAATTCACAGATAATAACAATTAACCTCAGTATTCTTGGATAAGGGAGGAGGACAATAATCCAGTAAAGGCTTATACTTTTTATTATCCAGTGATCTTGCTTAGAATGTCTATAATTCATTGCTAGATGAGAACAGGATCATGCTCAGTTGTGACATCTTCAAGGTTGAACAGTCAACCAACTCAGAGAGCTGGACCATCCTTCGGAGCAATGTGGCATTTAGAGATTGCAATAAATATACATTGAGCATACACTTTACCAATATTTCTCTCTCAGAAATCAGTCACACAAGAAATATAAAAAGGTTTTTCAAAGATCTGTTTTTGTCTAAATATCAGTCATACATGTCTATTATATTGTACATCATAAGTTAAACACAATAAATCATAATACACATTTTTAACACAGACTTTTATTTAAAAATGTAAAAAAAAGCTTCACATTTACATTAAGAGAATAAAGACTCTTCATCGTCGAGTCCGATTCACTTCTTCCTCATATTGAGCCAAAATTGCCGAGGTTCTTTCTTCAGTCATCATAGTTTCAGTGTCAGAGAGCCAAAAGTCAGCTGTTGATGCACCTGAGGCAATGCTTGTAGGAAAGGATTGCATGTTGATTATTGCAGAATGATCTGAACTATGATTTAAAGTCTGTTCTTGTTGCCTTCTAGTCATTTTCCATTCTTGAGGAATGTCTTCAAAGTCCCACTGTGAACAGGAAAGACAACCATAGTTTAGGAAGCTTTATCAGTAATGTGGTTCTGTTATTTGATATTAGCAGAAAGTATTTTATAAGCCCCTATTGCTTTAATGTTAACGATGTACATATATATTTATTTATAAATTTATTTCTGAAATTTATGGAGCATACAGAGCCCAGTACTTAAAGGGGGAAATTTTAACCAAAAGAAACAATGGACAGGTATGGGTTAGGTGGGGATAAAATCATGTTCAGATTCCCAACACAAGTCCGTCTCCAACCAAGCCATTTAAAGCTGAACGGATGGGTGAGCAACCAGCTCCAGGAAAGCAGGTCCATGCTTGCCATATAATAGTGAGATTGTATTAACTGCTAATTTCCTTTCCAACTTTAATCATGGTCAGCTGGATTTCCCAAGATTACAAATGGGTGAGGGCTCATCAAATCCAGGAATCTCCTCTTCCACCAAGCATCCAACATGGACTCCCATATCCGATTCCACCCAGGATTCTGATCCCCTTCGAGGCCTTTGACCTACCATCACCTCCAGGTTTTTAGGATCGGCATGCTGTTGAGGTTCCACAGCATTTGACATAATCCCGACATCTGGGTTCCCCATTCCTCCCCAACTCTGTCACTATCTTACACATCATTCCTGGTGTATCAAATGAATAAAAATCCTGATCAAGAAGGCCAGATTTAAAACAGACAATATATAAAAAAAAACAGTCAAAATACAATGTCACTACCCATTTACATTAAGGTCAATTTAAAAGTTTTCTGATTAGAGTGCCTAAAGTACTCTGTTTATTTTGTATAGAAGCAGCTATATCTATGTACAAGCTTTTTCAACCAGCCACATTAGTTTAAACTAGAGCAGGAGTGTTCGCTGCTCAATGGTTGAAGGAACAAATAAAATAGTTAGTGTTAAAGCAGTGGAGCTACAGGTACAATTTGAAATTGATGGCACTGATTTTTTTTAACGTGGGAAATAAAACACCACTTCCAAGTTTCCAACCATTCTGAGATGTCAGATTAATCTGGTGGAAATACAAACGGCCAAATGACTGCAGGGACTAATGAATTTAAAATGTCTGTTCATTATTTTCACCTTTTGAACAGACATTCTTCAACAAATAGCCAGACACCTCAATGGTCTGAATTCACTAGCTTCAAAAATAAACTCTACCCAGACTTAATGTAGTTTCATGTGCAATATCAGGTTGCAGTCGTGAGGCACATTTTGTATTTGAAATTAATGTAAAATTCCTCGGTACTTTGTCAAACATATATCAAAAATTGGGAAGCTATAACCAGGGCACATTAATTATGATCGTTATGTGTAAGAGTCAAATATAAAGACTTGATAGGCAAGGGAAATAGTATCGTTGGCTCAAAAACTGCCCTTGTTACATCTTAACTTGAACAAACAAGCTCACTATAAACAGTGGGCTCTGTACTAATAGACTGGACAATTCTTGGACTGAACACAGACCTCGTAAATAAACAAATTGATGGATACTTTCGGACAGCTGCCTTAATTGTGCTTATTTACAGATTTAATTTTGTAAATGTCTCTGGAGAGAATATAATACAAATCAAATGTGGGTCACTGATCAGAAAGTCTAAGGCTCATCAAGCAGTCAAAAATCTTTAGGTAACGAAGTTTCCAGAAGTTTCGCGTTTTGCCTTTTTGTCACCAATAGACGATTTAGAGTTTTTCAACGTTGGTGGGGTTGACTTGAAAGGACTAATTTGATTTACCATTAGCTTTCATACATGTAGTCATCATATGAAACATTTTCAAGCGTGTTTGTACTCGCTGACATTGCAGCACTAATATCTGCATAGACTGAAATGATTCTACATACAAATATTTATAAACTAATATGTGGAACACAATTTTAAATCAAACACATATAAAATGAAAACATGACATACAACTGAATGAAACTGTGCCGAGTATGCCAATCAATGAACAGCCCACAACCCTGATTTTAATGTGCAACAATTTGAAGGGCTGTTATAAGTTGCAGTTGTTAAAAGGTACATTTCTGCCCTGATCCTTTCTAGCTAATAAAGTTATTTGAGCTCAAGTACATTACTTAACAAGATTCCAAATTTAATTTTAATAAAATTCCTGTATATAATCTATTAAAATAGATGAAACATACTAATTCAATTTAAAATTCTGCATTTTGTCTCAGTTGAAACACTAACTTTCACACATTTTTATATTGTAAATCTTGCTGCTGTCATGGTTACAGAGCTAATAGATTTACAATTAACTTGAAGCAATATGGTCAATGCGGGACCACAGAGCAGTATCCCTTTATCTGGGCTGCAAAAATTCTACCCAAAATAATGAGGTTATACACAATAAGAAGAAGTCTGATATCATTAAATTTTTATATTCCCTTGAAATATCTAGCTTTTCCCAAATCAATAATATTTAAAAATGAGACATATTAAAAAATGAATCAACTTTATTTTAAAGTCAAAGGGATGCTTTCTCATGAACAAACAACTGCCCCAGCCCTTTGTTAGATTAGTATCAAGTGAAGTAGCATCAGTTCATACCTGTTCTGAGTTTAAGGCTTCCAAGTACTTTTGCTGCAGAGTAAAAACACAGATCAACAGAACTAAACAACAGTGTTCAACAATTTAACCCAGAATCAGAGTCTCACATTGTCACCGCAGTCCAGTTACTTATTAAAAAATATAAAATCAATACTGTAATTTCAAATGTAAACAATGAAAACAGCTGAAACCAAGTTTACATCACATCTCGAGGGCACAATGAGTTTTCATGCTGACAATCTGGATCAAATATTTTTAGATTTTATCCTCAGGGATACCTGTTCAACCAGCAGAAAACTGCCCATACTTCATCCTTTCGTCAGTAAATTAACAGGTATTTTTAATGAATACACACTCTTCACATAGACTACTGCTCACCAGAAATGCACAGAAATGAGCGGGATGTTAAAACAGAAAACTTGTTCAATTTCTGATGTGCTCTCCTACAATCAAGCCTTGAAGCAATAGCATACAAAGAACAAAGAACAGTACAGCACAGGAACAGGCTCTTTGGCACACAAAGCCTGCACCGATCACCAACCACCTGTATCCCCCTAATCCCCACCTGTTCATCTGTCTATTCCTAGAAGCCTTAAATGTCACTAATGTGTCTGCCTCAACCACCTCATTTGGCAGTGCGTTCCAGGCCCTCACCACACTGAGAAATTTTCCCCACACATCTCTACTGAACCTTCCCCCCAACCCTTACCTTGAACTTCTGCCCCCTTATAATTATCATTTCTGCCCTGAGAAAAAGCTTCCAACTGTTCATCTTATCTATGCCCCTCATAATTTTATAAATTTCTATCAGGTCACCCTTCAATCATCACCTTCTCATGGAAAACAATCCGAATTTATTTAATCCCTCCTCGTAGCCAATACCCTCCATACCAGGCAACATTCCAATAAAACCATTTCTGTACTCCCTCCAAAGCTTCTACGTCCTTCTGGTAGTGTGGCGACCAGAATTGAACACAGTATTCCAAATGTGGCCTAACCAACATTTTATATAACTATAACATAGTTTGCCAACTTTTAAACTCAATGCCCAGCTGATGAAGGCAAGCAGGCCAAATGCTTTGTTCACTGCCTTCTCCATCTGTGTTGCCACTTTTAAGAATCAATGGATCTGTACTCCCAGATCTCTCTGTGTGTCTATGATCCTGATGGTTCTCCCATTTATTTTGTAGCTCCCACCTGAATCAGATCTACCAAGATGCATCATCTCACATTTGTCTCTGCCTAGTTTTCCAGGCTACCTATATCCTGCTGTATTCTCTGACAATCTTCATCACTATCTGCAACTCCACCAATTTTCATATCATCCACAAACTTGCTAATCAAACCAGCTATGTTTTCTTCCAAGTCATTTATGTATATTACAAACAGCAGAGGTCCCAGCACTGACCCCTGCAGAACACCACTAGTTACAGATCTCCATTCAGAAAAACACCCTTCCAACGCTACCCTCAGTCTTCTATGGCTAAGCCAGTTCTGAATCCATCTAGCTAGTTCACCATTGATCCTGTGTGATTTAACCTTTTCACCAGCCTGCCATGAGGGACCTTGTCAAATGCTTTACCAAAGTCCATGTAAACAACATCTACAGCCTTTCCCTCATCAATCGTTTTTGTTACCTCCTCAAAAGCTCAAATTAGTGAGACATGACCACCCTTGTATAAAATCATGCTGTCTGTCGCAAATAAGACCATTCAGTTACAAATGTGTATAGATTCTATCCCTAAGAATCTTTTCCAACAATTTCACTATCACTGACATCATATAATTACTCAGATTATCCTTCCTACCCTTCTTTAATAATGGGACAACATTAGCTAATCTCTGGGACCTCATCTGTGGCCAAGGAAACAAACATTTTTGTTAGAGGCCTAGTAATTTCCTCTCATCTCCTTCAGTGATCTGGGATAGATGCCATCTGGCCCTGGGGATTTGTCTATCTTAATGCTTTTTAATGCACCTAATACTTCTTCCCTTGAAATGATGACTTGCTCTAAAGGGTTTACTTACCCCTCCAAGACATCATCAATCAACGTTTGTAAATACTGATGCAAAGTACTCATTACGGATCTCATCTCATTAAGGAACTAAAGAAGTTCCTTTGGTTCTACTCATAATTTCTACCTCCTCAGTATTATCTCCAATTACTTCACAGCCAATGGTTTGTTTTGAAACTTTAGCACGCCATTTTGTAGGCAAGCTCAAAATTCAGTTCAAACCAATTACAGGAAATAACTGCATAGTTAATAGCTGACCATTTGTGATCAGATGATACATCTACAGGTTTAGATTAAATGCGATTTTATATCACATTTGGCTACATCAAAAGATCAAATAGTATTGAATGAAAATCCTATTTCTTTATGTTATTATAAAAATGTCCATGGGACTTGCTAAGGAGTAGAAATAGCATTTTCCTACTGGCTCTATGAAATTTATCTTCAGATTCTGACCATTTACTGAAGTTCAAGATAACTTGTATTTTAAATCTTTTTATTTGCACGTAAACTTCTGTCATTTCCTCCTTCATCCTAGAAAGATGTTCATCTATTTAACATCATTGCAGGTTCTAAAAATGGTACATTTTTAAGTTGCGGGAGTGTGAAAAGGCAGTTCAGATTTACTGTCTTCAGAGAGTGGTGAATATATGGGTAAGAGGAAATGGGGGATTGACTGTACCAGCAACCAGCACAGTAGAGGAGGAGGCCATTCACCCTACTGTGCCTCCGTTGGTTCATGAACGAGCTATCCAATCAGTCTAGTTCTCCTGTCCTCTCCCCATAGCGCTGCAGCTCTCCACTCATCACCACCCCCCTCCACTAATCCAAATATTTAAGCAATTTCTTTTTTCATGTTATTACTGAAATTGCTTCAAGCACTCTTTCAGCAATCCATCCCAGATCATGTGCAGACAGTATCATCATGGTAATGTTACTAGAATAGCAATCCAGAAGCCCGAACTAATAATGCGCTGGAGACAGGCATTCAAATCCCACCATGGCAGCTGTGGGGACATTTAAAGACTATTAATAAATCTGCAACAAAATAATCCATTTGCTACTCTGTGGCCCACTCACTTAACTGGGTCTTTGCAGGTTCTTCATGTTCTTACGTTATCACCTAGCTTTGAACCATCAACAAACTTGGCTACATTTTCCTGAGTCTCTTCTTCCAAGTCATATATAGACTGCAAACAGCTGAGGCCCCATCACTGATCCTTGGAGCATTCCACTGGCTACAGCCTACCAACTTGAAAATGCCCCATTTATCTGGTTGTTCACCCAACCCGTCCCTGCCGAGAATGCTCTGCAGCCATGACATTCCTACCCTGGCACCAGGGAGCCAAGATACTATCCTAAAGTCACATCTACAGCTGAGAATGTTCTGTTGGATCCCCTACTATTGAATTTTCTATGACTATCTCTTAGCTCTTCTTCCTCCCTGGTTCCTACCCCCCTCCCCTCTTCCTCTCTTCCCCCTCCTCCCCCCCACCCCGCTCCAAACCACGGCTTGGCTATTCACCCTGGAGCATCAGGAAGTAGATGAAGTCCCATAGGTCAGATGTCCCGGAAGACAGACAACGGACGGGTACATTCACCACAAATGCTCCTAGGTGTCTGAGGATTTTAAGCACATGAGCTCCTCCGTAGAGGAGTGGTGAACTTTTTGAGAGGGCCATACGCAGTACCAAATTGAGAGGATGCATGAGCAGCATGCTAACATACACAAAACATAACTCTCTGGAGCACTGACCACTCAATATCGCTGACAGCGCAGCACATGGTTGCCAGCTGCAGTTCCAGTATGCAAGGGCACCACGAAAGTGAAGAGATTGTTGAAGAGCACTGGGGTGGGATGGGGTGAGAGGTCACCCCTCAGGGCACACCAACCTCATCCTTCACCTCCTTGGCTCCTTTGACTAAGGAACTGATCATGCAGCACAGACGTGTGACAGAGATTGCCCCTGCAATAACACAGGTGAAGCAGCCTGTAGATCATGCCATGCACGGGCAGTCAAGAATCATCATTGCTTGATGACAGCAAGGCCTTACAGAGTATGCTACTGGAGGGATGGGGTGGTGGGGATTGGATTTCATAGTGCAAAGGCTGGGGAAAAAAAAAACAAAAGATGCAGGAAATACGCAAGCACATCAGGCACCATTTATGGAGAGAGAAACAGTATGAACGCTTTAGGTCAATGACCTTCCATCAGAACTAACCAAAAATGTTATATCGCCTCTCTCCACACTTGCTGGTGATGTGCCAAGTGTTTCCAATATTTTCTTTTTTATTTCAAATTTGAAGTGTTTTGCTTCTCTGTGTCGGGCAGAGAATATTGTTGGTGGAGACCAGAGTTTCATTCAATGTGAGCATCAATGGGATTCCTTGGTAATTTCATTCTCTAAGGGAAGGGGAGTGACAGAACCATTTGGCATTAGGGCTGATAGCCAATAGGTGAAATGTTGCTGAACCAACATGGCCTGGAGTTGTGTCAGTCTGCTGCTCACCAGGAGGCCTGGGATGGACACAGCAGATTTCCTCCAGTACCAGGGCACTAGATTCCTCTGGACCATCTTTCTTTTCCAAGGAACAGCAGCATTCCAAGTCCTCCTCATCATCCAGTTTCAGTCTTCTTTACATAATGTTGTGCAGCATGCAGCAAATGACCTCAATTCAATACCCTAATTGTTCATACTGGAAGGCAGGATTGGACTGGTCATAGTTGCAGAAACATAACTTTAATCATAAAATAATAGAAACCTACAGAGCATAAGGAGGCTACTCAGCCCATTGAGCCTGCATCAATAACAACCCCACCCTGACCCTATCCCCATAACCCCAGGACCTTGCTGGTCCCGCTGACACTAAAAAGCAATTTACCATGGCCAATTAATATCTTTGGACTGTGGAAGGAAACTGCAGCAACCTGAGAATACCCACACAGACAGGGGAGAATGTGCAGACTCCATACAGACAATAGCCCGAGAGCGGAATTGAACGCAGGTCCCTTGGGCTGTGAGGGAGCAGCGCTATCCACTGTGCCACCCTAAGATGCCAATGTTCTGTTCAATATTGCTTCAAGTTATTAAGTGGCTCTGGTTGTAGTGTCTTGGGTACTGGAGGTGTCAGAAGCCATCTCTTCAAGGGATAAGCTTTACGCCCTGGAGACACTCATAAAAGTCTGACTCTTGGTCTGAAGAAGTCCGGCACCTGGGATACTTGGAGAATAAAGGCATCAAACAGAATTTCGTCAATTGAGTTGGAGGTCCCAACCATGGCCAGAGAAGAAAATCAGCAACATACACAGCTGGCTGGTGGGACTTCCCTCTTAATTTTACCAAGGACAGCTGACAAATAAGCTGCTCCTGGGGTTCTTGCCCTGTTCTACCCATCTAAGTGACATTCATGTCTCTCAAGAGTTCAAACACACATCCTCACAAAGACAAGTCTCTCAGCACCAGCAATTTCAACTTGGTGTCACTACATAAACCACAGAGTTTAAATCTCCTATTTTTAACTCAACTTTTTCACACTGCAATCATTAGCACTAATGGCTCATTGATATGTCACTGCGCTTTTCAACTGAATTAGTGGTATGGTGGCAAGGTGGTTAGCATTGCTGCTTCACAGCGCCAGGGACCCGGGTTCAATTCTGGCCTCAGGTGACTGTCCGTGTGGAGTTTGCACATTCTCCCCGTGTCTGTATGGGTTTCCTCCGGGTGCTCTGGTTTCCTCCCACACTCCAAAGGTGTGCGGGTTAGATTGAGTGACCATGCTAAATTCAGCCTAGTGTCAATGGGATTAGCAGGGTGAATACGTGGGATGATGGGAATAGGGCCTGGGTGGGATTGTGGTCAGTAAAGACTTGATGGGCTGAATGGCCTCCTTCTGCATTGTAGGGATTCTATGATTCTATGAAAATTCCTATTGTTCCCCAGATTCCAAAAGATCTGTACAAGGAGACACAGGTTTCCAGTTCCCCAACCCATCGAAAACTCAAGGTGTCAGGATCTAGTGAGTCTTATCATGGGCGTGATTTTCCAAGTCCATCCTTTGCACCGGTGGGGCGACTGAGAATTTAGCCCAAGAAGTGCATGCAGGCAAACAACACTGTTTCGATCTGCTAATGCCACTGGTTGTACCTAAAAATGGGCACTATCCATCAAAAATTAAACATTATCTCCACAAAGATGAAATGGGGGACAAATGCTGTGTTTTCTTCCAGAATGTTATACAGCCATAATTATTACATTGTGCTGAAAATTAAAACTGTTCCGTTTTTATTTCAGTTAATTCCTTAACAGGAAAAGCATTCTTACTGTCGCAATAAAATAGCATTATTTGAAGTTGAGGTTGAGAGGAACTGGTCTCATTCACAATTGCCAATTTCACCCAAATTGCACAACTAATTTTTAATATGAATTGTTAAATAATCAAATGATCTGTGTGAATTACTGAATATCTGTGTGAATTACTGAATATCTCTGTGCATTACTGAATATATCTGTGTAATACTATTAAACAAATTTGCATCCGAGCATTAAATTCAGAAAATGAGAATAAAATTTTAAAAATCCAAAAGACCCTTTGCAAATTAGATGCAGGCTTATCGGAATCAATTTATAGTTTGGAATATTGCATTTTATTTTTGTTTACTTAGAAAATCGAGCAAATATTGCAACAAATGTGAAAATGTAAAGCTAAGTTAACTGAAGATAAAGTAAAATGACTTAACAGTTCAAGAAGGAATATAAAATGACGCTTGGAGTTACATGACAGTTAGAATTAAAGTTAAACATGATGCTTCAAGGACAAAGCAAGATAGGCAAAATAGTTGGTTATAATTTCATGCTGATGCAAAGCGATGTAGCAAGTTATGCTGGTTAGCTATTAAGGCCAAATAATATAAATTCTACTTAACTATCACTTTCAATATCTCCAACAATCAAGGAAGTTCGAAGTTCACTGATAAAGTAAAACAATATATTGGCTTCCACACACCCTACCAATGAGACTTCCAGCACTAAACTGCCTTCAGCACTTGATAAGATGAATAACTGAACCATGACTGTGGGAAACCTCATCCATAAAAAGATATGTATGTCAAAGGATCAGTGATGATGATTAAGTAGAATTTATTTCTCCAGTGGCCTTAAAATGGGAACACACATGCAGCTTACCTCTAGTTCAGAGTTTATGGAAGTAGCATCTGACGAGCTACACGAGGACACATTTGCATGGATAACCTGTTTTGGAGGGTACATTGGGGGGTCGTGGGCAAACAGGGTATCCACTCTTTTTCCTCTCTCTGTACAAGTCTGTCCATCTCCAGGTAATCTTTTAACACCAAATCCAATCTATAATTACAAATAGGTACAGTATACACAGCTGAAGACCATTGTGAAGACAATGAAAACAAGTAGTCCATATTCATGTAGCATTGGGAGTGCTGACTAGCCAGGGAATTCCTGCAGACCGCACAGGTTAAAAGCTGCTAATAGAACCACCTATTCATAACGGTACAGATCCATTTAACAATCTTAGATAATTCAAATTCTACTAAATAATTTTCAAAACCCACACACAGATGAACAAAGACATTTGTCATTTATTTGAATATGTTGCATTCCAATTCCATTGACACCTGCTACAAAACTCATTAACAATGATCAACCATTAATTGAGTTGGTTAAATAAGACAAAAACAATTTTTGAAAACAAAAACAACACAACATAATGCTTAATAAAAGATTATTGGGATTGAGACAATTCCCAAACAATAGAAAGTAAAGAAAACATGTAGCTATAGTGTACAAAAATAGATGAAAATTTGTTCCATTCCCAGTGTTATCTTGATTATAATGCTATTCATTTATGGAGTCCACATTTACACTTAGAACACAAGTTTCAATAATACAGCAGTAGTGACATACATAATCTTCTGCTACAATTTTTCCTTGTCCAGGGATCTACCAGCAATCTTCTATTCAAGTTAAATTCCAATAACAATATTATTTAAGATTTCTTCTCAACAAACTATATAAACTAATTATAAGCCATAACATATTTTAAATCTCCATGAATGCTTCCATTGAGAAGGACAACGGCAGCAGATGCATAGGAACTCCACTATCTGGTAGATCCCCTCCAAGCCATTCACCATCCAAATTTGGAAATTTAGCCCTGTTCCTTCACTGTCGTTTGATCATAATCTTGGAACACCCTCCCTAATAGCATTGTGGTTGTATCTGCACCACATGGGCTGCAGCAGTTCAAAAAGGCAGCTCACTACCACCTTCCTGAGGGCAATAAATGCTGGCCAGAAAATTCTTCCCTTCATGTTGAATTTGCAGAAATTATAACAATTTAATTACCAAAATTTCTAAGCATTAGCTTCATAACTTATTTGATAGTTTGCTAACACAATTTAACAGATTGTTAATATTCACTATTCAATACTCACTATCAAAACGTAAGGATATGTGATGGTAAAATGCTGTCTGTACTGGACTGACTTTTTCTAGTTCACAAAGATCATTAACATTTCAAGATTTACATACAATTCCTTTTTTTTAAGATTATTCAAAATCAAAATAAATACATTTAATTCTTCAAAAATAGTCAAGACTATAAACACTATAAACAAGACTATAACAAAAGATTGGCCCAGGTTTTTCTGCAGCAGCGAGATTGGCAACTGAAGACTATAAATTTAGTTGTCCAACACACCAAACTAATTTCCACCATATTTTTCCACATTTATAATCTCAAAGAATACTTAGACCTAATGTAAACACTCGCCGTGCCCCAAGTGATTCTACAAATATATTAACAGGATGGTACATTACAACTGAAAAGTGTTTCTTAATCCGAATCTGAAATTTAGTATTCATGTAAAGTGCTACTCCCAACAACCTGGTCTCTTCAGTAGTATGGGTTAGCCTGTTTTCATTTAGAATATATCACAAATTTGAGCAGAGGTATTTTGGGTGACACAGTAGCACAGTGGTTAGTACTGCTGCCTCACAGCTTCAGGGACCCAGGTTTGATTCCGGCTTGGGTCACTGTGCGGAGTCTGCGTGTTCTCCCCCATGTCTGCATGAGTTTCCTCCGCGTGCTCCGGTTTCCTCCTACAGTCTGAAAGACTTGTTGGTCTTGCTAAATTTTCCCTCAGTGTACCTGAACAGGCACCGGAGTGCAGCGACTAGGGGATTTTCACAGTAACTTCATTGCAGTGTTAATGTAAGCCTACTTGTGACACTAATAAATGAACTTTAGCTCTTTCTCTAGCCACAGGTTGAATCATGTATAATCGTGTGATTTTAAAAAATGGAGTTATCAAACGCACCACTGTCAGTCCACCAATGACAGTATTTTTAAATCGAAGTGACAGCTGTGAGAAAGATGGCAAGATTTCAGCAGAATCCCCCTTACCATTGTCTGCAGTTCTGAAAATAACTTTCAACTATTTTCATTATGGAATAATGGCAGAGCAATACAAAAGTCACGGGATAATATGTATTAGTGATGGGATAACATGGATTGGTGATGGCCTAAGTCATCTTTCTCTTTCTTTTGAACTGCTCAAGGATTCCAATTTGATCGATCTGCTATTACAAAGACTCGCCTGTCCTTGAAAATCTGGGCCAATGTCATTACAAGAACATCTCAACCAGAAACAACAAATCGATTGGCTGACAGAAGTCAGTAACTGAAATAGTAATGTTTACGTTTTGGCATTAGTTTATCGTTTTACCTCTTGTACTGGTTCAATGCTTAAGTCCATATAGTGGCCTATTTCCACCATCTTGCGTAAATATCGGTTGTTCTGAGGTATGTTCAGGGGCACCCAATCCGAACTCTAAAAAGCAATAAGTAATATATTTTAATTCCACTGCAACCAATCACCTTGCTGAAATATAATCATTGGACAAGTTAAATCATACCTAAAAGTTACAGAATATCTATTTATATTGCTGAAGTGCAAGTCTGATAACGCAGCAATATATTTTCATGTGAAGACAATGTGTGGTCTGTAAGTGGTGGTTTTCCCATGTGGCTGCTGCCCTTGTCCTAGGTGATAATAATTGTGGATTTTGAAAGAGCATCAAGGCTGAAATGTATCTTACAGATGATGCATACTACAGTCACATGCACAAATTGTAGAGGAGTGATACAAGGGGTACTGATTAAACAGGCTACTTTGTTTTCGATAGTGTTGAGTTTCCTACATGTTGTTGCAGTTGTACTCATCCAGGCAAGTGAAGAATATTCCATCACACTCCTCTGACTTGCGTATTGTAGATAGTAAAACAAAGAACAAAGAAAAGTACAGCAAAGGAACAGAATCCTTCGGCCCTCCAAGCCTGTGTCAATCATGATGCCCTAACTAAACTAAACAAAAACCTTCTGCCCTTATTCAGTCCATATCCCTCTGTTCCCTTCCTAGTCATGTATCCATTCAGATGCCTCTTAAACGTTGCTAAAGTGCTTGCTTCCATCACCTCCTCTGGCACGGTGTTCCAGGCACTCATCACTCTCTGCGTGAAAAATTTCCCCCTCACATCTCTCTAAAACTTTACCCCTCTCACCCTGAACCTGTGCCCCCTTGTACTTTGCGCTTCCACCCTGGGAAAAAGCCTTTGACTATCCATCCTAACAAAGCTGTTGGTTAAAACGAGGTCGGCCACTATCTGAAAATGGAACTGGAGATAACTTTGTAAGCCGAGTGAATCATTTTGTGGCAAAAATAGTTTAAGGGGGCAGAACAGTCGAACTGGACAGCTGGTCTATGAGCAGCTCTAAGAATAAGCAACAGATATTCGACAGAAATTAATAATGGGGATGTTGATTGAGTAAGTTTGAAGGCTGGTGTAACCTGAGAGAACTGTGAAACTGATTATGGAACTAGCACACAGTATGAGACGTTGGAAACAATCCTCAGTGTGCTGTAAGGACATAATAAGGGTACGCACCTCTCCATGGTTTGAACAAAGAACTCTGGATATTACTGAGCATCTTTGTAATAAAGGGGAACTTCAATAGGGCATGGAGGCCTTGACAATAGGAACATAGGAGCAGCAGTAGGCTGTTTGGCCCTTCGAGTCTGCTCTGCCATTCATTATGATCATGGCTGATCTGGATGTGTTCTCAGCTTCACTTTCCTTTCTGCCCCACATAACAACAAACTCCAGGTCCATCCCAAGTAAAGGATACTGTTTGGAAGGACTCTACTGCAACAGAACTTTCCTTTCATCAATATTGAGACTAAAATTCGGCACAATACTCCAGATGTTGCATCATCCAAATCCTGTACAATAAGATTTCATTATTCCTGCACTCTAATCCCCCTACAGTAAAGGCCAGCATGTTTTTTGCCTTCCCAATTCCTTGCTGTATCTGCACGCTAACTTTGTGTTCCTTGTACACCCAAGTCTTTCTGAATCTTCACCCTTTTAATAGTCTGTGTTGCCACTCTTGCTACCAAAGCAACCAATCTCACAATTCCTCACATTATAATCCATCTGTCACCTTTTATCCCCACTTGCCTTTTTACATCCTCCTCACAACTTACCATTTCCAGCATTTTGCATCACTGGTAAAAGTGGATGTATTACTCTCGGTTTCTTCATTTAAATAATTAATGTGGATTGGAAACAGTTGAGACCCCAAAACTAATCTTCACAGCACTCCACTAGTTACAGCTCGCCAACTTGAAAATGTCTCATTTGCTTCTTGTTAACCAACCCTCTATCGGTGCTAATATATTACCCAATTCCATGAGCCTTCATCTTGCATATTAAATTTGTAGCACTTTAACCAATGCCTTTTGGAAATTGACGTACACTGCTTTCACTGACTCCCCCTCATATACCAGACCAGTTACCTCCTCAAAAATCTAATGGATTCGTCAAATATGATTTCCTTCTCGTAAAACCACATTGGATATAGTCAATGATACTATGATTTTATAAATGCTTCTAAGATTTCTTTTATAATACGGTTAAGCATTTTCCCAAAGGCTGAGGTTGGGCTAACTGGCCTAAAGTTCACCATTTTCTCTCCCCTTCCTTTTTTGAGTAGAGGTTCCACAATTGCTAATTTCCAATCCGGTGGGACCATTCTGAAATCCAGTGAAGTTTGAAAAATCACAAATCGTGCATTCAGTATCTCTGCAAATATTTTCTTTGGAATCTTTAAGATGTTAGCCATAAGGGATTTAATCCCTTCGATTTCTACAATACCTTTCCCCTGCTGATAATCCCTTACTTTCCTCATTAATATTTCCTCCTCTAGTCCTCATTATGCTTGGTGTCTTCTATTGTGAAAACTGATGCAAAATACTTGCTCATATTTCTGCCATTTCTTCGTTACCCATGATAATTTCTCTTGTCTCGGTATCTAAGAGACCAACGATTATTTTACTCTTCACTTTCACTTAACCGCTTACTCCAATTCAGTGTTGCGGGGAGTCAGACCCGACAGACACCGTGTGCTTGGCAAAATGCACAACAGAATGGGATGCCAGTTCATCACAGAGCACACACTCGTACACAAACAAACTGAGGGGCAATTTAGCATGGCCAATCAACCTAGCCTGCACATCTTTAGACTGTGGTAGGAAACTGGAGCACTCACAGGGAACTTTTACAGACATCGGGAGAGTGTACAAACTCGGCACAGACCGACATCCGATACCAGAATCAAACCTGGGTCCCTAGAGCTGTGAGGCAGCAGCACTAACTACTGTGTCACTGTGCTGCAAACATTTTAGCTACTCTCCTCCCCTTTTATATATTTGAAGTTCCTACAATCTGTTTTTATATTCTGGTTAGTTTACTCAGATATTCTATTTTACCCCCTTTTTACCCCCTTTTTGCGGCTGTATAGGGCATTAGGGCATTGGTGAGGCCGCAGCTGGAGTACTGTGTGCAGTTTTGGGCGCCGTACTTACGCAAGGATATTTTGGCCTTGGAGGGAGTGCAGAGGAGGTTTACTAGGCTGATACCGGAGTTGAGGGGGTTGAGCTATGAGGAGAGGCTGAATAAACTAGGCTTGTACTCGTTAGAGTTTAGAAGAATGATGGGAGATCTCATTGAGACGTATAAGATGATGAATGGGATGGATAGGATAGAGGTGGAGAGACTCTTCCCGCTCAGAAAGGACAGTAGGACTAGGGGGCACAGCCTCAAGATAAAGGGGTGGCGGTTTAGAACAGAGTTGAGGAGGAACTTCTTCAGTCAAAGGGTGGTGAATCTCTGGAATTCTCTGCCCGTTGAAGTGGTGGAGGCTACCTCGCTAAATATTTTTAAGATGCGGGTTGATGGGTTTTTGATAAGAGAGGGGATTAAGGGTTATGGGGAGAGGGCGGGAATGTGGAACTGAGCCACGACAGATCAGCCATGATCTTATTGAATGGCGGGGCAGGCTCGAAGGGCTAGATGGCCTACTCCTGCTCCTATTTCTTATGTTCTTAATCAACTTTTTGTAACCCTTGCTGCTTTCTGAAGTTTTCCTTATCCTCAGGCTTAAAACTATTCTTTGCAATTATAAGCCTCTTTTTAAAATCTAACACTATCCTTAACTTCCTTTATAAGCCACTGATGGATTTTTCTCACTGATACTTGTTTTTTTTCCCAAATGAAATGTATGGGTATTTTTGTTGTTTCCCATGGTTTATTTCCAGCCATACCTTTTCAGTCTATTTATCCAAGCAACCACACCCAGCTCTCTCCTCATGGCTGTGTGATTGGCTTTGTTTAAATTCAGGTTTCTTGTTTGAGAAGGAAGTATGACACTCTCAACCTTAATATGGAATTCAATTGTATTATCATCACATCTGATCAGGGGACCTTACCAATGAGGCTACTAATTAAACCTGCCTCTTTGCACAATTCTAGATCTAAAATAGGTTTGTCCCACACACAGAGGCCTGGCTCGGAATGAAGCAAACTAATTTCTGTGAGCTCAATCGAAGTGATAGACAACTACTCGAAGGAGGTGACTTCATGACAATTTAGTCAGCGGTCACCACTTTGATCAACTGGATTGAAATATTACTAGATGTAAAACTGATGTAGAATTGGCAACTGATTTTTCATGCAATCTCATATCTTTTTGAAATAAATGAATAATTAACAGAAGTTCAGTTTGATATATTAAAGTAAGTCTATAACACCTTTAACATGCTATAACATTTCCACAGCACCTTAAACACTGATCATTTTGTGACCAAGGTAAAAGCAAAATACTGCGAACACTGGAATCGGAAACAAAAACAGAAAATGCTGGAAAATCTCAACAGGTCTGACAGTGTCTGTGGAGAAAGAATAGAGCTAATATTTTGAGCATTAAGACTTGAAACATTGGCTCTATTCTCTCTCCACAGATGCTGTCAGACCTGATAAGATTTTCCAGCATTTTCTGTTTTTATTTTGTAACTATCGCCTCTAAACAACAGGATGGGAGCAATTACGTTCCTTATTATTGACTTCTATATTACCTGTGTTTCTCCTTGAACAACTTCTTCTTCCATCTCGTGTCCAGGAGATTCCAGCAAAGAGATAGTATCCGATTCTATTACCATCTCCAGACCCCAATGTTGGCGAGTAGATTTATCTTTCAGTAAACATGATAAAAACAGTATCTGGTTGTATGCAGTTAAATAAAAGTGACATTTGAATTTTTTGTGTAAATGGTTTTTTATAGTTATTATTCACCAGTTTGCAGGAGGCCTTGTGACTCACTAGGTGGCGCTTTTGCCTCTGAAGCAGAAGCTCCGAGTTCCAAGTCCTACTTCAGGTCTTGTTGGTCACGGAAGGAATGGGCAACAGGTTGATACTCAACCTGCTAATCCTTCCAACATATCCATGGTAGACAATAAGGGGAGAAATTCCTGGTTAGCCATGCTTAATGCAAAGTCGTGTCCCTCAGACTATACCGCTTTTCTCTTTCTAACCAACAGAAACATATGGCCTGTTTCTGTTGGTTAGTCTGACCATGGGTTACAGATAGAAAGATTCACTCACCCACCCACCACTCTGCAACTGGGTCTGGCTCCTCCCAACTCCCATTCACCCTGTGGTCTGACCCCACCCACCCCCTAATCTGATGTCCGAACCCCCATCCCCATTTATCTTTGAAACTTCCCTTCTCCCTTTCACATTCCCTTTAAGCACCTTCTTCATGGCAACTGGTGCCACAGGAAAGGGACATGTTCTTCCCTCACTGCGCTTCAGTTACACCACGCCGATGCACTTCGCTGCTCCTGTCTCACCCTGCCAGGGTGAGCAAGATTGGGCAACACAGAGGCTTTGGCATTCCGGTGAAGGGAAATCCTTCCGGAGAGGCAATCCACCGGCGATCGCCATTCCGAGGAAGCCACAGCTGCTGTTTAATTGACCAATCAATATTCCACTGGGAATTTTCATGTGACAAAACATGACCCCTTCCACAATGCTGAAGGGTTAGTGTTAGGAAAGGGCCCTGGGAGGAAATCTCAGAAAGGTACTTTACAAATATCTAGCCAGCACTTTTTAAGAAATTACTTGTTATGTGTTGAGATTTTTTTTCAGTGGATGCTAAAACTAATGGTTTGTTATATTACGTGCTTTGGAGAGTGGGTAAGCCCAAACAAACTCAGAATGTTTTTGAGGGCGTCTCCAATTGTGCTTCCTTGTAGGTGACTGGGGGAAGGAGTACTGTATAAACTACAGTGACAGCAACAGGTTCTGCATTCCATTCAGCATGAGCTGCATTTGTACTTCATACACTAAACACTCCCAAGTTGGGTTGTGTCAGAGGTCAAAGTCAGAATAATCATTCCACACATTTCTCAAACATATGATCTAACCACAAAATCAGAAGAATCTGGGGCAATTACATGGAGGGGTATTATTTCATTTATTTAAAAAAAATGATGTACACTATATCTGAAAATAAACAAAGGACCATAACTTCCAGGGTCCCCAGTGTCGGATTTGGGGGGCTGGGGAGTTCCCCTTCACTCCTTCCCAGATAAGCATTTTAACAGCAATTGTCTAGACGTGATAATTTTCCCCCGGCAATTCTGCTGTACTGGGAACTATCCAAAAATGCAAATTAAATCATTAATTTCAGATGGTTCCATTAGGATTATGTTAATACTTACTCTGAAATAAAATATCTTATAACTTCTGCGTCTATTTAAACACACTCCTCCTTCATCAGGTAAGTGGGAGTTCAGAACTCACAATTACCTGATGAAGGAGCAGCGCTCCGAAAGCTTGTGCTACCAAATAAACCTGTTGGCCTTTAACCTGCTGTTGTGAGACTTCTTATTGTGTTTACCCCAGTCCAATGTCGGCATCTCCACATCATGGCTGCCATCTATTTAAACACCCAGGCCGATCTCTCACATCCCCAACCCCACAGGGGACATCCCCACTCTTCACGCCTATGGACTCAAACCTGCCCCTCCCCATGACCCAGTTGGACACCCCCCTGAACCCTGACCCAGCTGGATTATGTCCCACAACCTGACCCAACTAGATCTCCCCAACCCCATGATCTGATCCCCACTCCGTGGACCCGACCCGAATACCAAGCACTGCCACTCATGTATTAGCACCACATCTTCAATTGTCCATTTTCCACATTAAATAGACAAAGTGCGGTTTCCAAATTAACAGAAAGAATCAGGTTGCAACAGGTGGCCACACAGTTCATTTGTTTCTACTGAGAGTTATACCAAAAACCTAAAAACACAACACGATCCTGTTTCATTAGATTATTAAAATATGGCACTTAAACTTTTGGAAGAACAAAATTAATTATAATTTTGGCTAATTTGAAACATCATATTATTGTGTTAAACTAAAAATATCATCAGACCATAAGGTATAGGAGCAGAATTAGGCCATTCCGCCCATCAAGTCTGCTCTGTCATTCAATCACGGCTGATGTAATTCTCATCCCCTTCCTTCTTCCCATAACCCTTGAATCCCCTTATTGATCTAAAACCTATCTCTGTCTTAAAGACACTCATCAGCCTGGCTTCCCTTTGTGGCAATGAGTTCCACAGATCCACCACTCTCTGGTTGAAGAAATTCCTCCTCATCTCAGTTTTAAAGGAGCCTCTCTTCACTCTAAGGTTGTGCCCTCGAGTTCTCATCTCTCTCACTAGTTGAAACATTCTCTCCATGTCCATTTTATCTAGGCCTCTTAGTATTCTTTAAGTTTCAATTAGATCCCCTTTCGTCCTTCTAAACTCCATCAAGTATAGGCTCAGATACCTCAACCGCTCCCGATATGACAAACTCTTCATTCTTGGGATAAATCTTGTGAAGCTCCTCTGGACCCCCTCCAAGGCCAGCACATCCTTCCTTAAGTATGGGATCCAAAACTGCTCACAATATTCCAAATGGAGTCTGACCAAAGATGTGTAATATATCCATTTCTAAGAATGCATTCTCTCTAATATTCCTGGGTCTTAAGAAAAGCTATCAAACACTTGAAAAGGATACAGAAATATCTAGGGCTGCGCCACCAAGAAAGAGAAGCAGCCAGGGTAAAACTTGCAGGATGAACTCGGGAGTTTTCTCATGTGTCAAAATGGCAGCAGCATACAGTACACCTCCCAGAACTGAAAGGATCAGAGCCCATTTCTGGAAACTGCTAGCAATCTTCCCCCTAGACTGTAAATTAGAGAAAAAATATCATAAAACATTTCAAGCTTCAATGAACATAGAACATGGATTAGTACAGCACAGGAACATACCCTTTGGCCTACCATGTTTTGCCAAACATGACATCAAATTAAACTAATCCCTTCTGCCTGTCCTTGGTTCATATCCCTCTATTCCTGTGCTTCTTTACAAGCCTCTTAAACATCCCCATCATATTTGCCCACCCCTGGCAGTGCAATCACTACCACTCTGTGTTAAAAAACTTGCCCCTTACATCGCCTTTGAAATTTCCTCCTTTCACCATAAATGTCTAATGCTAGGATGCATACATTTCAACTCTGGGAAAAAGATTTTGTTACCTTTGCCATCTTTAAACATGACTACTCCAAAACACTCCTACCAACCTCCAAAAACAAGAGGTCACCCAAATTTCTGCTTCCTGTGCCTTTACTTACACCAAAACCCATTCACCCATCATCCATGTGTTTGCTAATCTACACTGACTCTCAGCAATATCCCAATTTTAAAATTCTCATCTTGGTTTTCAAATCCCTCCCTAGCCTTATTCTTCCCTACCTATGCAATCTCTTCCAGTCCCACAATCCACAGTGGTATCTATACCTCTACTGTGGCCCTTTAAGTCTGGCCTCTTTAAGTGTTCCCAATTTTAACTGCTCCACAATTGGCAAGCATGCCTTCAGATGCTAGGACCACAGGCTCCAGAACTCCCTCTCTAAACCGCTCTTTCTTCAGTTAAAACACTCCTTAAAATCTATTGCTTTGATCAAGCCTTTGGTTGTATGCTTTAACATCTCCTTACATGTCTGTGTCAAGTTTTGCTTTATACACATTCCTGTGAAGTACCTTGGAATGTGCCATTAATGGCACTAGATCAATGCAAATTGTCAGTGCTCAGTAGACTGAAACTCAGGCAGGATATACGATGGGGTGACCAATCCATCTAGAATGAACTTCTCAAGTCAGAGAGATTGACCATCCATCAACAAGCATTGACCCAAGTAGCTGCTGGATTCCAAACAGGCAAGCCACTCTCATTGAAACTGGAAGAATCAAGATAATTTTAAATATTGTGGAGAGAGAACAGAGCTAACATTTTGAGTCTGGATGACTGACAGAGAGTAATCCAGATTTGAAATGCTCGTTCTATTCTCTTTCCAGAGCTGCTGTCAGACCTGCTGAGATTTTCCAGCATTTTCTGTTTTTGTTTTCAGATTCCAGCATCCCCATTGATTTGCTTTTTAGCAACTTTAAATATTGACCATGCCCCAACATTGACAGGGAGATATTTGTCTCACAGCAGTTAATTGAACAGATCGGTAAATCACCCTTTACCCTTTCTACCCGAATTATATAAAAAGATACAACAGCCGCCACCTCCTGCACATTAGGGATAGTAAAGATATTGCTTCATAACCAGAGCTATATGCAGAAATTCTAGTATTCATCAGAAATGAGGAGTTTCCTCAGTATTCTTACACTCAGACTGACAGTTCATCTTACCGCCTTTAAAATCAGTGGAAACTTTGATGTCCAGCCAATGAAAACTGCAACCACCCCCAGTGCATAGCCAATGATTTCTGTGTTGTCCTATAAAAACAACAATTTTAAAACTGAATCAAACAATAAACAGTAGTTAGATTCACAGATGAAGATCATGCCATAGCCAAAACTCAAGTAAAATGTTTTCACACGAGTTGCAGACAAACTTCAAAAATATAGAGAAACACCCTCCAGGAAACAACAAAAAGAAACGTGGCCATGTCAGAGATAGTTACTGCTCTGATGAAGGCATATCTGATAATAAACAAAAAAAACTTCCTTCTCATATCAATCTGATATCAGATTCAGAATAAGTGCTGTGAACATAACAAAGTTGGCTTGTCTGTGAATTCATCATAAATCTTGTAGGTCTTACAGAAATCACAATATTAACATTGCAATGATCTAGAAATAAATGTAATCATCTCAGAGGAAATGTCACCTTTTCTATAGTTGGTAGGGAAGAAACTTTCTCTAAAACAAAAGTACAGCCAGACTGAACATTGACAAACATATTGTCATAAAACTCCTAAATATAAGGAGCCAAGGTCCAGGTGATTACATCAACTCTAAAGTTTAAACTCTTGGAGTTTAATGCGGAGAAGTGTGAGGTAATTCACTTTGGCAGGAATAACAGATGTGTAGAGTATAGGGCTAACTGTAGGACTCTGAATAGTGTGGATGAGCAAAGGGATCTAGGTGTATGTGTACATAGATCCCTGAAAGTTGGGAATCAAGTAGATAAGACATATGGTGTCTTGGCGCTTATTGGTAGGGGGATTGAATTTAGGAGCCGCAGCGTCATGTTGCAACTGTACAAAACTCTGGTGCGGCCGCACTTGGAGTATTGTGTGCAGTTCTGGTCCCCACATTATAGGAAGGATGTGGAGGCTTTGGAGAGGGTGCAGAGGAGGTTTACCAGGATGTTGCCTGGTATGGAGGGGAGGTCCTATGAGGAGAGACTGAGGGATTTGAGGTTGTTTTTGTTAGAAAGAAGGTGGCTAAGAGGGGACCTTATTGAAACATATACGATGATTAGAGGTTTAGATAGGGTGGACAGTGATAGCCTTTTTCCTCGGATGGAGAAAGCTAGCACGAGGGGGCATAGCTTTAAATTAAGGGATGGTAGTTATAGGACGGATGTCAGAAGTAGGTTCTTTATCCAGAGGGTGGTGAGGGATTGGAATGCCCTGCCTGCTGCAGTTGTAAATGTGCCTAGTTTGGGGGCGTTTAAGAGATCCGTGGATAGGTTTATGGACGAAAAGGGATTGGTTTAGGTTAGAGGGTCATTGCTTTTTAACTGGTCGGCGCAACATCGTGGGCCGAAGGGCCTGTTCTGCGCTGTAATGTTCTATGTTCTATGAATCTTTTGGAGTGACCATGCCTATCCCTACTGACAAGTTGCTCCATCACACATACATACAAACGCACATATGATGAAGCTGGTTAAACTGCATACGATATGTGATCATATGTACACTCGTTTGATGAACTGCTAAAATAGTTTAACCATTATTAACTACAAATGTTGTTTATTCTTACAATTTAAAAGTCAGCACAATGTTGTCTACTGCCCAGTTTATATAACATGTACCAATTCACACCTGCTGTGAATTTTCAGTCTCCACATAAACAGTGTTTCAGTTTAGTTATGTTCATGGTGAACAACAACCTGGACTTGGGATTCTGAAGTACAAGTGCAATGTTTGCAAGCAATATCCAATTAGAGAGTGTAGTTAACACAGAGTGGACCTGCAACATATAGGGAAACATTAATAAACTTGCAGAAAGGGTGGGTAATTGGTAGATGAACTGCAATGTTTAAATGTAAACAAATTCATTTTGTTCGATAGACAAGGAACTGGGGGATCTCAGCATACAGATAAATATACCATTAAAAATAGCAATGCAGGTGAGTAAGATCAAAAAAGCAAACAAAACACTGGTGGTCATTTCTAGAGGAACAGAATTTAAAAGTAGAGAAGGTATATCAAACTGGTATAGGACTTTCTTTTGGGCCACACTGAACAATTCTGGTCTCCATTTCATAAAAACTATGTAAAGGCACTGGAGAAGGGAGCAAAGAAGATTCACAAGAATGGTACCAGAACCCAGAATGTTTACCTGGTAGGAAATCTGAACAAGGGAAGGCTTTGGTCTCTATAAAAAGAGTGAGGGGGGGATTTAAGATTATGTTAGGATAAACACAGATGTTTTCACCTGCAAGTGGGACAAAACTAGCACTCATAATTGTATGATAGTTACCATTAAATCCAATGGGGAATGCAGGAAAAAATTCTTTACTCAATGAATTAAATACTAGCACAAGGAGTGATTGCATTTAAGGGGAGGCTAAGTGAAAAATATGGGAGAAAGGACTACATTGATCTGTCTGTATAAAGAAAATGGAGAATGGAATATAAACTTTAGCAAGAACCAGCAGTGCTGTAAAAACTTTGTAATCATTAGTAGAGTTTTCTGAGAGCTCATTTTAATCAAATACAAAAAGTGGACCGAGATAACAAATTAGGACATTCATATTGACATGATAGCAAAGACTCATTCATGTGAGATTAATAGAAAACAGAACTTCAAGCCTGGAATAGATAATTTAATATCTCCAAGTACAACAATTGAGGCAATTCAGGTAAATCTGCAAAAGCTGATGGGCTTAATTCACATTAGAAACTGGAAAACTGGACAAGGCCGAAAACACAGGAATTAATTCAAACATTTCTCTGAACTTGTAAATTGTCCCGATTGATTTATGCTTGGGTTAATGAGTAGCTGGTGGGCCACCTCAGTACCATCTTACCTGAAGTAAGGTGGTAAGCAGTTTCCTCCTTGGTCCACGAATATCCACTTGGACGGCAGGAGAAGCCCAGAAATAGTAACTCGTACCCAGTGCGAAAGGTAGGCAAACCATGAACATGGCACTTCTTCTTTTACTTCTATGTCTTAGCTGATCTGATTATATGATACAAACAGTATGACAAATTGGTAGATGTCCTTATACAATTGTATCCCTCAATATAAAATATGAGAAAAAGAAGCATGATGTTGGGTGATGTGCCTCCTGCTTACTGCTTTTTTAGGAGCTCATTTTGATTGCCTTCATGGGCTGGAAACTAATTTCCCAAAATTTGGTTGTCCCTGAATTGGCCTGAGTTTTTCTTTAAAGCAGTGGGGCTTACGATGCTTAATTTGCAACATAAAACAGTACAGGGGCAAGTCTGATAGACTAGCTAGATTTCCCTGTGCATCAATTTTGTATGTTCATAAAGGGTATGTGTATGGTTTGTATATTATGCAAATTTTTTTCTTCATGCTTGGTCAATGGGCCTCGCTGGCTGGCCAGCAGTTACTGCCCATCCCTAGTGGCCCAAAAGCAGTTGAGGGTCAACCACATTGCTATGACTCTGGAGTCACATGTTGGCCAGACCAGGTAAGGATGGCAGATTTTCTTCCCCAAAGGGCATTAGTGAATCAGAGGAGTTTTTCCAACAATCGGCAATGGTTTCATGCTCATCAGTAGATTCTTAATTCCAGATTTTTTTTTAAACTGAGTTCAAGTTCCATCATCTGCCATGGTGGGATTCAAACCTGGATCTCCGGAACATTAGCTGAGTTTCTGGATTAATAGTCTAGCGATAATATCACTAGGCCATAGCATCCCCTAATTACACAACAAAATTAATCGTGATATTAAAACATTTCATAGGGTACAAATGTTCCCCAACATGTTTCTCTCCTTGCTCATCAAAGGTGGAGAATAAGTTTACAAAAAGGGCGGTTGCCCTTAAGTGACTCAAAATAAAAATCAGAAAAAAGGTGTTCAGATTTAATTTTTCAGGATTCAGCATCTCCTACAAAGCCATTATAATTTTCAAATATCATCCTAAATTTCACCTTTTCTAATTGCACACAGCATTCCAATATTAAGTCTATCCCATAACTATACACCGTGGGTGGAATAAAAGATTATTAACAATTTCTTGACAATTACAAGTAAAAGTACTCATTTACAATTGTAAAAGTATGACTATGGAAATGTAATAAACTTTAGCATTTCATAACTTTACAGAGTATGCATTTACTACTGTAGAAATGCTGCATTCTAAAGCAATAGGCTATATGGAAGCTTCAGCCCTTAAGCAAAATGAAACCTAGCCATTAACATCAAAATCCAGAACAATGGTGTATGAATGATCAGTGGAGTGGCAACAACAAAACTGTAGCTGACAAATCCTTCACTTTAGATTCAATCAATCCAATGTTTAGAAGTTTACTCGATGAGTTTTTAAGAAGTGTACAAAACACTGCAATGAAATTTTGCATAACATTCACCTCATCCATTACACGTGGCAGCGATTTCCACATTCCTACCACTCTGGAGTGAAGAGCTTTCTTCTGAGTTATGTTTTGGACATGATGGTGAAAATCATATTCATCACCCCTAGAATTTGACTCCCTCACTAGTGCAAACATTTCTTTTTAACCCCTTAATATTAAATTCCTTACAAATTTAAAGACTCTTATCAAGTCATATCTCAGTTTTCGCTTTACTAAATAGCTGCAACCAGTTCAGTCTTTCCTACTAGTTGCAACCTCTTAATTCTGGCATTAACCTCATGGCGCCAGGGTCCTAGGTTCAATTCCGGCCTTGAGTGACTGTCTGTGTGGAGTTGGCTCATTCTCCCCATGTCTGCGAGGGCTTCCTCTGGGTGCTCCGGGTTTCTCCCACAGACCAACAACGTGCAAGTTAGGTGGGTTGGCCATGCTGAATTGCCCCTTAGTGTCCCAAGATGTGTAAGGTAAATGGATTAGCCATTGTAAATGTGTGGGGTTTCAGGGATATGGCAGGGGAAAGGGCTTGGGTAAGATGTTCAGTCAAAGAGTCAGCGCAGACCTGGTGGGCTAAGTGGCCTCTTTGGCACTGTAGGTAACTCTACGATCAGAAAGACCATCTATTTCCACCTCGGATCATCACCTGTCTCAAGTTCAACACATCTGCTTGTGGAAGTCTCATCCAAGCTTTCCCACTCCAGAATCAACTATTCCAAACACCTTCTGGCCTCTCTCCTAACCTATATAATTTCTTCAGCCCCTACATCCCTGAGAACCCCATGTTATTTCAACAATGGGTTCTTGGCATTCCCTACTATCTTCACCTCACCTTTGGCAGCTGTGATTTCAGCTGTCTGGGCCTAAAGCTCTGGATTTTCTTTCCTAAACCTCTGTGCCTATCAGACCTTGCTTAAACCCTGTCTCTGACAAAATTTTGTTACCCATCCTAATGCCAGTCATCATCTTTGGTTTGGTATCCATTTTGGTCCTATCAGACTTCTACAAAGAACCTTAGCATGTTTTCCTATGTTCAGATCTGGACTTCAACATTTGAGGCACATTCAAAATTACCAATGGAACAAAAACGGGCAGCATAATTTTACCGTATGTGATTTCAAGAAGAGATGGATGGGTAGATGCCAAATTAATATATTGAAATATGAGGTTTATATTTTGGAGAAAGAATAGTTACACTTAAGATGATTAAAAACTTTAAATTGTAGGAGAGACATTGAATTATAAATCTTTAAAGATTGGCAGACAAGTTGTGAAAAGTAAATAAAGGAGTTAAGATTTTATCAATTGGACCACGAAGCAGGAAATAGATGATAGTAACCTAAACACTGGGTATGCAGGAATTACAATATTTAGTTTAAGAAGGATTCAGAGGTTGTGGGGAGGGTGTAGAAGAAATGAATTAAGATAACAGGAAAGATAAGAGAAAATAGGCCCAATTCATTACAGTACACAAGGTTATGAAGAGTTCAAAGTGAGCAATTTGAAACTATGAAAAATTTAGGGAAGAGGCAGGAAAATGAGACCCAGACATTGCAGCTATCTCTGAGAGACAGTGGGAACGGGCTGTGGTCATTTTTGTGTTCTATAATGTATAGACAACCAGGAGAAAAAGCAATAATCACCAATCTATTGATGAACGGATTTAAATTTCTATCATAGCAGAACAATAAACAATTTGATAAAAGTGGTCAACAATGCAGGCAACGTAATCATAATGCTATTCTGGATTTTTTTCTACCTGTTTTCGATCTGGATCTTGAACCACAAACAGGAAATAGGATGAATACAAACTGGAGAATATCCACTGCTGCCATGTAAGCTGCTGTGAAAACCTGAAAACAGACAAAGATATCAAATGTGTATTCCTCACTGTTGATTTCTATCCAAAAAAGAAATGCCTAAAGCTTTGTAAGTGACAAAACCATGTGAAGTGACCAAGCTTGCATAATGGTAAAATCTTTCCAATTTAGTTTGGCTAACCTTTTAAAGATGTTTTTGCCACCAGAGTGGAAATGGCACACACAGAGATTCCCTACATTCACAGTTATGGCATCAATCAGAATTACAGGATGAGAATGGGTGGATTGGTCATGGTAAATTGCTCCTTATTGTCCAAGATGTCTCAGGTTTAGGGGGATTAGCAGGGTAAGTATATGGGGTTATAGGGATAGGGCAGATGGTGAAGCTGGGTGGGATGCTGAGTCAGTGCAGACTTGTTGTGCTGAATGGCTTCCATCTGCATTGTAGGGATTCGAGAAACACTGAAAACAGTGCAATGGGTACTCATGCCAAACTTAACATTGTAAACCTGAAAAACGTCATTCTGAATATTCTAACAATGTTATTGTGCCACTGGGTTAATATCAAAGCTTTACTGTCTGTCGAAGTCTGCAACTCACAACAGATAAAAATATAACAAATTGTTGGCATCCAAGGTGTTTCCTTTATGGAAAGGATATTTTGATTTGAATCAGGGAGCAAAAAAAGCCTTTTTAGTACCTGACTATATCAGGAATTAACTCCCAATACAGAAAATCAAAATGTTTTAAATTCTCCCATTTTAATACCAGCAACACAATGGTCATCATTTTTTACAGCTTTTACCAGTAATTAAGGCCTTGTGACCATTTTTCTATGTCCAGTGGTGTACACCACAGCAACAAGCAAGACTCCCTATTCAGATTTAATTAGTAACCAATGCCATTCTCTTTCATCACCTTGACCTATCCAAGACCAAAGCTAACAGTTTAATACACATCCACATCATTATGGGAACCTACTATTTCAACACTCTTCTTCCACAAAGAACTCAGTCAAGATGTAGGGACCGATGTCCCCACTTATAAAAATGCCCCCATTCCAATTACACTCATCATTGTCAAGCTCCATTGGTTCCGCACACCCAAGAAAATACATTTTAACATCCTCAATTTTAAATCTATTCCTTCTCTATTCTATCCTAATTCAGCAATTGCCTCCAGTGCTCCGGCAGCACGTCATCATTATTCTGTTCCACTATCAATAATTTTGCTCCTACAGCCACTGCACTGCTGTCTTCTCCAAATCCCTCTGCAGCCTTGCAAAAACACTTCTCGACAATTGTACTTTTGTTCCTCCTCGCTCACATCTTGGTATCAACATTGTTTCACACAAGACACTCCAAGATGTCTTCACAAAGGAAGCAGCTCCAACAGGAAAATTTCTGCATTATGTAAATCACTTCCGATAGACATTTTAGTTGAAAGATATTGGTAAATGTTACTAATATCTTGTACTCCCCCACCCGCCACCAAGATTTTGTTCCATGCAAGTCAAATATTATACTGCTTTCTATCTGTATTGCGTCCAATTGTCATGTGTAAATTAATGATACGTTTTAACACAGGTTCAATATTCTGACAGGGTTATGTTACAGACAGAGGGGATTATTTAAATCTGGCTAATTTCTCTCCTCATCACCTATCTATAAACAGAAAGATGATTGTGATTTGTTTTCCCAACCCCCCAGTTTTGCTGTGATCCAATTTTTTATTAATAATCCCACAGTAAATTCAAGATAGGCTGAACTCAAAGAGTTAGTTTATTTGCGCACACCCAAAATGCAGGCGGGAGGGTTGCAATGTTTTATAATTTAAAAAAAATACAGGGTAAGGTCTTAGTGCCTCACAATAATATTGCCAGCTACCCAAGTGGACAGGAGAACATGGTAGACAGCACAAATGATATGTCATGCAATAGCTTTACAAAAGTATAATTGTGCCCGTGGCATACTAGCCTATTCATGTCCATACATAACAGGCAGATTTTTGTTTTTGGCAGACACAGATAAGCTTATGGAGGCTCTCTACTCGCTGAAAACACAAGTTTGAATTGATGCAAAAAGTCCAAACTTGTACATTTTACATACATAAGGAAGTTATTATGGTTGTAAAAGATGCATTGTGTATTACCATACTAAATTATATTTAGCTTAAATCCAAAACAAACAATGTAGTAATGTATGATTTCTCACTGATTAAATAAAAAGCATTCAATGTTATGCAATATTTACTTAAGATGAATAATGCACGTATAAGGCATTTGAACAAATCATTTCTGTACTTCAGTATCCAAAACATGTAACAGAATGTAACAGGGCTGGAACATTCAAAAGATGAAATGAGTAAGTTTTAGATAACAAGATGGCTCAGGAAAACTCAAACAGTCGACAGAACCAGAGGAGGAAATGATGGATGAATTGATGAGGATCCATAAATAATTAGATTTTCAAAAGTAAACAAGATGAAAATAAAATCAATCATGGCTGGTACAAAATCAGAAAAAGGGAAAATTAAACAATAGTGATGCTGATTCTGTGGAAATTAGGGAACAAGGAAACAAAGCCTTTTGAGAAACTAGCAAGTTAAAAGCTGGCATGAGGGCCAATGAGAAATTCTGACTCTTGGTTCCTGGTAATAAGAAACCAACTGCAGTATAATGAGATTCATTGAACCATAACCACTAACCTGAATGCTCAGTTGCTTTGCTAGAAGTGCCCCAAACATGTTGCATATATTCCCCAGAAAAGCGTAGACGTTACAAGGCAAAGATTCTTCTCTCCAAGTTCTCCGTTTGCAACGGAAATAAAAGAGTCTGAAAACAAAAGTGAACAAAGGGAATATTGAATCAACAACACTGATCTTTCTGAGAATCAGGGCTGAATTTTGACTGCCAAAATGCAAAAGTTAAAAGCTTATTTATTAGTCACAAGTAGGTTTGTATTAACACTGCAATGAAGTTACTGTGAAATTCCCCTAGTCGCCACACTCCTGCGCCTGTTCAGATACACTGAGGGAGAATTTAGCATGGCCAACTCACCTAACCTGCACATCTTTGGACTGTGAGAGGAAACCGGAGCACCAATAGAAACCCATGCAGACACGGAGAGAATGTGCAAATTCCACACAGACAGTGAGTGACCCAAGCCAGGAATTGAACCCGGGTCCCTGGCACTATGAGGCAGCAGCACTAACCATTGTGCCGCAAGTTGATTATGGTCATATCAGGGTTAAAGTACAAAGAAATCTGGATCCAGATCCAAACCTGCACACCTCCAGTCTGAACTGAAGTGGAACAAGGAGTGGCTGACTAATCTGCTGGCAAGAAGCGGGCTGATTATTTAAATGTTAGGATGAAAACAAACAGCTTAATTGCACCAAATTTCCTAAGCTCAACAAAAATGGGTGTATGTGTGAGTTTAATGTTTTTAAGTCACTACTTGTGAGTCAGGAAGATCGGGAGTTTTTTTCTCCAGTTCCAACCAAGTACCCAGTAGACAGTTTTCCTGCAATCTGTCAGCTTCGCCCAGTCCTGACCATTATTGGACCGCCCCTTCCCCACCCCCTCCAATTGCCATTATGCACACCACCTGCCCTCCCCCACTGCTTTTGATTCTTTGAAGCAGGTTTCCTGTCCAAAAGAGCTATAGCTGGTCAGGCAATGGTAGAAACCCTAGAGAAAAGAGCAGGCCTCCTTTTAAATATTACAGCTCATTTGGGAAACCTATCCTTTTGGGATTCCTGACTTGACTATAGCCTTTGTTCACTTCTGGGCTAGAATCAGGCCTTTGATTCAGAAATAAAATCACAAGCAGATTAATCACAAAAAGTAAGAAGTCTGTAACCCTTTAAACCAGGCCTTTTAAAAAAATATATCACACAGAGAAATAACTTCGCAATTCCTGTAAAGGTTTTGGGAGATGAGTTTAAGTAGCTGTCATGGTCACTCAGATTATAACCAGAATGCTCTCTAAAAATTCTTTCTGATATATCCATAGTCATTAAATGGAGAGTCAACCACTCTGTTCAGTCCTCTGGTTAACATTTCACTTTATAGCTAATTAGAATTAATTAACAGCAAATTGATTGAATAATTACCATAGATCGTTGCCAACATACATCTACCAAATGATACGAAATGTGAAGCCATAAAACAGATCAAGCTGTGCAGAGCTTAAACATGGGTGTGTTACAGGATATCCTGGCAAAAGACAATGTAATATTTTTGACTAAATCATTTTCTTGCCATAGGACACAAGGCTCATAGGACACAACTGTCATTTAGTACACGCATGATGGTAACAGAACCCAGAATTTCTCCATTCCCTCATAATATTTGGCTTCATGGAAAAGATATGCACACATAACAGCAGAAGCTGTAACAGACACAACATTAACAATATAAACCTGAGTGGCAAAATTCAGATGCTGAACTCCATTTACACCAGACCTGGACGTCAGGATTAATGGTTTGCTGCAAACAGAAATCAGTAACTATTTGCAGTTTGCCTACATAACAGCAATGATTGAACTTCAAAAGCAATGCAATGATTGGTTGTACAACACTTTGGGAGATTGTGGGACAAGCACTATATCATTCTTAATTTAGTTTACATGTTGTTAAATGTCTCTCAAATTTTTAAGCACAGTTACTCTTACCGGTGGTTTAAGTGAGGAAAAAAATGTTGGTTTGTTACTAGAGTATTCTCATATTTTCCAATAATTTGCAAACATATTTAACTGGCAAATAGACTTCAGATTATGAGGTTATATTGAGGTTATCCGAGACTCAAAAAGAGCAGATTGTTATTTAAATGGAAAGGCAGATTGCAGAATATTGTGGCACAGAGGGATTTAGGTGCACTCATACATGACTCATAAGAAGTTAGCATGCAAATAATTAGGAAGACAAATGGAATGTTGGCCATTATTGCAAGGGGGCCATTATTGGCAATTGGAGGGGGTGGGGAAGGGGCGGTCCAATAATGGTCAGGACTGGGCGAAGCTGACAGATTGCAGGAATACTGTCTACTGGGTTGGAACTGGAGAAAAAAACTCCCAATCTTCCTGACTCACAAGTAGTGACTTAAAAACATTAAAAAAGTGCAGATTGCAGAACATTGTGGCACAGAGGGATTTAGGTGCACTCATACATGACTCATAAGAAGTTAACATGCAAATAATTAGGAAGACAAATGGAATGTTGGCCATTATTGCAAGGGGCTGGTGTATGACAGCAGAGAAGTCTTGTTAAAACTATAGAAGGCGTTGGCAAGGCAACACCTAGAGAACTGTCTACAGTTTTTGTCTCTTATATAAAGAAGGCATATACTTACATTGGAGCCAGTTTAGGGAAGATTTACTAGACTGATTCCTGAGATGAAGTGCCTGTGTTGTGAGGAAAGGCTGAGCAGTTTGGGCCCATACTTGTTGGCGTTTAGAAGAACGAGAGGTGATCTTATTGAAACATGTTTCCAAGGGGGCTTGATAAGGCAGATGATGAGAGGACGTTTCCACTTATGGGGGAAATCTAGAACTAGGGGGCACAATTTCAGAATAAGGGGGTGTCCATTAAGATGGATCAAGGAAGAATTTCTTCTCTTGGAGGGTTGTTAATCTTTGGAATTCTAAGCAGCAGTGAGGTTGGGGCATTGCGCAAACTGAGTGAGAGAAATTATGATCTCCAAGGACTGAAGAATAATGGGGCAAGCAGGAAAGTTGAGACCACAATCAGGTTTGTGAAATTTAGTAATATAGCCCGATTTGTCAAAATAGAAGAGGAGTTATATATGTACAGAATGCCTAACAAGATCTATTGATTATTTTTGAAGTACAATTATTGTTGTGTTACAGAGAAATGTAGATACTCTAATGAAAAAAATGTCTTGCAATCAGCAAATGAATACAATCAGAAATCTGTTTTTTTTTTAAGTGAAAAGCATTCATCTGGATACCAGATCTACTTGCTTTTCAAATAGTTCCATGTGATATCTTAACACCCAAATAGCCAAGACATTGGTTAAGCACCTATCTGAAAGATGTACCCAGGGACAGGCTAATTCATCCAAAACAACATGGCATTATTTAGGACTCCCACAGAAAATAGGAGACATCGAGGAAATATTCATTCAAGGTGGCACTCAGGAAAATTCCCAGTTTTCTACTTGGCCAATCTCTGTCTGTACTTTCAATAGGAATTCAGGGGCCAGTCGAGATGATTTTCTCAAGTTTATAATGGGGCTTGATTCGCTTTCAAAAGTTAAAACTCTTTAGTTGAAATCTTTAAAAAAGTGCTGGAAATACATAGCAGAAAACCTCTCAAATCTTCTGAATTCCATAGGTGAGGTGAAAGTCATTGCCCTTGCCATCACGGCAGCACTTGACTGAGTGTCGCATCTCGGACCCCTAGCAAAACTGGAGTCAATGGGAATCAGGGGGAAAAGATCTCCACAAGTTGGAGTCATACTGGCACAATGGATGATGGTTGTAATGGTTGGAGATCAATCACTTCAGTTCCAAGACATCTCTACAGGACTCCCTCGTCAGAGTACCGTAGGCCCAAGAATCTTCAGTTGCTTAATCAATGACCTTCCTTCCATCATAAGGTCAAAAATGGAGATATTTGTTGATGACTGTACATTGTTCAGCACCATTCACAATTTCTCAGATATTGAAACAGTCCAAGTCTAATTGCAGCAAGATCAGGTTTGGGCCAACAAATGGCAACTAACATCATGCTATACAAATGCCAGGCAATGACCAATTCCAACAAGAAAAAAACAAACAATTTTCCCTTACATTCAATGACATTATCATCACTAAATCCCCCACTATCAACATCTGGGCAGTAACAACTGACCAGAAACTGAAATGGACCAGCCACAGGACAGCAAATCAGAGGCTAGGAATTCAGCAGCAATTAATTCACTTCCTGACTCCCCAGAGTCTGTCCGAGGAGCAAGTCATGGAATATTCTTCACTTCTCTGGATGTGTGCAGTTCTAACAGCACTCAAGAAGATTGACACTATCTGGGACAAAGGACCCCACTTGATTTGTACCCATCCACAAACAGTCACTCCTCCACCATCAATGAACAGTGTATATCATCTACAAGATGTGCTGCAGGGACTCAACAATGTTCCTTAAGCAGCACAGTCCAAATCCACGAACACTACCATCTAGAAGGGCAAAGGCAACAGACACTGAAGTTATCACCACCTGGTGAAGTTCCCCTCCACGCCACTCACCATCTGGATTTGGAAATATATTGCCTTTCTTTCAGTGTCGCTGGGTCAAAATCCTGGATCTCCCTTCCTAACCTACACCTACGTCCTAACCTATATGTACCTACACCACATGGACTGCAGCAGTTCAAGAAGGTGGCTCACCACAACCTTCTTAAGGGCAATTAGGAAAAGATGGCCTAGCCCGTGATGCCCACATTCCATGAATGAATTAAAAAAACTGATACATGATCCCATCTTAGCTTGACAGACTTGCCAAGTACTTTCAGCATTATTTGTTTTTAATATCAAAATGTTTGGCCTGTAACTAATTGTTGACTTTTCTTGTTACAATTGTAAGTAGAAACAAAAATAGATGCTTAAGTTTAAATTTTTAAAATTTATTTATTAGTGTCACAAGTCGGTTTACATTAACACCACAATGAGGTTACTGTGAAAATCCCCTAGTCGCTACACTCTGGCACCTGTTTGGGTACACAGAGGGAGAATTTAACATGGCCAATGCACCTAACCCACGCGTATTCAGACTGCAGGAGGAAACCGGAGTACCCAGAGGAAACCCACGCAGACACGGGAGAACGTGCAGACTCTGCACAGTAAGTGACCCAAGCTGGGAATCGAACCCAGGTCCCTGGCGCTGTGAGGTAGCAGTGCTAACCACTGTGCCACAATGAAGCCCCTCCTGCCAGTGCCCCTATCTTTCCCAGGCTCAATTCATTTCGTAAGCTCTGAAATGCGTGCTCTCTGATCTGGCTGCTGGATTATGCATATATTTATTAACTCTTGACTACACCAGCCTATTGTACTGAGCCACACAGTAACTCCATTTCTTATCCAGTATGGAGCACTCTTGGAGCTATGATATTCCTCTCCTTCCTCACTCTGGAGATGGAGGTAAATGAGAATGGCAAAAGGCTTTAGAAAATTCTCCCTTCCTGTTTACTTGGTTACTAATTCAGAAGTGAAATGTTAGATACACTTACACAATGTGAGTGATGACCCAGAATAGCAGTGATAAAAGCCAGACTGCGAAGGAAATGCAAACTTTCTCCTGTATGAAGCAGTTGATCCAGTAATTCCAGTTCCATAGGGGAGATGATGCCGTCGGCGTCCCACTGCCCTGAGTTGTTCCTGCTGTCTGCTGCTCGCTGTCGGCGGCTGATCCCATCCCCACTCCAGGAAATTCCTTCGCTCAGAAAGTCATTGCCCTCAACGTGAGCAGCTCTCATTCACCACACCTTCCTCAATCCGCCTTCAGAATAAAACCCAACCTCTGAGCACAGGCCAATGTGGATTGTTCAAATGGCCTAACTGGGTACAGAGTGGCCCCCCAGGTTGACGCTGAGCTGGTTTAATTGCCACGGCTCGCTCGCTGGGGAGTTACCGCCGCCTCTTCCTGGTGACTCGGAGCTTTCCTCAAGGCAACTTGTGGAGGCGCAGAGTGAGTACCGAGCACTGGGCACAGCATTTCCTCGCTGCAAAACCCCCCTCCCACCTCTATCACTGCCCAAATCACAAAGCAACCATCCTAATGCTGCCCGTACAAAACACCCCCTCCACTCAACAGTCCCTTCCACTCTGAACAAACTTCTCCACTGAAAACGGGCAAGTTCCGGGAAGAAACCAGGCGCTTAATCAAAGCTCTTAAAGGCACCTCCCAGTTCAAACATCCTTCCAAATTTTCAACTTGTAATCTTCCACCCCCACTTTGTTTCTGGAAGGTAATCAGCAAGGAATCTTCCTGCGCTTCACCCAAGAGACTGACTCCTGTTATTGCAACCACACTTCGAAGGGGGTAAGAAACAGTATAATCGAGTATGGGAGACCATTCGGCCCACATGGTTCTGTGCCAGTTTTTCTCAAAGTAGTAACAATTACTTCCAATATAGTAAAAGCAAATAACTGCAGATACTGGAATCTGAAACAAAAATAGAAAATGCTGGAAAATCTCAACAGTCTGACAGCTGTGGGCAGAGAAAAGAGCCAGGGTGACTCTTAGTCAGGGCTGCTCCCAATTTTTTTTTGTTCTTCTCAAAGGTTTATCGAATTGCCTTTTGGAGTGCATTAATCAGGCACCACATTCTTGACTTTAACAACGATGCATTGTATATTTTTTTCTCGCAATCACCCCTCGTTCTTTTGCCAAATATCGTAAAACTGATTGCTGATCTTTCAGTTCCTGGCATAGATCCTCCTTATTTACTCCACCAAAAGCCTTCAAAGTTTTGAAAACTTGTACCAAATCTCGTCTCAACCTTCTCTACTCCAAGGAAAACAGCGCCAGTTTCTCTGGTCATTTCCAATAACTGAAGACTTTCATTCCTGATATCAGTCTAGGATATATCTGCCCTCTCTCTGAATCCTTGACATCTGTACTATGCCCAAAAATTGCCACAGTAGCCCAGCTGGGGACTAATTCATATTTTATTTCTATTTAGCATAACTTCTTTTCTTTCATACTTCACAGTATTTATAAAGCCACGGATTCCAGGTCTTTTACCAGCCTTCTCAACTCGTTCTGTTATCTTCAAAGACTTGAGAATGGAAACTTCCAAATATTGCTGTTTCTGCCCCCCTCCCATTACAATAATTGTATTCTCTCTTTTCAATCTTCCAACCAAAAAAACCCTTTTTGAATTAAATTTCATCTGCCATCATATAATCACAGCATGATAGGACAGTATGCTGCCTCAGTGCCAGGGACCCAGGTTCAACTCCTGCCTCAGGTCACTGTCTGTGTGGAGTTTGCACATTCTCAAGTCTGCATGGATTTCCTCTGGGTGCTCCAATTTCCTCCCAGAATCCAAAGAGGTGTGGGTTGGTTATGGTAGTGTTGGGGGAATTAGCAAATTGGTAAATATGAGGGGTTACAGAAATAGAGCCCGGGTGGAATTGTGGTGGTGCCGACTTGGTGGACCAATTGGCCTCCCTCTGCAGTGTAGGGATTCTATGCAATACAGGAAATCATTCAGTCCATCATGCCCCTGAGTGTTATCCAATAAATCTGACTCATGTCCTTTCCCCATAACCCAGCAAAATTTCCCATGAGCACTTATTCACTCCATGCTCACAGCTCAGGAAGTATCATATTTTTTGAAATACCGGTCACACTTTCCCAGAGTAGAAATTAATTACTAGGACTACTATCCTGCAGTCTAGAACACAAAAAATGCACCACTAATATAATTAAGCTAACAAACAAGAATAGGAATAAAATCTGGAACCTTTCATGATTTTTTATCTTTTAATCAATAATGTGAAGATTTTAGGAACTAAATGATCCAGGAAAGTAATCTTGAGAATTTTGAATTTAAAAATTGAATTCACAATCCAAATGCTGGAGAAATGAAATTTGCTCAGTTCCAACTGAAGGAAAAGATATAAGACTCCACTAGTCTGATATTGATTTGTCAAAGCTTCTTTCACTGTAATTTTCTGTTTATTTAATAGGAAACCACAAACCTAAGTTGAATGCAGCATTCTAACCAATTAAATATGAACACTGTAAAATAAACATCGTAGAAATCAATCATGGCTAAATGATGCAATGCTTGTATTTTTGTATTACAAATAAGTCAGGAATCATATTGCACTTCAGCGACTGCAAGTGAACTAACAATATACCACCAATATTTCTATTCATTCATGGGATGTGAGCATCACTGGCTAGGCCAGCATTACTACCCATCCCTAATTGTCCTTGAGGAGGGAGTGGTAAGCTGCCTTTTTGAGCCACTGCTATCCATGTGGTTCAGGAGAGAGGTCCAGGATTTTTGATCCAGTGACAGTGAAAGAATGGTGCTAGATTTTCCAAATTCAGAAATATATTGTAAATATCTAGACTAAAGACTATACAAGGCATAAATACTAAACACACAAGAAGCAAAATAACTACAGTTCAGCTTCACATAGCTACTTTTCCAACCAAGAGTCATATAGTGCATTCAAACCAAAGACGGTGATGCTCCTGTGCCTTTTTCAGCATACACAATTAGCAAGTTTCAGTTAATAATAATTATTTAACAACTATATCGTTTGTGGGGTTTCACAAATCTGCATCATCACAATTTCCTACTTCCACCACAGCAGCGAAACTCAACTAAACCCAGCCTTAGCTCATCAGCCACTGAAACCGTTACCCACGTTTTTATTACTGCTAGGCTTGATGATTCTAATACTGTTCTGGCCTGCTTCCCATGTTCATCTAAGAACCAAATAGAGTTTTTTAAGGTTATGTGGATATTGTGTTGCCTCTCGAGGTGAAGAGCATAATCAGAGACCATACAATATAGTCGCTAAGAAATCCAATTGTGAATTTACGAGGTGTCAGGAAGTTCGAGTACAGCATAAACTCCATATGGGCAAGTTGGGCCTAACTTGTCTGTGTCTGTACTGCATGTCTTATGTAATTCTTGGTAAACTCTACTGCCCATATCTTAACTTGCTCCAAGCTTTACCCATGATCCTTACCCTCACTAACCTTTACTGGCTCCCCATTTGATAATGCCTCAATTTTGAAATTCTCATCCTTGTTTTCTGGACCAGCCACATAAATACAGTGGCTACAAGAGCAAGTAAATATCAACCAAATCTGACATTCAATAGCATGAACTCCAAAATATCTTACTCATCCAGCACAGCCAGTTTAAGAAGTAGTGAAACTCCATTCCATTACTAATTGCAAAATATGGAGATTAGGTCTTCTTCAGCGCTTTTTACACTGCAAGTGTACGTAACCATTTTTAAGAAGATATTTCATATATCAAACACAGGTCAAAATAACAGAAGCCAAGTGATACATGCACATTTATTTTGTATTCTTTACTGCTGTATTCAACAGCAGGATCATATATTCACACCTTTGGAAAAGATTTAAAAAACAATATTGTAACAAATTCTGCATAGAAGATAGATTGGAAATTCCAAGTGAATCACAATGAATTACTTCAAGATGAATTTCATAAGGTTGTCTCTTTTATTCAGCATGTATTGTATAACACATTACTTTTCCTCATGACATGCTGCATATTCTCCAATTATCTAACGTCCATGTTATGTTCAGCTAATTAGGGTAAGTACCCAAATGATAGCAAGTGAAGTTCACCCATCCAGGTGTTTACAAAGTCTCCGTAATTTTTCCTTCTTGTTCCTGTTGCCATGCCTTTTCCATGGTTTTGCTGTTACATTTTCCACACTTGTTCCAGTCATCGGTGTTGGGTTAATGCCAAACTTTAATCCCATTGCTGTTTGAACTCCTTTTGTCAAAGCACGTATGTTCTCCTTTTACAAGCACACAATATATATCTTATTAGTCAATTTCAAGAATTTTGAGAATGTAACCAAAACTGGTTCAATTTACACGACTAAAGCGCTGTCACACAAAGATGAAGAATAAAGTCCAAGTTTGAGGATTTCATTGATGAAAGGATCCTGCAAATGGGGAACCAAGCACCTCAATCTTGAAACCATCTTAATCTGGTTACAGTAAAACTTGCAAGGAGATATTTTTTAAAGTCAGAACTACATGAAACATATCAGTTCTGTAGGTGGCAATCTGGGTACTTAGTCAGAAAAGGTTTTAAATTCTAACTTTTTCTGGGTAATTATTGGTATAAGACACAGTATGGTGGTTTAGTGGTTAACAACATTGCCTCACAGCTCCAGGGACCTGGACTGCATTCTAGTCTTGGGTGTTTGTGTGCATTTTGCATGTTCTCCCCCATATCTTCGTGTGTTTTGCCAGGTGTTCACACCCCAAAGATGTGCAAGATGGATTACCCATGGTGTGCGCATGTGCCCTCTGATGGAGCATATTCCAGCAGCTCCTTCAGCCAAACTGGTGCCAAATGTCATGCTTTGCACTTCTTTGGACCCCATTAAGACCGGGAAGGGGTTCTGAAGGGCATCCTAGAATGCCCATTTATATATTCTGCCCAATCATGCTCCACGGAGAGGTTACTCCAGTGACCCACTGGCACGTACCCATTGTCTCTCGAGACAGGCCAAGTATTGGTATAGTTCTGGTGGAACCATCTGAAATTAGTGATTTTAAATTACATTTTTGGATGGTTCCCAGCGCAAGGTCACTATCCTGGGGAAGTTGGCAGTTCTGAGCAATTACCATGCAAACTCATTTTTGGGAATTTTTGAGGATTCCTTGGTTCATCATTGGGTTCAACACTGGAGCCCAATATAAACAGTGCTTTGTCAAAATGTAAGGAACATGCAAATCATTTGATCAACAAGCTCAGAATCATTTCTTGCATTTTTGTTTTTACTCACATCAGGCTCTTGGCAATTGAAATCCATTCCACATTCATGGTATGCATCATATTTGCTGTATTTTCTTACCTGATGAAAGAAGTTTTTGTCCACATAATTTTCAATTTGTTTCACTTTAGGTTGTTTCCCTTTGAGCTGTGTACCATTTTCATCACCTAAAACAGCACATTCTTCTACTTTAGAATGCTGGTATTGGAAAAGAGCAGGATCAATGCCTGGTGGAGAGTGGCAGTACAACAGCTTGCCCTGGAATTTAAAGCAGAAAAAGTAGAAAATTTCTTCATATTTGGTTAGACTTTACTGCCAGATGCAAAACGACTGCTGTATTTGGTGACATATCAAAAGCAAATAATTTCACATGAAGCACATTTGGAGATTTGAGATGTGGCAAGGAAAACCATTCTCTTTTTGGATGACCATTTGCCAACTATCATACTTCTTGTGTAGCCTTCATTTCAGAATTAAACCACGATGAGAACTGAACACTTCTGTAGAAATTTAAGCTTTGGAAAAATTTTCCATCATTGCAAACAGACAAGAATGGGATTACAAAATATAATTATGTGCAACTTAATGCTCAGTAGGTTTTAACCTAACTCATGACCGCTACCATCCTGAAGGACAATGGCAGCAGACACATGGGAACATCACAACTTGGAAGTTCCCCTCCAAGTCACTCACCGTCCTGACTTTGAAATATATCACCGTTCCTTCACTGTTACTGGGTCAAAATTCTGCAACTCCCTCCCTAATAGCACTGTGGGTATACCTACACCTCAGGACTGCAACAGTTCAAAAAGGCAGCTCACCAGCACATCTTCTCAAAGGCAATTCAGGATGGGAAGTAAGTGCTGGCCTAGCCAGCAAAGTCCACATCCCGTAAATACATTTTTAAAACTCTCTGGAAAATTGGGGAATAACAGTGGCACAGTGGTTAGCACTGCTGCCTCAGGGCCAGGGACCAACTGGAACCAATTCCAGCCTCGGGTACTTGTCTGTGTGGAGTTTGCACATTCTCCTTGTGTCTGCATGGGTTTCCTCCAGGTGCTCTGATTTCCTCCCACAGTCTAAAGACAAGGAGGTTAGGTTGAATGGCCAAGCTAAATTGTCACTTAGTGTCGGGGGACTTGCAGGATTAACACGTGGGGCTACAGGCTGGGTGGGATTGCGATTGGTGCGGACTTGATGGGCAGAATGGCCTCCTCCTGCACTGTAGGGATTCTATGAATTATACTTCACTTCAATTAGAAGCAAGTTAAAATTACTTTCAAATTGTTCTTTTCCAAATGTAAGTCCAGTAATGACTGAATACATTTCCACCATCTTTTCAGGCAGTGATTTCCAGATCAAGTTACTTCACATCACAATTTCCCCCCCCCCACCTCATCTTACCCCCGACTTTTTTAAATTACCTTAAATCTGTCCTCCTGCCATTGGAAGTAGATTCTTTTTATTTACTTCATCAAAATCACTCAATTTTGAACACCTCTTTCAACCTTATTACAATGTCCTTCTGACTTCAAAGATCAGTCTACATAAACTCCCAGGTGTTGCTGCGTCTACATACCCTTTAAAACAGTACATTTAATTTATATTGCACCCCTCATTTTTCCTTCAAAAATGCACAATTTCACACGTCTGTGCATTAAATTCCATCAACCCATTCCTTCAGTATTGCATCGCCTGAAGTCTGTTACCATCCTCCTCACTGTTTACTACATTTCCAAGCTTTGTGTCACCTGCTAACATTAAATTCTGTAATAACCAAGTCCAGGTTGTTATCTTTATGAAAAATTAGTCTTAATACTGATTCCTGGAGAAATATATTTCCTCTAAATCTAATAACCCTGTTCATCAGTCCACTTAACAGTTCAACTAGTTTTGCAACTTAGTGTGCAAGAAAATACCCAGTAAACTAGGCATGATCATCTCAGCACTTTTTTTTTTACAATATGACAGCAAAAGTAGATCCATTTGCATGTATTCATTCATGACTGTAAACATTAACACTATACAGTCAGTTTACTTACTGTCACATAATCTTTCAAGATATAACGAGCTGCTCTAGGTTGATCTGGTTGTCCATGGGCAGTCATGAAACCTCTCATGTCTGTAAGATAGTAATATGTTGTTTAATGGAATGACTGAATTCTTTATTGGACTTTTCCTGTATTAGGAGTATTATGCTCTTAATAACATTACACTCCAGCCTAATTAAGATGTCCAACTAAAATAAAAATGTTTCGAGAATATGGCATTTAAGTGTTGACAATATTTTTAGCCAAGAGACTTGATTAAATTCTCTTCTCCCTTCAGGTAGAATAGAGAAGACGAACGGCACCCAGGAACTCAGTATGTAAATCTATGGTTCAAGAGGCAGGTCTGAGTTTATTATATGACAACCTCAACAGTAATACATTCTCTTTTCCCTCAAATGAGACATTGGGAGGTACGAGGTCGTTATTAAGAAAATGAAGTGGTAACTTGAGCTTACTCACATTCTACAGCAAAACAAGGTACAGTCTTTACGTATAAACAAAAAAAAAATGATTAGTACAAAGGACAAGTTCATTAGTATTAGAAATAAGAGTCACGTTAATAATTTGGGTACAGGTTTTTTGTTAGAACTAGAAATGAGTCCCTCAGCAGCACAGAGCCAAATCATAAGAGGAAAGAACGGGCAGAAGTCAAGAATATACTGTTTTAGGAGCAGAGATTTTGGGAATGAGGCCAATATGAGAAATTTCAATTGTGCCCACAAATGTGATTCTAGTCTATGACTCATCACTTAAATTTTAACTCATGACCTCTCAGTCTACTCACATACATACATAGCACATGTTGTACATAGCATGCACTGACCTTTACAATCAGTTCCTGATTTGAAAGTGGGAAGCATGGGGAATGAGAAAAATATTTCCCACAAAGGGAAATGGAATGGCATCAAATACTGATAAGTAGCCCCACTCTTGCATTTTCCCTAATAGTCTATTGCAGATGAGGCAGCACCCTGTCCCAAACCTTTCAGTGAAAGAAAATGAACAAAGGGGATGTTCAAAAGGGTGCAACAAATATAAATAAATATTTCAAAATTCTAGAAGATATGGCTTTCTGCTAAATTAAAATCAAGACTACTAATAGTCTTATAAAGCCAGACAATGAGTTAAAGTGATCATTTTCCACAATATAAATGCAACGTGAATAAAAATTGAAAATTTATTGCATACTTACATCCATAGGCATTTAATAATTCCTCAGAAGTAGGTTGCCTGTCTGGATCTTCATCCTCTCTGGGTCGGATGATGTTAATTCCATATGTGTTTTCCAAAACATGTCTTGGAATATGCTGGCAGACGTAGCCCGATTAAGGAACTCAATGTACACATGATTTAAAAATTGATGGGAATAGCTACAACCCACAAAATGTAGCAAGGCACTTTGGCAATTATTTTAACCAATTTAAAAACAAATATATAGGTAATGGGGGTGGGCGGGGAGAGAGAATTCAGTGCAGTGGGAATGATTTACACTTTAGGGTTTACAAACACCCATTTTTTCAAAGGTTTTTCTTTCACAGCAGCGATCAGGCCTCAAAAGATCTATCCATCGGGCCACATCCACCACTAGAAACAGAGGTGATTTAAAGGGACCTCACAGCTGTTTCCACATTTCCCATACTCCATAGTAGTCATTGCTGCCTCAGAGCTCACAAACCCAAAATCTCATCTCGTGACTCCCAGTTTGGAAAGCCCTGATATACTGTCTGCACAATAAAGGCTGCAGATAAAGTAAAAATATTTTTAAAAGTTTGTGCTCACTGCTATTAACCAAATTAAAGCCAAACCTTTCTGTGAAGGATTTATTTTCAGTTCTGGCTGCTTAAATCAACAGCTCTAAGCGTCAAACTACAAAGTCATTAATGTATAATGCTTAGTCAGGTCCACTCTGACTTGCAGCCAAAAAGAAAGTTGGCAGGCTTTTGAAAAATAAAATGGGTTCAGTATTGCTTCTTTATCAGAATGGTGCTAAAGGGTCAACACCCAAATTATTGAGCTGTATTTTCCCTATGGTAATGTTGATGTTCTGCTACGTCAATCCAATAATTTCTATTTGTGTAATTACATCAGAAACAGAAGTGTTTCAGTGTAATAGGCAAAAGTTTAATAAATTTTAATTGTAGTAGATAACTCATACTTGCACTTCAAAACGAACTATGTGACAGCTGAGTATAATGATCACTTAGTTTCTGAAGACTGGCAATACTGACATTTTATTCATTTGAATAGGATAGGTAAAAGGTAACATCATTTTGACAAGGGTTTATTATTTGAGAGGTTTCCTATGCTGCTCAAGTATAGTTCCATACTTTTTAAAGCATTATCAGGAAATTACCTTGTTCCCTCACAAAACGTAATGAGCGACAACAGCAGTAACATCATTTGGAGGGTCTGGAGATGTTATCACCAAGTTTTGTTGCAGGACAGGGGGTGAGAATTCCCATTAAACCAAAAGTAAACAATGAAAGCATTAAAGTACTCGAGCAATATTAATTTTCCATATTAATTTTCCCTCATGACATTTCACAACTAGCCTGTAAGATGTAAACTTGTCCAAACTAGATTTCTTGCCATCAATGGCTCACAGCTACATAAACAGAACTCTTACTTCCATTTCTTGAGTGATGTTGTCAATTGCATGAAAATAAATATACAGAGATAGAAATAAATGAACTTTTATTGCATTATTATACAGCAGGTAAGAGAAGGCTAAGTCTATCCTGGCGTTAGAAACAACTTAATTTGAGTCACTGGATTTTTAAATCATCAACATATACCAATCAGGATAGCCGGACACAGACAATTACAGTGACCATCAAGTGATCTTTGACATCCATTGTCTGAACAGAGTTCTTTGGACTTGCTAGTGATTCTGCAAAGACTTTATTTGAAAAGGTTTTATGACAATAAGAAACTCATTTACCACAGTAAAATTTCTAACATTAGCATATAGCGGAAGTAGAAGGTGCAAGTTAATTAAAAATGCCAGCTAACCAAGATGCAGGACAAGGTACACTATTTCATCCAATCTGAAAACTCCTGATATCATCTAGTTAGTGGCTGGGTGATCTTGCAGTATTGTGGATGATAAGGTGTTGCAAGAGCTGCAGGAGCACTTGAGTGAGTGGTGCTGAGGGAACATGGTGTTGCAGAACACCAGGAGAGTGAGACCAGAGTGAGGGCAGACTGCTGATAGCTACTAATGAGTTTCACAACTACGAAAGATTGTGACTGTTGGGGAGTGGTGAACATAACCACGGAGTAAATGTGTTGGTGCCAGTTTCTGAAGGAAGAGATACATCTTCAATCATAAAATGCATAATGACTTGTTATTAATTGTTTTGATGGATAGTCTGATGACAAGACTGACATGACCAATATTATTAGAATTTACATGAACATCTCTAGGTGTAAAATCAGAAATAGTAAATGAACCTATTGTGTAAGGCATGCTTTTTCGTTATACACTCTGTCATACTTCACTTTAGAAGAAGAAATTGTCTGTAGGAATTGGCCTTTGCATTGAGCACTAGAAAAATCTGAAGAAACTCAAATTATAGCAATAGTTGTCCCATTGAAGTATTTTTGTATTATTCCTGTGAACACATTTATTGTATGAAATCGCTATTGTATGTTAGTCCATGTTGAGTTGGAATCCTCCTTTAGGACTTATTGGTTTGGAGCACTGATCTATGTAAGGATACACTTCACTGCCAAATGTAAACTAATCCATGATTACATTGACATTCATAGCAAAATACAAACTAGAAGGAGTAGGCCATTCAGTCTGTCGAGGCTGCTTTGCCATTCATTTTGATCATGGCTGATCAAATTCAATATCCTGATCCCCACTTCCCCCCCAAGTCAATGGTGTTAACATCATTGAATCCCCCACCGTCAACATTATTGGGGTTACCACTGATGAGAAATTCAACTGGACTCACCACATAAACATAGTGGCTACAAAAGGAGGTCAGAGGCTGGGAATACTGCAGTAAGGGACGCGCCTCCCCATACCCCAAAGCCTGTCCATCATCTACAAGACACAAGTCAGGAGTGTGATGGAATACTCTCCATTTGTCTGGAATTATGCAGCTCCAACAATACTCAAGAAGCTTGACACCATCCAGGACAAAGCCCATGTGATTGCTACCCCTTCCACAAACATTCACTCCCTCCACCACCGATGCTCAGTAGCAGCAGTGTGTACTATCTACAAGATGCACTGCAGCAACTCACCAAAGATCCTTAGACAAACACAACCAATTCCAGCTAGAAGGACAAGGGCAACAGAAACATGGGGACAATATCACCTATAAGTTTCTCTCCCCCAAAACACCCAACATCCTGACATGGAAACGTACCACTGTTCCTTTGCTGTTGCTGGATCAAAATCCTGGAACTAGCTCCCTAACAGCATTTTGTGTCAACCCACAGCATGTGATTCAAGAAGGCAGTTCACCACCACCTTTGAGGGCAACTAGGGTTGGGCCATAAATGCTGGCCAGCCAGTGACACTCATGTCCCACGAATGAATAAAAAAAAGTGCAAGAAATGCAGTTATTAACGGATAAAGCAAAAATGCAGTTTTCCAAATTTTCTTTAGTGGGGAACCCCATCACTTCCAAATCAAAAGAATCACTTCTTTCAATCACTGAAGATTACTAATGTGCATAAAGCATTTACACACTCTTCAAAAGTGGTGAAATCAGGAATTATAGGTATCACATCTCTCAATTATAAAAAAAACAAATGAGACATAACTACTGAGAAGGAAAAGACAAGGCAATTATTTCAGAAATCTAATTTATATTGCTCGAGAAAAGCAGAATTTTAGGAACAGAGAGAATATGCCTCATCCTTTTGAAAAAGTTGGACTGGCACTTAAAAGAACCCAACACCTATGGTTTCCATTTCAATTAGTTATGAGAATAGAGTCTAAAGCAGCACAGATCTGTTCCTCCTGTTTCGCTCTCATTGTTCAACCCATTGTTGTGAGGGAGGAGAGGAAGAAACTATTGAAAGTCACACACTTACTCAAGATGATAAAAGGAAATGTCTCATCTGATTACAATAGCCTGAGCTCAGGAAGCACCTTAGAAGAAGGCAACAACATTTCGAGATTTTGAACATCCAGCCTCCAATTTTTATGGAGTGGAATCACTCCAGAGCATCATGGCTGAGATCAGAAACTCACGATGAACAATCAGCATTGTGTCTGTTCCCATAGTACGGTCACAAAGTAGTGATCCAAAAAATAAAGTCCTCATCCAACATTTCTACTTTTACCAGCTCTCTCAGCTTTGCTCTTCACTTCATGTTGCACACCACAATTTAATTTGCAACTGTTCATGAACAATATCTCACTGCAGAACTACAATCAACATGTCCATTCCTATATTCTTCAGTATTCCAGGTCAATTTCTGAGGGGCTATGATCACCATTAACTGTACATTTTACAGAGTAAAGCATTTTTCCACAATATACAATTCATATTTTAGTACAGCTTGATTTTTCTGGATGTATGATGACCAAACAGTCAGTGCCCACTGTCATTACTCTGCCAAACTAACAGCAACGTCTGGTGGCTGCACATGTGAAGTTAAGTGTCACAATACCCCGTTTCTCCATTGAGAGCACTGCTGAAGTCCTCACAGTTGAAGATCAATTATAAATCGCTGAAGTGATATGAACATCCAGTTTTTGTATGTCGAAAAATCGTTAAACCTTGTTAAATGCAGTGTAACCAAGTTTTTGATGGTGAGCCACTTATAATTATTGCTGAAACACCTCACTGGCTGTAAAAAGCTAAATCTTATATTTGCGGAATATCAAATTTTTCTGTTCCACGATAAATTTTTAGAAGATTTTTTAAAAAAGTTAATGACATTTCATCTTCCAACTTAACCCCATATAGATGTTCCAGCTTGTTTAGTTTTGTGAAATTATTAGAGCTCATGCTAAGCCTGTCTGTTACTTCTCAGAAATTCTATAATGATGGCTGCTTAGCCTGCTTAATGAAACTTGTTGGAAACTAGACTCTCCCTATAGCTGGTAAGATCAAATAAAAGGTTAGCAAAGATGAAATCCAGGTCACAGAGTTCATTAGGACTCTGTGGGCAGCTTTCTTCAAGCTTTGCTGCTGACTGCAAAATCTTGTAAAAAGTCTGACAACACCAGGTTTTAGTCCAACCTATTTGTTTGATAATATACTCACAAGCTTTCGGGGTTAGTCCCTTCGTCAGGTGAATGGAGAGTTCTGGCCTCAGACAGAGCATATAAAGCACAGACAGTTTAGAGATTACTGATTAGAATGCGAATCCTTACACCTAACCTGCTGTTCAAGACCTGAAGTGGCTGATAATGTGAGTGGAAGGAGCACTGATCACAGTTTAAAGAGATGTGTATTGTCTCCAGACAGTACAGTAAGTGAGGTTTTGCAAACCCAGGCAAGTCACGGGGGTTACAGATAGTGCAACATGAACCCAAGATCCCTGTTGAGACCATCCTCATGTGTACATTATCAGCCACTTCAGGTCTTGAACAGCAGGTTAGGTGTAAGGATTCGCATTCTAATCAGTAATCTCTAAACTGTCTGTGCTTTATATGCTCTGTCTGAGGCCAGAACTCTCCATTCACCTGACGAAGGGACTAACCCCGAAAGCTTGTGAGTATATTATCAAATAAATAGGTTGGACTAAAACCTGGTGTTGTCAGACTTTTTACTGTGTTTACGCCAGTCCAACGCCGGCATACCCACATCATGCAAAATCTTGGCCAGCATTATCAGCATTAAAGGAACAAATACAAGAATATTTTCCTCAATCCTCAGACCTTATTCAAAAATTTATTAACATCTTCAATACACTGAAATCAAGTTTAATTAGGCAAAGATGATTTGGGAAAGACTTATACACACAGCATCTCACATACTTTAAAGACAAAGGTACAGTGTTAAGGTAAATGGACTCTAAAAATACTGAGGGGGAGGGGAAGAATCTATTCAAATTCCTTTGCCAGTGCTCATCTTTCTCCTCCAACATAAATAAATAAGCTAAGGATACTTCCTTTTTGGTGAAAGCTATTGTTTTTGTCAGCTGAAACGCAGTCTCATGGAAACTATAGATGTTACATATCAAGTATGAAAAGATATACTTAAACTATCAATTGGGTGATTAGGATGAGTTCAATGCCCATCCAGCAACACACGTAAATTAATTCCCTCTGTTTGCACGTATAAAAAATGTTCAAGCACAATATTTTGCCAGCTAAGAGCCCCCATTACACAAGCCTGTGAGGTTGCAGTTTTAACTAAAAAGAAAGCTCTTCTCAGAAAAGGGAAAGGGGAATATATCTGGTTATTTCTTGTTAAAATTCTTCCCAAGTATATTGGTCCCTTTAATAATACTGTTTGCAAAAGACAGAATATTATTTCTTGGTTAATATATTAATACTTAGTAAATTCAACAAATTTGGATATTAAACTTTCTAGAAAGGATATTAAGGAAACTGGTGGTACATGATCTCTCATCTGGTCTATGGGTAATATTCCACTGCAGACCATTTCTGCTTTGGTCGAGACAAAGGATGGCATCACAAGGCCCGGACAGTCACACAAGCATAAACCTGGCTCCACGTACAGTGTCTGAAAGAAAATTATTCAGTGGAAATTTGCCGAACCCTTTAAGCTTGGATTCAGGATACTACCCAAATGTTTGATACATTAACTGCTCATACTTAGTCAGAAAACTATTTAATTACAAATATAATTACACATCTGCATTGTTTCAGAAAAGTTGCCGTTCACTCCAAATGTATGCAGCCTTGACAGATGGATTGAAAATTACCCCCCCCAAGATGGTTATAAAGCTACTCATCGAATCAAGATAGCATCAGTTCAATTCTTTGTGGACACAAGTCCACTTTAACATTTTTAGCAAACATACATGCACAGCAGCAAATCTTACAACTGAAAATGTCACAATGGTGCATTCAGCATCTTCTAAAGCATAGATAAGAGGAGCTTTACTCTGCATTTAACGTGTATTATAACTGATCTAGAAATGCTTATGTTAATTTTGACATGAAAAGATATCGAATTTCCAATCTTCACTATTGCTTAGAATCATTCAGTAAATAAATTCAACTGAGCACTAAAGCTTATCAACAAAGTTACCTGAAAATGTTTTGTATGGCCTGGAGTTGCAGATACAGAAACTTTTTTGTTTTGAAGAATGGTATTGATTGTTGAACTTTTGCCTACGTTTGGATAGCCTACCTATTAAACACAAAACACAAATATCAATACGAACAATGCAGTAATCAAACATTCCCAATTTACATTATACATCTCCCAAATGGAAGCACATTGAAATGTACAATGGATCATTATGTATTAAAAAAAGACAGTTGACTACTGAAAGTAGATGCTTAAAAGATACCTAGTATGCAAGTTTGCATTATAGAGATTGAGGCAAATGCCTAGAAAAAAAACCAGCTGAATACATCAAACTTCAACATTGCAGGTCTTAGACTGACTTCAACTAAACTGAGGCACCCATCAGAGAATGGAATTATAACAGCCAGCATTTGGAATGTGACTATTAATAATGGATTTAAAATAAAATACTATTAATACTTGAAAAAAACATTGTTTGCCAATATTAACAATTTTATTCCACAGCTTTTTGTAAAGCTACCCACTGAATAGTTGAAATTCTGTGCACATGCACTGACTTCATTTGACCCATCAGCTAACTCCCAAGTAGCTGGCTTTACCAGGTATCTATCCCCTTCCCGACACTACACATTCTTCAAAAAGCTATATAATTGACACTGAACATATTTTCCAACTTAAATTAGCCACCCACCCTGGTTACCTCGTGACCTACCCTGAATAACCAAATTCCTGATGTTCCCACCTCATCAACTGGAAGGCAGTCTGTTTTATTTTACTTTTGCCCAGTCTCTTTTTTATCTCGAGAGCTCTGTTCCATTTTTCCTTCAAGCAACAAATAAATATATATTTAAAACAAAAAGGAGAATTAAAAAAGTACGAAAATAGAAACAGAGGAATAAATGTATAAATTGAAGTAGGAAATTAAAATAATTTCTAGAAAGGAAAGAAAAAAATGAAACAGGATCTGAAATGCCATCTGGACGGACTAAATGCTACCGCCCCCTTGCCTGTCATGTTACAAACAATAACCAGAACAAAGTTCCTTCACTCACTAATCCCACTGTGATTTCATCGTCTTTCACACGATTTCCTTTGTGCAAAGTTTTAAAAATTTCCAATAGTTCATTGCGCTGCATCAAATGGCTCGAGTTACTGATGCAATTTTTTGCAAACTGTGTTGCATTGGAGCTTGAAGTACATGCAGTCCTGTCATTATCATTGCTGTCCACACAGCTATCAGTGGAGGTAAGATTTATATTAGTAAGGTCAGTCAAGGTCTCAATATCAGACTGGCTTATATTATTTTTCTTCTCATCTTCCGAACATGTTTCCCAAAATTCATCATCTTCGCAATCTTCATATTCTGCAGAGTCATCTTCATCTGTGTCACAAGTAGGCCACAAGTCTTCAGTATCAGAATGACTGCAAGGTTTGCTGGAGTTTTCTGCATCCCTTTCACTCTCTTTACTTCTCTCTCTTTCTGGTTCTTCTCCCTAAATATTATGAAATCAGAAGCATTTAGGGTGGAACATTACATTAAAGGCTAACTGCATAAAACAGTACTGAGATCAAGTTTTTTAGCCCAATGAAATACCCATGTTTAATAGAAGATAATATTAAAACAAGATGTGGAGTGGGCACAGTAAGAAGTCTCACAACAGGTTAAAGTCCAACAGTTTTACTTGAAATCATGAGCTTTCGGAGCACTGCTTCTTCCTCAGGTGACACCACTCACCTGAGGAAGGAGGAAGCTCCGAAAGCTCGTAATGATGTAAGTGAGGTGGTAAGCAAAGAATGATTTTCATACATCAATAGAATAAAAAACTTGATTGTCAATAAATCTGAAGGCTGTGATACAATAGTTAGGATACAAGAGGGATGATATTCAGGTGGCACGGTGGTTAGCACCGCTGCCTTCAACTCCAGGGACCTGGGTTCGATTCCCAGCTTGGGTCACTGCTTGGAGTTTCTTCCGGGTGCTCTGGTTTCCTCCCACAGTCCAAAGATGCACAGGTTAGATGAATTGGCTAAATTGCCCCTTAGTATTCTGGAATGTGTTGTCAAAGAGATTAACAGGGTAAATATGTAGGGGTTTCAGAGACAGGGCTTGAGTGGGATTGTTGCCGGTACAGATTCAATGGGTTGAACAGCCTTCTTCTGCACTGGAAAGTATCTATGATTTCTATGTTTGTTGAGCTAAATGCTCTCCATTCATTATTATATCTCTCATTCATTTTCTTACATTCCTCTTTCATAAGCATTAAATTAAATTCCATTAATACCTTACCTTTGCTTCGGCATCTAATCTTTTCCCTTCTGCAGTGGCTGACCAGAAGACGACCCGCAAACCTTCTTTGTCAAAATACCTTGCCCAAGCTTTACGCTGCTCACATGTCAAGAGATCAGCTTTATTCAGAAGGATCATGTTGTCTTTATCCTTCTGGACCTCCTTCACATAGCACTCCTAGGAACAGGTATCACAAAGTTTGGAAAAAAATAAATGAAATTAACAATTAAAACAGGCTGTGTCAGGAGATTTCAATACACAAGGATGAATAGCACCATTGTGGCTTTTATAACTTATCACTTAATATAACATGTACGGATGTTTTTTTAAAAATTGCACATCCCTCTCTGCTTGTGATCACTAATCGATTCACTCTCCTTACGTTTTTTCTTTCATTCTGAATATTTTTCTGTTTATGTTGTATTGTCTAAAAAGTGCAAGTAAAATATTCCCACATCTTACAGAGAGTACAGTTTCTCAGTCTGGAATCAAACACTACAACCTGTTAGACCAGTAAAAGGTTGAAGCCAGTGCTCTATGAGATTAGAGATAAGGGCTGCAACCTGAGTGCTGAGAGCTGCTGGAAGTGTAGAGTATTGCTGGAGCACCAGCAGACCTGGAGAGGCAACTGAGGCTTGAACTCAAAGTGAAGGGGCTGCAGCTGAAAGCAAAGAGTAACTGCCAAGCCAGCTGGATGGGATGTGATCTCTAAGGGTAGCTTTTTTTTAAAATAGCTGCATTGAGCCAGAAAACAATTGGGATTGTACCAGATCAGCAGAGACAGCTGCAGATGGTGCTGAATCATAGAATTGTTAGTGTAGAAGGCCAATTGATTCATCACGTCCACACCAACTCTCTGAACGAGCACCTCATCCAATGCCACAATGTTTCAATTGACCCTGCCGCCATCACACACTCAGACAGCACATTCCAAATCCTGCAAGAAAAATCTTTCATCTCAATTTTGCTTAATTTACTGATTACTTTTAGTTTGTGCCATCTCATTCTTAAACTTTTCACGAGATCCCTCATGACTTTGAGAGCAACGATCTTGAAAGTTGTATGGAATGTGATTTTGAATGATAATCTTTCTTGGAATGCAAGATGGAATAATAAAAACAGAAAGTATGCAATGAAAATAAGTAGAGAAGCAAGAAAAAATGCACTGTTTTCAATTTACCAAGAATGTGGCAAATGCCAATAAGATGTAGTAATTCAATGAAGTTAATTATCTAAGCTTTACAATAATATGGTTTTAATGCATTTTAAACAGGAAGATTTCCAAGTGTAGTCTTCAGACGAATCCAATTCCTTATGGGTGCAACTCATTAGGAAGGAGCTGATAGGCCTGGGTCTGAGTTCAAATCCCACCACGGAGACGGTGGAATCTGAATTCAATAAGTATCTGAAGACCACAAAACCATTGCTGACTATTGCAAAACCCATCTGGTTCAATTAGGAAATCTGCAACCTCACTTGATTTGAGAGTCCAGACCCACAACAATGTCTTATTGACTTTTAAATGCCTTCTTTAGGACAGAAGGGCAACTGTACAGGAGGGGTGGGAAGAATTTGAATGGGAGGGGAACTAGTGTCTTAGTGGGGAGGTTAGCTGGGGTGGTTAGGAATGGTTTAAACTAATAGGGAGGGGGGGGGGGTGGGGATGTGGCTGGGAGAGAGTCGGGTGAAAGGAAAATTATCAGGGAGAAGGAGGTTCCGAGGGACACTCGTGGGTTGAACTGTGTCTGTTTCAATGCTAGGAGTGTGACAGGGAAAACGGATGAGCTTAGGGCCTTGATGTTTGTGAGGAAGTTAGATGTGGTGGCTGTAACGGAGACGTGGTTACGGGAAGGGCAGGACTGGCAGCTGAATGTTCCTGGGTACAAGTGTTTTAGGTGTGACAGAGGAGGGTTGAAGAGAGGTGGAGGGGTGGCACTGTTAGTAAAGGAGAACATCACAGTAGTGCAGAGGGAGGACAATATGGAAGAGATAGGGATTGAGTCACTGTGGGTGGAGCTGAGAAATAAAAAGGGAGAGATTACGTTGCTAGGGGTGTACTATAGGCCACCCAACAGCCCGAGGTCAGTGGAGGAAGGCATTTGCAGGGGCATTTTGGATAGGTGCGGGAAGAATAGGGTGGTTGTAGTGGGTGACTTTAATCTACCTGGAGTGAATTGGAGGGGGCCTAGAGCTGGGGGTACGGAGGGAGAGGAGTTTGTGAAATGTGTTTTGGAAGGGTCTCTAGAGCAGTATGTAACTAGCCCGACTAGGGGAGGGGCTATACTGGATTTAGTGTTGGGTAATGAGCCAGGGCAGGTGGTTGAGGTAGAGGTAGGCGAACATGTGGCTAACAGTGACCACAAGTCCGTCTACTTTAGGATACAAAATGGAAAGGGATGAGTGCCGGCCGAACGGGAGTGTGCTGAACTGGGGAAAGGCGAGCTATAGCAGGATTAGGAGGGAGTTGCAGGACACTGATTGGAAGGGACTGTTAGCTGGAAAGTCCACGGTTGGCTTTTAATGGCAAAATGAAATGGTTGCAGGGGAGGTATGTTCCGGTTAAGCGGAAGGATGGGAAAGGTAGGATTAGAGAGCTGTGGATTACAGGGGGTATTGAAGACTTGGTCAGGAAGAAGAGGGGGGCGTATGTTAGGTCGAAACAACTGGGTACGGAGAGTGAGCTGGAGGAATATAGAGAGAGTAGGAGGGAGCTAAAAAGGGGGATTAGAAGGGCGAAGAGAGGGCATGAAATGGCTTTGGCTGGTAGGATTAAGGAAAATCCAAAGGCATTTTATTCCTGTATTAGGAGCAATAGAGTAATTAGAGGGAAAATTGGTCCTCTTAGGGACAAAAACGGTTGCATGGGTTTCCTCCCACACCCCAAAGATGTGCTCTTAGGCTGATTGGTTTACCAAATTGACACTATTCTCCCCTGAATCTGGCTAAGTTAGGGGTTCCGTTCGTAGACACGCAGGGTAGAATAGGTGTAGGGTGATGCGGCGGCGCAGGCTCGTTGGGCCGAAGGGCCTGTTTCCCGTGCTGTGTTGTTCTTTGTTTGTTCTTTGTTCAATGGCTTAGCGAGCCGCTCAGTTGTATTAAACCTCTACAAAGTCTACCAAAGGGAACATAAACAGATGAACCACTTTGTATCGACTGAGCCACCAGAGACAACAACTGCAAATCCAGCCTTGTCAATCCTGCAAAGTCATCCTTATTAACACCTGGGGCTTGAGCCAAAATTGGGAGAGCTGTTTCACAGACTAGTCAAGCAACAGCCTGACAGAATCTCCCAGTTACAAGCAACATCATTCCTGGGTATGTTCAGTCTCACCAGCAGACCTAGAGGTGGTGACACAGTCGAATACCATCGGGGGGAGTTGCCCCGTGAATCCTCCACGTCAACTCTGGACCCCACAGGCATCAGGTCAAATATGAGTATGGTAACCTCCAGCTGTTACCACATACCTCACCCCCTCAGCTAATGCATCAGTATTTTCTGCAAGTGGTGTTGAACATGGGTGGTCTATCACCAAGAGTGGCTCGACAGCATTATCACAGATCTAGGTGGCCAAGTCCTAAAAGACATAGCAGCTAACTGGTGAGGGAACCAACAAGATGGAAAAATGTGTCCAAAAAAAAAAAAGCTGAACTCCAGAGGTGAGGTGAGAATGACTGTCAATGACATCAAGGCACATTATGGAGCCCTAGTAAAACTAGAGTCAATGAAAATCAGGGGGGGGGAAACCCTCGCAGGCTGGAATCATAGCTAGCATAAAGGATGATGGTTGTGGCTCAGTTATCTCATCTTCAGAGTCCCTTAGCTTCTCTGGATTTGCTTCCTTGTCCATTACTCCATGGTATGGCTTCCCTTTTTCTAGCAGAGCTGAGAGCCATTCACTCGCTAGCTTCCTTGCGCCAACTGCTTTTTGCATTCAATTAAATGCACTGAAAAAGGTTCAGTTAAACACATTCAAAAAGGTTTTTTCTTAAAGGGGGCCTCTGGTTGCTAAGCAACTGCTCATTCTTTCCTGTTATAAACACACTCATCACAATAGTTTGAACTGAAACCAAAAACCCCCATACGTGCAACCACTTTTGTTTAACATGAATCCAACTAGACTATTCCTTTCCTCCACAAAAAACACTAAATTCTCACTTAAATCTGTGTCTTACCTCTAAAATGTAGCAATTTAAACATAGGTCACTTAAAACTCTCTGCTTCCTGACAACATTTCAAGTGAAGCAATATAACTACACCGCTATCTGTAGCTGGGTTTTACAAGGACTATTATGCTTTTGGTCTCAATTTGAAACAATATCTGTATTGTAAATTGAGATGAAACTGTTTACTACTGCCAAAAAACAAGCAAGAATCAATAATCAAATTTTTACTCACCAAGTCTTCACACCGAAAAAGCAGTGGGTTTCTAGCATCAACAATCTGAACAATGATATCACTGCAGAAACAAAATGAAGAATCAAGTGGTACAACATTACATACAAATTCCAAGTTTACAACCACACTGTACACCAACCAGCTGTACCTATGAAATTCATAATGATCTTTTGTAACTAACTTTGACAACATGCATTCAATACCTATCCCTAACATCACGCAACTCACACGAGGAGTTCAGTCTCAGCTGGGAAACTTGAAGACGGTGTCAAGCAGAGTTACACCAGAATAAAGTACACAATACCAGTGAGAGCTTTCCATGTTACATATTATCAGGGAGAAAAATACAGCTTACAACTATTGTATACTTCACTTTCATCACACCTGGGGGGTGGGGGGGGACATAAAATGCCCAAGATCTACCAAAACAGCTTTCTGATTCCAACAGAATTCATATTCCCTAAATAACAAAGTAGGGATTACTACACAACACATAGCAATAAATTTAGAGTTCAATTCAAATTTAACAAAATTCACAACGGTAGAAACACACAGCAAAACTAAAATACATTCAAAACAAATATCCATCCAATTTAAAATATTCTGCTTAGAATTCCGAGTTTTTGAAAGTAATAATATCTGGATATACTGGAAGTGAGTCCCTATAAGTGCAGAAGGAGGTCATTCAGCCCATCGAGCATACACCACCAACAACAATCCCACCCAGTTCTTATCTGCGTAACACCAGGTAGTTGCCCTACTAGTCCATACCTTCTCTCAATTACTCTCCAGAGTTGGCGCCAAAAGTCCAAATTCCTTTCAAATGGAGTCAGGATCAAGTTCTTGTCTTCCTCCAGCCTGGACACAAAGTGATAATAATAAGTGAATGTGTTCAAAAATAGTTATTAAAATTTTTAGGTTATTCTTGGAAGATATAATGCAAAACAAATGCATTTTTCCACAAATTCAACATATATATCAATAAAAGTGGTGCCAAAACACTATGACTATGACTTTTACCAATTAAATTCAAGAAGTCTGGAAGTTGGCTCATTGTCACGATCATTTAACTCAAATAGGAGGACTACACCAAGCAAAGTTTTCATATGGAGGAAATTTCATACGTGCTTATAACTTGAAAGCAACATAGCAGTATAGTGGCTTTCATGTTAACATTTGTACACCAGATAACAGCAAAAGGGACAGAGACCTGTGACAATAGGACACTATTACTTCTTAGAGTTTACTACTATTTCACTGCAGTTTTGGATCAGCAGAAGTTACACCTAAAATGGGCAGGTGCTTCTTGACATGGTGCTGCCATTTTTATGCCTTTTGCAGTATTTTCCTCACCCTCATATCAAGTCCATAAAACTTCCAAATCTTGTTCATATACTACAGGTATTCAGGGTTGTTTGGAATTAATTGCAAGTGAAAGTTTGTTTAGCAGCAAAGTAAGATCTTTGTTTAAGACCTTTGTTCAGTAAACCAGCTGTCATCTTCATTCCAGGAAGCTTTCCCTTTCTGCCTTAAACAAAGCTTTAAAGAAAGTTTTAAGACTTTTCTTTTCGTTTGAGAGATTTTTGGAAGAGGTTGTGAGATGCTAGACTACAGTGATATTCTGTACCCATTTACTAATACCCCAACCCTCATATACACCATTTCACTAAGGTTTCATTCAATTTTCAGTCAAAGGTACAGAGAGAAATCAGGAAAATCATGGCACAAATTCCAAATATACATTTATAAAGGAGTATATATTTTTCTGCTTAAAATTTCAAGATTCTAAGTTCAAATCAATACAGTAATTGAAACAAAATGGTCTTTAGTTATTCAAAAGTTATTTAAGTTTTTTAAAATTTATTTATTAGTGTCACAACTAGGCTTACACTCATACTGCAATGAAGTTACTTAGAAAACCCCGAGTCGCCACACTCCGACACCTATTCGGGCACACTGAGGGAGAACTTAGCATGGTCAATTCACCTAGCCTGCACATCTTTAGACTGTGGGAGAAAACCAGAGTACCTGGAGGAAACTCAGGCAGACATAGGGAGAAAGTGCAAACTCCACACAGACAGTGACCCAAGCCCGGAATCAAAGTTGGGTCCCTGGCACTGTGAGGCAGCAGTATTATTGTCCAATTAGAAAGTCCACCGAATCTGACATGGAATTAATGTTGTTAAATGTTTAAAAAAGACAACAGGACACTAGTAATTAACAGTCACCATCGTGTATTTCAAGTACTTGGATATCAGAAGTAGTGAGACTGGTAGTTTTCAGGTTTAAGTAATTTTCATATACAAAGTTAGTATTTAACTTATTAAAACTTCTAATCACAATCACATCAGCCAAATTACAGTTAGTACAATCTACAACACTCACTGAGCCAGCTGTCGTCTCCATTCCAGGAAGCTTTCCCTTTCTGCCTGTTGCAGCTCTTCAGGCGCTGTATTTTCATCCCAATGAGGTCTACATACAAGGCAATCAATTAAGAGAGGATCAAAATAGAACTTCAACAACTTTTAATTTGGCCAACTACATGCATGATTTGAGTGGTAAATTTTGTAAAACTCTACTGAATAGAGCAATCAAGCACTCTTGGGAAATGCAGGTCTGAAAATCAATCAGCCATAATTCATGATTTTCCACAGGTGTCAACATAGCTCAGCAAGGAAAGGAGTAATTAGACGAGATGGTCTTGATGTCAGATAAGATACGGGCAACAGAATTTGATACGTCAAGTTTTCAGAGACGTGAGGATGGGAGGCAACTTGTGAGCATTGGAATAACTTGAGTTTGGAAAGGATAAAGGAATGAGGATTTCAAAAGCAGAATGCTGAGGCTGAGATAATGTTATGCAGGTATGCATGATAGTTGATATTGGTCAGATTGGAAGAAATTAAAACTAATGTAAAACTGGATGTTTGACATTCAAGGTTTCATTCAATGTATGAAACTGATCTTAGATCTGCAGATGATGTTGTCAAGCTGAAGATTGGCTTAACACCAGAAAACCGAAGGAGTGGAAAAAGAAGCTATTTTTAATTTAAAGCAATAATAAAATTAATTTTACATTTGACTAAAATTTCAGTAAAATAAAGTTTATTACACAAACACTACATTTTAGTTTAAATCAATATTATTTAAAGGTTTTTATAATACATAAGTTAATATTTGTACACCTTAAATCAGTTAAGATCTTATGAAGTATATCATCCTTATTGAAGCAAAATCAATATTGCAATCAAAAACACAATACTCTGCAAATTCAAAAGCTTAAAAATATCACAACGAATACAAAAAATAAACATTAAAGTATTAAAAAGCAACTATTTAAAAGACCTGGAAGTAAACATTACTTAAATGAACATGACCGCAAAGGAGGGCTGTATCCACTCTATTGGGACATAAGCATAAAGGTAATTTTAATACTGAAACATTAACAATCTGTCAGAAAACAGAGCAAAAAATCACTTCAGGTGCATTTTGAAACAGGATTGTTGAGAGGAAAGGATACAAGGGTCAAAGGAAAAATTGATTGGAAGAAGAAATTAAACCAAACTTTTAAAATAATTTCTGTTCTATTTTTGATTATTTTCACAAATCAAAATCTCTCAAGGATAAATATTTGAACACCTGCCCACCTTCTGGGAATGCACAGAAATTGCTTATTTTCTTCTTGGAGCTTCTTAATTTTTTTACTTTCCTCAGTTGTCAGCAAACCACTTCTGTCCTCAGCAGAAATAATCTTAACATTCAGCTTCTCTATCAAGAGATAAATTTAAACTTTCAGTTGAAATGCATGTTAAAACTGCTCTCAGATAAGCATCACCAGGCCATCAACAAAACAATAATTTGCATAAACACTGCTGCTTCAATCAAGTACAAGTACACAGCAATGATAAATGAATAGCACAACTGCCACAAAATGCTGATGTAGAAAAAGAATTCTTACATACTGTATTACATAAGAACATAAGAAATAGGAGCAGGAGTAGGCCATCTAGCCCTTCGAGCCTGCCCCGCCATTCAATAAGATCATGGCTGATCTGTCGTGGCTCAGTTCCACCTTCCCGCCCTCTCCCCATAACCCTTAATCCCCTCTCTTATCAAAAACCCATCAACCCGCATCTTAAAAATATTTAGCGAGGCAGCCTCCACCACTTCAACGGGCAGAGAATTCCAGAGTTTCACCACCCTTTGAGTGAAGAAGTTCCTCCTCAACTCCGTTCTAAACCGCCCCCCCCCCTTTATCTTGAGGCTGTGCCCCCTAGTCCTACTGTCTTTTTTGAGCGGGAAGAGTCTCTCCACCTCTATCCTACCCATCCCATTCATCATCTTATACGTCTCAATGAGATCTCCCCTCATTCTTCTAAACTCCAACGAGTACAAGCCTAGTTTATTCAGCCTCTCCTCATAGCTCAACCCCCTCAACTCCGGTATCAGCCTAGTAAACCTCCTCTGCACTCCCTCCAAGGCCAAAATATCTTTGTGCAGGTGCGGCGCCCAAAACTGCACACAGTACTCCAGCTGCGGCCTCACCAATGCCCCATACAGCTGCAGCAAGACCTCCCTACTTTTATATTCAATCCCCCTCGCGATGAAGGCCAGCATCCCATTCGCCTTCCTGACCACCTGCTGCACCTGCAAGCTGGGTTTTTGCGACTCATGCACAAGGACCCCGAGGTCCCTCTGCACCGTCGCCTGCTGCAGTTTTTCGCCACGTAAGTAATAGTCCTTCCTACCATTATTCCTACCAAAGTGGACCACCTCACACTTGCCAACATTAAATTCCATTTGCCAGTTCCTGGCCCATTCGCCCAGCCTATCTAGATCCTTCTGCAGACTCTCCACACCCTCCGCACAATTTGCCGTTCCCCCAATCTTGGTGTCATCAGCAAATTTCGACACCCTACACTCGGTTTACCTACAAAATCACATCAAAAATCATACATCTAGATGCACGGTTAACAAAACCCTCCCTTTTGTCACTCATTTAATCACATTCTTGTTCAAACACTAGCGGATTGCACATAGTACTTGCAGAAAATTTGGGGCAAAGCATATTTTCCTGAAATGCATTAATAAAGCTGCAAGAATTGAACCAGGATTAAAACCAATTTTATGAAGATTCACCTCGTGGTAGCAAGTTCTGGATGAGGTAATGGGAACAGTATGTAGAAAAAAATCTCTTTTCCCAGAGAAAGACATGCAGCCTGTCAAAAGCACTGGCGAAAGCTTACAAGCTGGGTAATCATGGCAGTAAAAGCATTTTAACAAGGCAAAAGGAGCATAAAGACTTTTAAGGTGGAAAGCAGATCCCATAAAGTCGGAGAAGTGACGAGAACAGTTTGCAGAATCAGAAAGAGTCTAAACATATTAATAAACTGTTTATTTGACCAGAGACAAAGCACTTAACCAAGGGAGGAAGGAACGTAGAACAGTTGATCCAAAATTATCTGAAAGTCAGGAATGTTAACAATACACAGAAGTACAAGCCTGTGAGAAGTATGTTTCTACTCTTAGTGTTAATGCCTATTAAAAAGCAGAATTACATCTATAAATTGGGCAGAAGAAAATGAAAAAAAATGAAGAAAATGCATCTTAATTGGAGGGAGAGAACATAGGACAACACATAAATGGAACTGGTCATGGATTTGTCTGTTAACAAGAATTAATAAGAAATGATGAAATGTAATCTACCTAACAACAGGGTGACTCTGTCTGACAATAACAGTAACTCACATTCAAAGAGGTTGATGACGATCATCCTTTTCCCAGTAATGAGATTAGCAAATATCTAGATAAGATCAGATATAAATAGCCCCACCATTAGGAAGTAGTTTACCGAGATGAGGGGTCAGGGGAGCATACAGCTGTTTGTCAAGGAATGTAGGAGAGACAGACAGTCTAATTTACAGAGAACAGAATCAAAGACAGCCTGGGATACAGTTTGGTTTATTGTCACATGCATCAGTATACAGCAAGATGTATTGTTTCTTGCACGTTACATAGACAAAGCATACTGTTCGGAGAGAAGGAAAAGAGACAATGCAGAATGTAGTGTTACAGTCATAGCTAGTATGTAGAGAAAAGTCAACTGAACGCGAGGTAGGATTATTCAAAACTCTGATGGCAGCAGGGAAGAAGCTGTTCTTTAGTCGATTGATACATGTCCTCAGACTTTTGCATCTTTTTCCTGATGGAAGAAAGTATGTCTGGGGTGCTTGGGGTCCTTAATTATGCTGGATAAAAGCAAATTACTGTTGGTGCTGGAACCTGAAACCAAAAGAGAAAATGCTGGAACGTCTCAGCTGAGGCTTTCCAGTGTTTTCTCTTTGGGTCCTTAATTATACAGGCTGCTTTTCCAAGGCAGCAGGAACTAATTGTCAACTCCTGCAGAAGCAGATGGGCCAGTTTATTGTCTCACTGCAAGCCAGCTAACAGCAAACATCCTTTGTAAAGTCTAACAGCTAAATTAATGAAGAAATCTTCGTAAACACAGTTTAGCTATCTTTGGTTAACTGGGGAAAGATGCTTCTCAGACTGGATCATCCTCCTGGCATTGTGTGGTAACTATAAGCGGGATTTGACTTGAATTTTTGTTTAAGGTGGATGTTGTTTCAGGAATGGGGAAATCTTACTACGTTCAGGTATCAGGGATATAATTTGGAACACGGGGTTATTTCTAGAGAAAACTGTGTATATATGTATTACTCTGGGGTTTACATCCTTATAGCATTATAGTTCTGTTCATTTGTATTTATCTTTGCTTTCATTTAATAAACAGCCTTTGTAATTGGTACACTAATGGGCTGTTTATTCTTGTTTCATGTGACTCCTCACACCATTTCAAAAACAAAACAATATTATACACCACGAACTGGTGTCTCACTTTTGAGATGCCCTCACAGATAACATCAGCGCAATTTGTGATAAACTCCATGTTTAGAGTTCTGAATTAAATTCAACATGTCTTACCAGCTACGAACTCTGTGCCTGCCAATTCTGCAGTTGCCAGGAATTCATCTAAAGTACTTTGCTCTGTTACCGATTGTAGGTTGAGCCGACCCCAATTATATCCATCATTCAGCTCACTTGTATGAAGCTACACAATAGAAGAATTAGATTCAATTATTAAAACATCATCAATAACAACATTGAGTCAAGGTGAGCATACAGGAATTTGAGAGATAGTTTCTTTGGATTACTGGTAACAAAATCGTAAGTGCAAGTATAAAGCATGCTTCCCTGCTTACACTTACGCTAACTTTTCCACGAATAAAAGCTCAGAACTAGTCCAGGTTACCTTAAATTCAAAAATTGCCATAAGTACAATTCTAAAACACAAGTTTGAAAATCACAATGCCCCAATACATTATAAATAATACACTGCATTATCAAAAATCCAGGCACAAATTATTTTTTCTGGACAACAACTTGCTATAGTGTCTTGAAATATGGCAAAACAGTGCAATGGCCATCGAGGCATAAACAAACAGAATTATACGTCATACAAGGAGATATTAGGTGACCAAAAGCTTGGTTAAAGACAGGAATCCGAAAGCAGCCCTCAAAGGATTAGAGGGAGATGGAAGTGTAAAGAAATTCAGGGAAAAGGTTCCAGAACATAGAGCCTAGACAGTGATGGCCAGAAATAGGAAGAGAGGATTATGACAGGGATTTAAACACAAAGGTGAGAGCGTTAAAATAAAGACACTGGGAGACTCAAGAAAGCATTAGGCAGCAAGGAAATGCGTGATGAATGAACAGGATTTGGTATAAGAAGGACAATGGGGTGCAGTGCTTTGCTCCAGTTTCTGAACCATGAGACATCATTGATCACCAGGATAGTTGAACCTGGATGCAAGGAAGTCACAGATGAGTGCTTGAGGAGCAGATGGATAGAAGTCATGCACATGGAAGGTGGCAGTCTTGATGAATCATAGAATCCTCAAGTGCAGATAGAGACCATTCAGCCCATCAAATCTGCACTGGCAACAACTCCACCTAGACCCTAACCCCATAAACCCTTGTATTTACCCTGCTAAGTGGGGCAAATGGGATCAAAAGTTATGGGAAAAAGTAGGATTACGCTATTGAGTTGGACGATCAGCTATGATTGCAATAAATGGCAGAGCAGGCTAAAGGGCCAAATGGCCTCCTCCTGCTCCTATCCCATATGTTTCTACATTTAATCCTCTGACAATAAGGATCAATTTACCGTGGCCGGTCAATGTAACACGCACGTTTCTGAGCTGTTGTAGTCATGATGTGGAGATGCCAGCACTGGACTGGAGCAAGCACAGTAAGAAATCTCACAACCCTCCCGCTTACAGAACAGGACTCCCACTCACTTAACAAAGGAGCAGCGCTCCGAAAGCTAGTGGCTTTTGCTACCAAACAAACCTGCTGGACTTTAACCTGGTGTTGTGAGACTTCTTACTGTGGGAGGAAACCAGAACACAGGGGGAACCTGCAAACTCCACACCATACCGAGAGTCGGAATTGAGCCCGGGACTGTGAGGCAGCCGAGCTGATACTGTGTTAACTGTCCAACCTGAGACAATGGCACCCCGCCCCCACTCTCTCATTCAGGGGAATGAAACTGGTCTGATGGAGCTAGAGGCCGAAGATCAAACGTCTGAGGAAATATCGAGCTATCCAAATAGTCTGACAGCAGAACTGAGAGAGATGATGGACGAGGGTGAGCGTGGGGAGAGGGGTGACTGTGTGCGGGGTGGGGGGGTGAGAATTGGGGGGGAAAGTGCGGGGAGGCTACCCAGGGGAGGAGGTGAGTGTGAGGCCGCTCACCCAGCAGTCCGTTTTCCGCAGCCTCCTCCCGGCCTGGTTCTTGTCTCTGATCAGCGCTCGGCCCAGGCCGCCGCCGCCACCTTTCCTCTTGCCCATCACCCCGGCTCTGCGCAACCGCAGCGGCTCGTGGCCGCGTTCCCCCCCTCCCACGTGACGTGGTGACGGGCTATGCAAACAAATGCTTCCGGCGGCTCCAGCAGCTCCGACACAAAGGTTCCGGCTGCTCGGTTCGCAGTCCCTCAGCAAAGTGCTCCCTTCTCCAGCCTTTCAAATTCCTTTCTCCTCTGTCAGTTTGTTCTGTCTTAAAGAAATATTATCAGGAAATTTCAAATTGAATCAGTATGTTCCTGTTCAGAAAGTTCTGCAGGGATGTTTGGGTGGATCACATTACTTGATGCAATACAAATGTCTCTTTGCAGGGTTAAAATCATAATGAATTGTTGGGCAGCTCGAGGGTGGGTAGAGAAATAGACCATTCATTGTCTGATCTGTATATAGATTTCCTCATCTTAGATTCATATCCTTTGATATCCTGACCTCAGAAAAAAATGACTCAATCTTGAAAACATCAAATCAATCAACGCCCACAAGCTTTAGGGCGAGGAGTCCAGATTTTTCACTGTGCAACGAGTGTTCACTGACTTTACAATGGATTTCTTTAAAGTTAGTGTCCCCAATTTCTGCTGATTTCCACCATCACGCCTGTTTCGACCTTATCAAATCTCTTTAATATTTTGAACAGTACAGCCTATTGATCCATGGTTCGCAAGCAATCTGTCCAGTTGTAGTGGTTTACAAATGATGTGACTGCAGAAAGATATTCATAGAAACATAAAAGTAGGAGCTGGAAAAGGCCATTCAGCCCTTCAAGACTACTCTACTATTCATTACAATCATGGCTGATCATCTAACTCAGTAGCCTGTTCCCACATTTCCCCCATGTCCTTTGATCCCTTTAACCCCAATGGCACAGTGGTTAGCACTGCTGCCTCACAGTGCCAGGGATCCGGGTTCAATTCATCAGCTTGAATTGAACTGATGAATTCATCAGTGTGGTATTTGCATGTTCTCCCTGTGTCTGCGTGGGTTGCCCCGGGTGCTCTGGTTCCCTTTCACAGTCCAAAAGACGTGCTGGTTAAGTGTATTGGCCATGCTAAATTCTCCCTCAATATACCAGAACAGGTGCCGGAGTGTGAGGGTTTTCACAGTAACTCAAACTTAATTTCACATGCTTTTTTTTTAATGTGCGATTTTGTCAAAAGACTTCTGAAAGTCCTGATAACCCTCATCCATTGCCCCACATCAACTCTATGATCCACATCTTCAAAGAATTCCAGTAGGCAAGCATAATTTCCCTTTCGTTAATCTAGCTGATTCTGTTGGATTCTACCACTGTTTTCCAATAAACACTTAATGTTCAGCCTTACAAGCCTTTGAACCTCTTCATGAAACCTACTGAACAAAGCATACAACATGATGGCAGTTAATGAAAGCCAGAACTCCAGAGATGCTGGTGAAGGAGTCCAGAATCTGAGACACTAAAGGAACAGCATCCTGACCTGAATGGAATGCACCTGAACCGAAGACACATGTGGAGATCATAAAAGGAAGTTCCACTGCAGATGTGGAGGCCGAAGGGCAGAATAAAAATCCATTGTGCAACCAAAGGGCAACAGCCAAGCACATGGAGGTCCATTGTGAATCCCCATCAGTTCAGTCAAAGAACCTAGTAAGGATGAGCAAACATTGAGTACCATGGCTCTCTGTAAAAATCAAGTCAGAACAGTCCGTTTCACTGATCACTTTAACACAATTTTTAAGGCTGGTAATAAGATAAAGTTTTTAAAATTCAATCAAAGTCAGGTATCACCTATAATTAAAATACACCAAAAACATTCTAAAGGGCCCTAAGCTTTGATTTCAAGAATCACTACAGAAAACCCCTCGAGTTTGAATGGAGCGTAGGAAGAAGTGAAAAAAGTTACTGCAGGACCATCTTAAAAAATGCAACAGCATTTAACGTTGTTTTACCCCAAGCTAAAATGTGACCATGGGTGACAATTCAATCCTACCAGATCAATTTGAGCTGACCCAAAGGCCAAAGTTGGGCATGTTGGAGAAGACATTTTCTTAATTTACCAGAGCGCATGGGGATTAAAATAGGAAATCAGATCAAGTCCAAATTAATATGTTTTTAGACTCGTTTGGAGAATTTGCAGATGGCATAATCCTAATGCATGGCATTGATCGACTTTCAGCTAGTTTTGATGAAATATTAAAAGCCTTTGATAAATATTTTAATTTTGAAATTGTGGAGTGCACGGAGCTTAGAAAAGAGCATCCCCAATGAAGCAATGCAAGATAAAGAGACAATACCAGGCAAACTACATGAGAACGGCAGACCACGCCAGCACATGCAGAAGACAGAAAGTCTTAGAAATAGATCTTCTTGATGATGCCAATACATTACCCAAATTTCAACAGCAGGTGGCAGTAACAGCTGATTCTGACTGAAGGCAAAGCCTGAGCACGTTCCAAGCTGCGAACGGACAATGAAGCCACAAGGAGCACAATTACCAAACTGAAACAAGCTAAGACTCTGCAGGATCTAGACCTGTCTAACAGTGAATCCGAGATGAAGGACAAGGACGATGATCTGCTGCAGGTGGAGAAATAAAAGACAGAAATAGGATCGACAAATGTTCATATCAAAACTGAATTACAGGACTTGAAACACAAGATTCAAGCAGGATTTGTAGCTTTGAACATGCATGATAACCTGAAGCGTTCAATTAACCGAACTGTTCAAGATCTGCACAGTCAACTTTGTGAGACTCACTATGTTACAGGGAGACGTCAAAAGAAACACAGAGGCTGAATGTTGAGAAGATTAGAATCATTAAGAATCTACGCAGTGTGAAGACTCAGTACATAACAGTTCTGAAGGGAGGCAGGATAGGCTGGGTTTTTTTCTATAGAGCCTAGAGGCTGAGGGGACATGTCATTGAGGTGTATAAATTTATGAGGGATAAAGGTACAGTATATAGGAAGAAACCTTTCCCCTTGATAGAGGGGTCAGTAACCAAGGGACATAAATTTACGGTAAGGAGTAGGAGATTTAGAAAGGATTTGAGGAAAAGTTTTTTCACCCAGAAGGTGTTGGGAATCTGGAATTCCCTGTCCAAAAGGGTGGTAGACATTCAAGAAGCATTTAGATGGGCACTTGAAACACGATTGCAAACAAAGTGCTGGAAAATGGGATAAAAATAGGTAGGTGGTTGATAGCTGGCACAGACACGATGGGCCAAAGGGACTCTTTGGCTGTAAAACTATGACTCCATATCTCCAAAAGAAGAAAGTAGCAACTCTGAATTTCATTATTGCCAAACCGAACAGAGAATTGGCAGAACTCAACAAGAAGTACAGCCAAGCAGAACAGCAGACAGAAAATATACTCAATTAAATTGCTGCCTTAAAAAAATTTTAGAAGATTCGATACAAGTCCCTGGAAAAATATGAGGAGTTTAAAAAAGTGTTGGAGATTACTTCAGAAAAAACTTCACTAGAACTATCAGTAGTGACAAAACAATGCATGGAAGTGCAGAGTGATCAGATGAGCCGAGCTGTGTAAGAAATGAACAGTTGAAAAAAATAGCTAATTGTCCTTCATGATTAAATGTAAAAAGAATGCATAACAGTCCAATAGCATGGATAAATGAAAATGCTTTAAACAGTAAGATTGAGGAACAGCAGAACAAAACTGAGGATACTCTGTTAAATGACAAGATAATCCAAGAGGAAACAATTGAGCTTTGCAAAGAAAAGAGTTTCACGTGCTCTGAAGATTCCTCAGGTCAAAACTTATTCCTCTGGAAAAATTATGGAGAAGCAACCTGAATTTAATGCTACTCTGATAGAGCTGAAGAGCCAATTCACAGAGAAGATGTGGCAAAGTTTGATGTTTCAGGAGAAAGCCAAGAGGTAAGAGGTAAGCAGAGCTGAAGAAAACAGTCAGAGAGTTGGGAGGAAATTTGGAAAAACATTACTGGCAGAATTTTTCGGCTGAGCTTGCTCTGAAACTGGAAAATCCTGTCTGAGGTCAAGAGACATTTCCATGTTCTGCTCCTCACCCACTATGGACAGAATGGGAAAATGGGAAAATTTGCCACTACATTTCCAAAGAGATTACTGAAGAAATGGAAAGCAAATTTGAAAATTAAATGGACGTGAGGGTGAGCACCTGGATAAAGTGATGAGGAAGTATGCAGAGGTCAAACAGCAAAGTGGAAGAGTACAGGAGGAAAGTGCTAGCCTGCAATCAGGCATTGAGTGAGGGATTATGGTTACAGTAGATTCCTGTTAAAAGTGTTTGAGACAATGAAAACATTGCTGAATAACAGAGTTCGGGAACTGCAGGAGGAAAAGGAGAAGCTGAAGATTTCAGTGTGTAGGAGCAATAGACAGATTAAAACTTGCAGCTCTAATTCAACAATCAAAAAATAGAGTTCCTACCACTTATGCCACATACCCAATTGAAAGCTGAAGTTCTCACAAAGGAGTGTAATGACACTCAGAACCAATTAGCAGAAGTAAGCTTACAGAACGAGAGCTTGGAGGATAGTATGAGGGAACCAGGCTTGGCTAAAGAAAAACTGTTCAGTGCAGAAAACCAATATTCACGGATGAAAGGTGATTTTTTATTTAAAATGTAAAATAACACCTGATGAGAGCACTGAAATGATGCTTAAAGGAAGTAGAACACTTGAAAGAGGACTTGAAACACCTAAATTATAAACATGCACAAACATTAATAAGTCTTCAATTAGAACTCGGTAAACTTCAAGAGCAGGATGCGCTCGCTCCAAGTCCAGAAAATCCTGCCCAAGGTCAATGGATCTTTTCATGGTCCATGTCCTACCCACCTTGATGGATGAGATGGCAAAATTCCACCTCTGGTATCAGATGTCTATTAAGTATCATGACAAATTCCTGGAGCAGAAGAAGGAATTATGGATGAATCAGAACAATTAGTTGAATGCAGCTTGAACAACCAACACCCAAGAAATGGTGGCAACTCGATCCAATCTGAAGAACATGATAGAGGAGATCAGCAGTACATAAAACCAACCCAGACTTTAAAAGCAGGCAAAGAAAATTCTACGAAATGGATTGTGGATTACTGAATGAACAAGTCTAAGGAGCAGTCAATGATCATGGAATAAAGATTCTGAAAGAAACTGAATTGAGAAACAGGTGGAAATGAAGATTCCGTTTTTATACAGGACTCTTTTGCTGTACAGGCTGCTTCCAGGAACACACACTAAGAAAACATCTACTTCTGCAGAAGGACCATCAACACCATGAAAGACACTCTTTATCTGAAAGTTGCCGGTCTTCCAGTGAATGGACCGAATTTGCAGCCTGCCACATTCCAAGGTTCAGGACTGAATGCTGAGAGATGCACTAAAGCTAAATGGGAACAGCCATGTGAATAGCCACTGTCTAAGGCCTTTCAACCATAGTACACATAGGGACAAGAAATTGTGTGAAACCCTTTGGACCATATGTTTGACATGAAACGAAGACTGCAAATATGAACTGTAATTGTAAGTGTATGAAGTACCTCAGAGTACACACACCATACGGTGTGTTAAAATAAATTGATATGGTTTTCATTTTATGCAATGTCAACTTTGAACTGATATCCAAAATATTTTTACAAATTTTATGAATAAAATATATTTTTGAAAAGAAATGGAGTGTGGGGAAGAGATCAAAAATAATGACTTTAGTCTTCTCAATGTTTAATTGAAATGATAATCTATACACAAATCGTTTCACCTGCCATCCCTGACAGCACAAAACTCGCAGTGGATAGGAGATGAAAACAGATTCTGAATTCATACTTCATGTTCTTCGGGTGTGCTCACCCCTATTGAACTGTACTCTCTCAATCGGCTACTATCTTAAGTATATAGAATAACTTCATCTGACTGTCAGAATCATCAAGTAGATTGAGCCGTAAAATGGGATCATGGAATGGTTACAGCACAGGAGGCCACTCAACTCACCATGTTCATGCTGGCTCTCTGTAAGAACACCCAAATGAATCCCACAACACTACCATTTCCCTATAGCCCTGCAAATTTTTTTTTGTTCAGGTGCTTCTCTGATTTCCTCTTGAAAGCTCCACTGTTTCCGCTTCCACACACTCTAAGCTAGTACATTCCAGATCCTAAACACTAGTTGCACTAAAAGGATTCCTTCACATCACTGTTGATTCCTTTGCCAATTACCTTGAATTGATATCCTTTGGTTCTCAATCCTTCCGCTGAAGGGAACTGTTTCTCTCCATCTAATCAGTTAAGACAACTCATTATTTTGAACTCCTCCATCAAATCCCCACCCCCCATGTTCTCCTCTCTAAGGCGCACAGTACCAATTTCTCTAATCCATCCATGTTAGTGAAGTCCTTCATTTGTGGCACTATTGTTGTAAATATTTTTTGCACTCTTTCTAAAGCCTTCGCATTCTTTCTCAATCATGGTGCAAGCTGAACGAGTGTTTTATGAAGGTTCACAATAACTTCTTTGCTTTTGTACTCTATGCCTTTATTTGTAATGTCCAGGATCCCTGATTACTTTTTGACCGCTTTCTGCTCTACTGCCTTCAATGATTTGTGCACAAATACCCCAGGTCTGTCTGTTCTTGTACCCAAACCCCCTTCAAAATTGTGCCATTTTACATTGCACCTCCTTGTTCCTTCTACCAAAGTGCATCACTTCACACTTCTGTACATTAAATTTCATCTGTCACATGTCCACCCATTCCACCAGCCTATGATCCTTGTGAAGTCTATCACTATGCCCCTCACAGGTCACAATACTTCCAGGTTTTTGGGGCATCTGGAAATTTTGAATCTGTGCCCAATGTACCTATGTTTAGGCCATTAAGAAAGATCAAGAAAAGGAGTGGTCCTAATACTGACTGCTGCAAAATTTGACTATATACATACCTCTTGTCCTTTTATTTTTACTTTATTTTACTGTTTTGTTCATAAAATAATTGTTCACAACTATTGTTTCCTGTCATTCCATACTGCCACTTTTATTCCACTAATTCCTACTTAGCTGACAAGCCAACTACATAACACTTTATCAAATGCCTTTTGGAAGCCTGTGTATTACAAAATTGCATTGTGCTCACCAACCCTCCCCATTATCTGACCAAAAAAACTCAATCAAGTTAGTTAAACACGGGTTTCCTTTAACAAATCTATGCTGGCTTTCCATAATGAATCCACACTTGTTCAAGTCATTATTAATTTGGTCCTGGATTATCAGAAAGATTTTCCAACCACCATTGTTGAAATAACTGTTGGGGTTATCCTTACGCACTTACTTGGACAAGGATGTGACATTTGAAATTCTCCACCTTTTCTGTATTAATGGAGGATTGGAAGATTATGGTTAGATCCTCTACAATTTCCACCATTATTTTTCTCCCATCTAGTTTTTGTGGCTTCTCAACTTTGAATGCAGACAATTTCTCCGATACCTCCGCCTCATCGATTTTTAGCCCATCCAGTATGTTATCATCCTTGGCCAGAACCTAAATTGTTGGTAAGATCTGGGTTGAACTAATTCGGTGGTACAGTCGTTAACACTGCTGCCTCACACAGCCAGGGACCCGAGTTCAATTCCCAGCTTGGGTCACTGTGTGGAGTTTGCACATTCTCCCCATGTCTGTGTGGGTTTCCTCCAGGCGCTCTGGTTTCCTCCCACAGTCTGAAAGACGTGCTGGTTAGATGCATTGACCCAAACAGGCGCTGGAGTGTGACAACTAGAGGAATTTCACAATAACTTAATTGCAGTGTTAATGTCAGCCTTACTTGTGACTAATTAAATAAAACTCAGTTAAAGTAAAGTTTATTTAACTAAACAAAGTTTGAGAATCAAGACACTCACTGAATGAATAAAGTCAAAAGATTCCAAGGGTTTACAACAATGACTGTGCTTTAAAAATACTTCATTGGCTGTGAAACACTTTGGGGCATTTTCTTGTCAAAAAAAAAGGCCATTTATAAATGCAAATTATTTCTTATTTTTGGAAGCCAATGATAATTACATAATTAGCAGGTTTGTGAATAATAAAATGAAATATTTTAAGGGCAAATTTGTTGATAAAGGACAGCTTGATCTAAACATAGTGCTGGAAATTCTACTTTGATGATTTAAAAGCTGTTTATTTCAGACTCAGCATGATTTGCATAGAATCTGAAACAGGTGAAAATGATTTTAACAGCTCTTTGTGTGCTATTACCCTCATTAACAAGCTGCATATTCTTTTAAATGTGGTCCTCATTATTATGTATGTTCAGATTCTTAAAAATATCTAAATGGATCAGGTTAGCATAAAATGACAAACTGCACCAAATTGCCATTTAATTCACTCACCTAATTGCTCAAAATAGGAATTACACATTACTTCTGTTTACCATCTTTTGACATGCACCTCAATCACACCAGCTATCATAATGACTAAACAGGTCCACAGTTTGAAGAGTCTGCAAAATGTAAATAAATGATTGAAGGCGTCAACAGGTGGCGCTCTTTCACCACATCCTAAGTGTTCAGAAACTAGTGTTAAGCCATTGGTATATCCTCCTTCTCCTTTCCGATATAAACCGAACAATAAATCATTTAACTTCACACACCGATCTTTCTTATTGATTGTAGATCTGGCAACTCTGGAGATTTGTATGGTCAGATGTCTTCAATCAGCAGAAGATGCAATATACAATAACGGTGAAAATAAAAGTCAATACAATAAACTCATAGAATCACAGAATGGTTACAGCACAGAAAGAGGCCAATCAGTCTGTCATATCTGTGTTGGCTCTCCAAAGCAGCAATTCATCCAGTGCCAATCCTTGTAGCCTTGTCCACTCTTGCTTTTCAAGTAATAGTCCAATTCTCACTTGAATGTTTCGACTGAACCTGTCTCCATCACATTCTCAGGCAGTATATTCCAGATCTTAACCAAGCATGTTACTGTTGCTTCTTTTGTTAATTATCTTATATCCTCTGATTCTTGATCCTTCCAATAATGGGAACAGTTTTTTTCCAATCTACTCCAGAATCCACATGATTTTGAATACCTCAATCAAATCTCCGCTCACTCTTCTCTTCTCCAAGGAGAACAGTGCCAAGCTTTCTAACCTACTTATGTAATGCCTAGAACCATGCTCATGAATTTTTTCTGCACCCTGTCTAATGTCTTCACATCCTTCCTAATATATGGTTCTCAGGAATGGATATCGTACTCCTCTTTAGATCAAATCCATATCTTATATAGATTTAACACAACTTCCTTGCTTTTGTACTGTATGCTCCTGTTGATAAAGTCCAGGATGTTGTCTACTTTATTTATTACACTCTCAATCTGTCATGCCACTTTCAGAGATTTATGTACATAAACACCCAGTTTCTTTTGCTCCTGCACTCTCTTTATAACTATATCCTTTATATTCTATTGTCTTTCTTTGTTCTTCCAACCAAAATGAATCACTTCACACTTTGTGTTAAATTCCATATGCTTGTTGTTTGCCATCCCACTAACCTATTCATGTTCTTTTGAAGTTCTACTATTCTTCTCACAGTTCATAATATTTTAAAGTTTTGTATCATCCACAAATTTTGACGTTGTGTCCTGTACACCAAGGTCCAGGGGATTACAGAACACGTGGAAAGCATTAACAGGATTGGACAAAGCTGTTAGTTTATTGGTTTATGAAAGGCAAAGAGGCAAAGAACAGGGATCCTAACATGGATCTGCAGAGGATACCATTGCAAACACTCCACCAGTCCAAAAAACGTTTGCAAACCACCACTCTTTACTTCGTGTCACCCAGCCAATTTTGTAATAATGTTGCTACTGTCCCTTTTATCCCTTGAGCTCTAACTTTGCTCACAAATCTGTCGTATCTTTTATGAAATGCCTTTTGGAAGTCCATGTACACCACATCAGCAGCATTACCCTCATCAACCTTCCCTGTTACTTCATTAAAAAAAAAACTCAAGCTAGTTAGCTAAACACAATTTTCTCCTAGCAATCCTGTGCTAGCTTTCTCCTGTTTTGTGTGAAGTAAAAGAACAGATGTCTTCATCAGAGGATCGATGTTGTAATGAAGGCTGCCATTCGGAGATGTCAGGGGTAAGTTTTTCACTCAGAGGGTGGTGGGTGCGTGGAATCGGCTGCCGGCAGTGGTAGTGGAGGCGGATTTGATAGGGTCTTTTAAGACACTTTTGGATAAGTACATGGGACTTAGTAAGATAGAGGTTTATAGGTAAGCCTAGTAGGTAGGGACATGTTCGGCGCAACTTGTGGACTGAATGGCCTGTTTGTGCTGTAGTTTTTTTCTATGTTCTATCAATGGAGCTATAGATTTATCTGCAAGTTTACTGTTATTCGATTGCAGTAGAAATAGTTCAGTTCAAAATGTTGTTCAATAAAAATAAAATTGATTTGTTGCCAATTTCCGAATATTGTCACAAAAAAATCAATAATTCTGAAGAATATCTGAAAAATATATCTGAGGAAGCAGCGAGAGAGAGAACCCCCTTTCACATGCATCTTCATAGAATAAGCAACTGGTAAGAGAAAATTCAACGAAAGTAATACTGGCTGGAATTTTAACACAGTAAAAAGTCTGACAACACCAGGTTTTAGTCCAACCGATTTATTTGATAATAGACTCACAAGCTTTCGGGGTTAGTCCCTTCGTCAGGTGAATGGAGAGTTCTGGCCTCAGACAGAGCATATAAAGCACAGACAGTTTAGAGATTACTGATTAGAATGCGAATCCTTACACCTAACCTGCTGTTCAAGACCTGAAGTGGCTGACAATGTGAGTGGAAGGAGCACTGATCACAGATTAAAGAGATGTGTATTGTCTCCAGACAGTACAGTGAGTGAGGTTTTGCAAACCCAGGCAGGTCACAGGGGTTACAGATAGTGCGTCGCACTATTGTCAGCCACTTCAAGTCTTGAACAGCAGGTTAGGTGTAAGGATTCGCATTCCAATCAGTAATCTCTAAACTGTCTGTGCTTTATATGCTCTGTGAGGCCAGAACTCTCCATTCACCTGACGAAGGGACTAACCCCGAAAGCTTGTGAGTCTATTATCAAATAAATCGGTTGGACTAAAACCTGGTGTTGTCAGACTTTTTACTGTGTTTATGCCAGTCCAACGCCGGCATACCCACATCATGGAATTTTAACACCACGCCCACCTCCGCTCGCAGAACAGAATTCGCCATTGGCCTTGGGCGGGATTTTATGAGCCTTGCCCGAGCAAGGTTTGTGTCATTGTGTCTGAAAACCAGATTCGTAAAAGCAGAATATTGCGGCACAGTGGCCTCACAGTTCCAGGGACCCATGACCAATTCCCAGCTTGGGTGACTGCGCAGGATCACCCTGTGTGGGTTTTCTCCAGGTGCTGTGGTTTCCTCCCACAATCTGATAGGTGTACTGGTTAGGTGCCTTGACCATGCTAAATTCTCCCTCAGTATACCCGAACAGGCGCCAGAATGTGGCGACTACGGGCTCTTCACAGCAACTTCATTGCAGTGCTAATGTGAGCCTTCTTGTGACTTAAACTGAGCTCCCACTTTTCGTAAACCTTATCGGTCTAATACATCTCAAATCTTCTAAAGCCACTTTGTGCAATAGTCGCATCAACGATGGTCCCTTTTCTTCGCTTCTTCTCTGAAGTCAGTGACTCAAGTCGGAATTCCGCAGACAGTGAGTTCTCCGGCAGCCTGTTACTGTGTTTACCCCAGTCCAACGCCGGCACATCCACATCATGACTGTTTGTTTGAACCAGAGGGAGCGGCTGCCGATAAGAGTTCCTGACTGCAGGCGGCAGTGCAGACACAATTCTTGAGCTTGACATCTCATCTTCAGCAGAGCTCATTGGAAAGAGATCAGGACGAAAACGGCTCATCCCGTGCATGGTTTACAGCGATGCAGCGTTTGATTGTTGCTGCTCCGGGCGAACTCAGCTCAACTTGTCCATCTCACTGCTTCTCACTCCCTCGAACCTCGAGCTGTATTTCCCCACTGTTAACCCATTCCCCATTCCTGTGCAACCTGGTATCTGAATGCATGAAAACCACCTCCCCGTTTTAGCCCAGATTAGGACTACAGCAATTTTTTAAAAAAATGACAATTTAAATTCCAATTAATCCTACCCCCATTCAAACATTTCCTCTTGTCTTGGGTCCCGGGCAAGATCTCCGGTTCTATTTAATGGTCGGTGATTTAGATTTAGGGACATAATTAAGAAGGTTTGCAGATAATACAAAACTCTGTATAGTCGATAGTAAGAAAGAAAGCTGTGGAGTGGAGGGTGATATCAAGTAACTGGGGTAGATGGATAGAGCAGTGACAAATGGAACTCAGTTCAGTGAAATGGAAGGTAATGCATTGGGGAGGGAAAATGTCATGTTCACAGTGTTTAAGGGGTTTTAATTGGTTAACTGAGTTCTATCCTCTCTCTCTAAGGGAATATTTCATTGCGATAACTTCCTATAAGTGAGTCGGTGTGGCTCCTCCCCGTTCCAGTGACTGGATGGTTCACTCCAGTCTATATTTACATCTCTCAGCCCGGGACTGTATCAACTTAAACACGAGTCAGTGTCAGCAACATGAGAAGTACAGGAGGGCTGGAGGCAGTGAGCCCAGGGCGAGCCCGGACAGAGACAAGGATGGGGTGGCGGGTGGCGGGGGGCGGCGCAGATTTCCCCAACATTTTAACCGTCTAAAATCTTACCCGTCTCAGCGATGTTACCCTGGAAGAAAAATAAATTTGACTTGATCGAAAAGCAGCAGCCGAAGCAGCTGGGTTACTCGGTGGCTCTGAACTGTAACACCATCACTTCCTTCACCCGTGCCTGTCCAGACGTGGTGACCGAGGGGGCCCTCAACCGGGTGTGCAGCATGTTCAAATCCAGGAGGAAGAAGATCAGGATCACCGGGGAAGACCCCACCTACACCGTCCTGTACCTGGGCAATGCCACCACCATCCAGTCCAAGGGGGAAGGCTGCGCCGAGGTGGCCGTCACCAAAATCTGGTCCAAGAGCGAGCAGGGCAAGAACGGCACCAAGATGAAGCTGACCATCAGCTCGCAGGGGATCCGCATGGTCCATGTGGACGGCAAGGCGAAGAGACCGGGCCACCTCTACCTCCTGCACCGGATCACCTACTGCGTGGCGGAGCCCAGCTCGCCCCGGATCTTCGCCTGGATCTACCGGCACGAACTCAAGCACAAGGCGGTCATGCTGCGCTGCCACGCCGTGCTGGTGTCCAAAGCCGAGAAGGCGAAGGCCATGGCGCTGCTCCTCTACCAGACCTCCAGCAACGCCCTGGCCGAGTTCAAGCGGCTGAAGCGGCGCGACGACGCCCGGCACCAGCAGCAGAGGCTGATCGGCGAGCAGACCATCCCGCTGGTGCCGCTGCGGAAGCTGCTGAACGGCCAGTGCAGCTACAAGCCGCCGGTGGAGAGGAGCCGCAGCGCCCCCAAGCTGGGCTCCATCACCGAGGACCTGCTGGGCGAGGAGGAGGAGGAGAGAGCCGAGCTGGAGCTCAGCCTGGAGTACGAGGACATCCTGGAGGGAGCCGAGCCCTCGGGCAGGAGCCAGCAGCGAGACCTGTCCGAGATCATCACCAACCTGGGGGAGCTCAGCATCGGCAACGACGTCCAGTCGCTGAGGGCTGACCTGAGGGTCACCAGGTTACTGTCCGGGGAGAGTACCAGCAGCGAGTCCTCCTTGGGCAGTGGGGCCAGTGACCAGGAGCCAGTGCCCGCCACCGATGGCACCGAGGAGGGGGACTTGCAAGGGATGGGATAACTCTACCATTGCTTCAGGTTTACTTTGCAATCGGCCTCCCTTCACACCACCGACTGTCGGTGCAGCCACCCCTCCTCCTCCTCCTCCTCCCCAACCCAGAACCTCCCCGTTACACTAACTAGATGCTAAAAGAGGGAGAATAACTGCGAGCAATTTGAGGAACGCACAGAACAGACTTTTAACCACCTCCCGGCTCTCTCATTTATGTCAACTCAATTGGCTCTCTCGATCAATCATTAAGTGAGGGGATTTAATGCGTAAAGGGGAGGTTGCGATTTGTGCGAGGCGTTTTGTTCCCTGTTTACAATGAACTCCCTAAGAGGAGGTGGCGACACTTGTCGCTTGGGACACGCTGACCAGCTCCTCCCCCCCCCCTCCCTTCACTGCAATCGCACCATGGCTGCTATTGACCATTTTAGCATCAATCTCCCTCACCCTTCCGTCCCCTCTCCAACCCCCAACTCAACCCAACACAAGTGCAGCTTTTAAAAAGACGGGAAGCAAAGTTCCACCAGTGTTATACCAGTGCAGTGCTCTGTGGTGTGACTGGCTGACGGGATAGAACTAAATGGGTCGCTGTTATCAAAGGTCCAACCAGGCTTGGATAGAGTCAGTTGCTGACCTTGACTGTACAATTTTATAACGCCAAGCTGTGGCAAATACATCTCTCCAAAGCACCCACACCAGGGAATGTACCATGTGAATCTGATCAACCACACTTCATTTTGAGAACTTCTAAATGTCCTTTGGTGTGAAAACTGCCTCTCTTTTGCTGTTTCTCAAAATCCCATTTTGTGGGGCTACATCCATGGGGCCTGAAGTAGATCCAGCAAGGCAATATCGTGCAGCCATCTGAAGCCTGACTTAGCCCTTGCATATTGAGAGGCCATTATGCTTGTTTAATAATCCTGTTCTGAAATTGGTCAAGAACTGGGCCGAGTTTGAACTGCGGAAGTTCTTCAGTTTTAGCTGAACTATTGTTACATAAGCAACACTCCTTGAAGGGACCCATGTAGGTCGCGAATGTCAAGGCAAGCAAACTTGTTTTCAGTTACCTTAATGAGGAACAGGAGTGTAACTCCTCCACAACAGTACTGGGAGATTCTATCTCATCACTTTGCCCCATCCTTTTCAGCTCCACCCTTGGATCAAATGGAAAGCAGCACCTGACTGTAGAGCTGGCCAAACCTGCTCTGGCCCAGGCTGTTGAGCCATATCATGATGCTCAGTTGTCACTTGCAGATCACTAGTTTTGTGAGTAATGAGATCCAAGGACTAATTACAGGTGAATCTTCTGCTTTCTTCTTGGAGCTTGTGTTACATTCACATTACATGTCCTGTGTCCAGGCGCAAACCAATTTTTCCCCAAAGATTATGTTTGAGCCTTTATAGTAGCTATACCCAGTGTAATGCCGTTTTGTTATTTTCATTTACAATGGTCTTATTTGTTCAAGAAACTCATAACAACAATTCAATTTATTTTCCATCAGTTCTGTTTTTCAAGTTTGTTTCTTTCTTTATTCAGTTCTTCATGTTTAACTTTATTGCCCTTCATAATGGTTTGCTCCTTTTAAAATATTAGTGAGTTTTTTTTCATATTTCCTTGTCTTTCATCTATTTTCCCTTAAGTGCTGATGGAAGAAATTGCTGGCTTGTGTTTTCAAAATCTCAAGCTTCCCTCAGGTACAAACAGAAGTTATACATTAAGAAGCATGTTCTTGCTTTTCTTATTTGGAAACAATTTGTTTTGAGACTACTGGCGAGTCCCAGTAAAGGCTATTTATTTGATTTAAAATGGGAATTCTGAAATATCTTGAACGATATTTGGTGTAAAATGCACTTTTAGTCGACTGAACAAAATGTTTATACACATTAAAGCTTCTTACCCAATCCACCCACATAGATTTGAGAAATCCAGAATAAAGTTTAACATCAAAAGGTAAGCCAAATCATGCCTTTTGAAAGATTACACCTCTGGTACCTTATACAGGCTTTGTATATGAACAATTATAAATCTAAAGCTATGAGATATTCTATATTATAGTATCTCAGTCTAAACATAAGGGTCAGCACTGTGAAAAATAACTACTGCACTGTTAGGAACTTTTGCCATTTAGATTACCGACTCGACAAAATTATTTCGGTGGTCAAAGTTATTGGGTTGAAACACAAATTTATTTTGACAGAGGTACACTATGGCGGTTAGATGAACTTCGGATGAGGCTGAGAGTCACACTGACGCTACTAAAGTATGTAACGCCTCCTTAACAGATTGTTGAGGTAATGTTGACTCTGGGTGATAGTGTAAGATGGCCAAAAATGAATCAGCTTTTAATTGGCTGTAAAATCAATGGAAATCAAAATTTGAAAAGATGTAAGTCAGGGTGCCAATTTGTTATCATCTGTTTTACACTTTCAACTTCATCAGAGTGTGTTAAGATAAGCTGAAACAATATATATTACATTACAATTGACATCAGATTTGATTGGATAAGTTCCCATCAGTGTATAGAATGGATTCATTACATTTGTCATTTCTCATTATGGAATGGATGCAGTTTCTCACATTCAGTTAAATACCCTGGTTATTTGTCTTAAATTAAGTATTTGTTTACAATCCCTTGATGAGTCACAGAATTTATTCTTGCCTGTTACACTCTGTGGTTTGTATATTGCACTGTTGTGATTTCTTAATCAGTGTTTTATTGTTGTAAATAGTTTTGTCATCAGATATAATATCATTTCTTTGCTGTGCAAAAGAAAGATGCAGCAAGTATTGGATGTCCTGACTGTACTGTACATACTAAATGTAAATCTGTACAAGCAAGATAGATGTTATTTTTTAAATATTTGATGAAGAAGTGTCCATAATTTTTTTGTTGGCACAAACTGAAACAATAAAGTCAATGTAAAAGTGGCTTGTACTGTAATTTTAAAGCATAGAATCAGTGTGCACGATTCTATCAAGATGTAAGAATAATAACCTCAGCATGTACCATTCAACTCTAAAGTAAGAATTAGATTTGCAAGCTAAATTTCACAAGCTTACATATGCACCCATGGTTATTTCTTATGGACCTCTTCTAAGCTCAGGGCCCAAAGATCCTTTGATCTTAAAAAAATGTGTACTTAAAACAGCTGGGAATGTTAGCCAAATACAAATGGAAGCGATTTATGCCATCCACATGTTTTTATTAATGATTAGTTTTGGTGTTGATGATATCAGAATCTTTGCCTATCATGAATTTATACAATGTCTGAAAAACATACCCCAGGAATGTGATATTGTGCCTAGCTGAGTGACAAAACTTTACAAAAGGTTTTATTGTACTTGTAAAAATCAATAGCAGTGTTATAGAGATCAATAGGGTGCAAGTTGAACTTGTTTCCTAACACTCCAAGTAGTGATCGATATGTTTTAGTTATTTTAATCTGCATTCAAATAATTTTACATGATACGTTTGATGAAAAGCATGCTTAATTGAAAATCACATCTTCAGCTTTTTGAAATCTTTCAGGCAAAACATGGCTGCTCACATTAACTAGTTAAATGTAGCTTATCGTGACTCAGCCCAGCCTACAGTATGGGCACTTAAAGTATTCTGTCAATTGGATCACCGGTCAAAAGTGGCATCCAGATACACACAGATTAATTCGTGAGACCTCAAAGTCTGAAAAAAAATAGGATTAAAGATAATAGCTCATTCATGCTTCATGTCACGGTAACAGATGGTACTTCAAACTCAACAATTTAGTTCTGAGAAAACATGCCATCAGTGTTTTTACAAGTATTTAAAGTGTTTTTGTGCACTAGCAATGTGTGCACTCAAACCTCTTTGTTTCTGCAGTGGTTTAGTGGGTTATGTATGTGAGTTCTCTGATCTTCACAATGGTCTACCTCAAGGCTTAGATGTCAGAATATTTTGTACCAAACACATTCAGGAGATAAGCACAATGCTCATGTTAAGCAGCACAAAGGGAAGGGAAGTGGAGACAATGATTCATTTGCTAATTCCCCTTTTTCTTTTCCAGTATGGAGAAGGATGTGCCTTTTGTTGAATGTTTCCTTACAAAGGTAACGTGGAGGATGTAGACTCAGTCCTATATTGTACATTCCTGTAACATTTCCCGTACATGTTATGCATTTTTCAGTCAGGTTTGGTGAAATCTGCATCCGAGCTCAAAGCAATGAAAATATTTATTTTAATTAATGTGCCAAGTCTGGCTGTTTGCCGCAGCTTTTGACCTTTCAGAGACAATAACATCACCCTCACCAAGAATGATGCCAAAGTGAAATGTGCAATTTCACATGATGACCTAAATTTGATTTACTCCCAGGCAAGTATAAAAATGCTCGATTGTACAATGTCAAGACTTTGAATTACAAAACTTTTTTGTTGTTTTGACAGAGGACATTATCAGCTAACCTTCTGTTTGGTTGACCAGATAAAACCACCCTGGCCTCTTGCTGCCTCTGTTAGGAGGGACATCAACTCACTGAGACAGTTTCCCACAGAAAAGCTGCCTTGAGTTAATATTTGCTTCATTATTTCCCCAAACCCCGAATATACACATTCTATCTTTGTGTTCTATTTAGCAAAATTTATTCTCTAGCTAATGGTACAAACGAAGAAAATGGCATTTGAGAGTGAAATTAATTGCAACAGAATTATATTTAGCTAAAAAAACTGAGACAGGGATCTAAACATTTAAAAAAAATATATACTAAATAGATACTTATGAACAAATTTAAAAATTAAAGATCAAAGCTTTTGTCAATTCAATTCCAAAGAATGGCTCATTACCCCCAAATGAGGAACAGCGGGCAATTTTCACTTCCATTACACTTAAATTTTGACTTTGTTTTTCTCTCGTAAACATTTGATAACCATTAGATTCTCAATATTTAAGCACATTAAAGACAATGTAGATTAGTCTTGAGGAAGTTTAACATTCTGCCAAAGCTTTAATTTGTTTTTTTTGCCCATGACCATGAAATCAATTTGACCTTGAAAAAATTTGAGTCCGATACAGATGTTTCCCATTCAGTCTATAGAAATTCTTGTTAAGTGCAAGGTGTCGCTTTAAATATTGTTCTGGTGTCCACTTCACACCATTCATCAGATATCAGTGCTGTTAATTCCTCCTAAAAGCAAGCAAAATTTTTCCATCAAGAGGGCTCATAGCTGAAATTGCTCCTATTAGGAATTCAGCTTTCTAAATACTCTTAAACACAGTATTGGAGGATGGGTTCACTTGCTTTTATAGAGGGAGTTTCAGTATCAGGACTCCTTTTAAAAATGCAACATAAATAGAATTATACTGAGTTCAATTATTTTTAAGAGATTCATTGAGAAACAATAATCAACAAAAAATCAGTAGGCATTTCGAGTAGCTTCAGTTAATTAAAGAGAGCCAGCATGAATTTATAAAAGGCAGAACGTGCTTGACTAATCGTTTTGATTTTTTTTTCAGAAGGGTCATGTTGTGGATGTTATCCATATTGATTTTAAGGAAGTCTTTGACAAAGTACCGCATAAAAGGCAAGTTAACAAATTTGAGACTCTTGTAATATAGGAAGGATTAAAAATTAGTCTCAGGACTGTAAACAGTAAGTCTTGATAATTTCCTTTGAGACTGGAGGATGGTAGACAGTGGTGTTTGCCAAGATCAGTGCTTGTGTATAATATATATAAATAACTTGGGTATTGGAATCCTCCTCCTTAAAGTATCATGCCCTAAGAGGACAATGGTAACCACAGACATCCATTAGAATGCTCTATCATTATGCTTGGCAAATTATTGCACTAGTTTGCCATTGCTTTCTGCCATATGGTTGAGCAGGAAGCTCACCCACTCTTAGCATTTAAAGGCTGATAGCTTGTTTGGCCAAATTATGAACACACCTTCCATGGCTGCCATGTCCTGAAGTGGGACTTGAATCCAGAGCTTCTGACTCAGAGGTAGGATGCCCCCACTGTGCTACAAGACCTCCTTCATCGATATCGGGATACAAAATAAATTTCCAAAATGGTTGATAATTCCATACGTGGAGGTGTGGTTGACAGAATGTTGCCAATAGACTGCAACAAGACATGGATAGGCTAGCAGAATGGGCAGACAAGTGGGAGATAGAATTTAATGCAGAAAAGTGTCAGGTGATGCACTTTGACAGAAAGGATAAGGAGTGGCATTATAGACTAAATGGCACAGTTATAAAGGGACAGAGGATCCTGGGGTTCATGTGCATATATCTTTGAAGGCAGCAGGACATATTGAGATAGCAGTTAGTAAAACATATGGGATTGCAGGCTTCATAACAAAAGCAGGGAAGTTACGCTGAAACTGTGTAAAGCTCTGGTTTTGGCCACAACTAGAGTATTGAGTAAACTTCTGGTCACCGCTTTTTGGAAGCATGTGAAGGGTCCGAGAGACATTGCAGAAGAGATTTACCAGAATAGGCCATTCTAGTTATAGGGGTAAGTTGGAGAAGTTGGGGCTGTTCTTAGTGTGAAAGAGATTGAGGGGAATTTGATGTGTAAGCAATCGTGACATTCTTAGATAAGATAGAGAAGGAAGAGTTGTTCCCATTCACTGATGGTGCAAGGAGTAGGGAACATAGGTTTAAGATTTTGGCAAAAGGCGCAGAGGAGATGTAAGGAGGAATATTTTTATACAGCAAATGGTAATGACTGGAACTCACTGCCTACAAGGCTGGTTGAAGCAGAGACAATGAATAATTTCAAAAGAAATTGGATGGATGTTTGTCAAATTAAACATATAAGGTTATGGGGATACAGAGCAGAAATGATTGCTGCACACAGAACCGTCATGGACTCTATGAACAGAATGTCCTATTTCTGTGTTTGATGACTCTTTCACTTTTGGAATAATAAATGCAGGCAACAACAGCACGAGGACTCAATGGAAGAAGTTACGGAGCCCATCAGCATGAGAGAACTGAATTAACACTGATAGATGAAGTTATTAACCTGGCGTACTTCCACAATATAAACATGTCTACTTTGTGTTTATTCAGCACCCTCACACTGTTGGGATTTAGAATTTCTCACTACTTAGTTCCCTTGAATGTATCATTAGGGGTTAGTGTTTGAATTCAAGGAGGCGATTTTCCAACCTCGTCACACCTGGTGTAGCTCACACCGATCTGGGAAAATAGTGTGTGAGCCTAGAAAATGGCTGCGTGCCCAGCGCTGAACAGTTTGCATTCAGCCTGGTTGGTTTCTCATGGTGCAAACCAGATCACCCCAAAAGCAGTGTGAGGCTGACTAGTATATTTAAAGTAAAATTTCAATATGCATAGCCCATTCGATTCCCCGCTCACAGCATCTTCCAACCTTCGGGCACAGTGCGAGAACAACGAGAATCGCTACTGCTCTCCACAAGCAGAGACCTGGCACGATGGCCACACCAGGTGCTTGGAGGCCAGTGAAGCCACTAAGTTGTCAGGGAATATGACTGGGCAGTGCCCATCTGGCAGCACCCACCTGCCACACTGACAGTACCCACCGGGTATCTCGGCAGTGCTACCAAGCATTGTGGCAGTGCCTGTTGGGCATTGCCAGTGTGCCAGGAGTCAGGCCAAGGGAATGGAGCCTCACTGGGGGTTATAACAGGAGGCTATGATGAGGGGGACTGTGTAGGTGGGGCCATGTGGGTGGGGGAGGTCATGCAGGAGTGAAAGGGTCATGATGTGGGGCATGTCGGGGATCAGATAGGAAGACGGATTGGGAGGACCCAGATGCTGTTGACTCTCATTGGGCAAGGAATGGGGGAACATACATGCCACAGCCGAATGAGAGGGGGAGTGGCTTGGGAGGTTCTTGATGCCTATGGAGGGAGGCAGAGTGTCTCCCAGTGCACTGTGAGATTCGGGCGCCTTTACAAAATGACACCCAAGCCCTCTGAAGCCAGGCTCACCAGCGTGTTTAGATTCCAACCCCTACCCAGTACCAGCGTGCACCTCGCCACTCTCCCATAAAGTGCCTGAGTATGAGACAATTGCTGTCAGAAGCACGTCTGAGAGATTGGCACAGGCCGCTTCGATATTCTTGCCGTGGCGACACTTTAGGAAAATTCTGCCCAATATATTCACAAAACAGCTGAAATAAATCACAAGAAAGGTAGATATTGAGAATTAATTAAATTCACTTTAAGTAGTGGGAGAATTGCTCAATTAAGGATTGTAAAAAGTTATACTGCAATAACAGCAGCAAAAGGGACATAGACAACTGACTTGTGGAAGAATAATACCATAAATGACACATTCAAAGTTCTGTGTTGCAATCTTCCAGTGAGTTATTACCAAAAGTGTCTTCTGTTTTTTATTTCTTTTGGACTGCTACCAAATATATTCTAACAGTCATGTGTACATTCTTAAAATTCTTCATATGACCCCACAAATCAAACTGATCTGATTGCTTTAATATGTTTTATCCATTGTCATAATACAGTTTTACTTGCAGGAAATAGTCTCCCAGGATTTTCTTAATAGAAAAGCTATACATTGCAGAATCCATTTTGTTGTCTGATTTCCTTGGACAGATCTTGTTAACAGACTTTGTAAGTAAAATCCCTCAATCCTGGATCCATTCTGGTAAATCTCCTATGGTTTGTGATCAAAGCTACTTATTTCTCCTTATGTTTCCATGTAACCCATTCTAGAAATAACCCAGGGTCACCAGACGGTGAGTGCAACTTTTGTCAGCATAAATTCAAGGGTGAAGTCTGGCATTACTGATTATATTCGTTCTGACACTGAAACAGCAAGGAACATTGTTAACTTGCACATAAATGAGATGTAAATGTGATATGCACTTTTTGCACAGCTAATTGCCAGAAGGAGCACTGAGAGGAATAGAAACTGTATGTAAAACAAAGGGATAATAATTTCTCTCACCCAGTAATTTTTTTAAACTGTCCACCCCTTCCCTATTGAACATAGACACCTGGTTATAAAAGAGTCTGCAGGAAAATGTGCAAAATGGCTTGATGGCTGAGCTATCATACTATATTCATTTAAGTTGTATTATGCTACATGAAATAATTCTCAGTTCATTGGAGCAAAATGAATGATCATGGATCAGAGCACAGGCAAATTCAAGGCCTTCCCCTTATCTGCACGCAGTCCATTAAAGTAGGGAGAATCAGAAGTCCTCTTCCACCCCATCCAATTAGTGTAGGTTGAACCATAATGAACAACCTCACTATTTCTGAACTAATACCAATGACAGAATGACACATTGATAACATTCCTGCAGAGCTCAGGAACATACAGCAACGTTCATATAATTTTAGAGATTTGCTAAGTCATTACACACTATGATAACATATCTCTGATACTGTGGAGAATTGCAACATATACGCAGGTATTCTTGTTCTTAGCCTTTTCACTCCCTGATGGAGCATTGGCCATGGACAAAATTCTCTCCATCTAACCCTGATTTGGGCAAAACTCTCTGATTGGCACCATGTAAAGCCCTCAGCTGTCATCTCTTTTTCTGTATCTTACCTCCATGTGTTTCTTGGTTTACCTTGCTTCCTCTTTCCTTGCGGGTCCAATGTGAAAGCTTGCTGTGGAATGTTATTCTGTAGTTTCCTCAAAATATGGCCTATTCAATTTCACTATTGCCTTTTGAAAGATCATTGAGTCTTGTTTTGTCTCCTCCCAAAGCCGAATATTATTGATAGTATTTGGACAGCGCATCCTAAGGATCCTTCTAAGGCCACTGTTGGTGAAGGATTGGATTTTCATCAATACTGTTTGGGTGGTCTTTCATGTTTGAAAACCATAATGGAGGGCAGACTTCATGTTGGAGTTGAAGATTTTTAACTCTGTGGTCTTGAAGATCTCTCTTGATTCCTAGTTGTTGGAGAGAGTGATAAATGCTGTCCTAACCTTCCCAATTCTGATCTTTACATCATCGCCTGTCCCACTAGTAGCACTTACAACACTATCAGATATGTAAAAAATGTTGCTTAATTGAGCCCAGCATTCCTTATCTTAATGGAGTTGTTACTTCTGATGTTTATTCACATTATCTTTATTTTCTCTATATTGATGTTAAGGCTGAGTTTGGCTGATATTTACATCAAGTGACAGGTTTTATACTGGACTCCTGAGGAAAGTAAGGGAGAAATAAAGGATACCATCAGATTGGAAGGCAGGCTATGTGGTGAAGTTTCCAAAGAAGGGTGACCTCAGTCTTTGCAACAAATATTGTGGGATAATTTTGTTCTCCGTACATGGGGAAGTGCTGACCTGCATCATATGGATAGAATGAAAGAGGCAGTAGATGATGTTTCAAGAGACAACCGGGCAGGATTTTGCCAAGCAAGATCATGTGTGGATCAGATAGAAGTCCTATGAATTGTAATTGAAAAATCATTGGAATGGAACTCATGAATCCACATTAATTTTGTAGACTATGAGAAGACATTTGACAGCATGACCAAAACACTTTGTGGATGCGATAGTGAGCTATGGCATTCCAGGGAAAATAATCTCCCTCGTGAAGAATATCTTTGAGAAAATGAGCTGTCAAGACTTGCATAGAGGAGCCTTTGATAAATTTAACGTACAAACTGGCATGAGACAAAGCTTTTTTAATGTCACTATCCCTATTTTTCTTGTGATTGATTGGATTTTGAGACAAGCAACATCAGGCAGAAGAAATGATATACACTGGACCCTCACAGAACAACCAAAAGATTTAGACTTTGTGGATAACTTGGCTTTATTATCACACAGCCACATACAGATGCAAGATACACAGGTACAGCTACCATTTATCAGAGCTGGCTGCCAGAATTGTCACTCTTAAATTCATACTATCTGTTCCATTTGATCATGGGTATCATGAAAAGACAGCATGATTATGTACAATAGCTCAACAATAATATGTTGAGTTAGCTGGTTCAGAATTACAGGAGTAAGAAATATTTTATGCCATAACATGGAATGGACAAAAAATAATCTAATGATCTGTACAAATGGCTTGCTAATGAAAATGATGTAGTTTTTACTTTTAAAATTTATATTCTGAAATTACCGCAACACAGATTCTGCTTTGATTGAATATTAACGGCTAAATCATATCATTGGCCATTCATTGTGTCAAAGCAAAGCTTAAAAAAACACAAAAGCAATATCACACTGTGTAATAACTAGTTGGAATTGCTAGGTTTTGCTTGTCGTTTATAAGCACGACTCTTATTTTAGCTGACATTGTTCTGCTGCAAACTCAGCACTGCAAGGTAGGCTGCTTAAATCAGCAAATTAGCTTGCGGGAGAACCGCAAGGATTCTAATTCAGGAAAAGGGGGCTACGGTTCATAGCAGAAAATGAGCTGATGCTGATTAGTACATTTCCTATCACTTATCACAATGCAGCTATCGTGGTGCCAGTTCTATGGAGTACAATAAATAAAAATCATCTTTCAAGGCCATTATCTCTAACCCTCTGAGCGAGTCTATAATGAACAGTTAAGGTGCGGCTCCAACACCGATGCCTCTGCTTTTTGTCATTCCGATTGGTCTTTAATATGTTTTTAATACATAAATTGGCTTTTTAACAGTTACAAATAAATTAACAGCTTACAGTTGGCATTTGATTAACCTGACTGAAACTTCGGTTGATAGAGTTCCACAGATCAATTGTTCTGAGCGGGTCTGTGCTGATCCTGACTGGAATTTTGATCAGGGTAAAAGGGTGTTTTTGTCAATAATTTCAGAGCTGCAATCTAGAAATGACAGCTTATTAAACAAAACAGGCTGAACTCACGATCTACTGCAACCCTTAATGTAATGGTGTTTTATTTGTCTCAGTGGTGCACTCCACGGCTCTGTGGAGCAGAGTTTATTTCTGACTAGTGCTGATCCAATCTTGTCACTATAGTAACAGCTTATCCTCTTCCAATCTGTTATCATTACCGTACTATCTTTCTGATGGGATACTGATGTCCTTTGGAAGAGGTACCAGATTTTGACTTATGTTACACTGCATTCATGTCTACCACAACCTGGCGGAACAAATTCCTCCTTTAAAGGTCATCAGCACTCCTTTAGGAGTTTTGCGGCACGTCCAGTTTCTGGGACAGCCTGCTGTGAAAGCTCAATTTCATAGCCAAGGACCACCCCCCACCCCCGCCCCTTCTCCCCGGTCTCACACTAACCACTGGGAACGTAATCAATTACAACATGAGAAGTCATACGACACCAGGTTATAGTCCAACAGGTTTATTTGAAATCCTCTGTGACTATAACCTGGTGTCGTGTGACCTTTCATCTTATCCATCCCAGCTCAAAATCGGCATCTCCACGCAACATGAACACTCTTAAATACATTTCATGCTTGTCCTTTTTTGCCTGTAATTTTCTCCCCTCCCCATTCTGCTTGAAGGTGTTGACACTTTGCTTTTTACTAGTCCAGAGCGACCCATGGAGCCACCCACGTTGGCACAGTGGTTAGCACTGCTGCTTCACAGTGCCAGAGACCCGGGTTTGATTCCTGGCTTGGGAGTTTGCCCATTCTCCCTGTGTCTGCCTGAGTTTCCTCTGGGTGTTCTGGTTTCCTCCCACATTCCAAAGCTGTGCAGGTTAGGTGAATTAGCCATGCTAAATTCTCCCTCAGTGTACCCAAACAGGCACCGGAATGTAGCAACTGGGGGATTTTCACAGTAATTTCATTACAGTATGAATGTAAGCATACTTGTGACTAATAAATAAACTTTACACTAGCCCTTCGACCACCAGTTCACCTGGTTTCCTGGCCAATATGTATCCCTCAACCCATGTTATTGAAACAGGCTACCTGGTCAGGTATCACGTTGTTGTTTGTGAGACTCTGCTATATGCACTCACTAGTTGTGCTTTTCCCCACGTTAAAGTTGCAACTACACCTCAAAACTATTGAACTGCCTGTGAAGCTTTTTAGGATGTTATGAGATCATAAATGACACTGCATAACTTTAAAACCTTACCTTTGTTGCCTCATGCCCCCTTCTATATCATTGAAAGAAACTGATGAAGAGAAATAGGTTTAACATGGAATTCTCAGTACCCGTCCTCTATGCGGAGCTGTTATCATTAATAATTACCTCCTGTCCATGTGAGTGATTGAGACAGAGGAGTAATTTTGTATTCTCACAAATATATGCTGAGGAGCCAGATAATTCCTTAACACTCTTGATAGCATCTGTCTGGGGTTTACCTCCTACCATAGACCTAGAAATGAGTATTCTGTGAGTCAGCTTGTCAAATGCTCCTTACATCAACATGTTTAGGTTACATTACATTTTAGATCAAGCCTCAGTTAGGATACCTGCAATTCACTGAATAAACGAATGAATCCTTTCTTGATAACTTATCAGAGTTATCAGCGGCACAGTGGCACAGTTGTTAGCACAGCTGCCTCACAGCGCCAGGGATCTGGGTTCCACTCCCAGCTTGGGTCACTGTCTGTGCGAAGTTTGCATGATCTCCCTATGCCTGCATGGATTTCCTCTGGGTGATCCAGTTTCCTCCAACACTCCAAAGGTGGATTGGCCAAGCTAAATTGCCCTTTAGTGTCAGGAGGACTAGCTAGGGCAAATGCATGGGGTTACGGGGATAGGGCCTGGATGGGTTTGTGGTTGGTGCAGATTTGATGGGCCGAATGGTCTCCTTCTGCACTGTAGGTTTCTATGAAGACTAAAAACAATTGATCATACACTTAAAGACTGCTTGATTGTTACGAAATCAAAACTTAGGGGTGGGGTTAATTACAGAAATGCTTAGCAGATATGAAAATATGTAATTTGAGTTACCCAGCAGTCTAAGTCAGAAATCATTGCTGGACCGAGTTACTCAGGAGTGTCTGTTGTGGCTTATTTGGCAGCATTCTCTCCTTTGAGGGTTTGAGGGTTCACACTCCACACCGAGCTTTGAACTCAAAAGTGAGGCTGAATCGACAGTAAAGAACTGAGAGAGTGTTACACTATTGCAAGTGTCATTTTTTTCAGATGAGATGTGAAACTCAAGTCCTGTCTGTCTACTAAACTGGACATAGTAGATCATAATAGATCCTACGAGCTGGATTTTGTGGGGCCAATTGAAGTCTCATCCGTTGGTCAGAGAATCAGTTGAAATACCCCTGCAATTGAACTCCACTGCAGCTGAAGTTCCACCCTCAAGAGTTGTTGGCTGATCAAAGCCGGGCAGCTACTTGTTGCCAACGGGACTTGTGGAAGCAGGAGGCAATGAATGCGCTGATTTGAGGCCCAGGATCAATGAGGGATCCCAGGCTAACTGAGGTGGGATGAGAATTGCAAGGTGGGGGAGGTGGGAGAAGAGGCAAGTGCAGAGGGAAATGGCTTTCAGTGGTCACAATCTGCCAGTCCTTTGATCAGTCACAGAGTGCCTGATAATGAGGGATCTCCTCCTCCCAGTAGGCCGTCAATCTTCCAAGGACATGGGAAAGCCATGCAGTTCCCAGTGAATCCCAGGGGCACCATTAAGTTGAGGTGGCCTCAGAGCTAATAGACCAGCTTCTCCAACCTCGCCTGTGGCTGTGATTCTCCAGTCCCACTGCTGTGAATGGAGATTTGGCTGAGGGTTCTCATTGGCTGCAACAGTGGGACGTGCGAGACTCGAGAATTCCGGTCAACGGGTGTCAATTGGTTCACTAATGAACCTGAATGACATCCCATCATCAGTGGCTGGGCATCACTGTTAGCCTCTTCCACTCTTAGTCAGGGCAAGGTTCACTCACTACGGGGGGTCTGACATGAGGCATCCCTGTGATTAAACAGGTCCTGCCACAATGGTTTCCACCATGATAGAACATAAGAACATAAGAACATAAGAAATAGGAGCAGGAGTAGGCCATCTAGCCCTTCGAGCCTGCCCCGCCATTCAATAAGATCATGGCTGATCTGTCGCTGCTCAGTTCCACTTTCCCGCCCTCTCCCCATAACCCTTAATCCCCTCTCCTATCAAAAACCCATCAACCCGCGTCTTAAAAATATTTAGCGAGGCAGCCTCCACCACTTCAACGGGCAGAGAATTCCAGAGATTCACCACCCTTTGAGTGAAGAAGTTCCTCCTCAACTCCGTTCTAAACCGCCCCCCTTTTATCTTGAGGCTGTGCCCCCTAGTCCTATTGTCTTTTTTGAGCGGGAAGAGTCTTTCCACCTCTATCCTATCCATCCCATTCATCATCTTATACGTCTCAATGAGATCTCCTCTCATTCTTCTAAACTCTAACGAGTACAAGCCCAGTTTATTCAGCCTCTCCTCATAGCTCAACCCCCTCAACTCCGGTATCAGCCTAGTAAACCTCCTCTGCACTCACTCCAAGGCCAAAATATCTTTGCGCAGGTGCGGCGCCCAAAAATGCACACAGTACTCCAGTTGCGGCCTCACCAATGCCCTATACAGCTGCAGCAAGACCTCCCTACTTTTATATTCAATCCCCTTCGCTATGAAGGCCAGCATCCCATTTGCCTTCCTGACCACCTGCTGCACCTGCAAGCTGGGTTTTTGCGACTCATGCACAAGGACCCCGAGGTCCCTCTGCACCGTCGCCTGCTGCAGTTTTTCGCCCCGTAAGTAATAGTCCTTCCTACCATTCTTCCTACCAAAGTGGACCACCTCACACTTGCCAACATTAAATTCCATTTGCCATTTCCTGCATTAAATAGGCTGCATTAAATCCAGAAAATGTAACTATTTTAAAAAGAGGAGGGGAGCTCTTAAAGTTCTGGCCAATTTTACCCCTCAACCAACATCACTAAAACATTAAGCCATTATTGGGCGGGTGCCTGTGAGATATAAGTCTGCACATATTGGCTGCTGAGTTTTCTAAGCAATGAGTACGCCTCATATGTTCTTCATTGGCTGTAAAGCACATTGAGTTATGTGGTCATGAAAGGTGCTATATAAATGCAAGTCATTCTTCCATTCATTAACAAACGCTGAGTATTAGATCTAGTAGTGCTCAGAGTCAAAGGTTATTACTGTTGTTGTTAGTTTAATGCTAAATCCTTAGATATTTGACAGTTAACAGCATTATCAGCACCCACTCAGTGCTCACAGCAGTAATTTCTCTATGTGTTTCCCTGTTGTCTGCAGTCAAAGTGCACCTTCCTTTTAAGAGTTCTTGGCTGCCGTTAAGTGGCATCGGAGACTGGTCTCCAAGCAGGTAACAGCATAGATATCATAGCTGCATGCCAGACCCATGATACCAAGCAAGCAGCATAAACAATATGTGTTGCCTGAGACACTAAGAGGCATGTGCAGACTGCACACTGCTCCTTGCGTGCCCATTTTTGGGCACAAATGAACTTCTGGGCCACAATCATTACTGGAATTTGATTAACCACTAATGTTGTAACATCTTAAAAAAAGTTTGGCAGATGAGACCGAGCTTCTTTATCCTGAGGTTATGCTGGGATTTCTTATTAACCTCTTTCTAGATAATTGTAGAATACATCTCTAATCACACCTTCTGGGAGCTTCGCTGTACGCAGAGTCAAACTAATGGACCGATAGTTTCCTGGTTCTGACTTACTGCCCTTTTTAAATATTCTATGTCCATCCATTGGAATAATCACTGACCTTAGCATGATGTTAAATATATGAGCCAATGGTTTTCTTTCTGCAGCCCTCATTAGTTTCAGCCTCCCAGCTGATATGTTTTAACAGTCCTCGATCTAACAAGGGCTATTTCCATGCTTCTTTTTTCCCTAGTGCTTCCTCGCCCATCTTATTTGGGTCAGCACAATGCTGCTCTTCACTCTTCTCCAGTCACTCACTCCTCTTCATATCCTGATGCATTTAGTTCTGTAGCTACTGCACCTTTCTGTCTGGCCTTAGATCTTCTTCTTTTCCTTCTTCATGGCAGTCCCATTTTTATCACTTCCCTCATCACATTTCCTCTCTCACAACAGATGAACAGATTCATTTCTGTCTCTTCTTGACTATTCCCTTTGAAGCTCCCACAATCTTCCCCGGTGTACCTGTTCCAGATTTTATCCTTTTTCGTTACTGCATACATCCATATCAGCATCCACATCTCATTGGTATCCAGTCGCTGTTCCTCTCTCATTGATGCTGCCCATTCTACACTTTAACCAGACCAGTCTCACATCTGTCTGATGGATTCTTCTCTTCAGTTCCAGCGATACCTTTCTATCATAACACTTCACTGCATGTCTTCTAACCACTCCAACCAGAGCTAACCCATTGCTTAATTTTTACTTCTATAGTCCCAGCTTCTGCCACCATTGACCGCAGGCCAATGAAGCGACATTCTCCAAGTCTCCACCCCAACTTGACATCTTCACTCTGAATCCTCTTCGTTAAACTCAAACTGACAGTCTATAAATTGGGTCTTTGGTTGACTGATCTTCATATCTCTGTGTTCCAGTGATTTCCTCCAGTTCTCCAGGTACTCAGTCATGTTCTCATCATTTCCACCACGTGGCTCAATATCATCTGTAAACATCATTGACTGCAACACTTTCCATTTCACTAGCTCAGTTGGAATATCCATGACCATCAGGAAAAGACTCTTTTTACGCCTACATTTTAATCACATTAGATCTATATAACAACATAGATTATATTGATGAACTAATATCATCTTCAGTAGTGAAGATCAATGGAAAGGAACCATTTTATAACCTCATCCATAACTTAAAACTATACCAACATCTCTCCTGAAGGATCACTGTACAGTCCTCGATGGCTGTCTGTCGCCTAATGGAGCTAAAAGCCCTGCTATCAATGCGAAACATGTCTGCTATCATCTTCTGAGTCTGATACCTATTCTCTTGAGGATTGTCTATCTTGATAAAGAACCTCTTTTAGTTCAAATTGTCTTTGGCAATTTATCCATTTGGACTCTGCCATGGAGTAATTTTCATCTTACATAATGCACATGAGGGGGACAGGGGTCATGGAGTAACTAAGGTCTGTACTTGGCTTTGATTCCATCCAGTGCATTAAAAAGTGTTAAGGATGTGGGATTTTTCTATATGACACTTTTGGGTGAAGTTACTCATCCATGAAAGGTGCTTGTAGGTTAAGGATTGGAGCCTGGAGGGCTCATAATATTTTGGATAGGGTTAACTTTGTAAGCACTTTTTAAAAATTCTGATGATACTTAGGGTTAGTTTTCCAGAGCTCAGGAAGCGGTTCCGATTATGCCCCACTCCAGGACTTGAATACATTATCTATGTCGGCACTTTATGCAATACTGAGGGAGTGCTTTCAGGTGAGCTGTTGAAATGTGCAGCTTTAGTTCCTTTGGAATTTTTGGGGATAAATTGTAGGACTAGAGGACTATAAAAGTAGAAGGAATAAAAGAGAAATGAGGATGCAGATGGGGGCAGTGAAGATAATTCACAATAGAATTGACGGATAAACTGCCTACCTGTAAATATATCTGAATTTTGTTTCAAAGCTTTAATACAAATGCATTTTTATTTCAGATTCAGGACAGCCAATGCCTGTGGGCTGGCTCTTGGTAATGACACTACTGTTTATAATGCATCTGTAATTCTGAAGCCAAAGAAGCAGATTTAAAATTGTTAGCAGATATCAATTTTCCTGCATCCAAACACCACTATAAAGAAGTAGCTGGCTGATACATATATCACCTGAGTCCTCTCCTTTCATCATTGGGACTTGAGTCTGATTTCAGTTATGACTTAAAAGATGAAAGCTTTTTCTCTTTGATGATACAACAGTTCTAACTAGAATTGATTTTAGTAGTCTCTGCTTTATTCAGAGTCAGGACTAGTTTCTTTATGCCAACATTAGCCCTGTCTTCTGCTCACATACTTCTGGCACAGATCATTGTCCACTAGGAGCACAAATTGTGAACTTTAGCACAACTTTTGCTTCCCATCCATTAAAATTAATAATGCAGCAACTGAGCTGTGCTGTCTGACTTGTGGAGTGCTTGGCGGCACAGAAGCGATTTTATTTTTCTGCCCCGCTACTTCCAGTTCTGCAATGAAGTTTCTTTCAGGAAATCTCCCTTTGTGTCTTCACTTCTGTTTTTTCAGTGAGGCTGGAATGTTGCTCCTTTGGTTTCCCAGCTTTTGGATTTCTGCTCCAGTTTCTTTGAGGTTCTGGGTTTTTCCATTCACTGCCACCGTGTGGTATGTCCAGTAGATCTCACAAAAAGATTCTGAGTCTTGTATGGTTGACCATTGAGTATTTATTGGTTACACATAACAATGTACAGGGTATATAGCCCAAGCTTTTAGCCAACTCCACTTCTGCCCAAGTCTTTGCCCATTAACAACTAACCACAATCTCAGGTTGTGTATCTCATTATATCACACTGTGTGTGGTACTGTTTCCCAGTGATAGGAATAACTTATGATCTCATACTAAAGGCATCTCTAGATAGTAGTGATTACAATATGACTGAATTTTACATCTTGTTTGAAAAGTAGAATAATGGGTCCAAGACTAGTATTTTAAACTTCAATAAGAGCAACTATGTGTGCATGAAAGCTGAATTAGCTGAAGTGAACTGGGATACTAGGCTGGAGGATAAATTAATAGAGGAGCAATAGCAGACAGTCGAGGGGATATTTCAGGATATTCAGAATAAACATATTCCTCCTATAAAGAAAAATTCTAAGAAGACCCACCACCACCTGTTATTAATTAAAGAAGTTAAGGAAAGCATCACAATTATGAGAAAGCATATACTGTACAAAAATGAATAGCAGGTCAGACGGTTGATCAGAATATAAAGGATGGCAGAGAATGCCCAAAAAGAAATTTGAGTGTGAGAGGAAGCTAGCTAGAAATATAAAAATGGATAGCAAGAGTTTCTACAGAAATTTAAAAAGGAAAAGAATAAGTCAAATGAGTTTTGGTCCTCTGGAGAGCAAGAAAAGGGAATTAATAGTGGATAATGAGGAAATGGCAGATAGAGTGGACAAATATTTTTCTTTTGAATTCACCATAGAGAAAACAAGAAACATTCCAGTAGCAGCTATAAATAGGAAAATGGAAGGGAGAGAAGAATTTGGTGAAATTACAATCACTGGGGAAATGTAATGAGCAAACTGATGGAGCCACAGCTAATCAATCTCCAGATTCTGATGGACTTCATCCTAGGATCTTAAAAGAGCTACATAATGAAGTAGCAGATTAATTTCAGTTCATTTTCCAAAATTCGCTAGATTCTGGAAAGGTTGCATAAGAGTATAAAGTAGCAAATGTGACTCCTCTATTCAAGAAGAAAGGGAAGCAGTAAACAGGAAACTATAGGCCAGTTAGCTGAAGATCTGTTGTGGAGAAGATGTTACATTTGATCATTAAGGAAGTTATAACTGGGCTCAACATAAACTCAAGGCATTCAGGGAGACTCAGACTGGTTTTGTGAAAGGGAAATCATGTTTAGTCAAATTATTGGAATTCCTTGAAGGAGTAACATGCTCTGCGGATAGAGGAGAACCTATAGATGTACTATACTTGGATTTCCAGAAGGCACTTGATAAGGTACCACGTCAAAGATTATTGTGGAAAAATAAAAGCTCATGGTGTGGGGAATATCATATTAGCCTGGATAAAGATTGGCTGGCAGAAAGCAGAGAGCATGCCTAAATGATTCTTTGCCTGGCTGGCAGATGTGATAAGCAGAGTCTGACAGTGGTCTGTGCTGGGGCCTCAACTTTTTAGAATTTACATCAATGACTTAGTTGAGAAGAGTGAAGGCGTGGTAGCTAAATTTTCAGATGACACAAAGATAGGTAGTAAAGTATGTCATGAAGAGAGCATAAAGAGGCTGCAGATGAATGTAGATTGAGTGAGTGGACAAAAATTTGACAGAGAGTATAATGTGGGAAAATGTGAACAATTAATAAAGAAAGTTAATGGAATACAATCCTTTATTATTATAGACATTGAACATAAAAGTAAAGATGTTATGCCTCTGTTACAAAGGGCACTGGTGTTACATCTCAAATACTGAGACTTCTGATCTTTGACTGCTGATTAAGGTAAGCATCAGAGTTTGTCACACTTTGCTTTCAATTTTTTTCCAATTCTTAATTTGTATTAAAAGTAGAAGTGGGGTAATATCTGAGTGTGTGGGGTGGAATTTGGTGCTCTGCAGTCTTTTTTGGATGTCGGTACAGCAATTATTTTATCAATCACTTCTGGGAGGGTGTTCTAGAAAGAGGAGGAAGTGATGGGATGATGTCATCTGTAAGACTCCCTGCTGGGTCTATCACTCTTAACCAATACCATGCTCACCAATACAAAGTAAGTGTGCTCAGATCAGGAACGGATCAAAGAACAAAAGAGAACAAAGAACAACCCAGCACGGGAAACAGGCCCTTCGGCCCAACGAGCCCGCGCCGCCGCATCACCCTACACCTATTCTACCCTGCGTGTCTATGAATGGAACCCCTAACTTAGCCAGATTCAGGGGAGAGTAGTGTCAATTTGCTAAAACCAATCAGCCTAAGAGCGCATCTTTGGGGTGTGGGAGGAAACCGGAGCGCCCGGAGGAAACCCACGCAACCACAGGGAGAATGCACAAACTCCCACGGACGCAGGCCCAAATCCATGTATCTGCACAGCCAGCAGTGCTAGTCACCGAGCTGTTGCGGTGCCCGTCTACCAGTCCAGGATCAAGCACACACACTGACACGAAGTACTAGGCCACTCCCGGAACCTCCAAGAGCAGCCCACGCACGACCCACCGTGTGCATGCCCCTCGTTTGACAACGAGGTGGACCTCCACCTGCGGAATAAAAAGACAAAAACGTTAACTTACAAGTCTGCATTTCCGATGTCTCCCGAGGTTCTGACCTTATTTAATAGCCCCTACTATAACCCTCCATCCTCGTTTCACTCATGTGTCTGTCTAACTGAACCTTAAACGAGTCCAACGTTCCTGCCTCCACCACCCTACTCGGTAGCACGTTCCATACTCCCACAACTCTCTGTGTAAAGAACCTTCCTCTCACATCCAAATTATACCTCTCCCCCCTCACCCTTAAATCCTGGCAGAGTGGGAACCCACTTTCCTTTCAAAGCCCGATTATCCAAAGGCAATTGATCACAGGGTAATCAATTGCCACTGGGGGAAAAACATTAAAAAAATTTACAGGATGAGGCTGTCTCTGTCTAGGCCAGTATTTATTGCCCATCCCTAATTGCCCTTGAGAAAGTGATGGTGAGCTGCCTTCTTGAACCACAGCAGTTTCCTAACCATAGAAACACTGCAGTTGGGGAGTTCTCCTCTTTGGGTCTATCACCTGCTTCTAACCATAGAAACCATTTGGCCCATCGAGTCTGCACAATTCCTCCCAGGCCCGACCCCCACATATTTACCCACTAATCCCTCTGACCTATGCATCTCAGGACACTAAGGGGCAATTTTAGCATGGACAATTAACCTAACCCGCACATCTTTGGACAGTGGGAGGAAACCGGAGCACCCGGAGGAAACCCACGCACACACAAGAAGAATGTGCAAACTCCACCCAGACAGTGACCCGAGCCGGGAATCGAACCCAGGTTCCTGGAGCTGTGAAGCAGTAGTGCTAACCGCTGTGCTACCTTCTATTTAAAATGTTTTTGAAGAAGTTTGGTTGGCAAAGCTGCTGCAAGACAACTCTCGCTGAGAGGCAGATACAGCTGTTGCACCAAAACAAAGGCATGGAAACCTGCCAAAGTATGCTAATGATCCTGACCACGGGATTTTGCCAGGAGGCTGCAATCAACTAAGTAGGAGGAACAAGATTCCAGGAAGGTCGTGTGGGCGGAAAGATCTAAACATTTCACGGGGGGCTGGCAGGACTATTCCTGCTCCACAGGCCCCGCAAAGAGATGTGAGAAAAGTTTGCCTGCTGGAGGTCCTTCATCTTTCCAAGAAATCAGACCCAGATTTTTAAAGCAGGATTCGTTGGCTTTGGATGCACAGTTTTATTGTAGTTGGCAAGATCCAGATGGCTTTAAGAACAGGGGAACTAACCCAACAATTTGAACTGTACACTTTATCTTTGCTCCTCAGTTTCAAGTTTTCATTCTTCCTGCTCAGTGCAAACTCGTAACCAAGGTCTGTGGTATGCAGAAAAGGGAATGTAAGGGGAGAGGTGGTGCAAGCCAACAGATACCTCAGTCACAGAGAGATCATTGCTTGAATAACTCACTAACTGGTTAATTGGCAAGTGGATGGACACCTACTGAAATCAGGTGTCCATCAGCAATGGAATGAAAATGCACTAAAATAAAATAATGTATTGGTCGACTGTACTGATTATCCGTTTAAGGGCAACACAGCCAAGAAGGATCACCTGGCTTGGGTAACCAATTGGGACTGGGTAATCACCCCAGGTTTGAGCTCTCTTAGCCAGGAAGACATAAGAACATAAGAACATAAGAAATAGGAGCAGGAGTAGGCCATCTAGCCCTTCGAGCCTGCCCTGCCATTCAATAAGATCATGGCTGATCTGTCGCTGCTTAGTTCCACTTTCCCGCCCTCTCCCCATAACCCTTAATCCCCTCTCTTATCAAAAACCCATCAACCCGCGTCTTAAAAATATTTAGCGAGGCAGCCTCCACCACCTCAACGGGCAGAGAATTCCAGAGATTCACCACCCTTTGAGTGAAGAAGTTCCTCCTCAACTCCGTTCTAAACCGCCCCCCCTTTATCTTGAGGCTGTGCCCCCTAGTCCTACTGTCTTTTTTGAGCGGGAAGAGTCTCTCCACCTCTATCCTATCCATCCCATTCATCATCTTATACGTCTCAATGAGATCTCCCCTCATTCTTCTAAACTCCAACGAGTACAAGCCCAGTTTATTCAGCCTCTCCTCATAGCTCAACCCCCTCAACTCCGGTATCAGCCTAGTAAACCTCCTCTGCACTCCCTCCAAGGCCAAAATATCTTTGCGCAGGTGCGGCGCCCAAAACTGCACACAGTACTCCAGCTGCGGCCTCACCAATGCCCTATACAGCTGCAGCAAGACCTCCCTACTTTTATATTCAATCCCCCTCGCTATGAAGGCCAGCATCCCATTTGCCTTCCTGACCACCTGCTGCACCTGCAGGCTGGGTTTTTGCGACTCATGCACAAGGACCCCGAGGTCCCTCTGCACCGTCGCCTGTTGCAGTTTTTAGCCCCGTAAGTAATAGTCCTTCCTACCATTCTTCCTACCAAAGTGGACCACTTCACACTTGTCAACATTAAATTCCATTTGCCATTTCCTGGCCCATTCGCCCAGCCTATCTAGATCCTTCTGCAGACTGTCACCACCCTCCGCACAATTTGCCGTTCCCCCAATCTTGGTGTCATCAGCAAATTTCGACACCCTACACTCAGTTCCCTCCTCCAGATCATCTATATAAATGGTAAAAAGCTGAGGCCCCAGCACCGACCCCTGGGGCACTCCACTAGTCACCATCCGCCAATCCGAATAGCTCCCGTTGACCCCCACTCTCTGCCTCCTATTTGACAACCAATCCTCTATCCACGCTAACACCCTACCCCCAACTCCATGTCCCTCGACCTTCTGCAATAACCTCTTGTGAGGTACTTTGTCAAACGCCTTCTGAAAATCTAGAAAGACCACATCCACCGGCTCTCCTCTATCCACCGCACTAGACACATCCTCATAGAACTCCAGTAAATTTGTCAGACACGACTTCCCTTTAATGAAACCGTGCTGCGTCTGCTCTATCAAGCAATTCCCTTCAAGATGCCTTGCAATTTCCTCCTTAATGACGATTCTGACATTTTACCTACCACAGACGTTAAACTAACTGGCCTATAATTCCCCGCCTTTTGCCTGGCACCCTTCTTAAACAACGGCGTAACATTAGCCGTTTTCCAATCATCCGGCACTTCCCCGGAATCCAGCGACGTCTGGAAAATAACCACCAAGGCATCCACTATCACCTCCGCCATTTCTTTCAGAACCCTCGGATGCATTCCATCCGGTCCTGGGGACTTGTCCACAATCAGCCCCTCCAGTCTGTCGAGCACCGCCTCTCTAGTAACAGTAATGTCATTAAGACCCTCCAGTCCTACCACCTTTCCATCGCTAACACCTGGCAAATTATTCACATCCTCCTCCGTGAAGACAGAAACAAAAAAGTTATTCAATACCTTAGCCATATCCCCATCCCCTACCACTAGGTCCCCTTTCTCATCCTCTAAAGGACCAACATTCACCCTAGCCAGCCTCTTCCTTTTTATATATTTATAAAAACTCTTGCTATCCTTTTTTATATTAAGCGCTAGCCCAGCTTCATAGTTTCTCCTACCCTTCTTTATTAACTTCTTTGTCAATCTTTGTTGACATTTAAACCTCTCCCAATCCTCTTCTCGCCCACTACTTTTAGCTACTCTAAATTCCTCCGCTTTTAATTTAACACTTTCCTTCACCTCCTTCGTTATCCACGGCTTATTACCTCTCCTCCTACTATCCTTTTTGACCATCGGAATAAATTTCTGCTGAGCATCAAGAAAGATTTCCTTAAAGATCCTCCACTGCTCCTCAGCAGACCCTCCCTCCAACGCGCTCCCCCAGTCCACATTCGCCAATTCTTCTCTCATCCTACCGTACTCCCCTCTATTCAAACAAAGGACGCGTGTCCGGGAACCCACTTTCTCCTCCTCCATCTGCAACAGAAACTCCACCATACAATGATCACTCTCCCCAAGAGGATCCTTCACCACAAGGTCCCTAATTCTACCCGCCTCATTACATAGCACCAGATCCAAGATAGCTCGCTCCCTCGTCGGCTCCAACACACACTGTTCGAGGAAACTATCCCGGCAGCATTCCAAGAACTCTTCCTCGAGCCCCCCGCGTCCAACATGGGTCGACCAATCAATATGCAGATTGAAATCCCCCATAACTACGGCCGTCCCATTCCTGCACGCCACACTTATTTGCGCGTTAACAGCCCGCCCCACCTCCAGACCATTATTCGGGGGCCTATAGACGACACCCACCAGCGTCTTCCTCCCTTTGCTGTTCCTAATCTCCACCCACAACGATTCCACCCTCTGCTCCTTGGCTCCAATATCATCCCTTGCTACCACCGTGATGCTATCCTTAATCAGCAGAGCTACGCACCCCCCTTTTCCCTCCTGCCTATCCTTTCTAAACACTTGTTAGCCCTGTACATTCAGCTCCCAGTCCCTGTCACCTTGCAGCCACGTCTCTGTAATGGCCACCAGATCGTATCCATTTGTGTCGATCTGCGCCACCAGCTCATCCACTTTATTCCGAATGCTTCGTGCATTCAGATAAAGTGCTTTCATCCCAGCCTTCACCTGGACCCTATTTGCCGTAACGCCACCAACCATACTCATGCCCCCTACTCCCTCTATTACTGGGACATCCTCGAGATAGGACAATGTGATCGGCGCATTCTTGGTGGGCCAATGGGCCTGTTCCTGTGTTGTATTGGTCTTTGTTCTTTGTTGAAAGACATATTTTCCCCCAAGGTTATTACCATCTGATCATGATGTCATTGGGCCTAGCAAGCCAGAGACGGTGGGTGGGATTTTCTGGCCAAGCTCTCCCCGCCCTCAGACCAGAAAATCCCACCCGAGGTCAATGGATCTTTGCATGGTCCATGCCCCACCTGCGACAATTCCTGTGGCAGGCGGAATGAGAAAATTCTGCCCGGTGATTTCAAATTCCATTGAATGCAATTCTTAAAGCAGTAAATACAATAAATAAATGCTTTAAACAGTTCTACAAAGAACAAAGTGCTTTAAACTTATTTTAAACAGGTTTTTAACAGGTAAAATCTTAGCTCTCTCTCTGCTCCTTCACTCGTCTGCTCCAGCTTTTCATACTCCCTCCCCAGATCCTCAGTCTGCATTTTGCTTACGTTGCCGGCACCCACATGTACCACAATGACCGGATTCTCACCCTCCCACTCCAGGTTCCTCTGCAGCCCAGCTGCGACATCCCGTACCCGAGCACCAGGCAGACAACACACCCTTCTGTGCACTTTGTCATTGTGACAAAGGACAGTGTCAATACCCTTCACCCCACTATCCCCAATCACTACTACGTTCCTTTTCCCCCTCTCTTTGCCTATGTCCTGCTGCATCACTGTACCGTGTGCAGTTTGCTTACCAACCTCATCTGCCTCGTTCTCGTCCAGCCTGGAAGCAAGAACCTCAAACCTGTTATGCAGATTAAGAGGCTGAGGCCTCCGCTCCTCACCCCCCTTCCTCCTCCCAGCAGCCCCCTCTTGTCCCTGACCCTTAGAGTTAGCCAGTCTAGGGGGGGGTGGATGTCACTTGCATCCCATTGACAATGGCACCCTCTCTCCCCTTGATGAGCCTCAGTGTCTGTAGCTCAGAGGCCAGCTCATCCACCTTGAGCTAGCTTTAGCCATGTGGCTGCTGAACAATTGTAATAAATCCTTTTTGTGTTTATTAAAGGAGCCTCTGAAAGCTCATCTTTACATCTGGCGATAAGGATAAATTATCCTATTACTGCCTCTGGCCCGACATCTGTGAGTATCCTGTTTTAATCAAAGTCTGCGAAAGAGAAGTACTCATCTGAATGCCTCTTTAGGCAAATGGACCCATTAGAGATATTAAGGTATTGCCAGACCCTGAGTATTGTAGAATCAAAAAAGGTTCATAAGCAACATGACCTCAAGAAAGAGGCATTGGCAGGCCTTAAAGCAGCAACAAAGACCTCAGAAAGCAGGTGATAGACCCAAAGAGGAGAAAAAAACTTCAGTAGGGAGACAATAAAAGCCCCAAAAAAGAGGGCGAAAGACAGACCCCCAGATAGAGGGCAACTCTTAAAAAAGATCCATAGTCAGAAAAGACCTCAAAGAGAAGACAAAAGAAGATGCCAGAAGGAGAGCAATCTAAGACCCCAGAAAGAGGGCAAAGAAACACCCCAGAGGGAGGTCAATGAGGCCCTGATGTTAAAATTTCTGCTGCAATGGATGGTTTGCTTACTCAACTTCCCAACCATAGGACCAAAAACCACTCAGAGTTAAAATCAGGGCCATTGTTTGAGACTTGTTAACCCATCTTTTCTCTTAGTAGAGGATCATAGAATCCCTACAGTGCAGAAGGAGGCCATTTGGCCCATTGAGTCCTCGCTGACCACAATCCCAATCAGGCCCTATTCCCGCAGCCCCACATATTTACCCTGCTAATCCCCCTGACACTAGGGTCAATTTAGCATTGCCAATCAATCTAACCTGCACATCTTTGGATGTGGGAGAAAACTGGCAGACCGGAAGGAAACCCATGCAGACACAGGAAGAATGTGCAAACTCCACACAGACAGTGACCGGAGGCCGGAATTGCACCCAGGACCCTGCAGTGCTAGCCACTGTGCCACTGCGCCGCCTGCTTTTTTTCCTTCTGTTGGGGTAAAAGGATGTTTATCAATCTGCTGTGTATTTCCGACATTTCCACTTGCTAATTCAATTCTGAACGATGTACGTCATAAATGTTTTAAACATGAATACAACATTTGCTTCACAGTATCATTATCAAGAGTCAAAGCCTAAAGAGGAGCATTTTGATGATACCTCGAGGCAAAGCAATATTTCAACATCAAACACTCCCAATGACAACTGCCAGCCACTGTATACGCTAGCAGAGTCCTCAGCCACTCTGTACAAGTCAATCAATTTGCAGATCTATTCCAGTTATCAGGGAAAGTTGGGTAACTAGAAAATTATGGTGAGAATTTCAATGAAAAGTTGCATTTGTGATGTTAATTTTCAGGACTTAACTTGATGTCATGGAATGGCTGATATAGAAACTCAATTGGACTCACCACGTAAACACATTGACTACAAGAGCAGTTCAGAGGCTAGGAATATTGTGGGAGTAACTCATCTCCTGATTCCCAAAACCTATTCACCATCAACAAAGCACAAGTCAGGAGTGTTATGGAATATTGTCCATTTGCCTGGATGGGTGCAGCTCCAACAACACTCAAAAGCTTGACGTTATTTAGGACAAAGCAGCCTGCTTGATTGGCACCACATCTACAAATATTCAATCTCTCCATCACCAATGCTCAGTAGCAGCAGTGTGTACTATCTACAGGGTGCATTGGCAGCAATTCACCAAAGATCCTTAGACAACGCCTTCCAAACCCACAACCACTTCCATCTAGAAGGACAAGGACAGCAGATAAATGGGAACACCGCCACTTGCAAGTTCTCCTCCAAGCCACTCACCGTCCTGACTTGGAAATATATCACCATTCCTTCGCAATCACTGGGTCAAATTCCTGAATTTCCCTCCTTTATGGCAATGCACAGAACATGGCCTGCAGTGATTCAAGAAAGTGGCTCACCAGCACCTTCTCAAGGGCAACTAGGAATGGACAATAAATGCTGGCCAGCCAGCGATGCCCATGTCCCACAAATGAATAAATACAAAAAAATACACACTAGTGTTGTCAGAAACACACAGTAGGGCTAAACGGGTGGGCTTGGAATTAGAGCATTCATCCAAAATAAAATGCCAGCCCATCTCATCCAGCCACATCATTGTGGCTAATTTCAGGTGATGTTGATAACACTGTACCTCCTGGAGAAAACCTGAGCCATCAGAGACACTGGGACTACCAACCATGTTTGGGGCTACAACATAACAGCAGCACTCTAATCTTAAACCAGACCCATTCCTATCCTGCTTCACATATCTGCTGAATAAAAAGGGAAGTAGGACCAATACTCACAGTGCAAGGAGTTAAAAAGAATTTTAAAAATAATGAGGTTATAGTTGATATCAAGTCAATCCAAATGGCATACAAGAGATTTTTCAGCAGTCTACCCTTCAGGCATCCAACACTTTTACTCTTCCTTGCTGCATTTCACCCTGAAGGAGAGGCTCATTGAAGTTGTCTCCTGTCCTTTTCTGTCTTCTTCCAGTGTCCTGTTTCATTCCTTCGGACCCGTAGTTATTCCTCTAGTTAGTTTAAAACTGCAGGGGACATGATTACACAGCCCAGTATGCCACACACTCTCCCACTGAGGCTGTAATGACTTTAATAAGGCCCATGAGTTGGGCCTGCTGGAATATGAACTCCCTAACTGAGACGTGTTGAGGCTGCCCAATCAGTGAGCTCTACATATAATATGACGTGCCTGGGTCACTGGCATTCGGGGTGAATACCCTGCACTGGGAAGTTCCTGCCTGAGTATTGCAACCATTGTAAATAAATCGGTTTTGGTGAAGGAACACTGGCCCCTCAGAAGTTATTTCAGTGGCAATCTTCAGTGAATCTCTGCTTCTTAAAACCTCCAATCCTTATCTTCAAACTGCCTCAATGCACCACCCTCCTTTTTTATGACAAATTTATGCTAATGGATCGCCAGTCAACATTTAAATTATCTGACCCAGCAGAGTCAGTGCTGGGTAACATCAATGACAAGGGCACCAATTTATTGTCCATGCCGAATTATTCTTGAGAATATAACGGTCAGCCATCTTTTTGATTACAATTGGGTGGCTTGCTTGTCCATTTCGGAGGGTATTTAAAAGTGAGCCATAGTAGGCCATAATGGGCCAGAACTATTAAGGATGGGAGATTTTCTTCCCTGCAGGAAATTAGTGAACGTGATGGATTTTTATGATAAACTAATAGTTTTGTAGCCGTCGTTATTGATGCTAGAATTTTATTTCCAATTTATTTCAATAACTGAATTGAAATTCCCCAGCTGCTGTGATACGATTTGAACACATATCTCCAGACTCATGAGTCTAGCCCTCCGAATTACTAGCCCAGTGACATAACCACCATGCTACCATTAATGAGCAAGCTACTGTCAAAACAATGAGGAGCTTGCATTCGAATTCATGTTACTTTTTTGTTAAAATTTAAAATAGCAAAATGATAGGCTTTTGAACTTAAAGAACTCCTCTCCCACATTTGACAAGAAAGTAAAATAAAGATTCACCACAACAGCCCCTGAAACAGTAGCACAAAGGCAAATCTTGTCTGTCAACAAAACCTCTAAAACTACAAAAAAGGATTTACACCAATTCAACGATACAGATGATCAAGAAATCGTTCAGTGTTTTAGAACTTTCAAATCAATTATTAATTAATGAGGTTAGCTATTCCAATAAGCATGCCTATAGTGGCTTCTTGTCACAACATGGCTTCTATTGTGGCAGCCACGTCAGACCAAGATTGTTTCAAGTTATAATTTCCATGGTGTTTTTTTCACTAGTTGCAGTGGTAACCCAGATCTTCATCCCTCGGAGTGTTTTAGTATGTATGAGCTTCTATTTTTAGCTGCAGCTTTCTGCAGCTAGAGTGTGGTGTTACAATTACTGCAGACTCCAGTGTCAAAAAGTACTGCAGAAAAAGTAAAACCTGCAGTCAATTGCCTCCATTTCCACAACAACTTCAACAACAACCCATTTTTCAAAAGCGCCTTTAATATGTTTCACAGAGATGTTACTAAATGAAATTTGACATTGAGCCGCACAAGGCAATACTGGGCCGCTTCAGGTGGGCTTTAAGGAATGTTTGACAGGAGGAAAGAAGGATAAAAAAATGCAGGAAAATTTGGAGAGGGAATTTCTGAGCTTACGACATGGTTTCCGGCCATGCTATCCTCAAGACTGGAAAATTGTGCCCGAGATCATTGGATCTTTGCATGGTCCTGTCTCTCCCGCTATGATTCTCATGGGAAAATTTTGCCCTATGTGTTTGAGCTGCCAATCACAGAATCACAGAATCCATACAGTGCAGAAGGAGGCCATTTGGCCCATTGAGTCTGCACTGACCACAGTCCCACCCAAACCCATCCTGTAATCCCACGTATTTATCCTGCAACTCCCCTGACATTAAAGGGCAATTCACCATGGCCAATAAACCTAACCTACACGTCTTTGGAGAGAGGGGAGAAACCGGGGCATCCAGAGGAAACCCATGAGGACACAGGGAGAACGTGGAAACTCCACATAGATCCGAGGTGACCCAAGGCTTGAATTGAACCCGGGTCGCTGGCACTGTGAAACGGCAAAGCTAACCACTGTGGAGCCATTAAAATCGAGATTGCACAAGTGGTCAGAATTGGAGAAGCGCAGATATCATGGAGATTTGTAGTTGCTGAGGGAGATTATAGACATTGGAAGGGTTGAGGTAATGGAGGGATTTAAAAACAAGGATGAGAATTTTAATAAAAAAAAGGAAATGCTGGAAAAAATTCACCAGGTCTGGCAGCATCAGTGGAGAGAGAAGCAAAGTTAACATTTCCAGTGCACGTGACTCTTCTTCAAGTAAACAAGATGATGGGCAAACAGCACTTGGTGCAAGTTAAGAATGGCCTGTACAGTTTTGGATGAGCTCTGGTTCATGGAGGGTAGAATGTGGGAGATCACACAGGAGTGCATTAGATTAACCAGTGGTTCCCAAACTTTTATATGTCATGGTACACCTCGATACTATAAAAATCTTTTGAGGCACACCTTTTTGGGGTGATTTTCAGTTTGGGTTTGCCACCATAGAGAATATCAATGAGGGCAGAATATCTGGAGACAATCAGGAAATCTGAAATCCCAATTTTTACCGCGCATGTGTGATTGTTAAAAATCTGATTCCCACCATAATAATGCTAAGCACTGATAATTTCACTTCCAGCTATTGCAAAACCTGGGCCAATGACTTGGAAAAATGTAAATAATCCAATATAAATGCCAACTGTATAAAGGGAATCTTAATTTCCTGAAAAACACAGTCACAAATAATTTATCCAGTTCATACAGCTTTTATATTTTGTAACGGTCATCAACATGAATGTTGACTATTTCTCTCCACTGTGCTGCCTGATTATCTGAGTGTAATGACCCAGGAAGCTCCACTGGAAAGGAACATAGTTTATTACAGAATGCAATGTAAAACCACCACCATGTTGTACACACACTGGTCCCTGCCTGGGACTACAGTTCAGCAGGCCCAGTCCTGGGCCTTCCTTATAGAAGGCTTAGGGAATGAGTTCCAGCTGGGAAGGGCACTGCATCTCACCAGGGAAACTCATACTCAAATCATGGGGATTATCACACTGAGTTTTTCCAGCATTTTTTCTTCTTATGTCAAATTTCTAGCATCTACAGTATTCTGCTCATGTACTAATATTTTGAGAACTCAGGTAGAAAAACAAAGTATGAGGTAAAAAAACAGAAACATAATTAAAAAGAGGCGAAAGCTGAAGTTCTGGACGGAAGTCTCAGCATAATGCTAATCTCCTATTAGACATCAGCTCAACGTAACTATAGATACAAGTTATTGGCATGATTTCAATGTTGTGATTTTTCGGAACAGCATATACTATTCTTGTGCCTCTGTCTATCTCACTTCTCCCAGGGCTTTGCACCCTTTTTGAGTCTTCGCATTTTGCATGGGCGCATGGGGCCTTTGCCTTCAGCTCCAAATTCCTTTGGTCACGTGCATGGGCCTAGCCAATATAAAAAATCTAAATCGCATATGTGTGGCCTTTTGCCAGCCAATATGCACGGGAGGCCTGAGGTTTGTCGGTTCTTGGAGATACTAACCACAGATTAAGGTGAAGGTTAGTTTTAATTTCATTACATAAAGTTTTAATCATTTTGAATCTTTTATCGTGGCACTCCTTGTGGTCTTCAATGCACATGCACATTAGTTGGGAACCACTGGATTAATCAAATGTTGAGATAACAAAGCTGCTCAGAGTTTCAAAGCCAGGTGAGCTAATGTAGCGTGGAGAAGTGTGATATTAAACAGGTGGAAACAGGCAGTCTCAGTGTCAAATATAACACAAAGATTGAGAAGAGTTTGGTTAGGTCTCTCTGAATCATGGGTCCAGGTGTCTAAATTGCTAGTTCAGTAACATAACCATTATGCTACAGTTACTGACCAAACTACTGACAAAGCAATGGGCAATCATTTACATTTATCTTATTTTTTAGTGAAAATTTAAAGCAGCATATTATTAACTGTTGAACTTGAGTAACTCTTCCTATCTGAGTTGACAATGAAGCAAAAGTACACAATTACCATGGCAGTCTCTGAAACAACAATGCAGATCTCGTTTGCCAACAAAACCTGATACCATTATAAAGCTGATAGATTCAATGATATAGACGATCAGGAAATGATGTGGAGGTGCTGGCATTGGATTGGAATAGGCACAGTAAGAAGTCTCACAACACCAGGTTAAAATCCAACAGGTTTATTTGGTAGCACAAGCTTTCTGAGTGCTGCCCCTTCATCAGGTGAGTGGAGAATTGAGTTCACAAACAGGGCATATATAGACACAGACTCAATTACAAGATAATGGTTTGAATGGGAGTCTTAATAGGTAATCAAGTCCTTACAGGTGCAGACAATGCGAGTGGAGAGACGGTTAAGTACAGGTTAAAGAGATGTGTATTGTCTCCAGCCAGGATAGTTAGTGAGCTTTTGCAAGCCCACGTTAGTCATGGGGGTTACAGGTAGTGTGATATGAACCCAAGATCTCGGTTGAGGCCATTCTCATGTGTGGAACTTGGCTATTAGTTTTTACTCGGCAATTCTGTGTTCTGTGGCTTGAAGGCTGCCTTGGAGAATGAAAACAATACAAGAAGCATGATCCTGGGCCAGAAGAAATGCAAAAGGAAAGTTTAAACATTTAAAATTGTGATTTTCTTCTGAGGCAGCAGGGGCAGAAGTGCTCCTTCATGTTCACAAGAAGAACCTGAACTGCTCCTGCGGTGCCTGGACTATCCCCCTATTGATCTTGGCAATGACAACCCATGCCCTGAGCCTTTAATCTTGAACCTCAGAAATGCCTTCACTGCTATCCCCAATTGTTACTCAGAGTCTTCACTGCTATCCCCAATTGTTACTCAGAGCCTTCACTGCTATCCCCAATTGTGTTATTGCAGAAGGTAAGGGGGCATGGAGTTGGGGGTAGGGTGTTAGCGTGGATAGAGGACTGGTTGTCAAATAGGAGGCAGAGAGTGGGGGTCAATGGGTGCTATTCGGATTGGCGGATAGTGACTAGTGGAGTGCCCCAGGGGTCGGTGCTGGGGCCTCAGCTATTTACCATTTATATAGATGATCTGGAGGAGGGAACCGAGTGTATGGTGTCGAAATTTGCTGATGACACCAAAATTGGTGGAAAGGCAAATTGTGCGGAGGGTGGTGAGAGTCTACAGAAGGATCTAGATAGGCTGGGCGAATGGGCCAGGAAATGGCAGATGGAATTTAATGTTGGCAAGTGCGAGGTGGTCCACTTTGGTAGGAATAATGGTAGGAAGGATTATTACTTACGTGGAGAAAAACTGCAGCAGGTGACGGTGCAAAGGGACCTCGGGGTCCTTCTGCATGAGTCGCAAAAACCCAGCCTGCAGGTGCAGCAGGTGGTCAGGAAGGCTAATGGGATGCTGGCCTTCATCGCAAGGGGGATTGAATATAAAAGTAGGGAGGTCTTGCTGCGGCTGTATAGGGCATTGGTGAGGCCGCAGCTGGAGTACTGTGTGCAGTTTTGGGCGCCGTACTTACGCAAGGATATTTTGGCCTTGGAGGGAGTGCAGAGGAGGTTTACTAGGCTGATGCCGGAGTTGAGGGGGTTGAGCTATGAGGACAGGCTGAATAAACTAGGCTTGTACTCGTTAGAGTTTAGAAGAATGAGGGGAGATCTCATTGAGACGTATAAGATGATGAATGGGATGGATAGGATAGAGGTGGAGAGACTCTTCCCACTCAGAAAGGATAGTAGGACTAGGGGGCACAGCCTCAAGATAAAGGGGGGGCGGTTTGGAACGGAGTTGAGGAGGAACTTCTTCACTCAAAGGGTGGTGAATCTCTGGAATTCTCTGCCCGTTGAAGTGGTGGAGGCTGCCTCGCTAAATATTTTTAAGACACGGGTTGATGGGTTTTTGATAAGAGAGGGGATTAAGGGTTATGGGGAGAGGGCGGGAATGTGGAACTGAGCCAAGACAGATCAGCCATGATCTTATTGAATGGCGGGGCAGGCTTGAAGGGCTGGTTGGCCTACTCCTGCTCCTATTTCTTATGTTCTTATGTTCACTGCTATCCTCAATTGTTACTCAGAGCCTTCACTGCTATCCCCAATTGTTACTCAGAGCCTTCACTGCTTTCCCCAATTGTTACTCGGAGCCTTCACTGCTTTCCCCAATTGTTACTCAGAGCCTTCACTGCTATCCCCAATTGTTACTCAGAGCCTTCACTGCTATCCCCAATTGTTACTCGGAGCCTTCACTGCTATCCCCAATTGTTACTCAGAGCCTTCACTGCTATCCCCAATTGTTACTCAGAGCCTTCACTGCTACCCCCAATTGTTACTCGGAGCCTTCGCTGCTATCCCCATTTGTTACTCAGAGCCTTCACTGCTATCCCCAATTGTTACTCAGAGCCTTCACTGCTATCCCCAATTGTTACTCAGAGCCTTCACTGCAATCCCCAATTGTTACTCAGAGCCTTCACTGCTATCCCCAATTGTTACTCAGAGCCTTCACTGCTGTCCCTAATTGTTACTCAAAGCCTTCACTGCTATCCCCAATTGTTACTCAGAGCCTTCACTGCAATCCCCAATTGTTACTCAGAGCCTTCACTGCTATCCCCAATTGTTACTCAGAGCCTTCACTGCTATCCCCAATTGCTACACAGAGCCTTCACTGCTATCCCCAATTGTCACTCAGAGCCTTCACTGCTATCCCCATTTGTTACTCAGGGCCTTCACTGCTATCCCCAATTGTTGCTCAGAGCCTTCACTGCTGGGAAATAAGGAAGGGCAGGTGACAAAAGTGTTAGTGAGGAATCACTTTGGGACCAATGACCATAATTACATTAGTTTAAGATAACTATGGAGAATGATAGGTCTGGCCCAAAAGTTTAAATTCTAAATTGGGGCAAAGCCAATTTTGATGGTATCAGGCAGGAACTTTCAAAAGTTAATTGGGGAAGTCTGTTGGCAGGCAAAGGGACATCTGGCAAGTGGGAGACTTTTAAAAATGTATTAACCAGGGTTCAAGTAAGCACATTTCTCTTAAAGTGAAGGGCAAGGCTGGTAGAAGTGGGGAACCAGGATGATTCAGGATATTGAGACCCTGGTTAAGAAGAAGAAGGAGGCACATGACATGCATACGCAGCTGGGATCAAGTGAATCTCTTGAAGAGTATAGAGGGTGTAGGAGTAGAGCGGAGAGAGAAACCAGGAGGGCAAAAAGAAAGCATGAGATAGCTTTAGCAGATAAGGCAAAGGAGAATCCAAAGAGCTTCTACAAATACATAAAGGGCAAAAGAGTAACTAGGGAAAGGGAAGAGCCTCTTAAGGATCAACAAGGTCATCTCTGTGCGGACTCACAAGAGATGGTTGAGATCTTAAATGAATATTTCTCATCAGTATTCATTGTTGAGAAAGGCATGGATGTTATGGAACTTGGGGAAATAAATAATGATGGCTTGAGGAGTGTACAGAGTGTACAGGAGGTGCTGGAAGTCTTAAAGAGCACCAAGGTAGATAAATCCCCAGAACTTAATGAGGTGTATCCCTGGACATGTAGGGAGCCTAGGGAGGAAATTGTAGGTCCCCAGCAGAGATATTTGAATCATTGATAGCCACAGATGAGGTGCCTGAAGACTGGAGAGTGGCAAATGTCATGCCTTTGTTTAAAAAGGGCTGCAGGATAAAGCCTGGGAACTACAGGCCGATGAGCCTCACATCTATCGTGGATAAATTGTTAGAAGGTATTCTGAGAGACAGGATCTACAGACATTTAGAGGCAAGGACTGATAAGGGACAGTTAGCATGGCTTTGTGAGTGGAAAATCATGTCTCACAAATTTGATTGAGTTTTTTGAAGGGATAACCAAGGTCGATGAGGCCAATGCAGTTGATGTTGCCTATGTGGACTTTAGCAAGGCCTTTGACAAGGTACCACATAGTAGGTTGTTACATAAGGTTAAATCTCTCAGGACTCAGGATGAGGCAGCCAAATGGATGCAAAATTGGCTTGATGACAGAAGCCAATTGTTTTTCAAACTGGAGGCCTGTGACCAGCGGTGTGCCTCAGGGATCGGTGCTGGATCCACTGTTATTTGTCATTTATATTAATAACTTGGATGAGAATATAGGAGGCATGGTTAGTAAGTTTGCAGATGACACCAAGATTAGCGGCACGGTGGACAGTAAAGAAGGTTATCGAGGATTGCAGTGGGATCTTGATCAGTTGGGCCAATAGGTTGACGATTGGCAGATGGAGTTTAATTTAGATAAATGCATTTTGGTAGATCAAACCACTGCAGAACTTACTCAGTTAATGGTAGGGAGTGTTATAGAACAAACAGATCTAGGGGTACAGGTTCATAGCTCCTTGAAAATGGAGTCACAGGTAGACAGAATAGTGAAGAAGGCATTCGGCATGCTTGGTTTCATTGATCAAAACATTGAATACAGAAGTTGGGACGTCTTGGTGAAGCTGTACAAGACATTGGTAAGGCCACACTTGGATTACTGTGTACAGTTCAGGTCATCCTATTATAGAAAGGATATTATTAAATTAGAAAGAGTGCAGAAAAAATTTACTAGGAAGGTACCGGGACTTGATGGTTTGAGTTATAAGGAGAGGGTGGATAGACTGGGACTTTTTTCACTGGTGTGTAGGAGGCTGAGGGGTGATCTTATAAAGGGGTATAAAATAATGAAGGGCACAGACTAGCTAGTCAATATTTTTTCCAAAGGTAGGGGAGTCTAAAACTAGAGAGCACAGGTTTAAGGTGAGAGGGGAGAGATACAACAAGGTCCAGAGGGGCAATCTTTTCACAGAGAGTGGTGTGTTTCTGGAACGAGTTGCCAGAGGTAATAATAGAAGTGGGTACAACTTTGTCTTTTAAAAAATGTTTAGACAGTTGCATAGGTAAGATGGATACAGAGAGATATGGGCCAAATGTGGGCAATTGGGATTAGCTTAGTGGTTAAAAACATACGGATGGCATGGACAAGTTGGGCCGAAGGGACTCGCTCTATGCTGTAAACCTCCATGACTCTATCCCCAAATGTTACTCAGAGCCCCCATCTTGCCTTTATTGATAGCAAAGTGAATGAGCGTCAAAGTACATCCAGGGAATGCTTGAGATTAATTTCTCGCAACAATTTGACTTGTTGCTGGTTTACATATGAAACAAAGCCAAAAGTACAACCTAACTCACCCCTTTCCTGGAAGCCTGCGCACGGCCCTGCTATTGACCCAGCATTGCTAGTCATGGAAAAAACAGCACCAGATGTACAAATACCGTCTGAATGACACCCAAAGTACTAATCACTTCTTCCTGTGCAGGATATTCATTGTACTGAAACACCACTTGTTTACAAGTCTGTCGCGTGTTGAACTTAAATCAGCTGGAAGTATTTTTTTTTAAAAAAAGCATGCCAACTTGCAAGCAGATTTATTACATCTGCAGAACATTAAAAACCTTACTAAGATGTAAACACTAGTTGGGAATTTCAGGAGCTTGAGGGAACAAGCTGGAAGCTACGGAGCGGGTGAAAAATCTGATTGCAAGATGGGGGGAGGTGGAAAGGGAGGGTGTGCTGGGGGATGAGATAGGGCAGGGAGCAGGAGTAGGGCTTCTCACTGCTTTCCTGTTGCACATTGCATTTTTACCAACATTGGGCAATGTGGCACACAGACACCCACGCTGAGGCCAAATGAGGCCCTTAATTGGTCAATTAAAGGCTTTTTAATGGCCCCTTCTCATGCATTGTTGGTATTTTACTGGTGTTGGGTGGAATCCTGATTGGGCACCCTATAGGCTTTGGAGGCCCACATCCCAGCCACCCGTGTGGAAACAGCCTTTAGAATCATAGAATCCTTACAATACAGAAGGACGCCGTTTGTAGCCCTTATTTACTCTACCAATCTCCCTGACACTAGGGTCAATTTAGAATGGCCAATCAACCTAACCCACGCATCTTTGGACTGAGGGAGGAAATCAGAGCACCCGGAGGAAACCAACGCACACGGTGGGAGAACCTGCAAACTCCACACAGACAGTGATCCGAGGCTGGAACTGAACCTGGGTCCCTGGCATTGTGAGGCAGCAATGCTAACCAATGTGCCACCATGCCACCTCACCACGTACACCAACTGGCCCCAGCGACCTTGGCCCTGGCTTATTTAGGTTCTGGGGAGCTCCTCCATGGTTGTTGGTACTGTCTGGTTGCAGCCCCTACAATCATTACCTCTCCTCATGGCACTGCTGGGACTGGATAGTTGCCATTTCCCAATTGGTTGGCAGGTCTTGAGAGCAGGATCTCATCTCTGAGAGCGGGGGCCCTGAAGGCAGGACGTTAATTGCCCACTGTTCATAAAACCAGGTCAGGGTTCAACCTGACTGTCTGTCTCTCATCTGTAGATACGTCTGTGCCCAGGTATCCTGGAGATACCTGGTAAGTTATCCAACAGTACACTTGAAACCTTCTATAACCGGTGAGTGTGGGTGCTACAAGGGCTGGGGTGCTTCAGTTCCCCTGGACTATTAGTTTAATTTAGTAAGTTTTCTTTAAAGTTTCTGAATTTTGTTACTGTGCCCTTTGTTTGCTGGTGAATTTGTTTTATTCTTCTGCTCTAAAAAATATCAAGAGAAACTCTATCCATGCCCTATGGGAATAGAATATGTAATCAGTATTGGAAATTATTTTAATTTGAAGTGAGAAGCTTCCTCTAAAGTTTTTTTTTACAGCGGGGTAATAATGCCCCTTTCAATTGAGGTGCTTATTTGGTTATGGGTTCCACAAAGAGGGGAAAATTGGTTTGGGCTGAGGCAAAGTTGCCCTCGTCTTTTCGGTAAGAAGTCACACCACATCAGATTAAAGTCCAACGGGTTTATTTGGAATCACGAGCTTTCGGAGCGTTACTCCTTCATCAGGTGAATGGTAAAATTGGTTTGGGCCTATAGCTGAGGCAAAGTTGCTCTCATCTTTCTGGTCAGTGGATGGAGCCACTCCAACCCCATGAAATCCCAACCACTGCATACAAATCTGCATTTTGTACAGGTCTGTTACAACAAGATCTGATCACATTAAAAATAGCCAGGAGTATCTGCGTCGTCTAAAGTAAGAAACGTTATCTACTAAATGCAGCCATTATCATTGGTTGCTTTTAACATTGTGTGAACCAGAAGGGCTAAGTAAAGAATTTAAAATTTATAGGCCTAATCAAAGATTCCAGTCAGAGTTCTCCGTACTTGCATGTCCCTCTACTGCTGCCATTGAGAACCGAGAATTTTGCATTCAGCTAAATTTGTGTTCGCAGCAGTGGAACTGGAGAATCCCAGCTTCAGGTGTGTTGGAGAATCTGGCCCTCCAATTCTATTCCAATTCCCTTCCCACACATGGTGGTGAACTAAGGTAGACTTTTCTGTGTTTTCATAGCCAGCAATTCCCAGAACAGATGATCAGTCTGTCACCAGAGACTTATAACCTGAAGGTGATACTCCATGTTTTTTGCATATTTGTCCGTGGGATGTGGGCGTGGTTAGCTGGGCCGACATTTATTGCCCATCCCTGAGGGCATTTAATAGTGCTGCGGCTCCGAAGTCACACATAGGTCAGACCAGGTAAAGACGACAGATTTCCTTCCCTAAAGGACATTAGCAAACCAGATGGGTTTTTCCAACAGTCGGCAATGCTTTCATGATCATCACTTTTAGTTGCAGATTATTGCAGACATATCTTTAATTGCAGGCTACTGATCACAGAACTCTCTCTGTGTACTGTTTGGAAGATGAAACATCAGCATATCCCATCCTGCTCCATGGAATGGACTCTGGACTGGAAGATGACCTTGGAAGCCTCTGAGGCAAAGAGTAAGGTTTGCTGGCCCTTCACCTCCTGGAAATCCTCCTTGACATCGACCCTCATCGATTGCAGCCTGAGCAGATTCTGCCTGCTTTTCTGGAGCCAGGACATTTTCCCCTATCTCTCTCTTACTTCTGAACACCTTTGAGAATGAAAAACCTCTTGGTGTTCCCCTTGATTGCTTCCCACCAGAGCAATAGGGTCTCAAAGAGGGGTTCCATGATTCTCCAAACTTTGAAATCCTTTTTGAGTTTCTCAATGCTTTCTGGTGACAATAGTTTCACACTCAGCTTGCCTGTTCCCCTGCCAAACCTCTGGGGAGCAGTGGTCAGAGCAGAACACTGGTTTGACATCGATGGACCTGACTGTGAAAGCTTTGGACACAAACAGAAAGTCTATTCTCGAGTGGAATGGCCCATCTGACTGTGACTGGTTAAGTCTTTCATTGGCTATTAAGTGTTGGGGTGTGACTGGAACCCAGAGTTTCGGGCTTGGCGGCAGTGACACTACCCATTGTGTCTGTGAATGTACATATTATTTCTGTGCATGGTAGCTTATTTAAACCACAGTGAATCAAATAGTTTTGCTCTATTTGGTGACATTAATTCTGTATATTAGATACAGAAATTTTAGCACACTAATAAATTCCAAAGAAGCAGGTTTGCATCATCAACACAGCCAGAACTAATTTGAATGAACTGTTTTTTTTTGCTACAAAACCATTCTAATACTGTTATAAAATAGAAAATGATTTAAGAGCACACAGAAGACAAAGATTTGATTGCAACTTACTTCAATTAATTCAGCCTTGAAGATAACATGTACAGGCATTTATCCCGTCTGGATGAAACTATAGAATTTTAATGTTACATCTGAAGAGATTTTTATCTCTTACTTTTCTCTCAGGGCAGGGCAGTATCTAACAAATGGAAGAACTTATTTGTGCCCTTAACAGTGGTCTTATGCATCAAGGTGTGGGGTTCCATTGTGAAGATTTGTCATATTGTTCAATTTAAATTGTTAAACGGAGGTTTCAATAGTGATATGCCATTAGACTCATAAATTCTTGGATTGTAGCGAATTATTGGTGTCCCTGTTCAATCTATTCCGATCTCTCTTCAATTACACTTTGACTTGTACAATTCTCCACAGACTTCATCAGGTCAAGAAGAAGGGAAGGAAGAGTGAATACTAACTTATTGTGCAGGAAAAGATGAAGAAGAGCCAGGAAATTATTGCTTGGAGGTCAGTGTCAGGGGAAAGTGGAGAATAAAGGTTGAGTGTTAGATTTCCTTCTGGTCGAATTTCTAGAGAAATGTGTTAGAATTGAAGTTCCACCCACGATTGTGATCCACAGTGTAATTTTTCTGGACCTGGTCAATTTTTATACTGATAGAGGAAGGACACTCTAAGCTTTATTTGTGAGCTCTGTTGGTAGCTTCGGGGTGATTGGAGGATGGGCGAAGGGATGGGAGAAGGTGGGTCCAACACTGCTGCAGCATATAAAGGGCTGGCAATTGTCTGAAATAAACAAAGCGAAGGAACCATGTTAGAAAGTGCTGCTACAGTGTTTAAAGGCTCCAGGTTTTGTTGGCCCAAATACAGGTTTTGTTGGCCCAAATTAGGAAAAGAGGACCCGAAATATTTGGAATAGAAGGAAGGAGGTCGGCCAAAGGCACATGATACAGACCCAATGGAGAGATACGGTCTTGTTACTCAGCATCCACTCCATCAGTACAGCAAATGAGGTTTCAAGAATTCAATCCTAACCAATATATTGTTAAATATCGTCTAGAACTTTACCATGAGCATCCAGGAGGTCCCACAAGACCCTTCATACAACATTTCATTTCCTGCAAGTATTCCTAATCTCCAAACCTGAAACGAAGGGAGGAAGTGAAAGCCTTATTTGATGACCTGTCTTGATATCTCCATTGTATACAAGTGTGGTGTCCACTTGGGCTTGTTCCTGGACTTCCCCGTCCTCTGCTATCCCTCTGCACTACAGTCAGGGTTAGTGTGTAGAATTGGTAAAGATGAAAAGTCTGTAAAAGCTGAATGTTGCAGATGCTAGAAATCTGAAACACAAACAAAAAATGCTGGCAGTACTCGGCAAACCTGTCAGCATCTGTACTGAGAGAAACAGAGTTTAAACATTTCAGGTCGATGACCTTTCATCAGAATGTAAGTCTGATAGCTTCACAAGTGATGTTAAACCTATTAGAAAGGTTTAAATTAATGGACTGTTCATTTTGTATAGCTGGCTGCTGGCAGCAGGGGAGGGAATTTGATCATTTTACATTAATGAAGCTGCTCTTCTAAACAAGCTGTTTCAAAACAGCAACAAGATTGGCATTGACCTGACAGTGTGGAAGATTGCCCAGGTACATCCTATCCATTAATGCATGTGAAGAATCAATGCTGGCTAATTACTGCCCTATCGGTCTCCTCTCAGTCATCCATGGACTGGTAGAAGGAGTCAGTCAGAAAACCATTAAGAAACACCCACTTACCAGTCAGCTAAATGAGCAAGAGCTGAATGTCAGTGGAGAGGTGAGTAGCTGCCCTCAATATCAAGGCAGCATTCACCTGAACATAGCGTCGAGGAGATATCAGAATGGATGTTAATGGGGGTCAAATTTTCCAATGACTGGAGTTATATTTGAGAAAAGAAATTATTTTGGTTGCCAAAATTCAAACATTGTAGCCTGAGAACATTACTGAAGCATTCATGGCCCAACCATCCTCGCTTGCTTCTTCATTGACCAAGGTCAAGAGTGGTGATAATACCTCCATTTTCAACTCCATTTACAACACTGATTACAAACCTAGTGTATAAATATACAGGCTTTTGTTGATAAAGAAAACAGCAGGTAATGACCACCTTGAAATAAGAGACAGTCCAGTCAATTCCCTTTCACTTTCAAGGTACTGCTGTTAACGTTCCGAGGAGCGCCAATGACTAGAAACTTAACTGGCTCAATTAAAATTGCTCCGATTACGTACCGACCCTGGTGGCGGTTGACTGTTTCCAATTTTAATCAAATCCTGTTTTTAGAAAGTTACTAGTGCTAATTGTATTTAAATGGAACCAACTGAATTACATGATGTTTGTCAAAATAAAGTTAACCAGCTTTAAACTTAAAACTCTTTCCAGGCATTTGGTTTAGTATAACAAACCAAAAGACAGGAGTTGACTCAAATTGATTTAAACTAACTTCTGAGTATTCAATCATTTAGGTACCAAACTCATAAATTTACAACAGTTGCAACAGTTTAATTCTCACGTTTCAACTCTTAACTTTAACTCTTTAACTGAAAATTAATACTACCCGGTTTCTTGAGTGAACTGGCCAGATCTGTTCCTGATGTAGACTCTTCCTGTGGTTCCTTTGTCTTCTCTGAAGATGTTCCTTCTGGGCATACCTGCGATGCTGGGTCTCAAGTTTTCATTGGAGACAAAGGCTAAAACATCATTGTTTATTCCCAAACTTTCTCAAACTTCCAGAAAGTTCTCTGGCACTCAGCCAATTTATCACCAGAAACTGATCACAGTGTTTGATCATGGCGAACGGAGTTACTCATAAACAACTCCCAAATTTTTCACCCCCCAAGCTGCATGTAAATTACATAGCCTCCCATATATGGTAACAACAACTCTGACATGTCTAGCATAGTCCAAACAAGTATCATTTTTTGGTCAGCACAGGATGTGTAGGCCATAGCTCATAGGCCAGGTCACGACTCACTACAGCATTTTAACCAGCATCTGTGTTTAATTATAACTTGACAGAAGTTCCCAGCAGGGTTGACACTCGTTGTCACAATTGCTTGTACAACTAACATTGTTGTTATTCTTAATCAGTGTTGTAGCCAGCCTAACCACCATAAAAGCTGAAAATAATTTCTATATTGTTTTCTTTAAAAATGTGTCTTCATTAACTTTCAGAGCTTGATTTTCCTCATCAACATTAAACATGATGGGGGAATTTTCTCAGAATCATAGCAGGCAGACAGAAAATTGGATGAATCATGAAGAGGTCCGTTGACCTCAGGCAGAAATTTCCGGTCATGAGGTATTTGCAGCTGGAAAATCCCACCTGATGTCTGTCTGTACACTTAGGTTGGAATTTTGTGCTCCCATTCAAAACAGGCGGGTTCAGTGATGGGAGCAGAAAATATCATGATGGCTGCAGTTATGTTTTACATCAGTGTAAACACATGACGCAATTGTCCCTGTTCCCCGTCAGTGATGGGATGCATTTCCTAATGTTCAATGTTGGGAACACCATTATAATAAATTAACACATGTTTATTAGGCCCCCACATCAGAATCGGCCACCACCAACCATCAAAAAGTCCAACCACAGTGGCATGATGGCAGAATGTCCGAATTGTGAGAAGTCTTCAAAAGCAGACACCTGGCAAGCAGATCTTTCAGGGGAGTTCAGGTCAGTGCAGCGATCAGGGCCCAGGAACTACCCGGGCAACCCCTGGCACTGCCCAGTTTTCACCCGCCAGGGGCTGCTGAGGGGCTGCTGGGGTGATTCCAGGGTTAACTAATTTGATCACTGTGTGCTAGAGCAGCCTTTAAAAGTGACATCTGGTCCTTGCATTTCTAAGCTGATGGCAGGGTGGGCAGATCAGTGGCCATCCCAATTGTGAAATATCACGGGACCCGATCCTTGAAGTTTTTTTCGAAGTATTGCACCTTATGGAGGAGGAAGCTTTGATGCTGCTGTTCCCGCTTGCTGGAGGTCTTTGTCGACTGCTGGGAAAATCTTGCCCTCAGTGTGTTATTCCAACAGGAGTCTCACCCACCAGCTGCAATAGAGGTGGGAGGCCTTTCTTGCTTCTTTTAGGGAAGGCCTCCTTTCTCAGTTTTCACTCAGGCACTTATCAGGCCAATGCCTCTGGCCTTCTCCAGGATCACGGACCCCAGAGGATGAAAGTCTCACCCACTGATAGTTGCTAGCCAATCTTTAATTATACACTTAAGTTCCCCTGGGATTTCTGATCAGAGTGATTGGCAGAGCAGCAGGCCATCCACTGGCACTCTCACCCCCTAGTCCCCCACCCAATTAAATGCCCCCAGCCACTAAACTCACCATGGTTTTCTTTAAATCCATTCATGAGATGTGGGTGCACTGGCTAGACTAGCATATATTGCCCATCACTAATTGCCCTGGAGAAGTTGGTGGTGAGCTGCTTTCTTAAATCGCTGCAGTCCATGTGGTGTAGGTTCACCCACAGTGCTGTTAAAGAGGGAGTTCCAGGATTTGACCTAGAAGGAACAGCAATATACTTCCAAGTCGGGATACTGAGTGCCTTAGAGGGGAAACTCCAGGTGGTGGTATTCCCATGTGTCTGCTGCCCTTGTACTTCAAGATGGTAGTGGTTTTGCATTTGGATGTGTTGCCTAAGGAGGCTTGGCATTAAATTCCTCTCTTAGTTTTTCTATCAGGTGCAATACCTGGAAATCCACTCAATTAAATTTTAATGCAAGGATGCACCAGCTTGAGTCCTTTCCTTTGTAGACTGAGAAGTGTTGGCAGACAGTCAGAAAATGTGATTGTTTAAATGGTATACTTTAATTTTCATACTCTCAAGTGATTGATTTTTTTCTTGACTTTATAAGTAAGTCATTTTTCCTGTGCTGAAATATAATTTACCTTGCATCAGACAAGGTAATCATCTTTTACTACAGGGAGTATGATTGATTCAAATAGTCATTGGGGAAGGTGGCCAGATTACAAAGCATATCGTTGTGCCAGTAAGTCAATGGCACAGTGTTGTGGAATTCATTCTCATTCCTGACTTTTCCCTATATTGAAAACCCTTGATTTCAGGTGGATTTTAAGTGGAGTATGAACAGTTTAAGACATGTCCTTACACAGAAGCTAGATGCAAGAGTAGGCCATTTGGCTCTTCACACCTGGTCCACCGTTCATTATGATCATGGCTGATCATCAAATTCAATAGCCTGATTCCCCCCCCCCACTTCCTCCATAATTCCTTGATCCTTTTAGCCCCAAAAGCTATATCTGATTTCCTCTTGAAATCATACAATGTTTGGCCTCAACAACTTTCAATGCTAGTGAATGCCACACATTCACCACTCTCTGGGTGAAGAAAATTCTCATCACCTCAGTCCTAAAAGGTTTACCCCTTATCCTCAAACTATGGCCCCTAGTTCTGGATTCCGCCACTATTGAAAACATGCTTTCTGAATCTACACTGTCTAACCCTGTTAGAATTTTATAAATTTCTATGAGATCCCCTCAGTTTTCTAAAATCCAATTGTGATGTTAATGTACCTTTAAATCATGCTCTCTGTAGCTCACAACTGTAGCTAATGTCATTGTTGTTGAGCTGTCTATGAGGCGTCCTTTTATTTTTCCTTAAGTAGGCTTAAATAGGGGGTTTTTATTATAAAATACTTCGGAGTTTCTGACCTGAACCAGAACACAATAAATACAATCATATGGCAGACCTGCCATCCCAGGAATCAGCCTGGTAAACCTCCGCTGCACTCCTATGGTGGTACAGTGATTAGCACTGCTGCCTCACAGAGCCAGGGGCCCGGGTTCAATTGCGGCCTCAGGTGACTTGTCAGTGTGGAGTTTGCATGTTCTCCTCGTGTCTTGTGTGGGTTTCCTTTTGGTGCTCCAATTTCCTCCCACAGTCCACAGATGTGCAGGTTAGGTGGATTGGCCATGCCAAATGTTCCCTTAGTGTCAGGGAAGTTAGTGGGATTACAGGGATGGGGTAGGATTGTTCTTTGTGCAGGCTTGATGGGCTGAAGGACCTCCTCCTACACAGTTGGGATTCTATGATTCTAAAAGACAGGAAAAAAATTGAAGAATTTGTAATTTTGGATCCCTCTCACACATCTACTAACCTCCAACACATGAGTGTCACTCAGAGGAAGCTGGTTTCCCAAAATCTACTTCCCCATTCTCAGTCAGGAATGGTGCATCGTCCCACGTTCTGAAATTTCTTTTCTAAAGCCCTCCTCAAAATCCAGATTTGTCTGGATTTTATGCCCCACGCATCAATGATGGAGTAGTTAAAATTGGCGTGTATAAGGGAATTGGTGGTGCGCAGAGATCTCGGAAATTTATTGATCTGGAGGAGGTTTCAAAGATAGGGAAGGTTGCTAGAGAGATGGGTAATTAATAGTGCGGAAGAAGATCTTAGGTTACAGGAAGATGTGGATGGGTTATTCAGATGGGCAAATCAGTGACAGCTGGAACATAATCCTGAAAAGTGGGAGGCAAAATTTCAGCTTTATTCTATAAGCAGTTGGTATGTCTGGTGGGAATGCAACTCTGACGCTGGGAGAACTGGATAATTACTCATTTTAGCTTTGCAAGTGGGTATGTTAAATAGAGTTAATGGGCTTTTGTTTACTTAAGTTCTCCTGGGATTTCTGATTGGAGTGATATGATGATGTGGTTTATGTGCAGATCTGGATCTGTAGTAAGGAAAAAGAACTTTTACAGAAGGCAGTTTAGTTTGCAGCCTCATTGAAGTTAGGAAGATTGAAATTAGGAGGACTTCTGGAAGTCTATCTCCCTCTGAAAGCTTTAAGACTATCTACACTTATTGTAGCAAGTATATTTATGGTTGCTAATTGTATTTAAAGTGGCATTTAAGTCTGTAAGAAGCATGTTTCTTACTTGGAACAGAAAGAGTGATAAGTTAGCATTTAAAGTTATTTCCTTTTCATTTTTAAATATTGTGCAACTTTTATTGGTTAAGTTGTTTCATTTGTTAGAGTTGTAATTAAATTGTGGTTACTAAATAAAGCTTGTTTCATTAAAAAATCACTACCTTGTCAGTGGAATCATTCCTGGAATGAAATATCCTTTCCTCACATTTATGCCAAAATAGAAAAATTGTTGGGATCTAGTCGGGCTTCAGAATATACCTTGGGGATCTGGTGTGGGATCCCAGCATCAGTTATCTAATTATAACGGGGAATTGTGAACAATCTGACATTCACTGATGACATATGGTGTATTAAATCAGTTAAATTATGGCACTGTGACAAAACATGAGCAGGAAAAGTAGAAGTTTAAATTGCTCAATGATTAAATTTTAAACTATGACAATGATTAGAATGACACAAGACATTGTAAGGGATACAGAAACTGAATAATAAATATTTTGGTCTCAAACTATCTTGGAAAGGGAGGCAAATCTGTGAATTTCTATTAGCCAAACTACTCTTTCTAAACTTGCCCCAGTTTTGGGTCAGTCTTGACTCTATGGACCCTCATTGCCCAACTGTACCTCCGCTGCCTTCCGCCTGCAGTTCAACAACCCAAACCCATGGTGAAATCCCTGGATGAAGGTTGAGCAAGGTTGCTCCATGGAGAATTCCCACCTCCTGGAGGCTGCTTCATGGAGGAGCTATGTGGATGAAGCTTCACCCACCCTGTTCTGCACATAGTGATCCAGGGTCCGGTACCTGGAGACCTCCATCTTCTGCTTGGGTGTCTCAAGCTGACAAAAGCCTTCTGTATTAAATCCCAACTTTTGCATGCCAGACATCCAGACGTGTTCTGGAATGTTGTGTTCTCCTGTTGGCATCCAGAGAATCGGACGTGCGGGATAAGATTCTGGTGGGGCTTTTATCAACATTTCATTAGTGAGGTGTGAATTGACTTTGCACTGGCCTCTGGCAGGAATTGTGACCTGCCATGCTACAATCTCCGAAGCCCTACCCCTGTGGGCCTCAGTCCTGTGGCAGCCTTTGCACACTTTCATACATGCATGAAAATTCCGAGGTCCATCAGGCATTTAGGTTCCCAATCTCTACCTTCAACTCCAAAGTATGTTCACTTTCATAAGTCCAAGCACAATGGAAGATGGTTGTGATTGTTGGATATCAATCATCTTAGTGCCGGGACATCACTCAGGGTAATGCCCTCGGCCCAACTGCCTTCACCTGCTTCTCCAGTGACCTTTCCTCCAGCAAAAGGTCAGAAGTGAGGATGTTCTCTGATTATCGTGCAGTGTTCGGTGTCATTTATAACTTCTCAGATGATGAAGTGGTCTGCGTTCCAGTGCAGCAAGACCTGTTCAACATTCAGGCTGTGCTGAAAAGTGGTAAATAACATCCGCACCACAGAAGTACCAAGTAAAGAGCAATAACCATCTTCAACAAAGAATCTAAGTAACTCTCTTTGACATTCAATGTCATTACCATCACTGAATTGTCCACCATTAAGATCCTGGATAAATAAAAGCAATATACTACGGATACTGGAAATCTGAAATAAAAACAGAATATATTGCATAAACTCAGCAGGTCAGGTAGCATCTGTGGAGAGAGAAACAGAGTTAATATTTATGATATTGACTTGAAACATTAATTCTGTCTCACTCTCCACAGATGTTGCCTGATCACTTGATCCAACATATTCTGTCAATGTCCTGTAGTGCATATTGACAGAAATTTAACTGGACCAGCCACATAAATACGATGGTCATATGAGCAGATCAGAGGCTCAGAATTCAGTTCCAACAGCATTCAGGGATCTCAACATCATATAAGACAAAGCAGCCCGCTTGATTGGCACCCTACCCACCAGCTTAAACATTCACTCCTTCCTCCATTGGCACACAACGCCAGCAGATGCACTGCAGCAACTCGTCCAGGCTCCTTTGACAACATCTTTGGAATCCACAATTGCTACCATGCAGAAGGGCAAGGGCTGCATGTGCATGGGAACTCGATCACTTGTAAATTTCCCTCTAAATCACTCACCATCCAGACTTGGCACTATATTGTCGTTCCTTCATTATTATTAAATCAACATCCTAGAATTCACTCCCTACATCAGAAGCACTGCATCATTTCAAAAAGGTAGCTCACTACCACCTTCTCAGGACAACAAGGGGTGGGCAATAAACAGTTGCCTTATTAGCAATACCCAAATCACATGAACAAATTTTAAAAAGGCATCTTAGGCTCAATTCTACCAGTAATCCAGCGTTGGGTTAAGAATGCTTGGTCTGAACTTTAGTTAGCTGGGAATTTTGATGAGTGAAATTCACTTACAAATGTCTAATGTACCCACATGACTAATAAATAAGAACATCCACATAAAATTAGTGCTACAACAGATCTTATGAGTATGGCAAGCATTCACATATGACGTTCACTCATGAAAAGTTCTACAATGTTGAGTCACTGAAGGTGATAATTGATCAAGTTTTGATGATTCTTCTTACTTCTTTTGTGGTAAAGGTCACGTGTCCTGTAAATTATAATGTTTGTCTACTCCACTATATTTAAGCATAAAATAAACTGGTTCATCATTGTTGTAATGCTAGTTCAGTGAGTAATACATCAAAATGGAATAATTTATCATTCATGAAGACATAACTGGATTTGAACATGCAATTGCCAAAATGAACTCTTGTGGCCTCAATATTTCTGTGACTGGTTCTGCTATGTTTCTGGTCAATGGTAACCTCCTGAATGTTGATGGTGGGAGAATTGAGTGATTTTAATGCTGTTAAATGCAAAAGAAAGGTGGTAAGATTCTTTCTTGTTAGAAGTGGCCATTGGATAGAGTTTGGCACTATTGTGGCCTGTATATTGTCAGCTCAAGCCTGAATGATAAGCAGGTCTTTCTGCATATGGGCATGGACTGCTTCATTATCTTAGGAGATGATGCTGATCATTAGCACATATTCCCACTTTTAACTTTGTGAGGGAGTGAAGGTTGTGTGAAGCGGTGCAAGTCTTCCTTTAAGAGGGTAAAGTATTCTGACCCCAGGGTTGGACAAGAAGGAACGGGGAGTGATGTTCATTGTGTTCAATCATTCATCCTATAGAAGACTTCTGGCAGCAATATTCTGCAGTTCTGGGTGAGTGGTTGGTGTCACTGTGTGCCATCTACCTCCAAGAGGCATTAGTGATAACTCTGGAAGATTTGATGTCACTGATGTCCAGGAATCTGCTCTCCCTACCTTCACTGCCTCTTGGAGAGTTTGGAATCTGAATGTGTAAAGTTTTGTAGGGTTTTTTTTAAGCTTGGTGCAATGCTGTGCTTCCCTCTGGACACAGATTGTGCCTGACTGCTCACAATGATAACAGTATGATAAAAGGCTGCTAAGTCATGCAGCAATGTTATTCGAGAGTGGAATTTGTCTCGTTCCGGTTGGTCTGCTAGACTGTTGCTGAGTTGCTTTTTTAAAAACCGCACACAAAATTTCAGGTTGTTCAGTTGCTTACGTAGTTTTGCATAGATTTTACTATTGCCTACGCTCCTTGAATGCAAATAAATAAACAAAAGAAGGTCATGTGGAACTCTTCCTGGAATATCTGACAACACTTCCAGCTGCTAGTATGCATAAATGATGGAGGGATCAGAGATTCCAGCAAAATATGAAGTTCCTGCCCGAGAAGGTTTCACTTCCTAAATCGTAGGACATTGTATCAATGTAAAATATAGATAAGACCATTTCTTCAGGCATTTTATTACACATTTCAATGTTAATAGGTCAGGTGGCTGGTTGTGGAGGAAATGCAGAAGATTCTTAACCTGGCTCTGGGAAAAAGCAATCCGATTTTAGGCCCAAAAGAGCAAAGACATTTTGGGCTTAGTTGAGTTATTTTTACACAATGTCTAAATTTTTTCAATATTTTGTGTTGCTGCTGGAAATCCCCCACCACAAGCTCTCTGCTCTTCATTAACATAGCCTTGTTCCATTACACCAAGGCAGCCCCATGAGGATTTCCTAAATAAACCCTTGTTCTGAAGGGCAGTAAATTCATGCCTTAAATTGGACGTGCAACAGGGACCAAAGTCATATTTCTGGTGTTTCATGGTTCTTTTTTAAAGCACTATTTGGTCAAGTAATTTTATCTCTTACATTTCTAATAGGACAATAGTCCTATTATTTTGTAACTTTACTGACCCAGTAATCCAGGGGCCTGGACGATTGCCTCAGAGGTGTTCCAACCCCACCACAACAGTTTAAAGGGGAGGGATTTAAATTGATTTGATTAATTATTTTGATATTAAATGCTAATTTCATTAATAATAGTGATAAATCGCGACAAAGGTTGTAAAAACTCATCTGTTTTGGGAACCAAATCTGTTGTCTTTACTTGCTCCAGCCTGTATGTGACTGAGACCCATAGCAATGTTGATGACTCTTAACTGCTCTCTGAAATGCTATAGCAAGCCATTCAGTTGTGGATGGCTCAAGGACAAATAAGAATAGGGGATAAATACCGGCCTCATCAAATGTGCTGATATTCCCAGAAGAAATATATAACTATATATAAATAATATATAAGTATATATATTTATTGTTGAAAAAATTCTGACTGAGCCATTAGGAAGAATGGCTTTGCTGTTCAGTAATGTCAGGATCAGGATTACAGAGTCGATGATGTTCAAAGTTTCTGTTAATAATGATCAAAAACTGATCCTCGGGCTACGCTTTAACAAGAGGCAGGCTGGATAGCTAGCACCCAGGGGGAAAGTTGGCTGAAACCAACATCTTCTATGCAAAGCCGTCTTGCAGCCAAAATATGCTGCGGGTGGGCTATTAATTGACAGTAGGAATTCTGCCTCTCATTAGGGAGAAAGTCTTGCCCTTGGCAGCTGCCAGCCAATTGAACTGGGCTTAAGCTCAAGCAGTCAGAGTAGTGACAGGAGCTTGGTAGTGGATGCTGCCAGGACTGCAACAAGTCCCAAGAAGAAGACCTAATGGATCCTAGAGTGAAATAATCCAAGGTATTGGGTGGGGAGGGTTTAGATAGTTTTGGGAGGAGGCAGCAGGGTGGGATTTGGAGAGCAGGCAGGTAGGAAAGAAGCAGAGATATTATGTTAGGAGAGGCTGCCATTCATGTGCAAAAGGCACCCTTTGAAGATAGTACTCTCCTTCCTTCGCACCATTTTAAAATCCTTTTCCAAAAGCAGCCTGTCCACTTCCACCCTCTTGCCCATGGCAGCCATATTAAGGCATGGGCAGCATTTATCACGGTCAAATGGTTCATTAACAAGCAACAATTGGTCAATAAAAAGCTCAATTGGTCCTTAATTATTTATTTACATATGACAGGGAGGGCTGTTGATTTCAATGCCTTCCCACCTACCACATTACGGGAATCAGTTTGAGGGTGGATGGGCTATCACCCTATTTCATGGGCTCCCCTACCCATTGAAAACTCACCTGGTGGTGGGGGGAGGGGAGAGGAGGGCACATAAAATCCAGCCGCCTAATCTCATCCTGTGGAGAGCTCCCAGATTTAGCTGTGTGATATTTTATATTCCCTTGGTCTGTCTTTAAGACTTGTTTTGAATGAGGCCACCCAGTTTCTCAATGGACTTATGTCAAGTAAAGATGAATTGAAGGCACACAAAAATCATTACATACCAGTGAAATTACATGTCAAATCTCACCTGGTTGATTTAAAGCCCAATTTACTTCCTACCTGTGCAAGAACAAAGTTGCGAACTGCTGCATGCATTTTGAAAGTTGGGTCACACAATTGGGTTCCTTATGGCCCATAGCTTCAGTGCTGTCAGTTTGGCACTAACATGGCAGCCGGTTAATCCACGCACACTTTCAGCCAAATGCCAAGTTGCTGAGAGTCAGAGCATGAGTTAGGAGCATACACCAGAAGTATACAGAGCAGGTAAATTGTGATGTCAGTCAACACTGATTTAATGCCAGCTATGCCATTTTAGACCATACCATGCCATAAAAGGGGGGCGGTTTAGAACGGATTTGAGGAGGAACTTCTTCACTCAAAGGGTGGTGAATCTCTGGAATTCTCTGCCTGTTGAAGTGGTGGAGGCTGCCTCGCTAAATATTTTTAAGACGCGGGTTGATGGGTTTTTGATAGGAGAGGGGATTAAGGGTTATGGGGAGAGGGCGGGAAAGTGGAACTGAGCAGCGACAGATCAGCCATGATCTTATTGAATGGCGGGGCAGGCTCGAAGGGCTGGATGGCCTACTCCTGCTCCTATTTCTTATGTTCTTATGTTCTTATGCCAACTAACTTACTCTTAACTTTACACAGCTGTAAATGTATTCTGTAGCAGGAAGACCCCTCCTCCCCACCCTCCAACAGTGCTGTTTAAAAGGATCATGAACAACTTAGAGATTAGTTGCTTGATTTAAATTTAAATTTAAGGAAGAGGTGTTTTTGAGAAGTTTGTGAAGTCTGCAGGGAGTGGTTCAGCATTCAGAGGCTGCCTCGGATGTGACTCACAACACCAGGTTAAAGTCCAACAGGTTTATTTGGTAGCAAAAGCCACATTCGGGGATCACGTAACTGTTTATAAATAAACCTGTTGGACCTTAACCTGGTGTTGTGAGGCTTCTTACTGTGTTTACCCCAGTCCCCCCATCTCCACATCTTGATTGTGACTGCCAGGGTTCTGTCATGGATACTATTATATATGAGATCTAATTGTGGACTATAAAGAGACCAGAGGTAAGTAGGCGTAAACTAACTGGAACGGTTTATTTAAATGTTGTATCTGTAGTACTGTCAGTACCAGGGTGGAGCTTGTACCCCAGCTCACCTGACCCATTCTCTTAAAGGGGCATGCATCCAATGTACATAACAGATGCCACAGTTGTAATTGCCCAGTATGAGAAGGAGACACAGAGGCAGCAAATCTTCTCTCAGAGGGGGGAGGAGAAAAGGGAAAACTCTTCACAGGAGGCCTCACACACTTTCGATCTTTCATGATTACTCACCTGCACACAGAAGTGGCGTGTTCACTGTCTGTGCTTTGCGTAAGAGGTGCTTACAGAACTCTACTGTCTTTTGCAAACAGATCCACATCCTCAGAGCAGGGCAGGGAATGCACTGCCAGTGGCTGTGAATGTGACAGTGGCCCTGAGTTTCTTCATGGTGGGATCGTTCCAGGCAAGAGCAGGTGGTACCTCAGGCATCTCTCAGTTTGCTGTTTGTCCACTTTTGCAATAGTGAAATGACTCCACCTCTGCCCTCTCAAAGCATGCTGCGGGGGAATGAAAAATCCAACCCATTGGTGCATCCAGCAGGTCTTCCTCTTGGAGTCAAGTGTGGCTGGGAGAATGAAGACAGGCAACATAGAGGAGGAGGAGATAATAAAAAAGGGCACAGTAAGAAATCTCACAACACCAGGTTAAAGTCCAACAGGTTTATTTGGTATCATGAGCTTTCGGAGTGCTGCTCTGGATTAGGGAAGAACCTTTCTGTCAGTAACTATGAAGATGACCATAACCATGAACATGTGTCCAGCTCCTACAGATGCTGGAGATATTATCACCGCCCTGCATTTTGCAGTGCACTATTGTATTAAGGAAAGTCATTGAGGCTGTCCTTTCAAAGCAGGATAACAATCTCATGCTTGCTAACCAGAGGAGGCAGGCGAAATGAAAAGCAGGTTTTACAAGAAATGCAGCCTTTTCCATGGTGCAGCATGCCATTAACTGCATACATGTTTCTTTGGACTGCATGTCAACTCTGTCATGTAACGAGACTGAGAGGGACTTCATTCCCTTCATGTACAGCTGCTGGGTGACCAGAGGCAATACTTCATGCAGGTCAATGCCTGGTATCTTGGTGGCATGATGTGGAGATGCTGGCGTTGGACTAGGGTAAACTCAGTAAGAAGTTTCACAACACCAGGTTAAAATCCAAAGGTTATTGCTATGAGACTTCTTACTATCTTGGTGGCAGTCGTGATACCTTTATTCCACAACAGTCTACCATGCCAAATTAATTCAACCACGACAAAAAGGTGATTACTGGGTAACAGAGACTATCCATTGTTGGCAGAGTTTATGATTCTGGTTACACACATGTGCACAGCATGAATACAACAAGCTTGGGACAGCCGCCGCAAAGGCACAATGGGGAAAGCCTTTCATCCAAGGCAGATTGAGGGGTCTGTAAAAAGCCCTCAGACTGCGTAACTGCGTGCAACTCTGTAAAAACAACACACAGTGAAATGGGACAAATGTATATGGTTTGTTGAAGAACTGAACTGGAATGTATGTAATGCCTTGGAACTGAGAACTGTAAACTATTGAAGATAAGGAAATTGTAAATATGGCTGTTTTCTGCACTTCGTAATGATTGAAAAATTTATTTCCGCAATGGTTTATTTCAGAGTATTTATGAATAAAGTATATTTCTGAAATTTAACAAAAATAATGAGACCGTTCTCCTGCAAGAATTGTAAGAGAACAGACCGTTGGCATGGTGTTGTTGCCTGCACCATTCTGAAAGACCCCTGGAGTACTGAGTTGAGCAATCTTGAAGAAACAGCTCTGCCCCAACCATCAAGTGAGAAGCTAAGGAGCAGCAGCAGAAGGGGGAGAAGCAGGAAGAAGAAGACGGTGAGGCAGAAGAAAAAGTAGCAGAAAGGAGTTTGCAATTGAGATCATCTCTTTCTGTTGGACAGTGTGTAAAAATCATCTCAGGTACCAGTAATTTCAACCCCAATTCCCCATTCACCATGTGCCTCGCCTTTCCTCTCTAACTGAGCACCATCACGAGACAAAGATAAAATACACAATCCAAAACAAATTTACAAATTACACCCAGGTCCCCAGAAAATTACCCTGGGTCTCAGAATTACTAGTCCAGTGATAATGCCACTATTTTACTGCCTCCCCAGTACATAACAACTTAAACTAATCATCCTTGCGCATTCTCTTGCTTTCCATGTGACATTGCCCGCGCTGGTGTTCCTGTTCTACCCCAACGGTTGCAGCATGGTTGTTGGAAGATTGCTCATTTTCAGTGGAAGAGACTATCAGTGGCCTCATGATGTAGCTGCAGCTTCAGACTGTCCCATCACAATGTCAACAGCAGCAGCCTGGGCTGTCTGGTTGACTGGCAACAAGAAAGGCGCAGACAGCTGTGGCATTATGAATGTTGTCATCCTGTGCCTCAGCATGTAATCTGCTGGAGGACAGATTACTGGATTTAAGTGTACCACAAATTCCTTTGAATACAGCTACCAACAGCTATGATGGCGACAGTCTGAACTTACAACACTCAGACTCCTGAGAGAAGCTGACAACAAAGACACCAAACATTGAATCATGCTTTATTCTACAAGTGTGTTAATGGAGTTGGCCACTGCCCCAAGCTCGGTACAAAACCTTGTGCCAAACTCCTTCATACTCCATGATGTTATCTGGCAGGCATTTCATTGCGCATATCACACAGCCTTCTTCTGTAGCCTGGTCCATCAAAGTCCACATCTGAATCTTCTGCAGCAGAAAATGTGTGCAACCTCACCCTCTGATGAGCTAATACCTGTACTATTCATTCCCTCTACATCGACTGTGAGTAACAGGTAAAGATGCTGTTAACACATATATCTGTACGCCATAGAGAAATAGCTTAAAGTCAGGTAGACTGGATATAGCCAGGCACATTGATAACCCACATTATGGAAACAACTGTGAGTTTAGTCACAAACATAGGGCATAAGATTCGCTGCTGCTAACAGAGCAATAGTTAGGGATAGTAAAAAGACTGCCTGTGGTGTAGATTCGCATTCTAATCAGTAATCTCTAAACTGTCTGTGCTTTATATGCTCTGTCTGAGGCCAGAACTCTCCATTCACCTGACGAAGGGGCTAACCCCGAAAGCTTGTGAGTATATTATCAAATAAATAGGTTGGACTAAAACCTGGTGTTGTCAGACTTTTTACTGTGTAGAAATAACACCAGAGGTGTGGTGTGCAGTGAAGCATACACCACATCTTGAAGGAATGTACGAGGTCCAAGTTACAAAAAGCAAATGGTCTGCAAGATGTGTTGTTTCTACAACTAAGCATAAAAGGGGGAAAAAGGTCACTGAGATAGTCGGGACAGCAGTGATTAAGTTGGCAAAGGATTGATTACCGCCAATCTGAACTGGACATGTAACAGTGTTGGATAAGATGGATGAGTTTGCTAATGCACTCTTGTGATAACAGGAGACATTGTTAGATGGGGAGTAGAGGGGATGGAAACTTGGGGCACCTCGAGCCAAAAGGGGAATGACAACACATAGATGGGACAGGGACCACCAATTAGGGGAGAACAACACATTGCAAAGCCATTACAATGCTTGTAAAAAAGTATAAAAATGTGCTGCAAATCGATGTAAGGTGTGCCTATTTTATTGGACGCCCAGTCTTGCAAGAATGTTAAATAAAATATCTTGCTCCTTCAGAACTTGACTTGACTAAATTGTTTGACTGTGAGCTGCGTTTCTCACATCGACTACAGTGCACTGCCTAGTGTCCTATCATGTGCAGTTCCTATCTGTATGGTATAAGATACAGGTCTAACTGTAAAACATGGAGGTGATGCTCTCCTCTCCAGTTAACTCACGTTGCTTCCAGTTATTTGCCACCTTCATCTGCAAGAAAGAGGCAAGTGTATAAGTGAGGATGGTGAAATATGTTGGGTGATGTGGCCAGTGTGTTTGAATAACTGGAAGTTTATGTAAGCTGTGAGATGTTACAGTAACATTTGTAAGAGCGCTGAGAGTGTGAAGGTAAGATGAAATGTATGAATGTTAGGTGTGAGTCCTGATTGATCAAGATTGTTGGTGGATGAATGATTGCGATATAGTTTTAGAAATCATAGTTTATGTACTTATTCACCAGATGATGGTGTTACGAGCAATGGCAGCATTTACTGCTAGTCCCTGCTTGAGCAGTGACTGGGACTGATTTGACCATTTACTGACTTTGATCACTCTCATGAGGTAATTAAACCTCTTGAAGGACTACTTCCAGGTCCTGAGGGCTAAACTCCTGTTGGTAGTCTTCAGGGCCATTTCTCCCTACTGACTTCTAATTGTGTGTAAGGTGTGCCTCAAGTCCCTTCTGCAGACATAAGACATTTATCTCCCTTCCACCTCCAAGATCATGAGTGCAGTATCAAAAATCCATGATGTGGAGATGTCGGCATTGGACACGGGTGGGCACAGTAAGAAGTCTCACAACACCAGGTTAAATCCAACAGGTTTATTTAGAGTTACGAGCTTTGGGAGCACTGCCCCTTCATCAGGTGAGTCCAGAAAATCGAGGTGCATGAGCTTTCACAACCATAGTTGATGGCTGCACAGCATGACTCCAAATGATCATATCACTTCCAGCAGCCACAAGACACATTCTCTAAGAGATACAGGCTAGTTTTAGACATTGCAGGCTACTCTTAAGCAGTGCTAGCAAACAATGATATTGGGGATCTGAATGTGTGCAGTCAATAAACAGTGCAATTAGTGCTGGCTGCATTCAGCCATTATTATAATAAATAGGCAGCACAAAGTTGGGGAGCTACATGCTTTACACCGAGTGGGTGCAGTGTAACTGCACATTGCTATATCCATACTCACTTTTGGGACTCTCCAATTTAGTCTTCATACTTTTAAAAAATGTTTTCTTGGGATGTGTACAAAACTACAATTATTCTCCTATTCTTTCCATGAACTATGGCATTTCTTGTGTTGCTGACGCTGTCAGAGTGGCCTGTCCTACCATTTCTTGAATCATATTGTTGTACACATCCTGGCTGGTAGACCAACACCTCATGAAAATAGCTGCTTACTGGGAGGACATATTGTTGTTGGGCACTGGACGAGGCTGTACCTCTGGTTGATAAGAAAGTTGACGGGAAATGGGGATCCTCTGTGTATGAGTTTGGAATGAGTGAGGGTTGGGCTGCGTGAAGGAGGCCTCCACTTGGAGGTGGGGAGGAGGGGGAAGGGCCATTGTGTTTTCCAACCATCGGATGCAGCATGCACCCACGTTTATTATGCAAATATTGTTCGATTGATAAAGCACTGCTTTGCTGCTAGGACTAAGCAAGCAGCAGGATTCTTTACCCAAGCAGCAATAACCTAAGCACTGATATGTGATGTTGGTAGAGTAGGTGTTTGCTTCAATGCCCTCCATAACCCCTGCCCAGAAAGGTCAGGGATAAACAGAGAGAGTTTGTGTTGGAGCTTACTGTTCTGGACGCAGGTTTCACAATATTAATCAGTCAGATCTAGGCAACATTGTGAAGTTTGTGCAGGATGACCTCTGTGTGCTGAAGTTTTAATCAAATAAACAACCATTGTAAAAAAGTATATTTTGTTAATTCTTTAAAAAAAAATGTCTCTGCATAATGTGAAATACCTTTCTGGCAGCTTTGAAAACAATGCTGTGTGTAGCTTCTTGAGATGCAGAGATATGTTTCAGAGAACTGATGAGCAGCAAGGCTAGCTGGTTGACAGGATATGTCAGGTTATTAAATAGACCACATTGACCTTTTCCTGTTTCCCTGGTATTTTGGTCATACATCGGTATCTTTGGAATTCAAAGTATGCAAGTTGCTCGCAGGAAAGCAACGCTTTCTCTTTTTATATCTATGTAAAAAATAATGCTGAACGGGGATTTTTCTTTAGGCAATACTTTTACCTCACAATTTTTAATAATGTATTTCCAGCTTCTTGCGTGGGTGTCATTTTGCAGCAATGGCCTCCTCCATGTGGAGGTGGATAATAGTAACTGGGTGAACCAGTAAGGATTTCAATCATTTTCACTAATGCTTCAACTGAGAACAGAAAAGGTGCTTTAGAGTCAGTGTGTGTGTATGTGATAGCACTAATGGGCTGTGCAAGCTGCATTGGGCAGGGACTGCCTTTGGCATGGGCCATGTGGTTTATTATACATCTCAGTCAGAGGGCAGAAGGCAGTTATCATCAGAAATTGGGGTCTCCTGTGCAGAGGCCCCATTTACATCATCCCTTCCTGCCTCCAGCCTCTTGGCCCCGTCTACACTTAGCAACTGCTTGAGAACACCTAATTGGGCGTGCAAGCATTCATCAGCCATCACTGCAATGGACCAGACAATACCACAGAATCTATCATTCATTCTGTTCATGCCAGTCTACCATTCTTGCATCCATCCAGTGCACGACACGCATGACTCCCCATGAGGGTAGCAACTCTTTGAATGAAGGAGCTGAATTACTCACATGCCATTGTAGTGCTCATGACTTGAATGGACTCCTCCAGTTTCATCACAACAATCCACATTCTCCTTGGAAACTCTGGCATTTGTCAGTGTGGCTGTTCCATCTGCTTTGTACGTAACTCCCAAGGTTCAGTATCTCCAGCCAGGTGATCATGACTGGGGTTCCCCACTGCCGAGGGTCATCTCCACCTCCTTCATCTGTTCCCTCTCACATGTGCCATGATGTTCCCTTGTACCTGAGGCCTGTGTATCTTGTGCTGTTGGTGGATGCGCTTGACTCTTGTGATAGTTGTTCCTCAGAGTGCAAGTCTCCTTTAAGATGACCGTGGCTTCCACAATCACTGCTGCTGACTGTCAAATATTGGCCCTGTGGAAGAGAGAAAACATCAGTTAGTCAGCCTCCTTCACCCCAGCAGCTACTTCATCAGGCATAGAACATAGAACATAGAACATTACTGCGCAGTACAGGCCCTTCAGCCCTCGATGTTGCACCGACCTGTGAAACCAATCTAAAGCCCATCTAACCTACACTATTCCAATATTATCCAATGACCATTTAAATGCCCTTAATGTTGGCAAGTCCACTACTGTTGCAGGCAGGGCATTCCACACCCTTACTACTCTCTGAGTAAAGAACCTACCTCTGACATCTGTCCTATATCTATCACCCCTCAATTTAAAGCTATGTCCCCTCGTGTTAGCCATCTCCATCCAAGGAAAAAAGCTCTCACTGACCACCCTATTTAATCCTCTGATCATCTTATATGCCTCTATTAAGTCACCACTTAACTTTTTTCTCTCTAATGAAAACAGCCTCAAGTCCCTCAGCATTTCCTCATAAGACCTTCCCACCATACTGGGCAACATCCTGGTAAATCTCCTCTGCATCCTCTCCAATGCTTCCACATCCTTCCTATACTGCGGTGACCAGAACTGTACGCAATACTCCAAGTGCAGCTGCACCAGAGTTTTGTACAGCTGCAAAATGACCTCATGACTCCGAAACTCAATTCCTCTACTAATAAAAGCTAACACACCATAGGCCTTCTTAATAACCCTATCAACCTACGTGCCAACTTTCAGGGGATCTATGCACATGGACACCGAGATATCTCTGCGTACTCCAACTACTCCATAGAATTGGGAAATGAAACAATTAATGAGCTTTCACCCTCTCTGTGCTGCTCACCAGTCTCACTGTCACTGATTGCTGGCACTGTGGTTACCCTACTGATGTCAAGCGCCTCCTCCTTCATCAATATGTCAATTTCCAGGTTGGCCACTGCACTCCCCCACCCCCCTCCCGCCACAAACCCCCTCAGAGCCATTGTGTGCTTATTTCTCCTGCAATCCAAGGATGGAGCGGTCAGATACATTTAACCTATCCGTTTGTTTATCCAGGATCAGAAGTGAGCTTCGTCTACCCTGCCCACAGCTGATATTTCCATCCTGCCAAGATTACATCGCTTTGCCCCCTTGGGTGAGGGTTGGGAATGGGGCAATGATCTCAGCTGGGTATATAATCACTGCTTGCCTTGAGGGCCTCCTGCTCAAAGCGTTGCTTCACACTTTCCCTCAGTCATACGGACTCAAAGTTAACTCTGCTTCTCTATCCACGGATGCTGCCAGACATGCTGAGGTTTTCTAGCATTTATTGTTTTGGATTCACTAACCTTGCCAGGACGCAGTAAGTCAATGAAGTGCTTCCTGCACTGGGTCTGGGTCCTGCTCACTGCCTGCTCACCCTTTTGCCTGGAGGGCCTCCACCTGCAGCTTTCTGGGAGGATAAAATGTCCTACCTGACTCATGCTATATCTGGCAGAACCTCCGGGGTGGGGGTGGGGTGGGGGGGGTGGTGGTGGTGGGGTGCGGGGGTTGGGGGGGAATGCTGCAGGTTAGTGAACCTTGTGACCATCCTGGCTACTGTGTCAATATAATAAATGCCTCAGAGCTGATTCCCTCAGGCTTTGCACTTTGAATCCTGCCAGGCACTCTGTAAATGGGGCTCACACTCTTTACTTCTAACGCCTGTCTCCTCCTCAGACCTTGAAATGATCCTGCAGCTGAGGTGCCGATGAGATTGAGAAAATCCAAACCTTAGGGTAGAATTCTCCATTCTGACAACAATGTGCAGTGGTGGGCAGAACAGTCGATGTGGTCCCCGCTGGACTATGGGGCTGGTGAACCCAATCTTCTACTTTCCAGCTCATTCATTATACATCAGAAAGGAGCTTGGCAAATCTCACGGAAGTTGCCTGCCCCACTGTTACTTCATGGAGTTAAAAGGCACCCAGACAAACATTCACACATTGTTGGTCTGTATTACGCCTCAAGAGTCCTTGACAGCCCATACTGGAGAAGTCAGCAGATGTGAGCAACCACATCCTGAGACATGTGAGGGCCCCTCCGGTATTGTGTTTTGCCATCTCTAGATAAGAGCACCACCAGTAATGCACCCATGGCCAGGCCAATGCTCACAGTTACAGTGTTTCATGTCTACCAGCCCCTTGACCTTATCGAGGCTCCACTGCCTCTTGCTCCTCATGGCCTGGTGCCAAACGATGGCAGACCCTCCTCATCCTCATTTAGACGACAGGCACAGGGTTCCCTGCAGCCTGCATCATCAAACCTCAGTGGGTGTGTAAATTCATTGAAGTGATACGTTAAGTGAGAATGTCCTTTACAAGTTTCACTCCATCTCAAAGCCAGCAGACCAGTGCTGAGCCTTTCCCCTGGCCTCTGCCTAGATGTGGCATCCCCACCCCAAACCTTGCAGGTAAACAACATCCTGAAGGATCAGGGATGGATCTTCCTCCCATTCTGATATGAATGTGTAAGGACACATTGGTCTTTGACCAGGGTGATGAGAGCATGTGCAAGAAGCCTCACGCAGACACTTTTCTGCTTGTCTACTCTACACTTGAAACTATAGAGAGACCCTTGTCATGGCAGCATAGCTTGAGTCCATGTCAGTTGTGACCATTCACCCGAGAGGATGGAGGTTTGGAGTCGCGAGTTGGCTGCCCTCCACCAGCCGTGCCCCTTGGAGGCAATCACCTCCCTACCTCTCCCTCTCCCACCTCTCTCCCTCCCACCCTGCCTCTGGCTGCAGTTGATAGTGAATGGCACAGAATGAAAGGCAGCTCACACCTCTTTGGGATCCTGATATTATCAGACCCATGAGTTCAGAACAAATCTGCTGCAATGTTAGCTTCACCACACAGAGGAGAACAAAATGGAGCACCTTCGACATCCAGTTGCCACATAATTATCAGGGTGAGCCTTTAGTCGGCCACTTGTGCTGACCCTGAACTGCACCCACCACAAAAATTTCTCCTCCCATTCGAGAAATCTGACTGACTAACTAACTGTGTTGTCAAGGTCATTTTGGAAAAATATCACCTTTCAAACTTGTTCCACCACCTTCTATCCTCCCCCCATCACACACCAGCTTCTCTCATCACCCACCCAATGTCACCATTACTGTGCCCTCGGTCACACTTGAACCTTCCCCCATCAACAATCCACCTCCACAAGCTTTTCCTCCCCTGAGAGCTGATACCCATTACCACCCCTAAGCCCACCCTGACTCTGCTCCCTCCTGTTATCCAAGCCACCTGTCTCATCCCACTCTGTGACCCAATGAGACCTTCACCTGGCAGACTATTACTCTGGACCTGCTGTCCCTACTGCATCTCTTCCTGCTGAAGCTCTGATAAAGGGTCATGTGGTATGATCATAATGTTTTTCTCTTTTAATTCACAGGTCTTAAGTCGGTCCGCCTTTTGTCCAACGAGGGGCATACACGTGATGGGTCGTACTTGAGCTGCTCTTGAATGTTCGAGAGTGGCCTAGTGCTTCATGTCGTTAGTGTGCGCTTAAACTGGACCAGATACTGGGCAACACGACAGCTCAGTGAATATCACTGTTTGCTGTGCAGATACATGGATTTGGGCCAGTGTCTGTGGGAGTTTGCGCATTCTCCCCGTGCTTGCGTGGGTTTTCTCCGGGTGCTCCAGTTTCCTCCCACACCCCCAAGATGTGCTATTAGGCTGATTGGAAGTAATAAATTGTCCCTAAATTAGTTTCCCTCAATGTGGAATGCCATAAAACAATAGATAAGGGTCATGGGTGGAGGGGGGTACTGGTAATGTTAAAATGGCGGTGCAGGCTCGTTGGGCCTAAGGGCCTGTTTCCTGGGCTTTTTTTTGTTCTTTGTTCTTTGACTTTAACCTGGTGTTGTGAGACTTCTTACTCTATTCTCTCTCCACAGATGTTGTCAGACTTGCTAAGTTGCTCCAACGTTTTCTATTTTTTGCCATTAATTACTCTCCTGTGTATATACTGAGCATTAAGGATACTACACAGTCCAAGGGGTCTTGCCCAAATGCTTCTTCCAAAGAGGTAAAATCAGGATTAGTAAACTTAGGAATTTATCAGTCATCAGCACTACTGCTTTTTGTTCAAGAGCAAATGATCACCACGAGGTGAGAAATATTCCTTCACACTTTCTAAGCTGTGAATGTATTTCCATTTTTTTCTGCAGGAGTTAAGTGTTAGGTCTGCAGTCACAGTTCGGATGAAGAGAGAGACGTTAAACCTTGAGGCACTTTACCTCAGGATGAAGGGAAAATGGGAGTCGGGTTATTTCATTATTTAAGCAATGGCATTACAAACAAATCAGAAATACAGAAAATCAATAGAAAATTAAGCTTAATTATAATCCTTAATCATTTAGGATCAGATTTCCCATTTTAATGGTATGCTTACTGTTGATTGTATAATATGTACCAGCTGTTAATGACTACCACCAGATAAAACAATTTCCTCAGTGCCACAGCTGGGTTATTATGACTTAGCCCTGAGGGGTGGAATCAAATAATTACGGCAGATTCACCACATTAATACACCATTTTCTATTTTTAGACTTCCAGAAATGGGGAAGTCACCTCACAGTTAGTCTTACTGCCATTGCTAATTTAAATAGCAGTCAGGGTTCAAGCTGTAATTTTAAACAGGAGTTTGAGGAGCAGAGGTAAGGGTATGTGTTATTTGTTGCAGTGTGACCCCCACTTACTGCTATGGCACATGTCCTACACGGCACAAACACAAACAATTCAATGCTGTGAATTCCTATGTTCTTGAGGCCCTGTTTCTGCAAGATTGCTTCCTACAACGGCAAACATGGCAATATAAAGTGCACTCGACGAGTCCCGTAATCCCAATTTATTTCCAAATTAAGGATAATCTCCTGCTGTGGAATCAGCACAATAGCAATTCTATCAAAGCAGACCAAAAGAATTTTGCTTCATTTTCTGACTGATTATGAAGGGACTTTAATTTCATTGAATCCAACAGGATCACAGGGCAATGTTTTAATTACTGTGCTATGCGGATCATCCCAGCCCATTATTTATGCATATATAAAAAGATAGTGACAAAGATAGATTCCTAAAGCGTTACTAATTCATTGCATAGAAAAGATGACTGTACACAGGGTAGGAAATGAATAGGAACACCAATGACCCCTGGGTGTATCCTTTATCATAAGCTATATGTCATTAGTAATCATTTCACATCTAAAGTATATTTAGTTATTTTAAATGAAGCAGCCATTTCATACGTACAAATGCCTCATGATTCTCCATCTACAATTTGCCAAGAACCAGCAGGCAATGGTCATGAGTGCCTACACTCTAACCCTCGATGCTGATGATGAGTCCAAAGAAGGTTTCTACTCCACCATCCTCTCCAATGTTCCAAAGGAAGGTAAGATCATCCTCCTTGGGGACTTCAGCACTAAGGTCATAAAGGACTCCCAACTCTGGAAAGGAACCATCAGAAAGGAAGGAGTTGGGAACTGCAACTCCAATGGCATTCTCTCATTCCACCAAATGTGCAGAATATCAGCTTGTCATCACTAACACACTGATGCACCAAAAAGACAAGTTCAGGACTTCCTGGAGACATCCATAATCAAAGCACTGGCACATAATCAACTGCATCATCACCCAATCACTAGACCAAATGGATGCCCTCATCAAATGATGATCAGTGCAGATGACTACTGGACAGACCACCAGCTCCTCCATGTGCATCAAATTGCACCAGACACAGCAGAAAGTAAAGGAACAGCTTCAAAAAAAAACCAATGGCTTCAAGAGCCAGCCGTGCCAGCGAACTTTCAACAACATTGGCACCAAAATCTCCAAAGCGTTCATTCTAATGGAATGGAGGAAAACTGGAAAGAGCTGAAGGCAACCATCACCACAGGCTATGAAGAAACCATCGGCTACAAGACCAGAAAACACCAAGATTGGGTCAGCTGAGAATATCCAGATCATCCAAAACCTCATGGACAAGAAGAGGAAAGCTCTCTGTGCCGGGCAGAACAACATCACCAGCAAGGCAAGGAGGAGAACTCATCAACCAGTAAAGGCAGAGGTACAAAGAAGAGAAAGTGAGAAAAAGAACCAAAGGTGGATTTGGAAAGCGAAGGAACTGCAACTCCTCAGCAACAAGCACAACACCTAGGGCTTTTCCAGTGCCACCAAGGCAACATATGGACAAAAAACACTAGGCCTCAAACCTGTACAGAGCAAACCTGTACAAACCTGTTGAGAAACAGAGAAAACATCAGCCTTCAATGTGGAGAACACTTCAAAGAATTTCAAAACCGTAATACAATTGTAGATGAGGACACGTTCAAGGAAATCTCCCAACTCCCCACCAAAGATGATCTTGGTCTCCCACCAAGTGTGGACGAAGTCGAAGCTGCCATTACACACATGAAGAATGGAAAAGCCACAGGTGTGGACGGGATTCCAGTGGAGATTTTCAAACTCGGAAGAGAAGAGATCACTTGTCATCTCCATCAGCTGTTCCGGAAAACCTGGGACAGAGAGGAAATCCTTGTCGACTTTAGGAATGTGTTATCACCACCATCTTCAAGAAAGGAGACAAAGCAAACTATGGGAAGGACTGAGGAATCTCCCTATTCTCCATCACTGGGCAGATCATCGTCCAAATCCTCGCTTGCCACCTTCTGCCAGCTCTGAAGAAATCCTTCCAGAAAGCCAGTGTAGTTTCTGTCCAAACCATGGAACAATGGACATGATCTTCTCTGCCCAACAACTTCAAGACAAATGATAGGAGCAACATCAACTGCTCACATGGCCTTCATCAACCTGACCAAGACTTCCAACTCAAACAATTGAGAGGCACTACGGAAGACTCTGTCAAAGGCCAGCTATCCAGTGAAATTTATCAACAGCCTCCAATTCCTCCACAACAAAATATTGGCAACAGTCATCACCAATGTAAATAAGACAGAAACCTTTGAGATCAAGACTGGAGTCAAGTAAGGATATGTCATCTCCCCTTTTCTCCATCTTCACCGCCTCCACCCTTCATCCTGTCAAGGACAAGCTTCCAGTTGGAGTGGATGGAAAATTTTTCAACTTCAACCAGTTGAAATTCAAGCAGAACATGACACTGACATCGCTCTGGATCTTTAATATGTGGATTACATCGCCACCTCTGCTCTCTCGGAACAGAATCTCCATGCTCGACATCTTCACGGAGGCATACCAAAGAATCAGTCTTAGCTTCAAGTGCGAGGTGGTCCACTTTGGTAGGAATAATGGTAGGAAGGATTATTACTTACGTGGCGAAAAACTGTAGCAGGCGAGGGACCTCGGGGTCCTTGTGCATGAGTCGCAAAAACCCAGCTTGCGGGTGCAGCAGGTGGTCAGGAAGGCGAATGGAATGCTGGCCTTCATAGCGAGGGGGATTGAATATAAAAGTAGGGAGGTCTTGCTGCGGCTGTATAGGGCATTGGTGAGGCCGCAGCTGGAGTACTGTGTGCAGTTTTGGGCGCCGTACTTACGCAAGGATATTTTGGCCTTGGAGGGAGTGCAGAGGAGGTTTACTAGGCTGATGTCGGAGTTGAGGGGGTTGAGCTATGAGGAGAGGCTGAATAAACTAGGCTTGTACTTGTTAGAGTTTAGAAGAATGAGGGGAGATCTCATTGAGACGTATAAGATGATGAATGGGATGGATAGGATAGAGGTGGAGAGACTCTTCCCGCTCAGAAAGGATAGTAGGACTAGGGGGCACAGCCTCAAGATAAAGGGGGGGTGGTTTAGGACGGAGTTGAGGAAGAACTTCTTCACTCAAAGGGTGCCTGTTGAAGTGGTGGAGGCTACCTCGCTAAATATTTTTAAGAAGAGGGTTGATGGATTTTTGATAAGAGAGGGGATTAAGGGTTATGGGGAGAGGGCGGGAATGTGGAACTGAGACATAATAGATCAGCCATGATCTTATTGAATGGCGGGGCAGGCTCGAAGGGCCAGATGGCCTACTCCTGCTCCTATTTCTTATGTTCTTATGTTCAACCTCAAGAAAACTCAAGTTCTTTATCAACCCACCTCAGTCTCTCCCTCCATTAAGATCAATGGACAAACCCTCCTAAATGTGGAACATTTTCCTTACCTGGGGAGTCACGTCTGATCTCAGGCTGACATTTACTTGGAGATCCAATGTTATATTCCATCCGAGAGTGCCACTTTCTAATGCTTAAGCATGAGAGACTTTGACGACCACGACATCCGTTCTGATATTAAGATCCTCGTGTACAAGGCAGTCACCCTCCCAACTCCTTTATACAGCTCAGAAAGCTGGACTACATACAGATGCCACCTCCAAGTTCTAGAAAAGTACTATCAATGCAATCTGAGATGGATTCTCCGCATCAGCTGGGAAGACAGGCATACGAACATCAGCGCCCTTGAAGGAGCCAAAAGCACCAGCATCAAGACTGTGATCATCCGAAAATAACTCCACTGGGCTAAACAAATGCTTAGGATGCCAGAGTCCCAATTGTCAAGGAAAATCTTCTTCACCCTGCTCAAGGAAGACATCCGAACTAGAGGACAAAAAAAGCGCTTCAAGACACTCTCAAGGCTTTCCTCAAGAAATGCAACAAAGATGTCAATGCCTGGGAGGCCCTTGGCTCAGAATAAACCTACCCGGAGGAATCTCTTGTTTGAATTCAGTGAGAACACCCAATGGCAAGGGAGGTCTGGAAAAGGAGCCTCAGGAAGAAATGCAAGGACCGATTCCACCTCCCGGTAACATCTGTCAGATGTATGGTCAAAGATGTGGCTCTAAAATGGGGCTCATCAGCCACAAAAGAACCCATAGAATGCATGACCAGTGACCTGGAGTTTCTTAACTGGGCAATTAGACTCGTTAGCGAGTGATGGCCAATGAGAGAGATGTGTCATTAGGAATAATTTCACATCTAAAATATTAAAATTAGTTATTTTAAACAAAGTAACCTTTTTATACATTTCACAAGTGACCAGGAAAATTATTTACCATAATTCTGCAACTGAAACTTACAAACATTTGTTTATAGATTCAGTTTCATACAGATGTGTTCAGAAAGTTAATTCTGTTTTTCACTCTGAAATCCCATGGAATTTCTGAGGTAAATTTTGTTAAGTGCATCGAACTTCAATCTGTTTTTTTTAACCAAACTGAGCTAATGTACATTTTTGTGATTTCAACAAATGTATTAGAAGGCTCATTATGATAATTAGCTTCAGACAGCTGCATCACATTTACCATTTCTGTACGCTCTATTTCAGTAACACACTGATTGGGGATGCAGATGAGCTAGACTGAATTTGTTAGAAATGAGTTATCCTGGTAAAATTGCTGAAGCCACTGGGGGTGATTGGGAGCTTCTGTTCGCCCATCCATGTGGACGCCAGCATGTTCTCAATGTCAAGAAGTTGCAGATTTTGGATCTTCCCTGTCCCCCCTCGCCAACAACATCATCGGGTTCAGGGCCACTATGGATGAAACTGTTTCACATTCACTTGAATATATTTAACTATAATTTACCCTTCCCCACGTCCGATATTGATCCTTGCTCGGCATATTGAAACCACGCCGACATGAGCCTGTTGTGGGGGATCTTCCCGGGGGTCAAAAGATAACTATAGTCCACAGAGGAGAGGGACATGGTTGGGCAGTGCTCTGGAAATGCCCTCTGGCACTTCCCCTTGGCACTGTTAGGATGGTGCCCATGCCAACCTGGCAATGCTAATGGGCCGAGTGTGTGCAATGATGGTGGGGGGGTGGTGAGCTGATAAAGAGTCGATGATTGGTATGGGGGGTGCGGGGGATGAAAAGACCAACTCCAATCAGGAGTGGGGAAGGAAGCCCAAGATCTCCATAGTGGGCTGGGGGGTGGTGGGGAGGGTGGGGGTTTATGCAGGTTACGATTGGGGCATCATCTTTGTGGCTGGGTTTTGCCAGCGCATTGAGGTTCAGCCCTCCTGTATGCCAGTGTGAAACACGCCCACTTGGTTTTTTTTCAGCAGAGTATGGTAAGATTTGGAAAGAAAACCGACCTGTTTCTCTGGGGTGAAATATTCTGGTTTTCTCGCTGGAAACAACAGTCATTTTTTGGTAAGATTTAGTACTTTGATTCAGGAACTATTGGAGAAATACTAAATTTAAGCTTTGGCTACATAATACCAGGGTGGCATAGTGGCACAATTTTTAGCACTGCTGCCTCACAGCACTAAGGACCCAGGTTCAATTACCAGCTTGGGGCACTGTCTGTGCAGAGTCTGCACGTTCTCCCCGTAACTGTGTGGGTTTCCTTCGGGTGCTCCGGTTTCCTCACACAGTCTGAAAGACATGTTGGTTAGGTGCATAGGCCATGCTGAATTCTCCCTCAGTGTACCCGAAAAGGCTCCGGAGTATGGCGACCGGGGGATTTTCACAGTAACTTCATTGCAATGTTAATAAAAGCCTGCATGTGACACTAGTAAATAAACTTTAAACATAATAGTAGTTTGCATATATATTATTTTCATTATGATGATAAAGTAACAGTTTGTTATTTGGTTCAAGTTTGTATCAATTGAATTTAAAATAATAGTACTAGAAGCTCTGTTGTTAGCTGGATGAATGCTGTCACTTAAACATGATTGACAACAGTGAGAGCCATGTCTGTACGTAGCTGATGTAGCTGATGTTGGATGATTACAACATTTAGGTTAAAGTTCATTGGAAATACTACAAGCTTTATGATAAGGCTGAGAGAATGTAGCAGGTTAATTGAATTGCTATAATTTTCAGAGGTTATTAAATTAATTATATTCTGCTGTATTACAAAGGAAAATTGCTTTTCCTTTTTCACCTCAACCCTAACCACCATCTTTCTGCCAAACACACACAAACCCCCAGCTAATTGAGATTAATGCCTTTCAGTCAGAGAGCAATAGAAGCCTCCTGTTGAGGGAAAATGGTCCATAATCATTGTTCTCACACAATTGTTCTTTTGAAGGATAGACTCAAGTACATATCCCATCGCTTAATATGCACTTTCCTTGAAGAGGAAAACCTTGAAAACCTGGATAAATTAATGTTACTGGAGATGTTTCTATTTTAATGCACTCATTCAAAAGGTAAAGGTAACAAATCACATTATAATTCAATCTCATTGAGATGGTCTCTTAAGTGTTCAGTCACATGACAAAATTACCATTTTTGCTCCATTTCCAACAGCAACAAGTATATTTAGCTAAAAGAACGAGAAAATTCAAAACCCTGTTTCACAATTTTTTACCACGCACTTTTTCACTCCAAGTAGCAACACCAGCAATTTCCTTATTTTACTTGGACTCTATGTCCCTAATAATAAAGCTTCGTCTTCTTGTCTTGCCAACTCCAATGATCAATAAAAATGTACACCCAGTTCCCTCTGCTCCCGCAACCCCTGATGAATCTTACCACTTATTTAGTATTGTCTCTGGCTGAAGAGTTCATGTTACCATTCTGAAGATGAGAAGGATTCCAGGCCAATATTTATTCGTCCAGTATCATCACTAAAACAAAGTATCTCGTCATTGACTTTTTGCTGTTTGTTGGGCCTTGCTGTGTACAAATTGTTGCCATGTTTTCAATATTACAACATGGACAGTACTTTGAAAAGTATTGTATTGTCTGTAAGTACTTTGAGACATCCTGAGGTCAAGAAAGCAGTTTAATAAATGCAAGATTTTTCTTCTCTGATTTCACACTATATTTTAAAAAACTGATATTCACAATTGGCTCAGTTGTAGAAGACAGAGGGTGATGACAGAAGGTGGCTTTAGTGACAGGAAGAAGGTGTCCAGTGGCGTACCGTAGAGATCTGTATTGGGCCCCCTATGATTTATCATCAATGTAAGTGACACTGATGACTTTGTGGGGAGTTAGAATTAGTAAGTTTGCAGATGACACAAAGATTGGATGGCTGGTTAACAGTGAGATGGAGAGTGTTGAGCTACAGAAAGATATAGACAGAATGGTCAAATGAGCAGATAAGTGGCAGATGGAATTTAACCGTGAAAAGTATGAGGTAATATACTTTGGAAGGATTAATTTGACAAGAAAGTACTGAGTGAATGGTAGGACACTAGGAAGTTCTGTGGAACAAAGGAACCTTGGCATATTTGTCCACAGATCTCTGAAAGCGAAAGGGCATGTTAGAAAGGTGGCAAAAAAGGCAAATGGGACACTTGTTTTTATCAGTCAAGGCATAGATGACAAAAGCAGGGAAGTCATGTTGGAGTTGTATAGAACTTTGGTGAGGCCACAGCTGGAGTATTGTGTGCAGTTCTGGTCACAGCACTATAGGAAGGATGAGATTGCACTGGAAGAGTTGCAGAGGAGGTTCACCAGGACGCTGCCTGGGATGGAATATTTAAGTTACGAAGACAGTTTGGGTAGGCTTGTGTTTTCATTGGACAGAGAAGACTGTTCGAGGTATACAAGATTATGAAAGACATGGACAGAGTGAACAAGGAGCACTTGTTCCCCTTAGTTGAAGGGTTAGTCATGAGGGGACATGAGTTCAAGGTGCGAATCAAGAAGTTTAGGGGGATATGAAGAAAACCTTTTTTACCCAGAGGGGGGTGATGGTCTGGAATGTGTTGCCTGGGAGGGTGGTGGAGGCGGGTTACCTCATATCCTTTAAAAAGCATCTGGATAAGTGCATGGCACAGATGGGATGAGGTGGGAGTCCAGGTGTTTCTAATGTGGCAGTGTGGACTTGATGGGCCGAAGGGCCTCTTCTGCACTCTGTGATTCTATGATAATTGAGTCCTGAAAGTTATTTGTACTGATTTAGGGGAAAAAAAAACATTCTTACATGGAATCATGCAAAGTATCAGAATCTAAATGATGTAACTATGATTTCATTTTAATTACATTACATATTACTTGGAAATGTGAAACTGCCAGATTAATTGGCAAAAGAATTAAGGCCAAACACCAGATTTTTCTTTTAATGAGTTGTATAAAATGCCAAATATATAAGTTACTTTTTAAGATAGATATGTTTTAAAATGTCTCCTTGAATTCAGGTAAAATTAAGAATCCCAGAATCACCCCAGCTCAGAGACATGTTTATGTGCCATAAGAGAACGACAAATATGAGGCTATTGAAATCAAGTGACGGTTTTTACACATTGAGGTAGTAATTCATGGAGAAAAAAGTTGTTTTCTGAAACGAAAGGAGGAACAAAGGATATACTGCCGGAGAGTGAGTCAAAGCAACTATTGGAACAGAAGCAAAAGGGCATTTTTCGTGTTAACACCCAAGCAGGATGCTTCTGAGAGTTTATTTTCTGTTTGAAAGAAAGGGGGCAGGAAAGAGGACATAGGACATTTATTAGGTGGGATTTTATGACCTCACTCATCCCAAAACCATAAAATTCCACTCAAGGTCAACGGATCCTACCACTGTCTGCCCCGATTCCCACAGTGGGTGGGGTGAGAGAATTCCAGTGATCGTATCTGGAAGATACAGGATGTGTGGAACAACTTTCAAAGGATGCTGGAAGTTTTGATCTTGCATGGCAGGGAAAGGTGAACCTGCTGGAGAGTTGGGAATTTCTCTGGACTCGTTCGTGTAATGATATACATCTAGCAAAAATGTGGTGTACAGTGAAAGAGGTTAGGAGACATAACTTCATTGCATAAGCTGGTAATGCAGAAGTGCCTTTTCTCTAGTTTGGTACATTAGGTTCCCTGTTAAATAATGCTTGATGCTATTGCCATGCAGCTTACTTCATTCAATATTTTTAAATTGAGAAAGTGTTAAAAAAGCCGTCATCAAATTTGAATGCATGGAGTGTCATAAATAGGTAGAAGTCTGCACTTCCCATTCAAGTGCAGTGCAAGTTAGTATCAAACAGCACACTTGCATCATAGCTAAACATATTCCTGTTCTGTGCTGCTTGGCACTACATAACTGTGCTATTAATTGAATTAAATGAAGTATGACAATAGCATGAGAGAACTGCTGCCACCATTAGTTTTGAATCTGAGAGTAGCAGAGCAGAATGTGAGTGCCAGGGAGCAAGGTCAAAAAATAAACTAAAACTATTATCAACATAAGTGGGGTATATATTAGAGTAAGTGAATTAATAATAAGGGTATTAGCACGGAGCATGTCTAGAGGCATCAATTAAAATTATTGGTTTAAACAAGGTAATAACTAGATTCTAAAAGAGGGAATAGATAATGGATGGATAGCTGAGACCCATTGCTTGCAATTCTTGCACCATGTGGGAAGTTAAGGAGACTCCATGTCTGGGGGAATCACATGTATGGGAAGAGTCTTCAGCATAGAGTCACAGAGGTTTACAGCATGAAACAGGCCCTTTGGCCCAACTTGGCTCATGCCACCCTTTTTTTTAAACCACGAAGCTAGACCCAATTGTCCGCATTTGGCCCATATCCCTCTATACTCACCTTACCCATGTAACTGAACAAATGTTTTTAAAAGACAAAATTGTACTCATCTCCACTACTACCTCTGGAGCTTGTTCCAGACATCCACCACCCTCCGTGTGAAAGAATTGCCCTTTTGGACTCTTTAATATCTCTCCCCTTTCACCTTAAACCTATGCCCTCTAGTTTTAGACTTCTCTATCTTTGGGAAAAGATATTGACTATCTAGTTGATCTATATGCCTCATTATTTTTTAGACCTCTATAAGATCACTCCTAAGCCTCCTACGCTCCAGAGAAAAAAGTCCCACTCTATCCAGCCTCTCCTTATAACTCAAACTACCAAGCCCCAGTAGCATCCTAGTAAATCTTTCCTGCTTTCTCTCTAGTTTAATAATATCCTTTCTATAATAGGGTAACCAGGACGGCACACAATATTCCAAGTGTGGCCTTAGCAATGTGTTGTACAACTTCAACAAGATGTCACACTCCTGTATTCAGTGTTCTGACCAATGCCCCAAGCATGCCAAATGCCTTCTTCATCACTCTTTCCACTGTGACTCCACTTTCAAAAAGCTATAAACCTGTACCCCTAGATCTCTTTGTTTTATAACTCTCCCCAGTGCCCTGTTGTCAACTGAGTAAGTCTTGCCCTGGTTCGATCTATCAAAAGCATCACCTCACAGTTATCTAAATTAAACTCCATCTGCCATTCATCAGTTCATTGGCCCAATTGATCAAGATCCCATTGCAATCCTAGATGACCTTCTTCATTGTTCACTATGCCACCAATCTTGGTGTCATCTGCAAAATTACTAACCATGTCTTCCAAATTCTCATCTGAATCATTAATATAAATGACATGGATTGAGAACTCTCACAAATTCAAGTTCAAAATCTCTGTGCATGATTTGCAACAGGAATCACTGTGGATTATCGGGGAGGTTGAGAGTTTTCTGGATCGTATGCTTCGTGAAAAGATCACTGCCGACAGTGAGACTTCAGCACAGTAGCTGGATGTCTATCCAAAAGAATAGGAAGAGGAGGAAATGCAGGAGTCTTTATGTTGTGGGTCACACTCAACCTCATACTCAGCTTTGGAGCTGCTGGGAGGAGTGTAGTCCAGGCCATGGCATCAATGGACAGGAAGAAACAGATTCCATAATTAGGGGGCAGACAATTATTTCTGTAACCATCACTGTGAGTCCCGCATTGTGTGTTGCCTCCCTGGTGCCAAGATAATGGACGTCACAGAAAGAGTGCAGAATATTCTGCATGGGGGAGCGAGTGAGCCAGAAATTGTGTTACACATTGCTGTCAATAGGCAGCGAAGGTCCCACAATCAAATTTTTGGAAGCTGGAGAGAAAGTTGAAAAGTAGGATCTTAAGGTTGTAATCTTTGGATTGCTCTCAATGCTGCCCACTAGCCAGAGTAGAATTTAAAAAATGGTGGGAATGTCAAGAAAAATAACGACAACATGAAAATTTTAGGAAAATCCAATGAATTGGAATGATTTTTGCTGGTTACATATATTTAAAAACCATTGGAAAATGTAAGATGCTTAAGGCAGGGAAAGTTCGGTTATGCTAATGAGATTAGTGGTTTTGATATTTTGATGAGTTCAACAACACTGCAAGCAAATGATTACCTCAGGCAAGCAGGTAACAATAGGGAATGGAATATAATGGGTGGAATTTTCCTGTCCCACCCCCCACAGGAATTGTAGTGGACGGGACAGGACCATGCAAAGGTCTGTTGACCCCTGGTGGGATTTTCCGGTCTTGGGATGAGCAAGGCCGGAAAATCCTACCCAAAGGGTATTGATTAGAGGCTCAAAGGAGGAGACAAGATGTGAACTATGCATTTACACTCTTAAAGTTGGACTCACAAAATATGAAGGTAAATAAGTCTGACTTTTAAAGAGGTTAGTTCAGATAAGGGAATATCAATAAGGGAAAACTGCATATCAGGAGATGTTTAAACCTGTGCTTTAGACCTCAGTCACAGGAGGAATAGCTGTTTAATCTCTAGCAAGCCATGTCTGTGAAGAAAGCCTGTCATAGAAAGCCAGTTTGATTTACCTCAGAAGCAAACACCAAAGAGATATAAGTGCCTAGTGTGGTAACTTTTACTGGATTTTTAGAATAGGTTTTAAAAATCTATAAGATGTTATGGATGTTCAGGCAGAATTAGCTCTAAAGGTAATGCAGTAAAAGTTGTGCGAAACTGGGTAAAATTAGCGATACTGTGTAAAGCTATTCTCTTAGTTAGGAGTAATTCTAATATTGTTTATTTTATTGCTTAATGAATATTTGTTTTATTTAAAATCATTTCAACACATTTGGAACATCATTCTCCGGAGCAGTGTGCCTGGTGGCTGTGGTGAGTGTTTGACTTTCCTTTGGAAGCTTTTGACTGCATTTCCGGTTCACGGGATTTTTTTGATTACTTTTTCTTTCCGTAGCGGAAGTTAGGCGAGGGGCTAGTCGGGAAGGGAGAGCGGGGGGTATAAAAAGAAGGCAATAATAGACAGCGGGCAGTGTCGGGAGCGGGCAGCGGAGTGAGTGGGAGTAGAGTGAGAACTATAAGGGCTTTGGCTCGCTGGGCTTAGGCGAGAGCAGGCTTAGGCAGGGTGAGTTGCTGGTTCCATCTTTCCTGTGCTCCATTTCAGTATATATAATTCCAAGGGAGGTCAGGACATGGCAGGGGCTATGGGGAGATGCTTTAGCTGTGTTAGGTGCCACATGTGGGAGTTCCTGGAGGCATCATGTCTCCCAAAGGCCCACATCTGTGTCAAGTGTTTAGAGCTGCAGCGTTTGAGGACCCGGGTCAGGCAGTTAGAGCTGCGTTTAGAGGATGCATTTCTGGTCAGGGAGAACGAGGAGATAATGGCTATGAACCATGGACAAGTGGAGATCCCAGGGCCTGGGGGACGGGACGGGTGGGTAACTGTTAGGAGTGGAAGAAGAAGAAGAAGAATAGTCCTGGTACACAGACTACCCCAGTGGCCCCCCAAAAGGCATCAACAGGGGTACAAAAGGTATGTCAGGAGGGCCAGAATGACTCAGAGGGAAGGAAGGGGGCTGGCAATGAGATAGTGGTGGGGGATGGGAGGGTCAAAGGAATTGATAGGCGGTTCTGTGGGCAGAAGCGTGACTCCAGGATGGTAGTCTGCCTCCCTGGAGCAGGGGTACAGGACGTATCGGAGAGGATAGAGGGAATTTTGAAGGGTGAAGGGACCCAGGCTGAAGTAATTATACACATAGGAGAGAAGGACGTAGGAAGGCAGAGCAGGGGGGATGTACGTAGGCAATTTAGGGAGTTGGGGGCCAAGCTGAAGAGCAGGGCCTCCAGGGTGGCATTCTCTGGGCTGCTGCCTAGTAACAGCAGGGCTAGGAATAATGAGATCATGCAGCTGAATGCGTGGCTGAGGGATTGGTGCAAGGTAGAGGGCTTTACTTTTGTAGACCACTGGGAAGTATTTGTGAGAGAAGTGAACCTGCACATGAGGGATGGGGAACATTTGAATGGGAGGGGAACAAATATCTTAGCTGGGAGGTTAGCTGGAGTGTTTCGGCAGGGTTTAAACTAATATGGAGGGGGGGTGGGGATGAGACTGATAGCTTATTAGGCACTGGGGTTGGGAGCAAGTTGGGTGACAGGGTAGGTTTGGCTGAAAGGAAAATTATCAGGGGAAATGAGGATCCGAGTGGGCCTGGAGGGTTGGATTGCGTCTGTTTCAATGTGAGGAGTGTGACGGGTAAAACGGATGAGCTTAGGGCCTTGATGTTCATGAGGAAGTTAGATGTGGTGGCAGTGACGGAGGCGTGGTTAAAGGAAGGGCAGGACTGGCAGCTGAATATTCCTGGGTATAAGTGTTTTAGGTGTGACAGAGGAGGGTTGAAGAGAGGTGGTGGGGTGGTGTTGTTAGTTAAGGAGCACATCACAGCAGTGCAGAGGGAGGACAACATGGAGGAGTTAGGGATTGAGTCGCTGTGGGTGGAGTTGAGGAATAGGAAGGGAGCGATTACTATGTTAGGGGTGTACTATAGGCCACCCAACAGCCCGAGGTCAGTGGAAGAAGGCATTTGTAAAGACATTTTAGATAGGTGCAGAAAGAATAGGGTGGTTGTAGTGGGTGACTTTAATCTTCCCGGAATGGATTGGAAGGCGCCTAGAGCTGGGGGTTCGGATGGGGAGGGATTTGTAAAATGTGTGCTGGAAGGGTTGTTGGAGCAGTACGTAACTAGCCCGACTAGGGAGGGGGCTATATTTAGTTTTGGGTAATGAGCTGGGTCAGGTGGTTGAGGTTGCAGTAGGCGAACATGTGGCTAACAGTGACCACAAGTCTGTCTACTTTAGGATAAAAATGGAAAGGGATGAGTGCCGCCCGAAGGGGAGGGTGCTGAACTGGGGGAAGGCGAACTATAGCCGGATTAGGAAGGAGCTGAAGGACACTGATTGGGAGAGGTTGTTAGCAGGCAAGTCCACGGTTGGCAAGTGGGAGGCTTTCAAGGGCAAACTGAAAATGTTGCAGGAAAGACATGTGCCGGTAAAGAGGAAGGATGGGAAAGGCAGGATTAGAGAGCCGTGGATTACAGGGGATATTAAGGACTTGGTCAGGAAGAAGAGAGAGGCATATGGTAGGTCTAAGCATCTGGGAACGGAGAGAGCGCTGGAGGAATATAGAGAGAGTAGGAGGGAGCTCAAAAGGGGAGTTAGAAGGGCAAAAAGGGGGCATGAAATGGCTTTGGCTGATAGGATTAAGGAAAATCCAAAGGCATTTTACTCTTATATTAGGAACAAGAGGGTGGTCAGAGGGAAAAAAGGTCCTCTTAGGGACAAAGGAGGGGAACTATGCATTGAGTCTGAGGGAATGGGGGAGATCCTGAATGAATACTTTGCGTTGGTATTCACGAAGGAGAGGGGCTTGGTGTCTTGTAATGTCTTGGAGGGAGCTGTAGACCAGTTGAAGGAAATATCCATTACGAGGGGGGAAGTGTTAGGGTTTTTAGGTAGCATAAAAATGGATAAAGCTCCGGGGCCTGATGGTATTTATCCCAGGCTGCTTAGGGAGGTGAAAGATGAAATTGCTGGGCCTCTGACGCAAATCTTTGTCTCTTCTTTGGACACAGGTGAGGTCCCAGAAGACTGGAGGGTAGCTAATGTGGTACCGCTGTTTAAAAAGGGCAGTAGGGATAACCCTGGTAATTATAGGCCAGTGAGTTTGACATTGGTGGTAGGAAAGTTGTTGGAAAAAATTCTTAGGGATAGGATGTATGACCATTTGGAGCGTTGCGATCTGATTAGGGATACGCAGCATGGCTTTGTTCAGGGGAGGTCTTACCTTACGAATCTGGTAGAATTTTTTGAGGAGGTGACAAAAACGGTTGACGATGGGCGAGCCGTTGATGTCATCTATATGGATTTCAGTAAGGCGTTTGACAAAGTCCCTCACGGTAGGCTGGTAGAAAAGGTTAAGGCACATGGGATACAGGGACAGGTATCTAGATGGATTGAAAACTGGCTAGGAACAGGAGGCAGAGGGTAGTAGTGGAAGGGTCCTTTTCTAGCTGGAGGTCTGTCACCAGTGGTGTGCCGCAGGGTTCAGTACTGGGACCTCTTCTCTTCGTAATATATATAAACGACTTGGAAGAGGGCGTACGTGGTGTGATCAGCAAATTTGCAGATGACACCAAGATGGCAGGATTGGCGGATAGTGAGGAGGATTGTCAGGTGACACAGCAGGATATAGATAGGCTGATATATTGGGCAGATAGATGGCAGATGGAATTTAATCCTGACAAATGCGAGGTGATGCATTTTGGAAGGAATAATGCAGGGAGGAGTTACATGATAAAAGGTAGACCAATTAAGAGTATAGAAATGCAGAGGGACTTGGGAGTGCAAGTGCACAAGTCTCTGAAGGTGGCAACCCAGGTGGAGAAGGTTGCGAAGAAAGCTTATGGAATGCTAGCCTTTATAGGAAGGGGTATACAGTATAAGAACTGGCGTCTAATGCTACAGTTGTACAGAACGTTGGTTAGACCGCATTTGGAGTACTGCGTCCAGTTCTGGTTACCTTACTACCGGAAGGAAGTGGAGACCCTGGAGAGGGTGCAGAGGAGGTTTACCAGGATGCTGCCTGGTATGGAAGGACTGGGTTACGAGGAAAGATTGGGTAAACTGGGGCTCTTCTCCTTAGAAAGACGGAGATTAAGGGGGGATCTGATAGAGGTGTATAAAATAATGAAGGGTATAGATAGAGTCAACAGTGGCAGGCTTTTTCCTAGATTGGAGACAAATATCACGAGGGGTCACGAGCTAAGGGTGAGGGGGGAGAAGTATAATTTGGATACTAGAGGAAGGTTTTTCACACAGCGGGTCGTGGGGGTATGGAATGCACTACCAAGTGAGGTGGTGGAGGCAGGCACGCTGGACTTGTTTAAGGTTTACTTAGGTAGGCACATGAATGAAACAGGGATGGAGGGTTATAGGAGACGGTTTTAAAAAGGGTCAGAGCCTCGGGACGATACTGGAAATGTAATGCTACATGCTAATGTCTTGTCTCTTAATCCGCAGGTGTGTCGGTCCACCTTGTTGTCAAACGAGGGGCATGCACTCGGTGGGTCGTGCGTGGGCTGCTCTTGGATGTTTCGAGAGTGGCCTAGTACTCCGTGTCGTGATGTGTGCTTAAATCTGGACCAGCAGACAGGCACTGCAACAGCTCAGTGACTAGCACTGCTAGCTGTGCAGACACGTGGATTTGGGCCAGTGTCTGTAGGAGTTTGCGCATTCTCCCTGTGGTTGTGTGGGTTTCCTTCTGGGTGCTCTGGTTTCCTCCCACGCCCCAAAGATGTGCTCTTAGGCTGATTGGTGTAACAAATTGTCCCTAAACTATTCTCCCCTGAATCTGGTTACAATAGGGGTACCATTCACATACACACGGGTCACGGTAGGTGTAGGAAAATGCTTTGTTGGGATGGCGGCGCGGGCTCGTTGGGCCAAAGGGCCTGTTTCCTGTGCTGGGTCGTTCTTTGTTCTTCTTTCTTCTTTGTTCTTTGTTGTTCTTTGTTCTTTGGATTTCAAACCTTTCCTTCACATTAATGCAAATGAGTTCAGAGGCAAAAGGCACTTGTGGAAAACAGGTTGGCACTTGCTCTCACAGGGAAGTTCACTAATGTGATTGAAGAGAACAGAGGGATAGATTCAGCATATAGAAATAGAAAAGACGTAAGAAGATGCATAAAGAGAGAGTTTTGATAGTACTAGAGAAGGAAGTGTTACCATGTCAAGTAGAAGTGGACTAAGAAGAACTGTGGGAAATACAAAGGCAGGTTTGGAATGCAAGTATGCGCACACACAAAGTGTAGTTAATAATTACAAACACAAATAGTCTTGTGGGAAAATGATGTAGTGGTAATAGTGGAAATATGGCTTAAAATAGTGAGGACCAGGTGTTCAAAGAAGATAGGGAAAGAAGGTAAATAGCAGTACAGATTAGGGAAGATATTTTAGTTTTGAAAAGAGAGGATGTTACTGGGTAGGCAAGGACAGAATCTATTTGGTTAGAGGTGAGCAGCAAGTGAGGTATGTTCACGCTGCTGGGGATGATCTACAGGTCCCCAGGTAGTGAGAAAGAGAGAGAGAGAGACAATAGATGAACAAACCTGCAGGGAAATCACAAATTTTAAAATATTCTTCCATAGGATATGGGCATCTCTAGCAATGCCCATCCCAAATTGCCCTTGAGAAGATGGTGGTGAGCTTCTTTGATCATTACAGTCCATGTATAAGAACAGTAGGGTTGTGATATTGGTGGGAATTTAGTTACCCAAACATCAATAGGATAATGTTAAATAGAAAGAATATACGAGCATTTGAACAAGGAACAGGAGTTTGCACTGCCATTGAATAAGATCATGGCTGATCTGTTAGGAACCTCAAATCTGCATCCTGCATACCCTGATAACTTATCATCCCCTTGCTTACCACGAACCTATCCACCTCTGCCTTAAGACTTTGCATCCACCACCTTTTCAGAAAGACAGTTCCAAAGATTCACAACCCCTTGAGAAAAACATTTCGCCTCATCACTGTTTTAAATGGGTCACCCCTTATTTTTAGTTCTAAATTTTCCCACAGAGGAAACATTTTCTCCACATCTGTCCTGTTAAGACCCCTCAGGAACTTATATATTTCAATCAAGAGAAGCTGGAGGAGGATATTTTGACATGTATTCAAGAGAGATTCCATGATTTCCACGGGGACAAAGTAGTTTAGTTTCAAGTTTTTAGGTGCCCAGATCACCAACAACCTGCCTTTGTTCCCCCATGCCAACACCATAGTTAAGAAACCCCACCAATGCCTTTACTTTCTCAGAAGACTAAGGAAATTTGGCATGTCAGTTATGACTCTCACCAACTTTTACAGATGCACCATAGAAAGCATTTTTTCTGGTTGTATCACAACTCTGCCAAGACTGCAAGAAACTACAAAAGGTTGTGAATGTAGCCCAATCCATTATGCAAACTGTCGAAATCTCGATTTCCCAGTTTGACTTTAGTGCAAACACACATTAACACAAGATACTTTACCGACAGATTGTCTTTATTTCACTTACTAGCAAGGGGTTTGGTTCTCGGCACATTGGGCCAGACACCAAACAAAGAAAGTCGTCTCCACCAAACAAAGAAAATCATCCTGGTTTATACAATTCTGCAGCTCACGGTCAGTTGGACACAGTCCAATCAAAAGTGTTACAAATGACATACTTTATGTATTGCTCCAATAGAAAAAATACTGAACCACCCTGATCTACGAGATCACGGCACCTTGTGGGAAACTCCAATATATCATCCCTAAGCCTGTCCTCTCGTCTCTTACTTAGACATCACGACTCTATTTTTGAATTTTTGATAGCAGTCTCACATGGGCATCCTTTAACTGATAAAGGGAGCCTACAAAAGCCATTAGTATTTTATGGCTTTGTCAGAGAAGTTAACTGAATCTCTAAGGGATGTGGTCAACTCATCTTGCCTTCAGGATATTTCCCAATTATAGCCCTGATAAGTTTTTTTATTGCCACCATAATGAAACACGTATATATTGCTTATCAAATCAATGACTGAGCTTTTTTATCACCACCTACAATTTCAAGGGGTATCATCATGTTACCATGAAATCTTGTCAGTTCCCACTAAGTACCCTACCATAACTCTTTCGTTAGCTAAGACATTAATATCTTTCTGACTGTTTTGATCAGAAACTGTGAAGGCAGTTTCATTAAAACTCACTCTTGTATCAGTTGTTTCTGATAAGGTGTCGAGTGAGGCAATTAAGTCTCTTTTAATGGCCTTGTGATTCCAACATTTGGGTGTTTTAAAGGAATGTATCTAACATGTGTTTGGTATCAAAGGGGCACTCTGTAACTGTGCATCAAAGGTTCTTTGTTTAATTTCTAAAAACATATAGAAAATATATTTATATGTATGGACTAATTAAAGGTATCACATGTACTTTTAAAACTATGAAGTATTTAAAACACCTCATTACAATTACTAGCAAACTTGTTCCCCATTGATTTAAAGTGAATTCTACTTCTAAGTTGATTAAACAAAAACCCTAGCAGAGTCTGCCAATCTTATAGTAACCCTTTTCTTTTCTATCTTTCTACAAACCAACCTCCTATCCATTGACTCTTTTTACACTTCCCACTGCCTCAGCAAAGCAGTCAGCATAATCAAGAACTCCATGCACCCCAGGCATTCTCTCTTCCACCTTGTCCCGTTGGGAAAAAGATACAAAAGTCTGAGGTCACGTACCAACCGACACAAAAACAGATTCTTTCCTGCAGTCATCGGACTTTTGAATGGACTTATCTTGCATTACGTTAATCTTTCTCTCCACCCTAGATATAACTATAACATTATATTCCGCACTCTTGTTTCCTTCTCTATGAATGGTATGTTTTGTCTGCATAGAGCGCAAGAAATAATACTTTTCACTGTATACTTGTGACAATAATAAATCAAATCAAAATCAAAATATCAAAGCAAAATAAGAACTTAAGAACATAAGAAATAGGAGCAGGAGTAGGCCATCTAGCCCTTCGAGCCTGCCCCGCCATTCAATAAGATCATGGCTGATCTGAAGTGGATCAGTTCCACTTTCCCGCTTTCTCCCCATAATCCTTAATTCCCTTGTCTATCAGAAACCTATCTACCCGTGACTTAAATATATTTAGCGAGGCAGCTTCCACCACTTCAATGGGCAGAGAATTCCAGAGACTCACTACCCTTTGAGTGAAGAAGTTCCTCCTCAACTCCGATCTAAACTGCCCCCCCCACCTTATTTTGAGGCTGTGCCCTCTAGTCCTGCTATCCTTTCTAAGGGGGAAGAATCTCTCTACCTCGACCATATCTATCCCTTTCATTACCTTATACGTCTCTATAAGATGCCCCCTCATCCTTCCAAACTCCAACGAGTACAGACCCAGTCTATTCAATCTCTCCTCATAGGCTAACCCCCTCATCTCCGGTATCAGCCTCGTGAACCTCCTCTGCACTCCCTCCAAGGCCAATATATCCTTTCGCAAATGCGGCGACCAAAACTGCACACAGTAGATTAGTATGTTCTTGGTTACATACTAATGTAACCAAGAACATACTTGGTTACATTTTGTTCCATATAATGTATGGAACAAGGCATTACTGGATCTGTTGCTAAGGAATGAGTTGGGCCAAGTTGACCAAGGACTGGATTTTCAGTTGCTAGTGGAGGCAAATATAGGTGGAGGAGCGCAGTCATGGGAAAATAAGAACATAATAGCTGGGAGCAGGAGTAGTCCAGTCCATTGAGCCGCTTCCTCATTCAGTATGATCATGGGCTTCTCCTCCATTTTTCTGCCTTTTCCCCATATCCCTTCATTCCCAGAGAGATCAAAAATCTGTCTATCCCAGCCTTAAACATAGAGCATCCACAACTCTCTAGGTTTAGAGAATGTCAAAGATTCCTGATGCTTTAAGTGAAGAAAGTTCTATTCATCTCTGTTCAAATGATTGGTTCTTTATCTAGAGGATGTGTCCAGTGTTTAAGATTCCCCAACTAATGAAAACAATCTCTCAGTGTCCACGCTATTGAGCCCCTTCAGAATTTTAGTGGTTTCAATACCACCTCTCATTCTTCTAAATTCCTGTTTACTTAACCTCTCATCATAAGACAAGCCCATCAACTCAGGGACCCTGACCTACCCCCCCCCCCCCCCCACTATTTCCCACCACTATCAGCATTGGGGGCTTCTCCCCCCCTCCAAACTCCGACTGTCATTAGCTTTAGGAGTTCCCATCCCTGACATCCTCCCCCCCTACTATCAGCATTAGGGGCTCTGACTCCCCAAAAACCCCATCAGAGATTTGACAGATGATTATGACAGGTTTAAATAAGATAGACTAAGAAAATTGCATTAGTTGATGGACACGCACTAGGGACACAGATTTAATGTTTTGGACAAGGGACACAGAGGGGATGTGAAGAAGAATGTTTTTACACAGCAAGTGATAATGAGCAGGAATTTGCTGTTGATACAGGTGGTGGATGCAGGAATATTAAATTGGATATACACCTGAAGAGACAGAAGGAAATAGTGATGAGTAATAGGACTGACTGAATTTCTGAACAGAGCTAGCATGGATCTATGGACTAAATGGCCTCCTTGTGTAGCACAGTGACACTCTAATTCTATGACTCATCAGAATGAAATTTATACTTTGCTTCACAATGCTTCCAAAAGTTATGTTGACAATTTCTAATTACACATTGTCTCTTAGTTTCAGAATAGCCTTCAATGAACAAATTGAAAATACTTCACTGGCAATGCCATGCATGATAAAAAGAGACTATTCTTAAATACTAATTGACCTCCTGAGGTTTTGTGACAATTGGGATCATGCAGTGTTCAGTACTGCTAGTGAATTCAAAAACAACACAAATTAAGAAATATCCTGAATAGAGTTTTTCCAAGATGGCTTCATCTTTGAACACTCTACGGTGAGAAGTGGATTTGCCAGTGGCTGTTAGTTGTCATGAACTTTTATGTGTCTGCATCCTTCCTAGCTGGAGTTTGACCCATTTGCAACATCTTACAATTTGATGTCCACTGTATATGTGGGACATCGTAACGCTCTCTATTTGTTGACAGCTAAATACATTTCACCCTGTCTTGCTAGAGACCAGCTATTGGAGCGAGCACTTCACTTCACTAAGATGGCAGGATTTCCTCTTCGTGTAGGATAATATTAACATCACTTTGTGAGTACTGCATTGTTCTGTCCTATATCAGCACCGAAGGGGATTCCACTCCCTCAATGTCCTGCCGGTGTGTGATTATAAGACAGTGAATCATGCAGGTCAATGCTTGGTACCCTGGCAGCAGTCATGATATCTTCATTCTGCAACAGTCCACTGTGCCAGTTATGTTTGAGCCAAAATTCTCTGCCTAAGAGTCTCCAGCATGGAATCCATACATTTGTGTGAACCATGCATATCATAGAATCCCTACAGGCGCAGAAGCAGCCATTCTGCCCATCAAATCTGCAGCGATTCTCTGACAGTATCTTACTGAGGCCCTCTCCCCTGCCCTATCCTCGTAACCCCACACATTTCCCATCAGTAATCCATCTAACCTACACATCTTGGGACATTAAAGGGCAATTTAGCCTGGCCAATCCACCTAACTTGCACACCTTTGAACTGTGGAAGGAAACCAGAGCACCCAAAGGCAATCCACACAGACAGGGAGAATGTGCAAACTTTTTTTTCCCCTTTTTTTGTCTTATGATTATGGCTGATCCTCCAACTCAATAGCCTGATCCTGCCTTCTCCCTATACTCTTTCATTCTCTTCATCTCAAGTGTTATATCTAACTGCTTCATGAACACAGTCAATGTTTTGGCTTCAGCTACTTTCTGTGGTAGAGAATTCCATGGGCTGACCACTCATAATGAAAGCCATGTTTGCTACAAGGAATCGGATGGGCAGAGCAATGTATGAAACAACACTTCCTTTTACTGAACGACCACAGAGCAGCCAGGCAGCACTTGGCAAAATATCTAGTGCAAACCTAGACATCATGAGGGGACAGCTCATACCAAGAACTATATGCACAACAGTTGAAAAGCTGGAGCATGAGGAGAAACGGGAAGAAAATGAAGAGGGAAAGAGGAGGCAACCAAGACAGTTCCTTTCCAGCCAAACTATTCATGAAGAACTCATCCTAATAACAACCAGCAACCACAGTCCCAATTCTCCATTCACATATCTTCCTTCTCTCAATGACATCCTCTTGGCCACAATGTGAAAATAAAAACCAACGCAAAATAAACATTTCCAGCCAAATTTATAAGTGAGTTTTGATATAGCTGCTTCTAGTTTAGTTGCTTACCAGTGGGTGGTTCAAGTGCCAGTCTAATTCAACAGAGAGGTTTTTTAATTATGTGATACAGGATGCTATAATGTACATAGCTACTGGATGCCTCATGTTTAAAATTCTCTGCCTGTGTATAAATTCCTTCATGACCTCACTCTTCTCTGTCTCGCTAACCATCTCCATGCTATCCAACTATACCTCTGACCTTGAACTCTCTGATACTCTGAGACATTTTTGGAGTGTGGGAGGAAACCAGAGCATCTGGAAGAAACCCACTTTGATCCCTCTACCTAATACCTCTCTCCTTGGTTCAACAGCATATTAAGGATGCTATAAAGATATGACCTCTTGGAAGGACCAAGACAGAACTAGGCTGGATGCTGGACACTTCTTTCAGAATACTGGACCTGTGCAAAAGGTTTCTATCTTGCTCAGTGAATGTTGGACTCTGTATGCCCAAGAGTCAGGTTTGTTTCTGTTTAGAGTGGAGATTGCCTCATAACATTGATTCATGGGGCACCAGTAGTGATAAAACCTGAGTTGGAAAGTTGCAGTGGCTTCCTAACGAGGTGACAACCAGCGTGATGAGAATCAGGCCCCACAGTTTTTATTCAATTTTCTTTATGGGGCCAGGGAGACAGGGCTTCTCTTTTCTCACGGTTATTCGATTTGTACAACTACCAAATACTGTTAGCTAATTTTGTGAATGACAATGGTTATGTGAAGCACGTAGATCATCCTCCCCCAATTCCTTTATGCCATCACCACAGGGTCGCTCTTTGTGCACTGTGATTTTAAGCAGTCCTTATGTACAGCTTATATTTAATAATTTACCTGAATTAAAAGGAAAATACTGCTAAAAGTATATTTATTTATAGTATGAAAGTATAATATCCAGTGGTGTGAAATGGATTTTAGCAATCCCAGGCTATAATTAGTAAAATTTTGATTCAGCCTCTTTAAATTGTTCTTGTATTGGCCACACAATCTATACTTACAGAATTGTGGAAACGAAGGATTATGAATGGTGCTGAGGGCAGACGTGGAAATAAGAGTACCATGATCATTCTATAACAAGCGAAATGATAATCTGATAAAATTATAAATGGTAATGATAATTGTAAAATTGGGTAGGGTAGGGTTCTGTGCAATTTTTCTTTGCTGGCGAAACAAAGGACCCCGACATTTATATGCCACTGAATAAATTCTTAATTCAATGTCTGCACTACTTTCCAAGCTCTGTTTGTAGCAACGTGTTTCTTTTGGCTCTTCAACATGGTGAGATATGAAAGCATGTCACATTAAAGGGCAGCACAGTAGTTAACACTGCTGCCTCACAGTGTCAGGGACCCGGATTTAATTCCGGCCTCTGGTCACTGTCTGTGTGGAGTTTGCACATTTTCCCTGTGTCTGCGTGGATTTCCTCCAGGTGCTCCGGTTTCCTCCCACAGTCCAAAGATGTGTGAGGGGTTAGGTTGATTGACCCTAGTGTCAGGGGATTAGCTGGAGTAAATATGTGAGGTTATGGGAATAGAGCGTGGGTGGGATTGTGGTCAATGCAGTCTCGATGGGCCAAATGTCCACCTTTTGCACTGTAGGAATTCTATGGATTAATGATCTAAGGTTAATCCCACACTCTTATATATCCAAAAAGTCTTGTGATTCGCCCATTCATTTTAACAGGGACAAATAGGTCATACAATCTGAGCTGTTAAATGGCATTAATGCCAAACAACAGTTAGGTTCCAACCAAAACATCCCCGGTTTATATAGTCGTTTGCATGTCAAATTATAAGTAGGTTAGTTTTTGTGAAATTAAGATGAAACTCCACTCACTGCATTCTGAAAATAATTTTTTCTGGTCTTGTGTGGGAGAAATATAACAGATATACTCACACTTCTGGAGTTAACCTTGTTTCGGGAGGTGGCAAACAGCCTGGGTTGCTAAGACTACACATTGTCATGATCTAATCAGTTCACGTTGCTTGGCTAATACCTCCAGATTGTTGAAATTACAATGCCTGAAACTTTATCACTATGGAAGTTGACCTAATGAAGTATCTGTGATTATTACAAACATTAAAAGGTGTGTCATAACAGATACAAATTCCAGTAGGCTAGGTTTTGAGGTTTGGTTTAAGGAACAGTTTGTCAGATAATGACTAGGCTGCTGCTTACATTTCATTCACTTAAGTGTTATTCTAATTACTTGCCTGTTGAGAAAGAAGCTGAATCTTCCTCAAATGCACATACACCCTTTATAAATGGACTGCTTTGATTCAGGGTATCATAGCCTGCTGAGATGGTAAACAGGGTTAGTTTTCTTAATCTACAGCTCCCTCCTGTTGGATATTTAATCCCACTATGTCATGGATGAAAGCATGACCGCATTACAATCGTCAAAGCTGGGTTCGTAGATGCTGAAAAAGAAGCTAACACTTTGAACAAGTTTTTGCTAAATCATCCGCTGCTTACTTTTTGTCCCTGTCTAATTAAACATTAGGGAATTAACTTCAACTACTTATCAGTCTCAATGGTACTGTATATTCGTAAGAATGTTATCTGTCTTCCTGGCTTTTCTGTGCACCCTCTGGTTGGAATATCTCATTACAAAAGCATAATTCCTATGCCTGCATCCTACTTCTATATGAATGATCATTAACAACAATAAAAGTGGTAATTTTGCATTAATTTCAGGTTTAACAAAGAGACTAACCACGTCCTTTTGATATCCATTAATATGACAACTGCTGACACTTGGATCTACCAACGTCCTGGCAGAAGGGTGGTGGAGGTGGGAATCACAATAGTCCAGAAACCTCCACAAAACCTCTCTATCACCTGCAAGGCATGTCAGAAGTGTGTTGGCATACTCATCCCTTGTCAGGATAGGTGCAGCTGTAACAGCACTCAAGAAGCTCTGCATTATCCGGGGCAACGCCATTCACTTAATCAGCTCCCTATCCATTGCCTGTTCAATCTATGGCTGGTACATTGTGTACTATCAACAAAATGCACACAACAATTAAAAATTTCTTCAAGAAGCCTCAAAAATCAACAACTTATGCTACTTAAAAAGTCAAGAATACCAGTTGCACTCAGGCAGCACCACTTCCATGGATGACACGGTGCACAGTGATTAACACTGCTGCCTCACAGCACCAGGGACCTGCGTTTGATTCCGACTTTGGGTGACCGTCCATGTGGAGTTTGCATGTTCTTCTCATGCCTGCATAGGTTTCCTCTGGGAGCTTCGGTTTCCTCCACATTACAGTGATGTGCAGGTTAGGTGGATTGGCCATGCTAAAATTTCCCTTTGTGTCCAAAGAATATAGGTTAGGTGGATTGGCCGTTGTTAATGTGCAGGATTATGGGGGTAGGGCAGGGTTGAGGGACTTTTTGGTGAGTCGGTGCATACTCAATGGGCCAAATGGCCTCCTTCTGCACTGTAGGGAGTCTATGGTTGCATGTTTCCTTCTTAATCATCTGACTTGAATATGTGTCAATGTCCCTTCATTATCTATAGTTCAAAATGTTGGAATTTCCTATTCTACTGTTGTATTATAGGAGTATCTGTACAGGCAGCAATGATGGAGAAGGAAGATCCATTACCACCTTCACAAGAGAACTGGTATGTCCTCTTGTGAAGAGGACAAAGTTTGTCCTGTTTCTTGTGTTCTTGGGTATGTTTGCTGGGTAGATACCAATGTTGTAGTTATATTGCTACAGCTTGGCAAGAGACACAGCAAGTTCTGGAGCACAAGTCTTCAGTACTATTGCTGGAATATTCTCATGGTTCATAGTTGTTGCAGGGTCCAGTGCCTTCAGCCATTTCTTGATATCACATGGAGTGTATCAAATTAGCTGAAGTCTGGTATCTGTGATGCTGGGGATCTCGAGAGGAGGCCAAGCGGATCTTTTTTTGATACTTTTGGCTGAAGATTGATGCAAACATGTCAGCATTATATTTTGCACTGATGTGCTGGGCTCCTGCATCATTGAGAATGGGGATATTTGTGGAGCCCCCTTCTCTGTTGTTTAATTTATTTGTTTAATTGTCCACCACCATTCAAGATTGGATTTGCAGGGCTACAGATCTGATCTGTTGGTTGTGAGATTGCTTAGCTCCATCTATTATTTGTTGCTTTTGCTGTTTGGCACACAAGGAGTCCTGTGTTGTTGCTTCAGCAGATTGACATCGCATTTTTAGATATGCCTGTTGTTGCTCCTGGCATGCCCTCCTATATCCTTCATTCAATGAGGGGTGAACACCTGGCTTGGTGATAATGGTAGAGTAAGGGATTAGCTAGGTCACGAGGTTACAGATTGTGCTACAGGTTACAGATCCTACTTCTGCTCCTATTTTTATGCTCCTATGAAGCTTCTGCTCCAGGCTTAAGTCCTATGGAGCAGGCGGAAATTAGAGGGATTCTCAACACAGAGCTTGGCAGATAAACCACCAAATCATATAAAGGAGGTGGCAGGTGGAACAGTGATTAGCACTGCTGCCTCACAGTGCCAATGACCCGGGTTTGATTCCCAGCTTGGATCACTGTCTGTGCAGAGTCTGCACATTCTCCCCGTGTCTGCACGGGTTTCCTCTGGGTGCTCTGGTTTCCTCCCACAGTAAAAAGTCTGACAACACCAGGTTTTAGTCCAACCGATTTATTTGATAGTAAACACACAAGCTTTCGAGGTTGTGCGTGCGTTTACTATCAAATAAATCAGTTGGACTGAAACCTGGTGTTGTCAGACTTTTTACTGTGTTTACCCCAGTCCAACGCCGGCACATCCACATCATTCCTCCCACAGTCCAGAAGATGTGTTGATTAGGTGCATTGGCCATGCTAAATTCTCTCTTGGTGTACTCAAACAGGCATCAGAATGTGGCAACTAGGGAATTTTCACAGTAACTTCATTGCTTATGTAATGTAAGCCTACCTGTGACACTAACAAAAATAAACTTATAAATGAAATAATGTATAGCGAATTAAATACACAGCTGTGAGGTTCAAGTCTAATCTCGTGGTGGGTGGGGCAGGAAGTTGACCACCCCACTATCATGTCTAGCCACCATATTTAAAAAGCACCTGGAACACCACTCTGAGAGCTGCCCTTTCCTGGCACCAACACCAACCCCCCCCCCCCCCACCCCCCACGCCACCCCCTCCGTTGCAGAGTTGCCCCTCCCTGGGTCCCCATTTTCAGAGCTGCTCTTTCCCAGCTCTCATTAGACCTTGCCTCCTGGTTCCCCTTCCCTCGTGAGTTCCAACCTCCCTTTCCTTTGTGTGTGTGATATATTGCCAGCACCCGGGGCAAGAGGGCACCGTCTAATCGCAGGTATATGCATGAGATCTCCCCACTAGGGGGCACATTTGCCAAACGGGAAACTGGGCGCGTCTGCAGAAGACTTCACTGGGCGTGAGATTCCACTCTGCAAACCCATTGACGAGCCTTCGTTACACGCAGATTACAATCCCAACATTCACAATCGGGAAAGGTGACCTGCCATTAGCCTGCCCTGAAAGACGTTGTGAGGAAGATCGCAACTTATTTACCTACTGGTGGATTTTTGGCCTCACTCCAAATGTTCCAGTCTCACCCACCGAAAACTCCCACAGCTGGTGGGATTGGAAAATTCCACATTAAGCCTATTTATGGAACAAACCAGGAAAATTTGGCAGCAGCAGTTGTTGTAGGAAAAAGGGCAGCGGATAAAAATTGAATCAAAACAGTCCAATTAATGGGATTCGAGTGAAGTGACTTTATGACTACATTTTCAGTAATAATAATGCCATAGGGCGCAGCCCTGATCTCAGTTGAAGAATGGAAAGCATTGTCATTTGCATGAAACAAAGAAGCATTAAATTAGCATTTCAAATGCTCCCGGCACATCATTGCTGGCCCCTTGAATAATGCTTCTGCCCAAACATGTTTCCAATGTAGCCCAATAATGTGGTTGTCATCATATCTCCCTTAGGAGGATCGGCAACCCAAAAAATGAGAACTTTAAAGTTGACATTTCAATAAGTGCCCACGTACAATTGTTCTTTGTTGCTCCCCTGGTGCTCTGAAATGTGCTTCCGAATATAAAACCTAGGAAGGATACAGCACAGGTGGATGTCATTCATTCCATCATTCTTGTGTTAGCCCTTTGATACAGCCATTTAAATAACCCTGCATCCCCGTTGTCTCCCCATAAACTTGTAAATTTTGCCTCTATGCTGCTCTTGTATATTAAAGAAAGTCTGAGAGTTGCAGTGGCTTCACTCTACATTATAACAAGCCAACACATGCCAAATTCAATCAGGCACACTGACTAGAGCGTAAACTTTAGGGTTTATTCACCCACACCAGTTGTGTCTTTATATGCGGCAATGAACGAGACAGTGTCAGGGGAAGAATAACACGGAGTTGGGGGATGGCAGATCCCCCCACCCCCCAGGAACATGCTGATATGCCCCATGACAACCTGCCCTGCAGCCATAACATGCTGTCGGGTGAATTAATTACCCCTCACTGGGGCAGAAGACCCATCCTCCAGACCTGCCAATTGGCTGGCAACTCCAGTGGCAGCACCAGGAAGGCATCAGTGATGTCTGCCAGGACAGTAACTAAAGGGAAGAGCCCAAGGCCTAGGATTCCTGGAGCAGGTAAGTCCAGAGTCCTGTGCTGGGAGGGTGTGGGGCATTAGGGTGAGGAGTAGGCGGGGGGTGGTGGGGAGATGAGTTTAAGGGAAGGAACAGGGAGGAAGAAATAGGAGATTCTGTCTAAGGGAGTGGGGTGGGCACTCCCGAAGAGCAGGCCTCTCTTTTCCTTCCTGCCGTCTAAACATTTTGTGTAAAAATATGGCTTTCCTGCTCCCACCCTGTTGCCCATGGTGAAAGTGTTGTGGCGTGGACAATGTATTATTGTGGTTACTAAATTAGATAACAAACCTTGAATTGATCCTTTATTGTTCATTTAAGTATGCAGAGTGTGTTGTCAATGTTGGCACCCTCCCTGGACCCCTTTATTAAGGGGGCGAGCTCGGTGATGGGTGGGAAGGTGGTAGGATGAAATGTGCCCGCCAGAGGCATTTAAAATACAGTCCCGGGACGATGTTCCAACAGACACCTTCTCACTCATTACCAGAAGTGAAATTTTCTGAGACTCTCTCTCACAGATGCAGCATGTTTCAGGCTGGTTTTTGGAAAATTTTTTATGTACTGCCTATGGAAGCCTGGAGGATGTGAAACTCCTCTCTGTGGTGCAGTACCTCAGAAAACATTCGCCCTCCAAGCAGTTTTGCATACTAACCAAGCATAAGTCACACAAAGCATTTCATTATTGTTCACTGTGTGCGCTTTACAATGAGTAATGTGGCTATACACAAAAAAGAAATACGTTCTACCCAAATACTTGATTAATGTGTAATTAAAGAGGTGAGCAAAATCAATCAGGTTCCATGCCAGGAGTGTCTTGTTAATTTACTTTTATACTTACATAATGCTATGTCGAAGTATTTCCTTCACCTTGTGAATGCTGTCAGGACCCAGAGAATTGCAAAATCCTGCCACTGTATATTAAAGTGACACCGAAGTTAGAACTTAAAATGTGGTCTCGATGGCTCTGTTAAATAACTAGCAGGAGATTTTTTGAAAATGAAATGCAGCTTGTTCACCTCTCTCTCAGGGACTGCTTCTTGAAGTGAGCAAGAAGATTACCTTGAGAGTCGCCAATGCCAATTTAATTTTCTGTTCTTCAAATATCCTTGATTCGTACATCTGGTGCAAATAGACAGCAGGCAGATTCTCTCCCTGGGAGAAGCAAAAGAGCTTTGGGGAAGGTTGGGACATTCTGGGCAATTCCTCCCCGTTCACCACTGGCAAACAAGCTCCCGGAACTGCAGTAACTCAGATCAATAGTTGCAGTGAATTCTCACCCATCTTCTGATATCATCAATTCTCAGGAACATGTTCCAGCTGCCGTTTGAAGGATGACAGTGAAGCCAAACTGACCACCACAAGACCATAAGACATAGGAACAGAATTAGGCCACTCAGCCCATCAAGTCTACTCCTCCATTCAACCATGGCTGTTATTTTTCTTATCCCTATTCCCCTGCCTTTTCCCCATAACTCCTGACCGACCCCCTTATTAATCAAGAACTTATCTACTTCTGTCTTAAAGACGTTCAATGACCTGGCCTCCACAGCCTTCAGTGGCAAAGAGTCCACAGATTCACCACTTTCTGGCTGAAAAAAATTCTCCTCATCTCTGTTTAAAGGATCGTCCCTTCAGCCTGAGGTTGTGTCCTCTGGTTCTAGCTTTTCCTACTAGTGGAAACATCCTCTCCACGTCCACTCTATCCAGGCCTTGCTGTAAGTTTCAATAAGATCCCCACTCATCCTTTTAAAGTCCAACAAGTACAGACCCAGAGTCCTCAACCGTTCCTCATACGACAAGCTCTTCATTCCAGGGATCATTCTTGTGAACCTCCTCTGGACCCCTTCCAAGGCCAGCACATCCTTCCTTAGATATGGGGCCCAAAACTGCTCACAGTACTCCAGATGGGGTCTGACCAGAGCCTTATACAGCCTCAGAAATGCATCCCTGCTCTAGTATTCTAGCCCTCTCTACGTGAATGCTAACATTGTATTTGCCTTCCTAACTGCTGACTGAACCTGCATGTTAACCTTAAGAGAATCTTGAACAAGGATTCCCAAGTCCCTTTGTGTTTCTGATTTCCTAAGCATTTTCCCATTTAGAAAATAGTCTACGCCTCCATTCCTCCTTTCGAAATGCATAACCTCACACTTTTCCAAATTGTATTCCATCTGCCACTTCTTTGCCCACTCTCCTAACCTGTCCAAGTCCTTCTACAGCCTTCCTGCTTCCTCAATACTACATGTCCCTCTACATAACTTTCTATCATCTGCAAACTTAGCAACAGCGCCTTCAGTTCCTCTCTCCAAATCATTATGTATATTGTGAAAAGTTGTGGTCCCAGCACTGACCCCTGAGGCACAGCGCTAGTCACCAGCTGCCATCCTGAAAAAGACGCCTTTATCCCCACTCTCTGCCTTCTGCCAGTCAGCCAATCCTCTATCCATGCCAGGATCTCACCCTTAATATCATGGGCACTAAACCTATTTAGCAGTCTCCTATGCGGCACATTGTCAAAGACCTTCTGGAAATATAAATAAATCACGTCCACTGGTTCTCCTTTATCTGACTTCCTTTCACCTTCTTAAAGAACTCTAACAGGTTTGTTAGACATGACCTCCCCTTGACAAAGCCGTGCCGACTCAAACCTACTTTATCATGCATTTCCAAATACTCTGCAATTTCATTTTTAATAATGTACTCTAAAATCTTGCCAATGACTGAAGTCAAGCTAACCAGCCTATAATTTCGCATCTTCTGCCTTCCTCCCTTCTTAAACAGCAGTGTTACATTAGCTACTTTCCAGTCCTCTGTACCATCCCTGCTTCCAGTGTTTCCTGAAAGATCACCACTAATGCCTCCACAATTTCCTCACTATCTCTTTTAGAACCCTAGAGTGTAGTCCATTAGATCCAGGTGATTTATCCACCTTCAGATCTTTCAGTTTCCCCAGAACCTTCTCCTTAGTAATGGCCACTACACTCACCTATGCCCCCTGATTCTCCTGGAGCTCTGGCATCCCAATCGTGCCTTCCACCATGAAGACTGATGAAAAGTAACTATTCAGTTCCTCTGCCATTGCTTTGTTTCCTACTATTACTTCTCTAGCCTCATTTTCCAGTGGTCCAATGGCTATTTTTACCTCTCCCTTACCTTTTGTATATTGAAAAAAAACTCTTCCTATCATATTTTACCATGTGTTTGATGATCTATTCCAAAAATTATAAAGCCCCCTACCCTTACATGTTATCGCCCCTTGGTGATTGGGAGCCCGGTTCCCATGTGGCCATGGTCATTTTGAATTGTCTATTATATAGTTTGTGGTTATTTTAATGCTTGACATTTCGACCTAATCACTGTTGATACTGTGATTCAGTTTATGTACCACGTTGAAGGCAAACACAGCCTACAAGTGTTGTGGCAGCATTGGAACATCTTCAACAAAGGAAACGAAAGTGATTTTATGCGGCACATACACTCATTATTGAGCTCTGCTAGCCCACAGTATTAAGATACAGTAACGCTGGCAGCCACACATCAAAGCAGTCATGCTTAGGGAAGATTGAGGCAGTCAATTCATTTGATCATTGGCACCAGAACCTAATCTATACTTTGAAATTTGATTCTAATTTTGCTCCCTTCTGTTTTGATGGTTTCACTTGGGAGAAGAAAATCCAAACTAACGCTTTTCAGAGGAATGGGATGCCTGCAGAACTCACTGCTCAATAATTCATGAGCTTATTGGACTTGATGCTCGGGCAAATAGTGAATTTCTGCCCCATTTTATCATGCAACTGTGAAGTTAACACATTAACCTCATTCGCTTCATATAGAGAACCGTCACCTGCATTATTGTTTCCAGGCCATGGGTTCTCACCTCTTATACCTGGTTGATTTTAGAATGCAGTAAGTTTGAAGGTATGAGCATCAATGTCTGATGACCTTCTTTGCGGAAAACCTCTAGCTAAAAGTTGGGCCAAGTTATTATGGTCTATTCTTGATGAAGATGAAGAGATATCGTCCTAACTGGAGAACATAGTGGGCTTATGTTAGCTTCACCTCATTCATTCTGGTCTCCCAATTCTGGTGAAGCAGCAGTATGGCATCAAGTTCAGGTCACACTCCCTGGCATCCATCAAACCGGAGATCTCCAAGCCTTGGATTGACTGTTAGGTGAGATTCACATATTTCCTGATGCCAAGGCTCTCCATGTTGTTGCTGCTTCCTACCAGGAGCAATGGACAGTTTCCTTTTCCTCTAACAAGCCAAGACTCCATCATGCCTATTAGTGGTTAGTACTGCTGCCTCACAGCGCCAGGGACCTGCATTCAATTCCAGTCTCGGGTCATTGTCTATGTGGAGTTTGCATGTTCTCCCTGTGTCTGCATCGTTTTCCTCCGGGTGCTCCAGTTTCCTCCCACAGTCCAAAGATATGCAGGTTGGGCAGATTGGCCATGCTGAATTGACCCTAATGTCAGGGGGATTAGCAGTCTAAATATGTGGGGTTATGGGAATAGGGCCTGGGTGGGATTGTGGTTGGTACAGACTCAATGGGCTGAATGGTCTCCTTCTGCACTGTAGGATCCTATTATTCTATGCCCTTCCTTCATGCACATGACATGTGTCAGGCCCATTAAGTGAGCAAGTGGATCGATCAGGTAAACATTTCCTCAGCAAGTGTAAATTTCAAGATAGCCAGTATATGTCTGAAGCTTGTAAGGTAGCTGCTATCTCAGATGATAGTTATATCATTGCAGATATCTATTTCAATGAAGGGAATGAGGAACCTGCCACTGAGTGCAGAATCATCAGTCCCCATACTTTGAGCACCATTGATTGACCATTGACAATGAAGCAACTGGCAGCATCATCTGTGTATCCACAGCTATGAAATTTAGGGTCTCAGTCAAACGTTCATCCCCAGTCTGGTGATGGATCATCCATTACATGTTGTTGATGAAACATACTTCTGTCTATCCAGAGACCAATGCAACCTTGCATTTAAAGGCCTGGCCATGAGGAACTTTGGTGTTGAATTACTTGCAGATATTCCATTCATGTGAACCAATGATTTGTCAAATCAACCAGCCAAATACCTAATGCTAGTTGGTAATTCCATCACCCATGTTTCTCAGTCCCATTCTTCCTCCAGCCCATGCAGAATAAGATGAACCCATGTGTTTCGTGTCACCTACATAGTTAATGGCAATGAAATGCCTGCATTAGATGATCTTGCAGACCTCACAACATTTGCATTCTCCTCCTTCAGCCCCAAAGTCTACCAAGCCACCCAACAGTTGGCCTCCACCAGACATTTTGACTAGTATTGCTGACAAGATTTGCATCGCAAACCTCTCCCATGAACTACAAGTTCTGTCTTACAGTGAACACTTTGCTTGGATACAGCCTGGACTTCATCCCCAGCAACCAGTATGCTATGTTTTCTCAGGACATAATACAGCCACTTACAAAGCAATGCACCAATAAGCCCTATCAGGTATTATTAGTCTATCCTTGTGACTCTGGATCACACACTGCCTCAGTACACACAAATTCACTCAGTTCCAAAATAGACCCTTAGGCCTAAAATAACACCTTCAATCCAGCATTCTCAGATTACCATGACAAGGCTGGGCCCTTCATGGGGCCTATACAACCTTCATAACAGAAATGTCATCTTCCCCAGTGAGCCAGAGATAAACTTGTTCAGTTGCAACTCAAACTTGGGGACCTTGAAGGCTTCAGAGATTCTTTAAACCTGAAGGTGCAGAGATCACTGTGGAACATCTTGATCCATTGTTTCTTGTAAAGAAGCCAAATAAGGGGTTTTGATTTCATTGCCACAGCTTTTGCCATTTTGGACACTAAAGTAAGCCAAACAAAAGTCAATACTAGTCAAGATGTGAGGTGGAGACCAACTGTTGGGTGGCTTGGTAGGCTTTGGGCCTGAAGGAAGAGAATGCAAATGTTGTAAGGCCTGCAAAATCATTTAGTGCGGGCATTTCATTGTCGTTAACCATGTAGGGGACACGAAACACATAGGTTCATCTCATTCTGCATGGGCTGGAGGAAGCATGGCATTGAAAAACATGGAATTACCAACTAGCACTAGGTATTTGGCTGGTTGATTTGACAAATCATTGGTTCCCATGAATGGAATATCTGCAAGTAATTCAACATCAAAGTTCCCCATGGCCAATAAATTGCAACCTTCACTCATGTTAGACATTGCCTCAACCTTAAACAAAATTGTGCAGTGGAAACACATCACTACAACGAATCTGACCAACGCCTTTCACCAGATTCCATTAGTGCAATCTTTCATGAAGTACTATAGAGTGGTCACATCTTACAAATGTGTTCACATAAGAACCTGATCTGCCATAGACGTTCCTGGGTCTAAAACTGTGTTTGAAGTGTTGACATGCCCAGACATCCATTGTGGTGGTAACAATCTGGGAACAGTTCCTCAACTTGCAATATGTACAACATATGCTGCCATATGCACCTGTCAGTGCCTAAAATTGTTACCTGCTCTAAGACTGCCCCATTCTGGGATGGATTTGGTCCCAGGGTACCTTGCAAGTTAGCCCTCACTGCATGGTCAATCTCTACCTGCTCTCCACTGGAGAAAGCTTCTGGCATGAGCTCTTTCATCACAGCCTACAAGTTGCTTTTGAGAGTCCTTCCTCAGTGTGGCTTGTATGGAATCTCCTTGGATGCAGTTACTGCCAGACACCAGTCCAATGAAAGGATTGAGTTCAGTGATGATTGCTGTTAAGCTTCCAAACAGCATAATCTGCTCAAAAACCATTACCCTTTCCCATGAAGATAATCAAGATTGCGTAGTCATGAACAGTGCTGTTAAGAAGCATGGCATTGGATTCACCCTGTATAAGACTCATGGCAAAATGAATCCCAGTGCCTGGAGAGTTGTTAATCCCAGTGAAATGCGTTTGCTTGCCCAGTATGCATCCCGCTTGTTGTGATTCCTGCACATGATTTTGGATTGGCTTTTGCATTTTTCTTTTTAGCAATTATGCTAATGCATTCTTTGGACACCTTCACTTGAGATTTCATTTTGATGCAAAGAAGCTGTTTTTCATTTTTTGTTTTTTATTGTTTTGTATGTTTTTTTTAATTTTGGCATTGTTAGGTCATACCGTAAAGAAATTTGAAGTACAGAGCAAGAGAAAGCGGTTGTGCCATTCTATGATACCGCCCTCTGGTGATTGGGAGTCTGGTTCCCATGTGGTGGCAGCCATTTTGTATTGCCTTCTGCTCAATTTTGTGGTTACAATAAGGCTCAATGTTTTCACTCAATCCTTGTTGATACTGTGATTCAGCCTATGTGCCAATTTGAAGGCAAACACAACCTACTGACGCTTTGTGAAAATAAATATTTCCCAACATCTAAATTGGGGTGCTGGAAGAGAGATAGGTAAACATTTAATTTGATTAGCTGAAGCTACTGATGTCCCCAGTATAAAACTGATGTTATCTCTGAACATAGCAGTTCAGGACAGTGTCCCTCAGATGCCATGTCCAACAGTGAATGCATTTGACACCAGGTCTGGGATGAGCATATTACAGCTTCCCTTGTAAATCACAGCTTTCACAGATACTGCTTCTCTGACAAATACAAGTATGTACACTTCCATCTGGTGGAGCTGTCAACGGGCCTGGACTTACCAATTGTTAATATTTGTACTACGATCTTTAATCTCACTTTTTTCAACAGTTCTGCATGCCGCAATGCTGGGCATTTAGTTTACATAAATAACCTGGTGGAAGTGAATTGTATAGAAAATATATAGATGTCATTTGACCAACTTTACATGATCCTCCCCATAATTGACAGATGCCTTCTGTAGCAAAAAAATTACAACGCTAATGCATAACCAAACATGGACAAAGAACTGGTATGATAAGGCATCACACAAATTCCTGATTACATTTGTTTGAAAATCAGCCAAACGCAATTAAAAAATCTGTAATATTGTCATCACAGTGGTTTCAGTTCACTAAAACTTGTGGAGCCAACTTTTCCTGCCTGGAATTGGGATCAAGTGGGAGTAAGGCAGCAACAAAAATGGTGTAGACAGCCTTTGTGCCATTCACCTTCATTCCCAATTCTGCTGACTTTCCTGAAGGATTGTTGGGGATTGAGTTGATTTGATTTATTATTGTTACATGTATTGGCATACAGTGAAAGGCATTGTTTCCTGCGAGCAATACAGACAAAGCATACTGTCCAGAGAGGACATGGGGAGAAGGAAAGGGGAGGGGGCAGAATGCAGTGTTACAGTCATAGCTGGGGTGTAGAGAAAGGTCAGCGTAATATAAGGTAGGTCCATTCGAAAGACTGATGGCAGCAGGGAAGGAGCTATTCTTGAGTTGGTTGGAATGTGTGAGGGGTGTTGGAATTGCAGACAGAGCAAGAGGCAGGAAGCAATGTGAAGTCCTCCACCACATAATTGGGCACACTGAGATGATGAGGGATTAAAGAGTGGACCTTCTGGTTTCCTGAGAATTTTCATGGGGGAGGGTTGCAGTTTGGATCTGTGAAGGTGACCAACTCTAGTCTGGTAACAACCGGGGTGGCACGCCACCACTTAAATAGTTTTATTTGTCGGAAAAACATATAAGTTTGGACAAAAAAACTGCTGAGCAGCAATGACATTTTAATAACGAACCTTACACCAACTTTTACAGGTGAACCATAGAAAGCATTCTTTCTGGTTATATCACAGCTTGGTATGGCTCCTGCTCTACCCAAGACCGCAAGAAAGGGTCATGAACATAACCCAGTCCATCACGCAAACCTGTCTCCCATCTGTTGACTCTGTCTACACTTCCCGCTGCCTCAGCAAAGCAGCCAGCATAATTAAGGACTTTGCGCACCCTGGACATTCTCTCTTCCACCTTCTTCCCTCAGGAAAAAGATACAAAAGGTCACCTACTAACCGATTCAAGAACAGCTTCTTCCCAGCTGTCATCAGACTTTTGAATGGACCTACCTCGCACTAAGCTGATCTTTCTCTACACCCTAGCTATGACTGTAACACTATATTCTGCACTCTATCGTTTCTTTCTCCATGAACAGCATGCTTTGTCTGTATAGCGCACAAGAAACAATACATTTTGCTGTAGATTAATACATGTAATAATAATATATCAAACCAGATCAAATCAATCTCAGGTCACAATCATCATTTGCCCTGGCTACTGTGAAGGTGAAGGTCCCCTTGTTTTACTGAGAGCGGGCACAGGCACCAGTGATGGCAATGACTCACATCCCTTATCCTTCCTCCATTCTTGCTCCTTTCTCTGGCCACTCATTGAGCAGAAGACCTGTGAAAATCCTGCCTTCCGGCATGGTGGCAAGCCTGGACTGATTGTGCTTCCTGATTTCTGCTCTTAATGGAATAATATGGCCCTAATTTCCAATTCCATGTAATATATTGACAAGCAATGTTGTTCTAACCATTCAGTGTTCCAATCAAGGCTTATTACAGTTCACATGATATTTAATATCGCCTTGTATTTCATCTGGATTTCTTTTTAATGTAAAGACAAGTTGGTAAAATGTTTCCTGGAGTAGTTCTCCAGTACTACTGCTACATGTCAGAGATCTTGTGGCAAAGTGGTAGTGTCCTACCTCTGGACCAGAAGCGCTGGGTTCAAGTCCAATGCCAGGATCTGTTAGCCACAAAAGGAGCATTCATAACTGTTCAACTATCTGATAATCAGCTCAGGAATCCTTCCCCAAAAGGGAAAAAAGTGTGCAAGCAAAGGTACACTTAAGTAAAATAACTGCTACTTACATTGCTGTTGATATGTGAGCTGAAAGTGCCACTCTTGGCATTGCGTTTTGTCCTACAACAACAAAGAGACAATATGTTTATATCCAGTTTGCCACTTACTTCAAAGATGACGCTACTGGCAAGACATGAATCTAAACGCATCTTCAGAAATCATAAAAAAGTGCCATTGATAAATGCAAAAAAATGAATCAATGTAAGAAGGTACAGCAACTTACGAAATAAACTGCTAGCAACCTTTGTGTGAGACCTATTAATGTACATACTGTACAGCAAATTGCGTACTATTGATGCAATAGAATAGAAAAGAATTTAGTCCATTGATGCCTTTATGTAAACAGAGCCCACAAAAGGAAAAGCAGAATGTTGTAACTGCAGTCCCTACATTTGTCAGAAATAATGGACTGAGGTATACAATAACAACCTTCCCGACTGCAGCAGATAGTGTGCAATGGGCAATTCATTTTGCATTAGTACTGCATGCAACTAGATGGGGGAAAAAAAACTACAGCAAAACCATGGAACTTTGTCACAACTCCTTGTTTGTTAATCATCTCCACAAAATAAACTGCACGATCTGCAGAACACAGTTGCTAGAATTAGGGACAAATTAAGATCGTAGATAATTAGCAGTGGGCCAGGTAACTGATTATTTGGGTGGAAAATTGGTGTTGAAGGCCAGATGGCCATACTGCAAACTGCCAATCGCCAAAGTCATTTTTACACACAGCCAGCAGATTGAAAGCCTACCCTGGTTCCTCCAGTTTGCACTGGGCTTCTCAGGAACATTGCATCAGGCCAGGGATGGACGGGTGGCCATCAGAGCAAGCTGCTGAGTTGAAACAGCAAGTGACTGGTAGGTAGGGATCATGCTTGTGGATTGAGCAAAGGTGTTCCGCAAGGCGGTCACCCAGTCTGTGTTTAGTCTCCTTCAATATCCTATTTTTTGTCCCAGGGACCACTCTTCCCCACTCCCCCACAGGGCCATCTGTCACTTGTTCTTAAGTTTTGCTTTCATAAAACGCTGACCCTTACTCTGTTATTAATACATTCTGATATCTTACCTGAGTGCCAGTTTCAGCACCTTCTTTAGTCTTTAACACTACTCATTAACACTCCCTTTGTCGTGCATACCATGACATCTTTGTCAACTATCTCCGAGCTCCCACCTATCCCTGACCTTCTGTTTAGCACCACCTCCTCCACCCCTCTTAAGCAGTATAAAATCCATCACATTTTCCTCTCTTGAGCTTTGAAGAAGAATCAGAAACATTAACTCTGTTTCTCACTCCACACATACTGCCCAGGCCTGCTGAGCTTTTCCAGCATTTCCTGCTTTTATTATTACTAGCCTCCACTGAACGTAATTTCGCACACATGTCCACAAATCTAATGATTTGTTAAATGAATTGTGAAATCCTGAAGTCCTCACCTTGCCACAGTTGAGCATTTACCAGCATGACTTCAACAGAGAGTGATCATCTTATCCCCAAAAAGAAAATCAATCCTGGTTGAGCAAAATGGACTGGAAAAGAACAAACACAATCAAAAAGATGGGATTGAGTTGGTTTTGAAAGTAAATCTGGACATCAGAAATCAGATTAAAAGCTGTCCAGGAATTTAGATGAAGTCGGATTTGGTTGACTCAGTCAGACTGAGCTGAAAACAGGTTTTTCCTCAGTTCACCCAGGATAAACTGCTATGAATGCTTTTCATTCACAAAGTTTAAATGCTTAACAATTGGTGTTTGTTGATGTTTAATAATCCTTCTGTTCTGGGATAACAAATAAGTTCTAATTATTGGACCACCTTTGCCAATCAGGATTCGGCTGGTCTTAGTAAACCATCTCAGACACTGGTACCCATTTTAAAACTGCTTACCAATTAAAACATTCATCTGTGGTTAGGTTATTCCAATTGTTAAGCAACAGCCTTCAAGAAGGCTACATATGGCGATCAGATTGCCAAATAACTGAGGTGTGTTGTTTGTAAAACAAGTCTAATGTTTTTGAGTGAAGATGCGCACAAATAAGGGAGTATTTGTTCTACAAAATCAGATTGAATCGATAGTTTGCATCAAGTTAGATGTATCAACCGAAACAACAGTTAGAGGTATTACAATCAGCCCCTGGGGCAAGGAAGGAAAGATGGCAGCAGGAAAACATACCAACTCCAGAACACATTTGGAACAATGTGGCATGCAGAAATCGGGATTCACCTGAACGATGCCTGGGGCTGCCTCCGGAAATCAGGATGGAGGCCATCAGTGATCCAAACCTAGGAACACCTCAGCAGTGGGTGGGGGGAACATCTATCTGTGGGTCTTCCAGCTTGGGTGTCATTGTGGAGGTCCATCTTCCAGCATCTGAATGTTCCTGGAGATGCATTTTCTTTGTTTGATTGTAGGTCAGTGATGTTGGGCACTGATTGGCATGATACCCAGATATGATGGTGGGACATGCACAATCAATACCTACCCTGCCACAAAATATGGCACTAAACTTTGTTGCATAATTAATGAGGTTGGGCTGGAAGGTACAGCATGGTTTCCCATTCATCTCCACAGCAGGAGACACTCCCTGCCCCAGATAGGAGAATTCCACCAAGAGAAATTATTTCTTCTGATGCCATAATCTGGAACATGGGGGCACAATCTTAAAAGTAGACCTAGAACAATTAGGAGTGAAATCAGAAAGCAGTTTTACGTATAACAGGAGTGGAATTCTGAAACTCTCTCCCCTAAAAATGGTCTGAATATTGTGTGAATTGAATTTTTTAAGGCTGAGATTGATAAACTTTTGTGAGTTAAGGGTATCAACTGATATTAAGCAAAGGCAGCTAAATGGAGTTGATATCTAGTCCAGCAATGATCTAATTGAATGACAGAACAAGATTGAAGAGCTTGAAAAGTCTACTTCTGTTCCTATTTTCTATGTTTTATTCCATTTGATTAATCACTAGAAGCCTCCAGTTTCATCAGTATTTCTTTTCTAGCCCTATTACGTCTTAATTGCACTCTTCTCATTCTTTATTTGATTCTTTTATTACAATGCCATCAAATTTCAATACCAAATACAACCTTCCATCAAGAACGTTACATCATTGACCTTTCACTTAGAGTTTTCGGTTAATGTGAAGCAGATAGCAATGAGATTAATTGAGTACCAGGAGGCACCCTGAGGACATTTGATTAAAATGAAAACTAGATATTCTAACCTTGTTTAGGTCATTGGCAAGATCGCAAGGCCACATTAGATTGAGTGTAATTATGGGTATTTTTAAAATGAAACAATATGCTGGGGTGAATTCACAGAGATAGCCAAAGGGGATATTACGGGATGTAGGAGTCTATATTATGAAATTAAATTTGCAAAATGGAGAAAAGATTGAAGGGATATGATTCAGGTTTTCAGAAGAATGGAACGCATTGATAGTTTGAGTATTGAATGAAAGGACATGAATATAAAATGAGGCAGAACTCAAGATGGGAAGAAACTTGTTTTCCTATAGAGTCATGGATATGTGAAACAGATTCCGAGCAAAAGGAATTGATGAAGCATAGATTAACTCCTTCTATAAAGAATTGGATAAATATAAAAGGGTAAACCATTCTCCCATCACTCTTAATTCACACACTCACACAACCATTACATGTCCACAGGGAGCTTACTCACTGCTCAAGTGATAGCACCACTCATTCTCCCACGCATACCTTCACCTCCTCATCAGCTCGCTGCTCCCACTCACCATCCACACAAGCCTGGCATCCTTAGCATCTGCCCTGGCACACATCCTGCATATACTCTCTCCATATGTTTTCATGCAGGACAAGCTCAAAGTAAGCGGGAGAAATCTGAAACAGGCGGAGGAATGCTGGAGTTGAAAATCCTCTCTGAATTTGAGGAGAGAACCCTTCAGCTGGCTGGGGACCACTCCTGTGCCAATGGTGAAGTGGGCATTGATAAACCAAATGAGGATCCAGAATACCATCATCCATCATATCAAACTGATGCGGGTCATGTCTCCTGTATCTGGAGGCTCCTGCTATGCACTAATGAAATATCCCTTCTCTAGTAGGCACATCAGAGGAGCAGACCAGGCAGTCCACCGGCCAGGTTCTAGAAAGCTCCAACACCAGGGCTGATGGTTTCTCAGATGTTGAGATTGAAGAACTGCCATCCTTCACCCAAACTCTCCACCAGGGCAGAGACGCACAGCTTTGTGGGACTTAGTTTTGAAGAGGCCTCGTGGTCACAAATTGATGAACACCTCATTCTTTGCGGCCCACAACAGGTGGAGGCAGGGACGCCCCACTGTTCCAGTACTCTGAGAATTGCTGGAATCTGCTGAGACCCAGGCGGATGAGTGCCTCTGGTCGGGCGTGCCTCAGCTGCTGGAGTTCCAGAGGCAAAATTGGGAGCATCTAAAAGTGGTGTCAACTGCACTCCTTGGATTAAAAGGCAGAATGGAGAAATCCTACTGCTTTCCACCCAAGAATACAAAGCTGCTGTATTTCCTATCTTACAATATGACTACTTTTCAAAAGTATGTCATTAGCTGTAATGTGCCCTGGGACATCCTGTAGAATCCCTACAGTGTAGAAAGAGGCCATTTGGCCCATCGAGTCTGCACCGACTTTCCAAAACAACACCACACCCAGGTCTTCCTCTGCCTAATCCCCGTAACCCTGTACATTTACCATGGCTAATCCACAAAAATCCCTTCCCACTCCCAGGTCGTTCATCTGGCAGCATGGGAAACTGGCAGGAAATTCAATGGCTTCTCCAAGGAGCTGAGACAGAAGCTCCTTAAAAGAGGGAAAGGCAATCATGGAGGAATAATTAGTCAAAAGGTTTTTGCATGCCAGTTAGAGTAAATTATTCCACCTGCTTTATCTCCTGTTTTTGAAAAGATTAATCACTAACTTACTGGCCCAAAAATCTGTGAGCTGTGAATCTCCTGGCTCTGTTACAGTTTGTCCCAATGCTAAGGGGAAATGGTTTATACATAGATAATCTTCTTTAATCCTTTATCTTCATCTTTCGCACAGAAATATTGGATCAGAATGTACCATTAAAAGAGAGGTACTGCTAATGGTACATTATTTATTTATATATTAACCACACAACACCTTCAAGGGAGGGTAGATATATGGTTAAATGCAAAACTGTGGAAGTGGGTGTCTGAGATGCTTCACAATAGTGACATTACACTTCTAATGCATTTTTAAAATATAGTGTTGTTCTAACATAGAGATGCATTAAATTTGTTACCAAAAGTCAGAATCATAGAATCCTGCAGTGCAGAGGAGGCCATTCAGCCCATCGAATCTGCACCAACCTCAATCCCACCCAGGCCCTATCCCCATAACCCCATGCATTTACCCTAGCTAGTCCCCCTGATACTAAGGGACAATTTAGCATGGCCAATCCACGTAACCCACACATCTTTGGACTGTGGCAGGAAGCTGGAGCGCCTGGAGGAAACCTACACAGACATGGGGAGAATATGCAAACTCCACACAGGCAGTGAACTAATCAAACCCGGGTCCTGAGCGCTGTGAGGCAGCAGTGTTAACTACTGTGCCAACATGCCGTTCGTGATTGATTATTCACTTCAGCCTTGTCACCTTCTTAACCACACCATGAGTCTTAACTACCACCAAACAACGTCTCTGGATACTGAAAATGAAATATTCCCAGTGTGAAAACTCAAAGTTCAGATATTAATTACTAGCCTATAACAAAATAATTGTAAACTGAGTAACAGAAAGCAAAACAGGAAAAGGATTAATGTACATCAGTACAATCATCAATTTAAATTTTGCCACCGCTAGCTTCTGCACAGTACAATAAAATGGCTTGTAATTTGTCGTACATTCGAAACAAAACCAGAATAATAGAACATAGAACATTACAGTACAGTACAGACCCTTTGCGCCGACCTGTGAAACCAATCTAAAGCCCATCTAACCTATACTATTCCAATATTATTCATATGTTTATCCAATAGGTTAATAGGGAAAATCAAAGTAAAAACATAGAATCCAGACAGTGGAGAATCCAATGATAGTGACATGAACTTCTGAAGCACACATCCCACTTCATTAGTGATTTCTTTCCATTACCAGCACTTCCCTTCATTATTTCATTGAGTGTTAATGGTGTTTTGTGTGCTTATACCTGAAACTAAAATCCTGAGGATCTCATTGCAAAGGACAGAGACAGCAAGGCTTTTACCCAAAATGTACTAGTACAGATTGGATTCAACTCCAGAGCTTTAAGATTGAAGAAAGATGTTTTTAAAGGGTGGCATGGTAAAACAGTGGTTAGCTCTGCTGCCTCACAATGCTGGGTTCAATTCTGGCTCTGGGGACTATATGGAGATTGTACATTGTCCCTGTGTTTGTGTGGGTTTCCTCTGGGTGCTCCAGCTTCCTCCCACAATCCAGATTATGTTGATTGGCCATGCTAAATTGCCCCTTAATATGTAGGTTAAGGGGATTAGCAGGGTAAATAAGTGGGGTTACAGAGATAGGGCTTGTATTTGAAGCTCTTTCTAAGAGTTTGTGCAGAGTCACTGGACCAAATGCCTTGCTTCAGCATTGCAGGGATTCTATGAAATGCATTTTTTCTTATACAAACTTGACTTTTGTTTTCTTCATCCATTTAATCTATGCACTGGCTCAATAAGTATTTACTGTTCTGATCACTTCTACTGTGGCATTAACAACACATGCAGCAGCTTCTCATTATCAGAGTTTTGTGATCATTGTCAATGATATAATTATCAGCCTTCATTTATTTGAAGCTGCCATCAGCAAAAATTTTGTCTTGGTCACTAAATCTTTAGTAAAACACTGAGGAAGAAAGTAACGTTAAAAAGATGGTGTGTTGCAATGGAATCATGCAGTTCCCAATACAGTTCAGAGTAGGAGATGACTGTGCCAATCTCTTTGAAGTTATTTGTGCTGAACATGACCTTTCAGGTCACTGCCTCAATAACCTATTCTGTTCAATGTTGAAATAGAAACTTCAGATTCAAAGCATGGATGCTGATCATCGTGGTGGGGTTCCTGAGAATCGGCTCCCTCTTCACAGAAGAGATGCTTTACCCTGTGGTATGCAACATATCTCACTGAACTCTGAAATAAAGAGAAGTTTGTAAAAGCATTCAGGCTGTAATCTGAGCCTCCCCTGTGGTTTTCTTGGTAGAGGTACAGATGCTGGGGCAGTGAGATGTAGGTCTGACCTTTGATCTGAGTTGAGCTATTGGGAAATCATGGTTTCTGCTCTAGATTACTATCCAGAGACCCTTCACTTGGCACTAATATTTTGCAGAAACACACTTCTGAATTGAAAATGTTTTCTGAGTTTGTTTTGATTTCCCAGAAGATTGAAAATCCCAAATGCTTCATCAACTATGCTATTAATATTCATTTATGTGTGCATTTCTTGTAAAGGTGAAGTACCAAAGTGTGTGCCTTGTCATTTTTTTAATTTGCGAGGCATTGATCTGGATTTCGTGGTAAGAATAGTAAAACTAAACATTCACCGTTCAAATGGAATACATAACATGGGAACTTCTGAATCCATAAATCTGAGAGTCGCTGCCAAAGATACTCCATTCCACACAGGATGCTTTGTAGTCCTCATTGAGAGACTCAGCATTGAAATACATACAATGGCATGAACTTGGGATTCGAAACTCATAGCACCCCACTAAAAATACCATAAATAGTTAGCGCTGCTGCACTCGGCAGTGAGTGAATTTCTAAAGCTTGATATTGCCACATCCCTAGACATACCTTTTATTTCTTTGCTTGTCCCATTGTTACTCCCTTTGGTTTTTGACCACTGATTCTTTGGTCATCTATTTTCTCCCATCTCACACCTGGTCATAGACCCTCTTTTTTGTTCTTTTCCCAATCGTTCCCCCCTTTCATTTGCTTAACAGTTCTTGCATTTCTAATTTATCCTAGTACTGATATACATCATTAACTGAAAACATATCACTCTGTTTTTCTCTACGTGCCAAGTTTTCTGTTTTTATTTCAGATTTCCACAGATTTTCCACAGAAGAGCTCAGTTTTATTAGTATACAGAAACATTTTGAAATAATTGTATTGAAAATACAGTAAAGGTGAGATTGTTAGATCAAATATGAATGTATTTCTAATTCAAGAGATGTGGCCATGCAGGGGCATCATCAATCAGCAGGGCAACATGGTAGTACAGTGGTTGGCTCTGCTGCCTCACAGCGCCAGGGATCCCGGGTTCAATTTTGGTCTCGGAATCTGTGTGGAGTTTGCACGTTCTCCCTGTGTCTGTGGGTTTCCTCTGGGTGCTCTGGTTTCCTCCCACACTCCAAAGGTTTGAGGGTTAGGTTGACTGGCATGCTAAATTGCCCTTTAGCGTGGGTAAATACATGGGGCTGCGAGAATAGGGCCTGGATGGGATTGTTATCAGTGCAGACTCAATGAACTAGGGCAACATGAGAGATTGTGAATGGAGCGAGACATTGAGTTAAGTTGAGGAAAGTATTACCAGGACAAGGCGGGTAGGTCCTAGTAAGAAGGTTGAGGTTGGTGGAAGGCTAGGCTAGACAGGCCAGATTGGTGGGGAAATGTTGGAGGTGTGCCCTGAGGGTCTATAAAGGAGGTACCTGACCCTTACTTGTTGTCAGGTTTGCCACTTGGCACTGGCCTCCACCTGGCACAGGATAAGTTGCAGTGGGGACAGGAAGGGCACTTAAATGGCCACTAATTGTTGGCAGGCTGCCCAATGCCTCCCTTGACACATATAAAATTGCAGTGGAGGACGGCTGTGGATATGGAACAATACTCATGACATTGCACTCAATTGTATGCCTGCCAGCGTGACCTCAGGGGGTAGTGTAAAAGCCAGACCTGTGTTCCAATATGCCGTTAACCTCACAAAAATTAAAATTAGAATTAAAAACTTTTAAGCTAAGTAAAACTTAGAAACATTTACTTAAGTTAACAGGCATACAATCTGATGGATTAGAATTGTGAAACAAAACAGATGTAAGAACAGTTAATGAAACAATAATAGATATATATAATCCTAACAGCAGTAATGGCAGGTGCACAGCATAGCACTAACTATACTCCAACATTTAATTGACAGCTACTTAAAGAGGTAAACACAATTAGTGGAGGAAATATTGGTTGGGATTTGCTAAAGTGGTGTTATTGCCGATGACCTCCGTATATATCTAACATCATGTGTAGACCAGTCTGAGCAGATGTACTCTTTCCTGAAGGATATTGGTGAACTGATGCTGCTACTACATTTCCCAAGATATTTATTCATGCTGTTAGCAAGCAAACTAAATTTAAATTCACAACTTCTCGGTTAATCAGTACCATAACCGACAGACTATCATATTCAATGTTAACATGATAACATATTTTATCTAAACTCTACATAGTTTGATTATTTCAGGCTCAGCATTCCTTTGGTCCTTCCCCAAGTATAGATAGGATTATAGCATTCTAACATGCTCTAATTAATTGTACACTTCCACTTATTCTTAAATTTCTACAGATGTTTGAAAATATTGTTATATAAATTGGGTCTTTAAGCAAAGTAAAGAAATATGAGCCCATGCAATTTCAAAGATGAAAGCAACATTTTTTTTATTCAATCATGGGACATGGGCATCGCTGGTTGGCCAGCATTTATTACCCATCACTACTTGCTCTTGAGAAGGTAGTGATGAGCTGCCCTCTTGAATCGCTGCAGCCCACGTGTTGTGCCGTTAAGGAGGGAATTCCAGGATTTTGATCCAGCAACAGCAAAGGAAGCAAATATTCCCAAGTCAGGATGGTGAATGGTTTGGAGGGGAAGTTGCAGATGATGATTTTCCCATGTATCTGCTTCTCTTGTCTTAGATGAAAGTGGTCAATGAGTTTGGAAGGTGTTTCTAAGGACCTTTGGTGAATTGCTCACTGCATCTTGTAGATAGTACACTCTGCTGCCAATGAGTGTCGGTGATGGAGGGAATGGATGTGGTGTCTATCAAGTAGGCTGCTTTGTCCTGGAGGGGGTGTCAAGCTTCTTGAGTGTTGTTGGACCTGCACCCATCCAGGCAAGTGGGGAATATTCCATCACACTCCTGACTTGTGTCTTGTAGATGGTAGACAAGCTTTGGGGAGTCAGGAAGTGAGTTACTCATCGCAGTATTCCTAGCCTGGGAGAAATGGCATAAATTTTGGCCAAGCAAGATTTAAAATTTGTATTTTACTTCTCTGAGTTACTTCTTCCTCAAGTCCTCTTCAAAATAAAAGATCATCCTAACAATGAGTCCAATTTCACAGGTCACCCACCAAAGGTCTGAATTCAACATGCAGATTCAAGGTCCCTTCTTACTCAATGTCAGCTAAACTCCTTTTCGTAGTAAAAGTAATATGAGAAGAAATATTTTTATGCAGCGACTAGTTGGGTTTAGAAGGTACTGCCTGAGAGCTTGGTGGAGGCAAGTTCAATTGAAACATTAAAATTAGACAGTTATCTGAAGAGGAGAATGTACAGGCTTACCGGGAGAACTATGAGGTGAGTTACTTATTCAGAGAGCTGGTGCAGACACGATGGTCCAAATAACATCCTTCTGTAACAGTGCTGTGATTCGACAGATCTTCTGTTCATAGTTACCTTTATCTTTTCCCAGAATCAGATGAACAGAACAGAGTAGTTAACACTGGACAAACAGGGGGTGTTCAAAGAGCAAAACAGATTGCAAATGCATTTGAAAATAAGAGAGCATGAGTACTTTTAAGGCTGGGCTACAACAGAATACTTGATATTTCCAAACCAAAATTAAAGAGCTGTTGGGTCTGTCCACAACCCAGTAACCATAGAAACAAACTCAGTGATTTTCTATAGCAGGTCAATATTTTGTGTGATAGTGCAAAATGCAGGATCGTAAATCAGCAGCCATTTTAGATCTCTCACAATTTTCCTTTCTATTGGATCTATCCTAACAGTCACAACCAAGTAAAGTTATTGCATTAATGGTTGGGAGATTATTGAATCTATCTATAGTGTGAGAAAGGGGAAGGGAGCCGCACAGAATGAAGGCTGAAAAGAAAAGATCGGGGAAAGAAGGATGGAAAAGAAGGAAGGAAGAGGTTAGAGGGTGAAACTACCTGAGTGAGAGAGGCATCAAGAAATTGCCTTAAATGGAGGGAAATAGAGGAGAAGCAAGCATGAAAAGACACATGCAGCACCCATTGTGGAGACAGGCTGGAAACAGATTCAATGGCACAAAGGGAATGTTGCTTATTTATTCCACATTCCACTGATGATATTTTCTTTCTTTTGGACAGTTACCTGCCTTTTTAACAACTTTCACTACTCCTGTTTTCCATTACAAAACAATTCAGTGACCCACCCTCAAGGTAATATTTACATTTCATTGACTCCATCTGAGGCTGGTGCATCTGCCAGCTACTGAAAGTGACCATGGAAAATGAATTAGGAGCTAATGTATGTGGGGGATCTAGCTTATTGAATCTCCCTCTCATTTCCCTCAGTTGACCACTCACTCAGCCTGCTGACACAGTGGCACAGTGGTTAGCACTGCTGCCTCACAATGCCAGGGGCCTGTGTTGGATTCCAGCCTTGGGTGACCATCTGTGTGGAGTTTGTACGTTTTCCCTGCATCTACGTGGGTTTTCCATGAGTGCTCCAGTTTTCCGCCACACTCCAAAAAAGTGCAGGTCAGGTGGGTTGGCCATGTTAAATTGCCCTTAGTGTGCAAAGGTATGTAGATTAGGGAAATTAGCAGGGTAATAACAGGTTTTAAGTCGGTCCACCTCGTGTCCAATGAGGGGCATACACACGATGGGTCGTACTGGGGCTGCTCTTGGTTGTTTGTGATTGGCCTAGTGCTTCATGTCGTTAGTGTGTGCCTAAACTGGACAAGATACTGGGCAAGACGACAGCTCAGTGACTATCGCTGATTGCTGTACAGACACATGGATTTGGGCCAGTGTCTGTGGGAGTTTGCGCATTCTCCTCATGCTTGCGTGGGTTTTCTCCGGGTGCTCCAGTTTCCTCCCACACCCCAAAGATGTGCTGTTAGGCTGACTGGCAGGAATAAATTGTCCCTAAATCAGTTTCCCTCAATCTGGATGGCCATAAAACATTAGACAGGGGTCGTGGGTAGAGAGGGGGACTGGTGGTGTTGAGATGGCGGCGCGGGCTCATTGGGCCGAAGGGCCTGTTTCCCGGGCTGTTTTTGTTCTTTGTTTTAAACTGTGGAGTTACAGGGTTAGAGCAGGGAATGGGCCTGATAAGATGCTCTGTTGGAGAGTCGATGTAACCTTGAAGGGCCAAAAGGCCTTCTTCTATACTGTAGGGATTCTATGATCTACCTTTCACTATCTGGCTAACATAAAGACTGTTGGTGTCAAAGTAATATTGTCGGGCGCCATGGTGGCACAGTGGTTAGCACTGCTGTGTCTCACAGTGCCAGGGACCCGGGTTTAATTCCCGGCTTGGGTCACTGTCTATGTGGAGTTTGCATATTCTCCCCATGTCTGTGTGGGTTTCCTCTGGATGCTCGTGTTTGCTCCCACAATCTGAACGATGTGCTAGTTAGGTGCACTGGCCATGCTAAATTCTCCCTCAGTGTACCCGAACAGGCACCGGAGTGTGGCGACTAGGGGATTTTCACAGTAATTTCATTGCAGTGTTAATGTAAGCCTAATGTGACTAATAAATTAATTTTATTCCCGCAGTAAAAATCAATACGGTTAGGCAAGGAGTGAGAAGACGGTCAAAATTTTATTTATATTCCATATGATAGATTCCAGAAATCCTTCCTTAAAATAATACATATGGAGATCTCCAGAGCGACAGTCAGTTAAAGAATTTCTTCACCTGAATAGCAAGGAGTCTGATCTGTTTATTTTATTATGGGCAGGGTTTGAATTCCAGAGTAGTATAATCAGGGTGAAAATTGCTGAAGAGTGAAAAAGGCTGCACTGACAGGCTGTGTGCCAGAGTTTTACTCAGAGGCCACGGCCTTGCCCCCTCCACCTGACACAGGCTGAAAAGTTGTGGACAAGTCTGCCTCTGCTTGGCTGGATTACCATGCAGTGATTTAATGGCTGCCAAGCTGTTACTTGGCGTAAGGCAGGACTTCTACCCCACCCCTGAGGAATTCCCACCTCCCAGCTGACAGCCAATTAAAGAAGTGACGCTCACTATTCCCAGCAGTGCTACCAGGAGTGGCGGCATCTTCTAGGACTACAAGCACTCTTCGTGCAATGGACCTGGAATTAAAAGTGAGTCTGGGGTTTTGCAAGGTCCCAGTGAGAGAAGCGGGGATTGGGTTCACCAGGACAAGAGGGGCCACCCCAGGTTGAGGGACTATGTTTGTGGGGAGGGGTTGGCAGTGCTCAGATCGGCCCAGAGTGTCTGGACTGAAGGTTCTGTCTCCACCCAAACCTAGCGAGGGATTGCCAGAGAAAATTGACTCTGGCATCCTCCATTGTGGTTAAAATCACAGCAGGAACACAAAGAAATGCCATTAATTGTGCTTTAATTAGGTGCAATGCTGGCAACAGCCACTATTTTTTGCTGGCACTCCTAACTTCCAATTGATTGGCCGCTCTCGGCATGTGGGACTTACGTCACTCGGGACATCAATCATGGGGAAGGTCCGACACGGTCACTTACTTTATAAAAACAGAAAATGTTGGATAAACTCAGCAGGTTTGGCAGCATCAGTGGAGAGAGAAACACAGTTAACTTCTCTCCACAAATGCTGCCAGACCTGCTGAGTTTATTTGGCATTTTCTATTGTTGTTTCCGGTTTCCACCATCCGCAGTATTTTGTTTCTTTGTGAATGGTCACTTAAGTTTTTGAAGGGCATTTGATACCATCAGGCCTCTGCTGTTGGACTAACAGGGATTCTCCACCAGTTCTTTGACCAACGGGTCCATTGTGCCAACTGAATCCAGCCCAAAAATACATGAAACTATTTTCTAATTATGTTGGTGTACAGGAGGCAGTTTCTTCGTAAATTAGAAAAAATTAAGATCTTAAATAGCACTTATTATTGTGTGTGCCTTAAAGAACAAACTTACTAGAAGGTCTTGAAGGTCTGCAAACAACGCATTTAGTGGAATTTCCCAATGAAGATTAATGCACTTGTGATTGTGGCTAGTTTTCTGAGCAGTACTGACTTTTCATATTCATTCTTTAAACCAGCACAAAAGGAAACTTGATTCGCATGTAAAATTCTGTGATCATTTGTGCAGCTTACGCATTTTTCAGGTTAATTGCACCAGTAAGACCACAGAACCAGGCGGAAACTCCACCTCATTATGTGTGCACCCTATTTCAGACATGTTTTGTCACACTGCTCTTCCTTACTTGCTCTCCTCTTTCGCTCCTTTCTTGTTCCCCTGCAAAAGGAGTCATTTCCAAGAGAGCTTCCCTGCTGTAAAATACAGGAACTTGGTATTTTAAAAATGATCTTCAACACTACCTTTGATTTCACAGTTACACAATTAAATGGCAGAAGTAGACATTTTAATGGCAGTAAGCCAGCAGAAGTGCTTAACAGCAAGATGCATAATTACTGCATTTATAGCTCCTCGACTTTAGAGTGACATTTAAAAAAAATACAAATTAACAAGCATCATACAAATGATGCTGAAGTGGTCAGCAATCTTATTGAAATTCCTGTTCATTTTTACTGCACAATTAAGAATGATTGAGGCACTCGTCTGAACATTAATCGTATGATTAGCCCAGCCTTAATAGTTGGAGCACTTAGTTGCATGCTGCCCTCTACCTTCCTGCTGCTGGTCATACTGACCACCCGAACATACAAATCCTGTTAACATCACTCTTCCTAATATAAGTGATGAGGAGTGTATCTTTAAAGTTCATCTTAGTCTGTCTCAGTGCGCAATTCAATGTGGTCCTCTTTGACTTTAGTTGTCAAACACAAATATTTTTGATATGTAATCAATGCTTGTATAACTAAAAAGTGCTAATTTTAACTGGAAATGTTAGTCACATTTTTGGAATAGGTGCACATAATTTAGCAAGATTTGGGTGAAGGAAAATTAGTTTTATTACTTGAAGGGGACAGCAGGACTACTTGCAAACAAAAATTATTTTTACTTAAGCCTAATTATAACATTGAAAGTGGAAGCGTGTCATGTGGCTGTGCAAAGAGCTTTTATTTTTATATAAAAAGACATTAAAGAGTCACAGCCGTGGTCATACAAGATCAAATTAGGTTTGACTGCAATTCTTATTTCAAAGCTTTTGTAACATCTTCAGAGAGCAAGATGAGTGAATTGACAAGATTTTTTTAAAGATTTAAATAAAGTCATTTCCAGCTGACTATGGTTATCATACTTTGCAATATATGGAACAAATGATGGAGGCTGACAATGTGAGCAATTGGAAGAGGCTGTTCCAGTAGAGTTTGATGCATATTAGAGAGCAGTTTTTTCTTGTTTCAAAGCTCAGCTGAACTGCAATAGCCTCTTTAATTCCTGTACATTTTTAATTACTAATTATATTTGGAGGATACCCATTTAGCTTCATACATTTTTCTCCACTAGCCAGAAATTCACTGTTTCAAGTACCAAAGAAAATGGTAATATAGCAAAAACACAACTTAACATTGTGATGGAATAAAACAAATGCATATAGAATTATAAAATGATACAGCATGGAAAAGGTCCATATAGCCCACCATGTCCATTCTGGCTCTTTGAAAGAGGATTCTATATAACCAATTAGTTATACTCCCCTGCTCTTCTCTCTTTACTCTCCCCACCTTTTTTATTATTTTTCCAATTTCCTTTCAAATGTTATTATATCTTCATTTCTCTTTCAGGCACTGCACTCTAGACCATAACAACTTGCTACTTAAAAAATGGTTTGGCATGTTATTGACAACTCTTTTGCCAATTGCTTTACAATTATTTCCTTTGGTTACTGCTCCTACTGCAACTGGGAACAGTTTCTCCTTATTTACTCCATCAAGCCTTACAAGCTGTTGAACGGCTTCTGTTAAATTTCCCATTGGCTATCTCTGTTCCAAGAACAATAAACTCTAGTCACTCCACATAACTGAAGTCCTTAATTTCATTACCATTCTAGTAAATCTCCTTTGCATACTTGTTGAAACATTTTTCCTGAATTGCAATGCCCAGAATTGGACGCAGTTCTCCAGCTGGGGTCCAGTGGCATTTTTGAACGGTTTAGCTAATTTCCAGGCTTTTGTATTCCACGCCGCGATTTATAAAGTAGAGGATCATGCATACCTTTTTCACAGCCTTCTCAATCTACCCTGTCACCTTCCTGGACGTGTTGGATCTCCACTTTTAGTAATTTAGATACAGAATCCTCTTCTGGATGTGGATTGGTTATTTGGGTCCATGATTAGGATATTCATATACAACCAATGTTCCTTGCAATTCACTTCCACCCTGGAAACATGTATTGTCATAATCAATGATACAAGAAAGAATAGAAGAAAAGCTACACATTTTTATGCCACATACTTTGATAACTCAGACATTACAAGTTTAATGATTAGGATATTGCCATGTTTTCTTCCATTGGTTTAGCCATATAAGGACATCTTTCCCTTCCCACTGAGATTGCCTTTTGGTTTTGATCAGCCTCTGCTTTCAACCAGTCTGCTGTATTAACAATTCTATTCAATCCAAATTGTTCTGTCCAATTCAACAGTATTGCTGCAATCGACAAGTATCTGTGTAATTAGCAAGTATAGCACCCATCCCATTCATAGATAACAAACACTACACTAAACTTGTAGCCCATCCATTAACGTTTTCTTTACAATATATAAGGATGATTGAAGTGTTATGGTCATGGCTCTTAATTTTCCACAGTATCTTAAAATATATCCCGTCCATATCAGTTGACTTTCATACAGTGAGCCCTGCCACCTTTTGAGTGTCTCTTCAATTTGTATTCTATCTAATTTCTCTACCACTCCTTCCTTTATTGGGGCATTGCCATTATAAGAACATAATAAGAACATAAGAAATAGGAGCAGGAGTAGGCCATCTAGCCCTTCGAGCCTGCCCCGCCATTCAATAAGATCATGGCTGATCTGTTGTGGCTCAGTTCCACTTTCCCGCCCTCTCCCCATAACCCTTAATCCCCTCTCTTATCAAGAACCCATCAACCCGCTTCTTAAAAATATTTAGCGAGGCAGCCTCCACCACTTCAACGGGCAGAAGGCAGCTACAAAGTAATGATTCTGTATCTCAAGTTTTCTGTCTCTATGTAATGATTTCCTTTTCAATTCCTAATTGACGCCACCTTTCCTCTGACTACATTTTTTAAATTTATACGCTTATACAAGGCTTTTGGGTTTCCTTTGATGTTATCTGTGAATCTACTCTCATACATTCTCTTTACACCTCCTTTTTCCCTTTTCTGTTCTGCCCCATACTTTTTGCTGGAATTTTACCATACTGCCCACGACGGGAATCAGAGCGGGTGGGGGCGAACCATGGAAAGGTCCGTTGACCTCGGGCAGGGATTTTGTGGTTTCGGGACAAGCGAGGCCATAAAATACCACCCAAAGCCTGCACTGGGTTATAAAGCCAACAGCTTAATGTGATCCTAAATTAATTTTCTATAAACTCGTAATTTCTGAGTTATAAAAGTATTTGACATAGAAATAAATGAAGGAGGTGTATCTTTTTACCGTAATTCTTTCTTGTGTCATTGATTAGGGCGATTTATATGTTTCCAGGGTGAATGTGAATTGCAAGAAAGATAGGGTTCACTGCCCTTGACTACAGTACCTGGTTACTCTCAGTAACAGAGCCAGAAGGCAGGGTCAAAGGCCAAAATCAGCAGAACATGGACTAGGAGCAAGCCACTTAGTCGCTCCTAGCCTGTTCTACCATTCAATGGGTGGAATTTTATGTAGTTTGGCAGTGGGTAGGAAGTCAATGCGGATGTCAGTGGCACGCTGATCTCTACCCCCACCTTTGAAAGATGGTGTAGAATACATGCCCAGTGGAGATCCAGCCAACAACATCAGGAGGTGGTGGGCAGCCCATCCAATCAGAAAGTAAAGGTGGGACATTGAGGGAGATGGGGCTGGTTGTGCCCAGGAGGAGATCATGGGCACCCATTTAAAAGGAGCCCTGACACAGGAATGTGACGGCTGCAGAAAAGAATAATTGGAAGCCTGCATATTTTGTGGTCAAAATTTCTTATAAACCAGTGTAGGAGCTATGAGCTTGTTTATTTGCACATTCTACTCATGCCTGCATGGGTTTCCTCTGGGTGCTCAGGTTTCCTCCCACCAAGATGTGTAGGTTAGGTGGATTGACCACTCTAAATTAGCCATTAGTGTTCCGAGATATGTAGGTTAGATGGATTAGTCATAGGAAATGTGTGGGGTTATAGGGATAGGGTGCGAAGTGGGCCTGGGTAAGATGCTCTGTCAGAGAGTCGGTGCAGGTTCGATGGGCTGAATGGCCTTTTCTGCACGTTAGGGATTCTATGCTTATCCTGGCATCAGAATCTCGGCTTGACCAAACCGATGGTCTACTAATGGTGGACCTGGCTTCGTTTCTCGGCTCTGTCATTGGATTTTGTGCTGGGCTCAACAGCCATTCCATCAGTGGGTATCCTTTGTCTCCAAGCAGCCATCCAACCAAAGTGCCCGGGCTGGTAAACATCCCCAGCACCTGAGGATGTATGTGGTGCGCTTGCTTTCTGGTAATCATGCATATATCTGTAATATTCTTTGATTGTGGTCACACATAATCTTCACCATTATGGAATTGTATCCCTTGTGGTTGATGAAAGCTCCTAGCTGCCCTGCTGGTGATTTGGCAGTTACATGGATGCAATCAATGACCCCTTTTACCCCATGGGAAACCAGCCAAGGTTGCAAAGCCTTTGGTTCATTCCACATGACTGTTGCTATCTGTTGTAAAGGAAATCTGTTAATGTGCATGCCTATCCAGTCATCAGTGAAAACCTTTATGCAATAATGTGCTGCAGGCTGTGTGATCCCACTCAGGTCTCCGCAGGCAGCTGGGAATGAGTCAGAGGTGAAGGAGTTCAAGACGACTGTCACATTTAAGCCACAGGCATCAGGTGGCCACCTACATAATTGGGGATGATCATAGCATGCCAAAGAGGGGTGTGACCTTCTCTCCTGAAAGGCAAAGTCTCCAGGGATACAATCATTCTGTCATTCGCACATAGGACACTCGCTCTCTGGAATCTCGGTTCGCAGGATATGTGCCTTTGCCTACGTCTGCGTACTTTGTTGCAGCCTCCCCTCCGCAGACCCCCACTCCTCCACAGCTTGTTCACCTTGCAGCGACTCAGGTGACTCCTGCCTCCAGCCAGCTGACTTCCACTTTCTCCATTTCCTCCTCCTCACCAGAGGAGGCGCCTCCCACAGAAAGCATGATGCTCACAGGGGACACCAACAAATGAGTCAGTGCCCAAATTTGACTACAGCACCAACCTTTCCGACCCTCCCCTATGGAATATCCCCGAATCTAATCGTAGGTGTATGCAAAGCAAAATGTTCCCAAATAAGTAACTCTCAGCAGCCTCTCATTATAAAGTCAGGCATGCTCCAACCTTTATGTCCAACCTTCCGTAAGACCATAAGATATAAGAGCAGAATTAAACAATTCAGCCCATTGAGTCTGTTCTGCTATTCAGTCATGGTTGATAAGTTTGCCAACCCAATTCTCCTGCCTTTCTCCCATAACCTTTGATCCCCTTACCATGTCACGAACCTACCTATCTCTGTCTTAAATATACTCAATGACCTAGCCTTCCATCACTGTAAAAGAAAATGTGATTTCCAAAAGCTGTTTTCCATGCACCCACTGTATCCTAGCATGGCTAATGTTTTATGGCAGTCAACTAGGCTGTCAAGTACCTAAAAGTAAAGTTAAAGTTTATTTATTAGTCACAAGTAAAGCATCAACATTACAATGAAGTTGTTGTGAAATTCACCAAGTTGCCACAGTCCAGCGCCTGTTCAGGTCGATGCATCTAACCAGCACGTCTTTCAGAGTGCAGGAGGGCACCAGAGCACTTGGAGTAAACCTCCACAGACACGGGGCGCAGATCCAAACTCCTTACAGAGAGTGACCCAAGCCGGGAATCAAACCCAGGTCCCTGGCGCTGTGAAGGAGCAGTGCTAACCACTGTGCTACTGTACCACCCCAAATGAGAGCACTCTATTAGAGTTTAAGAATTGGCTCTGACAAAGAGCCATTCAGGCTCAAAACATTGACTCTATTCTCGCTCCATAGATACTGTCAGACCTGCTGAGATAATCCAGCATTTTCTGTTTTTATTTAAGAATTAATTTCAAAGTGATGGGTAGACTGTTAATTTCAGAGCCCACCTGTCAACTGTATTATTACAGACTGACATCATCACACCAGATTTAACACTTCTGCAAGACAACCAAAGTCCCAATTTGGCCACATAAAATTCCATTCAATGAGATCATGGCTAATCTGTAACCTTACTCCATAGATGCTGTCAGACCTGCTGAGATAATCCAGCATTTTCTGTTTATATTTAAGAATTAATTTCAAAGTGTTGGGTAGACTGCTAATTTCAGAGCCCACCTTTGCTCCATAACCTGATAAGGCCTTTGCATCACAAAAACCTATTAATCATGGGTTAAAAATGTATAATTGGCCTAATAGCAGCTGCTTGTGGAAGAGAATTTCAGAGTTTCAGCCTATGGAGTGGTGCAGTGGCAGAGTGGTTAGTATTGCTGCCTCATGGAGCCGGGGACTTGGGTTCAATTCTGTCTTTGGTTGACTGTGTGGAGGTTGCACGTTCTTGTGTCTGCGTGGGTTTCCTCTGGATGCTTCTATTTCTTCTTATACTCCAAAGACGTGCAGGATAGGTTGCTTGGCCATGGAAAATTGCCCCTTAGTGGGAGGGGGACTAGCAGGGTTGATATGTGTGGCCATGAGGATAGGGTCTGGGTGAGATTGTGATCAGTAGAGGTGCAATGGGCCAAATGGCCTCCTTCTGCACTATAGGGATTCCATGAATTCCACCATCCATTGGGCCTGATTTTACCATATTGATTCTAAGTGCTGAATCTGGGCGCAATTGAGATCTGACTTGGAAATCTGTTCTCAGGCACCCCCATACCCACTCAGCCTGAAAAAAAATGTGTGTCTGAATCATGCTATGGGTGGGGCTTATTGTGCCCAAAATGCTGCTGCTCTAATTGGAGTTTTGAACTGCGCGTGTTCAGTGAAAAAAAATTGAAAAAATGCGCCCCTGTCACACCGCTCCCCAGCTGCAAAAAGTGGATAAAGTGACTCAGGAGCAATGGCACCCACGGACATCACCCTACCCCCACAACATAACTATCCCCCTTATTTCCTGCCCCCCCCCCCCCCGCCCTCCCCCCCACTATCCAAACTGGTTGTGACCCTCTGCCACCCTTGCCCAAAACTGATCGTTGGCAGAGTAGCAGCAATCCCCTCCTTCCCCCCCACTGATCACCCGCAGAGTGGCAATGAACCCCTCCTTCCCCCCTACTGATCACCCGCAGAGTGGCAATGAACCCCTCCTTCCCCCCCACTGATCACCCGCAGAGTGGCAGCATTCCCCTCTTTCCACCCCCCCCTCCTCGATCGTCCTCTTCCCTCCCCAGTCCCTGAGAACATCTGGCCTCCCTGCCCACCCCTCCACCAGAGAATGATCGGGCTTCTCTCCTCCCTCCGTCCCACCAGAGATACATCTGACCTGCCTCCCTTCTCCCCCCCTCCACCAGAGAATGATTAGGCCTCCTTCCTCCTCCCTCCAGCCCCTCAGCAGAGAACCATCTGGCCTTCCCCCCACTGCCGCCCACCAGAGGATGATCTGGCCTCTGTCCTCCCCTCCCCACCAGAGAATAAACTAGCCCGCCTCCACCCACCCCCCTTCCCGCCACCATCACCAATCTGCATCAGAGAGCCATTGGAAACTCTGAACTTACCTCTGCCAAGGCTGGAGAGGCTGAAACAGACCTTTGCCAAGCATGTCCACTTCGCGCCAAATCTGGATAAGAGAACACGATGGTAAAAGGGGAAATGCCAATAAGATTGGGTGTCCACTCATTAAGTCAATTTAAATGCATGCAAATGTATTTAAATTGACATTGTGTCGGTTTTTGGTGTGGTTCGGATCACAGCCATTTTCGGGCCTTGATAAAGTGGGCATCTGTGTGGACATGGGTGCGGATCATGCTAATCGCCTCACTCCCGACTTTACCAAGTTTTCGTGCCCGAAAGCAGGTGCAATGCAATGGTAAAATTGGACCTATTGTGTGTAGAAGGACTTCCTAATTTTTAGACAATGCCCCCTCTTCCTAGTCTCTCCAGCCAGTGGAAATAATTTCAATCTAATATCAACTGTTCCCCTTAATTGCTTGAAAGCTTTGATCAAATCAACCTTTAGCTTTCTAAATTCCAGGGAATACAAGCAATTTGTGCAATTGCCCTTCATAACTTAACTATTCGAACCCATATCATTCCAGTAATACAAAAGCAACATTTTGCAGATGATGGAAATCTGAAGTAAAAACAGGAAATGCGGGAAATGCCCAGCATATCCGGCGGAGAGATTCAGAGAGTGGGATTTTCTGTGCAATCTGCCCTGTTTTTGGTGGCGGTGGCTCATCACTGGCCAGTGGTGGCATCTTCTGGTCCCACTGTTGTCAATGGAGTTTCCCACTGAATGTACCCTTCACCACCAGAAATCTTACAGCGGGGATACGCCATCAGCAGGACTGGAAGATCCCCATAGCACAAATGGCCACAAAATTCCACCCAGAGCTAATAGGGGTGATTCCCCCAAATTTTCTGACAGGTCCAGTCAGGAGAATCGCGCGTCGGCCATTTTGTTCTTGACGTATGTGTTTGTCTCCCAGAGCCGGAGAACAGTCGCAGTCAAGGCCGCGCTGGAGACTGACAGGAAGGGAGGTAATTCATTTAAATCTCTTTTTAATGCATTTTAAATCTATTTTGCATGTGATTATTGGCCCAGCATGGAACTTGTCGGCCCGATTGAATCTCCCACCCCGCCAGGAATACTTCATTCAGGCGGGTTTAGAGTAGCTCCCCACATTCAGGGAACTAGCAGGAGACCTCGCCGGAGTGAACGGGGAGCAATCCAGGTGGTTGGGCGGAGGGAGTGTGGTGTCCCCTGGGCATGGGCAAAGTGCCCATGCCCAGGGGGCACCTTGGGACTGCTCACTGGGCATTGGGCAGTGTCAAGGGAGGCGAGGCCTATTGTGGATGAGGCCTACAGGCAATCATTGGGGGTGGGGGTCTTGCTGCCACTTTGCATGGGAATCTGTTTGGACTGGAGGGATGCCAGTGATAGGGGCAGGCTGGCAGGGGTGGTGGGGGTTTGCCGTGGGGAGAGGGGGGGTTGCCTCCTGGGGGGTGTGGGGGGGGGGGGAGTCTGACCCTGGGCAGAGGTCAGCGGGATGGAGTCTGCCATTGCTGAGGAGGGGGGGTGGGCTGGACATCGAGGCTTTCTGGGGCGGGAGTGGGATCAGGCCTGGCCCGAGAATTGGTATGGGAGCCGCAATTGTGCTATGGGGGGAAAACTGGAGAGGCAGCACTCTGGTGGTCCTGGGCTGGCCAGCAAACGGGGAGACTGACAGATCAGGGCCACTGCACACGTGCAGAGTTACAGAACTGTCAAACTCCAGCGCGAATAGGCCACCCCCTGTGCTTTTAATGAGATTCATTATTGAGACCCCTGCATTGCACAGAGTGCGGGAGATTCAGGTCTCAAGTTGCACTGAAAAAGCAGTCATGATCTGAACCACCAATTCAGCATTTTTGGGAGAATGCCCCCCCCCCGCCACCTCCCCCCCCCAGGGTTTCAGGTCATCAGAACAGAATAGATAGGCAGCAATGTGATTGGTTTTAAGCGAGTGGAGGGTGCCGGAAGGGGCAGAAAAATATCAGGGAGAGTCTATGAAAGGATAGAGGAAAGAGGAGGTTTAGTGGTAAAAATTATTGTATGGTACAAAAGCCAAAGAGAGTGATAATGGGTATAATAAAGAAACAGAATCTCTTCAAGAATGTATGCTTTTTTTAAAAAAAATGGAAGTACATTGAATTACTGGAAATCTTCCTAAGTTTATTTTTAAATAAAGAGGTACAAGTTGACATTGGTCTGTGAGCAAGCAGCTTTTTCGAAGAAATCCCATAATTTCAGCTAAGTGACCAGCGAGACGGCTAGGGAAATAGGAGTTATTTTGTTTACTTGAGAGTCAAAATTTAAAAAAAAGAAACTGCTGTTCTGTGGACAGCACAAGGACAGTAGGCTTCTGCTGATTGGCTGAAACATTTGGTCAGGGAGAAGTTCTAGCTGAAAATGTTTTTAAAACTTGGTCTTGGGAGCAAACAGTGAAGGAAGATTGCCCCTCTCTCTCTCCCTCTCGCTCCCCCTCTCTCTCACACACTCCTCTTTTCCTGTGTTGCCTGCAATCAGAGAATTCTAATCTCAGTATGACTCACCTGTATCAGAAACCTGCAAAGCTGTGAAAAGTGAGAGTTAGCAATGATTCACCAAAGATCCTTTGTAATGGACTTCCAGGCAATTGCATGCAAGCAATCAAATCAACGGCAAAAGACCATTTCAAACTTTATCCTTTACACCAATCTCAGAGACCTTATTTGTCTAGTCTTTTGTTTTATTTGTCTGTGTGTGTGTGTGTATGTTTGTATACGTGTGTGTGTATGTCTGTACGTGTGTGTGTATGTTTGTGTGTGTGTGTATGTGTATGTTTGTATGTGTGTGTATGTTTGTATGTGTGTGTGTATGTTTGTGTCTGTGTGTATGTTTGTATGTGTGTATGTGTATGTTTGTATGTGTGTGTATGTTTGTATATGTGTGTGTGTATGTTTGTATATATGTGTGTGTCTGCATGTTTGTGTGTGTGTGTATGTTTGTATATATGTGTGTGTCTGCATGTTTGTATGTGTGTAAGTGTGTGTGTGTATGTTTGTATATGTGTCGGTGTGTGTGTCTGTGCGTGCTTGTGTTTGCATGTCCTGGCTAAGACTCTTTTATTCAGGGTTTAAAGGTAGTGAAAATAAACAACTGGCCATTTTGTTGAGGGGATTAAACATTTATACTTATGGGGGTAAAGAAAGTGCATTCCTCCCAGTCTTAACAAGAAGGTCTGTCCATATGTGGTGTGAATAGCTACATAGCAGCAATCTGAATACACCATGAAGGGATAAAGAAAGAAATCAAACAAGACCAAGCTGGCAAGATCAAACTGGCGGCAGAGGTTACGAACTGAATTCAATGCCAAGTCCAGAAGATCGTAGAGGGCCAATTTGAAAGATAAGGTGCTATTCCTCAAGCTTGTGTTGTGCTTCATGTGTTGTAGGTCATCACAATCACAGAATTGTTACAATGCAGAAGGAGGCCATTCAGCCCATCATGTTTGCACTGGCTCATGGATAGAAAAATCAAAGTGGCAGAAAGGTGACACAGGAAGACATGACACAGGAAGCTCATGGTCATTCGCTGATCAAATGGAAGTGTTCAGTCTCCGCATTGTTGAGGGTACTGTAATTGTGAGCAGTATTTAAGTTATACTAACATGAAGCAAATACAATGAATTGCCCTTTAATTTGGAAGGTGTGTTGGAGCCTTGGATGATCAGAAGAAAGAAGGTATAGGGACAAGTGGTGTATCTTCTGTGGTTGAATGAAAGGGGCTGTTGTGAGTGACTAAGGAGTGGACCAATTTGTCATGGAGGGAGCAGAATGTTAAAGGGGAGGGCAGGGGAAGATGGGTTTAATGATGGCATCATGTTGCAAGTGGCAGATATGGCACAGCATAATCTGTTGAATACGGAGGCTGAGGGATGGAAAGCATGGAGAAAGAGAACTCGTTGTGCTTCTGGAAGAGAGGAGAGGTTTGGAGAGCAGAAATGAATGAAATAGATTGGACACAGTACACCCTGTCAACATGCTATGGGTGGGTATCCTCAGTTGAGGCGAAAAGATGACATATTAGAAGTGCCAACATGGATGGTCTGAATAGATGTGATCGGGAGAGAGAAACTTGGTGAATGGAATACGTCCTTGTAGCTAGCAAGATGTGAGGAAGTATGGTCGAGGTAGCTATGGATGTCCATGGGTTTATACTGCTTATTAGTTGATAACCTATGCCCAGAGATGAAGAGTGAGAAGTTGAGGAAAGGAAGAGTCAGAGATGGGCAATGTGAAGTTGAAAAGCATCAAAATTGGAAACAAAGCTGGTGAAATTTTCCAGTTCATGATGAGAGCAGGAAGATGCACCATTACATCAATGTACTGGAAAAGGAAATGAGGATGGGGGTCTGGGTATGACTGGAATATGGAATGCTCCACATGTCCCATAAAAAGAGAACACATACGTATGTATCAATATCAATACCTTTTAGTTGAAATGAGTGAGTTAAGTTGAATGAGAAGTTGTAAGGACAGGTTTTGCCAGTCGGAGGAACGTAGTGATGGATAGGGACTATGTAGTAGTGCAAACCCAGGGAATTGGGCTCCAACAGGAGAGGAATGAATGGAAAGTGTTAAACTGAGAGCACTGTAGTATCTGCACTCACTGCAGGCAATCACATGACAAATTACAAATAGCTACATTTCGGACGGCACTAATACACAGCAACAAAAAGAGAATTGATATCACTTATCAAGGCTCCAAAAAGTCTTGAGAAGCCATTGTGCCTTTAGAGAACTTACCAAGTATCAGGGAGATGGGACAATTAACACCATCAAAATCAGTTTGACAAAGCCAATGCTTTGATATTGTAAACAAGTAGACAGAATATTACTTACGTGGCGAAAAACTGCAGCAGGCGATTGTGCAGAGGGACCTCGGGGTCCTTGTGCATGAGTCGCAAACACTCAGCCTGCAGGTGCAGCAGGTGGTCAGGAAGGCAAATGGGATGCTGGCCTTCATAGCGAGGGGAATTGAATATAAAAGTAGGGAGGTCTTGCTGCAGCTGTATAGGGCACTGGTGAGGCCGCAGCTGGAGTACTGTGTGCAGTTTTGGTCGCCGCACTTACGCAAGGATATTTTGGCCTTGGAGGGAGTGCAGAGGAGGTTTACTAGGCTGATGCCGGAGTTGAGGGGGTTGAGCTATGAGGAGAGGCTGAATAAACTAGGCTTGTATTCATTAGAGTTTAGAAGAATGAGGGGAGATCTCATTGAGACATATAAGATGATGAATGGGATGGATAGGATAGAGGTGGAGAGACTCTTCCCGCTCAGAAAGGACAGTAGGACTAGGGGACACAGCCTCAAGATAAAGGGGGGGCAGTTTAGAACGGAGTTGAGGAGGAACTTCTTCACTCAAAGGGTGGTGAATCTCTGGAATTCTCTGCCCGTTGAAGTGGTGGAGGCTGCCTCGCTAAATATTTTTAAGATGCGGGTTGATGGGTTTTTGATAAGCAAGGGGATTAAGGGTTATGGGGAGAGGGCAGGAATGTGGAACTGAGCCACGACAGATCAGCCATGATCTTATTGAATGGCGGGGCAGGCTCGAAGGGCTAGATGGCCTACTCCTGCTCCTATTTCTTATGTTCTTATGTCCAGAAAACAATTAAAGCTAAAGCACATAGGACAATGGATCAATATGATATGATCAAAAACAGAACTGTAACCAATTTAACCTAACAATCTGATGATGTAATTAAAATGTAGCACTTCTTATCATGAAAAAATATAAGAATATGTAAGAACCTATGATTAGCAGAGTAGCTCAAGAACAAACTGTAGTTACAGCCACAGTTTCTGCTCTCCTTCATGGATGTTGAATAAAGCAGTTTTTGTTGAAGTTTTACATAGCCTTGAAAGACTCAGTCTGTTCATTCCCTGCTACGGACTGGTTGGGCCTCTGTTCAACAAAGAAGCCAGGAGCTCTGATCAATAAATAAATCAAGGATTATGGGGATATAGAGAGAATCTGGATATGAGGGTTATCACTTCTAATCAGTCTTGATCTCATTGAATGGCGGAGCAGGCTTGATGGGCTGAATGGTCTACTTCTGCTCATATGTCTTATGCCCTAGTGAAAAATAGCGGTGCAGAGAGAATGGACATCCATGGTAAAGTGAAAATGGTTGGGGATAGGAAACTGTTGAAGTGATGAAGAATGGATGCAGGTAAGGGGAGACTTCACAAGAGGAGAACCAATTAGAGTCAATGTAGAAGAAATAAGTTAAATGGAGAAGGAATGGGCTGAAAGATGGGTTGACTTGTGCAGTCATGTTTATGGTTTTGTGAAGGAGGTAGAACAGAACTGTTCAGACTTGATTGACTATGAGGCTTGAGTCTCTGGAGGGAAGATCTCCGGAAGGAATGAGGTCAGTGACAGTCCTGGATACAATGGTAGTGGAGACAAAGTGAGAGAAAATGTCACAAAATTGGTATTCAGCCTCTGCAAAGTAGAGGCCAGTATGCCAGATAGCAACACTCTTAACAGCAGGTTTAGTGACAATGTGAGAATTGAACCTGAGAGAACATAGTACCACAAGTTCAGAAGAAGTTGATGTGAATGTGGAGAGACCAGAAATTGAGGCAGCCACTGTTACAACAGTTTTTGATGATAAGACTCCAGGACCAATGCATTTTTTCTAAGGTGGGGTGACCAGAGTACTCCACAATCACAGTAGCCCAAGTGTGGTCAAGTAAGGATTTTGTATGTTGAAGCAGGACTTCTACCTGCCTTGTATTCCAGTCCTCTGGACGTGAAAACCAGCATTCCATTAGCCTTCTAGATTATATTCTGCAACTGTTCTTGACATTTTAATGATCTATGCAGCTGGATTATGAACCCCAAGTCTCTCGGGACCCCCACTGTTCTCACTATCTAGAAAGTACCAATTAGTTAACTCTTCAAAAAATTCAATCAGGTTTGTCAGGCATGACATAGCCTTTAGATATCCATGCTGGCTCCCTCTAATCAGCTGAAAATTTTCAAGGCATTTAGTTGCCCCATCCTTAATTGAAGACTCCAACAATTTCTTGACCACAGACGTTGGGTTAATTGGAAATGTACAATTCTGAAAGGTCTAGCTTCAGAAATTTCAGCAACTTTTAATATGTCTCAGGGATAAAACATTTATTTTTGTCATCTTATTTAGCCCCTACCTACTGCTCAGTGAAATCCAAAATCCTGACTCAATCTCAGTGTGGCAACCACATAAAAGATATTCCTTAAAGTAGTCAGTCTGCTAAGAGTTTATACGTGTGTTTGTAGTCCTCTTTTAATTTGCAAGTGATTCATTTTAAAAATAACACAGCAACCAAGGTTTATTCTTAAACAGGATAAAAGTTAGTTTATTAGAAACTACTGCTGAAAGTTACTTAAGTAAAAGTGATGAAATTATTAATTAAAGTACAGATCATTCTTGTTCTCTGGTTAAGGGAAAAACAACTTGTTTATTCATAGGTAAAGACTATATAGAGACTTGCAGCTGCTCCCAAGAAGGTTCTAGAACAGAAACCCCAGCTCACCAGGGTGATCCCCCACCCTGTTCCCTGGGTCTCTGCAGGTAGATCCTTAAAAGGACAATCGTCATACAAAGATTAAAATGCAGACTATTATGAAAGGCAACTTACCTTCTCATTAAGAGCAGAGTTTGGGAACTCCAAGTCCTGACAGAATTCAGAGTTTCCATGCATGCGCAGAGTGTCACCCATCCACAAACATTCAGTTCCTCCACCAATGATACACAGTAGCAGCAATGTGAACCGCCTGCAAGATGCACTGCAGGAACTCACCAATGCTCCTGAGACAGCACCTTCCAAACCCATGATCACCGCCATGTAACAGAGTGAAGGCAACAAGTACATCGGAAAACCAGCACCTGGAAGCTCCCCTTCAAGGCACTCACCATCCTAACTTGGAAATATATTGGCATTCCTTCATTGTCGCTGGTTCAAAATCCTGGAACTTCCTTCCTACAGCACTGTGGGTGTGTTTACATCACATGGGCTGCAGCAATTCATGATGGCGATTCACCACTATCTTCTCAAGATGGATCCTAAATGCTGGTCCAGCCAGCGCGTCCACTTCCCACGAATGAATTTATAAAAACATGTACAGTTCTGTATTTTAAGTTCTTTGGGCCCAGTACAAACTCACCTGCCCAAAAAGGGAAAACAACAAGAAAACATGCGTCTAGTATCCAGGAACAGAGCACCATTCTAGGCAAGTCTCCCAAGTAAGGGGCAGGGAGAGGTTCCAAGAGTTGAGTTCCAGACAGGGAACAGGGACATGAAGACGTCCCAGTTAAGTTTTAAAAAGTAGAGCAGAAAAAGAGGCACCAATCAGAGAAAAAGCTGTAGTTGGCAGCCTTTAAGTGAAGAGTGTGCAAGAGAAATCCTGGAAATTGAAGGGGCAGCAGATGATTCTGTGCTGCAAGCCACTGGGGAAAAAGCATCCCTATGGAGCAGAAATGTTCTGCTTGGCACAGCCAGAGAGCTGAGTCGTGCTTGTGAGTAGGTGTTTGAGCGCGTACTCAGGAACCCAGGAATGGAGTGTAAAGAGACAAGAGTGAAACCCTGCGAGGTTGATGCAGTAGTAGTTGGAGAAACTTTTGGGGAGAAATACTAGGTTGGATCTTAGAAGATGACTGGAATCCCTCATGAGCAAAAGAGAGATTCAGTGAGATTGGTTGACTCACAGCATTTACTGATGTCTGTGTAGGGTTTTGAGAAAGCATGCATTTGGTCTTGGTCACATTTGTTTAGTGTGCAGTTGTGTGTTCGACCTCAGTTTGCTTGCAAATTCACATGTACCATATATTAACATTGAAGGCTAGAGAATGTAGTCCGGTGGGAATCTCTGGTGTTCAGGCCAGCGTAGCCAGAAAATCCTACTCAATATATCTGTATCATATGTGGAAATCTGCCTCCTTAGTACATTCCTGTGCTTGGTCAGCACACCACCAAAGCTCAGAGAAACATCGTTGTAAAGATCTGCTCTTTGAATTAGACATAGGACAGACATTCCATTCAGCGTATTTCGTTTAACGTTGCAGGCCGGAATGTGACTGTCATTCATGCTGGCTGGATTTTCCCATCCCGCTGGAGTGAATGGAGATTTGGCTGGATGCCAAATTCTCTAACCTCACTGCACCAGGAGTGTGGTGTGAATGGCCGGTAAAATTGCGCTGGCAGTATCTGACTATCACAAACGTGTATTTATGATATAGATTTTAAGGTCAACTGTTTTAAAAGGACATTTCTGTCTTCAAACCTTTTACATTGTCAGACCTATATCTCTAGAGCTAGCTACAAAGAGTCAATAAAATGCAAGAGACTCATCCAGCGATGTCTATTGAATCTTCTAAAAGCTGCAAAAAAACCTTTAGACTTCTGAAGGAACTGGAGACAGGAAGGGACTTCAAAGGACCAACAGTGTAATTAACTTCTTTGCCTGGTGAAACAATGGCTCCTTGAAAATTAACATTGCAACTTTTATGTGTTTTTGAACTGTCTAAAGGAAGCTGTAAGAAGGTATTTTGAGAGGTGAGGTGCAGAACCCCAAGAAGAACTCTGAGAGGCAATCTCGCAGAGGGTTCTTCGTCAGAGGAGGACAAAGAGAAAAGTATTTCAAAATCAACTGCTGTTTTGCCGGAAGAGTCCAAGCAACCTGTAAGTGTCATAACCACAAAATGAGGAATACAAAAGTTTCTCTCTCCCAAAAAAGCTGCTGACTTGCTGAGTCCACCTGAAAAGGCAAATCTTCAAATTGTTCACTATAGAAGCCATCACAGCTGCTAAACTGAATTTCAAGTTTCAGCCCTTTCACTTCGGAAAGAAGAAATTTAAGCAATAAGCCCATGGTTATATCTCACAGAGACTGATTCGAAACCTTATCTCAAAATATCTTTTTTTTCTATTTTTATTTTATGATCCTAGACCAGACCCAGTTACATTATCTATCTTATTCTCTATCTTATTCTAGACCTTTATATGGTCTACCCCCCACCTGCTAGAAATCCAGTGCTGGGCAGGGTGGGAGAATCCTGCCATTGTCTTTCTGCACCGCCGCACAAAATAATTTCATAAATGCCTACATAGACAGAGAGAAATTTCTTGCATTAACTACCAGTGCTCTCTGGGGATCCAAACATTTCTCCCCTTTACAACTTTAGAAAAGAATAATTGGGCCCCAAGCTCTAATGCATTTCTAACCTTGACCTTGAAGATTATTTATAATGGATAATAAAAAACACATGCCCAAAACTGCCAACAAAGACAATAATGTTCCGGTCTGAATACAGGGCAATGTTTTTATTATTAATGATTGTTAGCATTGATTGCCCATTTCTTGTTGCCCTTGAGACAATTGTAGTGAGCTGTTTTCTTGAACTACTGCAACCTTTGTGGTATAGGTATATCCACAGTGCTAACAGGGAGAGAATCCAGGAAATTTGACCTAGTGAAGGAATGGCAATATGTTTTCAAGTCAGGATGGTGAGTGGCTTGGAAGGGAACCTCCAGGTGGTGGTCTTTCCAGATCAGCTGTCCTTGTCCTTCTAAATGGTAGCGGTTGTGGGTTTGGAAGATGCTGCCTGAGGAATCTTGGTGAGTTCTTACAGTGCATCTTGTAGATGGTACACACTGGAGTCAGTTTAGCTCTGTTGGCTGGACAGCTAGTTAGTGACACAGAGCAATGCTAACAGTGTCGATTCATATTCCCATACTGGCTGAGATTATATATGAAGGCATTACCTTCTCAATCTTGCCCCTCGCCTGAGGTATGGTGACCCTCAGGTTAAATCACCAGTCAGCTCTTCCCTTCAAAGGGGGTCATCTAAGACTATGGTAACTTTACCTTTTAAGTACTACTGCCACTATTCATTGGTGGTGGAGAGACTGAATGTTTGTGGAAAAACAATCAAGCAGGCTGCTTTGTCCTAGTTTGTGTCAAGCTTCTTCATTGCTATCTGAGCTGCACTCATCCATGTGACTAGAGAGTATTCCATCACATTCCTGACTTGTGCCTTATATATAGTGAACAGGCTTTGGAGTGTCAGGAGGTGAGTTACTTGCTGGAAGATTCCCAGCCTCCAACCTGTTTATGTAGCCACCGTATTTATATGGCTGGTCCAATTCAGTTTCTGGCTAATGGTAATCGCAGGATATTGATAGTGGGGGATTCAGTGGTGGTAACGTGATTGAACATCAAGGGCTGATAGTTAGATGGGTGGCACGGTGGCACAGTGATGAGCATTGCTGCCTCACAGTGCCAGGGACTTGGGTTTGATTCCTGGCTTGGGTCACTGTATATGTGGAATTTGCACTTTCTCCCCATGCCTGCGTGGGTTTCCTCTGGATGCTCTGGTTTCCTCCCACAGTCCGATAGACATGCTGGTTAGGTGCATTGGCCAGGCTAAATTTTCCCTCAGTGTACCCAAACAGGTGCCGGAATGTGGCAACTTGGGGTTTTTCACAGAAACTTCATTGCAGTGTTCATGTAAGCCTGCTTGTGACACTAATAAGTAAACTAAAAACTAAAAAACTTAGATTCTCTCTTGCTGGAGATGGTATTGCCCAGCACTTGTGTGAGACGAGTGGTACTTGCCACTTGTCAGACCTAGCCTGGATATTGTTCAGGTCTTTCTGCATCTGTGCATAGACTGCTGCAGTATCTGAGGAGTCGTGAATGGTGCTGAACATTGTGTAGTCATCAGCAAACATCCCTACTTCAGACCATATGACGAAATGAAAGCCTTTGATGAAACCATCTTCCTGTGTGTTAAAGATGACTCCAACTAGTGGGCACTTTCCTCCCTGATTCCCATTGACTCCAGTTTTACTAGGGCTCCTTGATGTGAACAATTGGCATCAAAGATCTTGCCCCTGTAGCACTGACTGACTCCCGGCACCACTGGCACTTCCTGAATCAGTTTCATTCTAATTGTAGCAGTTAGCTCTTGATGTAAATAATGTCTACCACTGGGCACCTGCTGGCTGTGAAATGGCATTTTCCTATTTACTGTGGGAATATCCTGTCCCAACATCTTCAAAGGGAGCTGCATTATATGTGTCTAAATGCTTTAATCATCTCAAATGGTTCCCCTGCCCCATCTCCAGTCACACATGTGGATGAGAGAAATATTGCATGACATTGGATGATAGTCTTCCTTGGCATCATTGCCAGAACCTGCACAGGAAAGCAATAGGTCACTTGGGAGTAAATGGCAAGAAACATCAGGCATGTTAATGCAGACAAAAATATCCCGAAGAGTGAATAAAATGGGAAGACCTCACCATATTAATCCAAGGAAGACAATACATCATTAGTTTGTGTTAATAGATATGCAAATTGTGCACAGCACAAAGTGCATCCTCCCCTCATTATATTTTACAGTCAACTTAATGCTCATAATGCGTAAGCACTCTGCAGATCAGTGCTCTTAAATTAAACCTGCAAATCTCCTTTCAGTCACAACTGTGAATGGATCTGATCCATAAAAAAATCCATTGTAGTGGCATGATGCACGCTCACAATGGTTTGCCCATCATTGTTGCTGATGAAAGCCTATGATTCATTTCCAATTATGGGAGGATGTGGGCTCTCTAATGTCTGTAAAAACTGATTTTTATGAGGAATGTCTTTTCACACACAATACATTGAACGTCAGATTGGTTTAAAGGCTGATCTTTTTTCTGTTTCCTTCAGGGTCTCTTTATTTCAGCTAGCTGGATGTGACTTGCTTCAAGCTCTGTCATGCTATCACGAATCATCGTTCGCCACTTTTTTCCAGTCGCATCGCTTCACCTCAGTACCTGAAGGCACAAGTAAGTATAGAAGCAAACAAGATATGGAACTACAGGAAAATGCTGGAAAATCTCAGCAAGTTTGGCAGCATCTGTGGAGAGAGAATAGAGCCAACGTTTCGAGTCTCGATGACCCTTCATCAGAACTTTTGCTCTCAGCTTTGATGAAGGGTCATCTAGACTCAAAACATTGGCTCTATTCTCTCCCCACAGATGCTGTCAGATCTGCTGAGATTTTCCAGCATTTTCTGGTTTTGTTTCAGATTCCAACATCTGCAGTATTTTGCGTTTATATTAAGATACGGAACTAAGTGGAATCTAGAACATAACCCTGCCTGACTGGATTGATCACTCCTCAAACACCTCATACACCAGCTCTACAGCAAATGCTGCATCCTGGAAACCAAGATAGAGTCCATATTCTCAACTTGCACTCAGGAAGCAGACCAGTTGCGAAACTCTGCTAAACAGACGAGACGAAGTATGCCATCTACATGCACACCAAGAACAGGAAACTTGAGAAACTCAGCATCACCATCAGCAACAACCAAGCCTCTCCTGGTACCACAGTAGAAAACTGCAGGGAAGTCCATTGTCCATACACTTCAACCAGATGAAATCGAAGTTCACAGCCAAGGGCTCAATTTCTGCCTTACCACCAAAATAGACCCCATCAGTCTCGCAGCAGACACAGAAAAATTCGTCAGGTGAATGAGACTGCGGGAGTTCTTCCACAAACCCCAAGAGGCCAACAGCGAATACAATGAGACAGCAAATGAACCGGAACAGCCAACAGAGAGATCCACAGTGCAACAACCGAAGAGGAAAGAGTCCAATTGGACTCCTCTGGAAGGCCGCTGCCCTCGACTGGACATATATGCCCAAGCCGTCAGGAGGTGCGTCAACACCAGATTCATCAACCGCACTCAAAAGACAGCCCCGAACATCACCCAAGCACAGCGCAACGCCATCCATGCTCTCAAGACCAACCACAACATTGTCATCAAACCAGCAGACAAAGAAGGGGCCATCATCATACTGAACAGAACGGATTACTGCAGAATACCAACAAATGAACAACGAGGAACACTACAGACAGTTACCCGCAGATCCAACCAAAGAACACACCCGTCAACTCAAAAGACTGATCAAGATCTTTGATCCGGACCTTCAGAGCACCCCCTGTGCTCTCATCCCATGTACTCCCCGCAATGGAGATCTCTACTGCCTCCCGAAGATGCACAAGGCAACCACACACCGGCCGTCCCATCATATCGGGCAATGGGACCCTGTGCAAGAACCTGTCCGGCTATGTCAAGGGCATCCTGAAACCCATCGTACGAAGAACCCCGAGCTTTTGTCATGAAACTACAGACTTTCTATAGAAACTCATCACACATGGAGGAGTTGAACCAAAAGCAATCCTCGTCACAATGGATGTCTCGGCACTGTACACCAGCATCGCCCATGACGATGGCATTGCTGCAACTGCCTCAGTACTCAATGCCGACAACTGCCAGTCTCCAAATGCAAATTTACAATTCATCCACTTCATCTTGGACCACAATGTCTTCACCTTCAACAAGCAGTTCTTCATCCAGACACACGCAACAGCCATGGGGACCAAATTCACACCTCAATGTGCCAACATCTTCATGCATATGTTCGAACAAGATCTCTTCACCAGACAGAGCCTTCAACCGATGCTATACACTAGATATATCAATGACATTTTCTTCCTTTGGACTCATGGTGAACAATCATTGAAACAACTATATGATGACATCGACAAGTTCCATCCCACCGTCAGACTCACCATGGACTACTCTCCGGAATTAGTTGCACTCTTGGACACACGCATCTCCATTAAGGATGGTCACCTCAGCACTTCACTTTACCACAAGCCCATGAATAACCTCACGATGCTCCAGTTCTCCAGCTTCCACCCTAAGCAGGTTAAAGAAGCCACCCACTATGGACAAGCCCTCCATATACACAGGATCTGCTCAGATGAGGAGGATCACAACAGACACTTTCAGATGCTGAAAGATGCCCTCATAAGAACGGGATATGGTGCTTGACTCATCGATCGATAGTTTCAATGCACCACAGTGAAAAACCGCACCAACCTCCTCAGAAGACAAACACGGGACACAGTGAACAGAGTACCCTTCATTGTCTAGTACTCTTCCGGAGCGGAGAAACTACAACATCTTCTCCGGAGCCTTCAACGTGTCATTGATGAAGACGAACATCTCACCAAGGCCATCCCCACACCCCCCACTTCTTGCCTTCAAACAACCGTGCAACCTCAAACAGACCATTGTCTGCAGCAAACTACCCAGCCTTCAGAAGAACAGTGACCACAAACCACACAACCTTGCCACAGCAACCGCTGCAAGACATGCCAGATCATAGACATAGATGCCATCATCTCACATGAGAATACCATCCACTAGGTACACGATACATACTCTTGCAACTCAGCCAACATTGTCTACCTGATACGCTACTGGAAAGGATGTCCCGAGGCATGGAACATTGGGGAGACCATGCTGAAGCTATGACAATGGATGAAAGAACACTGCTCGGCAATCACCAGGCAAGGGTGTTAGATCATAGGTCATAGATCATAGAATGGCCCTTCAGCCCATTGAGTCTGCACCGACCACAATCCCACCCAGGCCCCACCCCCATATCCCTGCATATTTTACCCACTAATGTCTCTAACCCACGCACCACAGATCACTAAGGGGCAATTTGGGGTAACACAGTGGTTAGCACTGCTGCTTTACAGCTCCAGGGACCTGGGTTTGATTCCCAGCTCGGGTCACTGTCTGTGTGGAGTTTGCACATTCTCCACGTGTTTGTGTGGGTTTCTTCCGGGTGCTCCGGTTTCCTCCCACAGTCCAAAGATGTGCTGGTTAGGTTGATTGGCCATGCTAAAATTATCCCTTAGTGTCCTGGGATGCTTAGGTTAGAGGGATTAGCAGGTAAAATATGTAGGGATATGGGGGTAGGGCCTGGGTGGGATTGTGGTTGGTGCAGACTTAATGGGCCAAAGGGCCTCTTTCTGCATTGTAGGGTTCTATGATCTATGATAATTTTAGCATAGCCAATCAACCTAACTAGCACATCTTTGGACTGTGGGAAGAAACTGGAGCACCCGGAGGAAACCCACACAAACACAAGGGGAATGTGCAAACTCCACACAGACAGTGACCCAAGCTGGGAATCGAACCCAGGTCCCTGGAGCTGTGAAGCAGCAGTGCTAACCACTGTGCTACCGTGCCATTCTCTTCCTGTTGGGCAACACTTCAGTAGTCACGGGCATCCGGCCCCTGATCTTCAGGTAAGCGTTCTCCAAGGCAGCCTTCATGACATACGACAGTGCAGAGCCACTGAGCAGAGACATGAGGACGGCCTCAACTGGGATCTTGAGTTCATGTCACATTATTTGTAACCCCATGACTTGCCTGGGCTTGCAAAATCTCACTAATTGTCTCCTATCTGGAGACAATACACACCTCTTTAACCTGTGCTTAATTCTCTCTCCACTCACATTGTCTGTACCTTTAAGACTTGATTACCTGTAAAGACGTGCATTCTAACCATTATTTTGTAAATTGAGTTTGTGTCTTTATATGCCCTGTTTGTGAACAGAACTCCTACTTACCTGACGAAGGAGCAGTTCTCCAAAAGCTAGTGGATTTTGCTACCAAATAAACCTGTTGGACTTTAACCTGGTGTTGTGAGACTTCTTACTGTGTTTACCCCAGTCCAACGCCGGCATCTACACATCATGACTGGATTGGAGACAGGGAAAGTTTTGGAGAGTTTGCCCATCTCACATGACTGACTGTCATTGAACTGTTGCGTCCTCTCTTAAATCAGGTCTAACACAGGCCTCTCATCACAACTGGTTGATTCCTGCAGCATATTATCTCTGTGGGGCTGCCTTGTCAAATCTTCTGACCAACATTTCTAACAGAAATAGCAAAGTTCCTGCACTGTTCCTGAAGTTCTCTGGCAGTGTCAACCTTATCTACATTACCTCTGTGTTATAGTGGTCGCCAAGGATGGAGGAATATCATTAATAGACCTCCCCGTGGGCTTGATGGAATACAAGTTTCCGTACTGAGCGAGTGGGAGCTCACCCAATGAGAGACAAGCGGTCGGAGGTTAAACATGCACTCACAGCCTGGGCAGCAGATTATGTAAGTCCGGAGCACAGCCTTGATTTATGGTAAGCCGCAGATGTCACCATTCCTTTGTTTTAATAGAGCAGTGTTGTACTGGAGGACTAATTTTGACGAGATGACATAATAATGCCATGAAGGTATGCCCACTGCCAGAGCAAGAAACAATCGCATTACCACAACTAAGATTTCCTCAATAATGGTAGAAAATGGAGGTAGATACAGGAGCTGCACTTTACATTATCAGGGAATAAGCATATAACTAGCTTCAAACCAAGTATTCAAGTTTTGAAACTGGAGAACACAAAGATCAGACTAACCACATACACAGTTGAACCTCTAATGATAAGGGGCACTACAATGATCCCTGTGACCTATGGACAGCAATCAGCCCAAACCCTAGTTGTTTTATGTGTGGGCAAGGGCCAAGCCTGATGGGGGAGAGATTGGCTCCATCAAATCAGAACAACTTGTTTGGAGGTCTTCCAGCTAGGTGAGGGAGGGCTGTATGAGGTCACTAACATACACCCTGACGTTTTTCAGCAAGGACTCAGAAAGATAAGAGGGGTCCAAACCATTATTCATATTGGCCCTAATGCCTTGCCCAAATATTGTAGAGCAAGTCTCAGTTACTCTCAGTTAGAGAAAATGAATGTCAAACTTGAAGATCTAAGCATTATAAGGCCCATACAGTTTTCAGAGTGGGCTGCATCTATCATCGCTGTCCGCAAGCCAGATAAATCAGTCCACCTTTGTGGGGGTTGTAAGTGAATGATCAACAGAGTGACTAAGTTAAATAGGTATCTGATGCCCAGGATTGAGGATCTGTACACCAAACTAGCTGGTAGGCAGATGTTCATCAAGCTGGAAATGAATCATGCTTATCTTCAACTCGCACTAGATAAGGCATCCTGGAAATATGTTACAATCAATACACACAACAGCTTATATGAATATACTTGCCTGCCCTTCCAGATCTTGTTGGCATGTGCCACATTCCAGCGGACAATGGAGAACCTACTTCAGGGGTAACCTAAAGTGGCAGTATACTTGGACAATGTCCTGGTCATGGGCACCTCAGAAAAAGTGCACTTAGTGACCCTTGAAGAGGTGCTTAAAAGATGTTTGAAAGCTGGGGTATGCCTAAAAAGAGAAAAATGTGCCTTTCAGGTGAAAGAAGTGATCTATTTGGGGTATTGGGTGGATGCAAAAGGTTTACATCCTGTGGGAGAGAAAGTTAAGGCCACCAAGGGGGCACCAGCCTCAAAAAATACCACAGAGTTAAAATCCTTCTTATGATTAGCAAACTATGATGGGAAATTTATTCAGACTTGGCTACCAAACTGGCCGCCTTGCTGTAGAAGCATCGAAGACAGTACTGGAAGGAACCCCAAGCTGAGGCCTTCAATAAGTAAAACAACAATTATTTGTTGTCAAATTTGTTAGTCCATTGCAAACCCAAGAATGAACCCATTCTGCTGTGTGACGCATCCCCTTACAGGATGGGGACTGTTCTTCTGCATTATTGGAAAGATGGAACAGGAAGACCCATAACATATGCATCCCGAACCCTCTCAGATGCTGGGAGGAGGTACTCACAAATTGTGAAAGATATATTGGGGGCGATCTTTGGTGTAAAAAGAACTTAATCAGTTTATTTATGATAGGTGCTTCATAATAGTGACAGACGACAGATCTCTACTTGGGTTATTCAAAGAGGGTAAGGCAATGCCCCTATTGCCTCTCCCTAGAAACAGCGTAGGCCTCTGCTACTTACTGCTCACAAATATGTTTTAGAGCATTACTCCAGGACTCAAATAGCCAATGCTGATACTTTGAGTCTTCTCTCACTGCCGGTGAGCCCCATTCCTCAATCGGCAGTAGAAGAAGTTGTAACAACTTTCAATTTTTTATAGATCTTACAGGTATCCACAAAGCAGATTAAAACCTGGAAGCAAAGAGACAAAATAATTCCTGAATAGTGAATCTGAGGACAATTTGCAAAAGAAATGAAGCCCTACTTGTCAAAGAAAATAAGCTTAGTATGGAGCATGGTGTAATTCTCTGGGGTCCCTCATCGCAGTGGCACATTTGTTAGCACTGACTGCGGTCTCACAGCACCAGGGACATGGGTTCAATTCCAGTTTCAGGTCACTGTCTGTGTGGAGTCTGCACATTATCTGTGTGGATTTCCTCCCTCACTATGTGCAGGTTAGGTAGACTGGCCATGCTAAATTGCAGGGTTTATGGGGATAGGGCCTTGATGGGGTTGTCACCAGTGCAAGCTCAATGGGCTGAATGGCCTCCTTCTGCACCGAAGGGATACTGTGATCCTGGACAGCGTTCAATGCTCAAGGTACTCCACGTAGACAGTGACCCGAGACCAGAATAGAACCCAGGACCCTGGTGCTGTGAGGTAGCAGCGCTAACCACTATGCCACCGTGCCGCCCTCTGGTACAACATTGTTTTATTAAAACAAAGGAAAGAGTGTGTCTGCAGTTTACAATAAATCAAGGTCTTTGCTCTGTGCCCACATAACCCCAGTGCAGGCTGTTTACACATTTTCCTAAGTGTCTGCATGAGTTTCCTCCGGGTACTCTGGTTTCCTCCCACACTCCAAAGATGTGCAGGTTAGGTTGATTGGCCAAGCTAAACTGTCCCCTAGTGTCAGAGGTATCAGAAGGGTAAATACATGAGGGGTTATGGCGATAGAGCCTGGGTGGGATCGTTGTCAGTACAAGCTCGATGGGCCAAATGGTTGCCTTCTGCACTGTAGTAACTTTATGATTTTATGACCAGCCTTGGTAAGATTTCTGAATCAACACTGTCTATTAGGTAAGAAATTCCCTGCTTTTTGCTGAACATAATGAACAAGGATTGATCCGTCAATGACAAACATGGTTATTCCTTGATGATTATCACACACTTACTTATTGCACTGTTGGAAGGGATGGATGGAAACACACCAGTATCTGAAGGAGGTCATTGTGGTGAAAGACATTTGAAAACACTATGAAGCAAACCATGATGAGAAATATACAGGAAGGTTATATGAAGATTTTTTTTGAGTCAGATTATTTTTTTGTTAGTTTTTTTTAGTTAGATTACTTTTTTGAGTTAGTTTTTTTGAGTTAGCACAGCTGTTGAAATGACAGCAATGAATTTTCACACATGCTGCATTAAGGCATTGAAAACTAATTATGCCATGGATGTGATTATTAAAATTTTAATTAGTATTTGAGGTATAGGTCTCAACCACTAGTGGTTTCATTAACTATGAGACGAATGTGAAATTCACAATGGACTGCCATATCACATTACCCTTCAGTGGCTAAATCCAGGAATTGCTGTGGGGCATTCTCTTGGATTTTATGTGAGTACTAATCATTTTTGTTTCAGAAAGGGAAAAAATGACACCGTGGCACAGTGGTTAGCACTGCTGTCTCACAGCTCCAGAAACTTGAGTTTGATTCCCGGTTTGGGTCACTGTGGAGTTTGTATGTTCTCCCTGTGTCTGCGTGGGTTTCCTCCCGCAGTCCAAAGATGTGTAGGCTAGATGCATTGGCCATGCTAAATTGTCCCTTAGTGTCCTAGGATGCATTAGTTAGCAGGATTAGCTGGTTAAATATGTGGGGTTACAGGAATAGGGCCTTGGTGGGATTGTTGTCAGTGAAGACTCAATGGGCTGAATGGCATCTTTCTGCACTGTAGGGTTTCTATAATGTGGCCCAAATTTTCTGATTATTCATGCCATTCCCATCCCATCACAGTGAATGGAGATTTGGCTTGTTGCCAAATTCTCCATCTTTGTTGCAACAGGAGCATGGAGTGAGTGGGTGCTAAGATCGTGCCCATTGATTTACAGGATATCAAATGGCTTCAATCTTCGGCTTTCATGTTGGATGTTGTTAAGAATTCACTCAACAGAAGAATATTAGCTGAAAGTAGGTGGTGACAAAACACTGTGGCATATACACCAATGAGATTAAGCTTCAGAGAGATTTACCCAACTCTACTACTGTCTCTGGCAGCTTGTTCCAGATACCCACACCCTCTGTGTGAAAAAGTTGCCCTTCTGGACCTTTATGTATCTCTCCCCTCTCACCTTAAACCTATGTCTTCTAGTTTTACACTCTCCTAACTTTGACTATCTAGCTGATCTATGCCCTCATTAAATTATAGATCTCTATAAGATCACCTCTCAGCCACCTACACCCCAGAGAAAAAAGTCCCAGTCTATCCAGCCTCTCCTTATAACTCAAACCATCAAGTCCTGGTAGCATCCTAGTAAATCTTTTCTGCACTGTTTCTAGTTCAATACTATCCTTTCTATAATAGGATGACCAGAACTGTATGCAGTATTCCAACTGTGGCCTTACCAACATCTTGTATAATTTCAACAAGACATCCCAACTCCTGTATTCAGTGTTCTGACCCATAAAACCAAGCATGCCAAAGGCTTTCTTCACCACTCTATCCACCTGTGACCCCACTTTCAAGTAGCTATGAACCTGTACCCTTAGTTCTCTTCAGATCTCACTTCAGGAACCATGAGGAGAATTTACAATTTTAAGCACACCATTTTCTGCCAACGAACATGATGTATTGGGACCAGCCCAAGCAGTAAATAATATCTGAATATTATTAAAGATCAAAACTGCTTATCTTTATCCATCACTATTTTAATAGCTTTTGTTGATTTCAGCCAAGTGCTGGTATACTGGATCAGGGCCAACACATAATGTGTTTGATACCCTGGGTTATAAAGAAACAGCATGTCTCCAGTGGTTAAAGTGTTTAACATCGAGGCCCATAGATTCAAAACAAAGGGATAAATTTTCCAGTCTCAGTTACGGCGGAAATCATCGTGAATGGGACAGAAATTTGACAGACTATTTAAAAGGTCTGTTGACCTCAGTCTCAGGATGCGCGCGATTGGAAAATCCCATTCTCAACGTGAAACAAGTGCAAGAAATCTGCATTTATCTAGTGAATTTCCTTCAGTATTAGCAGTTGAGGCAAGAACTGGAAATTCAAGTTTTTTTTTCAATTCAGTCATGGGCTGTAGGGGTCGCTGACTAGGCTAGCGTTTGTTGTCCATCCTTAATTACCTGTGAGAAGATGATGGGCAGCTGCTTTCTTGGACTGCTACAGTCTCTGAAGGTTAGATTGAATTGGTGCAAGAATGCAAAGGAGCCAAAGAAATATGGAAATAGGGTGGTTCCATCCGGGGGGGGGAGCAGTTTAGAACGGAGTTGAGGAGGAACTTCTTCACTCAAAGGGTGGTGAATCTCTGGAATTCTCTGCCCATTGAAGTGGTGGAGGCTACCTCACTAAATATATTTAAGACATGGGTAGATAGGTTTTTGACAGACAAAGGAATTAAGGGTTATGGGGAGAAAGCGGGAAAGTGAAACTGATCTGCTTCAGATCAGCCATGATCTTATTGAATGGAGGGGCAGGCTCGAAGGGCTAGATGGCCTACTCCTGCTCCTAAGAACATAAGAAATAGGAGCAGGAGTAGGCCATCTAGCCCTTTGAGCCTGCCCCGCCATTCAATAAGATCATGGCTGATCTGAAGTGGCTCAGTTCCACTTTCCCGCTTTCTCCCCATAACCCTTAATCCCCTTGCCTACCAAAAACCTATCTACCCGCGTCTTAAATATATTTAGCGAGGTAGCCTCCACCACTTCAACGGGGAGAGAATTCCAGAGATTCACCACCCTTTGAGTGAAGAAGTTCCTCCTCAACTCTGTTCTAAACTGCCCCCCCTTATCTTGAGGCTGTGCCCTCTAGTCCTGCTGTCCTTTCTGAGCGGGAAGAACCTCTCCATCTCTACCCTATCCATCCCATTCATCATCTTGTAAGATGATCTCAATAAGATCCCCCCTCATCCTTCTAAACTCTAACGAGTACAAGCCCAGTCTATTCAGCCTCTCCTCATAGCTCAACCCCTTCATCTTCGGTATCAGCCTAGTGAACCTCCTCTGCACTCCCTCTAAGGCCAAAATATCCTTGCGCAAGTGCGGCGACCAAAACTGCACACAGTACTCCAGCGGCCTCACCAGTGCCCTGTACAGTTGCAGCAAGACCTCCGTACTTTTATATTCAATCCCCCTCGCTATGAAGGCCAGCATCCCATTTGCCTTCCTGACCACCTGCTGCACCTGTAGGCTGGGTTTTTGCGACTCATGCACAAGGACCCCCAGGTCCCTCTGCATCGTAGCACGCTGCAGTTTTTCGTCCTGTAAGTAGGAGTCCTTCCTACTATTATTCCTACCAAAGTGGATAACCTCACACTTGCCAACATTGTATTCCATCTGCCAGGTCCTTGCCCACTCGCTCAGCCTATCTAGATCCCTCTGCAGTCTTTCCACACCCTCCGCACAATTTGCTGTCATCAGCAAATTTCAACCCCTTACAATCAGCTCCCTCCTCCAGATCATCTATATAAATGGTAAATAGCTGAGGGCCCAGCACCGATCCCTGGGGCACTCCACTAGTCACCAACCGCCAATCCGAATAGCACCCATTGACACCCATTCTCTGCCTCCTATTTGACAGCCAATCCCCTATCCACGCTAACACCTTACCCCCAACTCCATGCCCCCTAACCTTCTGTAACAACCTTTTGTGCGGCACCTTATCAAACGCCTTCTGAAAATCAAGAAACACCACATCCACCGGTTCCCCTCTATCCACTGCACTAGACACATCCTCGTAGAATTTCAATAAATTCGTCAGACACGACTTCCCCTCAACGAATCTGTGCTGCATCTGCTCTATTAAACAATTCTTCTCAAGATGCCTCGCTATTTCCTCTTTGATTACGGATTCAAGCATTTTTCCTACAACAGACGTTAAACTAACCAGCCTATAATTCCCTGCCTTTTGCCTGCTACCCTTTTTAAACAGCGGCGTAACATTAGCCGTTTTCCAATCTTCCAGCACTTCCCCAGAATCCAGCGAGGTTTGGAAAATAATCACCAAGGCATCCACTATCACCTCTGCCATTTCTTTCAGAACCCTTGGATGCATTCCATCCGGTCCTGGGGACTTGTCCACAATCAGTCCCTCCAGTCTGTTGAGCACTGCCTCTCTCGTAACAATGATCTCATTCAGGCCCTCCACTCCCACCATCTTTCCATTGTTAACACCCGGCAAACTATTCGCGTCCTCCTCCATGAAGACCGAAGCAAAAAAGTTATTCAAGGCCTCAGCCATTTCCTCATCACCCACCACTAAATCCCCCCTCTCATCCTCTAAGGGTCCAACATTCACCCTAGCCAGCCTCCTCCTTTTTATATATTTATAAAAACTCTTACTATCCTTTTTTATATTAAGCGCTAGCCTAGATTCATAGTCTATCCTTCCTTTCTTTATCAACTTCTTCATCATTCTTTGTTGATATTTAAACATCTCCCAATCCTCTTCTCGCCCACTACTTTTAGCCACTCTAAACGCATCAGCTTTTAATTTAATACTCTCCTTTATCTCCTTCGATACCCACGGCTGATTATCTCTTCTCCTATGACCCTTCTTTACCATCGGAATAAATTTCTGCTGAGCACCAAGAAAGATCTTCTTAAGGATCCTCCACTGTTCCTCAGCAGACCTACCGACCAATCTGCACCCCCAATCTACATACGCCAATTCCTCTCTCATCCTATCGTACTCCCCTCTGTTCAAACAAAGGACACAAGTCCGGGATCCTACTTTCTCCTCCTCCATCTGCATCAGAAACTCCACCATACAATGATCACTCTTCCCAAGAGGATCCCTCACAACAAGGTCCCTAATTCTACCTGCCTCATTACATAACACCAGATCTAAGATCTGGTGTTAAAATCCTATTTTTTATGCTCTTATGTTCTAATGATCGCAACAAGTTGCTCATAGTTACCGACTGCCATTAGAATTTCAATCAAGGCACTCATCAAGCAATAAAGAACATTCTGCCAATAAAGAAATAGATCTGTGGAAACATGTACTATTAGAAAAGTTAGTAAAGTTTTGTTGATGCATTAGAAGGTGGGAGGATACAATTGGTTCAAAACACAAAGGATGGTTATAGCCTTATAAGGATAAGTACAGACACAGATGATGAAATACCTTATGGAACACTCTGGGAATATCATCTGTGCAATGTAACTGTTATGGGTTGAATAATGTAGATTACAATGTTACATTGGCATCCTGAAGCTTTCACTTAATTATTTTCAGGGTTCATTGAGGCATTTATCATCTTAGTTTTATCTGTGGTTATTTCTCTCCCTCGGTTGATTAAGTAAGCTGACATTTCAATTGACTGTACAAATTGGACATGGTCTGTTGTAAGGAGTTATTTTGAATGCATGAAGGACCAATTTTCCACTCTAGATTTTCTTACCTTCTTATGATCTTGGATGTCTCCATGATCCAAGTACTATTTGACACTGCACTAAATGGGTTTCTACGAACAAAGTTCTTTCTAAATTTAATCAATTAAAAGTTTATTTATTTGTGTCACAAGTAGACTTATATTAACACTGCAGTGAAGTTCCTGTGAAAATTCCCGAGTTGCCACACTCTTGCACTTGTTCGGGTACGCTGAGGGAGAACTTAGCATGGCCAATGCACCTAACCAGCACATCTTTTGGATTATATAATGGGTACAATGTAATCAAGTACAATGTGAACATTTACACATAATGGTGACATGAACTGACAACAACTGGTTAAGACTGTTTCCTCAGGCGATGATGGTTACTTCAAAAGGAATTTCACACTTTTGGAGAATATGCTCATAGAATTACATGGAAAGGGTGGGACAACGTTTGCATGGAGCGTAAATGGCAAGATTGATCATTTGGGCTGAAAGATCTGTTCTGACGTGTAAATTCCAAGTAATTCTATAAAAAGTACTAATGTACTTTAAATGCATTTACTGGAACTGGAAAGTATTGTCAATTAAACAAGTCTCTTCAGGTTTTTGACTCCATTGATTCAATAAATAAAGCTAATACTGTCTATAAAGATGGTTTCTGTATTTGCTTATCTTCTTCTAACTCTAATCTACTGACTTTTATTTAACTAAATTTTATCTTATTGTATAATTATTGTGTTATTTAATCGCTCTCATTTAAAAATTGTAATGCAGGAGATTCAGCAATACACTGTAACAGATTTCACACTCATGAGGTCGATGCAAAAATGTAACCTCTGGTAGTCATTCAAGACAATTATTTTGTAGCTTTTTTAACCTTCACAACATTAACTTTTTAATTTTGTTTTTAATTTAATAGTAATTATCTGATGTTTGAATATAAATGATTCTCTGTAATCTCCATGATATTGTGAATACTAAATTAGTTGGAATGCTCATGCAAGACATTTCATTTCGATAAAGCATGTCTGAATTGGCATCTTGGCAGCTAGTCGCAGAATAATGGCTTGGATTGAAAGCCAAATTATCCTTCATAAGGTTGCCATTCTGGTGTTAAATCAACTTCACATCGTGGTAAATGGGTGCATTTGCAGGAAAGAATTAATCCAAGGTTTGGACAATACTGGACGTGCATGTCAGGTTTTGCTGATGGATGTTTATCAACAAATCCCACTATTGTGGTTACTCTGCCTTCATCATTTAACCTTAGTGGGGTGGAATTCAACTTTTCAATTGACAAATCCAATCATGTGGGGAAGTTTCAGAAGCGCGCTTGTCAGTAGCTTTTTAACCCAGCCACTGGATTTGCAGCTGGCTTCTGAAGTTACTGGCAGGAGTGAGTACGATGGCAAACCACATCAGTCTCTCTCAGTTCAACTGTTTAAAGGAATCCTGCTAAGATGAGGCTTGAAGCATGGTGGCATTGGTGAAACAGATCCTCAACCCGGACCTTGTACAGCTCCAAGACAGCAATACACTTCCCTCCCTCGGGTTGATTCTGCAAGTTGTAGGGAAATTCTACTCCCTATCAGTAGGAGGAAGAAGCCCACTGCAAAGATCAAGAAGGCATTGTTGGTCATCACTGAGGCAGTCAACTGTAGGAGTGTATTGCCATTCTCTTGGATAGAGTGCTGCAAAGGACTTAATGGCCTTATTGGGACAGGAAAGGAGTGGCATGGTATATTCAGATCTATCCGGATATGCATCTTACTCCAGCCCCTCAGTCTGCCCTCCCAAACTGACACCTACATAATGGTCCTCATGCCAATTTTCTTTGCTGGAAATTTTCACCGTGTGGGATTTTCCGTGCAACCATCACATGTTTCATGGCAGCAGAGGTGACCTGCTATTGGCCCGCGGCAAGATCTTCTGGTTCCCGCCATTGTCAACAGAGTTTCCCGTTGAAGGCACCTCTCACTGCTGGGGATGCACTGTCAGCGGGATCACAAGCATGAAGGGCCAAGTGGGCTACCTCTGCTTCTAGTTTCTAACAGCTGGAAAATTCTGGGTCTGTGGAGGAAGGTATAGGGTTAATGGGCTATAACTTGCGTGGAGTGGAAATGATAGTTGGAGGAAAGGAAAGCATGTCTCTTTTTAAACATTAGCTGATCAGTGGGGAAGTGATCAGTGGATGGGGACGGGGTTGGGAGTTTGGTCAATGGTGGGGTGGGGGGGGGAGGTGGTGCGCGCAGTGCGGTGATTGGATGCCCAGTGAAATTCAGTCAGTGGGGGCAGGCATCTGGTCAGTGGAGGGGGGAATCAAGTGGTTGGGAGTTTGGTCAGTAGGGGGGTTGGATAGTCAAGGGTCAATGGGGGATTATCAATAGATGGTCAGTGCAGGGCAGGGGAGAGTCGTTGCGGAAGTGGTGGTGATGTATATGGGGAGTGGAGAGAGTAGTCGGAAGATGTGGGTGTATTTGTGAGGGTTGGGAGGGTAGTTGGGGTGGGGCTTTGTTTGGGGGTGCGGAGGGCAGCCTGGGGTGGGAATAGCAGCCAGGGGAGGGCAGTCAGTTGGGGGGACGATTTGGGAGTAGGGAAGGCAGTCGGAACAGGAGGCAGACAGGGATTATGGGACTAGTTGAGTGGGAGGTAGTCAGGGGTTGGAGGTAATTAGAGGGTGTGGGGTTTAGTTAGGGCATGGGAAGGTGTCGGGAGATAGGGACGGCAGTCAGGACTTGGTCAGCTGTTCAGTTTTTCCATTGCATTTTTTCCTTTGAAGTTTCTGTCTCTGAAAATGGTGCTACATTCCATTCTCTCTGGACAAGTCGTCACACATAATCCACAATGAGACTATCTAGCAAGGGGTTACTTTGCAGTCTCAGCCAGTTTTTGTTCATATGCCCTCTTTTAAAAAGCACATAGCTCACTTAAAAGTTCAATATGTCCATATTTAATTTGGGGCTATGATCTGTTGTCATGAAATATGAGCTACTTCGAGCTCAGCACAAAGACACAGGGCACCAGAAGAGAAAGAGCCAAAAAATGAAGAGTAAGGAATTTTAGTTGCACAATGTTAAGATTGTTATATTTCTGTTCAGTGGTGGTGTTGCTGGTGGTAAACTTCAGGGAATGATGGTATTCCATTTGAAATCATCACAAGCGAGAAACCAGAACTAGTGCAGCATCTCCATTGATTTTTGTGTCTCTTGTGGAAGGAAAAGCCTGTGTCTCGAGACATGCAAAAATAGCCACCTTGCAAATCACGGCAATTACCGAGGCAATTCTCTGTTTAGTATTGTGAGGAAGGTCTTTGCTCGCGTTCCTCTGACCCTGGCTCATATACCTACCCTGAGTCTCAGTGAGCTTCAAAGCTGGCAGATCGACAGTTGACATGATTTTCTCACCTTGGCACTTACAGGTCAAGTGTTGCAAACAGCGCAGACCACACTACATTGCCTTCGTGGACCTCACCTCAGCCCTTCATCTTGTCAACAGAGACCGACTCTTTAAACTGCTGCCTGCCTGGACTCCTGCGTGTCATTTCTTCATTCCACAAGAACAAGCACAGTTCTGTCCATTATAATCAAAATCAGCAGTGGGGTAAAGCAGGTTGCGTACTGGTGCCAACTGGTATATTTTTCATCATGCTGTTATTGTTTGTTTTTGGTGACTCAGATGAGGATCTCTATCTGCATGCCAGAGCTGACAGCAAGATGTTCAACTTGGCAAGTCTGTGACCCAATTCCCAAGTGTGAAAGTCCCAGTCTATAAGTTGCTGTTTGCTGGTCTACCGCACTGGTATCACATACTGAAGTTCGCTTGCAGCAGCTCCTTGATCAGTCCTCCCAGGTCTGCAAGGAGCCTGAACTGACAATCAGCATCAGAAAGACCAAAGTTCTGGGACAGGATGAGGAGGCTCCTCCTTCCATCAACACGGATGACCTCACTCTGGAGACCGTCAACAGCTTCGCATGTCCTGAATCAACAATTACCAGTAACCTGTCGATTCCAAAATCAGCAGCAGGATTGCCAATACCACAGCAACCATGTCAAATTTGACAAGTCAACTGTGAACCAACAGCAAACTAACTGAAAATACAAAGCTCCATGTGTACCAGGCTGGTGTTCTCGGCACTCTCCTTTACAATAGTGAAGTGTGGACAACTTATACATGCCAAGAAAAGCAGCTAAACAACTTTCACCTCTGTTGCTTCAGTTGAATACTGGACATCTCCTGGCAGGACACAGTGCCAAATGTGAAAGCTCACCAGTGTGCAAGGACTCCCGTCTCTTGATTCAGCAGTGACTCTATTGACTGAGTCATGTGAGCTGAATAGATGACGGCCGCATTCTCAAGGACAAGTTCTAGGCCGAGTTTGCTATTGGCACAAGACCAACAGGTCATCCATGGCTGTGATACAAGGACATCTGTAAGTGAGAATTCAAGTTGACTGGGATCAGATTTGTGCATGGACTGTTCTTGCTGCTGACCAGAGTGCCTGGAGGCAAACAGTCAGGAAGTCATGGTGAAAGCAGAGGACAAAAGAAATAACCAGATGACAGAAAGGTGTGCCGGCTGAAAGGAAAAAGGATCAGTCGATTTTGGACCAACACAGTACTAGCCGTTACTTGTGAATCAATCTTTACAGCTGCAACAGGTGATGTTCAATCCAGAAGTGACATACATCCATCCCAGTGTCTCCCAAGACAGATGCCAATGCAATTGTTAATTTTCTGTTCTACTACAGACATGCTATTTGCTCCATTTTCCTGTAATGCATATTTTTGACCAGCAAATGGTCTTCTGGATTGTGAAGTGTGGCAAGCTACAAATTAAATGTCAGTGAGAGAGATGAATTGTTGATTATGGGATTGCTATGTACCGGAGATTGAGGAGGTTTATTAGGTTCAGAATTTGGCTGCTAGACAGTGCACTGCCTCAGTCTAACTGAACTGTCCAGACGGTTATATGTATGACTGCTGGCGCCCTGGCCACATCATGCTCTTTCTCTTCCTGCTGTTTCTCATTTTGGTTCCTCATCCTCCAACTCTGAAGATGCCCAAGCGTTCATCAACATCCTATTTTGGAGTTCCAGTCCTCTTTGCTGCACCATGTTATGCAAGGTACAGCAGCCCACTGCCACTCTGGATAGCCTGGCTGATGCATACTAAAAAGCCTTGTCCAACATCATTCAAGGTACATAAAGCAGATGTTTAGCATCCTGACCGCTCGCTGTAGCACAACTCTGGTGCTCAAGTGGTTTCTTTTCTACCTTTCTTGGATATCATTGTCTGGCTCCTTATGGGTGCTATTAGCTATGTTTTCAGAAGGCAGTCCTCATCCACAAGGAGTTTTCCATTGGACTAGAATTCCATGGTGATTTTCCCAGTCTCCTGCTGTGACACTGGTAAAAGACTAATAGAATCCTGAGAGAAATGATACAAACAGATGTTTACACCATTTCTCTGTGGGTTCCAACAATTTCCTTTCAAAATGACAGTCGGAGACTGCAGAGATGCTGACAAAAATTCAGGGCCTCGGTGTATACTGAAAACTATCATCCTTATGTGTTTACTGATGTCACCACCCCTCACTCAGATTGTGCCTGCTGAATGTTTTTATCCTTTAGTCATACTGTGATTTCTGAATGTTAACATTTATCAGTGATGCCGGTGGGAAGCTAAGGATGACTATCAATCTTCTAATGAGTGAAAGACCAATCTGTTATTTCCAATAGACAAGCATAATGAACATGCAAATACATTGCATCTGAGAACAGAAATTATACTGCAATTAATTACTGAGCGGTGCTCAAATAAGGAAGAAGAACATAAAAGATTGGAGTAGGCATAGGTCATTCAGCCCTTGAAGCCCTTTCTGCCATTCAATGAAATCATGGCTGAGCTTCCATTGCAACACCATTTCCTTGCACTATCCTCATATCCCTTAGTGTTTCGTAAAAATCATCATGCATTTGAAATAAATTGCAATCTATAGACAATTATTGTGTTCAGATCAAAATGTTATCAATATTATGGCAAAGGACTATGCAAGATATACAGTGATAGAAGGGCATTTGTGTGATAAAGTATAACGTTAAGGGCCTTGAGTACTAAATACTCAATCCTTAAAATGTTCAGCAATCAGCATCAAAATCAATCTGTGCATAGGCTGTGATACTTTGGTGAAAGTTGATCTACAGTATCCATTAATCGTTTGCATTTTTCATCCCATTTTCTCCCATGAATGATGCACTAAGCTCTGGATTTCCTTCACAAAACACTCCACCTCTCATTCCTTTAAATGTTTCCTTAAAACCCATCTCCTGATCACCCCTTTATTGGGACATAGTAGCAGGAGTAGGCCATTTAGCCCCTCAAGACTATTCCACTACTCAAAGGGATCATGGAGGACTTGTGACCTAACTTCACAAAGGCCTAATCCTAATATCTTCTTCATTGGCTTGGCATTGATCTTTTTATTTGAGGAGAAGTGGCTCAGGATGATTTGTCTACGTTAAAGGTGCTGCAGTAAGGGAAATTCTTGTTATTGCTGTGTTAAAATCGACTGATCTAGTCATCTTCCCCAGACACCTGGCATAGATAAACTCAATAAAATCTGTAACAATTGTCAAATTTGGTGTGATAATTTCTGGGTGAGGCTGGTTTTATCTTCTTGCTGTAGAATTAAAGAAACAAATAAAAGACCACATCTTGGACAAAAATGCTTCATTTTGTTTGTCCAGTCTCAGTTAAAATTTTTGTATCTCATCTGAATCGTCACATTTCATGCGAGTCCAGACTATGAGCATTATTGGGCTATTATGAAGGCCATAGCCGCCTGCATCTTATGTCCAGTGTCATCATCCACATGGACTCACTCATGATTTGGAATGGTTGAATAGAGTTAGGTGATAAACCTAGCTTGAATTGCACGTCCCCACTCCACCCGTGACAGTGCACCATAACTACCATCCTGGTAGATATCAGAGTGCTCCAAAAGCTAGTGGCTTTTGCTACCAAATAAACCTGTTGGACTTTAACCTGGTGTTGTGAGAATTCTTACTGTGTTTACCCCAGTCCAACACCAGCATCTCCACATCATAGATATCAATGAACTCAGATTGCGAATAAAAGTCAGGAATTTTGATTTGAATTCTGATGAAAGGGTTATGGGGAGAGGGCGGGAATGTGGAACTGAGCCACGACAGATCAGCCATGATCTTATTGAATGGCGGGGCAGGCTCGAAGGGCTAGTTGGCCTACTCCTGCTCCTATTTCTTATGTTCTTATGTTATGTTCTTATGACATAGAATTGCCGAACACTGTGTGGTGATTTTAATGACAATCAGGGTGCTTGATTCCGTTAATTGATTTGTAACATTGTGATATGTCATGGCATTTATTGGGAAATTAAAATGTTATAGACTAGGATATTAATTCATTTAATTCCAAAAACCAGAAGTTATTGAGAATATTATCGATTTTATTGGTTGGATTCCAAAGTAGTATTTATATGCACTTTTGGGGCACTTCAGCTTTAGTTGTGTAATTTTATACTGAGATTGAGCTTGAAATATTTTCGATAACACTGATAGTTATTGACATGGACTTGCTCTCAGTGACAAACAAACGCTGAAGGCATTCATTACACTTTCCCATAGATATTCTATGGGGCTTTGCCCAGACCTTCCTGTAATTGGAGAGCCCTATAGGAAATGTAGGGCCTCTGTGAATAGTACTAGTTATTTCCTTAAGTAATAATGAGGAGCACAGAGTCTGAAAAAGAAGCGTACATTAGAATTCAATGTCAAATTAGACACAGGAAGCATGAATGGGAAAGAAAGGTGGAATTAAGACAGAAAGATAAAACAGGCAGAGAGAAAAATAATTTTTTTTAAATCGCCAACAATGATCCGAATCTAAAGGAATGAGCTTTCAAGTTCATTTTAGTGCCAGAACAGTTGTTTAGCAGTAAGCAAGTACAAAGTTGCAAATTTACTTACACTGGAATGGATAAGCCTTATTTTTTGGCAAATCTAGTGTACCCTCTATCACGCAAAAACAGCAATTTCATGCCATATTCCTATAGTTCAATGCCAAGAGTGAAATATCAGCAGTACAAAACTTCTGGAGGAGCAGGACAACTCAGACAATAACTTCCAGATTTCCCTGTTTAACTGCACATATCATTGGAAGTTGCTGAACAATTTATGCTTTAATAACATTGGTTAACCTCACTGTTATTTCAACAGAAATACCAGGCCCAACAATAGTATGGCTTACTACTACAATGCATATCAACTGGATTCAATTTCTTAATGATTTAACAGGCCTCATTTGCATTCCTGTACCATTTTCATGCAAGGAGTATAAAATTTATTTGGTAAAATCTTGAAAAATGAAATTGAATCAACAAAATCAAGTAACATTTTTACTTCTAAGTCATCCATTTAAAAAAATCATTATCCATATGGTTTCAATACAGTCTGCATTGGGTGGCACAGTGTCAGAGTGGTTAGCAGTGTTGCTTCAAGTGTCAGGGGCCCGGGTTCAATTCCAGCCTCAGGTCACTGTCTATGTGGAATTTGCATTCTCTGCGTGTCTGCGTGGGTTTCCTCCAGGTGCTCTGATTTCCTCCCACAGTCCAAAAATGTGTGGGTTGGGTGGATTGTCCATGATAAATTGCCCCTTATGTCAAGGGTATTAGCAGGATAAATACTTGGGATTACGGGGATAGGGCATGGGTGGGATTGTTGTCAGTGCAGGCTCAGTGGGCTGAATGGCCTCCTTTTGCACTGTAGGAATTCTATGAAAATGAGGCAAAATTGAATCAATAAACACAAGTAACATTTTTTACTTCTGAATCATCAATTTAAAAAAAATCATTATCCACATGATTTCTATCCAGTCTGCACATCTGATCTCAATGTAAGACAGTTTAGAGAAGTCTGGCATGCCAGTTTTTATCACTTCAGTCAAGTTCGGCTGAATTCCAAACCACTGTAATGTTGACGGGATTGTAACACACATTTGCAGTTCTTTCACATCTCTTTACCATCGAGGAAGGGAAAACACTCAAGTAAAAGTTATAGAAAGTCTGGTGGCTTACTTTTCCGAGAATGATTGCCTCTTTATATCAAAGAAAGTTTTCAATTTATATGAACATTTTTTCTTGGCAGCATGGAGACTCTCTAATAGGACATGACTACATTTGAATTTTCACCTCTTTTAACCCACAACTCCAACACAATCTTCCAAAGTCCTGGTGCTGGATGATGCACAAATGATGGAGTTCATAATACTGCCCATGCTGAAGTACCTCTCAAGGACAGCTGCAATCAGATTCCTGAGCTTTGATCTGGTACACTAATGTATACAGTCAGGAGATGGTCAGCCCCACCAACCATAGGATTCCACTGAACCCATTCCTCCTGGGAAAATGTCTACAGTGTTCCCTTGTTACTGTGCAGAAGTAGGGGTTTCAGGACCAGGTCTGATGCAACCATAAGTTAAACTAGGCAGTCACCCAGAGTGGCAGAAGATTGGACAATGCCAAAAAAACTCATTGAATTATTCATGAAATTACTAGCAGGCTTCAGCAGTGGCAATGAGAGGTCCGGATCTACTGATATCCGTCCAAATATACTTACATATATATAGATTTCCAAGGACTTATATTGTAGTCTTGCCAAAAATGTAATATTATATTCCTCATTCTGTTTATGAGGCTGATCACAATTTTGTACATGTACATGAATGACAATTCCAAAACTGTGAACAAGTAAATAATATCAAAGAATTTAATTTAATCCAATCCACTCCACTCCATCATAATGATTATTGATCACGGGAATTGTGCACCTAGCTACCACTGCAGCAACACATACTATAACCTCATGTGAGTCATGTTAAATATTATAATGTGCATTATTTCTACTACATATCCTTTTAAAAGTGTAGAACAATGAGAATATACAATTAGCATAATTATATTCTTTTTTATGCAAAATAAATTGAATTATAAAGGCAGAATTTTTCTCATGCTAATGCACAATGTTTATTTTCTGATGTTAATTGTGGAGAAGGTGGGTGGCATAATTTTTTTAAAATGATATTACTGTGGTCCAGGATCTCACCAACAGGCTGTCTCTACTCTCTTCAGTTAGCCCCAGAGCAGAAATGTACCTTTGTCCGGAGGGACAGCTTCTAATTAGTCTACTCCTAGTCCAATAGCAGGTCTGATCACTTGGGATCAGGAAATGCTATTAAGCAGCACCATTTTCTGCCTCACCATAATTTCTGATCCAGGCACAGCACAAGGCATTGGACTCAATACATTCTGCCTTTGGCTCAATTAGCATTCATGCAAGTGAGACCATTCATTCTATAGTTGCATCACTGGTGGCTTTTGCTAACTTCCAAAATCCCCAAGATAGGTGGCACTTATTATTTAAACATCACACGTGGACCTGGATTACCTTAGTTTAAGCTCTGTGGCATTTTATGAAATCTTTGAAATACAGTTTGTGGAAATACTTCCTACAATTCACTTAAGAACAAAGAACCTCCCAGCACGGGAAACAGGCCCTTCGGCCCAACGAGCCCGCGCCGCCGCATCTTCCCACACCTACCCCGCCCTGTGTGTATGTGAGTGGAACCCCTAACGTAGCCAGATTCAGGGGAGAATAGTGTCAATTTGGTACACCAATCAGCCTAAGAGCACATCTTTGGGGTGTGGGAGGAAACCGGAGCGCCCGGAGGAAACCCACACAACCACAGGGAGAATGCGCAAACTCCCACAGGCACAGGCCCAAATCCATGTATCTGCACAGCTAGCAGTGATAGTCACTGAGCTGTTGTGGTGCCCACCTGCTGGTCCACGATCAAGCACACACACCGACACGAAGTACTAGGCCACTCCTGGAACCTCCAAGAGCAGCCCACGCACGACCCACCGTGTGCATGCCCCTCGTTTGACAACAAGGTGGACCGACACCTGCGGAATAAAAAGACAAAAACGTTAACATATAAAACTACATTTCCGGTGTCGTCCCGAGGCTCTGACCCTATTTAATACCCTCTACTATAACCCTCCATCCTTGCTTCGCTCATGTGTCTGTCTAAGTAAACCTTAAACAAGTCCAACGTGCCTGCCTCCACCATCCTACTCGGTAGCGCGTTCCATACCCCCACGACCCTCTGCGTGAAAAACCTTCCTCTCATATCCAAATTATACTTCTCCCCCCTCACCCTTAGCTCGTGACCTCTCGTAATTGTGCCCAATCTAGGGAAAAGCCTACCACTGTTTACTCTATCTATTCCCTTCAGTATTTTATACACCTCTATCATATCACCCCTTAATCTCTGTCTTTCTAAGGAGAAGAGCCCCAGTTTCTCCAACCTTTCCTCGTAACTCAGTCCTTCCATGCCAGGCAACATCCTGGTAAACCTCCTCTGCACCCTCTCCAGGGTCTCCACGTCTTTCCGGTAGTAAGGTGACCAGAACTGGACGCAGTACTCCAAATGCGGTCTAACCAACGTTCTGTACAACTGAAGCATTAGACGGCAGCTCTTATGCTCTATACCCCTTCCTATAAAGGCTAGCATTCCATAAGCTTTCTTCACAACCTTCTCTACCTGTGTCGACACCTTCAGAGACTTGTGCACCTGCACTCCCAGGTCCCTCTCTATCTCTATACTCTTAATCGGTCTACCTTTTATCACATAACTCCTCCCTGCATTATTCCTTCCAAAATGCATCACCTTGCATTTGTCAGGATTAAATTCCATCTGCCATCTATCTGCCCAATATACCAACCTATCTATATCCTGCTGTGTCACCTGACAGTCCTCCTCAGTATCTGCCAATCCTACCATCTTGGTGTCATCCGCAAATTTGCTGATCACACCACGTACGCCCTCTTCCAAGTCATTTATATATACTACAAAGAGGAGAGGTCCCAGTGCTGAGCCCTGTGGCACACCACTGGTGACTGGCCTCCAGCCAGAAAAGGTCCCCTCGACAACTACTCTCTGTTTCCTATTTCCCAGCCAGTTTTCGATCCACCTAGCTACCTGTCCTTGTATCCCATGTGCCTTAACCTTTTCTACCAGCCTACCGTGAGGGACTTTGTCAAACGCCTTACTGAAATCCATATAGATGACATCAACGGCTCACCCATCGTCAACCGTTTCTGTCACCTCCTCGAAGAATTCCACCAGATTCGTAAGGCAAGACCTCCCTCTAACAAAGCCATGCTGCGTATCCCTAATCAGATCGCAACGCTCCAAATGCTCATACATCCTATCCCTAAGAATTTTTTCCAATAATTTTCCTACCACCGACGTCAAACTCACTGGTCTATAATTACCAGGATTATCCCTACTACCCTTTTTAAACAGCGGTACCACATTAGCTACCCTCCAGTCTTCTGGGACCTCACCTGTGTCCAAAGAAGAGACAAAGATTTGCGTCAGAGGCCCAGCAATTTCATCTTTCACCTCCCTAAGCAGCCTGGGATAAATACCATCAGGCCCTGGAGCTTTATCCGTTTTTATGCTACCTAAAAACCTTAGCACTTCCTCCCTCGTAATGGATATTTCCTTCCACTGATCTACAGCTCCCTCCAAGACACTACACGACACCAATCCCCTCTCCTTCGTGAATACCAACGCAAAGTATTCATTCAGGATCTCACCCATTCCCTCAGTCTCGATACATAGCTCCCCTCCCTTGTCCCTAAGAGGACCAATTTTCCCTCTAACCACTCTCTTGCTCCTAATATAAGAGTAAAATGCTTTTGGATTTTCCTTAATCCTGTCGGCCAAGGCCATTTCATGCCCCCTTTTTGCCCTTCTAACTCCCCTTTTTAGCTCCCTCCTACTCTCTCTATATTCCTCCAGCGCACTCTCCGTTCCCAGTTGTTTTGACCTAACATATGCCTCCCTCTTCTTCCTGACCAAGTCTTCGATACCCCCTGTAATCCACGGCTCCCTAATCCTGCCTTTCCCATCCTTCCTCTTTACGGGCACATGCCTTTCCTGCAACATTTTCAGTTTGCCCTTAAAAACCTCCCACTTACCATGGATCGAGGGATGTAAGGTTATCCAGGGATAGGAAATATCTGCGAAATAGCAACAATCCATAATTACAAGGGATGCAGATTGTTTGAATTTTCCAATATTGCGTATGTTCAGAAATGAATTTATTTTGCTCCTTTAAATAAATGTGTTGCGCTATCTCACGTAATTTGATGATGGGTTTCACAAAGCCTTTGATGTATCACTTCACACCATGCGCTGTATAAAAAGCATCCATTTGAGTTCCCTAATGATTTCTATATTGTGGATAATGGAAATCCTGCCACTCAAAGGGGCAATCAAGAAATCAGGTCTCGCCTTAGCAACATTAGTGCTTTGCTCTTTATTGGCTGAAGGAATCATTCCAGCGTTGTAAATATTAGCTTCCACTGGTGATTAAACGCAGATTTACGACATGCACAATGTTCAAAAAATTATATCCATATTAAGTCAACTATGAAAGCTGGTGGAGGCAATACTCTGCACCAATTTGAAAATCAAATGGAAACATGCCAGACAAATGTCACCATTTGGAAACACTGCCAAAATTACCTACAACCATTCTAAAGGTATTCTGACATGAACATGACACCACAGTTCTTCTAAGCGATTTCCGTCCAGATTTTGCCTAGTAGAATGGGCAAATTCTTTTTGCACAATTCCTATAAACGTTAGTTAGCATTTTGAATTTTTCAGAATGTAAGCTTGCTGCAGTTGATGAGAAAAAAGAAAGAAAGGTTTTTTTTCCCAGTTGATTAGACGGTACAAAAACAGAATTGAAAATAGAATATTGAACTATACACAGGTTGAAGGCTGAGCACGGTACAGAGAGAATACCAAGATAAATTACTGAAACAATAAATCAGTGAATGTCATGCTGCATCTGCAAAGCAGTCTGATCAGAGGACACCTTAAATATTCTAGTCTTAACCATCAGCGCATAAAGGAAATGTTCCAGCCCTAGAGGCAGTTCAGGAAAAAACTGCAAGTGACAGGCAACTGCATTATGAAAAGAAATGTTCTCGAAGAAACAACGGAGAAGAGATTTGATAAAAATAATTACGTTGTACGAATTAAGTAAATCTGGACCATTACTACAGTAATCCTTAGGACAGGAACCATAAATTCAAACCGAGATAAAGAAAATTTAGGACAGAGATTTGAAATGCTTGACACAATAATAATCAACACATACATAACACAGGATTACATTGTGTGGGTGGGGTTTTTTGGCCTTCCCATGGCGTGTTTCTCACAGGGAGAGGGGGAGTGCCAACTACCAGGGGCAGGATCTTTTAGTCCTGCTGCTGTTAAAGGGATTCCTCATCAACTGCACCCCATGTCACCCGGAAATTCACAACGGGGCTGAGCCATCGACAGGACCTGACGATCCCACTGGCATGAACAGCTGGAAAATTCTGGCCAGAAGATGCAGCACTGAAACGGGCAAATCTGCCCAACTAGTTTATGCTGGTATTTGTGCTTCTTATAATTTGTTGCAGTCTTCCTTACCATTGACTGCAGACTCCCATTCGCAATTTGGTGTCATTCACAAATTTAGAAATAGTGATTTTGATTCCACTCATGAACAGCAGTAGCTCTAGCACTTAGTCTTATGGTACACCACTTCTTAACTTCTGCCAATCTGAGTAACTACCCATTACTCCTGATTTCTGTTTTCTGCCTTAAAGCCATTCTGCCATTTGTCCCACCACTTCATATTCTCTGATCTTACTTATTTGTCTATTATGGGACACCTTATCAAAGGCCTTTTGAAAATCTAGATAAATATCATCTACTGCATTACCAATGTCCACTCTCACTGTTACCTCCTCAAATACTCACCCGGGGACCCACCTCATTGTTCTCCGGAGCATTGAACCTGGTGGCTGTGGCTGTGGTGAGTGACTGATTTGAATTAAAAACCGCTTTTTTCCTCTACTTCCGGTTCTCGGGGCTTGTTAAAGTGTAGTTTACTTCCATACTGGAAGTTAGGCCAGGGGATAGTCGTTAAGGAGGAGTGGGGGGTATAAAAAAGGGGTAGCAGCATAGAGCGGGCAGCGTCGGGAGCGGGCAGCGGAGTGAGTGGGAACAGAGTGAGAAGGGCTTTGGCTCGCTGGGCTTAGGCGAGTGCAGGCTTAGAGAAGGTGAGTGACAGATTTTTACCTTTGGGCACTTACAGGAGGTTGGGACACGATAGGGAATATAGGGAGGAATGTAAGTTGCGTCCGGTGCCACATGTGGGAGTTCCTGGTGGTGTCACGGGTCCCCAAGGTCCACATCTGCAGTAAATGTTTAGAACTGCAGCGATTGAGGGCCCGGGTCAGGCAACTCGAGGGGCGGCTGGAAGATGCGTTTCTAGTCAGGGAGAACGAGGAGATAATGGCTGGGAAACATGAGCAGGAGGAGGTCTCAAGGGCTGAAGAGAAGGGAGGATGGACGACTGTTAGGAGGGGAAAGAGGAAGAAGAAGAGTAGTCAGGGTCCCCCAGCCTCCCCAGAGGCCCCCCAAGGTTCGTCGGCAGGGGCACAGAAAAATAGGAAGGAAGGGGAGACTGACTTAGAGGGACGGAAGGGGGCTGGTAAGGTGATAGCGGTAGGGGATGGGAGGGTCCGAGGGATTGATAGGAGGTTCTGTGGGCAGGGGCGCGACTCCAGGATGGTGGTCTGCCTCCCTGGAGCAGGGGTAAAGGATATAATGGAAAGGGTAGAGGGAATTTTGAAAGGGGAGGGGACCCAGGCAGAGGTCATAGTACACGTAGGGGAGGGGGACATAGGAAGGAGGAGTAGGGGAGAGGTCCGTAGGCAATTTAGGGAGTTGGGGGCCAAACTAAAGAGCAGGACCTCCAGGGTGGCACTGTCTGGGTTGCTGCCCAGTACGAGCAGGGTTAAGAATGACGAGATCATGCAGTTGAATGCATGGTTGAGGGACTGGTGTAGGGTAGAGGGGTTTACTTATGTAGATCATTGGGAGGTGTTTAGGAGAGAAAGGCAATTGTACAGGAGGGGTGGGGAGGATTTGAACGGGAGGGGGACTAGTGTCTTAGCGGGGAGGTTAGCTGGGGTGTTCAGGAATGATTTAAACTAATAGGGAGGGGGGGTGGGGAGGTGGCTGGGAGAGAGTCGGGTGAAAGGAAAATTATAAGGGAGAAGGTGGTTCCGAGGGACACTTGTGGGTTGAACTGTGTCTGTTTCAATGCTAGGAGTGTGGCAGGGAAAACGGATGAGCTTAGGGCCTTGATGTTTGTGAGGCAGTTAGATGTGGTGGCTGTAACGGAGACGTGGTTACGGGAAGGGCAGGACTGGCAGCTGAATGTTCCTGGGTACAGGTGTTTTAGGTGTGACAGAGGAGGGTTGAAGAGAGGAGGAGGGGTGGCACTGTTAGTAAAGGAAAACATCACAGCAGTGCAGAGGGAGGACAATATGGAAGAGATAGGGATTGAGTCACTGTGGGTGGAGTTGAGGAATAAAAAGGGAGAGATCACATTGCTAGGGGTGTACTATAGGCCACCCAACAGCCCAAAGTCAGTGGAGGAAGGCATTTGCAGGGGCATTTTGGACAGGTGCAGGAAGAATAGAGTGGTTGTAGTGGGTGATTTTAATTTTCCTGGAGTGAATTGGAGGGGGCCTAGAGCTGGGGGTACGGAGGGAGAGGAGTTTGTGAAATGTGTTATGGAAGGGTCTCTAGAGCAGTATGTAACTAGCCCGACTAGGGGAGGGGCTATACTGGATTTAGTGTTGGGAAACGAGCCGGGGCAGGTGGGTGAGGTAGAGGTAGGCGAACATGTGGCGAACAGTGACCACAAGTCCGTCTACTTTAGGATAAAAATGGAAAGGGACGAGTGCCGGCCGAACGGGAGTGTGCTGAACTGGGGAAAGGCGAGCTATAGCAGGATTAGGAGGGAGCTGCAGGACACTGATTGGGAGGGACTGTTAGCTGGCAAGTCCACGGTTGGCAAGTGGGAGGCTTTTAGGGACAAAATGAAATGGTTGCAGGGGAGGTATGTTCCGGTTAAGCGAAAGGATGGGAAAGGTAGGATTAGAGAGCCGTGGATTACGGGGGATATTGAAGACTTGGTCAGGAAGAAGAGGGAGGCGTATGTTAGGTCAAAACAAATGGGTACGGAGAGTGCACTGGAGGAATATAGAGAGAGTAGGAGGGAGCTAAAAAGGGGAATTAGAAGGGCGAAGAGAGGGCATGAGATGGCTTTGGCTGGTAGGATTAAGGAAAATCCTAAGGCATTTTATTCCTATATTAGAGGCAAGAGAGTAGTTAGAGGGAAAATTGGTCCTCTTAGGGACAAGAGTGGAGAGTTGTGTATTGAGTCGGAGGGAATGGGGGAGCTCCTGAATGAATACTTTGCGTCGGTATTCACGAAGGAGAGGGGTTCGGAATCGTGCAGTCTCTTGGAGGGAGCGGAGGTTCAGTTGCAGGATATAGTTATTACGAGAGAGGAAGTGCTAGGGCTGTTAGGTAGCGTAAGGACGGATAAAGCTCCGGGGCCTGATGGTATTTATCCCAGGCTGCTTAGGGAGGCGAAAGATGAAATTGCTGGGCCTCTGGCGCACATCTTTGTCTCTTCTTTGGACACAGGTGAGGTCCCAGAAGACTGGAGGGTAGCAAATGTGGTCCCGTTGTTCAAAAAAGGTAGTAGGGATAACCTGGGAATTATAGACCGGTGAGTTTGACGTCGGTGGTAGGGAAGTTAATGGAAAAAATACTTAGGGGTAGGATGTATGAGCATTTGGAGCGTTGCGATCTGATTAGGGATACGCAACATGGCTTTGTTAGAGGGAGGTCTTGCCTTACGAATCTGGTGGAATTCTTTGAGGAGGTGACAAAAACGGTTGACGATGGGAGAGCCGTTGATGTCATCTATATGGATTTCAGTAAGGCGTTTGACAAAGTCCCTCACGGTAGGCTGGTAGAAAAGGTTAAGGCGCATGGGATACGAGGCCAGGTAGCTAGGTGGATTGAGAACTGGCTGGGAAATAGGAGACAGAGGGTAGTTGTGGAGGGGACCTTGTCGGGCTGGAGGCCAGTGACCAGTGGTGTGCCGCAGGGCTCAGTACTGGGACCTCTCCTCTTTGTAGTCTACATAATGACTTGGAAGAGGGCGTAGGTGGTGTGATCAGCAAGTTTGCTGATGACACCAAGATGGCAGGGTTGGCGGGTACGGAACTGGATTGTCAGGTGATACAACAGGATATAGATAGGTTGGTGCAGTGGGCAGATAGGTGGCAGATGGCATTTAATCCTGACAAATGCGAGGTGATGCATTTTGGACGGAATAATGCAGAGAGGAGCTATGTGATAAAAGGTAGGCCGATTAGGAGTATAGACATACAGAGGGACCTGGGAGTGCAGGTTCACAAATCCATGAAGGTTGCGTCACAAGTGGAGAAGGTTGTTAGGAAGGCTTATGGAATGTTAGCCTTTATAGGAAGGGGTGTGGAGTATAAAAGCTGCCGTCTAATGCTTCAGTTGTACAGAACGTTGGTTAGACCGCATTTGGAGTACTGCGTCCAGTTCTGGTCACCTTACTACCGGAAGGACATGGAGTCTCTGGAAAGGGTGCAGAGGAGGTTTACCAGGATGTTGCCTGGCATGGGGGGACTGGGTTACGAGGAGAGGTTGAAGAAACTGGGACTATTCTCCTTGGAAAGACGGAGATTGAGAGGGGACATGATAGAAGTATATAAGATACTGAAGGGAATAGATAGAGTTAATAGTGAGAGACTGCTCCCTAGACTGGGTACGAACACGAGAGGTCATCATTTAAGGGTGAGGGGGGAGAGGTATAATTTGGAGGTGAGAAGAAGGTTCTTTACGCAGAGAGTTGTGGGGGTCTGGAACGCGCTACCGAGTAGGGTGGTGGAGGCAGGAACGTTGGACTCGTTTAAGATGCAGTTAGATAGGCACATGAGTGAAACGAGAATGGAGGGATATGGTAGGGGCTATTAAATAGGGTTAAACCTCGGGAGACACCGGAAGGGCAGGCTGTAAGATTAATATTTTTGTCTTTATTCCACAGGTGGAGGTCCACCTCGTGTCAAACGAGGGGCATGCACACGGCGGGTCGTGCGTGGGCTGCTCTTGGAAGTCCAGGAGTGGCCTAGTACTTCATGTCGGTGTGTGTGCTTGATCCTGGACCGGTAGACGGGCGCCGCAACAGCTCGGTGACTAGCACTGCTGGCTGTGCAGACACATGGATTTGGGCCTGTGTCTGTGGGAGTTTGCGCATTCTCCCTGTGGTTGCGTGGGTTTCCTCCAGGCGCTCCGGTTTCCTCCCACACCCCAAAGATGTGCTCTTAGGCTAATCGGTTTTTACCAAATTGACACTATTTCCTCCCTGAATCTGACTGAGTAGGGTTCCATTCGTAGACATGCAGGGTAGAATAGGTGTAGGGTGATGCGGCGGCGCGGGCTCGTTGGGCCGAAGGGCCTGTTTCCCGTGCTGGGTTGTTCTTTGTTCTTTGTAAATATTTCAAGCAAGATTTTTCCTTTTGATAGTCATTACTCATTATTACATTTTGCATTTTTAACTTTTGTTCTATTCTCTCCTTTGGTTGGATTCTATTATTTTTCCTACTAACGATGATAAGTTGACATGTTCATAATTTCTTAAAAATGTTTCGTCCTCCTTCTTACAAATGGGAATTGCATTACCTATCCACCAGTCCACTGGCACTAAATCTGTGTGGTAATAGCTCTACTATCTCTTCCTTAGATTCCTTTAAAATGCATGGATACAATCCCGCTGGACCAGGGGCTTGAACGTCTTTGAATAAACAGCCAATTTCTTTGAAGTATTTTCACAGACAGGAAATAAAAACCACTGAATTCCTTCACTTTAAATTTTAAAAATTCATAAACAGTGAAATAAGTGATTGGATTATATACATTGGATTAAAGTAAACATCAAATACCATTAATTTTTTTTAAATGTAGAACATTTTTGGAATTTCTTATAATTTGGCATTCAACATATATAAAATTTCTTTTTCAGGGCCAGTGAGGGTGTTTAGCAGTAATTAGAAACTTAGAGTGCTATTTAAATCCCTCATGCAGAAAGTGTAACTTTTTCAAGAGATTTTACAGCAAGGCTAACAGCATTAAATGGATCTTCTTGGTAATTAATAGATTTCCTACTGACTGTAGCCTTGGGGGTCCTTTACAGCATATCTTCCAGCAGCATAGAATCACTGTCAGCAACCTCTGAATTTTAACTTATTAGCATATATGTAGACTTAGGGTGGCACAGTGGCATAGTGGTCAGCACTGCTGCCTCGCAGCACTAGGGACACAGGTTCAATTGCTGCCTCAGGTCACTGCCTGTGGGGAGTTTGCACATTCTCCCCATGTCTGTGTGGGTTTCCTCCGGGTGCTCCAGTTTCCTCCCGCAGCCCAAAGATATGCAGGTTAGGTTGCATGCTAAATTGATCCTAGTGTCAGTGGATTAGCAGAGTAACTGTGGGTTACAGGAATAGGCCCTGGATGGGATTGTGGTCGGTGCAGACATGATGAGCTGATTGGCCTCCTTCTATAGGGATTCTATAGACCTTAGAACCTGTTTCTGGTTGTAGAGGAATCAGTACTGACACTAATACTGCAAAAATTGAACCAATGTCCAGTTTCAATAATGGAGCATGTAAAACTGCACACATTATTCAAACACCAGCTCCAAAAATTGAACATCTTGAGGAGGGGACACTGGTTATATTAAAAACCATAAAAAGCACAAAAATTGTTACGCAAAAAAGGTGGATGTTTTTCTCAGTATTAAAAATAGTAACTTATTTTTGATAGATAACATGATTTCTGTGAAGCAAATATGAGTCAGACTGGTTCTCATCCTTAGCAGGTATTTAACACACCCTTGTTATTAATGGATATGCTGTAATTTCACCATTATGAGAATAGAATTTAAAGTGGCTCTGGTAAAACTTGCTTGCATGTGCAGTTGCGATTGACTCATACCCACGTTAACATACCATATCTTGCAGAACTGAACGTAGATGCTTATGCCTTGATGGTGGTAGTTCATATTTTGGAGGAGGCTGGAGTATCTAGTATCAGGACATAGAACATAGAAACAGTACAGCACAGTACTGGCTCTTTGGCTCTCGATGTTGTGCTGAGCTATATCCGAAACCAAGATCAAGCTATTCCACTCCCTATCGTTCTGGTGTGCTCCATGTGCCTATCCAATAACCACTTGAAAGTTCCTAAAGTGTCCAACCCCACTATCACAGCAGGCAGTGCATTCCACACCCCAACCACTCTCTGAGGAAAGAATCTACCTCGTACATCCCTCCTGTATCTCCCACCATGAACCTTAATATCTATGCTCCCTAGTAACTGCTACATCCACCCGAGGAAATAGTCTTTGCACGTCCACTCTATCTATCCCTCTAATCATCTTATAAACCTCTTTTAAGTCACATCTCATCCTCCTCCATTCTAAAGAGAAAAGCCCCAGTTCCCTCAACTTTTCCTCATAAGACCTACCCTCCAATCCAGGCAGCATCCTGGTAAATCTCCTCTGCACTCTCTCCAATGCTTCCACATTCTCCTTATAGTGAGGTGACCAGAACTGCACACAATGTTCCAAATATTGTGTGATCTTGGTTGGCTTACACAAGCGGTAGGGATGGTGTTTGCCTCTTTACATAACCATGCTCACAGCTTCAAGATGGGGATGGGTGAGGGCCACATGGGGCATGGGGACATCAACAGTGACAGGTTCGGGGGAGGGCAGCAATGTTCACCACAATGACAATGTGATCCAGGGTTACTGGGGGAAGACTAGAGAATCATCGGAAGGATTCGATAAATTTATAGCCGTTCTTTCCTGCTAATACTTTTTAAAGGACGTTTTGACCAGCAGGATAGCAAAGATGACATGAAATAAAGATCCCAACCCTTATTTCATCTCCCTGTACTGTAAGTGTTGTGGTTTGTCAGGATTTGTGGGTATGATACTTCTTCAGTAAGTCTTCAAATACTCTATAATTATTTAAGAAGCGCAGTGTAAAGGTGTCAGAAATGGAAGAGAGTGCCTAATTGTGTTGCTTTTCCATGCTGTGTCCTCCTGTTCTGTTTTTGGTTTTAAAAAATTAAACGCGACATTCTTGTCAAGTCTGGCTCTCATCACAAGATCCAATTTGTTGTCGTAACTGAATTTCCTCCTCTTGCCATTGCCATTCGTTTATCAACCATGCTTTAAATCATTGCTTTTTGAGCACTTTTTTCAGCAGATGTTAAGGAGAATCAGAATATTGTTCAGCTGATTGATGACAAGCGCTTGTATGTATTCCACCCATTGTTTTTTTCAAATTGTCTCATTCCCTGTGCCTGAGCATCAGCTTCATTCAGCAACTTTCTCAGTCATAGAAACCCTACAGTGCAGACGGAGGCCATTCAGCTCATTGAGTCTGCACTGACAACAATCCCACCCAGGCCCTACCCCCATAATCTTACCTTGCCAATCCCTCTAACCTATGGCTCTAAAGGGCAATTTAGCATGGCCAATCAACTTAAACCGCATCTTTGGATTGTGGAAGGAAATGGGAGCACCCGGAGGAAACCCATGCAGGCATGGGGAGAATGTGTAAACTCCACACAGACAGTGACCTGAGGCCAAAATTGAATTAGGGTCCCTGGCCTTGTGAGGCAGTCGTGCTAACCATTGTGCTGCCCTTCAACAAGTCAAGCTAAAAGTTCTGGGTCTTTAAACTGGCAATCAATCTCTGACTTGAATTAGCACAGAGTACAGAGACAGCCAACAAACAGTTAAACTGTATGCTTGAGTCTCTCAACTGATCTTAGAATCGCTTCTTTTGTATGGGACATTTATCAAAGATAGACACAATGCAAAATGGCCTGAGTTGACAATATACATATGTAAATAGCATAAAAAATGTAATCAGTTTATCTATATCCTAATACCCACATTCTTTTGAGGATTTGTTTTTATATAATGTTCAGTGAGCATTGTTCTACCCACGCACCACTGCCCAATAATTATATGAATGAATACTCTTTACAGAAGGCTCTGATACAAAGAAACTCGGTATTACCTGCCATCTGCACATACATGTTGATTTTGAAAAAAATCAAATCGGAACACCTTCCATGAAACTGTATTGGCCTTTCAAAGATTAGAGGTGCCAGACCACTGTGAAAAAAGTCAGAATCTCCCAGTCATTATCATCCTATATTCATATCCATATGCCCACATTTTCTCCCTGCCATTACTAATTGAGGTCCAATCATTTCAGTTGCCAGACCAGGCGGTGGCATGGTGGCACAGTAGTTAGCACTGCTACCTCATAGCGCTGGGGTCCTGGGCTCGATTCCCGGTTTGGCTCACTGTCTGTATGGAGTCTGCACATCCTACCCGTGTCTGTGGGTTTCCTCCGGGCGCTCCGGCTTCCTTCCACAGTCTGAAAATCGTGCTGGTTAGGTGCACTGGCCATGCTAAATTCTCCCTCGTGCACCTGAACAGGTGCTGGAGAATGGCAACTAGGGGATTTTCACAGTAACTTCATTGTAGTGTTAATGTAAGCCTACTCACATCTAATAAATAAACTTTATTTTAGATATGAAATGAACCTGAGTTAAGGGTATAATGGCCCGACCTGCTTAGTGTCATAGTGAAGGATTAGCAAGGTAAGAGAATGGGGAAATTTAAGGCACTCAATCTTTGTGCACAAGAACTCACTTTCTCTATCTAACATGAATATTCCAAGGCCCCAGATTTGCAAGTCAACTGATCCTACGCCAGCTAAATGCCTCTGATAGTGAAAGAAATTGTGGAATTGGCTCATTTTTTTAAAAAATTGTCCCTGGGATGTGGGCAAGACCAATATTTATTGTCCATTCCTAATTGCCCTTGGGGAGATGGTGGTGAGCTGCCTTTTTGAACCACTGCAGTCTTCATGGTGTACATACAACAGTGCTGTTGGGGAGAGGTCTCCAGGATTTTGGCCCAGTGACAGTGGAGGGACGGCGATATATTTCCAAGTCAGGATGACATGGGGGGAATTCATAGCTAGTGTAGTAACTAAAAAGAACAAAGGCATAATTTCTGCCATCAATTAATATTTTGTGCCTAGGAGCCTAGAAATCCTTTTGGAACTTTACTTTTATTCATTAAGGGGATATGGTCATCATTGTCTAGGGCAGTATTTATTGCCCATCCCTAGTTGCCCTTCAGAAGATGGCTGTAGTTGCCTTCTTGAACCATTGCAGTCTCTGAGCTGTAGATACACCCTCAGTGCTGTTAGGGACTGAGTTCCAGCATTTTGACTCAGCAACAGTGAAGGAATGGTGATATGTTTTCACGTCAGAACGTTGAGTGACTTGGAGGAGAAGCAGGTGGCGCTGTTCAATGTATCAGCAGCCCTTGCCCTTCTTGATGGTAGCAGTTTTGGGTTTGGAAGGTGCTGTCTAAGGAATGTTGATAAGCTCCCGCAGTTCATCCTATAGATGGTACACACAGCTGCCACTGTTCATCAGTGGTAGAGGGATTATTTATATGGTTAGTCCAGTTCAGTTTGTGGTCAATAGTTACCTTCAGGATATTAATAGTGAAAGAATTCAGTGATGGTAATGCCATTGATTTTTTTTTGGTAAGAGCACCCTCAAAGTATCTCCTGAAGCTCCAGATCAAGTACAGCCAAATTCCAGAACATTGTATGCTGCCAAAGAGGGATAGGCTTTCTCCTGATTGGCTTACTTATTGACTGTATAATGACTAATGGTGCATAGAACTGTGTCCAGAGTATTATTGATCCTATGTACAGCATCATAGACATCTGTTGTCATGACCAGAGAAGTAAAGTGGACATGTTATATATTTAAATAGTTGCATGATTGCTTTAAGAACTGGTCAAATGATTTGATGGTGATGTCATTGGCGGTGTTTCACAGACTCCTGCTTCATTTCATTTGATAAGCTGAACAGACAACAGTTCCTACAAAAAGCCTGTTGTTATTAGTTTGAAACTACATGCACAAACCACAGCTGGGATTCTCCCAAAAATATTCTAATTCCCAAATGTGCGGGGAAATGCGAGTAAATCCCATTCATTTTTTCAGCATGATTTCCAGAATGAATTTCCGACATTCTGAACATCACAGAGTGACCCAGTGGGATTCATTTTGAAAATCTGAGGAGGTGAGGTCTATTTCCGCCTGAAAGGCTGGCAGTCTTGTGCTGAGCAGGCCACTGCGCATGTGCTGATGCGCGATCTGTCAGCGCCAAGATTGACACATGAGCAGTAGCCCTGCGTGGCTGGCCTCCCGATCCCCCATTGCTGGCCTACTGATCCCCCCACTATCTGATCATTCACTTCTTGGTACTACCCAGGCAAGCACCAATGTCCCCCCACCTCCGCAATCCTGATTTGCCAATTGCCCCCCAACAGTCCGATGCCCCCTCAGCAGCTCCAACTTCACTCCCACCTCCACCCCAGCAGTCTTGGCCCCTCCACCACTCTCACAGCCCCAACCTCCTGGCAGCCTCAGCAGCCCCAACCCTACCCCCACCCTCCCCACCCCAATAGCCAGCCCCAATCACCTCTTCCTTCCCTCTGCCTGGGATCCCAATTGCAGAGTGGCAGCGGGATCCCCTACCCTCACAGATCATCCCCCCAAAAGGCCATGCCCCTCTGGCCCCACCTCCTTGGCACTACATGATGCCTGGTGGGCAGTGCCAAGATGCCTGGTGGGCAGTGCCAGTTTGCATCTTGGGCAGTGCCAGACTGCTAGAATGGCACTGCCCAAGGGTTACCCCCAATTACCCCTGACCTCCTGGGTGAGGGCTTCAATGGCCACTGTTCCCTCCAGCAGTATCGACCACCTATTGCCATTCATGGGGAGCAGTAGTAAACCCTACTGGAGTGAGTCATCCAGCAAGGGGGGAGATGCTAGGGGTTTGGGAGATTTCAGTCCTGGGTCTGCTAATGAAATCGAACTGACGATTTCCATAGGTTAATCAGCTCTGCACCGATTACTGACATGGAACTGATGACGCTGGAAATTTTCGGCTGGGAGACTCGCGAAGGCCATGGCGCTGAGCAGGAAGCCTATGAAACGGCCTCCACTGATGTCTCCCAGAACGCTGTGCTGCTCGAGCAGTGCAGCAGGCTGGGAGAATCGCCCCCAGCATCTTTTTCCTTTCCGTTTGAAACCCAGAACCCCTAACATAGGACACTACAGTTACCTCACTTCTGGTACATACATTAATACGGAAGAGCTCTGCAGTTGGAATAAATATGAATACATGACAATAACCTTTAAAATGTCAATTTGTATGAAGAAGTCTCAAAGAGAAATTATCGTTCTTCAGTAACTGTTGTATAAACCAGTCTGCACCCGAAAAAAACAAGCTTCCTATTCTCATGTAAGACAAATTATATCTAACTCTTGTACATTGTGTAAGGAAGTACAGCGCACATCTATCTATCAAACAGAGGGAAAAGGAGACAATGGAGATACTGGCAGCCCACTCAGCTGAATTAGGCAAGAAAGGATAGCATGCAAATGCAGTTCGTTTGTGTAAAGCAAGTGCTAACGTTCAATGATATGAAAAATATGTTGGTTTGATGAGCTTCATTCTGTGAGAGACCCTAACATGTGCAGAAATGTAAGGAAAAATGAATCGCTAGAATCTTAATTTTTCTTTCCTTTTGTCCCCACAGCAGCTGAAAGCAAGAAATAAGATGCAGAGAGAAAGTAGCCCGATGGCAGGAGCTTTAATAGCAGTGACAGCCAGCAGATATTCACCCACGCAGTAATTCACACTCTCATTTGCACTCACCAGCCCACATAGATCTCAACTGAGATGATAAAAATAGTATAGATGAGGTGTAACTCTGGAGCTGTGTAATGTACAAGAGAAGTCAGTGGAACAGGGAGTAAGAAATAATGTTCAAAGGTGTGCGGGTTAGGTGGATTGGCTGTACTAAATTGCCCCTTAGTGTCAGGGGGATTAGCAGGGTAAATGTGTGGGGTTACGAGGTTAGCCCTGGGTAGGATTGTTGTCGGCGTAGGCTCAGTGGACCAAATGGCCTCTGCCTACACTGTAGGGATTCAATGAATCCTGCTGAAAGTGTCAGGGACATTGGATGTGAGTAGCATTGAATTCAGCCTAATGCCACTTGTACTCCAATGCTCTGCTGACATTCGATGCCAATGTTCATATATGAATGATAGTCATTGGGTGAAGTATAGAAACATAGTAACTAGAAGCAGGAGTAGGCCATTCAGCCCTTTGAGCCTGCCCTATCATTCATTTTGATCATGATGATCACCGAATTCAATATCCTGTCCCCCCCGCCCGTATCCCTTGATCCGTTTAACCCCAAGGGCTATATCTAATTTCTTCTTGAAATCAGACAATGTTTGGCCTCAACTACTTTTTGTATAGTATTCAAAAGCATCCAAAACCGTGGAATTGCACTTAGCACAACAGCAATGCTTTCAGCAGAGCAAGTAAAAGTTTTTTTTAAAATCCACGTTATAATTGCAATTTCACTAATAGTTTTTTTATATATTTCTATTTATTCCTACTGAGTCATGCAGATCTTTCATAGAATCACTGAATCCCTAAAAGGAGGCCATTCGGCCCAACTTTATCCTATTAATGCTTTTAAGTTTATTTATTAGTGCTGCGAGTAGGCTTACATTAACACTGCAATGAAATTAATGTGAAAATCCCCTAGGCGCCAGGTACACGAAGGGAGAATTTAGCACAGCCAATGCATCTAACTAGCACATCTATCAGACTGTGGGAGGAAACCAGACCACCCGGAGGAAACCCATGAGGAGAATGTGCAGACTCCACACAGACAGTGAGCCAAGCTGGGAATCGAACCTGAGGCAGAAGCGCTAATCACGAATAATATTTGCACCGGAAGTGATATAATAGACTGAGCACAGGAAAGAGAGATACAAGAAGCAGCCATGGAAGAGATCACACACTATTAATAAAGCTCCATTTGTTTGTTACCAATGTCTGTCCCACATATCATGGTTCCAATACTGGCAACGAGGGCTATGGAAGTGTGCTTGTTAGCCACGTGGAAAGATAAAATTAACTAAGGAGAAATCAGAATAAAAAAGAAAGATTTCACACATGCTGCAGAGATTAACGGTCCAGCTGCATGTGAGTAAATAATACTCGGCAAGTAGAGTGTAGAGCTGGCTGTGATAAGTATCAGGCTGAAACTCCACTGGGTAAGTTGTGTGTAAGATAATTGAGGTAGCTGCCGGAAACGCAAGTGCAGTCGTGCATCCGGGAAACCTGCTTAAGATTGGTGGGAGTTTCGGCATCATGGGATCCATCGACGAAAATGTGGAGCGATAGAGCTCTCATTGCGAGCATTTTGACTACGTTGAGTAGGAAAATGAAATAGCTGAAGATATTATGGTGCCACTTTCCTGAACATGATGGGGGAAAAGCTTTTAATCTCCTATAGTTTAGTCTAACCTGACAAACTTGACACTAAAACATACAAACAGATTGTGAATATTCTGCAAGCACATTTTTCACCGAAACCCCTGGTGATTGCAGAGCACTTTAGATTCCATAAAAATGTCAAAAGGAGGGGTGGGGGTATTGATTGCACAATTCATGGCACTGCTGAAAGGGCTTGCAGAATATTGTGAGTTTGAAGATGTGCTGAAAGACATTATTTGGGACAGATTCATTTGTGGTCTCCGCAGTGAAACAAAATAAAAACATCTGTTAATTGAGAATAATCTTATTCTGTAGAAGGCAATTGAAATCGCTGTTTCTATGGAACTGGCTGCAAAGGAAGTCCAGTAATCGAGTTTCTGTATTCGAATATACAAAATGCCCAGTGAATCAACATCCAAAGCCCTAAGACTCCTACATGTTACCTGTATGCAAAGCCAGGATCTTCATTCTGCTGCTGAATGTTGTTAAAAAGACTTGGAATGCCGAAGCTGTGGAAAAAAGGACACATAAAACATGCCTGCAGGAAGATAAAGCAAGCTATGAATAAAAATAAGAAGCAAGAACAAACCAAGACAACAGTTAAAGAAACTAAAAAGGAGATATGTCCATGCTATACAACAGGGCCGCAAAGAACAAATTGATTCACAGTCATAAGTAGTTTCACAACACCAGGTTAAAGTCCAGCAGCACGAGGTTTCAGAGTGTGCTACCAAATAAACCTGTTAGACTTTAACTTGGTGCTGTGAGACTAATCACTGTGCCCACCCCAGACCAACACCAACAACTCCACATCATCACAGTCATAACAGGAACAATCACTTTTTATGCTATCCATTGCTGATACTACACATAGACACTCTGCCACTCCAATGCTGGATGGACAGCCAGTAATGATGGAATTTGATACTAGGGCAGCAGTTTCACTGGTGCCAGAGATGATCTACAATGAGAAACTCCAACACATTATCTTCTGGCTATCAAGGATAGTGCTGAAGGCACACACAGGGGAGGTGGTCCCTCTGTACAATTCAATGGGCAAACATTAGATTTGCTTTTATGTGAACGTAGAGAAACTATCCAGCATTGATAGGTCATGCATGGCGAGAGAAGATTCAACTAAACTGAGCTAAGTTGCCATTTATAGATAAAGGAACAGAATATAAAGGTAAGGATGTATTGTTGCAACTTTACAAGGCATTGGTGAGGCGTTTTGTGAGTTCTGTGAACAGTTTTGATTCCCATATTTGAGGAAAGATGTAGTGGCATTGGAAGCAGTTCAAAGGAGGTTCAACTAGATTGCTTCCAGAGATGAGGGGTTTGTTGTATGAAGAGAGATTGAACAGTTTAGGCTTATACTCTCCGGAATTTAGAAAAATGAGGGGAAAACAAATTGAGGTAATCAACATGATAAAAGGTATGGATAAAGTAGACGTGGAGTGGATGCTTCTGCTGGTGGGGCATTCTAGGACAAAAGACATAGTCTTAGGGTAAGGAGTAGCAAATTTAAAACAGAGTTGAGGAAAAACTTCTCCAAAAGGGTTGTGAATCTGTGGAATTCACTACCCCAAAGTGCAGTGGATATTAGGGCAGTGAGTAAACTTAAGGAGGAGTTAGACAGTTCTAATTGATAATATGTTGAAAGGTTATGGGGAGAAGGCGGGAAAGTGGGAATGAGAAGCATATCAGCCATATTGAATGGTAGTGCAGACTCAATGGGCTGTTTGGCCTAATTCTGCTCCTATAACTTATGAACTTACTCATGAGCTGAAGTCAACATGATGATGAGTGTTATTAGGCCAAAAGTGGAGCTGACTTGAAGCGACTGGTGAAGTCTGGAGTTCTGGAGCCTGTCAGCAACAGTGAATGGGCTATGCCTATTGTTCCAGTCATTAAGGAAGATGGATCTGTAAGGATTTGCAGACACCTCAAGGTCATCATAAATCCAGTATTATATGCTGAACAGTTCCCATTACCTCGCATTGAAGGCATGTTTACGGGATTCGCAAGAAGCCAACAATTTAGCAAAACTGACCTGAGCCAGGCTTTCTTACAGATGAATGTGGAGAAGAAGTCATGGGAACTTCTGACAATCATGACACACAAAGGCTTGTTCCACTAACAAAGATTGGAAATCTGTAACAAGCCTTAGTGTGTCAAGGTATCACAGCATCACATCTGCTTCTGCATTGTTTCAAAGGGCAAAGGATCAGATCCTCAGTAGACCAAACAGAGTCCAGTGTTAACTCGATGACATCCTGGTCACTGGAAGAGATGAAGAGGAACATCTTTGAAACTTGGATGCCACCCTTCAGAGATTTGAAGACTATGGTCTGAGAGTCCAGAAGGGCAAGTGTGAGCTTTTCCAATCCTCTGTTGAGTATTTGGGACACATACGCCGGAAACCTTTGACCCTCTCCGTGGCTGGGATTCTCCAGGGCTGCTGCAGTTAATGGAGCTTTACCTGAGCATCAAACCCTCTATTCCCGCTGGCAGCAGGGTAAGAATGGATGAGATCAGAGAATCCCAGCCATGATTGATGCCGCTGGCCTTCAGAATCTCCCACGAAAGTTAAGGCTGTTACAGAGCACCACAGAATTTAAGTCAATTATGTTCTTCACTGAATTGTTGAATTATTATGGAAGATTTGTCCCAAAATTTGCAATAGTTCTGAAACTACTGTATAACATCTTGCACCAGAACAAGACATGGAAGTGGTGAGATCAATGCAATAATGTCTCCATGCAAGCCAAAGAAGTGTTACTTAAGTCGAAGGCACTTTGATCCTCTGCTGATGCATCCCCTTATGGTTTAGGAGTTGTGGTCTCCCACAACATGGCATCAGGTGAAGAAGGAGGGATTTTGCTTTTTGAACATTAAACAAAGCTGAATGGGAAGCACTTGGTATCATTTTTGGAGACAAGATATGCCATTAGTTCTTGTTTCGGAGATAGTTTACATTGATATCGGACTATTGTCCACTCACTACCATATTTGGACCACGCATGAGAATTCCATCACTAGCAGGAAGTAGAATGCAAAGATGAGCATTGTTGGCCTGGCACTGCCCACCAGGCACCCTGGCACGACCAGCCTGAGGGGATGGGGCCTACCTGGGGGGCAGGCTGATCAGTGGTGGTGGAGGAGGGGAACCACTGCAGATTCTGCATTAGGGATCGAGGAAAGAGTAAAGAGGAAGGGAGGGGGGCAATCGGAGCTGGCCATGGGGAGAGAGCAGTTATGTTGGGGGATCAGGTTGGCCATGGGGCATGGGGGGGTCAAGGCTGGGCCAGGCTGGATGGCGATCAGGGATAGCCCGACTGGTGAGGGGGGGGGGGGGGGGCGGGGGGAAGGTTTGGGGGGCGACTGGCAACTGGGGGGGGTGGCAGTGGGTGTCGGGCCCAGTTATCAGGGGGTCAGGGAAGCTGGCAATTGGGGGCAGAGGTGTTGGGGAAGGCAGCGATCTGAGGAGGCAGGAGTGTTGGTGAGGCCAGCAATTGGGAGGTCGGTGATAGAGTGTCCAGGATACATGCGCAGTGACCCGCTCAGCACAATTCTGCTGGCCTCTTGGGTGGGATTAGCCCTCCCCCCCCACCTCCCCCACCCCACCCGCTGCCTCCCCACTATGGGTGTGAATACCCCAGTGGGCTCTGTGAAGCACAGAGTGCCAGAAATTCAACAGACCAAGTACGACCAAAAAAAACAGTTGGGAAAATCTCCAGTTTTCCCCCCATTGGACACTTTGGGCAGAGTTTTCCTGTCCTGCCCACCACAGGAATCATAAGGGGTGGGGGCAGACCATGCAAAAGTCTGTTGACTTTTTTGGGGAAAATCGCCCTCTATATTGTAACGCAGATGAGCTTTCACAATTGCCACTGTCAGGCAATCATCAGACTGTTCAAAGGGGACAATCTTCTACTTTGGACAAATAGACAACACACCTGTCACTTCTCAGTCAGTCACAAAACACATTCGGAGCTATCACTGTGCTCTCAGGCATGACAGATACGGTTTTACGGGGAAAGACTTCGGAACTAACACCTAATCTGAAACTCTACCACTCCCGGAGATTGGAGCTGTTAGCACAGGCAAGACGTTTTCTATGAGGGCTCAGAGTGATCATTCCAGTACCACTGGGGAATCGGGTGTTAGAGAGGCTACATGAGGACCACTGCGGAGTCATACACATGACAGAAATAGTGAGAAGTTATTTCTGGTAATCTGGGCTGAAATTGAGGAGAAACCTCCTTGTGCGAAGATAAAATTCCTGCTGCCCTTTCTCTTGATCCTATAAATATTTTAGCACCGCTGCATCTATGGGAATGACTTGAAGAGGCTTGGCAATGTGTGCATGTGGATTTTTCAGCACCTCTCAAGGGACAGATGTTCTTAGAAATGGTTGATGCTCTCAGCAAATGGCCAGAGGTCGCTGTGATGACACCTACCTCAATTGAGAAGTATTTAATTGCTTTGGATTTCCAGAACAACTGCTAAGTGACAATGGACCTCAATTTGTCTTGCAGGAATTTGAGAATTTCTAACAAGAAAATGGTATTCAGCACATTATTTCTGCACCCTATCACCCTAATGGAATAGCAGAATAATTTGTCCAAACTCAGAAACACACCTTGAAAGCAACCAAGGAACAAAGTTCGCTCATCAAACACTTAACAAATTCTTGTTGGTCTTCTGAAATACCATGCATTCTATGACCAAGATCTTTCCTGCCTTACTCATGATAAAAAGGCAGCTGCCTTTGATCTTTTAAAACCTCCAAAAACTAAAGAGATTGTGAGACAGCAACAACAAGCACAAGTGGAATGGCAGGAAGCCAAGGCAAAACATAGAGTTTTCCACCAAGGATGAGATGTTTTGGCTCAGAACTGTTCCACAGGGGAGAAATAGGTTCCTGCCATAAATCTTGTGCAGACTGGACTTGCCTCCTACACTGTCCAGACCAGAGATGACATTATCTGTAGGAGATACACAGCCAGTTATTTGCTGGAAAAACAGATCCACAGAATCTGGAGCCAGTTGAAAATTCAGGATCAGATTTACAGGCTGGTATTTTACAATCTTGCTCGGGTGAGGCCAATTTCATTCTGTGAGCCTTGCCTGCCCTCAACTCTGAGGCTGGCGTGCTGGTAAAATGTCTAGACTTGAAACTTCCCATACCCTCCACACTACCAGACACCCATTGAGGAAAGCAACACCTCACCTTCTCTGCGATCAGACGCTGAGACAACCTCTAGTTCCACCTTTAATGCCAGTTAAACCAATGGGAACCAACTACATCAGTGGGAAGATGAAGATGCAGAGGTTCCCATCAGTGTGAAGAAGATGTCTACAGTTCACTGCAAACTGTTTCCAGAGTGACGACCTCCGGTCCGCTGACTTATTAATAGTGATTGATTTATTGATTATTGTTCATGTTGATTTTGTTTCCAACTTGTTGATGACATTCAATTTAAGGGGGGAGAAAATGTATTTATTCCAATTGGCTCGTGCAGAGCAATGCTGTATTAATGTATGCATCAGAAATGATGTAATAGACCTAGTGCAGGAAACAGAAAGGGAAGAAACAGCAACAGAAGAGATCACACACCATTAATAAAACTCCATTCATTTTTAACCAAGGTCCATCTTGTATATCATGTTTGCAATACACAAGTTTTCAAATCACATTCACAATCAAATGAATTAAAGAATTAATTTCGTACATATTTTTCTCTCCATCTTTGAAATGTTGATGATCCATCCTCTCCTACTTGCGTTCAGAATTATCATACAGACGTTTCTCAGTCAATGAGAGATCAATGACAATCAGCAGCTCCACCATTTTGTTACTCAGTGCGCCTGCCAGCAGGCAATTCTGGCACAGCTCATGTAATCAATCAGCTGATCTTTTAGGCTCTCAGTTCTCACTCATAGTTACTTGTGACTCTTCACCAAATCTGGCACAGGTTAGGCACAAAACTAAAGACAGGCAGCTCTGGAGAGCTAAAGTAATTCCAATGACATTCTTTAAAGTGCTAATCACTGCTGGTGAAAGAACAAAGGGCCCAACACTGCCATTGCTTCGCACCTTTTTTTTCCAGGGTGGGGGGGGGGCGGTGAGGTGTGGGAGTGGGGGGTGCGGCGGTGGCAGGGTGCAGAGTGAAGCCAGATCATTCTCTGGGGGGATTGGAGGGAGTGAGGCCAGATCATTTTCTGAGGTGGTGTGGGGGGAGGGAGGGGGCAGGGGAGTGAGGCCAGATTATTCTCGGGGGGGTGGGGAGTGAGGCAGATCATTCTCTGGAGAAGGGGAGGTGGGTAAAATGGGTATCTGGTGGGGGAGACAGGGGTAGCAGGGCAAGGGGGTCCGCTGCTACCCTGTGGGTGATCGGTGGGGGAAAAGGGGACAGGGGGTTGTGATCGGTCAGGGTAGCAGGGGGGTGGGTGGGTGGGTGGGTGGATAAGGGGAACAGTGATGTCCGCGGGAACCATCACACCCAGGCCGCTTGCACTGTTTTATGCAACCGGCTAGTGATCTGACACGGGCGCGCTTTTTCAAATTTTTTTTCTAACTGTGCATGCGTAGTTCAGAGCCCCGATCGTTTCGGGCGTGCTAAGCCCCGCCCACAGTGCAATTCGGACCCGTGATTTTTTTTTCAGGCTGAGTGCATATGGGGACACCGGAAAGCAGTTTCCAAATCAGATCGGAATTGCGCCTAGATTCAGCGCTTAGAATGAAAATGGTAAAATCAGGCCCAAAGTAAGGCAGGGCAACTCAATATTGTTTCTGAATTTACCAATTGTACTGAGATGGGGACGTGCTGGAGATGAGTGCATTCTTTCACATGCAACATCCAATTTTACAGCAGCTTGAATGAAAGTTGCTGCTGTTTGACAGTAGTTAGATTGTGATTTTTGTTAGAATTGGGTTGACTTGTTCAGTCGCCAAATCCATAGCAAGTGCAGCCTTGGCGTTTCAGAGCGCCCACCACGTCCATGGCGGTGAACATCTTGCTCTTGGCATGCTTGGTGTAGATGGCTGCATCCCCGATCACATTCTCCAGGAAAATCTTCAGCACCCCGTGGGTCTCCTCGTCGATCAAGCCTGAGACCCACTTGACCTCGTCACAGCGAGCTAGGTGGTGGATGACTGGTTCGGTCATGCCCTGGCTGCTATCATGAGGCACTTTGCGGTGCTGGTTTGCTCCACCAAATCCATAGAAAGTGCAACCCTTGCACACATCACATCCACGACGATAACCGTCTTGCTCTTGGCATGCTTGGTATTGATGACCTCATCCCTGATCGCATTCTACTGGAAAACTTCCAGCACCCTGTGCTTTGCCTCCTTTTCCTCTAACAGACATGATTCTTTTTCAGTCAAGTCGTGAGTAAGGAATGGCAAAACCATTAGCAACCCTAATGTCAGTGGGGACTCTGAACTACCTATCAATTTCTAGGGAGCCCTCCTCTGTGGGGTATAATTGAGCTTTTCCTGCATTGTTAAAAAAACTCAGAATTGTATTTCAGCAAGCCAATAATGTCATTAAAAGCACAGCATTCTCTAAAACAAACCTGATCTCTTGCTATGGTACAGTACAGTTATTAAAAATCCACTTTAATATTCATCAGGTTAAAGAACAAAATGATGCCATTCAAGCACATCAGTATGCACACTGGAATGCACTCTCCATCACTTCAGCAAATTCAAAAAGATTTAATAGCCTGCAACCAGGAAGAAGGTGTGGTGGAGAGGTGTTAGAAGTAGCTCCCCCGAGGAATTTAAACCGGGTTGCGTTAATTGAGCACACAGCACAAGAATTAAAATAAAACATCCAAACCATAATGCACTAAGCGATGGATGCTAATTAGTATTAATCATAGAGTCATAGAGGTTTACAGCATGGAAACAGGCCCTTCGGTCCAACATCCATTCCACCCTTTTGTTTAAAACCCCTAAGCTAATTCCAATTGCCCGCATTTGGTCAATATCCCTCTATACCCACCTTACCCATGTAACTGTCTAAATGCTTTTTAAAAGACAAAATTGTACCATCTCTACTACTGTCTCTAGCAGACACTCACCACCCTCTGTGTGAAAAAGGTGCCCCTCTGGACACTTCTGTATTTCTCCCCTCTCACCTTAAACCTATGCCCTCTAGTTTTAGACTCCCCTACCACTGGGAAAAGATATTGACTATCCAGCTGATCTATGTCCCTCATTATTTTATAGACCTCTGTAAGGTTACCCCTCAGCCTTCTACGCTCCAGAGAAAAAAGTCCCAGTCTATCCAATCTCTCCTTATAATCAAACCATCAAATCCCCGTAGCATACTAGTAAATCTTTTCTAGTTTAGTAATGTTCTTTCGATAATAGGGTGACCAGAATTATAATCATTTGTTTAATATGTTTAGAGCAGTCTAAAATCAATAGAAAGAAATATAAGTCAACTTGATGTAAGTTACTTTACAAGAAGATTTTAATTACTATAGATTTGGAAACTTGTAAGCAGATGCCCTACTTTTCAGCAGTAAAACCAGCTGGTGCAATAAATGTTATTCATCTAAATCATTCTCCAGCCAACAGTAATTCTTCATACATTCTTCTTTTATGTACTGTGTTCTGGTTATCATTTTGTTGTGGCTGTTACTTCTTATGTTGAATGTGGCAAAACACACAGCCTGCAGAGTGTTACTGGTTAATATAAAAAGACCACACGTGCCACAATGTATTACAAGACCAGTAAAACAACTGAGTTGAGAAGATGAATAAACTACCAGACTAAAGCTTGAATATGCACTGTTATTTAAGTTCTGGATTCTGTATCACTTTTATCTCCTCACCACTTTCTCTTAATTTATTTTGTTCCAAAGACTGTGGGTCAGAATCTCACCACCGTTCACACCAGCAGGATTTTTACATCCTGCCGCAGCGAATGGAGATTTGGTTGGCTGTCAAATTCTCTGGCCTCACTGCAGTGGGAGCACAGCATGAACTTCGAGTAAGATTGCACCCCCAATGTGCCTGTTGCCTTACTACAGTTCTGTTTATGTCCAGAAATGGGGCTTTAATGGAACCAAAACAGAGTGACTGCTGATTTCAACAATTTCTTGCAGTAGCGATGCATATTTCCAATTTATAACAAAGCTGAACTATGTAGCCATCCTATGCTAACATATGGTCATGTCTGATAAATCTGTTAGAGTTTTTTGACGAGATAACAAGGACGTTAAATAAAGGAGAACCAGTGGACGTGATTTATTTAGATTTCCAGAAGGCCTTTGATAAGATGCCGTATAGGAGACTGTTAAATAAGTTAAGTGACCATGGTGTTAAGGATAAGATCCCGGCATAGATAGAGGATTGGCTGACTGGCAGGGGGCAGAAAGTGGGGATAAGTGGGCATTTTTCAGGATGGCAGCTGGTGGCCAGTGGTGTGTCTCAGGGGTCAGTGCTGGGACCACAACTTTTCACAATATACATTAACAATTTGGAAGAAGGAACTGAAGGCACTGTTGCTAAGTTTGCAGATGATACAAAGATATGTAGAGGGACAGGTAGTATTGAGGAAGGGGTGGGGGGGCTGCAGAAGGACTTGGACAGGTTAGGAGAGTGGGCAAAGAAGTAGCAGATGGAATGCAATATGGAAAAGCGAGGTTATGCAATTTGGAAGTAGGAATGGAGGCATAATCTATTTTCTAAAGGGGGGAAATGCTTAGGAAATCAGAAGCACAAAGGGACTTGGGAGTCCTTGTTCAAGACTGAACTGCAGGTTCAGTCGGCAGTTAGGAAGGCAAATGCAACGTTAGCATTCATGTCAAGAGGGCTAGAATACAAGAGCAGAGGTGTACTTCTGAGGCTGTATAGAGCTCTGGTCAGACTCCATCTGGAGTATTGTGAGCAGTTTTGGGCCCCATATCTAAGGATGTGCTGGCCTTGGAAAGGGTCCAGAGGAGATTCACAAGAATGATCCCCAGAATGAAGAGCTTGCCATATGAGGAACCATTGAGGACTCTGGGTCTGCACTCATTGGAGTTTAGAAGGATGAGGGGGGATCTTATTGAAACTTGTAGGTAACTGTGAGGCCTGGAAAGAGTGGACGTGGAGAGGATGTTTGCACTAGTAGGAAAAAATTAGAACCAGAGGGCACAACCTCAAATTAAAGGGATGATCCTTTAAAAGAGAGATGAGGAGGAATTTATTCAGCCAGAGAATGGTGAATCTGTGGAACTCTTTGCCGCAGAATGTTGTGGAGGCCAGGTTATTGAGTATCTTTAAGACAGAGATGGATAGGTTCTTGATTAATAAGGGGATCAAGGGTTATGAGGAAAAGGTAGGAGAATAGGGATGAAAAAAATATCAGCCATGATTGAATGGCAGAGCAAATGGGCCAAGTGATCTAATTCTGCTCCAATGTTTTATGGTCTTATAGTCTTGTCAGAGGCAGAGAGGTAACTTTGATCAGCAATTTATCATTGCTTTGCTCTTTGCCCTCCTGGATGGTCAATGTGAGTTATTCAAAGACATTGTGAGTTCCAGGCCAAACTACATCAAAGTACGTTTCACAGAAGAATAATCAGGATGAATGAGTTCAGAGATAAATATATTGCAAGTGCATGATGAGCAGAATGATAGCCGAGTTATGTACTTTTCTTGCTTTTAGGGAATCAAGATTGAAAGGAAATGAATGCATCTGACTGAGAAATGGCAATCTGTCATGCATGTATTTTATGTAAAGTAAACCATTGTACTGATTTATACTTGTTCCTCACCTCATGGTTCTCAGTCTACCCCCCACAATGGCAAGGAATTATGATGGCAAGCGTATAACATCTGATACAGGTGCAGCAGGGAGCTATGTCACAATCATCAGGTCACATTATCATGTAACAAGATGTTAGCAGTAAAGATGCACTGCAGATCATAGGGAATGTGAGGTCTACGTGTACAGGAGTGACTGGTGATACCAAACGCAGGGAATGCAGACTGCAGGACCATTGTTGTTTTATTCTGTCAGCTTAATGCCACGGTTGACAATGTTTGGTGGGCAACTCCTGTGACTAGATCCTGATTCCTACATAAATGACATTTAAATAGTAAGGATGTAGAGATTTGCTTGACTTGAATTACTAAAATACATCAATTTCTGTGTGTTTTTTTCTAAAAGAGGCATATAAAAATATGGGAAATAATCTAAATTGGAATAAGAAGTCTGAATTTCCATAGATTTTCTCCTGGCCACATACTGCAATTTCGGGGAAACAGTATTGAGGCCTTCAGCAGAAAAAGCACACACAGGTTGTAAGGAAGGTAATGGAAAGAAAGGAAGAGAGAGAGGGAGAGAGGAAGGAAGACAACAATCAATTTGCACAGGGCAGCTACCACAAACAATATTCACCATTATTTTTGGGGAGATTTGATGTTGAAGGCAACCCTGGTGGCACAGTGGTTAGCATTACTGCCTCACAGTGTCAGGAACTTGGGTTCAATTCCTGGCTTGGGTCACTGTCAGCGTGGAGTTTGTACATTCTCCCCATGTCTGCATGGGTTTCCTCTAGGTGCTCTGGTTTGCTCCCATAGTCCAAAGATGTACAGATTCGTTGGATTGGCCGTGTTAAATTAACCCTTAGTGTCAGGGGGACTAGCTAGGGTAAATACTTGGGATAGGGCCTGGGTGAGATTGTGGTCGGTGCAGATTCAAGAGGTTGAATGGCCTCCTTCTGCACTGAAGGGATTCTATGATTCAATCTAGATTATATGCTCAAGGTATGGAGCAGCCCTTGAGTTCATGACTTTCCAACCCAGATACTAAATCAGGTTACATATTGTACAATAGCATTAAACACAGCCACACCCCAGTCTCAAAACATCTCAACATAATGTTGTAAGGCATGCATGGTTTCATTAAAAAAAAGGGTGAAGTATACAAAAGCTGGAATAAAACCGAAAATGCTGGAAATGCAGACCACCATTGTTAATATCTGAAGAGTTAAGTTAACAGAGACCTGTGTCTATCATCAATGCTAACACCACCTATTCTCTTTTCAGTTCCGTTGGCCCTGCTGTATATTTCCAGCATTATCCTTTTACATTTACCGTTTACTTTTACTTCCATTTACAGGGATGGGAAGCCCCAGTGTTTTAACCCTACACTGAAGGGATGAATCCACAGCAGGGTTTGGAAAGCTGCAAAATCCAGCATCATGTGAGATACTTGCTTTCTGTGCCAAGCCTAGTGCCAGATGTATATTTGTGGAGGTTGCTTGATTTGAAACAGTATATTTTGCCATTAAGGTTGAAACAGTGCCATGGATGTTTTCTTGTAGTTGTTAAAAGTTTTGCCAACTTTTCTTATTATTTATTAACTTTGTTTGATAAAAGCTTCTAGTGGGACACTTGAATCATACATAGAGTGAAACATTTTGTGCTCACCTATGCCAAATTCAAAGTACCAAATGTGTGGTCTAGGCTGACTTCATAAAACATCTTTGAGTTTCTGACCTGGCTTATAATACCATTCAAAGGAGAGCACACTATTATTGATCTCCTGGCATCCTATCCTTCATTAATCCCTCAACCAATACTATCAAATGGATTACATATCTAGCCATTGCTGTTAGAAGAATGTGGCTGTGTGTAAATTGACTGCAGTGTTTCTTGTATAACTAGAGTGACTACTCTTCAAAATTACTTCAATGGATGTGAAATAAATTAACACATCCTGGAGGTGTGAAAGATGTTATATAGATGCAAGTTTCTTGTTTCTTCCTTGGTCCTTGAGGAAACATACTATTCCTGCTCTAAGTTTGCTTATCAATACTTTCCCTTTCTGTTCTCTAATCCTACATTCTTGGCATCCTTTGAAGTAATGTGGGTTTACTTAATCTAATCTATGTTATTTTATGCTTTTCCATTAGTTGGCTTCCTCCCAAGATGAAACATCTAAATCTCTCTTTTTTTTCTCTTTTTAGATAATCCCCATTACACTTGGGAACTGTGCGATTACAATTTCTGAAATAAAACTCATCATTTTTGTGAATTTGTGACTAAAACTTCTTTTTAGCATGATCTGCCAAGCGCATTGTGAATCTTCAAATCCCAATATCTGTAATATCAGAAACTTGCTGAAATAGTTATTGTGACATAAACTTGTGCCAGCTGAAATATATTCAAATAAAATTAACATCTGCGAGTAGACCAATGGTTGTTCCTAAAAAATCTGGAGTTTAAACAAACTTGAGGCTTGACTAAACAGTGTTATTCCTTTTCATAAATGGCTGTTGAATTTGGGTTGATAATGACCCACTTTTGTGTAATGAAGATTGCAGTGTTAGAATAACAATTACACATCTGTGGTTTCCATTACTGAAAATAATGGCAAACGAGGCAGGATTTGTGTAGAATCAGGAAGTTCCACCCCCATTTGAGTGTTTTGAAGGGGTGACAAAGATAATTGATGAGGGAAGGGCTGTGGATATAGTTTATATGGATTTTAGTAAGGCGATTGACAAGGTTCCATATAGCAGACTGGTACAAAAACGAAAATCACATGGGATTTGGGGTGGGTTGGCTAGATGAATACAGAACTGGCTTGGTTATATGGAGCCAGAGAGTAGTGGTGGAAGGGTGTTTTTCAGAATTGAGATCTGTAGCTAGTGTTCCTCAGGGATCAGTACAGGGATCTCTGTTGTTTGTAGTATATATAAATGATCTGGAGGAACATGTGAGGAGCCTGAAAAGTAATATTTGTGGACGACATAAAGATTTGAGGAGTTGCTGATGGTGACAGGGGTTGCCAGAGGATACCAGATATAGATAGATTGGAGACCTGGGCACAGAAATGACAAATGGAGTTTAATCCAGACAAATGCGAGGTGATGCATTTTGGAGGATCAAATTTAGGTGTGAGTTATACTGTAAATGACAGAACCCTTAGGAACATTGACATACAGAGGGATCTGGGCTTGCAGGTCCACAGTTCCCTAAAAATGGCAACGCAGTGGCCAAAGTGATTAAAAAAAGCACGTGACATTAGTCAGGGCATTGAGTACAAGAATTGGGAAATCATGTTGCAGCTATATAAGACTTGGTTAGGCCACGTTTGGAGTACTGCATGCAAGTTCTGGTCACCACACTACCAGAAGGATGTGGAAACTTTTGAGAGTGTGCAAAGAAGGTTCACCAGGATGTTGCCTGGTCTTGAGCTTGTTGGCTATGAGGAGAGGTTGAATAAACTAGTATTGTTTTCCCTGGAAAGTCAGCGGATGAGTGAAGGTCTGATAGGGGTCTACAAAATTATGAGAGGCATAGACAGGGCAGATAGTCAGAGGTTTTTTCCAAGGGTGGAAGTGTCAACTACTAAGGGGAACAGGTTCAAGGTGAGAGGGGAAGTTTAAGGAAGATGTGCGGGGGATGTTTTTCATGTAAAAAGAGTAATGGATGTCTGGAACACACTACCAGAGGAGATGGTGGAAACAGATATATTAGCAACATTTAAGAGGCATCTGGATGGATAAGTGAACAAGGAGGGAATAGAGATAGATGTACCAAGTAAGGGCAGAAGGTTTTTTCTTCAGCTTAATTAGGACATCATGATCGGCACAGGTTTGGAGGACCAAAGAGCCTGTTCCTGTGCTGTGATTTTCTTTGTTCTTTGTTTTTGTTATTTCTAGCATTCAATTCTTTGCTTTGGGAGAAGGGACAGGACATGATTCACACAGGCAGGAAACCCTATGGACTGAGTTCAAACAAGCTCCATTATGGCAACTCCAGGGGTCTTAAACTACAGTGTGGCAGTAATGAATTGAGGGGATAGACATCAATGCTCTTGAAGAGTGGATAAGTTATGTATAAGGTTATGATATGAAGTTTGTTAAATCTCCTGCTACCTAAACTTGAAAAATAAACAGGCTTATGCATCAGAGTTAAAAGAAAACAGCATCTGTGGGCTGTTTTGGTTGACAGGCCGTCTGGTGTAGGTTAGAAATAAAACATGGTCACTCGAAAAACTTGTTTCATTAGAAGTTTCTGCTGACATTTTCCAAAGATTGGTATTATGCTACTGTGAATATGTGGCTGAGTTCCAAAAACACTTATTTAGCACCATGTTTGGAGTTAACACTTTGATTGGCAGTTTAAAAAGGCTATTAAAGGAACATATGTATTTGATATGGCTACTGAATAGAAGCATGTTTATTTTTATTTTAGATTAATCACTTGAAGAAGTTTAACATTTTTGAATGTGTTTAATGAGTGGGAGTTATTTCTCTGTCAAGTGTGAATGACTGAAAGCTGACTCGCAGAGTGAAAATTGGGCTTAAGGGTGCCCTTTCAATGAAGGTGAGTTTGTTGCATTGGTAAATTTCCTGCCTTGAGCTATTTGCCTCAGTAGCAAAAATCTAGCCCGCAATGCCTCTTTTGTTCTGGATCCATCGTGCATTTTCCATGCGACGCTAACAGAAAGGTCTTCCTCTGCAGCAATCATTTGCCTTCTGGCCTGGAAAAATTCCTCCACATTGAGCTTCCTCCACATTCCAACCTTTTATTTGAGATCATTTTTAATTAATTGAATATCGTTCTTCAGAAAAGAATATATATTGAACTGTATAACCATTGTAGACCATGTTTATTTCCTGTCAGCTTTATTTACAGCTGTTAGGATACCAGAGCAGAAACTGCAAGGTATATTGTGAAGTCAGACTAGACTCCAACAATTTGTTATTTTGGCATTAATGCAAGGAGATGATGTTTCACTCAAGGCATGGCCTATAGCACACTGGAAAGCTTTTATCAAAACAAATTTTATTTAACAACATATTTTAACTATAAAATTGTTATTTTTTAACAATTGAACAATATTTAAGCAAGACAAGATATAATTCTTAATTGCTAACCTCCAATATGAACTCAAACAATGTTCCTCTTATAGGCTTAAGCCCCATCTTATAAAACAGCCAGCAAAACACATACTTACATGCTTGTCTCAGGTTAACTGCCCCAGGACTCTCAGCGAGGCTTTTTCCGAGAGGGAGAGAAACACTGCTAACTTCTGATAGTCCAGGCAGCAAACTACTTGTATTCTAAAAATGAAACTGAAACAGCATTTTGTCCTGGCAAGTTTAGCTCCACCCAGCAAGCACAAGATTCTGCCTCCATCAATGAACCTAATCAAAACTCTACTCTGAAACCCCAGGCGAGCCTCCTAAACACAAATGCATTAGCTCAACTTAAAACATACACCCCTGCTACTTACCTTGTTCTCCCAGCTACCAATGTGAATGATTTCATAAACAAATTGGCACTTTGCAAATCAGATCTGAACTCTAAACATACCTCTTACAAGAAACTTGATATAAATATATTTCTTAAAGGCACAATATCATCACACAACAGAGTAACTGATTATGCAATCTGCTTAATTAAAGGATCCTGAAGGGCATTGACAGGATAGATGTGTCAAAGCTGTTTCCTCTTGTCAGATAATCTAGAACTAGGGGTCACTGTTTAAAAATAAGAGTCACTCATTTATGACAGAAGTGCAGAATTTTTTTTTCTCTCAGTGACTCAAGTCTCTGGAGAGGATAGAGGAGAAGGAAGTAATGTGTCATAGATACCAATATTTTATGAGTTAATTTTTTTCTGTACTACGTTTGCCTGAAAATGTCTCCAAATATCAACAATAGAAGATGCTGCTTTAACTTTAGATTGCTGATGTGGATTGCTGTCTTACTTAGAATTACAGGGGTTGTCTGTCTTATGATCTGATGGTCGGGGGTTGTGGGGAGGTGAATTTGAAACCAGGGAGAGATCAGCCATGATCTGATTGAATGGCCAGGCAGGTTCAAAGGCTGAATTTGCCTACTTCTGCTCCTAATTCTGTGTTCCTATGTTCTGCAGCTATCTAGGCTAAAGCTTTATAGGCTGCAAGAAAGGTAGAATTTAGCATGTTAACAGGATGCAAGTCGGCGCATACTCAAAGGTTGGAAGATCAAACATCTGATTTGCCAATAATTTTGTTCACATAAATATCCAACAGCTATTGAGCATTTGAAAGTTGATTGCTGATGTTATATACCACAACACATGTTCACATCATGGAAGCTCATTAATATTGAGGAATTGGTCAAGATGTCGGCAGTAATAAGTAAACTAATGAGTATGTGCGTTGCCACTGAGATATAGCTACGATGTGCAAAAGGTCATGTGGGTAACAGAAATCATTAGAAGCTAGCTACAGAAAGAAGGTGCAGTACAGAGGCTAACAATGATATTCATACAATGCAAATATTGTATTATTTATAATGAAATAATCCAGAAACCAGGACACTTGCAATCAAGAGTCAGTAGCTGTTGATGAATCAGATTTATGATACAGGGGTGTCGGGGAAATGAACTAAAAGAATAGAATAATAAGGTAGATAAAGAAAATGTGGAACACTGAATGAGTTGTAAAAATGTTAGTATTAGAAACATGACAATAATTTAGTATTAGAAACATGACAATGCAACAAAGAATGAAAGGGTCACGAGGCAGCAGCTTTTGCAGAGAAAGCACAGGACAATGGAGAAAATTAATTAAAACTGTGTTTGCTAAATTTTACCTGGCAAACAGAACTGTGTCAATAGCACCCAGATGTATTTTCTTTAAATATGTCTTATGTTCACATTTTTGACACATCCCTGGATAAAAATGATAAGAATGATCTGGACCAGTAATCCTGATAATATCAGAAGGAAACAGGTTAGATGATGTTACTGAGCCAATAAAAAGTAATTGAATTCCAGTAAAATTTCTGTTATCTAGGACTATACCAACCTACATGCTGTAGGAACCACAACTGCTGTGCTGGGTCTGTTTTTCTGATTGGAAGTGTCCCTTATCCCTAAGATAAGGCACTTAACACTTGTTGCTGAATGGCTATGCTCAGTGCTTCCTGTCAATCTCACATTCACACAACCGCTAACAATTGTGAAACTCATGGGATGGTTATTATTGGTGGACTGCCCTTCCTCTGGTTTCAGCCTCCCACTGTTCTGTAACAGTGTGTTTCCTCAGTACCATTCACTCAATTCACTCTCACCCTCACCTCTCATGAACGAGCGCAAAATCACACGATCACCCAGCCACTCATTGATTATATCGTATCAAGAGCTTTCTGATAGGATAAAAAGGTAGATCTCATCTTACATCTTAGTTCATAAAATTATTAGAATCCTACAGTGCAGAAGACAGCCATCTGGCCCATTGAGCCTGCACCAACAATAATCCCATCCAGGCCCTATCCCCGTAACCCCATGTTTTTACTCTGCTAGTCCCCTAACAGTAAGGGTCAATTTAACATGGCTAATCCACCTAATCTGCACATCTTGGGAGTGCGGGAGGAAACCGGAGCACCCGGAGGAAACTCACATAGACATGAGGAGAGCGTGCAAACTACACACACAGTCACCCCAGGCCAGAATTGAACATGCGTCCTTGGCGTTGTGAGGCAGCAGTGCTAACCACTGTGCCAGCCCTGGTGAGTTAAGTAGTGTTGTTGATTAACTGGCACCTCCCATTCCTGGAAATTGCCAAATAAAAGAAATTCTACTGTAATATCAGTCAGCATAATTAAATGGGGGAAGTCGCATATTAATTCAACTCACTCGCATTGCACACCCCCATAGATTCAGCTTTTCCCAATAGATCACCATTTGTTCTTATTTGAACAGATACAGATGGAAACAAGTACTTTTGCAGATATTCCTTTTTCAAAATGTTTATAGGTAAGAGCCCCTCTTCAGACAAATTTTCAGTCCCTTTGTAAATAATTTCCAATGTGCAGATGTAACTTTTTATTGAAACTCAGGAAAAAGATACAAAAGCCTGAGGACTCTTACCATCTGACTCAAGAACAGCTTCTTCTCTGCTCCATCAGGCTTTTGAATGGACCTACTTTATACTCAGTTGATCTTTCTCAACACCCTAGCTATGACTGTAACACTACATTCTGCACCCTCTCCTTTCCTTCTATATGAATGGTATGCTTTGTCTGTATAGCGCGCAAAAGAAAAATTCTTCACTGTATACCAATACATGTAACAATAATAAATCAAATTGAATTAAATCAAAAATGTATTAATAGAAATTTTATGGCTTGCTTTAACTGAGGGTCGGTATCGTGTGTGCATGGATGGGGTGAGCAGCGAGTCCTAATGACATTGTCAGCATGAGACCCAGGCCACTTTAACTCCCAGACATTATTAATATTTGCATTGCGCACTACCCTGCACATCACCTGCATATTAGGGCAGCCTACCCACATGATCCATGCTATTTCCAGTATAGTCCTTGGCTCTTTAGATGAGTCTGAAAGATTTGCTGTTGTAGGAAAGAGCCAAACAGGATGCGATTTCTTTCCTGATGGATTTCTGGGAATCCTGGTGGAGAAAGTGTGGACAAGAGGATAAATATGGTCTGATCCTTGTGTCTGATGTGGAATCATTCTCTCCTAGAGATGTCCTCTTCAGTGTGCCCCAGAGAATTGTGTTGGGACTTTTCCTCTTTTTAATATACTTCCCTACAAGTTATAGAAAACAGGGTGTTCCTATTTTCAGATGGTTTTGGTATCAAGAAAAACACAAAATCATTTCAATTCACTGCAAGATTATCGTCTAGAATTGCAAGACCAGGGGTGAAGGCATTCAATGCCAAAATACACTATGTCATGTGCATTACCAACAAAGAGAATCCACCAACAGATAGTCTCACATTCTGTAATCAAATTCTCCAACACAGCCATACCCGAGGACGCATCTTAAAAAAAAAATCTTCAATGGGGATTCCACATTCAGTAGATAACATCCAAAGCAAACAAGGTTGTCGGATTTCTGAGAAACAATCGTTGGTTTTGCAACAAAAAAATCAGAGTAATAGTTTAGTAAACTTTTATTCATCCAATCCTGGAGCATGCAAGTTGTGTATGGGATCGTTACACACCGAGTGATGGTGGCACAATGGTTAGCACAGCTGCCTCACAGCACCAGGGGCTTCCGTTCAATTTTGAGTCACTGCTTGTGTGAAGTATGCATATTCTCCTCATGTCTGCGTGGGTTTCCTCCGATTGCTCCGGTTTCCTCCCAAGGTCCAAAGATGTGCAAGTTAGGTTGATTGGGCATGCTAATTTGACCCTATTATCAGGAGATTAGCAGGGTAAATACGTGGGGTTACGGGAATTGGGCCTGAGTGGGATTGTGGCCGGTGCGGACTCGATGGGCCAAATGGCGTCCTCAGCACTGTAGGGATTCTATGATTCTAAATAAGATCGAAGCATCCCAAAGATGTGCTGAACAATTCTGCGTGAATCAGAATGGGAAATACACCGATGTCACATATTTAATCAAAGATTTGGAAAGGGAATCACTGTAACAAAGGAGAGAGAAAACAGACTGACTGTATAAACTATGGAACAGATGGTGAGGCTTGACAGAAACAAGCACCTGGTGCCCTCTAGCAATGACAAAACTTGAGGCAGCTACACAACCCACAAAGACCATTTGTTTTCAAGGCAGCATATCAACAATTTTCCTTCCTGAGGATAATCCCACAATGGAACAAGTTGCCAAAAGAATCATAGGCCTATTACTTGAACTTCTAGATCGATCTTTTGATTTCTTTCCATCTAATAAAAAATATCTGGAAGTAAGAATTTACTGAAGACCATGAAACCATTGTCGATTGTTGGAAAAACCCATCTGGTTCACTAATGTTCTTTGGGGAAGGAAATTTACCCTCCTTACCTGTTCTGGCCTACATGTGATTCCAGAGCCACAGCAATGTGGTTGACTCTCAACTGCACACTGAACCAGGGCAATAGGGATGGGCAGTAAATGCTGACCAGCCAGTGACCCCCATGTCCAACAAATGAATAAAATCATAAAATTTAAAGGTTTTATTATCAGGGCTACCGTCTTAGCAGGTGCTACCTGGTTTAGCTAGTACTAGCCATGTATATGTTACTGGAATATGGATATTAGTCTATAACACCGATACAACAAAAGCAGAAGCAGAAATAGAAGGAGAAGGCCACTGTCAATCAGGCCTTCAGCCATTTTGTGATACCGCATGTGGCTGAAAATTGGCATCTGTGATGCTGGGAACCTCTGGAGGAGGCCAAGATGGATCATCCACTCAGCACTTCTGGCTGAAGATTTTTGAAAATCTTTTGCACAGATGTGCTGGGCTCCTCCATCATTGAGGATGGGGATATTCATGCAGCCTGTTTCTCCAGCGAGTTGCTTACTTGGTCTCCGCCATTCATGGCTGGACTTGGCAGAGCTTAGATCTGATCTGTTGGTTGTGGAATCATTTGGCACTGTTTGGCATGTATGTAGTTCTGTGTTGTAGCTTCACTAGGTTGATACCTTATTTTTAGGTATGCCTGGTGCTCCTCCTAGCATGCCCTGCTGAATTTTCCATTGAACTAGATTTGATTCCCTGGCTTAGTGGTCATGGTAGAATGGGGAAATTGTGGTGGAGTACAATTATGCTGCTGCTGATAGTCCACAGCAACTTATGAATGTCCAGTTATGGGTTGTTACACCCTTTGCAAAATCTATCCCATTTAGCACGATGGTAGTGCCATGCAATATGATGGAGGTATCCTTAATGCAAGGACGAGATTTTCAGGGTGATTCTTCCATCCTGATGAATTTTTTAGCGCGTCAGACCAGGAGAGTCATGTGTGGGCCCCCTGGCACTGCCCAAGGGGCAAAGTACCCGTGCCCAAGGGACACCTTGGCACAGTCCATTGGGCATCAGGCAATGCCAAGGGGATGGGGCCTTCTGGGGGCAATCGGTGAGGACGGGTGAGCCCACCCAATAGCAGGGTGCCACTCTGCTATTACGATCGGTCAGGGCTGGAGGGGGGTGCGGTCTGCTGAGGAGGTCTGCCTCCTGGAAGGGTTAGTCTGCTGGGCTGTGGGAGAGGTCTGCCAGGGTGGAGACATGGGGGGGGATTGTCACTTATGGGTGGGGGGCCGGAGTTCTGGTACGGAGGTGGGGGGAAACAGGGATTGGGTTCGGCCCAGGAATGGACAGGGCACTGTGATCAGGCTGCAATAGGCCATAGGGACAGGCAGAGGGGCAGCACTGTGAGGGTCCTGCGTTGGCCAGTAAACCACAGGTTTACAGTTCGGGGCCACTACGCATGTGCAGAGACCCAAAACTGTCAGGCTCTGGTGTAAATAGGCCCCGCCCCCTGAGCTTGTAATGATATTCATGAGTTCAGACCAGAGATTCTTGTCTGAACTCCCACTGAGAAAACAATCGTGACTTATACCAGTTTTCCCACAAATTCAGCACTTAGAATTTTTTTGGGAGAATTGATGTTCACAAGGACTGTGTAATGGACACTCCTACCGATACTTAATCTGGGCAGATGAAGGAAGGCACCCAGCACTTTCCCTTCAAATTAAATGCCACTAAATACATCTCAGAGAGGGAATTCTGCCAATTGTTTTCTGTTGTCACTAAATTGGAACTGTAAAACTCCACAAAGGAGGCGGTGTTCTGTCATAGAATAGAATCGCTAAAGTGCAGAAGGAGGCCATTAGGCCCATTGAGCCGGCACCGAATGATATTCCGACCCAGGCCCTATCCCAATAACCCCATGTGTTTATCCTGCTAATGCTCCTGAGGATATGAAGGGTCAATTTAGCGTGGTCAATCCACCTTACCTGAACATCTTTGGACTGTGGGGGGAAAACAGGAGCGCCCGGAGGAAACCCACACAGACACAGGAGAACATGCAAATTCCACACAAAAAGTTACCCGAGGCCAAAATTGAACCAGGGTCTCTGGCACTAGGAGACAGAAGTGTTAATCACTATGCCACCATGCCATTTCTCTGACAGATATTTTGAGACAGAGGAATGCTGTGCACAGCTTGCCAAGGGTAAAAAACTATACATCATTCAGTTGATCCTATCATTAAAATAATAATTCTAATTGGATCTAATCTCATTGGCATTTCTAAAAGCTGTAAAATTAATTGAAATGGTTTGAGAAAAATGTACAACTTTATCTTTATAGCTGAATAAACGTTGATTAGTAAAAGAATGGACAAGTATATTGGTGCAAGTAAAAAATTGTTGTATAAAATATGATTTGTTTCAAGTAGCTGAATTCTACTTTTATGATGGGTGCATTTCCAACTTGCTCTGACTTTTGCCAACATCAAATTTTACTCAGTTAAGTAAAATAGTTCATGAGTTTCACTGTGTTCTGCAAAGGTGTGATACAGCAATGGATAAAAAAAAAGGACAGAGAAATTGTAACTGACCTCTCACTGTTGCAGAATTGTGGCCTGGAATTTATTTTCCAAAAACTGCATTGTTGTCAGCCTCTTTCAGACAGTTACATGCACCAGGGGACTTGCAGAAGGAGTTACCTCAGCTTGCTGCTTCTTTGCAATCCCATTGTTGCAGTCATTGGTGTAAAATCCACATATAATGGGTGTAAGAAGTTAAATTATCAGTACACCTTGTGAAGTATTACAAAAACTAATGCCACTGATGTTTAATCAGTGGGTGAGGAAGTCATGTTTGTAATGTTTGTAGGGGGTTTATCAAGACAAGAGGGGAAGAGGCCACGGGGAGACTGGGAAAATCACAGATGCAGAGTGGAATGTTGGCAGGCAAAACCGCACGGGAACAATTTAAAGAGGAAATAGTTTGGGTATAGTCAAGGTACATTCCCGTGAAGGGAAAAGGTAAGGCAAATATGTCCAAAGCTCCCTGGATGTTGAAAGAGGTAGAGGGTGGGATTTTGCAGCGCCGCTCGCCCGAAAACTGGAAAATTCCTCCTGAGGTCTATGGATTTTTGCACAATCTGCCGCGCCCACGCTCTCCCCCTTCCGCCCCACCGCTATGATTCCCATGGCGGGCAGGATGGGAAAATTCCCCTCAGAGAGTGAGATGAGGCTGCAAAAGGCTGGTGCATATGATGGATATCATGTAGATGATACAACTGAGCGCAGGCTGAATTTAGAAGATGCAGCAGGGAAGTGAATAAATAAATAAGAGAAGCCAAAAGACAAAATGAAAAGAGGCTGACAGGTAATATAAAAAGGAATGCAGGAGGCGTATATATACATTATATAAATAGTGGCAAAAGGAGCAGGGTGGGCAGTAAGGGATCTAAAAGATAATTTACTCACAGAGGCCGGAGGATATGGCTGAGGTATTAAATAAAAATATATTTTTTTGCAACGAGCGTTTAGAATCTAGAATGCACACCTTGGCTACATGTTGGATGGGATTCAATTGTGATTTCCAATGTGGTAGTTGTCCATTGCAGGCAGTGCCAGTGGGAGTGGTGGCAGCTGCCAATAACACCACTGCCCCCCCCCCCCCCCACCCCCCACCCACAGGCCCAGGATCAGGAAGGGACCCTAGGCCACAGCTAAGTGATGGCAGACTGGGTAGGTGCTCATAGGAGGGGGAGTCAGTAGCAAGGGCAGGAGGATAACTCTCAGTGTGGTTCTGAGTCCTGATACTGGGTCCCTCAATCAAGCACTGACAGACTGAAAATGAGGGATTCACCCTGAGAATCCACAAGCAAACATAACGGGGTTTGATTTTTGGGCTTTCCACATGGTGATTGCTCCGCCCACCAGTAGAATACCAGCAGCAGTGGGATGACACCCTTAAATGGGCATCAATTTAGGGACTTAGGGACCTCAATTGGTGGTGGGATAGGATGGCTGTGCACAAGCCTTCCAGCCTGGGCTTATTTGGACGGGGAGGGGAGGTGGTAGGGTTGCCACCCAGCACCCTTCTGGCCAATTAAGTACCCACTTTGCCATCTCCAAACTCACTCTGAAAGAGGGCATTATATTCCACCCATTCACTCAATGTTTCTCTCTTCACAGATGCTGTCTGATTTACTGAGTATTTCCAAGATCTTAATCCACATCTTCTTCAACAGCAGGTTGAGTTCTTTGGAAAACGGGTGGGACACTGGGAACTAACTGGCCTTCCATCTCAAAAGTTTTATCTGCCAAATCATTATTTAAACAAAATATAATGTCAATTAAACTTTCCCAGCTATATGTTCACAGGAATTTTAAACTTACATCGAATTACATTGCGATTCCAATTTGGAAACAAGTAACTTGGTTGAGCATTCTATGTGGTGTTTAGCTTCTGAATCTCATGTGACTATTCCGTTCTTATATCCTTTATTTATGCCCCTTTCTTTCAACTATCTATCTAACCTACTCTTAAATGTTGACCTAGTCTCTGCCTAAATCACTGCCTTTTATAGTGCATAATGGTAACTTATAACCCCTGCATCAAAAAGATTTCTCATACCATTCATTCCAAATCTCTGAGATGTCATCTTATATCTATGTTCCCTTAAACTAAGCCCTTCAATCATCAGAAGCTACCACCTTCTGTTTATCCAATCACTTCATAATTTTTACTTCAACTGGATTACTCCATAATCTCCAAAAACAACTTCTTCATGGTATTTCATTGAAAACTTGCTGAGGTGTCCAGGGGTCATGGAAGGGGCCCTATAAATGCAAGTTTTTCCTTCATTATTTGAAAGATAACAGTCCCAATGTTTTCACATCTGTCTCTGTGTTTGTGTTTCATCATACTTGCAACCTCGTTCTCGATTGCCTCAATATCCTTCCTATCGCACGGAGACTAAAAGTACACATAATATTCTAACTCTGGCCTTATTGAAGTTTTGTATAGACTTACCATCACATTTTTTTTTCTATTCAGTGCCTCTTACTGTAAGTGTCAGTTTTCTAAATAGCTGCATCATGGTGTTTTTCACTTGAGGTTTCTTATAAAGCTAAACCTCCAAATTCCTTTCCTCATGCTCAGAGCCCAGATTTCAAAAAATAATTATGGCTTTTATCTTTATACAAAATATACCATCTCTCATTCACTTGATTAACAAGATTCTTGAATAACACAGGGGTGCAAGGTTATTGAGGATAGGCAGGCATGTGGGGTTGAGGTTACAAACAGATCAGCCAGGAATCCACGTTCGATTCCTGGTTTGGGTCACTATCTATGCAGGGTTTGCACATTCTCCCTGTGTCTGTGTGGGTTTCCTCCAGGCACTCCAGTTTGCTCCCACAATCCAAAAGATATGCTGGTTAAGTGCATTGGCCATGCTAAATTCTCCCTCAGTGTACCTAAACAGATGCCAGAGTGTGGCGACTGGGGGGTTTTCACAGTACCTTCATTGCAGTGTTAATGTAAGCTTACTTGTGACACTAATATAGTTAAAAATCTTATTGAATGGCAGAGCATGTTCGAGTGGCCAAGTGGCCCACTTGTGCTTCTAATTTGTGAGTTCATGCCGACATTAAATTCCACCCGCAGTTCACTTTTGTCGATTCACTCATTTTATCGGTAGCCCCTTACAGTTTTCTTTGGTCCTCTGAATTATTTACTTTCCTTCTTACTTTACTATTATCTATAAATTTAGACACCATTCACAGAATCACAGATTACTACAGTGCAGAAGGGGCCCTTCAGCCCATCAAGTCTACACCAATGCATGATATGCCCTGAACTGCCCACCTAATCCCATTTGCCAGCACTTAGCCTTGAATGTTATTCAAAGATACGGGCCTTGAATAACATTCATGACCATTGACCTGATGTTGTAACTGAAACAGTGATGTGCAGAGTGAACAGGATCAGTCCTAGTACAGAACCTTGCAGGAGACCAATACCCACTTCCAACATTCTGAAAACATTAGCCTCGTCCAAATGACTATTAATGGAATTTATAATCTGAGAACATTACTGAGCCCATGTCTTTCCTGGAGTAGCAATTTATTTTATTAACAGTTGATGAACATACGTTTCCTGTCTGGTCCTGCGTATTGTATTCTTCCACTTCCTTTGATTGGGCAACTTCACAAAAATGTCATCTTTATTCCTGACAGGAGTTTCTTTTGAATAAGTGAGCTTTTCCATCCACAAACAAAATCGAAAATCACCCCAACAAGTGTAAGACTTGCAATAAGGAGTATTTATCTATTACACAGCAACAATTTAAGTGTACATTATTTTCCTTTGGTTACATTCGCAAAATCCAAACGATTCCATTGCAACATGTCTGAGATAATTGTTCACAAGTTTCCTTTCTCTGGAAAATGTTTGGAGGGATTTTCCTGGCAGCGGGACCGTCCAGTCCCACTGACGGCAACCCCCTGCCACAGGGTCCCCAGCGACAGAAGGTGCAAACAATGGGAAATGCCATTGACAGCAGTGGGACTGGAACACCCTGCCTCTAGTCAGTGGCAGGCTATGTCAGTTATATTTGAAGTAGGCCACAATCCCAGGGGTTGCAACCACCAAAGGATTCACATTAACATTCTCTCTCTGATTGGCATTATTTGCCAATATCCAATTATCCAGCCATTCAAAACAAGGGCCACGATTCTCCCAAAAGTGCCGGATTGGCGAGAAAACTGTTCTAGATCCTGACTGTTTTGCCAGTTCAGTTTCTCACTTGATTCTCCCCACTCTTTGCACTACAGAGGTGCCAGTTGTGAATCTCATTAAAAACCGAGGAGAGCTGGAGCCTGACAGTTCTGGAACTCTGTGCATGCACAGTGGACTTAATCTGTCAGTCTCCCCAATTGCTGGCCAGCCCAGGACCCCCGCAGTGCTGCCCTTGCAGCCCCCCCCGCCCCATGGCCCGATCGCAGCCCCCACATACAATTCCCTGACCAGCCCTGACCCACTTCCCTCCCACCGTTCCCTGACACCTCTGCGTCAGAAAAGCAGCCAGCGTAATTAAATGGGCTACTTTGAATCAGACCACAAGGTCATGAACAAAGCCCAGTCCATCACACGAACCAGCCTCCCATCCATTGACTCTGTTTACACTTACCGCTGCCTCGGAAAATCCCGCCCCGGATCACCCTGATGTATAGCCCACCCCCCCCCCCCACCCTCCAGCAGTGACGATCCCCCCATCCTCCTCACCCCGGCAGACCCCTCCCCCGCTGCCCTCCCTCCATCCCAGACCGATCCTGTCTGCAAAGTGGCAGCAGGCTTCCCACCCCACAGATCGCCCCTAGGCCCTGCCCACAATATGCCCCACACCCTTAGTGCTGCCGGTGTCCAGTGAGCAGTGTCAAGGTGCCCCTTGAGTATGGGCACTTTGCCTCCTGGGCACTGCCAGGGTGCCCATGCTCAGGGGGGCACCACCGGACCACTGGGGATCCCGATTGCCCCCCCACCGCCCTTCATTCCGGGGGGGTCTCCTGCTAGTTCCTCGAATGCGGGGAACTAACCTGAACCCCGCTAGAATGAAGTACTCCTGGCGGGGTGGGAGATTCAATCGGGACTGGTAAGTTCCCAATAATTACATTGAAAACATATTTAAAATACATTTAAAACAACCCAAATTACTGACCTGCCTTCCCACCAGTTTACAGCATGACCTGACCAGCGATTCTTCGCTGAGTCTGGGAGATGCGCATGCATTATCAGGCATGCACAAATCCCGGAACACGCATCTACCACCACAACCCACCAGAAAAGTGTGGGTGATGATGGGAAAACCCTGCATTTTCCTCTCTACTAATGTGCAACCCTTTCCGTGTGCTCGATAGTCTGAAAATATTAAACATCAAAGTTTCCAGGATTACTGGATTTGCCAAATTATCAAAGATAATTGAATGGGCTACTTTGAATCAGACCACAAGTACAATGGGTCGTGAACAAAGCTCAGTCCATCACACAAACCAATCTCCCATTCATTGACTGTTTACACTTACTGATGCCTCGGAAAAGCAGCCAGCATAATTAAGGACCCCACGCAGCCTGGAGATACCTACTTCCACCTTCTTCCATCGGGAAAAAGATACAAAAATCTGAGGACATGTACCAGCCAGCTTAAAAACATCTTCTTCCCTGCTGCCATCAGACTTTTGAATGGATGTAATTCGCACTAAGTTGACCTTTCTCTACACCCTAGCTATGACTGTAACACTACATTCTGTACTCTCTCCCTTTCTTCTCTATGGATGGTATGCTTTGTCTGTATACCATGCAAGAAGCAATACTTTTCATTGTATACTAATACATGTGACAATAATAAATTAAATCACTCAAACAAATAATCATCTCTGAACACCAAGGCTTCAACTGCTGCACAGATTTTTTTCACTGTATACATTGACACTTCCAGATCAAACTTTTACTTCCTCCCAAACTGTTATTTCTTTCTGACCACCAGATGGCAAAATCCTGACTCAATTTTGCATATCAATATATTACATTAGCAATTGCAAAGTTCTGTAATAACAGAAGGGTACCCCACTCCCAGCAGATGATTCCTCCTGAAGGGAGGATGATATCTAGAAATGGCCCATTGGATTACCTAGATGTTGTGGCATTAAAACTCTGTAGATTCGGCAAACAGGTGGCTTGGCCATGTATGTGTATATTGTGTCACTTTAATGCATGAAATGTTGGTATATGAGTGACTGAATGCATGAGGTAATTGGGATATATAATCGGCACTGAATCTGGAGTGTGGCAGAGCTCTCTTGAAGTAGCCAGAGTTCCTGAGGTGATTGCCCCTCGCCTGGGAGTCAGGGCAGGGGAGGAGCTCTCCTAGGTAGAGGTATTTTAAAGCTAGCTGCAAACATGCTGCTAGTGTTGAAGATCACTAAACGAATTGGAACGGTAGCACAGTGGTTAGCATTGCTACTTCACAGCTCCAGGGTCCTGGGTTTGATTCCTGGCATGGGTCACTGTCTGTGTGGAGTTTGCACATTCTCCTTGCGTCTGTGTGGGTTTCCTCTGGTTTCCTCCCATAGTCCAAAGATGTGTGGGTTAGGTTGATTGGCCATGCTAAGAAATTGCCCCTTAATGTCCAGGGATGCGTAGGTCAGAGGGATTAATGGGTATAATATAGGGGTAGGGCCTGGGTGGGATTGTGTTTGGTGCAGACTCGATGGGCCAAAGGGCCTCTTTCTGCACTGTAGGATTCTATGAAATCCCTTTTTGTTCACTAATGATGTTCACTAATGATGTCTCTGGAAGTGCAGCATTGCAGTTCTTCTAAGCACTCAGAGGTCAAATATATGCAGGTCCCAACTGGCTTATGTTTTGAGCATTAAGAGTCTTTCACTGGTTCTGTACTAATCCTTCTGTTCGGAACTGACTCTCCTGGAAATACGAAGGGATAAATATTGAAACTCTGAAGAGTGCTGGCCTTGCATGGAACACTGAGCAGAAACTGGAAAATTTAGTGATTTCTGATTGAGTAACATCTGTTGTGGTTTTCCTCGGCAACTGTAGGCTGACAATGGTATGGATTGATATGTAATTGAGTGAAAAGGGCTAGAATGTTCACAATGGTAGGAATGCATCCACACTCAAGGAGCAGATGGTGTTGAATTATCAGTTTTCATTCCATGCATGCCTTGCACAAGGTACAGATAAACATGAAACATTGTTAACTTGGCAAGCCTCCTCAAAATGGAAAATCATCATAGAATTCCTACAGTGCTGAAGGAAGCCATTCAGCCCATTGAGACTGCAACAATCCATCTTTTTATCTTATCTGGACCCTATCCCCATAATTTCACATATTCACCCTGCTACTCCACTTAACCTACACATTTTGAGATACACTAAGGGGCAATTTAGCATGGCCAATCCACCTAATCTGCACATCTTTGGACTGTGGGAGGAAACCAGAGCACCCAGAGGAAACCCATGCAAACACAGGGAGAATGTGCAAACTCCATACAGATGAAGGGCCAGAATTGAACTCAGATCCATGACGCTGTGAGACAGCAGTGTTAACCACTGTGCTGCCATACCATCCTAAATTACAACCAATCTATCATCTTGTTAACCACTCATCTAACATCTATCTCTTTCCACTCTGTTTGTGTACCCCCCACAACTTACATGGTAGCGTCAATTAAATTTTAGCCACATGCTCCAGTGAGAGTTGAATGCATAACCCTTGGTTTACAAGGCCAGTGCTCTAACCACTAAGCTACGGAACCAATTGGTTGTGTGCTTTATCTGGGCAATAGACCTCTGGATGTATGAAATGGTAATGACAGTCAGCTACCTCCATTCATGTCTAGACAACATCTGCCAGACAGAATAGATTCCATCTCCATCTTTGAAAACATAATTTGAAGGGAAGTTACGTGGACAAAGGCAATCTATTTCTTTTTATAAATCTTTAGTTTAGTTTTTTTATTAGTGTCACAAGTAGCCTAACACTGCAATTAAGTTACTGTGAAAATCCCCTGGTCGCCACACTCCCATGCCTGTTCACACCTCACACCTCCCACCACCCACCATCCCCCAACCCCAACCCCCACCCTCCATTCCAATAATTTAGAAGTTAACTTGCAGCTAAATATACAGCAGTGTGCTGCCAAAATCAATACTGTTGCCCTTTAAAAAGCAACGGTTTTAGGAACTGCGATGATGGTTATATTGTTCCCAATGCCAGGCTCAAGGTCCAATCAATCCACAGCATCTTGAAAAACTGAAAAAAATCTCCAAATACCACAAGAAATTCACTCAATGGAACAGAATTGTGAACTGTGCTTTCACCCAAGTCCCACCAGAAAAACACCTACCCTTTAATCAGGAATTAGCATTAATAAATGGAGAAAGTGACTGGTTGGTGAATGGTACATTAATTGTGTGCACCCTTTTGTGAGACCTATATTGTTCCCATTTGTCTTTTAGTTGACAGAATGACTGAATGCGTGGGTGCGTAGGGATGGAGAAATAAAAGTTGAAACTCTGTTGCATTGTTTAAGTAACAGATGATATGATTTACAAATCTGAATGTGACAAATAGCTGAGAGAAAAGAATTCAGTGCTGCGCCACACATCATTGATTCAGCGATTATCTTCCTCCAAATTATACCTCCACCTTGGGAGATTTTCCCGATGCTTTAGATCCAATATAAATGTAAGTCATTGCTGTTGGTGTAACACAAATTACATCAGAGTGCCCCTCTACCTTTCTCTCAATCTGCTTTAGGTAACTTGGGTTCCCTGTGATGCAAAGCGCAAAGACAGCCCACTTTGTCAGGTAAATCTACTTTTCTTCAAAGGATTATAATACAGAATGGCAGATCAAAATGAAAATACTTAAAGGGACCAGAGATTGATTGATTCACCAGAGACTCAAGCAGAATTGGATAACATCATAAATAACCATCTTGTTTAAGTTTACAGACATAAAAGGAAGGAAGCCAAAATTAACCACATGCCATCACTGTATTCTTTGATTGTAATGCTGGTAACCTTTCTAGTGTGTGCATATTAATCACATGGCACCCAAGAAAGGTGGTTAATAAATAAATCAAATCAAAGTCGAACCATTACTGCATAAACAGGATCATCACACGATATTGGCAGAGGATAAGAAAAGCAAATGCAGGTAATGCGACATCAAGCAACTGGATAAAAATACAATTAATGTGGGACTGTGCTTAGAAGAGTAAAAATATAAAGAAAAGATCAAATAGGCATTGGAACAATGTGGTTTCTGTGTCCCTGAGGGACATCTATGAAAAGCAATTGCTAGCCAAGGAAGTAGGAGGAGCAGCTATGATCTGAAGTTCAGAGCTATAATTTCAGGTTTGCCTTATCTAAGTTAACGGAGGTAAGACAATAGGAGGGCACAATGTAATCACATGACTGCAGTTAAAACAATTGGGATAGTGGTTATGTTATGTCTAGTGATCCAGAGATGATCCAGGGACATGGGTTCAAATTCCACCTTGGCAGCCTTGGAATTTAAATTCGAAATTAAATAACTCTGGAATAACATTAGCATCAGTAATGATGACCACATGACAATGTGATTTTGGTAAAACTAATTCTTCTGCTATGTGTAATTCCAGTCTCGTAGCAATGATCTTGCTAGTTCTCTGTGGTTGAGCCAGTTGCTCAGTTGTTAAAAAGGCAGTTCACTCCCAGTTTCTTGGAGGCAATTGGGGCAATTGAGGCTGAATTTGCCAGTGCAAAAAAATCTGATAAATGTGTCAAATCTCTCACCTGCTTTAATGCGGTGGCCAACTTCAATTTTATTCTGTGTCCATGAAAAGTACACTTCAGCAGCAAATAAAAACGTGCTGGACTGGGCCTGATTGTTGTTACTGTGCCTCTACATAAGACTACGTGCCTTAATGCACACAACAGCTGTGAAAATCAGAGATCAAAAATGTTCAGCATGATTGGGCAATTCAACAGTTTCCTCCACATATTTAGAAATGCCAAAATAGAATATAGACATTCCTTGTATTGTTAAAGAAAAATTCACATCACAAACTGATTGGATCTGGTTAAAAATGTTGCTCTGTAACTTAGATTGTGTTGTTTTGTATTATTTTTAAGTTCCAGCTTATCAACTTTGACTGATAGTTTTTTTTAAGTTTGATTACCTGCAATCCATACAATGCCAAAAAAAGCATAATTGAGAACAAATCCTTCCGATCGGGCGCTGATAAAAGGTGAAAAGGTTATGACACTTAAATAAAAATGCTTATTTTTCAAATTAAATATGGTGATTATTACAATTTTTCTTTTCTGCTGAATTAGATTTGTTTTAATTTCACAATGCATATAATTAGTTTACTAATTTAATCAAACATTTATCTTCCTTATACAGCTGACAGACACCATTATAGGATATATTCTGAAGTAAAGGTTAAGGGTTTGGAAGGTGCTGGGTGAGCTTGGGTGATTTGCTGCAGCGCACTTTCTAGATGGTGTTCACTGCTGCTACTGTGTACATTGGTGGAGGGAATGATGTTAATCATGGTGGATGGGGTGCCAATCAAGCAGGCTACTTTGTCCTGGATATCATCCAGGTAATGGACACCATCACACTCCTGAATGTGCCTTGCAAATGGTGGACAGGCTTTGGGAAGTCAGGAGGTGAGTCACATGCTGCAAAACCCCCAGCCTCTGACCTGCTCTTGTAGCCACACAAATGGTGGGTAACATGCAGCCCAGAGGCTACCGGTGGCCTATCCGAGTACTGATTGCAGCTCACAAGACATTTTGTTGACTGTTACCCACATGCAGGATTGCCACATTCCACTGATTTCCATCTGCATAGTTTTTTACTTCTGGTATGCGCACATAAATCAACAGCAAGTGAAGTGAGGTGCGTGCTGATTGCACACAACTTCGATTGTAAGAACTTGGCTTCCAAAGTGTAAACATTTCCTTTGTTTTTACTATTTGAAGTTGATGACAGTTCTACTAATATGCAAATGAATAATTATTTTCTGTAACCCATTATGAAATATTCAGCGTGTATTAAATGTACCTAATCTTATTCATGGGGTCATGAATAGTGAAGAAGCTTGATTTTAATCTTGCTGTCCGTTGAGATGAAGGAGAGTCACTCATGCGGCCCACTCACTGCCCAGCACTGGTTCACATGATTGACCCAGAACTGAACTGGACCAATGGTAACCTCCCAGATGTTGATAATGGGGGTTCAGTGATAGTAATGCAATTCAATGTCAAGGGGTGATGGTTAGATTCTCTCTTGTTGGAGACAATCATTGGCTGGCACTTGTGTGGTACAAATGTTTACTTGTCAGTTATCAACCCAAGCCTGAATATTGCCCAGATCTTGCTCCACATGGACACAGACTGCTTTAATATCTGAGGAGTCATGAATGGTGTTGAACTTGTGCAATCATCAGTGTTGGAGTGAAATCAAATTAAAAGGACACAAAATGGTTACCTGGCACACAAAATGGACTCTGGGAAGGGACATTACAAGGCACTGACTTTGGGCACAGACATTACACAAACAGTGAAAACCTTTTAGTTTTTAAATTACTGCAGGAAACAGGTGACCATGAGGCACCTAAAGCTCAAGCTAAAAGCAGACCCAGAACAACAAGATCAGCCACTGATGGGGACATAAATACATAATTGAATATAACAAGAGCAGCCATTGATAGAATACATAACTGTATAAATGTATCTACTCTATGTACAATGATGTGATAACTGTCAAAGTCCGTACTTGTCTATGTATAACGATGTGTTAACTGCCAATGTCCATACTGTCTGCTCAACTTGTAACAATGTGTTAACTGCTGATTCCATACTGTCTATTATCTAAAAAGTATAAAAGATTCTCAACAACCATTGTGTAGTTGAGAAGGTGGCTGCCAGTACTGCAGCGTTCCAATGCTTCTCCCAAAGCTTTGTCCGAATAAAACTTTTGTTGAACCTCCAAGTCTGACTCCGAAGTGGTGAATTTCCCAAAACAATTAGGAAACATCCCAATTTCTGACATGATGGAGGGAAGGTTATTGATAAAACAGCAGAAGGTGGTTGGGTCTAGGACACTACCCTGCGGAACTCTCCATGTATGATTCAATTGACCCCCTAGGAAGTTTTTATCCAAACAAACTTTGTTTAAGAACGCAGTTAGAATATAACAAAAAAAGTAGCATAGCTTTTACCAATTTAACTTCTTAAATATGACAAGTTATAATTATTAACAGCTAGCTATCTCTATTATTGTAGTTGTAATCAGCATCCCCTAGACATAAATCCCTTCTTCAGGGCCAGTTAGTATCAAAGGCAGATATGCTAATATGAATGCAAGATATCCAGCCTTTTCATTTGAATTGGTTTTGATCTGACTTGATTTATTATTGTCACATGTATCAGATTATAGTGAAAAGTATTGTTTCTTGCGCACTATACAGACAAAGCATACTGCTCATAGAGAAGGAAGGGAGAGAGTGCAAAATGTAGTGTTACAGTTACAGTCATTGATAGGATGTAGAGAAATAGCAACTTAATGTGGGTAGATCCATTCAAAAATCTGATGACAGCAGGGAAGAAGCTGGTCTTGAGATGGTTGATATGTGTCCTCAGACTTTTGTATCTTTTTCCTGATGGAAGAAAGTGGAAGAGAGAAAGTATGGGGTGTTTGGGGTCCATAACAATGCTGGCTGCTTTGCTGAGGCAGCAGGAAGTGTAGACAAAGTCAATGGATGGGAGGCTTTTTGTGGTGGATTGTGCTACATTCACAACCTTTTGTAGTTTCTTGCAGTCTTGGGCAGAGCAGGAGCCATCACAAGCAGTGGTACAACCAGAAAGAATGCTTTCTATGCTGCATCTATAAAAGCTGGTGACAGTCATAGCTGACATGCCAAATTTCCTTGCTCTTCTATGTAAAGTAGAGGCGTTGGTGGGCTTCCTTAACTGTAGTGTCAACATGGGGAAGTAGAACAGATTGTTGACAGTTTGGACACCTAAAAACTTGAAGCTTTTGACCATTTCTACTTTGTCCCTGTGGATGTTGACAGGGCATGTTTTCCTCTACGCTTTCTGAAATCAATGACAATGTCCAATTAATATTGGTAAAGAAGTAATAATCATAAATTGAGTATTTTATCATTTTGCAGTTCCTACATAGGTCAGTGAGAACTTGGATAGTAATCACTTCAAATTGAGGCAGTTAAGCTATTGATGAGCTAATACATGTAATTGTTAACGTTCCCAACTTTCCTTTAAGCATTATTCCTATGGTCAGAGAAAGATGACTTGTGGAATTTGGAGGAGTTCCAAGTCCTGTTTTTACAGAATGGGTCTGGGCTGAGTTCATTCTGTGACCAAGCATTTTCCTTCAAACCGGTATTACTCACTTTGAATAGATCAGCAGCTGCCAGCCTCTCTCTCTGGTGCATGGACTAGGACAAATTGGCCAATTATAATCTAGCTGGGGAAACACAAGACTGGGAAATGATCAGATCTTACCTTCCCCTAAACAATCAAATGAGACAGGAGGGGAAGAGGTTGGATCTCAGAAAAAGACCAAGATTAACTGCCACTGGTTGTAGGAGTTTGTCCTCTAACTTCCTCCCTTTCAGTTACAGATTTCAGAGAATACTATCCCTGTGCAACAAACACAATTCCAACATCAACAGCGTCATTCTAAAACAACAAACTCCATTCCAATGCAGCAAACACAATTAAACTATAACAAACAGCATTCCAATATAACAATCACCATTACTGTGTAATAAACAGCACTCTAATGTAATCATCACTATTGTGTTTTAATACACACAATTCCAATACAATAAATACCATTCTATTCATTCCCATGTCCGGGATTCTTGATTCAAGCATCAAAATGCTTCCAGAATATTTAACTTAAAGATGTGAAAACACCACGGATTGAAAGCCAGCGTCATCTGGTAGAGAAATTTTGCAGTGCAATTTTGATGAATTCATTATTTAAAAGGGCTCTGGAAATGGTACAAATGTTCTCAACAATTTATAGAAGATGTTATTTCCATTTCATCCTGATTCAAGCACATCCCTTATCATGGGTTAACCAGAATTCTGTCACCTACAGGTTTTTCTCACACAAGAATAAGCAATTACTTCAAACTATTTTCTGTCAACCCACGCTCTGGAAGGATCTGCTAATTCCATTTTGCATAATAAGTGAGCAGTGGGTGTTCTTTATGCTACATATTGTCATGGTCCTCTGAGGAAGAGCTTCAGATATTGATTTTCTTTTAATTTTTACTCCATTCTTAAAGTTACAAAGCCAACATTCGGAGTGGACCTGGCAAACCCGAATCCATTTCTTGCTTACTCCAAAAACCAAATTCAAAATCCAATAGAATCCAATTCAAGTTCCCCAGAGAGACAAGCAAGATCCAAGCTGACAAGATACAGCACTGCACCCCACCTTAGGCTTGATGTGATGCTTGATCTTAGCCAAAACGCCGAGAAGCAAAAGCCGGTTTAGAAGCATATGCAGGGGTTCTCCAGGAATTGTCCAGGGGGTTTTGCGGGGGTGGGGGAGGGGGGCACAATTTGACAGAAGAGCAAGTCAAAGCTATGAGCTTTCTCCATTCAGACTTTTACCAGACCAGTAATTTTCTATAATGCTGAAAAACTCCTGTAAATTAAGATACCTGAAACTAAAACAGGCAGGATTTGGATTGCTTGTACATGTTCAACAAGAAAGCCACTTTCAGATTCACTTAAATGTAATTCAATAGGGATGAACCTTGACTGCCTGATTAGAACCACCTCACCCATATACAATCAGACTGGTACAAATTGTTCTGTACTCAAACATTAGTCTCGTGCTTTGCGAATCTGATGTGTTACGTCACACCACAGATTTGTATAGCACAGTTATCCTTCTTGCTGGGGAGTATCCCTCCAAACACTGGAAACTGTTCTTCCTTCTTGGAACAGCTGCTAAAAATAAATTTAGTGTTCATTCCATTGATCACCATTTTGTATGTAAATTCTCAAATTACAAAATCAGAGCATGTTTTATCTCCAGTCATTATGCACATTGAAAAAGTATCTTTTGGTTAGCTTTGATTTTGGTGTGGAAGAACATAAGAACATAAGAAATAGGAGCAGGAGTAGACCATCTAGCCCTTCGAGCCTGCCCCGCCATTCAATAAGATCATGGCTGATCTGTCGCTGCTCAGTTCCACTTTCCGGCCCTCTCCCCATAACCCTTAATCCCCTCTCTTATCAAAAACCCATCAACCCGCGTCTTAAAAATATTTAGCGAGGTAGCCTCCACCACTTCAACGGGCAGAGAATTCCAGAGATTCACCACCCTTTGAGTGAAGAAGTTCCTCCTCAACTCCATTCTAAACCGCCCCCCTTTTATCTTGAGGCTGTGCCCCCTAGTCCTACTGTCTTTTTTGAGCGGGAAGAGTCTTTCCACCTCTATCCTATCCATCCCATTCATCATCTTATACATCTCAATGAGATCTCCCCTCATTCTTCTAAACTCTAACGAGTACAAGCCCAGTTTATTCAGCCTCTCCTCATAGCTCCGGTATCAGCCTAGTAAACCTCCTCTGCACTCCCTCCAAGGCCAAAATATCTTTGCGCAGGTGCGGCGCCCAAAACTGCACACAGTACTCCAGCTGCGGCCTCACCAATGCCCTATACAGCTGCAGCAAGACCTCCCTACTTTTATATTCAAAGTATTATTGCTTTTTTGAGAAAAGGTGACGAAGTGACTGATCTTGTCGATCATCAAATCCTGGGAGCTACCCGAATTCTGTAACATTTCACAGCCTACTGTGTACTGCAGCATCAGGTAACTTAACTTGGGAAAGCTTTAAAGGTCAACAGAAAGCCACGAAAAAAGCTACAAAGAAAAGTAAGATAGATTATGAAAGTAAACTAGCTCAGAATATAAAAACAGATAGCAAAAGTTTCTACAAATATATGAAACGAAAAAGAGTGGATAAGGTAAAACATTGGTTCTTCAGAGGATGAGAAGGGGAATGTAATAACTGGAAATGAGGAAATGGTGGCAACACTGAACATGTATTTTGTGTCTGTCTTCACAGTGGAAGACAAATAATATGCCAAAAATGAATGCAACAAGGCTTTAGCAGGTGAGGACTTAGAAACTATCATCACTAAAGAGGTAGTGTTGGGCAAGCTAATGGGGCTTAAGGTAGATAAGTCTCCTGGTCCTGATGGAATGCATCCCAGGATAATAAAAGAGATGGTGGGGGAAATAGCAAATGCACTTGTGGCAATATACCAAAATCTGTTGGACACTGGGGCAGTTCCGACAGATTGGAAAACAGCAAATGTGATGTCAATGTTTAAAAAAGGGAGTAGACAAAAGCTGGGTAACAATAAGCAGGTTCGCTTAACTTCTGCAGGGGGAAAATGCTTGAATCTATCATCAAGGAAGAAATAGCAAGACATCCGAACAGAAATTACCCCACTGGGAAGATGCAGCATGGGTTTATGAAAAGCAGGTCATGTTTAACAGATTTACTTTGACGACATTACAAGTGCAGAGGACAATGGGAAACTGGTGGATGTGGTGTATCTAGATTTCCAGAAGGCATTCGACAAGGCTGCAGCATAAGCTAAAGATGCATAGCGTTATTAGTAATGTATTAGCATGGATAGGGGATTTGTTAATTAACAGAAAGCAAAGAGTGGGCATAAATGGATGTTTTTATGCTTGGCAATCAGTGACCAGTGGTGTGCCTCAGGGATCAGTGTTGGGACCTCAATTGTTTACAATTTACATAGATGATTTGGAGGTGGGGACCAATTGTAATACGTCAAAATTTCGCAGATGACGCTAAGATGAGTGGCAGAGCAAAGTGTGCAGAGGATACTGAAAGTCTGCAAAGGGATATAGATAGTCTAAGTGAGTGGGCGAGGATCTGGTAGAGGGAGTACAGTGTTGGCAAATGTGAGGTCATCCATTTTGGTAAGAATAACAGCAAAATGGGCTATTATTTAAATGGTAAAAAATTGAGCATGCTACTGTGCAGAGGGACCTGGGTGTTCTTGTGCAGGAATCTCAAGGAGTTGGTTTGCAGGTGCAGCAGGTAATTAAGAAGGCAACCACAATTTTGTCCTTCATTGCTAGAGGGATGCAGTTTAAAAACAGTGAGGGTTATGTTGCAGTTGTATAAGGTGCTGGTGAGGCCACACCTGGAGTACTGTCTCCTTACCTGAGAAAGGATAGCAGTGGAGGGGGTGCAGAGGAGATTCGCTAGGTTGATTCCAGAGTTGAGAAGATTGACTTATGAGGAGAGATTGAATAGACTGGGGCTACACTCATTGGAATTCAGAAGAATGAGAGGTGATCTTATAGTAACATATAAGATTATGAAGGGAATAGATATGATAGAAGCAGGAAAGTTGTTTCTAATGGCCGGTGAAACTAGAATTGGGGCGTGGCCTCAAAATAAGGGGGAGCAGATTTAGGACTGAGTTGAGGAGGAACTTCTTCACACAAAGGGCTGTGAATCTGTGGAATTCCCTGCCCAGTGAAGTTGAGGCTACCTTCTTGAATGTTTTAAGGCAAGGATAGATAAATTTTTGAATAGTAAAGGAATTAAGCGTTATGATGAGCCGACGGGTAAGTGGAGCTGAGTCCACGAAAAGATCAGCCACATTCTTATTGAATGGCGGAGCAGGCTTGAGGGGCCAAATGGTCTACTCCTGCTCCTAGTTCTTATGTTTAGTTGAACGCTGTTTATTTTAGAAAGTATCGTCTGCACAAATTGATCCAAAGAAGCATTACTGTCACATAACGTAATGACATTGAGTAATTGGCAGTTTGGATAACCCCCAAAGTGAAAACTGGAATGATAATGTGTGATTATCCCACGTCTGTTCATTGCATACATGATGCCAATTTATGCTGCCTTCTCATTTCCATGATTTCAGTGAGCAGCCAGTGCTTCCTGTGCTCATTCTATGCTGCATTAAGGTTCCAAAATCATGTATGCAGTATATAAAACCTCTGAAAGAAGGGCCACATTGTGGTCGCTAGTGCTGCAGAAATCATTCTAGATGGGAGGGAGCAAGCACCAATGTTTTTATTTGCTGTATTATGATCTCTCTGGATGAAGTGGATAAAAGGAGAGAAGGCATGGTGGCACAGTGGTTAGCCCTGCTGTTTCACAGCGTTGGAACCTGTGTTTGACTCCCAGCTGGGGTCACTGCCTGTGCAGAGTCTGCAAGTTCTCCCTGTGTCTGCATGTTTTTTTCCTGGTGCTCCAGTTTCCTCCCACAGTCTGATTAGATGCATTTCCTATGCTAATTTCTCCCTCGTGTACCCGAACAGGTGCCAGAATGTGCGATTAAGGGACTTTCACAGTAACTTCATTGTAATGTTAATGTAAGCCAACTCGTGACATGAATAAACTTTAAACTTTAGATGTTCTATAGCCTCAGGAGCCAAACCAGATATGTGCTTAGCAGCAGCAGAGGCTACCAACAGAAATGTAGTCCCAAGTACTGAGATACGGTGCAGCAAGAAGTTTAATCATCTCACATGAGTTGTCAAGGTCAGTCAAATGCCACATCGTGCCAACTGACCCATCTGCCTCAATTACTCTTCCCATTATTCACCAATCATCTCTATCAATTATTCTCACACCTAACATTTATATGCTTCACTGCATCCTGCTGCATTTATCAGTGCTGTAAACCTCTCACCTAAATGTCACAACTGGCGCACACACACAGCCAACTATTCAACCATGGCATTACCCAAACAGATTTGACAAAGCTCACCGATACATTTCCATCATGCCATCACAAAAGATGGTGGACAATAGGAGGCAACATGAATTTAATGAGAGGGAAAGACATTCCTCTGAAATGGCCCAATTTTAATTTGATACAAGGGGGTGGGTTTGGATTGAGTTAAAATCGGGCCTCATTTTTGACTGTCAGGATACAGCGCTGGCCATTATTGAAAGAGCTGTTACTGAAGTCCTCGCCACCAGAAGAATTCTAGCCATTGAAGATGAGGGTGTCCAAATAACTAATCTTCACTTCTCCCTCATCCCTCAAACTATTCTGAGTTGCAAGTTGCAGACAACAGAAGCAGACACTTCTTACTTTCCCTTCTCTCCTTCCTTCAGCTTTACCCTTTGTTCCTTTTCCATTTCAGATGTTCAAGAACTGGAAGCCAGCAGGCAATGGAGCAAGAAGCAAATGGCCAAGAAATGGTGTACTCTAAGGGAAGGTACAAGGTGGCTAGTGTAAATTTGTATGTACAATAGCATGATTTAATTTAAAATTTGGGCTGAAGTATGAACTTTGTTTTGGCTTTTACTTTTTCATTGTGGCCAAGAGGCTGAGCAGCTGGTCAGCAACCGAGGGAACATAAAGAGTGTTAGGGAATAGAAGTTCAGGTGGCCAGTACTGTTCATTAATTTTTAGACCATGTAGAGGCTGGGTAGAACGGAGCTGTATAGGTTTCAGCCTCCCTTCATCTCCCACTTGCTCTTTCTCCTCCATCACAGGGGGCTTGTGATGTGTAACATCTGTTGTAGTTGAGAGCAAAAGTGTGCCCATGTAGCATGAATGCCACTTTGGACCCAAAACATCACTGAAAGCACCTAAAAATACAATTGAATTATACACTTAAACACAATGGATTGATCATGTATCTGGCTGGCACTTTCCTCTCACACTGATTTTCCAGCAATAACAATGCTGTAAAGTAGTTGGTCAATGTAATAAATATTTTAAGTCTCCCAATCATATCTGATATGCTACAAATATTCACTGATCCACAATCTGGCACAGACTCATATTTCCCATTACATTTGCAAGTTTCATTGTTGGTGACAAAAGATGCATTGAAGATGCATCAAAGAAAATCAAAGGTGATGAGACCAGATGGTAATAACACTTTCATAGTGTTTGTTCAGTCAGAATGTCACAAGGTGCATTATACAATGATTTACTTTTAGTGGCTGTTGTGATAAACCTCCAAATCTTCAATTGCAAAATCTAAACAGCAAATCTCACAAGTGATTAGTTAAACTTCTTGGTGCTGATTGAAGAAAGAATGCTGACCACAAGAAGAATTTATTTTCTTTTGTACAGGCCTCTGGGATCTGTAGCATCTAAGCAAGCCACTGAATAAGTCAACCAGGATATTAGTTTAATTTGTTCAATAGCACTTCTTATGTACCCTCATCCATTACTATCAAATCAAGGTATCAAACATGGAAAATGAAGAGTGCTGAAGGATATGCCAGGAGCAGCACCAGGCTAATCTAAAAATGGGGTGTCAATCTAATGAAGCTGCAACACAGGAGAACTCACATGTCGAACAGCAGAAGCTCTGCGATGGACAGAGCTGAGTGATCCTATAACCAACAGATTAGATCTGAACTCTGCTGCCCTGCCACATCCAGCTGTAAATAGTGATGGATAATTGAACAACTCACTGGAGGAGTCCCCATCGTCAATGACAGGAGAGCACAGCACATCACTGCAAAATACAAGGCTGAAATATTTGCAGCCATCTTCAGCCGGAAGTGTCAAGTGGATGATTCATCCTGAGGTCACCAGTATAACAGATGTTGGTTTTCAGTCAATTCAATTCACTGTAGATGACATCAAGAAGTGAATGAAGGCACTGAATATTAGCAAAGGCTACGGGCCCTGAAAATATTCTGGCAATAGTACTGAAGATTTGTGCTCCAGAACTTGTTGTGCCCCTAGCCAAGCTACAACACCGACATTTACCCATGTGACAATACTGTGCCTTTAAGAAATGTATTTGGGTCATATCTGTGCAGGATCTGTTTTTACAGTCTGTTCTAACCAGTGCTGCTGAGTCTGTATCCAATGGCCTGTATTGTTACTGCAACAACATAATTGTTCCTAATTGCTAGAATGTTGATTTTAATCCAAACTAATGCTGTGTGCTATTTAGTGTTTTCCTCTGGAGTTTTGCAGAAGGAGGCCTGATTAGGTTGATTGATGGAAAATCATGTGACTGAGTGGAGCTAGGTTTACAGAGAGAAATCAAGCTTAGATGCTGACATCAGACTTTTGAATGGACCTACCTTGCATTAAGTTGATCTTTCTCTACATTCTAGCTATGAATGTAACATTGCATTCTCTCGTTTCCTTCTCTATGAACGGAATGCTTTGTCTGTATAGCATGCAAGAAACAATACTTTTCACTGTATGTTAATACATGTGACAAAATAAATCAAATCAAATTTAATATAAAGATTACAAAATCAATAGATTATACAGACTCACTTTCTTGAAAGGTTAACTCAGAAAATTGATATTTGCAACTATGACCTAAACACGTCCGCTATTTTGAAAATATCTTGGGGTCTAATTTCAAAACTCTATCCCTTTTCAAAGCATGTATTGAGCACAATGATAACCAATTTGGCAGGACAGAAGTCTATGCTGAAACAACAACTGTCTTCATTTCTGTACCTATTTCCAACCCAGATGCCAAAGTTTGTTGGACTAGTCAGAGTTTGCACTTTGCAAGCACAAAACAATACTCATGAATCCTGAGCTGCCTCACCTTGCAGTCCGTGAAATAACAAAGACTTATATTTACATAGTGCTTTTCACAATCACTGGACAGCTCAAAGTGCTTTACACCTGGAGGATACTAAAGGCACTGAAATTTCCAGAAAAGCTTTTTTTGTGGAGTCGGAAGGAGCAGGAAACCAACAAGCTTAAGAAGCTGAGAGTAGGCATTTTTCTAACTCAATCATATTACAATGTACATGACAAATTGCAGAGGGATTGCTCAGAAGAAGATATTAATATTTAAGGACCAATTACTAAAATCAGGATTCAGGGACCGGAAAGAAAGCAGTAGTTTTGACATTTGTTACTCTTTTTTGAAAGTGCCACAATGTGTTGACTGGATAAAACATTCTACTCTGAATATACAAGTAGAATGGAATGTTAATAATGTTGTTCACCTGTATTTGACAATTAACCTGTTTCCAAGCATAGTTATTTTTTAATCGCTCCCTGTGACCTGAATACTTGAGATAATGGATTACAGGGTTGGCTATTGAGCAATGGAGGATAAATTCTTTAGATATGGTAAATGATTCTTTAGAAAGAAACATAATGCAGCACATTGATCTACCTGTGTAGTTGTACAATTAGAAATGCTTTAAATGCCTTATGGAACTGATAGATTGAAGATGTCTGTAAAATATTGCTAACACCTGTCTATTGCAAAACAGCACCAGTTCATTATGATATTGCTGTAATGTTCCAAAAGATTAAGCATAAAGTTCATTTTTGAACTCAACAGAAAGGAAGATTAGGTAGTGTGAACAACAGGCCAGGCCATTACCTAGTTCGTGCTTCTGCAGATGATAAATTACATCCTCAAAATATGTTCTTTAATCATTGTGAAAATGCTGCTAAAATTCCCTTGTACCCAAATGCACCAACACGTTCCCTGGTTTGTTAGTTTGGAACTATGGTGGGCAAGAACTGAAATTCACAACACTGCATTAATTTCAGTGCTGGATCCATTGGCAAAGATTGTTTTAGCGTTCTGAAGAAGAGGCATACAGACTTGAAACGTTAACTCTATTTCTCCCTCCACAGATGCTGCCAGACTTGCTGAGTTTTTCCAGCAGTTTCTGATCTTATTTCTGTTATAGTGCATGTTGTGGACTATCTCTGACAGTAACATTCTTTTTTTAATCGATATCTTATGAGTGTCACTGGCTCCACCAGCATTTATTGCCCACCCCTAGTTGCCCTCAAGAAGGTGGCACTATAACAGAAATGAAATCAGAAACTGCTGGAAAAGCTCAGCAGGTCTGGCATCATCTGTGGAGGGAGAAATAATGTTTCAAGCCGGTATGCCTCTTGGACTGATGCAGTCACTGAATTGTAGGTATACTCACAGCGCTGTTAGGGTGGGAGTTCTGGGATTTTGATCAAGTGACAGTGAAAGAACGGCAATTTATTTTCAAGTCAGGGTGGGGAATGACTTGGAGAGGATGCTCCAGTTGGTGATGTTACCAGGAATCTGCTGCATTTGTCCTTCTAGATGGTCTTGGTGATGGATTGGAAAATTTTTCCATCTTTAACTATGTATGTACGTACTCAAGAAGTTGTCACTCCATTAGCTTCTATACAAAATTAGGCCCATTAATAAAGCTTTGTAAATATTCCAGAAACATAATCAATTTTATACTCTGGCTATAATAATACAGGACACTTATTCTGCATTATAAATTACATGTTGGTGCATTTGGGTACAAGGGAATTTTAGCAGCATTTTCACAATGATTAAAGAACATATTTTGAGGATGTAATTTATCATCTGCAGAAGCACAAACTAGGTAATGGCCTGGCCTGTTGTTCACACTACCTAATCTTCCTTCCTACTGAGTTCAAAATGAACTTTATGCTTAATCTTTTGGAACATTACTCAGGGGATTAAAAGTTTGACAGGCCCGAATCACTATTTGCAAAATTGTTCTAAAACTACTCACAGTTTATCACTGAATCTATAATGATAATAAAATAATGAATAGCTGGTGCCCAATTTTACGATAAAGGTTGTTGCCCAACCAGGCAAATGCCATGATGGTGAAGAGGAAAACAGACCCCTTTAATCTCTGTATTTACTTCTACTCTGGGTAAGTGATCAGAAGTACCATTTTATTCAATAATTCATTTATTGGCAGCAGTATCTCTATAAGAGAGCAAAGCATTCGGGGTGTAGTGGGGGCAATCAGGTTAGCTGCTCAAATATCCCCACCTGTTGCAAACAGTCTTCCACTATCTGGAAAAAATTCTTCTGTTACTGAAGGCAAGTCCTTGGCGTCTGTGTTTTAGTTCAATTACCTGACTTTAACCAGTGATCTTCTCTTTCCTGAAATCCTTTACTTGGCACATTGGATTGTTCACACCAGAAGCCTTGTAGATTATAAGGGCTAATTTCCAGTCCAATGTGATGATGTCGTAGAGTCATAGGAGTTTACAGCATGGAAACAGGCCCTTTGGCCCAACTTGTCCATGCCACCCTTTTTTTAAACCCTGAAGCTAGTCCCAATTGCCCGCATTTGGCCCATATCCCTCTATACCCATCTTATCCATGTAACTGTCTAAATGCTTTTATATAAAAAAATTGTACCCGCCTCTACTACTATCTCTGACAGCTTGTTCCAGACACTCACCACCCTCTGTGAAAAAATTACCCCTCTGGACACTTTTGTATCTCTCTCCTCTCACCTTAAACCTATGCCCTCTAGTTTTAAACTCCCCTACCTTTGGGAAAAAATATTGACTATCTAGCTGATCTATGCCCCTCATTATTTTATAGACCTCTATATGATCACCCCTCAGCCTTCTACACTCCAGAGGAAAAACATCCCAGTCTATCCAGCTTGTCCTTATAACTCAAACCTTTAAGTCCCAGTAGCATCCTAATAAATCTTTTCTGCACTCTTTCCAGTTTAATAATATCCTGTGTACAGTTCTGATCAGAACTCCTGCATTGTGTTCCGACCAATGAAACCAAGCAAGCTGAATGCCTTCTTCACCATTCTGTTCACTTGTGACTGCACTTTCAAGGAGCTAAGAACATGTACCCCTAGATGTCTTTGTTCTGTAACTCTCTCCAATGCCCTACTGTTAACTGAGTAAGTCCAGCCCAGGTTCAATTTACCAAAATGCATCACCTCACATTTATCTAAATTAAACTCCACCTGCCATTCATCAACCCACTGGCCCAATTGCTCAAGATCCCATTGCAATCTGAGATAACCTTCTTCACTGTCCACTATGCCACCAATCTTGGTGTCATCTGCAAATTTACTACCATGCCTCCTATATTCTGATCAAATCATTAATCTAAATGACAAATAACAGTGGACCCAGCACTTATCCCTGAGGCACAGTGCTGGTCACAGGCCTCCAGTTTGAAAAACAACCCTCTACAACTGCCCTCTGGCTTCTGTCATCAATACCAGGTTAAAGTCCAACAGGTTTATTTGGTAGTAAATGCCACTAGCTTTCGGAACGCTGTTCCTTCGTCAGGTGAGTGGAGAGATCAGACTTCTTATTGTGTTTACCCCAGTCCCTCGCTAGCATCTCCACATTCTGTCATCAAGCCAATTTTGTATCCATTTAGCTACCTCACCCTGGATCCCATGAGATTTAACCTTCTGCAACAACTATGCAGTACCTTGTCAAAGGCCTTGCTAAAGTCCATGTAGACAACACCAACTGCACTGCCCTCACCTACCTTCTTGGGTACCTCTTCAAAAACTCAATCAAATTTGTGAGAAATGATTTTCCACTCAGAAAGCCATGCTGATTGCCTCTAATCAGTCCTTGCATCTCTAAATGCCTGTAGATCCTGTCTCTCAAAATATCTTCCAACAATTTACCCATCACAGAGGCGAGGCTCACTGGCCTGTAGTTCCCAGGCTTTTTTCCTGCAGCCCTTTTTAAATAAGTTATAATCTGCCTATAGTTATTATGCTGGAAAAGGAATTTCCAGCTCTCCTGCATCATAGTTTGCCTGAAGGGCCTTGAGATATGGTCAAGCCACCATATGTTGGCGTCCTTTATAGAACATAGAACATAGAACATAGAACACTACAGCACAAACAGGCCCTTCGGCCCACAAGTTGCGCCGACCACATCACCTACCAACCTACAGACCTATCTATAACCCTCAATCTCATTAAACCCCATATACTCATCCAGAAGTCTTTTAAAAGACCCCAGCGAGTTCGCCTCCACCACCACTGACGGCAGCCGATTCCATTCACTCACCACCCTCTGAGTGAAAAACTTACCCCTAACATCACTTCTGAACCTCCCTCCCCGCACCTTAAATCTGTGTCCTCTCGTAGCGACCATTTCAAACCGGAGAAATAGCCTCTGAGAGTCCACCCTATCTATTCCTCTCAACATTTTGTAAACTTCTATCAGGTCGCCTCTCAACCTTCGTCTCTCCAGGGAAAAGAGTCCCAGCTCCCTCAACCTAACTTCATAAGGCATGCCTCCCAGTCCAGGCAACATCCTTGTAAATCTCCTCTGCACCCTTTCAATAGCTTCTACATCTTTCCTATAGTGAGGCGACCAGAACTGCGCACAATACTCCAAATGAGGCCTGACAAGGGTCTTATAAAGTTCCAATATATTGCCTATTTGAGGGAGCAGGGACCAAGGGAAGATAAAAAAACTAAATATAATCTTTCTCTGAAGCTTGGGATGCGGGGGCTTTAAGGTTTTGGACAATAGAAAGCCTATGGCTTGTAGGCCTCTTGGGTCTTCAGCAGTGCCAACATTTAGGGTTCATGTTTTTAGCACAAGTCATCTGTGTCTGAACCTGCATTGGGGTAAGGTAATAATTTGAATCTAGAAGTATAAGCAGGCAAAACATAACTCATGTTATTGCAGGCAGAATGAATTTCCACCTCCTGCCAGTCTAGAATTGCCTCAGAAAATGGCCTCAAGTTTCCAGGAATTGAAAACCAGCCTTCAGGACACTATTGTTTGCAACTCCAGAGGAATATCATCAGGGCATTAAGAAAGACTATTTTTTATCCTTAATTTTATTTGAACATTTTTTCTTAAAAATATTCAAAGTGGGGAGAAAAGACTGTTTGGCTGACAGTCAAACCTCATCCAATTGGTAATGAGTTGTGTGTTTCAGTTGGCATAGGAAACCTATGCATCACAAGGATGGTTGTGTTGGCCGACTAATGGTTGCATGCGGCACAAACTGTTAAGTTTGTCCCAGATAATCTTTTCTAAAACCTTTCCCCCCACCAAGATTCAACTGACTGACATGTATTTGCTGAATTTAACCTCACCTTTTTTGAACATAGAATCATGAAGGAGGCCATTTGACCCATCGAGTCTGCACTGACTCATGCCCAGGCTTACTCTGTAACCCCACGTATTTACCTCACCACTCCCCCTAACCTATATATCTTAGGGCAGACACTAGAGGGCAATTTAGCATTTCAATCAACCTATGAACACCCTTCGGACTGTGGGAGGAAACCCAGGCAGGCATGTGGAGAGCGTGCAAACTCCACACAGTCACCCGAGGCTGAAATTGAATCTGGATCCCTGATGCTGTGAGGCAGCAGTGCTAACCTCTGTGCCACCCATACATGGATGTAGTGTTTGCAATTCTCCAGTTTTTAGACATTATCCCCTATATCTTGGAAAATTATGACCAGGGCCTCCACAAATTCTGACATTATTTTTGTCAGGATCCTCTGATACATCCCATGTCCTAGTGAATCATCAGACAGAATCCTCTGCTCACATTAACAACATTCATCGCCCACTTCTTCCTGCAACAGGACCATAAGCGTATGACATTTCCACTCAGAGATGGAACATCTGACCACATGCAATCAGCCATAAACAGCAACCAGGCTTCAGGGAGTGAGGAGCCAGAAGATGTGGGAAGAATGACCCATCTTCAGTCCATTGCCATCCTATTCTCAGGTGGTTCACATTTGTCCTCCCGCTCAATTAAGTGTTCCCATCCACCTTATTTCCCATCCAAGGAGTGTCATACAATTCCATCCATCAATTTTAAGGGAAGCCAGTCTCTCAAATACCTCCTCTTTATCAATTTTTAGTCCATTTAGTATCTCAATGACCTCCTCTTTCACTATGGATTTAACAGTATCTTCTCCCTTGGTTAAGACAAATGTCATAGAGGTTTACAGCACGAAACAAGCCCTTCGACCCAACTTGTCCACACGGCCCTTTTTTTTAAAACCTCAATTACCCGCATTTGTCCCATATCCATTGCACCCATGTAACTATCTAAATGTTTTTCAAAAGATAATATTGTACCTGCCTCTACTTCTACTGCTGGCAGCTTGTTCCAGACACTCACTACCTTCTGTGTGAAAAAATTGCCCCTCTGGACACTTTTGTATCTCTTCCCTCTGACCTTAAACATTTGCCCTCTAGTTTTAGCAATTCCCCTATCTCTGGGAAAAGATATTGACTATCTACCTTGCCTATGCCCCTCATTATTTTACAGACCTCTATAAGGTCATCCCTCAGCCTCCTACACTCCAGAGAAAGAAGTCCCAGTCTATTCAGCCTCTCCTTTATAACTCAATCCATCAAGTCCCGGTAGCATTCAAGTAAATCTTTTCTGCACTCTTTCTAGTTTAATAATATCCTTTCTATAATAGAGTGACCAGAATTGCACACAGTATTCCAAGTGTGGCCTTACCAATGTCTTGTACAATTTCAACAAGATGTCCCAATTCCTGTATTTAGTGTTCTGATCGATGAAACCAAGCATGTCGAATGCCTTCTTCATCACTCTGTCCACCTATGACTGCACTTTCAAGGAGCTATGAACTTGTACCCCAAGATCTCTTTTTTCTATAATTCTCTCAAACACTCTACCATTTACTAGGTCCTGCCCTAGTTCAGTCTACCAAAATGCATCACCTCGCATTTATCTAAATTAAACTCCATCTGCCATTCATTAGCCCACTGACTCAATTAATCAAGATCTCTTTGCAATTGGACATAACTTTCTTCACACTCCACTATGCCACCAATCCTGGTGTGATCTGCAAACTTACTAACCGCACCCCCTATATTCTCATCCAAATCATTAACATAAATGACAAATAACAGTGGGCCCAGTACTGATCCCTGAGGCACACTGCTGGTCACAGGCCTCCAATTTGAAAAACAACACTCGACAACCACCCTTTGGCTTCTGTAAGGAACTACCTGCATGCAGAGTTTACCTAACTCAAACCACACCCCTTCAATCTGCTGTTACTATTTATCTACCTTTAGAAAACCTTTGTATGCCCTGTATGCTAGTTGCCGGTTCTCCTCATACTCTCTATTTGCCTCATTTCCTTTTTCACTTTCTGGATTTTCTATAGTCAGCCTCATTCTGCGTTCACAAATGCATGTGGGGGAATGCCTTGATGTTAAAACTCTTATTGTGTTAAGATCTCTCAATTGTCTTGCCTCTCCTCAGTAATCCTCTCCAATCCTCCAAGAGCTCTACACTCCACTGATTCTGTTCACCCCTGCTTTTAATTGCTTCACCGGTCTGGGCTGAGCCTTTAATTGCCCAGACCTTACGCTGTGGGATTCCCTCCCAAACATTTTGCTTTCTCTCCTCCTTTATGATACTCTTTAAAGTCTATGTGACATGGTGTCAAATTTTGTTCAGCACAACATCCCAGAATTGTTGCCATGTTAAAGGCACTACATAAATGCAAGTCTGTGCTGGTAGTTTAGTGGTTTTTAGATACAAATAGGTGCAGCACGTGAGGTGCATTTTCATTCAATTCTATGAGCTGGTGAAAGTCCTGAAAGTGATGGTTGGAGGAAGCTCCCAGAATCAGCCTCAAGTTTATTCAAGACCTGATTTTTTGGGGGTTTACAGGGAGCAGGAAGACAGCTGGAAATCTGTTGTAGCTCAGTCAAGAGACGTTTACCTGAACATTCCCTGGCCTGATATCTTTCAAAGACATCAACACTGTTGTTATACCAACCAACATTGTCAGGTCATGCTCCTATAAGTAAACTCTACACACTTTTCAAGGTGAGGTGATGGCCTAGTGGTGTTATCACTAGACTATTAATCCAGAAACTCAGCTAATACACGGGGGACCCAGGTTTGATGCCATCCACGGCAGATGGCGGAATTTGAATTCAATAAAAAATATCTGGAACTAAGAATCTACTAATGGCCGTGGAACCAATCTGGCTAACTAATGCCCTTTAGAGGGAAGGAAATCTGTCGTCCTTTCCTGGTCTGGCCTACATGTGGCTTCAGAGCCACAACAACATGGTTGACTCTTAACTGCTCTCAAGCAACTAGAGATGAGCAATAAATGCAGGCCCCTCAGGCGATACCCATGTCATATGAAGGAATATATTTTTAAAAATCATCCAAGTATGGAACCGCAGTACCTTTCTTAAACACACTATAACCTGTTCAGTGGCTTCAGCACAGGAAGTGAAAGATTGTTGTGGCCCAGGTGTGACTTCACAAGATGTACGTGGCCAGCAGTCTCTAGAATTTGGAGTCCAAGATGGCATAGCTACAAACTGCAGCAACTCAGCAGCTGAGGGATCAGATTCTCTCAACTTGCCTTCTCGCACCAGAGTTGGTGTTAATTGAGAATGGCCGAAAGACACTGTCAACCTGACAGATGGAGTCATGTTTCCATTCCTATTGTATAATAGCCCTTGCGACCAATCAGTAACTCAGCAATAATCTGTGGGAGAAGAATATCCAGGATATAATCCAAACTCCACGCTACTCAGTCTTCCAGCTTTTCAAAGGCAGAGGTCACCCTGAAAGTTGCTGCTATTGGTGTCTCAACCTTCTCCAAAGAGGGTCCAGCTGCACCCATTGAGGTGACCACAGACTCCACAGTTGATTGCAAACTTCCCCACTTGTGAGCTTTTTCCTGGGCTAGCCTGTCAACCTGAAGCTGGTCCTGTACACTGGCATTCTGTACAGGCTTGTACATGCTCTTAACTCCCCCCATCAATAGTGCCAAGGGTTACTGCACTTGTGCTAGTAAAGGAGGAGTGACTGATGGTACATCTCTTCATGACAGTCATTGCTCTGGGCCTGGACAGTTGAGGGTCTTGTGTTTGAAGATCTTAGATTAAAAGTGCTGATGTTAAAATGTCGTAATTTACTACCGTCCCTCTCTATACCCTAACTATGACTGTCACACTACATTCTACACTCCTTTTCTTCTCTATGAACGGTATGCTTTGGCTGTATAGCACGCAAGAAGTCATACTTTTCACTATGTTAATACATGTGACAATAATATATCAAATCAAATTTATACCACACAATCTTCTTTCATAGTCTTCTGCTCAATTCTCATTCTTTGTTTTATCCTGGTCCCCAGGAGGAAGTGGTGGCTGAGCCCAATATGTAAACCTTGAAGCATACTGCATCCTCCACCGCTAGCCATGAGAAACCCCAACAAATAGTATTGCCAAACCAGTGCATAGAAGGGAGAGCCTGGCAAAGACAGAGCATGGGTGAGAAGGAGCAAACAGTGATGGAGCTACAGGAGATTCAGACTGATGATCCACTGGCCAGTTAGTTGCTGGGCAACTAAACTGTGCGCTTTAGTTGCCCAGCACACAAATTCAGACCTCATGACTTCCTTCACATGTATTTTGCTGGTTCAACATTAGCACTTTGCGACACTACTTTAAAGTCTGCCAGGCAGATAGATCTTTACAACTAAGCTGCAGACCACAATGGAAAACCTGTGGAAAGCACCAACTGGGCATATCGTATGTGACCAATCCAATATCATCCACTTAACTCCATGCTGGAAGCCAAAATGATCCAGTAACTGCCTGTAAGCTGTGCAAAACCATCAATGTTGTTGCGCGCTTGGAAAAATGTTGTAAATGTAAAAATATGAAAAAAATGTTACAACATAGTTGTGTCTCAACATTTACTTTCACCAGTTTTAAGTAGAAATAAAGCTCTAAATATTCAGTTAACAACAATAATAATAAAGTTACATGAATGTTGCAGATAGCAGTAGATAAAACAATTTAGAACATAGGACAGTACAGCACAGTACAGGCCCTTCGGCCCTCGATGTTGTGCCGAGCTATATCCAAACACAAGATCAAGCTATCCCTATCATTCTGGTGTGCTCCATGTGCTTATCCAATAACAGCTTGAAAGTTCCTAAAGTGTCCAACTTCACTATCACAGCAGGCAGTGTATTCCACACCCCAACCACTGTGTAAAGAACCTACCTCGGACATCCCTCCTATATCTCCCACCATGAACCTTATAGTTATGCTCCTTAGTAATAGCTACATCCACCCGAGGAAATAATCTCTGAAGGTCCACTCTATCTATCGCCCCTCATCGTCTTATAAATTTCTATTAAATTGCCTCTCATCCTCCTTCACTCTAAAGAGAAAAGCCCCAGCTCCCTCAACCTTTCCTCATAAGACCTACCCTCCAAACCAGGCAGCATCCTGATAAATCTCCTCTGCACTCTCTCCAGTGCTTCCACATCCTTCTTATAGCGAGATGACCAGAACTGCACACAATATTCCAAATGTGGTCTCACCAAGGTCCTGTAATAATTGCAGCATAACCCCACGGCTCAAACTCAAACCTCCTGTTAATAAACACTAACACGCTATAAGCCTTCTTCATGACTCTATCCACTTGAGTGGCAACCTTCAGAGATCTATGGATATGAACCCCAAGATCTCTTTGTTCCTCCACATTCCTCAGAGCCCTGCCATTGACCCTGTAATCCACATTCAAGTTTGTCATACCAAAGTGAATCACCTTGCACTTATCAGGGTTAAACTCCATTTGCCACTTTTTAGCCCAACTCTGCATCCTATCAATGTCTCTTTGCAGCCTACAAGAGTCCTCCACCTCATCCACTACTCCACCAATCTTTGTGTTATCAGCAAATTTACTAACCCACCCTTCAGCCCCTTCTTCCAAGTCATTGATAAAAATCACAAATAGCAGAGGACCCAGCACTGATCCCTGTGATACACCGCTGGTAACTGGTCTCCAGTTTGAAAATTTTCCCTCCACCACCACCCTCAGTCTTCTATGAGATAGCCAGTTACTTATCCAATTGGCCAAATTTCCTTCTATCCCACACCTCCTTACTTTCTTCATGAGCCTACCATGGTGAACCGTATCAAACACCTTACTAAAATCCATGTATACGAAATCAACTGCTCTATCTTCATCTACACACTTAGTTATGTCCTCAAAGAATTCAATCAAATTTGTGCGGCAAGACTTACCCCTCATGAAACCATGCTGACTATCCCAGATTAAGCTGCATCTTTCCAAATGGTCATAACTCCTACCCCTCAGGATCTTTTCCATTAACTCACCGACCACTGAAGTAAGAGTAACTGGCCTATAATCACCAGGATCATTCCTATTTCCTTTCTTGAAGGGAGGAACAACATTTGCCACTCTCCAGTCGTCTGGCACACAACCCCCGTGGACAGCAAGGAACCCAAAGATCAAAGCTAAAGGCTCCACAATATCATCCCTTGCCTCCCAAAGTATCCTAGGATGTACCCATCTGGCCCAGGAGACTGATTGGCTGTTGGATTTTTTCAAAATTACTAATACATTTTCCCTCAGAAAGTCTATCTCCTCCATCGTTTCAGCCTGTATCACACTCTCATCCCCAAAAACATGGCCCCTCTCCTTAGTGAGCACTGAAGAAAAGTATTCATTCAACGCCTCACCTATATCTACTGACTCCATGCACAAGTTCCCACTACTATCCTTGACCGGCCCTAACCTCACCCTGGTCATTCTTTTATTTCTCACACAAGAGTAAAAAGCCTTAGGGTTTTCCTTGATCGGACCCGCCAAGGACTTCTCATGCCCCCTCCCAGCTCTCCTAAGCACTTTATTTAAAACTCATTCCTAGCTACCTTGTAACCCTCAAGTGACCCAACTGAACCTTGTTTTTTTTCATTCTTACATATGTTTTTTCTTGCCTTTTGACAAGACATTCAACCTCCTTTGTGAACCATGGTTCCCTCACTCAGCCATTTCCTCCCTGCCTGACAGGGACATACCTATCAAGGACATGCAGTATTTATTCCTTGAACTAGCTCCACTTTTCATTTGTGCCTTTACCTGACAGTTTCTGTTCCCATCTTATGCTCCCTAATTCTTGTCTAATTGCATCATAATTACCCCTGCCCCAATTATAAACCTTGCCCTGCCATGTGACCTTATCCCTCTCCATTACAATAATGAAAGACACTGAACTGTGGTCACTATCTCCAAAGTGCTCTCCCACAAACAAATCTAACACTTGGCCCGGTTCATTACTGAGTCCAATGTAGTCCCACCTCCTGTCGGCTTATCCACATATTGTGTCAGGAAACCCTCCTGCACACACTGTACAAAAAGTGCCCCACCTGAACTATTAAAGGTTCCAATCAATATTTGGAAAGTTAAAGTCACCCATGATAACTATCCTGTGACCTCCACACCTATCCATAATCTGCTTTGCCACTTCCTCCTCCACATCTCTATTACTATTTGGGGGCCTATAGAAAACTCCTAACAACGTGACCGATCCTTTCCTATTTCTAACTTCAGCCCATATTACCTCAGTAGGCAGATCACCCTCGAAATGCCTTTTGGCAGCCATTAAACTATTCTTGATTAACAATGCTACTCCTCCATCTCTTTTACCACCTTCCTTACTCTTACTGAAACACCTATACCCCGGAACTGCCAACAACCATTCCTGACCCTGTTCTAACCATGTCTCCGTAATGGCCGCAACATCATGGTCCCAATTTCTAAAGTAAAACATGTTTTGTTAGTATGTACAGTTATCATGATCAAATTAGTTAATTCAGAAATTGCCAAGTACAATTTATAAGACATAAAATAACAAGAAATGGCAGACATGTACTATAGATGTATAATAAATCCAATAAAGTTTAATGAGAAGGAGTAACATGACAAATACATTATTAATTGAGAATGCAAACTTTCAAAGTCATTAAGTGACAAGTCCATTAAAATAGTACAAATGAAATATTAACTAAGGAGGATGAACTACATACATTACACAGAAAATGTATTTGCATGAATTAATCTATAATCCTCAATTTATGGAGGAAAAGCTGGCATTGCACTTTGCGTCTCTGCCCTTCCTGGTTCTAGCCTTGTCACCGTAAAACTGAAGTTCTGAGGAATTCAGAGAAAACTTTGGATAGAGTCTGCTTTTCTACAGTGTGAAGGACAGAGATTCCAGGCATTTTATTTAGAATTCATTCCACATGGTGAAAGAAGATCGCTCGGTGCAGGACATGGAATGATTTGAAAAACAAATTCAATTTGATACAAATCAATCATCGGCACACAGCTGTGTAAAATCTATTGGTACAGGCAGCATAGTGGGGTATAGAGAGTGGGGGCGAGGTGGATCTATACCAGAAATTCCTCCTGTAGCAACACGGACCATCACAGAGAAAGCACCAAGCACCGTATTTCTCACTAGAGTCTGGAAAAATATAAACAGCGGGCAAAAGAAAATATCAATTTCTAAAAAAGGGAAAATATGTACAAGTGGAAAGCACTTTCTGATCATTCCAGCTTGCGAGTATTTAATGGATTTCATTGTCTCACTCTCATGGATTTATTAATTCAGTGACCACAAAATGAGAGGTCTGCAATCGGATCTGAAAAAGGAGGTAGAACAAGTAGGAGGTGATAAAAATAGAGGTTTTAAAATGGGTAAAAATTAATGAAAAGTATTTCAAGTAGCGTGAACATTTTTTTCCCCAATAGAAAATATTGTGCGCTGTAAGGCATTGGCAAACACTTTCAAATATTCACTTTACTTAGTCATCTGGGATTGGCGTGTTACAGTTGCCATGGTAAATTTTTACTTGCCCATCACATTTAAAGTACAGATCAAAGACTTCTTCGTATCCGTGATCCCGCCACCAGGTACAGAGCTGTCTGTTGTTTGTACAATCCAGCACGTGAAAGAGGTCTATATGCTCCATTCCAATCAACGTGAAGAAATCCTGATCACCCAGGTGGCCCTTGAAATGATACTTTTCTGCAAGTTTCCGTACATTCTCCATGTTCAAAAGCTGGTTGTAGAGTTCTGATTGACGCATAGCTTCTAAGTTTAGCAGCATGACTCCGCTATTGAAGCCAGGGAGGCCATTTGGTGGGGGATCGCCGACTTTAGTTTGGGGATTTTCTCGGCGGTACTGCCAGAAGGTGTGCCTTTTTCAAGAAGAAACAAGACAAATTAGGCATCAAAACGTGAATGTGACCACTAAGTATGAAATAGTGTGAAAAACTGACTTTCTACGGTGATACTGGCAGTGTACATTGTAAATAGCCCCCTCAGGCCACTGATAGCAGCATTGATAAAGTAATTCCTTCTTTTCTGCCTTTCTAATGAGTTGCAGCAAGCAAACCGGCAAATCAGATGTGACACGTCCGTTTTTCTCCAGTGCTTTTATGAGTGCAGTGGTTGCAAACTATTTCATCTTTATTGAAGAACGAGCATTGGCTGCTGGAAATAGCAATTGGAATCTTCCAAGCCATCCTCATTGTCACAGTTAATGATAAGTGGGAAAAAAAAAGCCTTGGATTGAAGGGGGAGGGCTCAAATCAATTCTAGCCCTTCTCTAATATTCAGGAGCAGTGAAGCAAATTTTATTAGACAAACAGGTCTATCAAACTGACATTTCGTACCAAAGCAGAATATTTTAAAACAAAACAAGGATAAGAGCTGAGGCCACTATCATTCCACAGACTGATATTGTTTGTAACATGGTGCCCTTCAGCCAAATTAATTTGTGCAAATGTTTCTGCAGTTATTTCTATATAATTTTACTATTCACAGTAACACTGCATAAAAAGTAGTTTAAAAATAATTAATACAATTTTACTGACATGACAGTGGGTTTGTGAACCTGCCTTTTAATATGTCTTAACGAAAAAAGACAGTAGCGTGCCGTTTAAATGCAATCAGGGAAATCGCAATGTTCATAAATCACACCACTGCTAGGTGTCCAAAGCAATAATATTTCAGTGTGAGGGGCAGTAAAGGAAAAACAGGCTTAAATTCAGAAGCATTATGATCACCATTGATTTTCAAGAAGGACGCGAAAATGATTCTCCTTCTTACTGCTTTCGACAAGTGCAATGGTGAAGCTGTGCACAAGTCCCAGAAAAATATAGAATAGCACAATTAATATTCTACCTATGATCTATGGATGCACTGCAGCAACTCAGCAGACTTATTTCAAGAGCGATTTCCCACCAATGATCTCCATCAAAAAGATCAGTAGTTTGGTGTGAACATCATCATTCAATTCTCTTCAATTGACACACCATCCTATCAACTCAGTAAAAGACGCTCTGCCTGAAACTTGCTGGTCTTCCAGCGGAAGGAGCAGTCCATGGCCCAATGTTGCAGGCTGGCGCATTGGGGCAGCCACCAAAAAGGGTCAACGGGTTAAGGCCATCTCACCATTACTTGCAGAACACTTTTAATTTAGGGTTAGAGGATTTTTACTGGTGTTGCACTTGGACTGAAAATGAGGTCAAGTGAATGAGAGGTTTGAAAATACATTTCTGGATGCAGGACACAAGCTGGCATTGAGTGCAAGAAAGAATAGGGCGGCATGGTAGCACAGTGGTTAGAATTGTTGCCTCATTGCGGCAGGGACCCAGGTTTGATTCCCAGCTTGAATCACTGTCTGTGCGGAGTTGACACATTCTCCCTGTATCTGCGGGGTTTCCTCCAAGTGCTCTGATTTCCTCCCACATTCCAAAGATGTGTGGATTAGGTGGATTGACCATACAAATTGCCTCTCAGTGTCAGAGGGACTGGCTAGGGTAAATGCATGGGATTGTCAGAATAGGCCTGGATGGGATTGTGGTCGGTATAGACATGGTGGGCCAAATGACCTCCTTCTGCACTATAGGCTTCTTTATTGCCACGGTTCTATGAGAATAGCTGGGAAGTGGGGTGTGCATGTCAACCATCCAATTTTGGACGACATGCCCACCTTGCATTTGCTGGATGGTTGTGCTTAAAACTCAATGCAAAGTTGGTGTTGTATGTTCTGTGTAGATGCTCCATTAGTTACTGTTGTTCAACTGTCAAAATACATGGTGGTATTTCCCGCAGCTTCCACCGTCAGTGGGGCTGGTGCAGGCGTGGATCATTGTACAAAGGGATAGAGGCCACACACAAGTTAATAAATTGTAAATGCAGTATGTAATATTACTGTCAATCATAATCCAAAGAATATATGCTGACAAGAAAGAAGTGAACACAGAATTCATTTCTGCTTATGCATTTCTGATCTGATCAGCCAGCTTTTGCATTAAAATCTCAAATAATTGTCACATTATGATATCTAATTGCATTCAGGGGACAGTAGGAAGTAAATAATAAGTTGCAACGAAGCTGAATTGTTTGAAATAACTGAATATAATTATGGAGCACAATACTTGACATTTACATTTTCAATTGCTATACTGTTGTCTGCAGATAATCAGAACAGTTTTACACATCATGTTGAAATTCTTTTTTTATTGAAATAAACATACACGGCAGCTGGTCCATGGAGAGTAAACAACTTAAACATTCTTTAAAGTTGCAATTGCTGGAAGAATTTATTTTTAATATTGCATTTTTAATTTTCAAATCAGGTTATCCAACATGCAGCAAGCTACAAAATCATTCTGCTAAACATGCTGGTCCGAATTTATGGACGTGCATTTTGAACTCAGGATCTGGCAGTGATGGTGTGGTGGGAATACGTTGGACTGTCACTTAGCAGCTGTAAGTATTATTTCATTAACACTCATTGAAAACAAATGTATCAAAAAGAATACACACATCTTAGGTTTAATTTAACATTTATTTCTGATACTGGGACTCACCTATTCTTTTAATTTGATTTTTTTTAATGTTTGGTACAGATGGGCACCAGAGTAGACTTCAAATTGCTGGTAAATTTGCCAGTATCACAAATCAAATGCAGCTGTGGAGGGGAGGGGTTATCTACAGACACCCTGCAGAAACTATGGCCCTGATTTTACTGGCACACCAACAGCATTCTCCTTTGGTCTCCGGCATGAACGTACGAGCCTCTGATGGGCGCGCTGGTAAAATTCTGACCTATATCTTGGGTTTTTGGGAATTTTAAGATAGACAACATGTTTTTCTGTTTTGGTTAGTTGAGATTCCGACATCAGCATGTTTTAATAGACTCCAATTCAGACTACTAAAATATTCATACGTACCTTTGTTTGCCGAGCACGGATGCACTTTCTTTCTGTTATCACACATCCTACCCATCTGGCAGATTTACTGGAAGGTAACGTTCTCAGGACAGTCATCTCACCTTTGACCTACTGTGAATGTCTGTGAACAAGAGTCGGCCATCCAGCAAGAATGAATGAACATGGAGTTCATTGATCCCCAGTGTGCACCCTTAAATGAATGAAGTACACACCATAACATGTTTTACATTTGACTCAAATGTACGATGCTGTTTCTTATTTACAGAACATTAACATTCCTCGCTGAAGCCTGTGCAAGACACAGGTGCTAATGAGAAGCAATAAAGCCAGGCTGTCAGTGCAATCAGATAAACAGATGAATGTTAATTCCCATAGGCTGGGAACAAAATGGTCTCTACAGACACACTGCAACTTCCTGTGTGTGATGACAGGAGTTCTCACATTACTGTTGTGTGTACAGGAATAGCAGTGCAACAGGAAACTGCCAAAGATCCAGATATGAGAATTTGAAAAAGGGATCAATGGAATTTTTTTATTGGCAGCTATAGTAAATCATTGCCCCCAAATCAAACAGCTTTATATCCAAACCCCAGAAATGTGAAACTGAGAAAATCTATGCTGGGATTGCCTCATTGGATGGCCATTTTTAGTCATTTCAATGCACTATGGAGTATGCACAACTTTGCAGAGTTAATACATTAGAACAATTAGTAAAGAGCAGGGCAACATGAATTGATCAGTGCAATACATGGATGCCATGGGCAATGCCTTATACTCCTGGAAACTCGAGCAAAGTAACCCCATATGCCCTGTTGAGCTGACCCTTTCTAATAGTCATTCAGCTTCTAAGGCCACGATTACCTACATGACGAGGGAGAGCAGCGTGGTGGCACAGTGGTTAGCACTGCTGCATCACAGCTCTAGGGACCTGGGCTCCATTCTGGCCTCAGGTGACTATCTGTGTGGACTTTGTACATTCTCCGCACGTCTGCATGGGGTTTCTCTGGGTGCTCTGGTTTCCTCCCACACTCCAAAGATGTGCAGGTTAGGTGGATTGGCCATCGCAAGTTACCCCTTAGTGTCAAGGGGAGTAGCAGGGTAAGTACATGAGGTTATGTGGATAGGACTGGGTGGGACTATTGTTGGTGCAGACTCAATGGGCCAAATGTCCTCCTTCTGCACTGCAGTGATTCTAAATTCTAGGTTGCTCCCATGCTAAAAGTTATCACCAAGTCAACATAGCAACGCTTGAAAAAGCAAAGTGAGGAAGGAAGGTCTCCTTGGATATTCAAAGAAACATTTGGTCAGCCAGAACTGGAGGAAGTTACATCAAGATACTGGAACTGGGGATTGTAGGCAACAATAAAGTGATGGGAATTAGCTGGAGCCATGGCTTTTTGTTATTCATTTAGGAATGTCACTGGCCAGGCCAGCATTTATTGCTCATCCCTGGCTGCCCTTCAAAAGGTGGTGTTGAACCATCACAACCCCTGAGAGAGAGGGGATTCTGAGATTTTGACCAGCAACAGTGAAAGAACACTTCCAATTCAGGATGGTGAGTACTTGGAGAGGAACATCCAGATGGTGTTCCCAGATATCTGCAGAAGTATATTCAGAAAAAATGTAACAACGTGGATTGCCAGCAAAGGAAAGGGAAAGACAATAAGAAATCTCCTCCGCCACTCCCCCAACTTGCCATACAGAGGTACTCCACTGGGATGAGGATCAAAGCATCCAGTCATAGAATCCCTACAGTATAGAATGAGATCATTCAGCCCTTCACACCTGCACTGACAATAATCTCACCTAGACTCTATCCCCATAACCCCATGTATTTACCCTGCTAAACTCACTATCACTAAGGGGCAATTTAACATCAACCTAATCCGCACATTTTGGATTGTGGGAGGAAACCCATACAGACACGGGGAGAATGTGGAAACTCCACACATCGACTCAAGGCCGGAATTGAACCCAGGTCCCTGGCACTGTGAGGCATAGTGTAAACCATTGTGCCACCATTCCACCCAGTTAACAAGATAAAAAGGTTACCAAAGCAAAGGGAAACATGGAGAACTGTAATAAAATAAATTCTTTCCACAAGACAACAGTAGGCAAAGATGAGGTGAAATTGATAAACAACACAAAGGCTCAAAGATGAGACAAATACAAAATAATAAATATTATGAATAAATACTTCCTCCAATTATTCATGATAAAGGACTTGAGCAACATGCCTTGCCTAACCACAGTTATGGTGTAGGGATGCCAGCGTTGGACTGGGATAGGCACGGTAAGACGTCTCACAACACCATGGTGAAGTCCAGCAGGTTTATTTGGTACCACGAGCTTTTGGAGCACTGCCCCTTCGTCAGGTGAGTGAAGAGTTGGGTTCACAAACAGGGCATATATAGACACAGACTCAATTGCAAGATAATGGTTGGTATGAGAGTCTTAACAGGTAATCAAGTCTTTACAGGTACAGACAATGCAAGTGGAGAGGGGGTTAAGTACAGGTGTGAATTGTCTCAAGCCATGATAGTGAGATTTTGCAAGCCCAGACAAGTCATGGGGGTTACAGGTAGTGTGATACGAACTCAAGATCCCAGTTGAGGCCATCTTCATGTGTGAGGAACTTGGCTATCAGTTTCCTGTCAAGTAAAGACTTGATTACCTGTTAAGACTCGCACTCCAACCATTATCTTGCAATTAAGTCTCCAGCTACAATTGCCCTGTTTGTGAACCCAACTCTCCACTCACCTGATGAAGGAACAGCGCTATGAAAGCTTGTGCTACCAAATAAACCTGTTGCACTTTAATCTGGTGTTGTGAGACTTCTTACTGTGCCTAACCAGACTTAACCAAAGTTTAATTAACAATTTTGATATAAAGTGTATGGAAATTCTAAAAGGGCTTAAAATAAATAAATCCCCAGTGATAAATGATATTTTTCCCTGAGCGCTGAGAGAGATTGGTGGGGAGGGGGGGTTGCTGTATGCGGAGTATTAAAAATCATTACAAAGGAGTTAATGGACATTGAGGAGTACAGCATCAAAAACATTAGCTTATATGGTACTCAAAACAGACTCGGGCAAGTGGAGATGCATTAATCAGACTTCAGTTTCATGTAAAATGGCAATCATTACAAAACCTACTCTGGGAGGCCAATGTTTTCACACTCTACTTTGTTTCAAATGGGAAATTGCAGGGGGAAAGAAATATGTTGTCAAAGCTTTATGTCTTGCGCTCATCAATGGCAACCCACGTTGTGCTCTTCATTAACAGGATGCTGCCATCAAGCTAAAATACATTCTGACTATCACACAAATGCATAATGTGGTAGAAGAATTTCAGTGCTGGTGAGATGTCAGGTACATCGTCCATACGTCCCAATGATTGCCAGATCATATCAAACAACTTATCCCTTTGTCTGTTCAAACAGGGGCAAGTGCTAACTGCACTCAATCAGCCTCTGCTTGTAAAGCTGAGGACAAATATCTGGTTCTTAGATGTGATTGAGAGGTTGGACAGCATTTGCTGGACAATCCCATCAAAGGCAAGTGGAATGTTTAAAAACGGGTAAAAGCCTCGAGCTGAAATGCTCCACCCAACAGAACTGCGGGAGCACCTTCACAAAACAAGCCCAAGCCATTCAAGAGGGCAACTCACCACACCATCTCAAGGGTAAATAGGAATTGGGAATACATACCAGCCTTGCCAGCAGCACCCACATCACACATCCCAATAAAACAAAATGCTGCAACTGATTGTTACTCTAAAACTGACACTAGGGTGTCTACCTTCAGCCTTCACATGACCAATTCACGTTCATGTTCATTTTACACATAAAATGATGAGAACTGGCAGGACTGCTGATGGATGATGCCATACTGTGAATCCCATCACTTCTTCAGATATCAGGACAGAAGTAGAGTGCAAGCACAAGCAGCATCCACTCACCCTTTAGCATTGTGGGAAGGAAGAGGTGGAGACTGTATGAAACTGGGTCCCACGCTAAATTGTGGCCCAGTCGAACATTTCTTGGTATATGTTTATCCATGGAAACCAGTGAAGAGTGCAATTTTGTTAAGCAAACAAAAACAGAATATTTAAATGCCTGTTGCACTCACCCCAATGCATTTCTTAGTGATTAACCTTTGACGATATCTTTAAAAGTCAATAATGAAAACTGGATAATTGTCTTGAAATACTGAATAATTTCAGAAGTGCATTCTTGTCTTCTACCCACATAAAAGCAGCAATTATACTTTCAAAAGAAATTCACTGAAGATGAAGTGCTTTGGAATCATGAGAACATGATAAGATGCTACAGAGGAACACATCTCTCTTCTACCATACAAATCAATTCAATTATTTCATTTTGCTTCTGTAAGATCCAATGCCTCCCTTAACTCTTACCAATTTCTGCTTAATGATCAATTTTTCCCTCTCCTCACTCAGCCCCCATCTCTTGAGCAGTTTGGCAGTTTCACACATTTAAGTTGCTTTTATTATATAAATATTTTTTCAAACAGCTTTTTTAAAGGTTTATTTATTAGTGTCACAAGTAGGCTTACATTAACACTACAAGACATTACTGTGAAAATCCCCTAGTCGCCACACTCTGGCACCTGTACAGGTACACTGAGGGAGAACTTTAGCATGGCCAATACACCTGACCAGCACATCTTTCAGACTGTAGGAGGAAACCCACGCAGACACGTGCTGACAGTGACCCCAAACTGGGTATCAAACTCAGGTCCCTGGTGCTGTTGGGCAGCAATGTTAACCACTGTGCCACCGTGCCACTCTGGGATCACCTCAACATTGACCATGGTTACATTGTGCCTTACTTTTCATAAAAACTCAGCACTATCCAAGTTACTAAAGGATACCACAAGAATCAGGCCAAGAACATAACATGCCCCTGAATTCAAAGGTTCTGCAACTCCTTTTTCAAACACAAAAGGAAACATTTGCATGCTCCAATAAATAGATTACCAAGTACAAATAAATCTCCAACCTGGTCATTGTAAAGAGGGAAACTCCATAAAATGTTCTGCTCATGGGACTGAAATTGTGACAATTAGCTTGTATGCGAACTGATAAAGAATTGCCCAAAAGAAAAGTTCAGCACATCAAAGCCTCATTGTAGACTGTTAGCATCTCCTGTCAAGGCAAAACACTGCAGACAAATCAGTGCAATAAAATCGATTGCTTCATTTAACGGCACCATGTAAATACAACTTCTATTTTAAACTGATGAACCTCTTGATTTTGCTGATTAAACAGGTAGTAAAAGGCAGCCAGTCTGCTAATTTTTCTATGGATGTCTTGAATTTGTGCCTGAACAGTGAACCTGATGACTGGAATTCTTCCATCCCGCCCGCCACGGGAGCTGTAGCAGGCGGGGTGGGGGGGACGGCGGACCATACAAAGGCCCATTGACCTCGGCGGACAAGATTCTCCAGTTTTGAGACGAGCGTGGCTGAAGAATCCTGTCCCAAGTTTCTCACAACTTGGGATTTTCAAAACCTTTTTTTTAAAAACTGCTTGTGAGTCACACCGAAAAACTGGAACAGTCTTCTGCATTTCAGTGTCTCATGTGAATTGTGTTAATAAAAAAGCCCAACAATTAGAGGATGCACGCACGAATAGCGCATGTTGACAACATTGAGTCAAGAATAGTTCAATGCAGCAACCAAGCGTTTCCAAATAGAAAGTGCATCTTGCCATGTTTTTCACTGCTCATTGCTAAATCTCTCAGCATTGCTTAAAAACAGCATGTATTCATAGAATCCCTACATTACGGAAGGAGGCCATTCAGCCCATTGAGTCTACACCAACAACAATCACACCCAAACCCTACCCCCGTTACCTCATGTATTTTCCCTGCTAATCCCCCTGACACTGAAGGGAAATTTTGCATGGCCAATGCATCCAATCTGCCTTTCACAACACTAAAACTGCTGAATATTGTTTATATTTTCTCATCAATCTTTACTGTTGAAATATAGATTGAAATGGTCATTTGAGATCTGGGGGCATGCTCATTTCAGCCCTTTCTCAAATTGCCACAGCTTTGGGTGAGGGTCCCATGGTCAGAATCAAGAGGCATGGCCAATGGCAGCACCAGCACATTTTCAGTGGAGATGGTGGAAGACAGAAAAGCTCAAAGGGCAATGGCTGTTTACAGGCAGAGAGGATTGATCCATTGGGAAGAGGACTGTGTTTCCTTTAAGCACACTTGAGCAGGCAATGGGAAACACCGTATGTATTCTTTTCCCTGGCCGTGCTGTTCATTGAAATTAAAAATGTAAGGGTCCTATAAATAACTGGAAAGGAAAGTGCAAGACTATAATCAGTGGAGAAAAGAGCCGAGAACTGGCCTTCAGGAAGATGACTACTATAGCTGAAAGAGTCTGCAGGGATTCCGAGTAAAAAAAATAGAGCTAATAGACAAAGGCCTTTGTGTGCATTGTTCAAAAAATATAAATTTTAATCAACAAGAGACCAAAATGCAGGACATTATTTGGAAGAAAATATGGTGGTGCTGTTGTTTTTTCTCCCCCAAAGCACCTCCTTATCTATGCTTCTTACAGTCAATGTGATCATAAAGGCTTCAATGGCCACGTCAGATAGTGCATTTGTGAATTAGTGCGTGATGGTCACTTGAAATGGTCTGGGTCTTTACATCAATTTATCCCACAATATAATTTGATTAAGGAAATGTTAAAGAATGGTGCATGGCAAATGGTTGAAAAGACACCGGACTTTTGAGTGAGTTCTGAAGAAGTCATACAGGCTCAAAACTTTAACTCCATTTCTCTCTCCATAGACTTTGCCACACCTGCTGAGTTTTTCTGGCATTTTTCTGTTTTTATTTCAGGTTTCCAGCATCTGCAGTATTGTATGTCTACTTTGAATGGTGCAGTTTTGCTATTAACAAAAGCCCCAATAACAAGACAAGGATAAAATGTTCAACCATAGAATCCTTACAGTGCAGAAGGAGGCCATTCAGTTCATTGAGTCTGCACTGACTCTCCGATAGGGCCTATCCCCATTACCCCAAGTATTTATCCGGCTAATCCCTCTAACCTACACATCTAGGGACACCAAGGGGCAATTTACCATGGCTAATCCAGCTATTCTGCACATCTTTGGACTGTGGGAGGAAACTGGAGTACCCGGAGGAAATCCATGCAGACACACACATAATGTACTTGAATTATTAAACAGTATGTTTTGGAATGTGGGAGAATGTGCAAAGTCTACACAGACAGTGACCCAAGCTGGGAATCAAACCCGGGTCCCTGGCACTGTGAAGCAGCAGTGCTAACCACTGTGCCACCATATAACTCACTGCACTACCATGAATGATGTGGAGGAAACAGGAGTAAAAAATACACCCTTACTTGAGAGCACACGGAGAAGTGGATAAAATCATTTAAAAAACACTTACTTTTTGAATAATTTAGGACTAGAATATTATAAATAGGGACATAGAATATGAGGACAAGGAGGTAATGAGAAATTTTTATAACATACTGTTTAAGTGATAATTCAAATACACTATGTATGTCTCAGCATCTTATTATAGTAAGGACATTAACGTCAAATGAAACAAATTGTAAATTCACAAGGAGGAGAAACCATAGTTTGGAAAGAGACTTGAGAGAATGGAAATATTTTCACTGTAGCAGAGAGACCAGACAGAGTTTATTAGAAATATTCAAAATTGACCGCTTTAACAGATAAATAAGAAGACTCTTATCTGGTAGTGGAGTCAATGATGACTGGCTATTTGAAGTGAGAGAAATTGAAGTGAGTGTTATATATCTGGGTCAATCCAGTGTTGTGCTGCCACTTTAAGAGCCAGGTAGTTTGCGATGATATTGGTTGCTTCACAGGCTTTTAGGCAGTCTAGCCCAAGCCTTTGTACAGTCAGCAACATCTTAATAGTCCTGTTTTGCTATCTGCAACTAACCCATGTGCTGCGACTCTACTTTGTTATCCTCAAGTGTAACGCACAGAACAGCAAAGAAAACTGGCAATGAGGAGCAAAGAAAACTGGTGATGAGGAGCAAATTAAAAATTCTCTTCTAGCAAAAAGAAAAGCCAGAGCTACACTTACTGGTTGAAGATTCGATCTCCTTTCAATGTGTCCAATGGTTAGAGGAGAATCAGCAACAGGTCAGCAATCGCAGCTGGCATCGGACCGGTGAGGTAGTGGAGCAGAAAGAAAGGGCCAGGTAACCCAGCAAAAACAGCGGGAAGGTTTGGTGCCATTGGCTCATAAGGAGGATCAGAGAACTACAAGTCTAATGTAGAACAATTTCATTATTACACACTGGAAAATAAGATTCTAGAAGACATTGTAATTCCTGCTTTTCTTAGTACCACTGGCAATAAAGCTTTCAATTTGTTCTGAAGTCTGGTTCAACCTGAGAAACCGGGCAGCAAAACATATCAAGAGGACCATAATTCACCCAAACCATTAATTATAGCAGAGCGTTTTGGGTTCCATAAACAAAGTCAGCTTGAAGTGAAGATAACTCAATTTATGGCAACCTCTAAGCTGCCACGCAGAACATAGTGAATTTGGTGACTCTCTGGATGATACCATTGGAGAGCGTTTGGTTTATGGGCTGAGCAATAAGGTTATACAGTGGAGATTGCTAACTGAATGAAATTTAAGTCTAAAACAGCCTTAGAAAAAGTTTTGTTAATGGAGCTAACTGCTGAAGAGGCTTCTCAGCTCGGAGCAGGCACGAGGATCCACAACATGGGCGCTGTCCATTGAAAGTCTACCCAGTAACAGGCGTTTCATCGCTGTGCAAAAACTGACCAATCACAGGTTGATTGCTGGTGCAGAGATAGCCACTGCAAAACTGGTGGAAAGGTTGGTCACATAGCATGAGCTTACTTGGAGGAAATCAGCTTTTCCAATAAAGAATGTCCAAGTAAAAGATCAGAATACACTCAAAAAGGGAAAACAAATCGAATTCCATCAAAATAAGGCTTGAACTTTAGTTAATTGTGTCATACGTAGGCTTACATTAACACTGCAATGAAGTTACTCTGAAAATCCCCTAGTCGCCACACTCAGGCGCCTGTTCAGGAACATTGAGGGAGAATTTAGCATGGCTAATGCACCAACCAGCATATCTTTCAGTGTGTGAGAGAAAACTGGAGCACCTCCTGACAAAATGGGAAGAAACCCACGCAGACATGGGGAGAACATGCCGACTCCGCACAATGACCCAAGCCAGGAATCGCACCCCGGTCCCTTTCGCTGTGAGGCAGCAGTGCTAATCACTGTGCCATTGTGCCACCCACAACGCAATGTGGAAGACAAAAATAATCTGGACAATGAAGACACAGCACAAGAACTTGATGAGGAATTGAAGTTAAACGTACTTTCAACTTAAAGAGAATCACATCAGTGATGTTAAATGGACAGCTAGAAGAATGGAGGTTGATACAGTGGCTGCTGGCTCCCCTAATTCCCTAGATCACCTACAGGAAAAAGTTGGATCACCCACGGCAAAAGCAAGCAGATGTCATCTTGAGGACTTACACTGAAAAAAATAATGTCTCTAAGAGGATGCATCCTAGTCAAAGTAAACTTAAGTGGACAAACTGTGGAATTGCCACTCCAGGTTGTCCAAGGAAGTTTTCTAGCTCTTTTTGGCTGCTCTTGGTGAGAGAGGATAAAGTTGAATTTAAACATTGTGAAGCGGTTAGTTGATTCCCAAACACATCTACACAACATTTTATAGAAATACAATAGTATATGCGAGGACACACTTGGTTCTATAAAAGGAGTTCAGGTGACACTCAAGATCATGCAAAACAGCCAGCCGAAGAGTCACAAGGCTAGAGTACTGTTATATAATATACAATATAATAACATGTTATATATAATATATATAACATACTATCTCTAGCCTTATTATATTGTATTATATTATATTATGATTATATTATTATATAATTATATATTATATATAATATATATTATATTATAATAACATACAATATACATCCAGAGAGAACCTGAATTAATAAGACTTGTGGAGACTGGAGTCTTCGACCCCATCACAATCAATGACTGGGCAACCCCTATTCGGCTTGTAATGAAGCTGGACAGGACTATAAGTATTTGTTGAGGTTTCAAAACAACTATTAATCCAATTTTGTGTGTGGATCAACATCTGCTACCACTGATTAAGGATTTGTTTGCCAATCTAGCAGCAGAGCAGAGGTCCAGCAAAATTGACCTATCGTGGGCCTACCTACAAACGAATGTTGCAGCTGAATCTCTCAACACCTGCTCATCATCATTACACACAAAGACCTATTCCACAATAAGAGATTACCTTTTGGGATAACTTCAGCACACATTTATTTTAACAGTCCAGGGACAAATCTTGAGCGGTCTACAGGAGTTACAATGTTAACTTGATGACACATTAATCACTGGTACAAACAAAGAAGAACACTTACATAACCTAGAAGCCACACTGAAGTGCCTTCAGACACGTGCTCTCCATATCAGGAAAGGCAAGTGTGATTGCTTTCAAATGCCAACACAATATTTAGGCTAGGTGATCAATAGCCAGGGTTTACACAAGGCACTTAAGGTGGTAGATGTTTCATGACAATTAAACGTAACACAGTTAAGATCATTCTAGGATTAATTAGCTACTATGGAAAAGTTATTTCAAGTTTAGCCACCCTGTTCAAACTATTGCATATCTTGTTGTGCACCAAATAAGCGCAGCAATGGACAGCAGAGACTGAGAAAGCACACAAGTCACAGAAGCACCAAAGAAGTCAGAAGTGTTGGTAGATTTCAAACTGAAGGTACTGCTACAATTTGCCTGCAATGCATCATTGTATAGAGTTGGACAGGTGGCATCGCACATACTATCTCCAGGGGAAGAATGACAAATAGCTTTTGTGTTGCATACCTGAACAATTGCACTCGGCTAAGTATTATCTATGGAGCGTGGAAATTTCATCAATACCTCTATGATTGTCACTTCACATTGCTGATGGACCACCATCCTTTAACAGCTATTTTTGGACTGCATAATGTTATCCCTCACTTGCAGCAAGCAGATTGCAACAATAGTCTTTAACACTATCAACACATTCCAACAAGATCAAGTGCCAACCGTCAGAGAGCCATGTCAAGGTTGATGCACTGTCACATTTGCCTTTGTCTTCTGGTCAAGTACCACCCAGTAGTGTTTTTTTCAAACAAGATGTGGATGTCGCTGGCTGAGCCAGCAATAATTCCCTAACCCCAACTGATATCCATTTCAGAGGGCATTTGGAGAATCAACCACATTACTGTGGATTTAGAGTCACACATAGGCCAGACCAGGTAAGGATGTCAGATTTCATTCCCTAAAAGGACACTAGTGAACCAGATGGGTTTTCCCAACAATCAACAATAGATTCTTAATTCCAGATTTTTATGGAATTCAAATTGCACCATCTGCCCTAGTGGGATTCAAACACAGGTTCCCAAAGCATTACCTTAGATCTCTGGATTACTAGACCAGTGACAATATCACTGTGCCACCAGTTTGCCTGAAGGTCGTCCAGACATGGTCAAGCCATCATATGTTGACTTCCTTTAAACTGGAAAATTTGAGGAAACAGGGACCAACGGAAGCTAAAACATTAAATATAACCTTCGCCTGAAGCTTGGGGTGCGGTAGCTTTAAGATTTTGGACAGCAGGAAGCTTGTGGCTTGTGGACCTCTTGGATCTTCAGCAGCACCAATATTTAGAGTCTACTTTTTACACACAAGGTCAACTGTGTCTGAGCCTGCACTGGGGCAAGGTAATAACTGGAATCTAGAAGTACAAGTAGTCTCATGTTATTGCAGACAGAGTAAATTTCCACCTGCCAGTCTAGAATTGTCTTGGAAATTGGCCTCACATCTCCAGGTATTGAAAACCAATCTCCAGGACACTGCTGTTTGCAACTCCAGAGAAATATCATAAGGACTTTAAAAAAGATTGTTTGTCTTTTCCTTCATTTGCTTTGAACGTTTCTCTTTACTTAAACATATTCAAAGTGGGGAGAAAAGATTGACAGTCAAACCTCATCCAACTGGTAATGAGTTGTTGCGTGTTCCAGTTGGCATAGGAAACCAGTGCATCACAAGGATAGATGTGTTGGCCAACTAATGGTTGCGTGTGGCACAAACTTCTTCTATGTTTCTATTGTAGTTGAGGCCAAAACATTGTCTGATTTCAAGAAGAAATCAGATATAGCTCTCGGGGCTAACGAGACCAAAGGATTATGGGGAGAAGGCAGGATCAGGATATTGAATTCGATAATCAGCCATGATCAAAATGAATGGCAGAGCAGGCTCAAAGGAACAAATGGCCTATTCCTGCTTCTAGTTCCTAAACTATTAATTTTGTCCCAGATAATCCTTTCTAAAACCTTTCCCACCACCAAGATTCTATTCACCTGTAGTTGCTGAGTTTAACTTACCCTTTTTGACCATAGAATCCCTACAGCGAAGAAGGAGGCCATTTGGCCCATCGAGTCTGCAATGACTCATATCCAGGCTGATCTCACAACCCCATGTATTTATCCCATTAATCTCCCTAACCTATTTTTTTTGGCCATGTTAAATTGACCCTGAATATCCAATCAACCTAACCTATGCTCCTCTGGAGTATGAGGGGAAAACGGATCACCCAGAGAAATCCCACGCAGACATGGGGAGAATGTGCAAACTCCACACAGACAGTAACCCAAGGCCGGAATTAAACCCGGTTAACCGGTGACATCACTGACTGCTTTTTGTGGACTTTTTGGCAGTCTAGCCCAAGCCTTTGTACAGTGAGCAACATCTCAATAAGACTGCCTATGTATTGTCATTCCACCTACTTTTATCCTCACAAGCGCAAAATATACAACAGGGAGGAAACTTTTTTTTAATGCAGGGAGTGTTCTGGAATGCTTGGCCACAAGCATAGACCAGCGTTTCTTTTATGAAGAGAATAAATAAATATTCCAAGCAAAGGAATACGACAAAGCAGGGCAGTGGGATTCTGTCTCAGGTTGCTCTAGTAAAAAATCAGCACAGACAAAAATAGCTAAATAACCTCTTTGGAAACATCTGTCGTTCTGTGGAACATCTGGTCATCCATGATAAATCTGGCTTCAAGAGTTATGGACCTGGCAAAGCAGAAGCAAGGGCCGATTTTACTCAGAGTTTTAACTGAAAGTCTTGTGCAAGAAACGATTGTCCAATAAATGGAAAATGTTCTGTTGCAAATATGAAGGTCAGAAATTGAAACATGAAATGGCTGAGAATGTGGAACCATTTAATGGGGCGGCGGTGGGGTGGGGGGGGGGAAATGTTGTCACATTGAATGTAGTATTTAATCATGATCGTGCCTGAACCATAAAGTATGCATTATATTCTTATTAGCGATTACACATGAATCAATGTTTTACTGTGAAGTGGTTTAGGCTGACAAGATGGGACTTTGCAAGGGCAAACGTGCCTCACTACAACAAGGAACAATACTCACAAAAATAACCCATGTACATGACTCATGGATCATTCTACCATCAGATAGGTGGTTACACATAAAAATACTTGTATGATTTTGGAAAATCTACAGATTAATGATGTAGGAGGTGGAAGCATTTTTGTTTGAAAGAGTTATTCAAGCACTTCTCCTGTAATCCAAACCTTGGAGAGTAACAACCTGGATCTCTTCCAAAATCTAGAACAACCCCTTAGAAAGGCGAAAGGATTATGTTCCCTCTGCATTCCTTTCACATGGACTACGTCTACACTGTCTTTGCCTCTTCAAATCACAACACTTAATCTCTCAGCCCCCAAGCTTGAGCAGTCCTTTCATTATTGAAAGAGTACCACTGCAGCAGCTGGTCATTCAATAGTAATGACCCCTGGGGTTTCTTTCCAAAGATTGTTTCATCATTTCTGTTCGATTAGTCTTAATGGGCAAAGTTACGCACCTGGATTGCCAAGTAATCAAAACTCAAGAGCAACAGAGAATTGACAGATGAGCCCAAACTTCTCCTTTCTTACTGAACCAATTTTGCCAGTCTCCTGTTAACAAGCAAGGGAAATATCTCTGCTACATTGCCTCCCAGGCTGAAGGAAACATGGCAACAGGAGGCAGCAGAGACAGAAAGAGCAAACCCTGAGATATCCAGAATTTAAAAATAAACACAGCTTTTAAGCCACAAATTCGATCATTGATAAATGTTTCCAAGTGACAAATACAAGAGGGAGAATTACCTATTTAAGAAATTTTGGGCTTAAAAGGTTGCTTTTCACTGGTCTGTTGTTTGTTACACTTTGCACTAAAAGCACTCACCCAGCACCATTATAAGTGATTGATGAGTCACGAAAGAGAGTTTAATTTAAACCTCTACAGCTGCACACATCCAAATTCAGCAAAGTACTTCAACAAGTGTAAGCATGTATTCTGTTCTCAGGAATACTGAGGGGACATTGTTAGTTAAAATTGAATATAATTTATAGAAATTGAACAGAATCTGCAACACGTCACAAAAATCCACAACAACACACAATCACTCCATATCCAATTCCATCTCTTCACAGCCCACTTCCTGCCAATCACTCACTCAGAGGAATCCGGACTGTTCATCTAAAGATTACTCATATCAAAGCACATTCAAGCACAGCTTTGCTGTTTAGCGGGATTTTATTCTCAAACAATGACTAGGCAAGTCGTCACTAATACTTTAATTAGACACTGATACCATTTCCTGGCAATTGTGCAATTCCAGTTGAAGAGCAAAAACATTTGCTTATATGAATGGGTTTGACATTTTTGTTTATTATTCTAAACAGGTTGCAGTGTTTTTAACTGCAGAACCTCATCGTAGATGCTGTCAACCCTGCAGGTGCTCTGAACAGTGGAAATCACAAAGTCCGAGGGGAAAAGGTCTCAGGATGTGGGCGACGCTGACAAGGCTGGTATTTATCAGCCCTCCAATAGCTGCCCTGAACAGGTGATAGCAGACCTTTTTCTTGAATTGCTACGGTCCACGGTGGCATCATGGTTAGCACTGCTGCCTCGCAGTGCCAGAGGCCCGGGTTCAATTCCCAGCTTGGATCACTGTCTGTGTGAAGACTGCACATTATCCCCGTGTCTACCTGGGTTTCCTCCGGGTGCTCCGGTTTCCTCCTACAGTTCAAAAGGTGTGCAGGTTAGGTTGCTTGGTTATGCTAAATTGCCCTTTAGTGTCAGAGGGACTAGCTAAGGTAATGCATGGGGATAGGACCTGGGTGGGATTGTGGTTGGTGCAGACTCAATGAGCTGAATGGCCTCCTTCTGCACTGTAGGATTCCACTGACCATATGCAGCTTGGAGAATTTCCCAGGTTATGCTCAGAGTTTTCAGAATTGATACCAAAGACAATCTGCCTTCATTCACTGAAAATCTGAGAATTATAGCTTACGCCGAACTTCAAAGTACCTATTTAACCTTCTGAAAAAGTTACAGCAACTGCCTCTCATTATTTTGTACTGAAAATTCAAAGAAAACAGTCGCAATATGAGGAAGGACAGTGTCATTATTTAAACCGGACAGGGTTCTAACCAAGCCCTGAATTTAAAATGCCTCTCTGGTTCTGCTTAAACTAACTTAAATGCACTTGCAGAATATTTGTTAAAGGAGAAAAAAATCAGACTGAAACTCTAGCCTCTGCTATTGAAAATAAATGTTTTAATACCTTTAAAAACACACGGTTTGTGCCAAGTGGTAAGCCCGGAGCTGTGTTGGCCGATCTTGGACAGGGAGGTGTGGGGAGGAGCATGTCCTTCCTGATGCCTTTCGGAGGCACAGCCCTCCCTAGCCGCCCCCTCTGTTCACCCCCCCCCCCTTTTAATTCTCATCAGACTCTCGAACTCGACACAACCTCCTCTCCCTCATCGTCCTGGCACCCCACCACCCCTGGACTCCTCACCATAGTCAGGCGGCCTCCAGTTCGAGCAGTGGCTACTGTTCCTGGCTGGAATTGTTGGGATTAGAGCTGTGGACCATCCAATTGGCTGGCAACTCTCCAAGATTGGACTTGCAGAGAAACGTTGAAAATAGGAACAGCCATATGGCCCCTCAAGCCTGCTCCACTATTATGATCACAGCTGATCAAATTCAAGATCCTGATCCTGTCTTCCCCCCCATATCCCATGATCCCTTTAACCCCAAAAGCTACTCCAATTTTTTCTTGAAATCACACAACATTTTGGCCTCAACTACTTTCCAGGGAAGTGAATTCTACATATTCACCACTTTCTGGGTGAAGAAATTTCTCCTCGCCTCAGTTCTAAAAGGTGTACCTCTTATATTCAAACTATGACCTCTAGTTCTAGACTCTGCCATCGTTGGGAACATTCTTTCTGAATCAACTCCTCTAACCTTGTTAGAATTTTATAAATTTCTATGAGATTTCCCCCCTCACTTTAAGATAAAGGCAGAAGTCTCACCTGAAAGCAAGTAGTGCTGCTTCCAGCTTTAAAATGTCACAGAGCAGCCATCAGGATTGTAGACAGACTTCCTCAACTTTTTAATTCAGGGCAGTGGGGAGTGGGCAAATTGTAAAATTCAGTCACTTATGCTAAACCGGTATGGAGCATTGGTTAAATCACGGTAGAGCACTGTGCACAGTTCTGGTCTACATATTAGATAAAGAATATATAGAGGCTCTAGGAAGGTTCAAAAGGGGGCTACCAGATGAAACCAGAATTAAAAGGTTATGCCCATCAGGAATGATTGAACAGATTGGGTCCTTGTCTCAAGAAGAGAGAGTGCTATCGGGTGACCTAATAGAGGTCTTCATCATTATGAAGAAATTAATAGGCTGTATGGAAGATGTGTAGTGGGTTAGGTTGATTGGCCATGCTAAATTCTCCCTTAGTGTCAGGGGAACTACCAGAGTAAATACATGGGGTTACAGAGATAGGGCCCGAGTGGGATTGTGGTCAGAGCAGACTTGATGGGCTGAATGGCCTCCTTCTGCACTGAAGGGAATTCTATAATGAAGGGAGAGTATTTCCCCTGTTTGTGGGGGGGGGGGGTGGGGGTGGAAACAAAACAAGGGGCCATAATCGTCACCAATAAGCCTTGTAAGGGACTCAGGACTGCATCCTCTCCTTTCCTTCTGTGTATGGTATGTTTTGTCTGTACAGCACGCAAGTAACAACACTTTTCACTGTATGCTAATGACAATAAATCAAATCAAAGTGTGTGTTAGAATGTGGAACCATTACCACAAGGAGCAGCTGAGGTGAATAGTTGAATTTAAGGGGAAGTTGGAAAACCACGAGGGTGAAATAAGGTTTCCAACTCTGGCTGGACATATTCCTGGAGACATAGGTGGAAGTGGCCTCAGAAATCCAGCATCATGTCACAAATTGGTTCTAAGGGAGCATGAGAGAGGAAAACAAACCAACTTTAATTTGGCAAATAGAAGAAATTTGCACCATAGGTGAATAATAATTAAACTTTAGAGAACAAAGAAAGTTTATCACGCAAGATCTGCGACATGATTTCAAAGAGAAATAAAAAGTTGTTAAAATTGAGGAGGAACTATCTTTTCTTCTTTCTCTTGCTTTGTGTTTTTAAATGAAATGAGGTGATCAGAATCCCTGCTTGCATCTATCCCACTTGGGCTAACATTCACTGCTCGCGCCCAGTTGCTCAATGAAATTCAAAGCCCACCAATCCCACCACAACCCACAAAATTCCCACCACCCGGAGTCCTCCTGGTCCTTTATTTCGCCGCCTCTTTTCAATTTAAGGTTTGAATTTGACAGGATGTGATGTCACCACTGGCAATGACTCATGACAATGGGAGTTATGGTCACTCTTCCCCTTTCTTGGTGGTAGCTACTGATAAATTACAAGTCTGATTCGTTTAAAATATTGTTTTAAAATCTCCCAGATTGTGTTCTTTGGACACTGGGTGATTGAGGCGGATTCCGATAGACTTTTGGCCATTCAAGGAGGGCTGGCAGACCAAGGAAGAAAGAAAGAGAAATTTACTTTCCCTAGGGATGGGGTGGGGCAGAGCATATTGTGTAAAATTGGGCACTATGGCAGCAGTGCAGTAACTATTTACTCTCCTATTTTAACATGCAAAGATTTGTTACTGCTGTGTGGTCAGTAAGAAAAACACAATTGATTTTTCCAGGAACTAGTTAAAACCATTTATTTTACTCAGGAAATCTCAAAGTAAACCTTCTCTAATTTTTTTATATTCCCCACTGGAAATATGTACCCTTCCCCAGCCCAACAACAATACAAACTATAACTGACATGGCTTGCTGATACACTCACATTAACTTTGCTGTGTAACAATCAGAGTAGCTATCGTACAACAGGAGTAGCAATCAGTCATTATTTTTGCTACTGAGGTGAGCTAATATTTTGAATACAATGCAATTGAACCTGAACCTAACCTTTAGAAGCAACATTATAAGTTGTTCTGGTCAATTAGATTTCAATCAGATACCTTTACATCTGCAGTGGGTACTTGAGCATTGGCTCCAAACAGATTAGTAACTAAACGTTACAAGGTGCTCCAGACTTTAAAAGCCTTTGCCAACCATTAGACAATGTGAATAAGAATAACAACAGAAGTCTACAAGATTATGAGGGGCATGGACAGAGTGGATAGTTAGAAGCTTCTTTCCAGGGTGGAAGAGTCAATTACTAGGGGCGTAGGTTTAAAGTGCGAGGGGCAACATTTAAAGGAGATGTACAAGGCATGTTCTTTTTGTTTTTGCACAGAGGTGTTGGGTGCCCGGAACCCAGGGGAGATGGTGGGAGCAAAATACAGTAGTGACTTTCAAGGGATGTCTGAATAAATACATAAGATGGGAATGGAGGGATATGGTCCCTGGAAGGGTTGGGGGTTTTAGTTCAGGCAGGCAGCATGGTCGGTGCAGGCTTGGGGAGGGGTCGAAGGGCCTGTTCCTGTGCTGTAATTTGTTTTGTTCTAATAAGTGAATTTACGTATAGGAAAATTGCATCCTTATGAGGAACAAAGGTACGTAACATCTTTCATTTTTAAAATCAAATCAAACTTACTGCATCATTAAGAGCCAGTGTAATGACATTCTCTGTGACCTGCTCAATCACAGAAACCTTGCGGTACTGCTGGAGGTTGGTTACGCATCACAGTGAATCAACATGGTCACCTTACCACAGGCATTCTGCTGTGCAAGGTCAGTGGCCTGACGCCGAAACAATTTTAAAATGTTGAATAAAATAATATAATTTACAGGTCAGTGACCTCAGCAGACCAAGAAACAAAGACTCCAGTGTGCGAGAGCATCCTTTTATCTTTCTAGCCAAGGGTCTTGTCAGCTAGGATTCAAATTATTTTTAGCTGTGTAGTTTTTTTTTGCAGTTTCTGTATAGTGCTCTTCTGCAGAAGGTCACGCACTGACCCTTCAATTGATAATACACTCATTTTGATTTTCATGATGTAGAAAATGAAATTGGAACAGTGATTAACATCTTGGCTTTAAAGCATTTGCAGTCAGTGCAGTACAGCTGTGCTGCAGTTACGCAAATTTATTGCGACAATGAAAGATTTTCCATCTGCTTTTTATCCAAAAAACATGCTCATATTTAACACTTTGCTGTTCAGAACATGCTTGACATGAATTATTGCAAACAGGTGAAACAATATTACAATTGTTTTTGGTTCCCTCACACAAAGAATGTGAGGCCATAACATCCCCAAAGTGACCAGGTCCCAAACTGACTTCCCTCCACTAAAATTCTCTCTCAGGCGGGGCAAGATTCAGGCAGCACAGCTGATGTTCTGGGGACCGGGGTTCAGATCCCGTCACCTGCTTTCACACCACGCTACCGCTGCAGTGAGGTTGGAGAATTTGCCAGCCAGCTAAATCTCCATTCCCTACAGCGGGATGGGAAAATCCCACCAGTGTTAACAGTAGTAAGATTCCCACATGGGTCTTTAAAATAGTTACACTGAAGTTGGAAGTGTTTTTATTCCTTCTAAAACTCTTTCAGAATAACTGTCAGTGCAATACTGGCAGAACCATCGAATTTAGCAATTTCAGTTGCTGCGTTAGATAGTTCCTAGTGCAGCGCAATTGTCCAGGGGAAGTTAGCGCTTCTGGACAATTGACACCTAAACCCTCACATGGGAACTGCTAAGAAGGATTCCCCAGCACATCTTTGGGGTACCCTTACCAAATCCGACACTGCGGAGCCAGGAAGTTATGGACTATAATTTCACAAGGCGGCTAAAGTAGAATTTTGTTGCACATTTTTCTTTAAAAATCAGAGTCATAGAAGCCCTATAGTGCAAATAGAGGCCATTTGGCCCATCAGGTCTGCACCAAACACAATCCCACCCAGGCCTTTTCCCATAACCCCATGCATTTACCCTAGCTAGTCCTCCTGACACTAAGAGGCAATTTAGCTTGGCCAATCCACATACCTTTGGACTGTGGGAGGAAACCCACACAGACACGGGGAGAATGCACAAACTCCACACGTGCAGTGACCCAAGCCGGTAATTGAACCCAGGTCTCTGGCGCCGTGAGGCAGCGGTGCTAATTATTGTGCCACCCATCATCTAAAAGCTTGTAAAGCAGAATTATATCAAAATTTATTAACCCATCTGAGATCACATAGAAATGATGAAAGCTACCTAATCTTACTGAAATAAGGAGAAGATAGAATTGCTACTTGGATTGGGCTAGTTATAATAGTTCATACATCATGCCCTAGTGAGCTTAAACACTCTCCAGCATTAATCCTTGCCACGTTATGAAGAGCAGGTGAGTCATAAAATGTAACACTACTGATAAACAGGCCGAGAAACCTAGGAAACATCTGGCTGACTGCACTTCCATGCATTCAAAAGGGATAAAAATAAAGAAAAAAAATGTTTTGGTAAATAATCCACAAGGACTTCCACTAACTGCCATAGGCATTTGTTTACACATCTGTGAATCCCTCTTCTGCAGCAACAGGGTATTTATAACTGAAACTATTCACAGCAGTATTTGAACACGTTTTCTGAAGTAATCACTGGACTCACTGAAATGTTTGTGAAAATTTTCCATTGTTCTCATATGCTGAAAACAGGCAAGCAGCAGACAGGAAGCTTTATCTTATCATTACTGACAGGATCCAGTGGGGGTTATAGTGCGTAATTGTTTTGACGTCATTTACTTATTACATTCGTGATAAACATTGCCTTCAAGGTAGGGAAAATTGTTGTGCCAATTAAAATAAATACTTAAATGACTGACAAAGAAAACCTAACAGCAAACAGACAGGTAAGGAGTTTGTGTGAACCATGCTAACTAATCCTACCACTTAACTTTCTAGCACACTCTCTCATCATTTATTTCTGAAAACTCATTCAATGATAACCATTTGAAAGTTAATGCAACAAACAAGCTAACACTAACTACATTAACATGCACGCCTCTTCCTAGAAGGGTTCCGTTCCATTCTGCCAGATTCTCCATCTTCATTGCATCTGGTCATGCAACCTCCCAAACCTTCCCAAATGCTTCTGATGCATCTTGAATTTCTCTCAACTGAGGATCCCACACACACCCCACCAGCATCATGGTTAGCAGGACACACAACCATATCCATCCATTTCCCCCAGTTTTCACCACTTGTCCTCCCTCCCAGAGCCATGGTAGTGTTCCCCTTGCTGTCACCTCCCATCCCACCAGACTCCATATACAACAGATCATACTCCGCCATTTTCACTATTTCCAACATGACACCAACATCAAACACGTCTTTCCTTTTCCCAATATAGATCTATATGTAAATACTTCAGATTCAACTCAGATATCAGGAATAGACTTGATTGCCTATCACTATTCTATAACTGATTAATCAATACTCTCTCTTTACTGATGATCAGGAGACTCAAATGGATCAAAAGATACATAGTCTTAACCAGATCTGCCCAATGCCAACAATCTTTCAACATCAAAAGTAAATCAGAGAGACCAAAGTTGCTCTTCAAAACTATTCCAAGTTAAAATTAATCAAGACAGCCAACAAATTCTAATAGTAGTTGAGGGACTGTAGTTCAACAGAATTTACTCAACAGCCAAGAAAAACTTGACGTTATTATAGAAACTGAATCCAAACTGGATGAAAATATTCACATTGAAGAAATATTTCTGGAAGGTTTCACAGTATATTGTAACGATAAATCTAAAGATGGAAGAATTTTATTACAGTTAGGAACTCAAAATTCCCAGTCTCGCACAATGTGATTTGGCCTCAATAATCGTGGAGTCATTACTGACCCACCAAGGAGAAGATGTTTTTTGTTGTAGATTACTACCAAGAATTGTGCTTTGATGAGATTTGTCAGGGCACATTCTGCAATAAGTGATCACTCAACAGTACTGGGTGAAAAGGTATTTTGTTGAAGCTTTTTGTCCTGGACTTATCAGGACAATCGCATAAATACCAATGTCAGGAGAAACACCAATCTTACACCATATAAGAAGAGAGTACTGCTTAGTTGGCAAGTAGTAGTCAAGTTCTTTACTACCAAAGAACTGTTGGATGAATATTGTGTTAAGGTCATTACACTAAAAAACACTGAGGAAAGTGCCACTGTGGAAGGATATCAATGTTGAACCCTTTAAGAGCAGAGATGACAAAACAGTTTTTCAACAACTCTCCTGAGACAACTCAGTGGACAAGAACTAGAAAACGTTTAACAAATGTGCAAATCATCATATAAATCTATACATTCCTAACATCATCTACTCCTGAAAAAGGAGTACACATGATTTACAATGAAATGAAAGTCTGCAAGAAGGAGAATTACCTATACCCACACTAAACATTCTTGGCAGAGCAGTGATCCTTCAAAGAGGATTAAACTTGAACGGTTAAACAAACAGGGGTCAACAAGGAGATTCAACAAGTCAAACATAAATACTAAATGGAATTGGCCAGCACAGAAAATCCCAGGAAATCTTGAAGGAAAATTAAATCAGAAAAGAAACAATAACACTGGAATGCTAATTCTACATGTAAGGTATTGCTATCAGATGAGGAAGAAAAAACTGATCTCCATAAACTTGCACTTTCAGGCCATCTTCAAGAAAGAATCCGAACATCTAGATACGAATCTTTAGTATAAAAGCAGTTTTACTAAAAATGCCTTATGCTATATTTACAACAAATGGTGTTAACATGCTCACCTATATCAGTGATCCAAGCTTATGGTCCTCATCACATTCTAAACCATGCACTTAACACTGTAGCAAGTGTATTTGTATCAAATGTTAGAATATATCTTCCAACAATCCATAAACACAGAAGAACTATCCATCGACTGGGCTACCAGCTAACATCATAACCCTAACTGTAAGCTGGTTTACATGAAAGAATCTCTACTGATCTACAAACTACCAACCTATGTGGCGTTTGCTGTAAATTACTCAAACACATCTTTGTTTGTCAACTAGTGAGAAAGCTTGAAGGGCAGAATTCCCTTATTAATGAACATCTTGCCTTTCGCAAAAGAAGTTTAACAGAATCACAACTCAATCTCACCATCCACAAACTGACTTCTAACCTCAATAATCGCATCACCACAGATCTAGCTATTTTCATCTTTTTTCAAGATGTTCAACCATGTGCCACACATGAAGTTACTGGGCAGACAAGATTATTACAGAGTCCGAAGGGAGCGCGTTGGAGGGAGGGTCTGCTGAGGAGCAGTGGAGGATCTTTAAGGAGATCTTTCTTGGTGCTCAGCGGAAATTTATTCCGATGGTCAAAAAGGACCGTAGGAGGAGAGGTAATAAGCCGTGGATAACGAAGGAGGTGAAGGAAAGTGTTAAATTAAAAGCGGAGGAATTTAGAGTAGCTAAGAGTAGTGGGCGAGAAGAGGATTGGGAGAGGTTTAAATGTCAACAAAGATTGACAAAGAAGTTGATAAAGAAGGGTAAGAGAAACTATGAAGCTGGGCTAGCACTTAATATAAAAAAGGATTGCAAGAGTTTTTATAAATATATAAAAAGGAAGAGGCTGGCTAGGGTGAACATTGGTCCTTTAGAGGATGAGAAAGGGGACCTAGTGGTAGGGGATGGGGATATGGCTAAGGTATTGAATAACTTTTTTGTTTCTGTCTTCACGGAGGAGGACGTGAATAATTTGCCGGGTGTTAGTGATGGAAAGGTGGTAGGACTGGAGGGTCTTAATGACATTACTGTTACTAGAGAGGCGGTGCTCAACAGACTGGAGGGGCTGATTGTGGACAAGTCCCCAGGACCGGATGGAATGCATCCAAGGGTTCTGAAAGAAATGGCGGAGGTGATAGTGGATGCCTTGGTGATTATTTTCCAGACATCGCTGGATTCCGGGGAAGTGCCGGAAGATTGGAAAACGGCTAATGTTACGCCGTTGTTTAAGAAGGGTGCCAGGCAAAAGGCGGGGAATTATAGGCCGGTTAGTTTAACGTCTGTGGTAGGTAAAATGTTAGAATCCGTCATTAAGGAGGAAATTGCGAGGCATCTTGAAGGGAATTGATTGATAGAGCAGACGCAGCACGGTTTCCTTAAAGGGAAGTCGTGTCTGACAAATTTACTGGAGTTCTATGAGGATGTGTCTAGGGCGGTGGATAGAGGAGAGCCGGTGGATGTGGTCTTTCTGGATTTTCAGAAGGCGTTTGACAAAGTACCTCACAAGAGGTTATTGCAGAAGGTCGAGGGACATGGAGTTGGGGGTAGGGTGTTAGCGTGGATAGAGGATTGGTTGTCAAATAGGAGGCAGAGAGTGGAGGTCAACGGGTGCTATTTGGATTGGCAGATGGTGACCAGTGGAGTGCCCCAGGGGTCGGTGCTGGGGCCTCAGCTTTTTACCATTTATATAGATGATCTGGAGGAGGGAACCGAGTGTAGGGTGTCGAAATTTGCTGATGACACCAAGATTGGGGGAACGGCAAATTGTGCGGAGGGTGTGGAGAGTCTGCAGAAGGATCTAGATAGGCTGGGCGAATGGGCCAGGAAATGGCAAATGGAATTTAATGTTGGCAAGTGTGAGGTGGTCCACTTTGGTAGGAATAATGGTAGGAAGGACTATTACTTACGTGGAGAAAAACTGCAGCAGGCGACGGTGCAGAGGGACCTCGGGGTCCTTGTGCATGAGTCGCAAAAACCCAGCTTGCAGGTGCAGCAGGTGGTCAGGAAGGCGAATGGGATGCTGGCCTTCATAGCGAGGGGGATTGAATATAAAAGTAGGGAGGTCTTGCTGCAGCTGTATAGGGCATTGGTGAGGCCGCAGCTGGAGTACTGTGTGCAGTTTTGGGCGCCGCACCTGCGCAAAGATATTTTGGCCTTGGAGGGAGTGCAGAGGAGGTTTACTAGGCTGATACCGGAGTTGAGGGGGTTGAGCTATGAGGAGAGGCTGAATAAACTAGGCTTGTACTCGTTAGAGTTTAGAAGAATGAGGGGAGATCTCATTGAGACGTATAAGATGATGAATGGGATGGATAGGATAGAGGTGGAGAGACTCTTCCCGCTCAAAAAAGACAGTAGGACTAGGGGGCACAGCCTCAAGATAAAGGTGGGGCGGTTTAGAACGGAGTTGAGGAGGAACTTCTTCACTCAAAGGGTGGTGAATCTCTGGAATTCTCTGCCCGTTGAAGTGGTGGAGGCTGCCTCGCTAAATATTTTTAAGACGCGGGTTGATGGGTTTTTGATAAGAGAGGGGATTAAGGGTTATGGGGAGAGGGCAGGAAAGTGGAACTGAGCCACGACAGATCAGCCATGATCTTATTGAATGGCAGGGCAGGCTCGAAGGGCTAGATGGCCTACTCCTGCTCCTATTTCTTATGTTCTTATGTTCTTATGTAACAAAGAGATACAGGATATAGGGAAGCCTCAAACTTGAAACCAGTCAGAAGCGCTGTCCTGGACCCAAATGTGTTTCTTCTGTTTATACAAGACATCCAGAGTGGAATATCAAAGTAGATATTCTTTGCAGATGACTGCCTTGTTTACAATCGTTACTGAAGCAGTAGGTGAGGTTTATCTTCAAATGAAATTCAATACAGAGAAATGTAACATCACGCAAAGCAGTACTACTCAATGTCTATATGTACCCAACTACAATGTCCATGATTTCCTGCTTGAAGTTAGTAAAGAATGCTGTTACTTAGGAATAATAATTTAAAATGGAATGTACAAAGTCAATGGACAATACCAAGAGGTATTGAAAATGCTTGGGTTTATGAACTAGAACTTCCAACACTCTTCAGCTATAGTGTAAAAAACAGAGGGCAACCTTTTCAAGCACCAAGTACCAGCAACCCTATTGTCATTTAATCTCTCCTATCCATCATACGCATTCCCTTTGCTCCTTTCCCCACCTTTCCCCTTTCACTCCTTTAAAATCTTCTTCATTTCGAATTTCCCCCAATTCCTTTGAAAGGCTGTTGATCTGAAACAATAACTGTTTTGCCTTCCACAGAAATATTTCATATTTTCAACGTCCGCTGTATTTTGCTTTTGTTTCATATTATTGAATTGGGCATTACTGAACAATAACTCGATGAGGATAATTGAAAATACAGTGTTGTTTCTTAAAGAGTGTTTTCCCCATCCCAAACCACACTAGCAAATAATAGATGATGCAATGCCAACAACAACTTGTGTTTATAACAGTGTCTATAGCAACGAAACCTTAATGGGCTTTGCAGAAAAGAAACGGACGCTGAGCAATTGTAGACGTGCTAAAGTAAAGGGAGAAGTGCAAGGCAGCAATGCTTAGGGAGACATTTCCATAATGTAGTGCTGAGGACCTTGCCACTGAAGAAAACAGGTAGAAGTTGAAGGGGGCAGAAGAATTTAAAAGAAGCACAGAGCACAGGCAAAGTGTTCCCAGGCTTGACTCCTGGTCTGTTTTGGGCTAGCTGTTTGGAACTGGGCAGTAACTGAAACCATATGATGAGCCCCAGTACCTATGGGCAGTGCTCCTAAGCTATCCTGTGACCACCTCCCACCCACACCTGCACCTGTCACCCCCACCCCCCCCAACTCCAGCCCAAACTGTCATTCACCAGAAAGCACACTCATGTACACGTTAGCAGAGAGGCATTTCAAGCTAAGTTGCAAGATAGCTAGAAAGCCTGCTGTCAAGTTTCACATGTGAATAATGACCATTTAGGTGCAGTACCCAGTGATGTCCGGAGGCAACAGCTTACAGAGAGAAGGGGGAATAGTTTGGGATAAAGTTTGTAGAAATATGTAAAATCACAACTTTCACACGCAGTCCTCATGGCACTCCCTGCTCATTAATTAGCCAGCTATAAATATAAAATAGTTGTTTGAATAAATCTTTAAAATTGGCAGCAGCATCTGTTTCAGACTTTTAAAACATTTCAAAGATAAAATCATCAGGTTCCGGGTGACTTTCTCTTTTCAGATATTTCTTGGCCTATGATTGGCTTCCAGAGATGACCAAATGTCCCAACATGCTTTCTTTGATGCAAGCTTAAAAATGTTAGATGATAATTTAAGCACAGCCAGCTGTCACTTGCGCTGAAGTCATTCGCTCGTTTGAAAAAAAGCATTACCATGAACATGCTCAGAGATCCAAAGAACCATTCGACTTTGACGGATAGACGCTATAATTACGGATAAGTAGAAAAGACTGACGAAGCCACCTTCAGGATCCATCAGTTGCTGAGCACTACTGCCAGAGACTGTCCTGTCACCCTTGTACAAATTATACCTTCAAACGTACTCATTTGCAAGTTTTAAGTTGGCACAATCAAATTCTCTGGCACAAAACACTGCACAACAAACACACTGAGCCACAGAGTGAAAAACAAGCACAGCTTCAATTCCATCCCACTCATTTACCAATCTGAGTGGCTCTGAATTCAAGCAGCAACAATTCCATGCAAGGCAGATGAGAAAATGTGAAGAAAATTGCACCCGACAATCTCTTTTGGTCTGCTTGAGCGCGCTTGGGCAGCTTTCTGAGAGTAGGCTGCACATCCACACCTTCAGCAGTAGTTCTGGGGAAAATGAGCATGCTAAAGGTAATTTTAATCAGAGAATCATCATAGAATCTCTACAGTGCAGAAGGAGGCCAATTGCACCGTCAACAATCCCATCCAGGCTCTACCTCCATAATGTATGTACTTAACCTGTTAATCCCCCCTGACACCAAGGGCAATTTAGCATAGCCAATGCACCTAACGCGCACATCTTTGGACTGTGGGAGAAAACCGAAGCATTTGGAGGAAATCCACGCAGACACGGGGAGAATGCGCAAACTCCACAGTCACCCGAGGCCATAACTGAACCCAGGACTCTGGAACTGTAAGGCAGCTGTGCTAACCACTGTGCCACCATGCAGTCCATAACAACGATAATGATTGGATAACACTATTTTCTATATACTTAGTGGGCTGTAAAATACTCAGAGCACCAGTAGTCATGAAAAGCGTTATATACATGCAACTCTTTTTCTTTTCTTTTAAACACTGTTTCTAGTATTTTGCAATTGTAATATCAGTATTATAAATACTACTATTCACAACCTTCAAGCATTTTTTTGTTGAAATAACTTCTTTGAAATGTTCCAAAATGTCAGAATTCTGATGAGGTTTTTCTTTACAATAATAGATGGATTTTATGCAACAGAAACTTCACTCAAAGGTAATGAGTGAAAAAATGTCGCAGTGATTCAAACAGAAGGTGCTGTTCTGAATCTTTGGAGAAGTTTCCTTTATCTCATCTTGGGTCATTACTAGGCCTGTGTTTTTGAAGGATTGGTTCAGCAAGGGTTGTAGAGCCATTTGACAAAATCCAACAACTTCTCTGCGAACAACAAAATGCTTGCTTGTAAAGTCCTTCCTTTAATGTTCTAGCTATCATATTACCCAGCCCTCGGGGCATTTATAAAGGACTTTGATAAGTAGCATGTTTTTGTCTCTGACAATTTAGCTAGAAGGAATTTGAGGTCAATTTACATCAAGATTGGTTAAGTTAAATTCAGTTCACAAAGGGAGAAACTCAATGAACAGTCAAGCTAACTGGAAAAGCACCTTACAGTTAGAACCAGGTGAAATGGTGTCAGAACTGTGTTTCTCACCTATGATATTTTTTAACTGAGGGTGGAGGCGCAGTTTCACCCAGAGCAAAAACAGAAAATGCTAGAGAAACTCAGCAGGTCTGACAGCATCTGTGGAGAGAGAATAGAGCCAATATTGAGTCAGGATGGCCTGACAAAGAGTCATCCAGATTCAAAATGTTGACTCTCTCTCCACAGATGCTGTCAGACCTGAGGTTTTACAATATTTCCTGTTTTTGTTTCTGATTCCAGCATCTGCAGAATTTTGCTTTTATCTTGGGAGGTCCACACAGCTGGACAATGGAGAAGGTTGAACACTGCAGCATCACGTATAACCAATGATGTTGCAGGGGGGAGATAGTGGACAATGGGTAACAGCCACAGAAGGTGTCATTCCTAATCTTGATTAGGGCTATTTCAGTGCTGGGGCAAGAGAATAAATGTGATTGGAGAGATATAAACATGGAGTTGCAGGAAAGATGTGATATCTTAGAATCATGGAGTACAGAAAAGGCTCTTCAGCCCATTGGGTCTCCACTGACATGCCAACAACAACTGACCTTACACTTAATCCCATTTACCAGCACTTGGTCCATAGCCTTGAATGTTATGATGTTGCCAAGTGCTCATCCAGGTACTTTTTAAAAAATCTTGTTCAGAGACTTTGGAGAAGACAGGGAGTATGGATATAGTTTGCAGGGATAATGGAGTAAAGGGTGGTTTTATTTTGTGAGAGGGAATAAGGGGACCTGTTCTAGAAGTGGAAAGCACAATTCATAAGAACGTTAGAAATAGGAGCAGGAGTAGGCCATCTGGCCCTTCGAGCCTGCCCCGCCATTCAATAAGATCATGGCTGATCTGTCGTGTCTCAGTTCCACATTCCCGCCCTCTCCCCATAACCCTTAATCCTCTTGCTTATCAAAAACCCATCAACCCGCGTCTTAAAAATATTTAGCGAGGCAGCCTCCACCACTTCAACGGGCAGAGAATTCCAGAGATTCACCACCCTTTGAGTGAAAAAGTTCCTCCTCAACTCCATTCTAAACCGTTCCCCCTTTATCTTGAGGCTGTGCCCCCTAGTCCTACTGTCCTTTCTGAGCGGGAAGAGTCTCTCCACCTCTATCCTATCCATCCCATTCATCATCTTATATGTCTCAATGAGATCTCCCCTCATTCTTCTAAACTCTAACGAGTACAAGCCTAGTTTATTCAGCCTCTCCTCATAGTTCAACCCCCTGAGAACAATTCACCTGAGAACAATTTTTATTGAGAAGATTAATTTTGCCAGGCAACATCTTTCCACGTGGACTGAAATACAGACAGGCGGTTAGCATATCAGTAGGATTGTTAAAGCTCAGAATTCTTCGTTAATGTTTGCAGTGTTGAACACAATAGTAATAAAACATAGTTACAGCTGAAGTGCACAAAAATAATTGTAAAGAATACAGAAATATCCCATGAGGTTCAAATTATGAAGCTTATGATGGTTTTTTTTCTTACAGAACAAGATTTGGCCAGTTGTCAAGTACAGAAACTCTTGGCAGGTTAGTTACTCGACACAGATGTTGCGAGCGCTCTCAGGGTAAAAGTGGCGTGCTGTGATAATGAAAGCCTCATTTACACTGAGGCAGTTGATTTGAAAGGATTCCTACTTTTCACAAAGGGATTAAGCGAATCAACCTAGAAATTCTTAATCTGTGAAGAATTATTAATGACTCCGGGTTGACTCCCTGTTGTTTTTTTAAAGCATTCCATGGAGTTTGCGTCAACGGCTTCACCGTAGCTCAAGCAGCGTGTTCTGTGCAGAACGAAGGAATTCACATCTAAAAACACAAAGTGCAGGTGCTGCACCTCCTACACTTCCTCTGCAAGGGGAAAAGGGGACTCTGTCTTGCACCATCACCCACTTTTGTCATTTGACTCGTAAAAGCCCTCCTGGATGGACAATAAATACTGGCCCAGCCAGTGATATCCACATGCCATAAAGACCTATCACCCTGTTGCAGACCTTGTCTTTCTTCTTTCCTCCCTTTACTTGCTGAAAATTTGTCACATCACTATTTTAAACCAGTTCTGAAAGTCAGTAAACTGAAACGTTAACTCTCTTACAGAGATTGCCTGATCTGCTGAAAATTTCCAGTATTTTCTATTTCCAATATATTTTGCTTTGTACTGCAAAAAAAACTGCCCTCAATGACACAACAGTTTTGGCTGCTCCCATTAACTTGCTGCTCTGCATTAGTTGGTCATCTACTGGGAATTCCATCTTTCTTTCAAAGTAATCGTTAACATTTTTAATGTCATGCGTGGAATGCACAAACACTCAGGAATCACGGAGTGAAAAACAGCAGCCCCAAGTCTGTGGTCTTGCACGCTCTAGGTACTGTTGCCAGGGAGAACGGAGAATTTGGCGCTCAGCCAAATCTCAGCCATGGGCGAGGTCAGAGAATTCCAGCCAGCATTTTTACACATCCACAGTGAATGCAACTCATTTTATGGTTTCTAAACTGGTGCACGCAATTCTACTGTCCTTCCTACTTTCACATCTGCAAATATTCCCAACTGGTTCTACAGTAAACAGTGGGGAGTCTGACTGCCTACCGACTAACCTCAGGAATGTATGCTTACAGCTTGAGAAAGAACATTTCCCGGTTTATGATTTTTTTTCATTGACAGGTCCATGGGCTTTAAAGCTGCACCTACTACCATTTGCAACGGAGCTAATCTGGAAGTCACCGAGTGTCATCAAAGCTAATTAGCAAACAAATCCATTTGAGGATCCCAGGTCAAATTAAAGAGTATCCAAAAAAAAGACTTTTTACTGCAAGAAGGGAACATACTTTGGGTAATAAATGCTACCTCACTGTTCTGTGCTCCTAACAATACACAAAATTAGAAAAAATGTTTTTCGCCTCAATGAGTATGAGTGGGCTGCTAAAGACAGATGGATGTGCATTTAGCTGGAAAGGAAATTGAAGGTTATAACGAGTGAAATATAGGGAGAATATTGTGGAATACTGAGGATTGTACACTGCTGGGAGCAGGAAAATGTTACTACAAGAAATGTTAATAAGGAGGGAAGTATAATATGGGGACTGTCCTTGGATGAATGTTCTGGAATTCTTCTCAGTTTTGTTTCTGGGAAAGGACCCAGAACTATTCCTCAGCCCCGCTGAACAAGAGACACAATAGAACACTTTGCACATTGTGGAAGGATAGAGATCGATGGATTGGCTGGTGTTTGCTTCTTCCCTCGCTGCTTTTCTTTATCTGATTACCATTTTATTCTTTCGCAACTAACCTATCCTTCGGTTCAAATGCCTGAAGCTCGTAGGAGTCCGGATTTCTCATCCCCTTTTTGAATCTCTGCCTCCGATGATTCCATATTTCTAGGTTTGTTCAAATCCCCTGCCCACTCCATATGGCACCAAGTTTCTCCTCCCACCTGTTCCATTCGCTCGGTTTTGCCTTCTGACACACTGCCTCAGTTCAGTAGTAGCACACACTGGCAAAGTGCCAAGACTGCTGGGTTAAACTCCAGAAAGAGCCAGCACTTTAGGAAAGGGCGACACATAATCCCGTTTTTATTGAACATGCCGAATGAATGCACTCTCCCCACAGCGCAGCACAGGTTAGGCTCATATCGCCACGGCTAAGTGCAACTGCTTTCAATGCTGCAGCGATATTTTCCACAAAGAGGAAATCAAGGTCAAACGAAAGCTAAGGTTCCAGCACACAAGGAAACAGCTGCAGCACACAGCACAGACAGGCTGAAGGTTTAGACTGGAGAGTAGACCATTAACAATACGAGGCCAAATAATCCATTAAAACAGAAGGCTGTTTCAGTGCAGTCACAATGACCTAAAATAGACATTGGCAAACTCTTCAGAGAAGCCACCCTTGAGGCAGCATTCAATTTAAAAAAAAAGCTTGGAGGTAAATAGATAATAGTTTCTATGTGGTAGCAAGAAACATGCCTAGTACCTAAAAAATGTAATTTTTGATTTATGTTCTTAATTATACTTTTTTCAGATTGGAATTCTGCAGAGAACCAGCAAGTTCAGGATGAAAAACTGGATCACAATATATATAAAAAAAGCATGGTTTGAAACAGTAGTTACAATGGAAATGTTATGTGCATTCTGCAATGTAACTGCTCCCCCTGTTGAAATCTTTCGGAACAATGATCACAAGGAAGCACTCCCCAAATAACTCAATTTGCCAAGAGCGCTGTACTTACTGCGCTGTCATATGTAGACTTTTCCTATCATAGAGGTAGGGTAGCAATTTGTGGCAAAATATCCCATTGTAAGGGAAATGTGGGCTGGGGAGGCTCAGGTTCCTGATCTCTGCTGACTAAATATTGTAAACTGCATGGAAAACTCTTCACAGCTGAACAACCTGCCAATATTAATCATTCTTCCTTTCAGATCGAGAGTGGCTCAGATACTAGAGTGTGGCTAACAAGGAGAAAATTAAAAGGGGGTTGGGTGGAGTGGGGAAAGAGAGAGAAGAGGATCTATTTATTTATTTTGTGTTGAATAAGTATACTTAAAGGAGAAATTTAATCAATCATCCTTTTTCAGGCGGGAACCCACACTTTGAATCACTTCATCGCTAGGGGGATGAGTGACTGACAGGGACTGTCCATTTGTCTTTGAGTAACTCCATGTACCAGTGAGGAAGTCTATACTTCACACGTCTTGGAGGCAGGCCTCAAGGCAGCCAAGGTGGGGGAGATTAGCGCCATTTGGGAGATAATGCTCTTAATAATGTTTCCCATTTTGATTTGGAATGAACTAGATGGTTTATTTTGGGCAGAGGCTTGCGTCAGTTTACATTAATTCATGAGGCTGGGCGTATTGTAGAAACAATGGCCAGGATTCTCCCAGCCTCGCTGCGCTGCTCCAGTAGCGCAACAGGCCAGGGGAGATCAGCGGGACCCGGAACTAGCATCCGGCCAGTCACAAGTCTCCCAGGCTATGTTTTCCCACGGAATCAGCCCAGTGCCTGAATTTGACTTGGAGCTAATTACCATTTGGAAATCGTCATTTCAATATTAGCGAGCCTGGGACGGTAGCCTCTGGGCCCGCTAGTGTCTCTCGTGATGCACAGAGTGGCAGAAATTTATTTCGCTTAAGTACGCCCAAAAAACAGGCATGAAAATCTCCCGTCTTCCCGCCTTTTGGGCACTTAGTTTTTTGGGGAGAAGAATCCCAGCCAATACCTTTACATTTGAATGCTTGCATTGAGTGATCCGAGAATGCGATACCAAGATTCACACTTGGTGAGCCGCTGTAACTTGTACCTTTAAGATACAATCTTAATCAATCAGAAAATGAGCATTTAAGAAATTAAATTTAATACAATTGCAGATGTGAAATGAGCCAATACAAGCCATCATTGGGACATGTTATGTAGTAAAAACGGAAGAGTTTCTAAAGTATTGAATAAGGAATAGCTTAATGCCTGTTTATCCGAAAATATTGCAATTAGTAATTTCTGGATTCACATCTCCTTCACTTTTTTTTAAAGTGTGTAAATATGTTGATTTTCCTGTCCAATGCAATAGGTTGGGTCAGTTTCTTTTAAATGCTGCTAATAATCAGACTTGCAGTTAAACTAAAGACTTCAGTCACGTGGAGACAGAGGAGGCCAGGAGTAATATAAAACGGAAGGATAAGGCTTGCGTTCAATCTAATTTACATGTCAGAGTTAGCAGAAATGTTATGTGCAGAGCAAAAGAAAGCTTTAAAACATTCGTGTATCAGCTACTGTAGTAGAGAGCGGGGGCTTTTAACACAATAGAGAAATGTTCCCCCTCTCCAGGATTTGAAGGCGGCGGAAGGTGCGTCTGTAATGTAGCCAAGCAGAGTGATTATCAAACTGCAACACACACCAATGGCAGGCAATGAGAGCGAGAGAGACAGACCCCTGGTCAGCTATCCTTGTTGCAGAGCGGCACCGTTCAAAAGCCTTTGGCTTCAGGCTAGCAATCTGTTCCAGGAAAAACAAGGTATGGAAAACAGCAAGTGCTTTGTCTGCCACATGAGTTTCTAGATGTGGGGAATCCTTAACATTGAAAACAGCGTATTAAATTAAAATGAGAAAAACAAAGTCCGTGAAATTAATTTTCATTTCTTAACTGTAGCCAAAACCTGCCGACACCTTTGATACTATATTCCTTCAAATAATTCACATTTAGAACACTTGCCAACTTTTATAGGTATTTCCAGGATCATTCTTTTCTAATGATTGAGGCAGTGAGACTGATAGGTGCTGTTGAGGAGGAACTTCTTCACTCAAAGGGTGGTGAATCTCTGGAATTCTCTGCCCGTTGAAGTGGTGGAGGCTGCCTCGCTAAATATTTTTGAGACGCGAGTTGATAGGTTTTTGATAGGCAAGGGGATTAAGGGTTATGGGGAGAGGGCGGGAAAGTGGAACTGAGACAGGACAGATCAGCCATGATCTTATTGAATGGCGGGGCAGGCTCGAGGGGCTAGATGGCCTACTCCTGCTCCTATTTCTTATGTTTAGCCTGATGAAATGTAAAGCGATGCAGGTAAAGAAGGTGAGGCAGTGAGAAAGGGGGACATTATGTAAATCATGGTGACTAAGCAGTTTTTTTAAAGCTCAGCAGCTAATGTTTCACTCCAGTAACCATCCTACTTTCCCCTCATTACTTTCTATTCTTTATGGTTCATCCAGTTTTCTTTCACGGACTCAGTAATGCACCATGTCAGCCAGATTCAGGGCACCTTTTTGAAGCACCTTTCTACGCTACACTGCAGATTTTGTGCTTTATATTTCATCATAAGCCCAGTCTTAGAAAGTCACCTTTCTTAGAGAATAGCTGATGCTACGCTTTTAGCAATTTCTACCAAAAAGTTTAACTTTGTTTGGGACTTGTGACAGCCTATAATTACAGAATCATAGAATTCCTACAGTGCAGCAAGGGAGGCCATTCAGCCCATCAAGTCTGCATTGGCAACAATCCCACCCAGACCCTATTCCCTTAACGCCGCACATTTATTCCACCAATCTTCCTGAAACTAATGGGAAATTGAGCATGGCCAATCAACTTAACTCTCACATCTTTGGACTGTGGGAGGAAACCAGAGCACCCGGAGGGAACCCACTCAGACGTGGGGAGAATGTGCAAATTCCACAAAGACAGTGACCCAAGACCGGAATTGAACCTGGGTCCCTGGCGCTGTGAGGCAGCAGTGCTAACCACCATCCACCACATAGGAATCATGACAATAACCTATGGCATTTCTATATTTTAACACATGAAAATACAATACTGTACAGGGAAACCTTTTCCAAGAACATCACCCCCACAGTCATCCGAAAAGATTGTTGGTTTTTAGTCCAAACAAAGATTCACTTCAGTTTGTTTTATCTTCCCCCTTCTTTCCCTCCTACCACCATCATTATCATCATCAAGATGAAGGCAAATTATGAGAATTATTTTTACACAGCGAGCTGTTATGATCTGGAATGCACAGCCTGAAAGGGCAGGGGAAACAGATTCATAAGAACATAAGAAATAGGAGCAGGAGTAGGCCATCTAGCCCTTTGAGCCTGCCCCGCCATTCAATAAGGTCATGGCTGATCTGAAGTGGATCAGTTCCACTTTCCCGCTTTCTCCCCATAACCCTTAATTTCCCTGTCTATCAGAAATCTATCTACCCGTGACTTAAATATATTTAGCGAGGTAGCCTCCACCACTTCAACGGGCAGAGAATTCCAGAGATTCACCACCCTTTGAGTGAAGAAGTTCCTCCTCAACTCCGTTCTAAACTGTTCCCCCCCTTATCTTGAGGCTGTGCCCTCTAGTCCTGCTTTCCTTTCCCAGCAGGAAGAATCGCTCTACCTCTACCCTATCCATCCCCTTCATTATCTTATACGTCTCTATAAGATCCCCCCTCATCCTTCTGAACTCCAACGAGTACAGACCCTGTCTATTTAGTCTCTCTTCATAGGCCAACCCCCTCATCTCTGGTATCAGCCTAGTGAACCTCCTCTGCACTCCCTCCAAGGCCAAAATATCCTTGCGCAAGTGCGGCGACCAAAACTGCACACAGTACTCCAGCGGCGGCCTCACCAGTACCCTGTACAGTTGCAGCAAGACCTCCCTGCTTTTATATTCTATCCCCCTCACTATAAAGGTCAACATTCCATTTGCCTTCTTGATCACCTGCTGCACCTGCAGACTGGCTTTTTGCGACTTGTGCACAAGGACCCCCAGGTCCCTCTGCACCGTGGCATGCTGCAGCTTTTCACCTTTTAAATAATAATCCCTCCTACTATTATTTCTGCCAAGTGGATAACCTCACATTTGCTAACATTATACTCCATCTGCCAGATCCTCGCCCACTCGCTCAGCCTATCCAGATCTCAATGATCACTTTTAAAAGGGAAATAGATACAAACTTGAGGAAAATCAAGCAGGGCAATGGGGAAAGAGCAGTGCAGTGGAATTAATTAGACAGCATCATTCTCTGCTTATAATTTTTATAGTCCCAATATTGATGGGAAGGCGTGGTGAATGGAGGGGGATTGAAAACAGCCAAAGAACCCAAGGATAAAGGCAAAATACTGCGGATGCTGGAATCTGAAACAAAACAGAAAATACTGGAAAATCTCAGCACATCCAACAGCGTCTGTGGAGAGAGAATAGAGCCAATGCTGAATCTGGATGACACTCTATCAGAGCACAAAAACCCAAGGAGCTGGAGACCATTAACATATTGTAGCTCAGGCTCCTGCATTGGTCTCAGGCAAATAGAGTCTCTGACTGGGTGAGAAAATGTAATAAACTATGGGCTCTCTCTCTTTCCTTCCACTTTCCAGATACCTTTGAAAACACTTGCGGGGGCAGGAGCGGGAGCCGGCATGGGGAGAACATGCAGACTTCACACAGTCTCCCGAGGACGGAATTAAACTGGGTCCCTGGTGCTGTGAAACTGATTTATGAGTTTCTGACAAATGAAAATGCCCCAAGCCTAACTACAATATTTTTGTTACAAATGGTGCCAAATATTAGCCTGAGGCAACAGCAGCGGAGACAGGTACAGCTGCATGACAATACCCCAACGGTCACCATCAGCAGCTGGGCTGAAAGCTACAGCAGATGGCCAGAAACTCAAACCTAATTCTGTTTCTCACCTCCCACCTCACTGTCATCCCACAGCCTCTTCTGATGTACAATCTGCAGATGGCATCAACATGCACCCAGCTACAAGCCCTCAACATAGTCCTAGTCTTGTTTCTCTCTGCTCCCAAAGATCCAAGAGCTGCAACCTGGTCAGCCAGTGGTGGAAGCGCAAAAGATGGAAGGGCAAAAAGACAGTGATGAAGAGGAAATGCCGTTACTCACACTCACAACTGGAGGCACCAGCACTGCATGCGCTTTAAAGTATGGCATAAAGGAATCTGGGCATAGCGTGGAAAAAAAGGCACTGCAATGGATGACCAGTCGTGACTGTGTTAAAGGGTGGAGCAGGTTCGACAGGCTGAATAGCCTTCTCCTGTTCTGCCGTTCCTATGATATCGTTAAGGTGCACGTGGTGAAATACCAAGCTCTGGTGGCCTGCAGCCAGGGCAGAGACAAGGGCAGCACAGTGAGGCTTGCTGGAGGGGTGAGGTTGTACACAGGTTCTGCTGCAGATGACTCAGTGCAGTGGCCTACAAGAGCAGGTGAATAGGTATGCAGTGAAATGCTTGGAGAATTGCCAGGCTTGCTGGAAAGCTTATAGTTAATGTGAAGATGCATGGAAAAATCCAGCACTAGGCCTTGCACATTGTGGAATATGGAGCCTATCCTTCGTAGCATGTAAGCAGTGGCCAAATGCATTTGTTTACTTGTCAGCCCTAGAATCTAGAATTAGAGGCGCAATTTAAAAATAAAGAGCCATGAGTTTTAGGAACCCTGTTCCTCAATGGGCAGTGGAATTAGAGCCTTTGAATATTTTAATGCCAGACCAAGACCAAGATAGATTATTGATAAGCAGAGGGATGTCTGGCAGAGAGGGGGGCGGAGGGGGAGCGGGGATGGGGGGGTGAAAGGTTATCATGGGGGACGGGTAAACTGGGATGGAATTGAGGTTATAATCAGATCAACCATAACCTTATTGAATGGTGGAGCAGAGCCGAGGGGTCACATGGCCAACTCCTGCTCCCAGTTTGTGTGTGTTCATATGTCGCACAACCAGTGGCTCATTTAGTGTTATCCTTAGCATCAAAATTCTGTGCTCACAATATGACTTGCATGCAGTCAACAGCACCATGCCCCATGGGAAATTCTGCCACTGCTCAGTCAACGCGCCTCTCTCTGGCAACTGAACAAAATACATTTCTCTCTTTTGAATAAGGAGCCTCCGAGGCCTCCTTTATGCACAAGTGGATGGCAAAACAGTTGAAACACTGTAAATATTATCAGCTCCAGCCTGGAGAGAGACGGAGGCAGAAACAAAGGTTCATGGCCTCAGTCACCTTCACAGCCATTGGCAATGCTGTTCTCGACCTCCTCTAAGGGTCCCCTTAGCAGGTTGTAAATTTCCATGAGGACGTCCTGAGTAAAGCAGATACATCTAGCAGATCCTCACAAAGTTGAAATAGAATTATTACCTGAGTCGTTGCTGAGAGCCCTTCCCCCACCCTCCTCCTCTCCCTGATCAGGAATTTTCTCTGCATTGTTTCACCATTGCTCGTTCTGTTCTTCTCTTCTCTGTTGCAGCAGCCTTCCCTGCTTTGCATTGCCATTGCCCATTTTCCCAACCATGCTTCAGTCCAGGGGGATGCATAGCACGGCTGGGATCAAGTCGTTGATACAGAATCCTTGAAGTCAGGCAACGCCCTTTAGCACACACCACACTGTTCCCATCAGAAAAACTTGGATGAACCCTAGAAACTACCAAACTCATTCAACTGCAGCGAGATCCAATAGATATAAATCAGCAACGACCCAGAACTGGCTGATAATCTCTTCAAATTTAGCGTTGGTGGGATTGGGTCCTTTCTGCTGCTTCCTAATCAGCTGTGAACAACTGAGTGAGTGCACCACCAGTGTTTCCTTATTCATTTGTGGGACATGGGCATTGCCGGCTGGCCAGCATTTATTGCCCCTCCAGGGCTGCCTGAGAGCATTTGAGAGTCAACCACATTGCTGTGGCCCTGGAGTCACATATAGGCCAGGGCAGGTAAAGATGGCAGATTTCCATCGCTAAAGGACATTAATGAGCCAGACGGGATTTTCCGACAATCAACAATGGTTTCACAGTCATCACTGTTACTTACTTTTCTTTTATTGAATTCAAGTTACATTTGCCATGGCGGGATTCAAACCTGTGTCCGAGGGCAGTACTGTGTTTGTTAGCGCTGCTGCCTCACTGCACCAGGAACTCAGGTTCAATTCCTGGTTTGAGTCACTGTCTGTGCACAGTCTGCACATTCTCCCCATGTCTGCATGAGTTTTCTCCGGGCACTCCGGTTTCCTCCCACAGTCCAAAGGATGTGCAGGTTAGGTGAAGTGGCTATGCTAAATTGCCCCTTGGTGTCAGTGTGACTAGCATGGTGTTATAGAGATAGGGCCTGGGTAGGATTGTAGTCGGTGCAGACTTGATGGACTGAATGGTCTCCTTTTGCACTGTAGGATTCTATGATTAGCTGAGTTTCTGGATTAATTGTCTAGCCATAATACCACCAGGCCATCACCTCCCCTGTGCTCCATTGGTATCAAATCAGTATCACATGCTGATTGAGATCATGATTTGCCTCCTCTGCTTGCTCCCAGTGGCATTCCCTGCATGTGCACCAATGCTCTCAGTAAAGTGGCACCTAGGGTTGCCAACACCAGAGAATGGGCATGCATTGGTGACTCTATTTTGGAAGTAAAATAGCAGTCATGGCACTGAAATATTGGGGCAGCATGCCTGGTATCTTCAAATAGAGCTGATATCTTTAATTTAGTTCCTAGTTATTATTCCGATGTTTTTTTCTACAGACATCATTATTGAATAAAGGTAAACAATTATAGATGTTTCCAATATGTTAAAAGTAACTAATTACAGATGACTGAATAATTATAATTATTGTACTTCATTTTTATGCTATAATTTTGCTTTCTAATTGGCTCATTCGGTGTGCAGTTATATATAAAAATATATTGAGCTATTAAAATGATAACCAGCAAATGTCAGTGTAATGAAATTGTTGAGGAACCTGGTTTAGGAATAAAAGCTCTAAAATGACAGCCCTAATCATATGGTTCCTTGGGGTCAATCCCGTCTCTGAAACCATAATGTATTTACGTCAGATTTAAAACCCAGCTTGTTGTCAGTAGAGATTAGATTGCAAATGGCAGCAAGTACCATGCTACAGATCATACATAACCATAGGGTCCTGGGCTCGAAACGTTCAGCTTAATTTGTTGCCAGGCTTTTAATGATATTGCATTGATTCCGATACCTGTAAACAGGCTGCATTTCTCTGGCAATCCCTATCACAGCTCCCGGCTGGAATTTCTCAAATTCCCCAAACAGATTCCTGACATTAGACATGTATTTCAAATCCAGGTCCAACTGTACAATACGAGTCATTTCTGCAAAACAAAAGGAGGAAAAATCAGGTCAAATGTGGGTCACTGGGAATAGACAGGATGTATTATATCCTATGTTCATTCAAAGGCACCAGTAGGTCTCTGGGAATAAAAAAATTCAATTTAGTCAATTACACAAAACTAAACTGGGATGGAAGAAAAACCAGGGATTTAGCAAGAATTAGTGTGCTTTATAATGCCCCATTTTACAACGTGACATTTATTTTCTTCTCATCAGTTTTTAACAAGTGAACCATTAACTAAATATATTTACATATCTGATCAACAATAAAATCCAATTGTGGTCACCACTTCCTGTTACAAAGTTAGGCTTGAGTTAGAGTTGGGGCTGCACGATAACATCGTGGTTAGCGCTGCTGGCTCACAGTGCCATGGACCTGGGTTCAATTCCCAGCTTGGGTCACTGCCTATGTGGAGTTTGCACGTTCTCCCTGTGTCTATGTGGGCTTCTTCCAGGTGCTCCAGTTTCCTCCCACAGTCCAAAAGATGTGCTGGTTAGGTGGATTGGCCATGCTAAATTCTCCCTCAGTGTACCCGAACAAGTGCCGGAGTGTGGTGACTAGGAGATTTTCAGAGTAACTTCATTGCAGCATTAATGTAAACCTACTTGTGACTAATAAATAAACTTGTACTTTTTAGGCTCAAATCTTACATGTTTAATCTCGAGTCAGATGTGTCTATTCCCCTCTCCAAGATGGGTAAAGCTATTGATAGCTTGACATAATAAAATGTAGGACGTCCCAACCACTGATTGGGGATCGCAGAACGATCATTTGGAATTGCTAGGGCAGCAATGGTTAGTGTCAAGTGGGGATGCTGGAAGGATTAGCCCTGGCATCTGCACCAAACCTCTATTGCACAGAAGCACACAAATCTTAGCTCCAAGGCACCAGTGAAGTCTTCAAAATGGTTGCAGACAAAACCATTGCACGCTCTTCCTGCCACCTGTTTTAAATGCAAGTAATATAAATCATAATGGTGTAAAATTTATTTAGTCATAGAGGTTTACAGTATGGAAACAGGCCCTTCAGCCCAACTGTCCATGCTGCCCTTTTTCAAAAACCACTAAGCGAATCCCAATTGCCTGCGTATGGCCCATATTCCTCTATATCCATCTTACCCATGTAACAGTCTAAATGCTTTTTAAAAGACAAAATTGTACCCGCCTCCATTACTACCTCTAACAGCTTGTTCCAGACATTCACCATCCTGTGTGAAAAAATTGCCCCTCTGGATCCTTTTGTATCTCTCCCCTCTCACCTTAAACCCATGCCCTCTGGTTTTCAACTCCTCTACCTTAGGGAAAAGGTGTTGACTATGTATCTCATTATTTTACAGGCCTCTGAGTTAACCCCTAAGCCTCCTATGCTTCAGGGAAAAGAGTCCCAAGTCTTACCAGCCTCTCCTTATAACTCAATTCACCAAGTCCCAGTAGCATCCTAGTAAATCTTTTGAATGCTAAGTATCTCAATGAGATACCAGTATAGAACAGCTTGTGGAAGAGCAGGGCAAGTCAGACAATAACTTCCTGATTTCCACATTTTACTGCGCACGTGCAGCTGGCATAAATTGCTACAATTTCATCTATAACAAGAGAATGCTGATAAATTCCCCATTATTCTCACACAAAATCCAGGCCACTTCTTAATCACTAAAGAACAGCTGAATAGACAGTATTGGCTGCAACATCATCATAAATAATCACAGAATGATTTCATGACATATAAATTTCCTAGTGAACCTCATGAGCAAATTGCAGAACTTTTTTCCCCCCGAAAAAGACAACATTCTAAACACATTTCAAAATAGATAGTGAGGCCAAATTTCCAACCCTCCCCCTCCTTCCCACATCTCCTGTATCTGTTACTGGCTGCCACTGCTCATTCACAGCGAACCAGACATTAACAAACCTGGCATTGTTCCACCTCTGGCAGAGTACTGTGTGAGGAACACCTCAGACGCTGAACCAGTCCATGTCCATATGCAGCAAGACCTGGACAACATTCAGTGTTGGGCTGATAAGTGGCATGTACCATTTGCACCATACAAGCACCAGATAATAACCCCATCTCCAATAAGATGGAATTGAACTACCTGGATTAGTTATATGAATACTACGGCTACAAGAGCAGGTCAGAGGCTGGGAATTCTGCAGTCAGTAACTCATCACCGGACTTCCCAATGCTTGTCCAACTATCTAAAAGACATAAGTCAGAAGAGTGATAATTTCCTGTTGCCTGAATAATTATAGATTTCATCATATTCCTGTAATTTTATTATTATTTAATTCCTTATAATAATGTATATTGCAGAGGCTGATGTGCAAAATCAAGCCCTTTTTTTTAAATTTAGTTAGATCAAGTGGTGGGTGACATGATGACACAGTGGTTAGCACTGCTGCCTCACAGTGCCAGGATCCTGGGTTCAATTCCGGCTTTGGTGACTGTCTAAGGAAGAGGCTGGCTAGGGTGAACGTTGGACCCTTAGAGGATGAGAAGGGGGACTTAGTGGTAGGGGATGGGGAAATGGCTGAGGCCTTGAATAACTTTTTTGTTTCGGTCTTCACGGAGGAGGACGTGAATAATTTGCCAGGTGTTAGCGATGGAAAGATGGTAGGAGTGGAGGGCCTGAATGACATTATTGTTACGAGAGAGGCGGTGCTCGACAGACTGGAGGGACTGATTGTGGACAAGTCCCCAGGACCGGATGGAATGCATCCAAGGGTTCTGAAGGAAATGGCGGAGGTGATAGTGGATGCCTTGGTGATTATTTTCCAAACGTCGCTGGATTCCGGGGAAGTGCCGGAAGATTGGAAAACGGCTAATGTTACGCTGTTGTTTAAGAAGGGTGGCAGGCAAAAGGCGGGGAATTATAAGCCGGTTAGTTTGACATCTGTTGTAGGAAAAATGTTAGAATCCGTGATCAAGGAGAAAATAGCGAGGCATCTTGAGGAGAATTGTTTGGTAGAGCAGACGCAGCACGGTTTCGTTAAGGGGAAGTCGTGTCTGACAAATTTATTGGAGTTCTATTGAGGATGTGTCGAGGGCGGTGGATAGAGGAGAGCCGGTGGATGTGGTCTTTCTTGATTTTCAGAAGGCATTTGACAAGGTGCCTCACAAGAGGTTATTGCAGAAGGTCAGGGGGCATGGAGTTGGGGGTAGGGTGTTAGCGTGGATAGAGGATTGGTTGTCAAATAGGAGGCAGAGAGTGGGGGTCAATGGGTGCTATTCAGATTGGCGGTTGGTGACCAGTGGAGTGCCCCAGGGGTCAGTGCTGGGGCCTCAGCTATTCACCATTTATATAGATGACCTGGAGGAGGGAACCAAGTGTATGGTGTCGAAATTTGCTGATGTCACCAAGATTGGGGGAACGGCAAATTGTGCGGAGGGTGTGGAGAGTCTGCAGAAGGATCTAGATAGGCTGGGCGAATGGGCCAGGAACTGGCAAATGGAATTTAATGTTGGCAAATGTGAGGTTGTCCACTTTGGTAGGAATAATGGTAGGAAGGACTATTACTTACGGGGCGAAAAACCGCAGCATGCGACGGTGCAGAGGGACCTCGGGGTCCTTGTGCATGAGTCGCAAAAACCCAGCTTGCAGGTGCAGCAGGTGGTCAGGAAGGCGAATGGGATGCTGGCCTTCATAGCGAGGGGGATTGAATATAAAAGTAGGGAGGTCTTGCTGCAGCTGTATAGGGCACTGGTGAGGCCGCAGCTGGAGTACTGTGTGCAGTTTTGGTTGCCGCACTTACGCAAGGATATTTTGGCCTTGGAGGGAGTGCAGAGGAGGTTTACTAGGCTGATTCCGGAGTTGAGGGGTTGAACTATGAGGAGAGGCTGAATAAACTAGGCTTGTACTCATTAGAGTTTAGAAGAATGAGGGGAGATCTCATTGAGACGTATAAGATGTTGAATGGGATGGATAGGATAGAGGTGGAGAGGCTCTTCCCGCTCAGAAAGGACAGTAGGACTAGAGGGCACAGCCTCAGGATAAAGGGGGGGGCGGTTTAGAACGGAGTTGAGGAGGAACTTCTTCACTCAAAGGGTGGTGAATCTCTGGAATTCTCTGCCCGTTGAAGTGGTGGAGGCTGCCTCGCTCAATATTTTTAAGATGTGGGTTGATAGGTTTTTGATAGGCAAGGGGATTAAGGGTTATGGGGAGAGGGCGGGAATGTGGAACTGAGCCACGACAGATCAGCCATGATCTTACTGAATGGCGGGGCAGGCTCGAGGGGCTAGATGGCCAACTCCTGCTCCTATTTCTTATGTTCTTATGTCTATGTGGAGTTTGCACGTTCTCCCTGAGTCTACGTGGGCTTCCTCCAGGTGCTCCGATTTTCTCCCACACGCCAAAGATGTGCAGGTTAGGTTGATTGGCCATGCTAAATTGTCCCTCAGGTGTCAGGGGGACTAGCAGGGTAGATACATGGGGTTACAGGGATAGGGCCTGAGTGGGATTGTTGTCGGCACAGGCTCCATGGGCCAAATGACCTCCTGCTGCACTGTAGGGATTCTATGAATGAGTGCAGCTCCAACAACACTCAAGTTTACTGCCATCTAGGACAAAGCAGCTTAATCAGCAGCCATTTCAGCTAGTTAAACATACACTTTGCTTACCACTGGCACACACAGCAGCAGCCGTGTGTACCACCCTACATGATGCACTTGCAGCAACTTGAGACTCTTTTGACAACACCTTCTAAGTCCACAACACCTGCTACCAGATATATGCGAATGCTGCCCCCCACAAGCTCCCCTGCTAGTCACACACCATTCTGATTTGGAACTAGTGCCATTCCTTCACTTGTCTCTGGGTCAAAAACCTGGAAATCCCTCCAATAACAGCACTATGGGCGCAGTCAGAAGTTCAGGGAGATGGCTCACCACCACAATCTCAAGCGCAATTAGGCTTGGGCAATAAATGCTCACCTTGCCAGCATGTGGATATGCCGGCGTTGGACTGGGGTAAACACAGTTAAACCTGGTGTTGTCAGACTTTTTACTGTGTCCACCTTGCCAGCAACATTCACATCCCAACAATGTGTAAAAAGAAACGGCAGGGCAAAAGATGAGCACAGCTTGACTGTTACCTCAAGACCAAAAGATTTCCATTTTGCTAAGGAGAGAAACAAATGTCACATTTACCTTTGCGTTCTTGTCGTCTGGTCTGCTCAGACCCCAGCAAAAGGCCCAATGTTAGCCAGTTGCTTCTGGAAACCCTCTGGACAATAATAGCAGGAAATAAATACAGGAGATGTGTACACTTCTGCCCCTTTGCCTCAAAAAACATTGACAATCATCAATTCCTTTACTTTTCTACCTGTGACAGGATGAGAATTTTAAAAACTGAGGAATGCTTAACAGGAGCAGAGGGGTTGATGGTTGCAAGTAATATAGTGCAAGTTAGGACATAGGCAGCAGAGCTTTCAATGAACTCAAGTTTAGAGAGGTAGAACACGGTAGACTGGTGTATTGGAATAGCCAACTCTGGAGGTAGCAAAGGCATGGATGAGGGTTTCATCAGCAGAAGAACGGAGATGGGGGAGTAGGACAATGTAGATAAAGGTGGAAATAGTCTCAGTAACAACACAGACTTGTGATGGAAAGCTCATCTCAGGGTCAAGTATGGCACCATGGTGGTTAAGAGTCTGGTTGTGTCTCAGTTGCCAGGGAGAGGGATGGAGTAAGTGGAGTAAGTGGCAAGGTAGAAGCCAAAGTCAAGAGTTCAGCATTCCCAATATTTTACCAGAAGACATTTCAGTTCATCCAGTTCTCAAACACTAGGCAAGTCGTCTGACAATTGAGACACAATGGAAGGGTCGCAATTAGATGGATAAGAATGGAAGCAGGCAGACTTTATTTTTCCCCACAGGTAACCCAAGTCCTGGCTCAAACAGAGCATTTTTGGAACAAATACAAAAAATGCTGGAAAATCTCAGCAGGTCAGACAGCATTCTTGGAGAGAGAATAGAGCCAACGTTTCAAGTCTGGATGACTCTTTGTCAGAGCTGATTGCTCATTTCAGATTCCTGCATCTATGTAATTTTCCTTTATCAGAGCATTTTCAGACATTTCTATGATAATTTTAGTAATTAGTGAAATTCTCCCCATAATAATTCTCCTTCATTGAGCAGCAAAAAAGATTGACATACTGTAAAGATTACAGTTAATTTCAGTACTTGAAAAGGATACTTACAAGGAATTCATTATGAGAACATAAGAACATAAGAAATAGGAGCAGGAGTAGGCCAACTAGCCCTTCGAGCCTGCCCCGCCATTCAATAAGATCATGGCTGATCTGTCATGGCTCAGTTCCACATTCCCGCCCTCTCCCCATAACCCTTAATCCCCTCTCTTATCAAAAACCCATCAACCCGCGTCTTAAAAATATTTAGCGAGGTAGCCTCCACCACTTCAACGGGCAGAGAATTCCAGAGATTCACCACCCTTTGAGTGAAGAAGTTCCTCCTCAACTCCGTTCTAAACCGCCCCCCCTTTATCTTGAGGCTGTGCCCCCTAGTCCTACTATCCTTTCTGAGTGGGAAGAGTCTCTCCACCTCTATCCTATCCATCCCATTCATTATCTTATACGTCTCAATGAGATCTCCCCTCATTCTTCTAAACTCTAACGAGTACAAGCCTAATTTATTCAGCCTCTCCTCATAGCTCAACCCCCTCAACTCCGGTATCATCCTAGTAAACCTCCTCTGCACTCCCTCCAAGGCCAAAATATCCTTGCGTTAAGTACGGCGCCCAAAACTGCACACAGTATTCCAGCTGCGGCCTCACCAATGCCCTATACAGCCGCAGCAAGACCTCCCTACTTTTATATTCAATCGCCCTCGCAATGAAGGCCAGCATCCCATTCGCCTTCCTGACCACCTGCTGCACCTGCAGGCTGGGTTTTTGCGACTCATGCACAAGGACCCCGAGGTCCCTCTGCACCGTCGCCTGCATACCCACATGTATTTCTAAACATTTTAATACCATATTAACCCAAATCCTTGGAAGATAACCGCTTCCTCAATTGTGCACAAAATGATCACATGATGCTGACTTCATAACCTTGCATGCCAATTTACAAAACTAGCAACAAATCCCACACCACCAGGTTAAAGTCCAACAGGTTTATTTGGTATCACAAGCTTTCAGAGTGCTGCTCCTTCATCAAATGAGTGGATGGTTGTGAACTGAACTCTCCACTCATCTGATGAAGGGGCAGTGCTCCGAAAGCTCGTGATACCAAATAAACCTGTCGGACTTTAACCTGGTGTTGAGAGACTTCTTACTGTGCCCATCCCAGTCCAACATCAAAACTAACAAAGCTGATTAACAGCTCCCAGAAATCTAACACCTGAACAAAGTCCTGATGTGAAAACAAACAGCCTTTTAACTCAAAACAGGAAATAAACACATTGTGGGGCAGCATTTCCTGTGGCAGCATAGTCCAGTATTTGCATCTGAGATTCCACCCAATGCTGTTGATTTGAAGTTTCCTGGCAATCTCACCAGCCTTTGCCAGGATGTAAAAAAAAAGAGCTCAGGCTCCCAGCCTCCAACAGTAATAACAGTCTCCAATATACACAGCAGGTCATGTGAGGCAGTTCAGATCCTCCCTCCCTGGGACAGAGTCAGGAACAACCCTGTTCCTGGGGCACAGTACAATCTGAAAACAAGCCCACAACCCATCACCCTAGCATCCCTTCACCACAACCCAAATTTCAGGTAACAAATTTACTGGAACATGGGCTGGTTGGGGAAGGGGTGAGGGTGAGGGAAATAGGCCAATAGGTTGATCAAGGCATCAAGGCCAATGTAATGTGGGGGGTGGGGGGAATTCTTGTCTTGACTGCTTCCTCTTTCTCTTTCTTCATCTGGGGATTGGGGTTGAGGGCCAGGAGAGGTGTCTGGGGGGCACATCTACCTATCTGAGACTATCACCAACATGTATCCTCTTGCTCAAACTGGTGTCGTTTTTCATTGCTATGTTTCTCAGACCACAAACATTTGCACATTCCATGCAAAAGCATGAAAACACCATTTTGGAGTCAGGGCAAGGCAAACTTCCATCTTCAATGTTGGAATGCCTTTGTGTTGTACTTCACGTCAGCTATTCAATGGAAATGTTTTTGCTTCAGTGTCAACTGCAGGTCCTATCAGTATTAATTCAGCGCCAAGAAACAATAAGTTAAACACCTCATCAACAAAATCTTGATATCTCAAACTCTTGACAGATTTAAGACATGGCACCAGCAGTACATGGAGTGTACAATCTCACTAAATAAAATCAGCAACACCAACTGTAATAAGGTCACAAATTTGGTGAAATATTGGAGTCTTAGATCTTTATTCAGTGTAATTGTGCTTCAAATGCAACAATGCCATGCAATATATTTTTAGCTCCTTCATACCACAGCTGCAAGTTCCCCTCCAAGTCACTCACCATCCTAACTTGGAAATATTTCACCATTCCTTCGCAGTCACTGGGTCAAAATCCTGGAATTCCCTCCTTAATGGCATTGTGGGTCAACCCACAGAACATGGACTGCAGTGATTCAAGAAGGCAGCTCATCACTACCTTCTCAAGGGCAACCATGGATGGGCAATAAATGCTGGCCAGCCAGCAATGCCCATGTCCCACAAAATGAATAAAAAAAAGTTTAGCAATATTCCTTGCTTCTGTCGATTTCTTTACTGCTATCACATTCGTAAACTATTTTTGCAGCTAGTATTAAAAAGCTGTACATTTTCTGTTCAAATTTTTTCTTATTTTTTTCTTACTCACAAAATATCATTCCCCTATCCGTGCGGCACTTTCTGACCTACATTATTACTTCCTATTCAAACAACTTTTAGAATTTAAAATTCTCCAAAGGTTGTGTTATTTGCTGGGATTAAGAACTCACTGCAACTGGACACAAACTTGGGAGCGGCAACAGGAGAATCCATTTATCATGGTCCACATAAGAACCAACGACAGACGTAGAACTAGGTATGATCTGTGAACATAGTTTGAGAAGTTAGGATTCAAATGAAAATACAGAACATCAAAGGTAAGTATCTTTGCACTATTATGCAAGCTATGGCCTAGGGTCAAGCAAATTAGAGAATTAAACAAGTAGCTCAAAAGAGTTCTGATGAAGGGTCACACTGACTCAAAATGTTGGCTCTATTCTCTCTCACATATATCCTCTTCACAGATGTTGTCAGACCCACTGAGTTTCTCCAGCATTTTCTGTTTTTGCTTCAGATTCCAGCATCCACAGTATTTTGCCTTTAGCTTATGGTGTGGGAAGGAGGTTTTGATTCATGAGGAACAGTTATCAGACCTCAGGAAAGAGAAAGAGCTGCTCTGTTGGAATGAGTTTCACTTATACTGGGCTGGGACCAGTGTCCTAGAAAATCACTGTGGACAGATCTTTAAGCAGTGGGTTGGTGGAATTTGGATGAAGGGAGACTTAGAAATCCAAAGAGAAATCTATGCCAACAAAGTAGTCTAGCAAAGTGAGTAAAACAAGTAGACAGTGATGGGAAGTTTAACAGTAATTATCTATCAGTAAGGTCTTTGCAGGGAATAGTAATAATAAAAAAAAAGAACCAGGAGCAGGCCATCTGGCCCTTTGAGCCTGCTCCACCATTCAATAAGATCATGGCTGATCTTTTCATGGTCTCAGCTCCACTTACCCGCCCGCTCACCATAACTCTTAATTCATTTACTGTTCAAAAATTTATCTATCTTTGCCTTAAAAACATTCAACGAGGTAGCATCAACTGCTTCACTGGGCAGGGCATTCCACAGGTTCACAACCCATTCGGTGAAGAAGTTCTTCCTCAACTCAGTTCCAAATCTGCTTCCCCTTATTTTGAGACTATGCCTTCTAGTTCTAGTTTCACCTGCCAGTGGGAACAACTTCCCTGCTTCTATCATATCTATTCCTTCCATAATTTTACGTGTTTCTATAAGATCCCCATTATTCTTCTAAATTTCAATGAGCATCGTCCCAGTCTACTCAGTCTCTCCTCGTATGCCAACCCTCTCAACTCCACAATCAACTTAGTGAATCTCCTCTGCACACCTCCAGTGCCAGTACATCCTTTCTCAAGTAAGGAGACCAAAACTGTACACAATACTCCAGGTGTGGCCTCACCAGCATCTTACACAGCTGTAACATAACCTCCCTGTTTTTAAACTCTATCCCTCTAGCAAAGAAGGAGAAAATTCCATTTGTCTTAACAACTTGCTGCATCTGCAAACCAACTTTTTGCGATTTACGCAGAAGGACGCTTAGGTCCCTCTAGACAGCAGCAGGCTGCAATTTTTTACCATTTAAACAATAGTCCATTTAGCTGTTATTCCCACCAAAATACAGTACAATATTGGTAAATGTGAGGTCATCTATCTGCCAAACCCTTTCCCATTCACTTAAACTACCTATATCCTTTTGCAGACTTTGTGTCCTTTGTGTACTTTGCTCTACCACTCATCTTCATGCCATCTGCGAATTTTGCCACTACACTCCAAATCATCTATGTAAATTTGTAAACAATTGCGGTCCCAACACTGATCCCCAACCAGAAAAACACCCATTTACCCCCACTCTTTGCTTTCCTCTATCCATGCTAATACATTCCCTATAAGACCGTATTTATCTTATCCAGCAGCCTTTTGTGCGGCACCTTGTTGAATGCCTTCTGGAAATCCACAAACATGACATCCACCAGTTCCCCATTGCCCACCGCACTCAATGTCCTCAAAGAATTCCAGTAAATTAGTTAAACATGACCTGCCTTTCATGAACCCATGCTGCGTGTTCCCAATGGGTCAATTTCTAACCAGAAATGTAAGGCTCGTTAACTGAATACACAAAATATCAACAATATGATAGATTAATTAGCAGCATAGATAAGGATATATTATTTAGATCGAGTCACCATTACAGAGACATGATACATGGTGGCCAACGTTGGAAATTAAATATTCCAGGACACACAATATTTCAAGAAGTCAGACAGAATGGCAAAACAGGAGGAGGAATAGCCTGATATTGAAAGACAACATAAGAACATTAGTGAGGAAGTGTCTTGGCTCAGAGGATCATTAAACAGAATCACTATGGGTGGAGGTTAGGAATAGCAGAAGAGTCAGAAGGCAGTGGTGGGGATAGTTTATAAGCCCCCAACAATAGTTATTCTGTTGGATGGTTCATTGAACAAGAAATTATTGGCATGTGTAACAAAGGCAATGTAATTGTTGCCAAAGTGGTGCAGTAGTTGAGTTTACAGAACATTTTTGAGCATTTCCTGAAGCAATTAGTAGTACAAACTGGGCAGCATGGACAAGTTGGGCCAAAGGGCCTGTTTCCTTGTTGTAAATGTCTATGATTGTAATATGTTGTGCAATCAACCAGGAATAAAGCTACTTTAGAACTAGTATTATGTAATGGGCAGGGTTAATTAGTAATCACATTGTAAAAGATTCTTTGGGAACTAGTGATCATAATACAATTGAATCTAATGCCAAGTTTGGGAGTGACATGCTGCAATTACAAACAAGAATCTGAAAGTAATTACGCAGGTTTGAGGGAAGAACCAGCCAAAGTTGTTTGCATAAATAGGCTGAAAGGTATTATGGTGAAATGGTAAATAAACCGAATTTAAAAAATAGGAGACAAATCAACATATTAAACAAATACATGACATTGAAAAACTCAGCAAGAAATATCCATCTGTGGTTCTCTCAGGAAGTCAAGGATAGTATTTGATTAAACGAAGAAGCTTAAAATGTTGCAAGGAACTGCAGCAAGTTTGAGGATTAGGAATATATTAGAAACCAGCAAAGGGTCACCAAAAATTGACAAAGAGGGAAATAAATAGAATATAGTACACGTGTAAATTAGCCAGTAATAAAAACAGACCGACTTCACAGTCAAAAACACCCACTGCATGTCAGAAGTGGAGGGTAATGTGGGAGCTAAAAAGAGTGAGGAAGTTAAGGTAATAAATAGTAGAGGAAAGTACTGGAGAAATTCAAGGGACTAAAAATCTTACAGGACCTGATGGCTTATATCCAAGGGCTCTAAAAGAGATAGCTACAGAGGTCGTGAATTCATTGGCTACGATTTTCTAAAATTCCCTCGATTCTAGAAGGGTTAGAGCAGATTGGAGGATAGCAAATGTAAAATCCATCACATTTCCACATCTCTCCAGCATTGAAGAGGAATTACATTGGACCTGAAACATTAACTCTTTATTTCTCTTCCCACAGATGCTGCCAGACTGCTGAGTTTCTCCAGCATTTTCTATTTTATTTCAGATTTCCAACATCAGCAATATTTTGCTTTGACTTTAACGTAATACTGTTATTCAAGAAAAGGTGGGGAGAGAGAACAGGGAACTTAGGACGGTAGCCTGACATCTGTCATCAGGAAATTGCTGGAATTTATTATTAAAAAGTCTGATTATGCAAAGATTTTTTTTAATGCAAAGTCTTATGAAAGGAAAACTGTATTTGGCAAATAAGTTTTTTGGGGATATAGCTACTAAAGGGGACCCAATAGATGCAGTACACCCGGATTTTCAAAAGACATTCAACAAAATGCCACACAAAAAGTTAAGGGCAAGATAAGGGCTCAGAGTTGGGAGTAATATATTAGCATGGACAAAGGATTGGCTAATGATAAGCTGCACAGAGCAGGCACTAATGGGTTGTTTTCAAGTTGGCAGGCTGTGACTAGTGGAGTGCTGCAAGGTTTAATGCCAGGGCCTCAGCTATTTACACTCTATAATGATGACTTAGATGTAGAGATAAAGAGTAATGTATCTAAGTTTGCTGATGACACAAAGCTATAGGTGCAAATGTAAGCTGTAAGGAGGACACATACAGGCTGCAAAGAGATGTGGGCAGGATAAGAGAGTAAGCAGCAGGATGACAGATGGAGTTTAAGGGGAGGCAGTGTCATAGTGGTATTGTTGCTGGACTAATCCAGAAACCCAGGGTAACACCCTGGGGACCCAGATTCAAATCCCACCACGGCAGATGGTGAAATTTGAATTCAATGAAAATCTGGATTAAGAAGTCTAACAATGACCATGAAACCTTTCTCGATTGTCGGAAAAATCCATCTGATACTAATGTCCTTTAGGGAAGGAAATTTGCTGTCCTTACCTTGTTTAGCCTACATGTGTATCCAAATTGACAGTAATTTGGTTGACTCTGAAAATGTCCTCGGGGATGGGCAATAAATGCTGGCTAGCCAATGATGACCACATTCCATGAAGGAATAAAAAAAAATTTAAATGTGGGAAAGTGTGAAATTATTCATTTTGGTCATAAGAATATTATGTTTTAAACTTGTAAATGCTGATGTTCAGAAAGACTTGGTTATACTTGTTTAAGGAACACAAATCTAGCATAAAAGTACCTCAAGTAATTAGAAGGCAAATGATCTGTCAACCTCTACTGCAAGAGTAATGGAGTGCACACAAAGCAATCTTGTGACAATTGTACTGGGTTTTAGTGCAGTCCCATTCCAAGGGCTGTGTGCTATTTTGGTCTCCATATTAAAGGAAGCATATACTTACATTGGAGGTAGTACAGCAAAGTTTCACTAAATCAGTCCCTAACATGACGGGGTTGTCCTATGATGAAGCTAAGTAAATTGGGTCTTTATTCTCTTGTTTTTGTTGTGGCCTGATTAGATGTCCTTTTATTGCTGCGTAAATGGTTTGAATAGGGTTTTGTTTATTTTTACTCTGAAGCTCATGCACATTCTGGGAGTTTTACAACCTTTTGGATTGTTAGGGGAAAGATTGATTAAACAGGTCAGGTGACAGGAGTTCTTTCACTTTCAGTGTGGCCTGCTATTTTAGTTAGGTGTTTTACTTCAGGCTGGATGCAGTGTACTGTCTCTTGCTCCCTTGTGTTTTGGGAAGCTGTTCTGCCTTCAAGATTGTGCATGTATCAAGAAAGCTGCAGAATCCAACAGCATCATGTGAGCATTCTTGTTTTGTGTGTTAAACCTGTGGCAGGGGTATGTTTATAAGGAGGTTTGCTTGGTTGGAACATTGCGTTTAGTTGTTAAGGTTCATACAATATCATGGCTGGTTTTCTTCTCGTTTGTAATTGGTGAAAGTTATTGCTAATTTCCTTCCCAATGTTAACTGTGTTGTTAAATAAACTTTGTTTGACGAAAGCTCCCTAGTAGGTCAGCTGGATCGTACCTGAGGTGAAATATCTCATGCTTACCCAAGCCAAATTCAAAGTGCAAAACTTATGATTCAGGCAGACTTCATAAAACACTTTGGAGTTACGGACCTGGATTATAACAATAGTGAAATAGATTTATTTCTTAAAGGCTTCAACAAGAGATTGTTAGTAAACATAAGTGGCAGAGTAGGAATACTTTACTCTGTTAAAATCTCATCCATTTTTATGGCCTTTGATTGAAGTGGAGATGAAGTACAAGACTGGAATAACCTGTGGTTATTATAATGACTTAACTTAACTGACTCAGTGATTAGCACTGCTGCCTCACAGCACCAAGAACCTAGGTTCAATTCCCAGATTGGGTCACTATGTGGAGTTTAGGGTAAATGCATGGTGTTATGGGGATAGGACTTTGATGGGATTGTGGTCAGTGCAGACTCATGGGCCAAATGGCCTCTTCTGCAATGTAGGATTCTATGATTCAATGACTTTTAACTAGATTAATGATCTTTAGAGATGAATTGAACTTGTTTCCAGATTTAATAGCATTTGGAACATCAGTTTCCAATTCATTTTACAAAACACTACGTCAATGGGAATGAACTTGCCAATCCTATAGCTTGTTAAGCATGATGAGGCATACATGTTCACACCCGGCCAACATATGTTCTCATTTAAGTTCAATCAGAATATTTTCAAGTAAAATGCAATATAATATTGTAATCATTAATATGTTAGGGCAGTATGGTAGCACAGTGATTAGCTCTGCTGCCTCACAGTGCCAGGAACCCAGGTTCAATTGTCGGTTTGGGTCAGTGTCTGTGTGGAGTTTGCACACTCTCCCCGTGTCTGCGTGGGTTTCCTCCGGGTGCTCCAGTTTCCTCCCACAGTCTGAAAGATGTGCTGGTTAGGTGCATTGACCTGAACAGGTGCCAGAGTGTGGCGACTAGGGAAATTTCACAGTAACTTCATTCCGGTCTTAACGTAAACCTTACTTGTGACTAATAAATAAACTTTAACTTTTTGTTTTGTTAATGTCAAACCCATAGATAAAAATGAAAATAATCTATTTTTGTTAGGCAAAATACTATGAATTCAAAACACGCAAACTATATGGGATAAATTACTAGAATATATTAGAAATCAATTAAGGATGTAATGCCCAAGACAGCTTGTAGAAAATATTGAGAGTGGAAAGCAAGTGCTGCATTAGTGTGTGAAGTGCCTGCCTGTATTGTGTTGCACCTCAGGGGACTCGCACTGGGATGTTTATTGGAAACAATTCAATCGTTTCATTGAACACTCATCTGGAATCAAATGATGAATACAAACTCTGCCCTGTTTGGGTAACAATTCAACCAAGGTTATTTTTTTTTAAAAAGTGAAATCATCTGTTAATCGGTTAGGTATTTGCATTAACATTCATTTAAGTATTTGCCGCTATTTTCTCTCCCAGTGTCCTTATCCATCCTATCCCCCCTTTGCCCTGATGGGAACCTTTCAGCAGAAAGCAGGTTTCATATTAATCTGAGCTGCATCTGTTGTTTAAATGGAGTAAGATTCAGCACACATTCAAAAGACAGAGTAAAGCAAATCAATCCACCTGCTCTGACATTACAGCTAAAGCTGTATATAATTAATTTGCTGACCTCTTTGGGCTGATCACTCGCTATACACAATATTGACACGAGAATGTCATTCCATGATAGGCAACAGCTCCACAATAACAGGTGTAAAGTCTTGAAACTTGAACTGGCGATTTTAGCTCCTTCCAGCTAATTATTCTTGAAGTCCACCAATTTAAAAAAAGCCTTCCTATTAAACTAAAAGCTCAACAAAATTATTCAAAGCTTTTTTTGCAGATATGCCGCCGCACAGGAAAATGAGTATATTTCCTATTCTCTGTTTAAAAAGCATCATAAGCAATACTGACCAATTCAACGATCCACATCCTCACTAGTGTAACCATGCTTGAAGGGTATATCGGTCTCAGATAGGACCCATATAATACATTCAAGTTTCAAGTCAATTTTCCCATTGCAAAATGGTGCACATTATAACTGAAAACTTAAAGTGGTGCTAGGAATTAGAAATATGCTTTAAAAATATATTTAATAGTCAGCCTGAATATGGAAAAGGAATAGATTGGTTCCATTTCACTGGAAATTGCTTAACACTTCATTTCCCTAGAAATAAATCAATGGAGCAATTGTTCTTCGGATTTGATAGCTATAGCAAGTCTAAAATGGGACCATGCTCGGACAAGTGCTCTCCAAGAGTAAGAGAGCTTTTGGATAGTTATTTAAAACAAACAACCACCCTATAAAGTTTTGTTAGCATCTTCAAGTAACCTTGCTTAATTAAGATGCTTGTAAAATGCAAAAGTTAATTAGTGTGGAGAGGTAAAATTAAAGTTACTTTAGTGACTGATCCTGTGGTTCAATAATCCAATAGGGAATTAGAACATTTAGATTGGATAGCCGTAATCAACAGTTTAGTCATTGAGGTTTACAGCATGGAAATAGGCCCTTCAGCCCAACTCGTCCACGCCATCCAGTTTTTACCATTAATTAAAACTACAGTTGCCCGCGTTTGGCCCATATCCCTTTTACCAATCTCACCCATGTAGCTGTCTAAAAGCTTTTTAAAAGATAAAATTGCACCCGCCTCTACTACTACCTCCAACAGCTTGTTCCATACACTCACGACCCTCTGTGAAAACATTGCCTGTCTGGATTCTTTTGTAGCTCTCCACTCTCACCTTAAACCCATGTATCACCCTTTATTCTGTGGAATTTAATCTTCTGCAACAACCCTCTAGTTTTAGACTCCTCTACCTTTGGAAAAAGAATTTGACTATCTACCTTATCTGTACCTCTCATTATTTTATAGACAAAGATCACTCCTAAGCCTTCTATGCTCCAGAGAAAAAAGTCCCAGTCTATCCAACCTCTCCTTATACCTCAAGCCATCAAGTTCTGATACCACCCTAGTAAATCTTTTCTGCACTCTTTCTAGTTTAATAAGATCCTTTCTATAAGACAATGTCCAGAACTGTACACAGTATTTTAAATGTGGCCTGACTAATGTCTTGTACAACTTCAGCAAGACATCCCAAATCCTCTTTTCAATGTTCTGACCAATGAAACCAAGCATGCCATATGCCCTCTTCACTACTCTGTCCACCTGTGACTCCACTTTCAAGGAGCCATGATCCTGTACTCCTAGATTTCTGTTCAGTAACTCTCCCCAATCCTATCATTAACTGTAAATCCTGCCCTGGTTCGATCTACCAAAACGCATCACCTCGCATTTATCTAAATTAAACTCCATCTGTCATTCGTCAGCCCACTGGACCAATTGATCAAGATCCCGTTGCAATCAGAGATAACTTTCTTCACTGTCCACTATGTCACCAATCTTGGTGTCATCTGCAAACTTACTAACCATGCCTCCTATACTCTCATCCAAAACATTAATATAAAATGACAAAGAACAGTGGAACCGATCCCTGAAGCACACTGCTGGTCACAGGCCTCCAGTTTGAAAAACAACCCTCTGTCTTCTATCATCAAGCCAATTTTGTATCCATTTGGCTACCTCATCCTGGATATCGTGGAATTTAACTTCATGCAACAACCTACCACACGATACCTTGTCAAAGGCCTTCTAAAGTCCATGTAGACAACGCCGGCTGCATTGCCCTCATTTACCTTCTTGGTTACCCCTTCAAAAAAAAAACACAATCAAATTTGCGAGACATGAGTTTCCACTCAGAAAGCCATGCTGAGTGTCCCTAATCAGCCCTTGCCTTTCCAAATGCCTGTCGATCCTGAACCTCAGAACACCCTCGAACAACTTACCCACTACAGACATTAGGCTCACCGGTTTGTAGTTCCAGACTTTTCCCTGCAGCCCTTCTTAAACAAAGGTGCAACATTTGCCACCCTCTAATCTTCAGACACCTCATCTGTGGCTGTTGATGATTCAATATCTCTGCTAGGGGAGCCACAATTTCCTTCCTAGCCTCCCACAACATCCTGGGATACACGTTATTCGGTCCTGGGGATTTATCTACCTTGATGCACTTTAAGACTTCCAGCACCTCCTTCTCCGTAATATTTACATTCCTCAAGACATCACTATTTATTTCCAAGTTCCTTAACATCCATACCTTTCTCAACAGTAAATACTGATGAGAAATATTCATTTAGGATCTCACCCATCTCTTGTGGTTCCACACGTAGATGACCTTGTTGATCCTTAAGAAGTTCTATTCTCTCCTTATTTACCCTTTTGCCCTTTATGTATTTGTAGAAGCTCTTTGGATTCTCCTTTGCCTTATCTGTAAAGCAATCTCATGTCCCTTTTTTGCCCTTCTGATTTCTTTCTTACCCTTCTGATTTCTTTCTTAATTCTACACTGACACCCTCTACACTCAAGAGATGTACTTGATCCCAGCTGTCTATGCATGCCTCCTTCTTCTTCTTGACCAGGGCCTCAATTTCCCGAGTCATCCAGGGCTCCCTACTTCTACCAGCCTTGCCCTTCACCCTGAGAGGAATGTGCTTACCTTGAACCCTGGTTAACATACTTTTGAAAGCCTCTCACTTACCAGCCTCCCCTTTGCCTGCCAACAGACTCCCCTATTCAACTTTTGAACATGCCTGTCTGTTACCATCAAAATTGGCCTTGCCCCCATTTAGAATTTTAACTTTTGGGCCAGGCCTATTATTCTCCATAGCTATCTTAAAGCTAAAGGAATTATCGTTACAGGTGCCAAAGTAATCTCCCACTAACACTTCTGTCACTTGGCCTTCCTTATTTCTGGCATGCACACAAACTGAACAGCAATATTTCTCCATGCACTATACATCAGGCGAACATAAACTCATGTCGTCATACTGAAGAACGTCAAAGAGAAGGCCCAAACTGGGGGTGCGCCAAGCTGGCTGACAACAAATCACTGATTGAACAGACGGCCACAGAGGTTGCTGCAGTGCCTGAACAACTTTTGTTGGTGAATCTTAGCCAGTGATAAAGATGGTGCTGAAATCAGCTTGGCACAGGGTGGTAAGGGTGCAGGGAATGCTGTCAATTCACTGAGCACACTGGGACATTGGCTCACATGCCAGCATTAAGGCAGTGGAATGCACTATAGCGTACTTTCATATCAAGAAGGGCTCACTCCAAATAGCTCCTACACGAGACATTGACCAATCTCATGGAGACACACATGCAGCAGTACTTGGAGCAGATGAAAGAGCAGTGTCTTGACCGGAAAGGAGAGCAAGGCTCACTCAGCAACCTGGATCAGTCCACTCAGTATGAGCACTGACATCCATGGAAAACACAAGGGGCTGACCAAGATTGTCACACTGTTGGCACCACAATTGCTGGAAGGAACAATTATTGAGCATCAGCAGCCAGCCCCATCAATCGGTCCAGAAGGCCAACCCTGGACAGTGTCTGTCACTGAGGAAAATGAAGCTACAGAGGCCGTCTCAGCACCATGTTGCTCCACCTCCCTAGCCCCTCCACCAGAGCCCTTATCTGCTGTATACGTGCCAGACCATAACTGCTCAGGCAGAGGCTGCAGGCTGAAGGAAGTCCTCAAGTGGAATCTGCACAAAGGCAGGTAATCATTATTGCCATTTAGATAGCAAAGTGAGCAGCCCATCTCCACCTTCTTGGAGGCAGCACAGGGGGCATTCAGAGGAGTGTGTGAGCACAAAGGTTACCACCTTGGTTACAGCACTAATGGGTTCACTTTTCACATTATACAGTTCATTTGAACATGTCCTGAACATATTTCCTCATATCACTCAGTGTGTGCTTGCACACCAGAGAACTGAAAAAAATGGTACAATTGTTGCCTGCCGCACAGTCTGTTTTAACCCTTATACGGTGGACAAATAACTGAGTAGACGTCTTGCTATTACAACCAATATTTATTGAAACCCACACAATCAGTAATCACCCACCCGACCAACAATATGTTATTTTACAGAAAATACTAGAATTCAAGTCCAATACAATACCTTGACTTAACTTTGCGTGATTGGCAAGTACCTAAGCAGATATTGGCCTTTATCTGTGCACTGGTCTCAGTAGTCGTCTGTGTAGTCTGGGCCTTTGGTCTGGTCTGGCACTCTGGCTCTGGTCTTTCTTCCTTCCTTCTCGGGTGTGGTGGCTCTCCTCATGCTGGTCGCTGGTGATGTTCACCATCATTGTAGCTCGTTCGTGGGATCAGAGAGAGAGAGAGATTCCTGGTTGCGCAGCACCCTTTGTACCCCGTTTGGTTTCACGCCCCTTTTGGTCATTGCCAATCAATTGATCAAGACTTGATCACCCTGATCGATAAGAGTCCAATCAGGTGCTACCACATCGATCTCTGGGTGTGTCCCCAACAGCCATGTCTGTAGGTGCTGGAAGCACATAGGTCACATACCTCCCTCCTAAATGGAAGGGTCCATGGTGCCTTTATGTCTAGTACACAACCCAGTGTGACCAGAAAGTCTCTTTCATCCTGGAGATGAAACAGGCCAGTGTGACTATAAAGTTCCTTTCATCCTGGAGATGACCCATATCCTGTTTGTTCACTCGTCAGGGTTGGAGCCTGTTTGTCTCCGTCTTTAAACTACAGCTTGTCGGTTTAGTTTTTTGCCCAATTGCCCCAGAGTGCTTTACAAATCGCCATTTTAAATCATCTGTTTGGCCACACAATTATGAAGAGAGCTTTTTGTGGAGTACAAGCAGTCCCTTGAACAGCTGCGGAGTCAATATGGAAGGTTATTTAGGTGGAGCGATGTCATCAGGGAATGGCTGATGATAACTGTGACACGGGACAATTTAATGAGAATCTATTTTGCACAAGGACCTGTCAGGCGATGATCCCTTTCTGCACGGTTAACTCTAGCTTTCTGGCCATGCCCTTCAGCTGCTCTGCCATGGGCAATCTCATCGGTTTTGGATCTTCCAAACGGATAGGGGCTTCCTCCTCATTTTCCTCTTCCTCAGAGGTTGGAGCTCTGTATTGATTTGCGTGCCCCACCACCGCACAGTGTTGTGTGGCATGCATCACGTTCACTATTCTTGACACCTTTGCTGGGCATAGTGCCAAACTCCCTCTGAATCTTTAAAATGCCAGTTGCCTGCTCGATGGCATACCTGGTGATGTAGTTGTGCTCTGCCTGCTTTTGGGCTTCTAAATGGAGTCATTATCCAAGTTCTGAACAGGTAGCCCTTGTCCTCTAGAAGCCACAGGTCTGCGCTGGTAGCTGCATTAGCTGAAGTAGTTCAGGACACCTCAGTATGAAAGAGTTGCGGCAACTGCCAGGGAACGCTATGCACATTGTGGGGGCGGGGTGGGGGAAACGCCGATGGATTGTGGCTTAAATTGGTGCTGCCATGTGACATATGATCATTACCACCGCGTGGTTTAGCCTCCGTCACATCTGGTGCATTGGTGTTCCATCATATTGAGGGAGTACAAAGAAGAAAGAAAATTACAGCACAGGGACAGGCTCTTCGGTCCTCCAACCCTGCACTGAACATGCTGCCTGACTTTACTAAAACCCCCTACCCTTCCAGGGACCATATCTCTCCATTCCCATCCTGTACGTGCATTTGTCAAGATGCCCCTTAAAACTCACTATTGTTTCTGCTTCCACTATTTCTCCAGCAGCGAGTTCCAGTCACCCACCACCCTCTGTGTAAAAAAAAAACTTGCCTCGTACATCTCCTGTCCACAGAGTCTAACTTGGTTCTCTTGTGTCTCTCTCTCTCTCCTATCCTCCTCCGGCTACTCTTAGGTGACTGGCTTCTATGCCTGTGTGTGTGTGTGAGGGCGCCCTGCCCATCTTCTAACCTCCTTCACCTGAAGAACTGTGTCCTTCTCCAGCACAAGCTTCTTCCTGCCACCTGGGTGCACGACCAGTGGCTCCACTCTTCTAGCCACTTGGGTTAAGGGAAGACAACAAAAATTTGTTTTGTGGCCTTTCTGGGGCAGTGAATAAATTTTTGAAGCAAATTTGCTAGGGACACCCTACATCTCCAAGATGGTCCCCTGGTTATCTAAAGAAATATGCCCAGTTCAGATCTGCTGCTAGCTGGTCTACTTTGCACTTGCAGATGCAAATGGGACAGCTGGCTTTGTGAAACACACCTACGCTGAGTTTATATTTACAGGCAGATCCACTATTTTAGACAGTGAAGAAAACAGAAACTCTCTGTCGTGAAAGAATCTGGAATCTGATATTTCAGGTAGAGGCATTTCTTAGAATAGCTGATCTTGTTTTCACTGGATTATAAATTTCGATAAAATTTCATTTGCACTGCGGTGGAATTTACTTCATCAAATATATTACATTCAATAAATAACACAATGCTTAAAAATAGCCAACCCTTTTAGTTCATCGTTTGTTAGAAGTAACTAATATGATTGGAATGCAACCCAACTGGATTTCAAAAATTGTAATCAGATGAAATTCACGGAGAGCTCTATTGTAACAGACTGGATAGTGACAGCACTGGAGGGACTTCATTAACATGCTAACGTGGGAGTTAAAAGATAAAAGGCTAAATGTTAACTTGGCACAAATAGTAAAAAACCACATTTTGGCCACTGATACAGAGTAAAAACTCACATCAGCTGAGGTGAACTTCCAATTCTTTCATCTGATCACATCAGAAAATTAGCTGGGCTAGTAAATACAAAAAGGCATCCTATTGGAAGAATATTAACATCTTAATTCCACCCAGCAATACTTCCCTCTTGATAGCTGTAGTGTTTCCACTGCAGACACAACTACCGGAATTCTACTGCCCTGCCTGCTATAGAATCGGAGCGGGCAAGGGGCGGCCAACGGAAATGCCTGTTGTCCTCGGGCAGGATTTTCCAGTTCCACTCAAGTCAAGGACGTAAAATCCCACAAAATGAATCATAGAATCCCTATAGTGCAGAAGAGGCCATTTGGCCCATTGAGTCTGCATTGACTTTCTGACAGAGTAACTCTGACTGAGCCCTCTCCTCCACCTAATCCCCACCCTATCCTGTAACTCCACACACTTCCTATAGCTAATTTATCTAACCGACACATCTTGGGGACACTAAGCAGCAATTTAGCAGGGACAGTCCATCTAAGCTACATATCTTTGGTGACTGTGGGAGAAACCAGAGCACCTGGAAGAAACCCATGCAGATACAAGGAGAATGTGCAAATTCCACACAGTCAGCCAAGGCTGGAATTGACCCCAGGTCCCTGGGGCTGTGAGGCAGCAGTACTAACCACTGTGCCACCGTGCAGCCTCCACAGGCTGAACATTTCCAAATTCTGTGTTTTAATCTTCCACGCTTCAAATGTTGTCACAGTGCCAAATATCAACATTTCACACTAAGTCAATGCCAGCACTCTCACAAAAGCAAAATTCTGTGGATGTTGGAAATCTGAAATAAAACAGAAAATTGTTTCAGATCAAAGGCTTTTGCTAAAATATTAACTCTGTTTCTCTCTACAGATGCTGCAAGAACTCAAGTATTTCTCGCATTTTCTGCTTTTATTTCAATGCCAGTATGCCAATAAAGCAACATACCAGAATTCCTCTCAGTCACTCTTCCCCCAGCTCTGTGCCCCCCTCCTATATGTTGCAAGCAGCCTCTCTAGGTAAAGGTAGTTGACATTTAAACCACATTGACAGCTACCTGTAGTTAAATGATACAAAAACAACTTGTAAAATAAATCATCTACACACCTTAGAGTGGTGGTTTTTCATTTAGAAGTGGAGAGATCCATTATATTTCCTCCAGCACCTCTTTCTGGTTGCCAGATTGCACCCTATATTGTGGCTTCAACAAATAATGCACTCTTAGGCCATTGCATGCTATTTTTTACAAAAAAATTCAAGACATGTGGGCTTTGCGGGCTAAGATATAGCCCATCCCTAATTACCCTGGATGGTGGTGGGCCGCCTTCTTAAACCACTGAAGTCCACATTCTGTAGGTACATCCAGAATGCTGTAAGGGAGGGTGTTCCAGGGTTTTGACTCAGTGACAGTGAAGGGCCAACGATATATTTCCACGTTAGGCAAATTTCCAGCTGGTGGTGTTCCCATGTGTCTGCTGCTCCTGTTCTTGTAGATGGTACTGATCATGGGTTTGGAAGGTGCTGCTTAAGGAGTGTTGCTTAGTTCCTGCAGTGCATCTTGTAGATGGTACACACTCCTGTTACTGTGCATCAGTGATGGAGAAGTGAACATTTGTGGATGGAATGCCAATCAAATGGGCTGTTATGTCTTGGATGCTGTAAACTTCTTGAGTGTACTTGGAGCTGCACTTATTCAGGCAAAGGGACAGTATCCCATTACACTCCTGACTTGGGCCTTGGTGGTACTCCTGCACCAATTTCTTATGTTCTAATGAACAGGCTTTGGGGATTGAGGAGGCAAGTTATTTGCTGCAAGATTCCTAACCTCTGACTTGCTCTTTAGACACCGTATTTGTATGCCTGATCTAGTTCAGTTTCTGGTCAATGGTATTCTGTAGGATGTTGATAGTGAGGTACTCAGTGATAGAAATGCCATTGACTTCTAAAGGAGATGGTTAGATCGTCCCTTGTTGGAGCCAATCATTGTCTGACACTTGTGTGGCGTGAATGTTACTTGCTACTTGTCAGCCCAAGCAGAGATTCCTTCAGCTCCTGATTGCATTACAGCCTTGGTTCACACATGGACCAAAGAGCTGAACTCTAGTTCAGCTGCAAGTGAGCGCTGCATTGGACATTGACTGCTCAGTATCTGAGTCATTGAGAACGGTGCTGAACATTGCGCAATTATCAGCGAACATGCTCACTGCTGATCTTATGATAAAAGGATGTAGCAGTTAAAGATGGCTGGGCCCAGGACATTATCCTGAGGAACTACTGCAGTGATGTCCTTGAGCTGAGATGACTGACCAACAACAACTATCTTTGTTGTTTAGAGTCATACCTAGCACAAAGGAAGATAGTTGTTGTTGGTCAGTCATCTCAGCTCAAGGACATCACTGCAGTAGTTCCTCAGGATAATGTCCTGTTGTTTAGAGTCATACCTAGCACAAAGGGAGAGGTTTCACCTGATTCCTATTATCTTCAGTTTTGCCAGGGCCTCTGGATGCTATAGTAAGTCAAATGCTGCCTTAATGTCAATGGTAAGTCACTTGGACCTCAATTTGACATCAGCTATTTGGTCCCTGTTTAAACCAAGGCTGTAGTGAGGTCAGGAACTGAATGGCCCTGGCAGAACCCAAGCATATGTCAGTGAGCAGGTACTGCTTGATAACACTGTTGATGACACCTTCCATCACTTTACTGATGATCTAGAATAGACTGATTGGATGGTAATTGACCAGGTTGGATTTGTCCTGCTTTTTGTGTACAGGACATACCTGGGCAATTTTCCACATTGCTGGGTAGATAGAACATAGAACATCGAACACTACAGCACAAACAGGCCCTTCGGCCCACAAGTTGCGCCGATCACATCTATACCTACCAAGCCATAGAACTATCTGTAACTTCCAATCCCATTAGATCCCATATCCTCATCCAGAAGTCTTTTAAAAGACCCCAGCGAGTTCGCCTCTACCACCACCGACAGCAGCCGGTTCCATTCACTCACCACCCTCTGAGTGAAAAACTTACCCCTAACATCTCCTCTGTACTTGCTTCCCAGCACCTTAAACCTGTGTCCTCTCATAGCGACCATTTCAGCCCTGGTAAACAGCCTCCAAGAATCCACCCTATCTATTCCTCTCAACATTTTATAAACCTCTATCAGGTCGCCTCTCAACCTTCGTCTCTCCAGGGAGAAGAGTCCCAGCTCCCTCAACCCATCTTCATAAGGCACGCCTCCCAATCCAGGCATCATCCTTGTAAATCTCCTCTGCACCCTCTCAATAGCTTCCACATCCTTCCTGTAGTGAGGCGACCAGAACTGCACACAGTACTCCAAGTGGGGTCTGACAAGGGTCTTATAAAGTTGCAGCATTACCTCCCGACTCCTAAACTCAATCCCTCGATTAATGAAGGCCAGTACACCATACGCCTTCTTGACCACATCCTCCACCTGCAAGGCTGATTTAAGAGTCCTATGGACCCAGACCCCAAGATCCTTCTGCTCTTCAACCCAGCTAAGTCTCCTACCCTTGATATTGTACTCCTTCATCCCATTGATCCTGCCAAAATGGACCACTACACATCTATCCATGTTGAAGTCCATCTGCCACTTCTCCACCCAGTCTTGCATCCTATTTATGTCACGCTGCAAGTTCTGACATCGTTCCAGACTATCCACAACACCACCAACCTTCGTATCATTGGCGAACTTAAAACCCATCCTTCCACTTCCTCATCCAGGTCACTTATGAAAATGACAAACAGCAAGGGTCCTAGAACAGATCCCTGGGACACTCCACTGGTGACCGACCTCCATGCAGAAAAAGACCCATCCACAACCACTCCCTGCCTTCTGTAGGCAAGCCAGTTCTGGATCCACAAGGCTAAAGCCCCTTGGTTCCATGCCCTCTCACTTCTCAAGAAGTCTTGCATGGGGGACCTTATCAAACACCTTGCTGAAGTCCATGTAAACCACATCCACCGCTCTTCCTTCGTCAACGTGTTCAGTCACATTTTCAAAGAACTCAACTAGGCTCGTAAGGCACGACCTGCCCTTGACAAAGCCGTGCTGACTATTCCTGATCATTCTAAACTTCTCTAAATGCTCATAAATCTTGTCCCTCAGAATCCTCTCCATCAACTTACCAACCACTGAGGTCAGACTCACTGGTTGGTAATTTCCCGGGCTATCCCTGTTCCCTTTCTTGAAAATAGGAGCCACATCCAATCCTCCGGAACCTCTCCCGTCTCCATTGATGATGCAAAGATCATCGCCAGGGACTCCGCAATCACTTCCCTCACCTCCCACAGTAACATGGGGTACATCCCATCCGGTCCCAGCGACTTATCTATCTTGATGGAATTTAAAAGGTCCAACACATCCTCTTTCTTAATATCCACATACTCAATCTTTTCAGTCTGCCGCAAACCTGTAGTACAACCTCCCAGATCACTTTCCACCGTGAATACCAAGGCAAAGTACTCATTAAGCACCTCTGCCATTTCTTCCGGTTCCACAGTCTTTTCCCCCTTCAACTTTTATAGGTCCTACCCCTTCTTTTCTCATCCTTTTACTCTTCACATATTTGTAGATGCCAGTGTTGTAACTGTTCTGGAACAGTTTGGCTCAGGGCATGACAAGTTTTGGAGTAAAAGCCTTTCAGTCCTATTGCTGGAATATTGTCAGGGCCCACAGCCTTTGCAGCAACCAGTGCCTTCAGCTGTTTCTTGACATCACGTGCAGTAAATCAAATTGGATGAAGATTTGATGCCAGAGACATCTGGGGGAGGCAGAGTTGGATCATCCCCTCAGTACAGTACAACTGATGTACTTCATTTCTGTTGATCCACCCATCACAGGATCAGAAGGGAAGTAAAGAAATGAAATGTGCTCTATGACTCCAATCAGTTTCACGTGCCACTATTTTTACAGCAACAGGTATTGGGGAATTCGAGCCTGCCATGGTGTGTTTAATTGTCATATTTAAATAAGACTCCTGCTGCACAGGTTTTCCAGGGTCCGGAAAAGGGAACAAGAGCTGTTGGCTCCACAAGCGACTGTCTGTTTCCACACTCCTTGTGGGTCAAGAGGAGCAAGAGCTCGATCTCTCTCTACACCATCCCTCAACATACCAGCCACTCATTCCCCAGGTCCCTGATGGTCTTTAATCTGTCCCAGCCCCAATTGGCAGCCTCAATCCTCACCTTCACCCTGTTGCCAATCTTCCCCACCCCTTCTGATTGGAAGCACCCCCTCCACTTTCAATTTCCAGGGATTATCCTCAAGGATTTCCAACTGTGGCCTCCGGCAACTCGCGTTCCCTCCCACCCATCAAGCAAGCTATCCATCTGCTCGGTGTTGACTTTGGCAGGATATCAGTGCTCCAGCTTTGCTGGGGTTTCTTCAGATGTTTTTAGTCTGACCCATAATTATCAGGACCTATGCCTTACTGAGTCAGACAGAGCGGCGAACAGTCATTGAGGAAGTGTTTCAATCTGATTCATTGTATCGCCACTCAAAATGTGGTCAAGCATCTGCCGCTTAGGCACTTCTTCTCAGAGAATCCCCATCCCATTGCCTTCACACAGCAACAAAACTGTCCGACCCAGTTAAAATTACATATCGGTCCAATGATGATAGCATGTTGGGTCCGGATGATACACAGAAAAATGACTCCAGCTATTTTGGGCAGGTTTTTGCTGCCTGCTTAGTACACTGAGCGTCTGATGGCGTCCTGCAATTTTACCTGCCCACCCGCCTAACTAGGTCTGAGCAATAAATGTCAACCTTGCAGCACATCTCAAAAACAGGTTCTGCTTGGTGGACAGGGTTAAAATGGTCTGCTCAATAACAAAATGTAAAATATCATCATACATCAGCTTGAGAAGAATAAAAGCTTATCTACACATTGAATGTAACCAATTAGAAAAAAGTGTTCAGAACTGGCTAGGTTTTCTCACATCTTAAACTAAAGATATCACCAGTGATTGGTTATCTGAAAATGTACAAATTTTTCTAATATCAGCTGAGTAAAAGGATGTTTTCTGAAAGATAATTCTTCCAGGGTTGATCACTCCAGTGGATTAGCTGACAGTTTTAACACTTCTTTGTACATGAAATGATAAAAGCTATTTTGCTTCCATTACTTATAGTTGTAAATGCCTAGCAGATAGACCTGATACAATGACTGACTCACTGCATCTGAAAATGAAACTTCTCCATAATGGGTTGACAGATTTGGGTCAAGCAACTTCTTTCTGTCCACAGTAGGCACCCACTCAATGACTGGAAATAATGGGACATGATGTTAGCTGCAGGCCATCATGAGTTACATGCCTATTTCATTTCCATATCAGGGTAATTGCGCATAACTGCGAGATGACCAACCCACTGGTAGATTTTCAGAAATAAACTATTTATTTCATCTGACAGCTTTAATCATTCAGAGCGAGACCGCGTTCACAGGGCTTCAAGTGAAGAGCCTCATCCTGACCATGATTTAAATTCATGGGACTCTTCAATGGAGAGTTGTTCAGCTTTGCTGAATGCAGGATATGGCACAGGAAAGGAACTCCTCTCCAGCAGAAAACAGTTAACAGGCCCAATCAGTCAACACATTGACTAAATAAATTAAATATACTGGTGTCATTCAGAATTGGCAGCAATGTCTTCATCACAAGGTGTTTAAAAGCAAACTGTGCAACGTGAGAATCGTATCTCCAAATTTACTGAAGATTGGAAGATCTGTTCCGTTATCTCCATGGTTATTGGCTTGAGGGACGAGCAAAGTCATACAATTCAAATGAAAACAGGCCATGAAATGCGTTCAGTTATTGACGTTACTGGAGTCACCTATTAGATGAAGCTGATTTGATCAGATTGAGTCAATTGTTTACCAAGATAAAAGCAAAATACTGCAGATGCTGGAATCTGAAACAAAAACAGAAAATGCTGGAAACTCTCAGCAAGTCTGACAGCTTCTATGGGGAGAGAATAGAGCCAACATTTCAGGGCAAAGGTGAGCCTTCGTCAAGCTCCCAGCTTTACAAGGCTTTCCTTTAGGCCGAACTATTAAAATCATTGAACAGGCTAATCAGATTAAGTAGTTCATATTGTTAGTAATAAAGGAACAACTGTATCGATGTGAATTCTAAAAAAATTCAGCAAAGAGCTTACTTGCATTATATTAAATGACTATTTGCATTAATACAGTGCCTTAATATCAAAAACATCTTAAGGATGGAAACTGATAGAGAAAATGAGCCCATGCAACAGAGGAAGACATTCGAAAGTACAAGAGGATGGGATGGGGTAGGTGACTGGAAGAAGCCCAGCTGAAAAGATTGGTTTTAAGCGAGGAGCGATAAATGGCACAGCAGCGAGATTCATGGGCCTGAACTTCCACGGAGTGGCATATCAGTAGCAGGCTGCAACTCCATAGCAATGTACCTGCTGTTACAATGGAGGTCGCCTGTCTCACCCCAGCCTTCCTGACTCAGGCTGGGTGAAACTGAAGCAGCAAAGCCCATCCCCAGCTCCAGTACAAAAGAAGCAGAGCGAAGGAAGACATTCCCTTTTTTTAAAATGGACTAATTGTTACAAAGCAGGGAACTTTAAGGTCCCACTGAAAAGGAAATGTTAAGTTTCTAAAGTACGTGAATGGGGTGTGGAGGCAGAGATCTCAACATGGGGTGGAATGTGAACTGTGAAGGGGTCAGTTTGAATGTTTTAAATAGCTGCTCTGGAGTTAGAAGTGTGATTTTGCCTTTTAACTCTTTCAGAGTAATTAAAAGGGTAAAACTGGCAGAACCATCCGAGGTTAATGATTTGAATTGCTTTGTTGGATGGTTCCCTCACAATTGTCCAGAGGAAGTTAACGCTTCTGGACAATTGCTTAGTAAACCCTTACGGACAATTGCTTAGTAAACCCTTACCTAGGAGCTTTCAAGAGGGATTCCCCCACACGTCTTTGGGTACCCGTCCCAAATTCAATGCTGTGGAATGGGGAGGGAGCACTGGAAGCTATGACCCATGATCTTATTGAATGGCAGACCAGGGTCTAGGTGGCAAATGGCCTATTTCAGCTTACAGTTCTTATGATTTTAGGGAAAGAATTTCAGAGATTACTATTTATTTAATCTTAATCATGTTGCAAAAACAAATTCACAGAACTAAGAAGTGGTAATTTTTGGACTTTGTTCAGTGACATTCTGTTTCTTTCAAATCTCATGGCGATTTAAATTTGAATTACTTATTTATGTAAAGATGTCTGTTATGCCTTGATAGTTACAGCTTTTTAAAATTACAGAGGTATAACTTCATTATGAATCCTTTTTGTCATTTACAAATTTAACTTTAAAACTGTTAGGAAACGTACATGAATTTGAAGAGCCCTCTTCTTCTTGCGATCTCAGGGGGTGCTAGGGAGGGGAGGGGATTTCACTTGGTGAAAAGTTGCCCCACAGGTAGTGTTTGGACAGCTCTACCCTGGCTGGCACAAGTCTCCTATGCATATAGCACACACAGTACAGGATCTTTTGGTTGCATTAGCTCCTTTCCAAGTGCGCCAGAGTCTCCATCTTCAGTCATGGCAAAATCTACAGGACACGGCACAATAAAACATTCCTAGCCTGTCGTCAAAATGTACTCTCAGAACTACGTACCTGACACAGCCAAATTCAGCTTCAAATCATTGTTACAAGAAGAAATGCACCTATTTGCATTTGGAATTACCTGATTGCGGTGCACAGCTTTGCAAGCCACACACAGTGGTACAAAATAAACTACTAACTGCATTTTATACTGTAACAGATTCAAAAAAAACTGTCCATAATAATAGCACATAGTTATACTATCTTGGTTCCCTGATGTTAACATTCCATACACTTGAACATCCCTATATTTACCTTCCTCTTTAATTGGTACTTGTTGCTTTGACGAATCACTGATCTTTATCCAGCTTTTGTTTACCGGGTCTCTCAATGAATTGAGGTTGCCCTCGTCACCTCCAGTCTGTATTGATTCATGAAGGCTGCAATCATTGCCAAGTCTATGAGTTGAAGAGAACTTCTAATGTTATACTTTCATCTCACTGCAAAGCCCCTGGAGATCCTGTAAACTTGGTGCCTGTTTTAAACTGATACAAGGCAAAGGGTCTTTGTGGGCAGCTTTCATCGAGGTCAGAGGCAAAGCAATGGCACTCACTGCTGACTGCAAAATCCATGCCGTGCATTTAATTTGTTTAAATATCCAATGAGGATGTGATGAATTCCTAGACTCACCCTGTCACTGAAAGCATTTATACCCTAGGCTTATAAATGAAAAAAGACATTTTGGCTGAAGTACAAGAGAACTGCAAGTTCAACAGAACGGTTAGCACTGCTGCATCACAGAGCCAGGGATCCAGGCTCGATTCTGGCCTGGGTGCTGTGTGGAGTTTGCACGTTCACCCATGTCTGCGTGGGTTTCCTTCAGGTGCTCTGGCTCCCTCCCACAGTCCAAAGATATGTGGGTTATGGAGATTAGCCACAGTAAATGTATGAGGTTAGATGGATAGCGGTTGGGGGGTGGGGGGGGCGGTGTTGTGGGAACCTGAGTAAGATGTTCCAAAAGTCAATGTAGACACGATGGATCAAATGGCCTCCTTCTTCACTGTAGGGGTTCTATGGTTCTCAGCAACAGACCAAGCTATCCTTTGAGTGAAGGAACAGTGTAGATGATAGAAAAAAACATAAGCAGCAGTTTCAAAGATATTTCATTATCCAAGACAAAGGAAGGAGAAACAACCATAGATTTACTTCATGGGGAAGCTTTTTACATTGGCACACTGTGTCATCCTGTGCTTGCTTGACAAAAATATCAGATTGCAATTCACAAACACATACAGAACTGTGAGAAGTAAATCAGGAAAAGAGCCAAGTGACACAAAGCAACATAACTCAAGGAGAACTGCCAGGGTGAATAATTTAAATATTCATTACAAGAATAGTTCAGTTTTTATCATCCATCCAGATAACCTTCGGTAGTCCACTTATCATTGCTTGTCTTTTGTTTCCATTCATTTCTGCAAAGATTCATTACAACACTGATGAATTTTGGTTGAGAACATATCTTTGTCATTGAATCCTCAGGCAACATCAGCCCCAAGCATTTGGACAAATTATTTCTAGTAGCCGTGCATGCCATTCATAAACCACCGCTGTAACTACCTGCAGTGTAATAAACTATAAATTATCCTGGTAATGTGATAATTATAACTGGTTGTCTTTTCATATTTTCTAATGTTAACCGTGATATTCAGGAAAAAGTCTTGTTTATCAAGCCTCTTCCCAACAGTCATGATGCAACTGAACATCATGACCCTACGCCCACACTGCTCCACAGCCCCACAGCCCCCAACATGTAGCCATGTGTTCTCCTGAAAGAGGCAAAAAACCTCTTTTTTTTTAAAACGCCTTATAGCAATTCAGAAAACCTAAGCCCCTAGGCCAAACAAAACAAATTCAGGAGGAGATCACAGTGGCCATACGTGCCTCGCATTTTATGTATCTTTTGTACACAGCGATTTTAGCCACACCTCATTAAGCTTTGGGAATGTTCTTCACATGGTTATTATTGACAGGTGACCAAGCTAACTTGAAAGCTCTCAAGAGAGCCTATTCCCTCACCATCAGTCTTTGTTCCGCCAACAAAAATTTTAAACAACATCCAGGAAAACAGTTGTGTATTCTCCAAAGCAACCAGCTGAGACAGGAAGCAAACAAAAAAAACCACGTCTCAATGATGTACAAATGCAACCCAAGGTTAAACGTTTAAAGTTGATCTTCCAGTTCAACTAAGGGACACTGCGAATTACTGTCTATCAAGATGCAAGAATATGCTATCAAAATGGTAACAATTACTGCCTTCCACATTATTTACCAACAAAGACATGTTTGTCTATCTTTAAAATGCACTAAACCATGAGCAATAAATCAGTGTGAAAGCCAAATGACACTAAGCTGTACATTTTGAAAGCTGCCACAGTGAATAATTCAAATATTCCGTTGCAAGAGTGCTTCATTTTTCACTCTTGGAATGAAATAAAACACATTACACTGAATTTTATTGCTCGACAAGCCTGTTTATGTCCCACACAGGCAGTCTTCATCTAATCCCAGTGATACATCTTCCTCTCCCTCGCGTTCTTATCCATTATTTACCCCCAACACTCCCCGTGTGGCAGCAAGTTCCCACATTTCCACCACTCTCTGACTAAAGAAGTTAAGATGTGAAAATACGTTATTGACAAATTATATAGGAAATGTATCGTGACATCATTGCATCTTTGTTCTGCTACTAAATTTTCCATGTTTATGTAAAATATACATGAAAGCTAAATAACATACATGTCAACCTAGAAATCCAGCAAGAACTGACTCATGGCTTAAAAAAAACCTGCTATAGCCCAAAACACCGATTACACAAAACAGCCCTGAATAAATGCTTTATAAACACATGAAGACATCTGGAAAACAGATTTGTCATCATTTAAAGTGGAATATGCCCAACATTTAAACGCAAAAATACAATTTGTTGCAAAAGTTCATTTAGAAATCGAGTGCATGTGATTTTTTTATTAAGGGTATCTGGGGACAAACTCTAATCTTATCTCGATGTTTTAATCTTTGATGAATTTTCCAGCTATTGTGCCATTCTTGAGAAAAAATATTTTTCTCTAAAACATTATAAATATTTTAAATATGGAAAGGCAATGAATGGTAGGGACCTGGAAACAATCTTAAAAGGTCAAAGTTAAATGAGGGCAGCAAGGTGGCAAAGTAGTTAGCACAGCTGAGACCTGGGTTCGATGCCCAGCTTGGGTCACTGCCTTGGGGAGTTTACACATTTTCCACGTCTGCATGGGTTTCCTCCGGGTGCTCTGGTTTCCTCACAGTCCGAAAGACATGCTGGTTAGGTGCATTGGTCACGCTAAATTCTCGTTCAGTGTACCTGAACAGGTGCCAGACAGTGGTGACTGTCTGTTTTCACAGTAAATCCATTGCAGTGTTAATGTGAGCCTACTTGTGACACGAATAAATAAAAAACTAAATAAATTATGAACTTAAATAGGTAAATGCCCATTGTTAACACGGTGGATCCAGTAAGAAGTCTCAATACCAGGTTAAAGTCCAACAGGTTTATTTGGTAGCATGAGCTTTCGGAATGCTGCTTCTTCATCAGATGATCGCCTGATGTTGAGAGACTTTTTACTGTGCCCACCCCAATCCAATGCCAGCATCTCCACATCATAGTGGATCCAGGACTGTCAAATATGTAACATGCTTTACTTTTTGAGCCTCTCAAACTCATACTGGAAATGGAATCATCGCAAACTACAATCATCATTGAAATATCATTTAAAGGATTTCAAAAGTATAGATGTCAGCTACAAGCACAGGGAGCTGAATTTTGTGTTCTCTCTCTCATCCATTAAATTCATTATCTGGAGTTTGCAATCCATTATACTGCTATTGATTATTAATGCCACTTCTCACATTTCCCTGCACAAGTTGATTTCAGGAACATGATTGGTGCCTTCATTCTCCTAGTTGCTCTGCAGTTACAAAATGCACTTAAACATATAGCCAACCTGCACATTTACACAATGATAACTAACTCTCCACCACCAGTTTCAACTCCAAATGCCAGCCAATCTGATAGACCGACAGTTCTGAGCATTTACCCATCTGAACCCCTCCCCTCTCCCACTCAGGGATGGGCAGGAAGGGGGCAGCAGGCCAGCCACCTGATGTGCCTCCCCTTCCTTCAAATATACCAGGGGTGGAGATGTAAAATTCACCCTTATGTAAATGCGTGCAACAAAACTCAGGAGACCGCAGACTATTTCAATCTATTTAGCAGCCTCTGCATAAGTACCTAGTATTTTTAAATCAATCCTTCTCTGAATGGTAGGTGGTTCTATTCCATTACAAATGGGTCATTCAAACTCGTTGTTTGCTTGAAGTATGTTGCTGTGTATGAAGTGGCTGCTCTACCCACCCTCCAGACAATGAGTTAAAGCTCAACTACTGCTAACTGTTCTGAGATGATTTTGATTTAGTGATAATATCCTAACTGAATATATGCCATTAGGACAGCCAGTTTGTTTTATCTGAAACAGCAGTGCAGGAGGTTGCGTAAGCTCTCTTTAGAAAAAGGAACTTAAAACAAACGGGCAATGAAATAACAGGGACACATATATGTTGCTGAACAAATCCTTGGAGAATAGCTCAGAGAGCGAAAGAAAGACATTGAGCAAAATTTTACTCTTCCCTCCCCCTCTCCCCCTCCAAGGGTGGGTTCTGAGGCAGGGGGCATAAAATAGAATGGATGCAATTCCCCCTGCCCAAAGTCAGACACAACTTCGTGCTTCGGAAGGCCACTGAATAGCCATTTAATGGTCTTTTCTCACCCAGTCTCAGCCGGCAAGAGCGGGCAAGGTGGGAACATGACATTTACACTTTTCACAGTCTCAGGCTGGAGGGGATGTGGGGGGGCCTCACTCTGGAGGCCCACCTCCGTTGAGGCACCCTCCTCGAAGCTTCTCCCGTTACCTTGCCCAACACTGTGGTGGCCCTGCACTCCAAACTGGCGTTAGCCGCTGACTCTCAGGATGGCAAATACCAGTCACTCACCATCCTTAAAACTCTATCCACAGTTACAGATTTCTTTGACTGTAACCTCTCCAATATTAAAAATAAAATCTTGAAAAAGACTGTTTCTTAATACCTAGACATTATCGAAACATTTTACTGTAAATTTTAAATAGTTCTCCTTGAGGTTAGTACTACAATCATTCTTCAGTGTTACACAGTAAATATTTTGAAAGTGAGTTGAGAGAGTGCAGTGCAGAGGCATAGTGTTACTGTGGAGTACTGCACAAGTGATTGCTTTAGTATTTTAAAAAAATTAAAAGGGGGTTTCTGCTTGGTTAAAGTTCAGCACAATTCACTCGAAATTGCTCAACCCAGTGGAAAAAACAGGAGGAATTTAAAGCACAAATTCTGTTCAGCGCAATCTTGTCCATTTGCTTAAAAAGCGTTATGCTACGAAATGGCCTCTTCTACAAAACTGGCTATAAATACAGATCACCGTTACCACTTTCCACCAAGCCTGCCCATTTCCTCTGATATCACATAAGCTATAGGGGTGCACAGTGGTTAACACTGCTCCAGGACCCGGGTTCCATTCCCAGCTTGGGTCACTGTCTATTTGGATTTTGCACATTCTCCCCGTGTCTACGTGGGTTTCCTTTGGGTGCTCCGGCTTCCTCCCACAGTCCGAAAGACGTGCTGGTTAGGTGCAATGGCCACGTTCGATTCTCCCTCAGTGAACACGAACAGGTGCCAGAGTGTGGCAATTAGGGGATTTTTACAGTAACTTCATTGCAGTGTTAATGTTACCCCACATGTGACACTAATAAATAAACTTCTGAATCTTCAAGGCACCATTAACCTAGAATTACTCAGCAAGCCATGCAGCATTTGTGAAAAATATGTTAAGACTGTTGACATTTCAACATGCCTTCAAACAGACAGATATTACAGATGAGCAAACTGGGGGGGCACAGAACAAGGAAGGGAAAAGAGGGGGAAAAAAAACAGGAAAAATTAAACGACCTGTAATGTGTTTGGATGGACAATATTAGCAGGAATATTCGCAGAAATATTTAAAGAAAGAAAATACATATAGAAAACATAGAGGATGTATGAACAACTTGAGAAGATAGTTGGCAAGGGAAGAGAGGTGGGTCTTCCTGACCCAGGACTGATGCACCCTAGTCCAAAAGAGGTGGGGCTCAACGACATGAGTTAAATGTCTCCCACATGGAACAGGCACCGGAGCATATCTGAAATGATACTGTGCCTTTAAGAAACATATTTTATTCACGTTTCTTTGCAGGATGTTTCCAGCAGGCCTTGCATTTTGTCGAAGCCATTTTGTCTGCAGCCGGTGTCTCCTATTGTTACTGAAGTAGTATGATTGACATCATGTTTCTTTTAACCTGAACTAGTGCAGTATTCTGTTATTTTAACGTTCCCCTGGGATTGCAGAGTAGAGCTCGGTTGGGATAATTGCCAGGTCAGGAGATGTGACTGGAGACAGCTAAGTTTTCTTAGACAATTTCAAAGACTTATTCTTTCCTGTCTCTGAAGTCTGGAAGCTGGAGACTAGGTTTACTTGTCTGTTTTGCTATCCTGAGAATAAATCCTTCTCTGAAAACAACTGTTTCGATTTCTGTCGATAGGTGTTAAAAGCTGGAAATCTAGTATCACATGAGCATACTTGTTTTAATGCTAACTAATTCTGAAGCAGTATGTATGCCTATGGATATTACTTTAAATTGGAACAGAAATAACTAGTTTTAAGAGTTATACTGTGTCATGTTTAAGTTTTGCAATTGGCAAAAGTTATGCTAATTCTTTTGGGTTATATTTTAACTGTGTTCTTAAATAAACTTTGTTTGATAAAAGCTTCCTAGTGGGTCTCTTGAATCATACCTGGAGTGAAACTTCTTATGCTCACCAATGCCAAGATCAAATGTAAAACTTAGGGTCTAGGCTAACTTCACAAAACATCTTGAGTTTCTGGCTGGGCACCAAGGTATTCTGGATCAGGTACATTACTCCTGGGATCATTCTGAGTTTTGCTACTGTTCCAAATGAGCTCCCAAACTGGGGCAGTTGGGCAAATCAAGAACAATTAACATTGAGGGTGACGCGTTGGATCAGTTCCTCAGCACAACCTCAGAGAAATCTGCCTCCCAACTATTGCAAAGTGTGGCCTAGCAGTGCTGCTCCATACAACACTCCAAGAGACAAAGAGGCTCCACACTGAACAATATTTAGGAAGATGTGAGAGATTGCATGCATGTGGGAGAGCGGGCATACACCTGATTTTGATTTTGAGTAAAAGGTCAAGTTAATGGGGCATCTGTTGAATCTGTTCAACATTGTTTTATTGAGGGACAGAACCTTTGTGCAAGTTTTTTTCCTCTAACAATTGCAGTGCTGGTAATGGCAGTTGGAAAGGGCAATGGGGGGGGTAGGGAGCGGTTTGGCAGGAAAGGAAAGATCACTTCCTTTCAAAGATAAATTCTTTCTTTTAACAGTGACAGGACATGCCACAACACATCTTCCAGCCAGAAAGAACTGCTCTGCTACCAAATAACATCCTGAACACAGCCATCTGAACTTTTCAAACATCATCAAAATGGATTTTAACAATGAGCATCGTCAGTCAGTACTTCAAACAATGAACGAAACAACAGTTTTTCTACTGGGTAACTCCAACATCAAGACTTCAAAAAAAAAAAGAGGGGAAGAACTTTTTAAACACAGCAAAGAATAAAGCAATTTTTAAAATACAGGTTTTGAAACCTAAAAGAGAAAAGAGAAAATCTGTCGTCGCTGAATCTAAAAGTAATTGATGCAGCCAAGGCAAACATACTGAAATATCCTAAACCAGGCACCATAAATCTCACAGAGATAATTGATTTTATAAATATGTAGAGGGATATTATCTACAACCAAGCTGAGAAAAGAGCAGATGAGAACAGACGTACCTTCTCAGATAACAAATAATTAATTGGTTTCTTTATAACAGGAGAAATCTATCACAATTACAGAATGTTTTATTTATTGTGCAGATGAGGGGGAAAACAATTGCAACTGAATGTGCTCAGACAATTACAGTAACTTTTCTACAAAAATGCCACCATAGATACTCCTCCTTCCTCTTCAATACACTAGATAGGAAGAAAACAGAGTGATCCTGGAGTCTTATAGTGAACAGTGTGTGCTGCTATATGCTCTGTCTGAGGCCAGAACTCTCCATTCACCTGACAAAGGGGCAAACCCCGAAAGCTTGTGAGTTTACTATCAAATAAATTGGTTGGACTTTAACCTGGTGTTGAGAGACTTCTTACTGTGTTTACCCCAGTCCAACGCCAGCATCTCCACAACATTTATAAATAGGATCAGACTGCTTAAAAACAAAGATGTTATGTTGAACCATTAGCTTTAGCTAGCATTTTGTGTCTTGTTCTGGGCATCACTCTATTGAAAATACAATGTCAGTTTCACTCCTTGGGTCTCAATAATACAAGCATGCAAAAAGCCAGTGGCACATTATCCAGGTCAGTACAAATTTTCAGAATTCCAATCAGTGCAATCCTTTAATTCGTTCATAAATTTACTTTCCCCCGCCGCATCCTTCTTCGGTCTTGGTGCATTTACTGAAGCAAGAGTTAGCATGGACAACAAAGACAATAGGTTCTTAGGCTGTTTGAGAGGAGGGTATCCACTCCTCTCCTCACACTGCATTCAAAGACCATCACATTGAGCAACACAGGATAAGCACCAACAATGTAAACCTTGACTAAGGGAGGAATGCAGATAGCAGAGTCTCTCATTGCTGTCTGGCTGAGATTAGCTCATTCCTCACGGACAAGACCCTGAACCCAAGACCTTGCCACACTGTGCAGTGCAATTTGCGCACACAGCCTTTGGTCCTCAGATCTTTCAAGAAAGAATTTAATGACCCCCCCACCCCACCCAACCCCCAACCCACCCACTGAAAGCAACAAAGCAAATCTCTACTGTTAAGTGAGGAGAAATTGTGAATATAGTTAACATATGAATACTCAAGAATTTATTTCTGATCAAACGTGTTGGGTACTTATCTGGAAAGGGGATAAGTGTGCAAATAAATTCATTAAAAAAATGTAGCTGGATAAACTTGTAAGTCTGTTAGAAGAAAATACAGGTCTTGGCTTTATAAATAGGGTAAGAAGTCACACAACACCAGGTTAAAGTTCAACCAATTTATTTGATAGTAACCTCACAAGCTTTCAAGGTTTGCCCTTTCGTCAGGTGAATGGAGAGTTCTGGCCTCAGACAGAGCATATAACAGCACAGACAGTTTACAGATTACTGATTAGCATGTGAGTCTTTACAACTAACCTGCTATTCTTTAAGTCTTCCAAGTCTTTAAGACTTGAATAGCAGGTTAGTTGTAAAGACTCGCATTCTAATCAGTAATCTGTAAACTGTGTGTGCTGTTATACGCTCTGTCTGAGGCCAGAACTCTCCATTCGCCTGACGAAGGGGCAAACCCCAAAAGCTTGTGAGTTTACTATCAAATAAATTGGTTGGACTTTAACCTGGTGTTGTGAGACTTCTTACTGTGTTTACCCCAGTCCAACGCCAGCATCTCCACATCATTTATAAATAGGACCAGACTGCTTAAAAGCAAAGATGTTATGTTGAACCATTAGGTTTAGCTAGCATCTTGTGTCTAGTTCTAGGCATCACTCTATAGAAAATAGAATGCTTTGGAGAGGGTAAAAAAGAAATCAGAACAAGAATAACAGACTTCAGTTACGTGGAAAGACTAGAAAAAAAAAACAACTGTTCTCCTTACAGTAAAGATGGCTAGGAGGAGATTTACTTGAGCTGTTCAAAATTAGGAATGATTTTGACAACAATATAGAGGGAAGTTATTCCCAACGGCAGGAGAGTCAATAAGCATAGGTCACAGATTTTAAAAGAATAAATCTAGTGGGAAATTTTGATTTTTCTGTTAAATGCTGCATTTACTTTGGACTTGGGAATACAACACCAGAAAGGTTAGTGAAGACAAATTTAACAATAAATGTGAATTCAATTGATGCCCAAAAAAGGAGAAATCTGCAGAGCCTATAGCCAAAGAGTAGGGGAAGTAGGTCTATTCAGGTAGCTCTTTCAAAAGGGACAGCGCAAACTCGATGGCTTCTTTTTGTGCTATATGGACCGATGATTCAATGACAATATAGCCCTCAATTACAACCTACCATCTGTTTGCAAATTTTGGACACTAATAGCATACCAGAATTAAAGAATAGTTCTTCAACTAGTTTGGCCTCACTTGAGCTAACAAATTTGCAACCTGGGAATCACAGAGCAAAGTTTAACGCCAAAACAAATCCACTTTCAGGTGGCCACTCGGTGAATTTTCAAAATGGTAATGCAGAGAAACCTGTTAGACTATTTAGTGACCACATTCAAATTATAGGCTAGGGGATTCTTGCATAGATTGTTTGACAGAGAAAATACATCGAACATTCCAATGTTTCAAATTTCCCCAGCACACCGAGTATACAAACAACACACACAGTTTACCTGTGGGCATGATTCTGTGCATGGCAACTGACAAGAAGAAAATGGAATCACTGTAGTAGGCACCAGATCCAGAACTGAAATGTTTCTGCATCCCTTCAACAACAGGGAACAACTTCTGAGTCAGGGCATCCACATCATGGAATATAATCTGTCAAGGAGAGCACACAGATGGTTACAAAGAGCCCACCTGCCCATTTGCACAGAAATGGAATTGCAATGCCTTAGTAACAGTAAACTTTAAATTAATAATTCAAAAAAATGTTCATTCCATTGAATGTACTGTGAGGATTAGCAATTTGCAAACTTTACTCAGCGTCTTGCAACACTCCATCTTGTTAATAACGTTGTGTTTATATTTTTGGTTTGCCCTCTTTTGGCAACATAAGAACATAAGAAATAGGAGCAGGAGTAGGCCAACTAGCCCTTTGAGCCTGCCCCGCCATTCAGTAAGATCATGGCTGATCTGTCGTGGCTCAGTTCCACATTCCCGCCCTCTCCCCATAACCCTTAATCCCCTCGCTTATCAAAAACCCATCAACCCGCGTCTTAAAAATATCTAGCGAGGTAGCCTCCACCACTTCAACGGGCAGAGAATTCCAGAGATTCACCACCCTTTGAGTGAAGAAGTTCCTCCTCAACTCCGTTCTAAACCGCTCCCCCTTTATCTTGAGGCTGTGCCCCCTAGTCCTACTATCCTTTCTGAGCGGGAAGAGTCTCTCCACCTCTATCCTATCCATCCCATTCATCATCTTATATGTCTCAATGAGATCTCCCCTCATTCTTCTAAACTCCAACGAGTACAAGCCTAATTTATTCAGCCTCTCCTCAAAGCTCAACCCCCTCAACTCCGGCATCAGCCTAGTAAACCTCCTCTGCACTCCCTCCAAGGCCAAAATATCCTTGTGTAAGTACGGCGCCCAAAACTGCACACAGTACTCCAGCTGCGGCCTCACCAATGCCCTATACAGCTGCAGCAAGACCTCCCTACTTTTATATTCAATCCCCCTCTCTATGAAGACCAGCATCCCATTCGCCTTCCTGACCACCTGCTGCACCTGCAAGCTGGGTTTTTGCGACTCATGCACAAGGACCCTGAGGTCCCTCTGCACCATCGCCTGCTGCAGTTTTTCTCCACGTAAGTAATAATCCTTCCTACCATTATTCCTACCAAAGTGGTAGGAACAAGTGATCAATGCGAGGAAGGTGGCACTGCTCCCTCCAGAGTTCAAATGCATTTGTGGGAACCCACACCCTTGCACAAGCTCTGCTTACTACCAAGATCAGTCTTGATCATTAGCCTTAGACAATGCCAATTCCTATAGAAATCTCTTCTCAATACAATTATAAAGACATAGGCCAGGCAATATAAACATTTTTGGGGCAGCACAGCAGCTCAGTGGTTAGCACTGCTGCCTCACACCGCCAGGGACCCGGGTTCAATTCCAGCCTTGGGTCACTGTCTATGTTGTGTTTGCATATTCTCCCCATGTCTGCATGGGTTTCCTCCAGTGCTCCAGTTTCCTCCAACAGTCCAAAATTGTGCAGATGCTGAATTGCCTATTAGCGTCCCGGGATGTATGGATTAGGAGGATTAGCAGGGTAAATACATAAGGTTACTGGATGGGATGATCTGTTAGCAAATCAGTGCAGATTCAATGGGCCAAATGGCCTGTTTCTATTCTATGATTTTATAATTCAATTCAATTTTTAACATGGAGAATAAAATGCCTCCCTTAACAAACAAAACTTCAAATAGCAAAATAAGAATTAGTGGAATGCATTCTCTGTCCCATACATTCACCTATAGCAGCACAGACCAATGGCCCAAAAGTTTAATTATATATTTAAAATTAAGCAATAAGAAAAATAAATCTAAGCGGCCAAATTATCTTGTCACGCTTTACTGTTATACAAAGAGTACCTGCACACTCACTGGCTTCTTTCACGTACTCATTACTTATTTAGCTACAAGACAGACATGATCCAGTCCAATATTTTGCGACAAATGAAACATTCCACCCCTAAGACATAAATAACAAATGTGGATGAAGGAAAGCAATACTTTAAGGAAATATCATTGGAATCACAGTCTTTTGAAATCAGCATACAACAGTCAGCTGGGCTGGAATTTGCCTTAAAGTTAGTGCTGAGGCTAACAGTGCTCATTCGGGTCAAAAGGTATGAGGAGAATGTTTCTCCTGGAGTATTGTATCAAGATAGAGGATTAGCCATGGCCATGTTGAATGGCAGAGCAGGGTCAAAGGGCTGAGTATTTTGTGTGTTTCTATGATAGCAATGTGTGAATTGGATTGCAATCTTCAGGGACAAACGTGAATAGTTAAATCCATAATTGGAAGTTGCAGCCCCAAAGTGCTCCTCCAGAAACTGCATGAAAATGCTTTCTCAATGACATACTGTGACAGAAGCACATGGAATAACATGAAGTTGCTATACTTGTGATACATACACACTAACCTTTGTAGAAAAGATTCAAACTCGTCCATTGTAGCGGTGTCCTTTTCACAGAATGGTCAGTCTTCATTACCAGTGAACAAAACTCTGGCATGCCACTGCCCTTAAAGCTTTAATTTGATTAATTTGGGGCAATTTATCAGAAAATATTTTTCCTTATTTTACACTAATTTATAATGAATTTGGATACTATCAAACATTTAGCTAATCATATGTTTTGATTTCTAGTTTTATGTCGTTGAGTACCTTGGGGAATGTGAAGAATAACATGAACAATCAATAAAAATATAATAGATTGTAAACCCTTGACTTCAAACACAGTTCAGTGAACTGAAGGGCATAACATTCAGCTCCCTATCAATTATCCTGTAAGCTAGCCCCTTGCATCCTTCAGTTTTATTTTAATGATTGCAATGTGCAATCTTTCTAACAGGTTTAAGAAAGCATTATAGGCTAAAGAATACACTTAATAGCATCACATAGAATGGACAGTGTGGAAACAAACCAGTTAGCCAGGCTAGTCTGTTATTGTCCACAAATTTCCTTCAATGTAACTTACTTAACCCCACAAACACAGTCTCCCATTCCTTTCTTTTTCACTCACTTTTGCCTTAAATGTAGCTATGCTTCAATAATTTATGCAAGGCTTACCAAAAAGTATAGTTTAAGACTATTTCATGAATTCAGAGTTGACTAAACTGCCTGCAAAACTAAATATGAAGACCAAATTATTAGAAGTGAAAGTAGCAACCAGAAGATTGTAGTGCCCTAACATATGCAGATCAGTATTATGTACTGTAAATATATTTACTGTATTATTTTGGAATTTAGTATCAAGTATACCAGAACTTCTAAATATTACAGCAAAATAAATATGCAATTTTTCCATGTAGTCTGTTGGACTACCAGCAAGTGGAATGATACAGCATATGGTTGATGATTAATAGCCTAGTACTGGCAAATCTTAACATTCATTAAAGCACTACTCTAGTATGTATTACGTATTACAGCTTTATGTATTAATGTAACATGTTTTAATAACTACAAAAGTTAAAAGATGATAATTGCAAAGTGTAAAGAAGCATTTCATCTTCACAGCAGAACTTTTACAAATTGAAGTATACTCATTGCTTCATTCTCTTTTGAAAGGCTATAATTTCTGATGATTGAGCTGTGAAATGTAGATTACTGGATATCAAAAATACATTTAAGTTATTAAATATGTGCAATAGTGCTTTGCAAACTGAAGTGCAGCTGGTGACTTACAGCACAAAATTGATCATTATCCCTGCAATGCAGAGTGTTCCAAAAGTGAACACTCTTCCTAGAGATAAAAGCCTGGGAATGACCTCCATAGCTCAGAAACATTTACCTGTTCTCAGCCTCTTCACGATTTAACAAACATTTTTTCATCTTTTTAGTATTAAATTTCAGGTTAGTGGGAATAGGTTGATTTTTTTTGCTGAGCCTTCATTATCTGAATCCGTATTGAAATATCAAGCCAATATTTAAACTTTATGTCATGAAACTACTGTTGTAATCCCGTAAAAACGTGTTGATGTCTATCCGATATTTAATATTATGCTGCGCACTGGAAATCATACAACTGAAGGATTTTGACACAAAATTAGGGGAGACTAAAAAGAGGAAAAAAAATCAGATTCATACTTAAAATTGGCTTGTTTGACATTCCAGGGTCCAATATTTTATGGAGAACATTAACCCACTTCATTCAGCTTTTATTTAAATGTTTCATACTCCTGTGCTCAATAGAAGGAAATGAGCATGTTTAGGGGGAAGATGAACCACATTGGAGGTATATTTTGATAATTGCAACAGAGTCCAGCCCTGAACAGGCTCAAGAGAAATCAGAGCTTAAAAATGACTACTGCCATTGGCACATGAAGGCAGAATACACTCGTATCGCCCCATCTTGTCTGCCATTTAAATACAGACATTTATCTTTAATAGCCAAACACTTCTGTGAAAATAGAGCAATGAATGTCATGTCAGCACACTAAACAATTACCCACTGAGAACACCAACCACCCCAATTCTGGGGCTCTGAAATAGATAATACCAAGACAGACAGCACAAGTTGGGAAATTTCCTGACTTGCAGATCCACCTCGGTAAGAGAATATCCAGATATACACTTTTTGCTCTGAGGGAAATGGGTGCCTCAGGATGGAGTCGAGCCCCACTGACTCTAGAAGCAAGTGTAAGTGACCACACTTGAGGACAGGAAATTGCCAAGTGAGTTGGTTAGGTGGTCCATTTCTGTTCCATCCCAGTTGTTTCAGAAGCTGTGAGGCATTTTCATCCACACATCTCAAATTCCCTTACCCACACCCCAGAACCCTTCAGACCTTCTGTATGAGGGCCAAATCATGTCCTCAATCCACCAATGCATCCTCATACCCTCCATGCCAACTCATGCCTCTTACGCATCCAGCATGATCCCTCACATGCAATGTTAATTCTATGCCAAACATGCCCCCCATCCATCCCCATGTCCCCTCAACCTTGTAGCCATATCCCCATATCCATTATGGGTAGACCTCAGGAGCCATGTGGAAATGAATGAAGTAAACTTTTAACAATCTACATACTTGTTATTGAATAAAGCTGCCACTCATAAAACACATTCAAAGCTTTTAAATCTCAAGTGTTTAATCTCTCATAAATAGCAAACTTATATTTTGTCCCGCATCGAGGCAGCTAATGCATTAACCAACTCTTTAAACTGTCAAAAAATGAACACTGCTCAGATAATTATGGCTTTTGAAGCTCAGCCAAATATTTGTAATAACAATGCAAGTCCCTGGGGAAACGCTAACAATGTACTCTACAGAAACTACATGAACAGATGTTACTTTGTTTCTAACCTGCAACAGTTAACCAAAGCAGACCAGCAGAGAGATCTTTTAAAACAGTGACGGCTGCAGTCTGTTTCTTTTAAGTTTAAAGAGCGGGGATTTTTTTTAAAAAAATCAGTTCATGACAGTTAAATCTACCCCATCAATCCATTACTCTCACACCGTGGGTCGAGACCCTTGCATCAGCCAAAATGGAGGCTGTTTAAATTCAGCACTTTCACATCAAAATTTAGATGTCGGGATTGGGGTGGAAGTCAACTCATGTTTACTAATCATCAGTATTATAAGCTCACAGTAAACACTCCTGCCTTTGGGTTAGTTTATCCATGTTTCATAAGAACATAAGAAATAGGAGCAGGAGTAGGCCATCTAGCCCTTCGAGCCTGCCCCGCCATTCAATAAGATCATGGCTGATCTGTCATGCCTCAGTTCCACATTCCCGCCCTCTCCCCATAACCCTTAATCCCCTCTCTTATCAAAAACCCATCAACCCGCGTCTTAAAAATATTTAGCGAGGCAGCCTCCACCACTTCAACGGGCAGAAAATTCCAGAGATTCACCACCCTTTGAGTGAAGAAGTTCCTCCTCAACTCCGTTCTAAACCACCCCCCCTTTATCTTGAGGCTGTGCCCTCTAGTCCTACTGTCCTTTCTGAGCGGGAAGAGTCTCTCCACCTCTATCCTATCCATCCCATTCATCATCTTATATGTCTCAATGAGATCTCCCCTCATTCTTCTAAACTCCAACGAGTACAAGCCTAGTTTATTCAGCCTCTCCTCATAGCTCAACCCCCTCAATTCCGGTATCAGCCTAGTAAACCTCCTCTGCACTCCCTCCAAGGCCAAAATATCCTTGCGTAAGTGCGGCGCCCAAAACTGCACACAGTACTCCAGCTGCGGCCTCACCAATGCCCTATACAGCCGCAGCAAGACCTCCCTACTTTTATATTCAATCCCCCTCGCTATGAAGGCCAACATCCCATTCGCCTTCCTGACCACCTGCTGCACCTGCAGGGTTTTTGCGACTCATGCATAAGGACCCCGAGGTCCCTCTGCACCGTCGCCTGCTGCAGTTTTTCGCCACGTAAGTAATAGTCCTTCCTGCCATTATTCCTACCAAAGTGGACCACCTCACACTTGCCAACATTAAATTCCATTTGCCAGTTCCTGGCCCATTCACCCAACCTATCTAGATCCTTCTGCAGACTCTCCACACCCTCCGCGCAATTTGCCGTTCCACCAATCTTGGTGTCATCAGCAAATTTCGACACCATACACTCGGTTCCCTCCACCAGATCATCTATATAAATGGTAAATAGCACAAGAAACATTTGTTCTTTCTACTGAAATCAGAGGCTATCCCATGAATCAAAAGAGATTAGTTGTAGAGTGGGATAATAAAGCGTAATCGAACCCCATTTGTCAGTTAATGTCTACCAATGTCGGATTGTGACACAGACGTTAAGCATTCTTCCTGTAACATTGTTTACAGCAGAAAACAATGGAAACACACACACAAGGAGGTTGATAAATAACTAATAAAAGGAAAACATTTTGATGCGATTCGTCATCATTTTGACGCGGTGGTTCAATTTTATCCCTCCTGAAGCTACTTAAAAATAAAACAAATTCCGGATAGTTAAAATCACTATCCCCCAAGTCCAGACATTCCAACACACAAATGGTTCTGGGCTGCCACGGGTTTCAGGTGAGGAATAGAACAGATTTGTGAGCCTGTTTTAAATGATGAATATTCCTTGGGATATGCTGTGAAAGATTTCAATTCACCAATCATCCTGATGTATATGGAGTTGGATTCCCATTGAGAAAAAGTGGATTTTGTTAAGAACAACTGGGCAGCACTGCGGTGCAGCAGTTATCACTACTGCCTCATAGCACCAGGGAACTGGGTTCGATTCCCACCTTGGGTGACTGCATGGAGTCTGCATGTTCTCCCCATGTCTCCATGCGTATCCTCTGGTTTCCTCCCACAAGATGTGCGGGTCGCATCGATTGGCCATGCTAAATTGCCCTTCAGTGTGGGTTAGGTGAATTAGTCAAGATAAATGCATGGGGCTATGAAGATGGGATAGGGCCTGGATGGGATTCTTCCCACTTAGAAGGTAGAGAGATTGTTCCTGCTTAGAAAGGATAGCAGGACTAGAGGGCACAGCCTCAAGATGGGGGCGGGGGGGGGTGCAGTTTACATCGGAGTGGAGGAGGAACTTCTTCACTCAAAGGGTGGTGAATCTCTGCCCGTTGAAGTGGTGGAGGTTGCCTCGCTAAATATATTTAAGTCATGGGTGGATAGGTTTTTGGTAGGCAAGGGAATTAAGGGTTATGGGGAGAAAGCGGGAAAGTGGAAAAGTGAAACTGATCCACGACAGATCAGCCATGATCTTATTGAATGGCGGGGCAGGCTCAAAGGGCTAGATGGCCTACTCCTGCTCCTATTTCTTATGTTCTTATGGATGTTCTTTTGGAGAGTTGGTGCAGACTTGAAGGGCCGAATGGCTTCCTTCTCTACATGGGGATGCTATGGTTCTATTTAATATCAGCACAAAGGCAAAATACTGCAGGTGCTGAAAATCCAACAGATGCAAGGAATTCTCAGCAGGTTCCGAGGTAACAACAAAGGGAAAGATGGTTTACATTTCAGGTCGTGATGACCTTACATCAGAAGAATTGAGAAGAACAATCAGAGTCTGACCCAGTAACTCTGTTGCTTTCCACCGACGCTGTCTGACCTGCTGAGAACTTGCATCATTCTGATCCCATTTAATATCTATTCCCCCCATGCCAAGAGAAATGATTTCAATCTTGAAAAGCAGATTCACAGCAGGCTCCAAAATGCATCAGGAGAATTGTGCAAACAAAAAAAGCTTGCAGGTGTTCAGACACTTTATAGAGCTGGCTAAAATTTAGGGATGGACAATCCATGTTACCTGCACCAGTAACATCAGCATCTTGAAAATGAATTTAAAAAGTGCAAAATTGACCTTTTTTTTTTAAAGATAAGGAGAGCAAGCAAAGATTACAAATTCTGGATGACAGATCAACTGCCATTTTAAAAGTATTACAGGCAGAGCCAAGAAGTGATACATAGCTCGGATTCAACCCATTAGATACAACACACCCATGGATGAGTCCATTTGGGCCCTCAATAAGACTCCGGTCTATTTTCTAAGGAGATCAGTTAGGGCTGAGATCTCTGCCTTGCCTCTGGGACTGGGATGAACTCTCTGGCTTTGGGAAAAGGCAAATAAATCTGTGTGGACTTGTGCTGGCAGAGCAGAGCCCAGGGATTTGAGCCCACAGAAATCAGTACAAATGACAAACTCACTGGGGCTGGCTCTTCAAAAAGTTGTCTACACATGTCAGCAATCGGGGAATCACAGGCCTGTGTGGGTAGGGCGAGTGCTCGGTCTAACTGTGGTCAGTAACAGAAGTATCTGCTAAAACCTATATCACAGCAGCTTCCTGAATTGGCAGGGAATAACGATCTAAATCAGATGGTCTCAACACCTCAGGAGATCTAGAGAAACATGGAGTGCTCCAACAGTGGGTCTGGGCAGCCATGGTGGCACAGTGGCTAGTACTATTGCTTCACAGCACCAGGGACCTGGATTCGATTCCTGGCTTGAATGACTGACTGACTGACTGACTGACTGTGTGCAGTTGGCGTGTTCTCCCTGCATCTGCATGGGTTTCCTCCAGATGCTCTAGTTTCCTCCTACAAGTCCAAAAGATGTGCTGGTTAGGTGCATTGGTCATGCTAAATTCTCCCTCCGAGAACCTGAACCGGTGCCGCAGCATGGCGACTAGGGGATTTTCACAGTAACTTCATTGCAGTGTTAATGTAAGCCTACTTGTGACACTAATAACTTTTTTTAAAAAAAATGAACGTTTATGGCACATTAGGCCCAGAATGTGGCTGTTATGCTGCAAGGCAAATGCAAATTTATCATCCAAGTGTCCATCTCACTGACTTAACTATGACATCCTGCAGACTTTTACAACCATTCCACAATTTGACAATAACCCCAAAACTAGATTTTAATATTGTTTCATTAATTCTAGACCTTAACGAAAGACTACTCATAATATTTTTAAACATCATGTAACTTTTGCTTTGTTTTCTATCCACCAACCAGCTTTCAATCCATGCGGTTTGATTCCCTTTAGATCAGGGATATCATTCTCTCTTATATGGCATCTTAGGGAGTTTATTTTGGAAATTCATACGGACTGTCAACATATCAACCATTTTTCCAGCCAGTATAATTAAGGACCCCAACCACCCTGGACACACACTCTTCCATCAGGAAGAAGATACAAAAGTCTGGGCACTCAAGAACAGCTTCTGCCCTGCTGTCGTCAAACTTTTGAATGGACCTACCTTGCATTAAGCTGATCTTTCTCCACACCCTAGCTATAACACTACATTCTGCACTCTCTCATTTCCTTCTCTACGTATGGTATGCTTTGTCTGCATAGCATGCAAGAAACAATACTTTTCACTTTATACTAATACATGTGACAATGACAAATCAAATCCTTCTAAGAAATGATTTTATCCATCTCCTCAGTTTTCTGTAAGACATGTGCTGAATGGCCTCCTTCAGCACCCTAACAATTCTGTGAACAGTCAAACGTAGAGGTGGCACAATGGCAAGCACTGCTGCCTCACAGCGCCAGGGACCCGAGTTCGATTCCCATCTTGGCTAACTGTCTGTGTAGGGTCTGAACATTCTCCCTGTGTCTGCGTGGGTTTCCTCCCATAGTCGGAAAGATGCGCTGATTAAGTGCATTGGCCATGCTAAATTCTCCCTCCATGTACTCGAACAGGTGCTAGAGTGTGGCAACTAGGGGGTTTTCACAGCAACTTCATTGCAGTGTTAATGTAAGCCTACTTGTGACACTAATAAATAAACTTTAAACATGGCCTACCTTTCAGAAATCCATGCTAATTAATCCCAATTGACTTATATTTCTCCCAGCATGCTAACAACTACAGAAAGGCTAAAGGGCCTATAATTTTTTTTTTAGTATACCTCTGCCTTTGTTTCATAGTGGCATCCGCCAGGTTTCTGTCATAACATAGAAAATTACAGCAAGGTCTGAAACGCGTTCTTTCCGCCTTCTCTCGTGACCTCCAGATGTAAACCATTAGTTCTTAGCTATTCATCTACCTTTCGTTTGAGTAACTTCAACATTAATCCTCACTTAATTTTATCCCACCCTCTGATTTAATGATCCCACAGATCCTCCAGCTCATTCCTTTTTTTGCCCCTCTCTTTTCTGGCATATGTATGTGGTCTGTACTTTTTCCATCAACTGTTTAGACATTTCCCATTGGTGACTAGTTTTATTTGCCAACTTTTGCTTCCGTTTTAAACAAAAATATTTTCACACAAATGGATTAGACTTGAGCAATCTCCTACTTTAACTGTGAATTCTGACGGTCATCTATTCTCACTTTGACTAGACTACATTTGCTGCACGAGCGATTAATAACTGGGGAACTTTTTCATTCCAAAACCAGGATTTTATAATTAAATGCAATACTTGTATTTGAAATTTTGTAGTTTGACATGTTCAAATTATATTAAATATTATTGTATTTAATGTGTAATGACTGTATTTTGAATTCAACACCATATAAGATTTAATTGAACTGTTTAATTAGGGAGTAGAGGAAAGTTGAGATAGCATTGAATTAGGAGAGAATTTGAAGAATGCTTATTGCAGGGAACTAAAATCCTTGCTCCATGTTCTTTGTATTTGTGAATTTGACTTCACATAATGAACAAAGTCATCAGAAAGACGCTATCATCCTCAACAAAATATCAAAGATGATAGCAATGGCAGGGTATATTGTGAAACAATCCAGTCACCAACATTTTAGATAAGAAGTCAACATTTCAGATAAGAAGTCAACATTTCAAACTCAGCTGCATAAATGGGAAAAACAGAGAAAAGAGCCAAGCTTAAAGACTCTATTCTTTACTGACAATTCCAGCAGCACAGGATAACTGTTTTTAACTCATTCATGGGATATGGGCCTTGCTGGCTGGCTAGCATTTATTGTCCATCCCTAGTTGACCTTGCAGTTGAGAGTCAACCACTTTGCTGTGGGTCTGGAATTACATGTAGACCAGATCAGATAAGGACAGCAGATTCTCTACCCTAAAGGATATTAGTGAACAATTGACAATGGTCTCATGATCATTAGTAGATTCTTAATTCCAGATTTTTTTTTTTAATTTAATTCAAATTCTACCATCTCCCATGGCAGGATTCGAACCTGGGTCCTCAGAACATTAGCTGAGTTTTGGATTGATAGCCCAGCGATAATATCACTCGGCCATCACTTCTCTCGTAACTGTAAAACAATACTTTTTCACTTTCAAACACAAGTTAAATGAAGATTGCTGTGAATGCAAGAGGAGCTGTCCCCCTTTGAAAATGTGGAGGCAAGTGGGCATAGCGGCAACAGAAAAAGAACGACAGAGATTAAACTTGTTTCAAACTATCAAGACATGATTAACGACTCAAATAATTTCCAAAATTAAGGGGTTTTATTTCGTCTGAACAGGGATTAATCACCGATTACTATATGCCATAATTTTTGCCTTGACCCATCTTTATTTGCACTGTTATTGTGCAGCAGGCTGTCAAAATCAATCTGCCATGATAGAGTACATACAAAATCTGTTGTACAATAGCGCCACCAAGTGTTCAGGTCAGCAACAGGACTACAGCATCTATTTGTGTTTGAGAAACCCATCTTGGAATCTGAAAATTATCAGGAGTGTTCTGTAAACAGAAAAAGCTACTCCTCAATCCTCCTCTTCTGAAAACAGGCGTTGTTCCTCAAGTCCACTTGCTCCGACAAACTAAAACACAGCCAAAGAGAACTTGAACAAAATCGTAAAAATATTTGAAGAGCTGGCATCATGATGCAATTTCTTCACACATCCTTATCTGCGGGTTACCTATCTCCAACTCAATTACATCACAAAAATGATAGCAGTTATGCTTTTGGTAAACAAAAATCCTGTTTACGTACAAAATGAAGAAAGCCAAAATTTGCTTTCCTCAGTATTCCCACTGTTATACAAACCACTAGCTCTATTCAAATGACAGTTATTTATTATTGTCACAAGTAGGCTGACATTAACACTGCAGTGAAGTTACTGTGAAAATTCCCTTATCACCACACTCTGGCGCCAGTTCGGAAATACTGAAAGAGAATTTAGCATGGCCAATGCACTTAACCTGCACATTTTTTGGAAGAAAACTGGAGCATCTGGAGTAAACCCACGTAGATACGGAGAGAACGTGCACACTCTGCACAGATAGTGACCCAAGCCAGGAATCGAACTCGGGTCCCTGGCACTGTGAGGCGGCATTGCTAACCACTGTCCCACAGTGCTGCTCTACTGCTAAATCAGCTCATATATCATTACTCTGTGAAATGGGCCATTGTTGCAACCAGAGTGGGAGCAACCTTTGGGGAGAATTCCAAGGCAGGTTCTTCAAAAGTGGAAATTGAAAACCCTCAAAAAAAAAATTGCAGTCAGATTGTTAAGCTCACAATGTGACAAATATTTGGCTGAGTTGTTGAGAAATCCATGGAATCTGTCTTATTTTGGAGTGTAGTGTATCTGACCGCAATTTACTTGTTAATTCACATGCATCCCATGCTTACCTTGAATGTTAGAGTAGAAGATAATTATAATTTGTTTAATTCCCTGAATTTAAATATGTCTGTAAAGATATTACTAGTATAAAAGAATATGACTTGAATCATTTTTTTGTGCTGATATTAAGATCTTTCCAACCTTTCTGTCTGGGCCAATGTAGTTTATTTTCGTTTAATGAATGTTTAATTTTGTGTTAAAGGTTCATCAGCAGTCGCCTATGAATTTGTTTAGTCACTTTTCTCAATGGTTTCTAAAAGAATCAAATTAAAATCCATTAAGCCAAGTTTCACTCAGAATCAATATTATCAATAGAGATTATAACAAAAGAAAAAGCCAAAAAAATTCCAATATTAATACAAATCTGTAGAAGTACTTTTTAAAGTTGACTTTCAGTGGCAGAGAGGTTGTTTGTTAGTAATTGGGGCTCATCAATATTCCAATTCTGCAGTCTGCCAAATCCCCATATTCATTGTTAAATACCATTGGCACCCAATCTTTAGCTGCCTCAGCTCCCAACTCTGAAATTCCCTCTCTAAATCTCTTGGTTTTTCTACCTCTCTTTTCTCTTCCAAGCTTTTGGCCATCTGCCCTCATGTCTCCTTACTTGGTTCAGTGTCAAATTTTGTTAGATGGCTTTGAAGCACTTTTGAATCTTTTACCATATTAGAAGTTCTATACAAATGTAAGTGGTTGCTTTAGAAATTTACTTATACTGGAAAGGACCAGTCTTAATGTTCTGAGGTGCGTTAGGTGGATAGTGAATGAGGGCAGATCTATACGATTCTATGTCTATCAATGCCAAGTCTCTCAGTGGAACACTGTTATCATGAAGCTTCAAAAGGAATAGGGCAGCAACTTCTTGATTTCTATATTTAACTGTACATGTGGTCACTGGGAATGGCTGTCCTATTTATTCTTTAACAATGGTGAGCAATGTTATAGCTTCATTATTTGTACAGGCAAAATGTTCCAATGTTAATCAAAGAAAAGAATGATTTTTTTTTAATCTTCTTCCAAGAAATGCCAAAATGCATGATACATTGCCAGGAAACATTAACATCCGTACTCGTGCATGGATTTGCAGATGTACTGTACATCAATCATGATTCTACAATGTTAGGCCAGCCAGTAACAATGTTTGAGACTTGGAGACAGAATTGCCCTCTTGTTTGATAAGTAGTGGACAACTATTTGTGAATAGGAGACCTTCAAATGCAACACGATATTTGGTTTGTTTTAACCTGGCAGAACTTTGGAGCTCCCACTCCACTCCTTTTACAGAACTTTAAATTAATTCAGTGTTTTAAGCCTCCACCATCCCAACTGGAAACCCATTCTGATTATGTGTCATTTTTAGTGAAGGATATTCTGACACGATTTCCAATTTTGCCTATTGAACAGATGGTCCTTTGCTATATTATCCAGCTTAACTTGAAGTGAAACTCTGTTGCAGATATACCTTTCTCATGCCATTTACTACTTCTTAATTTACATGAGGTCCTTGCCCAGTCACCTCCTCACAAGGTTGAAAAACCCAAGTTTCTCCAGGTTTCCCTCAGTTAATATACTACAGGAATTTTGAGATGAACTGTTGAGTTGTGCTAAATTTAGAAGACATAGAGCTGAGGAAATGAATTTACCAAATATATCAATTCTGAATTTATGAGCACAATTATAATGGTCAGATTTTCAATGTGACGCCATCTACAGGGAATCTGTTCTCTTAGCAGAACAGCTACAGTCACATTTTTTTCATTCATTTGTGGGACAGTTGTCGCTGGCTGGCCAACATTTATTACTCATCCCTAGTTGTCCGGGGGCGTTTGAGAGTCAACCACATTGCTGTTGATCTGGGGTCACATGCAAGCCAGACGGGGTAAGCAGATTTCCTTCCCTAAAGGACATCAGTGAACCGATGAGTTTTTCCAACAATCAATAATGGTTTCATGGTCATCAGTAGATTCTTAATTCCAGATTTTTTTAAATTAAATTCCAATTCCACCATCTGCTGTGGTGGGATTTGAACCCTGGCCCCCAGAACATTAGCTGAATTGCTGGATTTATAGTCTAGCCATAATACCATTAGGCCATTGCCTCCCCTGTTCTCCAACCACAGTGAAGTAATCTCGAGATGCAGATTGCGAAGTAGTAAGCAATACACTGTAAATATGTTACATTTGAATCTTTATAACAACATTGTTAAGCAACACCTTGACATTGAAATTCTCATCCCACAGTTTTGAAATCCTGCCTTTATTCTTGTCTCTGTCTATCTCTAATGCTCTCCAACACTATAATCCTTCACAATCACAAACCATAATCCTAAAGTTCAACAAAATTAAGCATAGGTATGAGAGAAAAAGCTGACTAAGGTTGATTAGATAAATAGACTAAAAGATATCCTCGTGAAATAAAACAGTGGGAAATATTTGAAGAGACAATTCAGAAGTTCAACAAAAATACATTTAATTGAAAAGCAAAAACTCGGCGAGAAAGATCCATATGTAGCTTACTAAGCAGGTTAAGGATAGCATTAGATTAAAATAAGAGGTTTATGATATTGCAAAAAAAAAAGCAAGCCTGAGGACTGAGTGTCTTTAAAAACCAAGGGCCATTAAAATGTTGATAAAAAGTTAAAAAAAAACGTGAACTAGCCAAAAATATGAACAGGTCGTAAAAGCTTTTACAAGTATAAATAAAATACTAAATAAATAAAATACTGGCCCCTTGGAAGCAGACCCAGGAGAAATTTTCCTGGGGAATTAGGAAATGGCAGAAATGTTGGATGGGATTTTCTGGTCATTGGCTGGTGGCAAGATCCTCTGGTCTCAACAAGTGACCACCACCCCTCCCCCCCACCATGGATTCCCTGGCAGTAAAGGGCAGAAACAACGCAAAACCCCATTGTCAGTGGCAGGACCTGAAGATCTCGTGAACGGCCAACGGCTACCATGAAACACACCATGGGGTAAGTGCCATGGAGCACTTACTGAACAATCCTGACTGCGCCAAGAATTGTACGAACAACCATTTTGAGATTATCAGCCAGATTTGGAAAGTGGCTGATTTATGCCTGCTAAATGCTACGTATATTCATACGCAGCACCCAGTCATCTGCAGGCAAAATAAATCATCTCAGCACTGCACATTTTAATGCTTGGGTGATTCTGTTCCCTGGTGCATTCTCTATAGATCACCCGACTAATTAGAAGCAACTTGTTTTAAATTTGGGATAATTGTTTCCAGGTGCATTTTTCATGGCAACATTTTGAGCAACCAGAATCTACTTGCCAACCAAGCAGCACCCTGTTTCCCATGCAGTATAAATCGTTGTTCCCTTTGAAAATTGGTATCCTAGCATCCGTCCTGCGAAGTGCAAGATGAAAAGATTCAACAGTGTGTCTCTTTTTCCAATCGTATTCAACAAATATTTGTATATCAGGAATGCTAGAAGAACTGGGAGCAGCAAGGAAAGCTTCAGTACCAGACTAGCTCAATAAACACCACTGCTGACCTAACCCTGAATGGCATATCTGTCAGACTGGTCAAGCAGCAGGTGGACAGAGAAACCACAGATGCAAAAAATCTACTTGACCTCATTCTCACCAATCTCCCAGTCGGAAATGCATCCACCCATGACCAAAGGACTATCTCACCCTCCTTTTGGGGACAGTCTTGTCATCGTACAGAGGCTACCATCCACCATGTTGTGAAGCATTAACACATTGAATCAGAACAAATCCACCAACTCAAAAGTGGGCATCTATGTGATGCTGCAGGCCATCATCCACAGGGTTGTATTTAATCACAATAGATAATATCATGGCATGGCATAGCCTTCATTTCAGCATCACCATCAATCCACAGAACCAACCCTGGTTCAATAAGAAGTGTAGGAGGGCATTGCCAAGTATTTCTAAAAATAAAGTGCTAACATGATGAAACGTGGATGCTAAAGAGCAGGAGCAGTGTGTAATAAACAGAGCTAAATGAACCCACAAATCAATAACTATATCAGATAAAAGCTCTGACATCCAGCCACAGTCATGAGTGAGCAATTAAACAACTAATTGAATGATGATGGTGGGCCCAGCACATACACACCACAATATTTCATGTTTTATTATGCACAGGATTCGATAAGTCTGACCCAAGATCCTGGATGACTAATTCTTCAACAATATTTAATCCCAACTGTATTTTGTAATGTAATTAATTTTCAAATGGTATTAGCATCCCTTTCTTTAAATTAAGTTTGACAGTAATATTGTTATAGACATGGATTCTTAACATTAGTCACGTACATATTTGTCTGTTTTTGAAACAGACACCAATGCACACTGTACATTTGTATGTGGTAATGTTGCAAGAAATAGTTTATGATCACGAGCATCACCTTGGAACCAATACTGTGTTGGTAGATCAATGGTTTCCACAGTTTCAAGCTGCTTTTAATGGTAATGTCACATGCCAAAGTGCTGTCCGTTAAAAGATGCCAGATTAATGACCAAATAAAAAAAAGAAAAGGCTGAAGCAACCAGCTTCAGCAAAGACAAGTCCTGTTGACAATCGACTGTGGCTTGCTCCAGAGGTTCCAACAATCATAGATGTCCTTTTTCAACCAACTTGATATGTTCCATTTCGATATACCAAGAAATGACTGACCACATTGGATCCAGCAAAGGCAATGGGCCCCAGCAAGACACGTGCTTCAAAACTAGCTGCACCTCTGGCCTAGCTGTTCAAATACAGCCACAACACTGGTATCTACCCAGCAATGTGGAAACTTCCCTAAGTATCTCCTGTCCACTAAAAGCAGGATACCTCTAATCCAGCCATTTGCCCTCATCAGCATACTCCCAACCATAGAATCATACAGCGCAGATGAGGCCCTTCAGCCCAACAAGTCTGCACCGACACATTAGAAACACCCAAACTCTCGCCTAATCCCATCTGACGGCACTTGGCCCATATCACCATCATCAGCCTTTCAAAGTTGTTTCACAACAAGCTGGAATCAATGGAGTAGCAATGTGTAAGGTAGTTCAGGCACAGCTAGGAAGCGGTGATTGTGTGCACTACCTAGTCTATGAAGGCTTGCAGGAAGAGCCTGCCATCTCCACCCCTGTACCAATAGTACTTAGAACCAGCATTGCCTTCAACCTTTACACAGTGAACAAAGTTTAGTGGTGATGTTATTAGATCAGTAACCCAGGGATCTTAATACCAAGAAGTGTGTTCAAATTCTACCAAAGTGGGGAATTTTAAATTCACTTAATAAACAAACCCGGAACAGAAAACTGGTAACGGTGACCATGTTACCGTTTTCATAATATGGTGACACTGGAACAGCAGACAGCACACTTCTCTCTCATGTTCAGTTGCAGGAGCTGTATTAATGATACAGATCACATATCTAAATTGACCACATAATATGTACCACATTCTGCTTAAGCTGCAGTAATAATGTTTCCCCATCACCATTACATTTACCTTGTTTATTTCTTAATACAGCCTTGAAGTAAGGTTTGGAACTTCAATACAAACAGGCTGAGAAGCAGTAACTCTGACCCTAACCCTGACCTGGGAGGCAGTGATCGGAATCCTTAGGCCACCCACATTGAACCCAGAGTCACTGCTACCAGATAGACCAAGGGAGGAATCAGCAGCCTGACGAGCCATGTCACCTCACCCCAGGTCTAACTCACTGGTCTCCTGGGCACCTGCATCAAGTTGTTGTTGATCTCGCTGTGGAACCAGTAGCCCAGCACTGACACTGGACATAATTTTCTTGTCATGGGGAGCCAAGAACTAGTCCAGTTACTGATAGGCAGCAGTGTGGCCTGTGGTATCATATATCCAACCAATAGGAAAAACTGCACAAGCACAAGTCGAGTGTTGAAGGCGGCATTCAGCATGCTTGGTTTCATCGGTCAGAACATGGAATACAGGACTTGGGATGTCTTGTTGAAGTTGTACAAGACATTAGTAAGCCACACTTATAACTCGATCCATCAAGTTCCGGTAGCATCCTAGTAAATCTTTTCTGCACTCTTTTTAGTTTAATAATATCTTTTCTATAATAGGGTGACCAGAATTGCACACAGTATTACGTCACCCTGTTATAGAAAAGATATTATTAAACTAAAAAGAGTGCAGAAAAGATTTACTCGGATGCTACCGGAACTTGATGGATTGAGTTATAAGGGTAGACTGGGACGTTTTTCTCTTGAGGCTGAGTGGTGATCTTATAGAGCTCTATAAAATTATGGGGGGCATAGATCAGCTTGATAGTCAATACCTTTTCCCAAGAGGTAGGGGAGTCTAAAACTAGAGGGCATAGGTTTAAGGTGAGAGGGGAGAGATACAAAAGTGTCCAGAGGCGCAATTTTTTCCACAGAGGGTGGTGAGTGTCTGGAACAAACTGCCAGAGATGGTAACAGAGGCGGGTATAATTTTGTCTTTTAAAAAGCATTTAGATAGTTACCTAGGTATGATGGGTATAGAGGAATATGGATTAAATGTGGGCAATTGGGACTACCTTATGGTTTAAAAAAAAAAGGACAACATGGACAAGCTGGGCTGAAGGGCTTGTTTCCATGCTGTAAACCTCCACGACTCTTAAATAGATGCAACATTCAGCTTCAAGGTGGCATCAGGGGGTACTGTGGTCATAAAAAGCCATTTGGTTCAATAACATCTACAGGAAAGGAAAGCTGATGTCCTTGTTTGGTCTAAGATTTTGATAATATTTTGGTTTTTAGGTTCAATATTGGTTTGAAATCATATTTTAGGAATTTGTCTTAGAAATTTAAACTGGACTATTTAAGGCTGTCTGCTGAATAAGAACGAAATAGTTAAAAATGGGTCGAGAACAGTTCCAGCAACTGTGTAGGTGTCAGCTTATCTGGTTCAATACAACCACGTTTGGTTTAATTACGTGATGCACAATTCAAAGCATCTTTGTCAGATTTACAGAAATAAGCAAGGGATTTGAACACCACAGTTTGAACTTAGTATGACAGCTTAACTTTAAACAAGAACCATCATGTCTTTGATTTGGACTTGACTGTCTACACTTCCTGCTGCCTCGGCAAAGCAGCCAGCATAATCAAGGACCGCACGCACGTTGCACATTCTCTCTTCCACCTTCCTCCATCGGGAAAAAAATACAAAAGTTTGAGGTCATGTGCCAACCGACTCAAAAACAGCTTCTTCCCTGCTGACTTTCGAACGGACCTACCTTGTCTTAACACCCTAGTTATGACTGTAATACCACATTCTGCACTCTTTTCCTTCTCTATGTATGGTATGCTTTGTCTGTAACAGCGCGCAAGAAACAATACTTTTCACTGTATGCTAATACATGTGACAATAATAAATCAAATCAAATTAGACTTGCGTTTCCATTCATAGGAGACACCAGGATCCGAGGGCGCTGCCTCAGAGTAAAGGGACACCCCTGTGGAACTGAGAGGAGGAGGAATTTCTTCAGCCAGAGGGCGGTGAATCTGTGGAATTCATTGCCACAGAAGACTGTGGAGGCCAGTTCACAGACTGTATTTAAGACAGCTAGGTTCTTGATTGGTGAGGCGATCAAAGGTTACGGGGAAAAGACAGGAGAATGGAATTGAATCAACCACGATCAAATGGCAGAGCAGACTCAGTGGGCCAAATGACCTCATTCTGCTCCTATATCTTATGGTCTTGATCCATTAACCACATTTGTTGGACAGAGCACACACATTTTAAAAAGACTCTTCTTTCCTGACACCGTACTAGGAAATATTACTAACATCTGTTCTTAAATATCTTAGTATCCATGGCAATAGGTTAACTTGTTTTATGTGAATGTAACTCCTGGGGCATAGGAATAGAAAAGATGGGTATTTGTCTCAGACCTGGCTTCTAGTTATTTGGGGGGGACCACCAGCTGATCCCACCTTAAGATAATGAAAAGCGACATTTTAATTATTTCCTAATAATGGGTGAAGAACAGTCAGAATTGGGCTAAATGTGGAAACTCAAGTCTTCATTGATACAGTTTCACCATGGCTTGTGCGGTTTAATTCTTCTGTTACAGTTTAACATACCTTCAGAGACAGAAGAAGAAAGACATCACCTTTGCTGGCTGCAGTCCAGGAATCCTCGGCATGGAGGGATAAGAAACTTCCATGATGTCTTCACTGTTTTTGTTACATACATATAGCATCTTCTTTGATAAATTATAGTTGATTCATAAAGACTGGTTGTTTATTCCTTCTTACGTCAGACAGAGCAGAGGATCCCACTGACGTAAATTAGGAATTCAGAACCTAGATATTTAAATAGGTGTCTTATACCTCAGACTTCAGACCCACAGCAATTTAGTTGACTCTTAACTGCCCTCTGAAATGACCTGGCCAGTCACTCAGTTAAGGGCAATTAGGGATGGGCAATAAATGTTGACAATACCCACATCCTATGAATGAAGATTCACGAGGTTCTCCAGGCATTCGCATGAGGCTCCTCAGGGATAAGATATTTTATTGCATACCATTCAGAGACAAAAAGATTTGTTGTCACCAAAACCATGGGGATATTATCACAAGGAACAGTAGCAGAATGGTCACTGTCAACATAAAAGCCACTACGTGAGAACATTATTGCCAAAGTTTTGCAGCAACTGTACCGATGGGTACCAATACTTATATTTGGGTTTAGTTATATTCCTGGTCAGCATTCTTGACTCAACCAAGTCTATCACAAATAGAGTTACCTAGTTATTCATTTCATTGTTATTTTGGTTGGTGTGTAACAGAGTTCATAAAGGTTTACTGCACAGAAACAGGCTCTTCAGCCCAACTTGCCCATGCCGCTCAGCTTTTGCCACTAAGCTGGTCCCAATTGCCCACGTTTGGTCCATATCCCTCTATACCCATCTTACTCATGTAAATGCTTTTTAAAAGCAAAAATGTACCCACCTCTACTCCTCCTCTGGCAGTTCGTTCCAGACACTTACCACCTTCTCTGTGAAAAAAAAGTTACCTCTCTGGACCCTTTTGTATCTCTTCCCTCTCACCTTAAACCCATGTCCTCTAGGTTTAGACTCCCCTACCTTTGGGTAAAGATATTGACTATCTACGTTGTCTATGCACCTCATTATTTTATAGACCTCTACAAGATCACCCCCAAACCTCCTACACTCCAAAGAAAAAAGTACCAGTCTATCCAGCCTCTCCTTATAACTCAAACCTTCAAGTCCCAGTTGCATCTTAGCAAATCTTTTCTGCACTCTTTCTAGTTTTATAATATCCTTTCTATAATAGGGTGACCAGAACTGCACACCATAATCCAAGTGTGGCCTTACCAATGTCTTGACATTATAGACACATTTGTTCATTGCATATTGTGCTTTGAAATAAGGTATTATAATAGATGCAAGGACTATATTATTAAACATGGAGATAGATGCTAACCTGCATAAAATATTGCAAGGAACATGACCGAATTACGCTGGATAGTCAAACTCAAAGCTGCCAATATCAAACCTGAAAATATGAGAAATTGAAACACTAAAAAGTCACAGGATCCACCTTTGTTGCATTAGATTTATACAGTAAAATTCAGCATGCATATCTTTAATACAATTTTCCGATTTTTTTCACTGTGCCAGAGAATACAGTTATGACTGGAACATTATACCATGCGTCGCCTGCCACATTATGAGCAAACACCCTCAAATCGGATTTATCTCAGATAAGCAAAATCAGAAACCCAAGGTTTCCACATAAAGTAAATACAGGAAGTCGGTCAGTGAGCAAATATTATTTAACCTCAGCGACTGAATACAATGTTTTTCTCCTCCTCTGTAAACTTTTTGCAGAAAAATGACAAAAATTTGCACTTCTAACTGGATCATTAAGAATGTAAATGTAATTGTTGAAGAAGAAATAAGAGACATGCTGCCAAAGTCCTCATCAGGATAGCTCACCAGAAATAACCAATTGCAATGTGTGTGTGTGTGTGTGTGTGTGTGGGGAGGGGGGTGGTGGAGAGAAAGAGAGAAAGAGAGAGAGAGAGAGAATCAGGAGTGCTGATTGGACTCTAATTGGTGGAGACATGGGGAGTGCAGCATAGAACAGTTACCTGCCCAGCTTTGATCAAATTCAAACCAGTGACTCTGATTGGTCAAGACCTTGCCCCGGGGAATGAACATTCCCCAAACTTTTGTTTGATTGAAAAAGGTGCAAAGTGTGGACATGTTCCTGCTGTCTGCGAAGAGCAGGGCCCTGTGTGTGAATATATGTGACTTCTAGCAGACAAAGTGAGGCACACTGCAAGCCCAACTGAATCTTAAATTGCTTTTTACTGTGTTTCTTAATACTATCAGGATTATTTAGCAGGTGTTGTCCAATTGTAGATGGAAACAATGTTTTAAAATTTACAAGCATCGACTGGTTGGATATGGTCAATACTTTGGCAGTTGCAAACAGCTGAAAGGACATGCCATTTGATATAATTTACCAATGGTTGGAATACAGTATCTCACTTACACGTACCCTCTCTGTTAGAGGAAGCTGAGGGTGCCCCAAGAGGCATGGGACCCTCATCCTCTTCTGGCACATCCTCAGCCTTTACTTGGCAATACAGCTGACTTGGAAGCTACCACTGGGGCACAGGTGACATCCCCTCCAGTTATGTTTGGGCCACCTGCAAGGCAGCCCTGTCCAGCCTACAAAGCACTTCATGTATCCCAAGTGTACAGGTTCTGAACTGACTGCTCCAGGCTACATAGAGTGCCCTGCAATCTGTGTGTAATGGTGCATTACTGCTGCATGCACTTGAGGTTTTTCTGCAATAGGACTCTCTATGAGGTTAGTAACCCTCTCATTGAATGAGCTCATCTGTTCAAGGTCTTGACAGATGGTCAATCTCAACTCCTCTGGTGACTCTTCCACTCTCAAATCCCAACTCTGCACAGCCCCGGGAGAGTGGGGGGAATCCCAACTCCACACAGCTCCGGAGGGGATCCCAACACTGCAGAGCCGCAGAGTATACAGACAAAGCATACTGTTTATAGGGGAGGAAAGGAGTGAGTGCAAAATGTGGTGTTACTATCATAGCTAGGATATAGGAGAAAGATCAACTTAATGTGAGGTAGATCCTGTCAAAAGTCTGACAACAGCGGAGAAGAAGCTGTTCTCCAGTCAGTTGGTACATGACCTCAGACTTTTGTATCTTTTTCCCAACAGAAGAAGGCGGAGAAAAGAATGTCCAGGGTGTATCGGGTCCTTAATTATACTGATTGCTTTGCCGAGGCAGCAGGAAGTATGGACATTATCAATGGATGGGAGGCCAGCTCTATATGGAAACAAGTTCTCAGCAGGTTAAGTGAAGGTTCAAAGTAACGGGCCGTGCAAATCTTTTCACAGATAACTGTTTGCTGATTGCAAGAGGGGTTTGCAGAGGGTGTTTCAGATGGCATATAGCAGGGATGCAACACTTCAATATAATTCTTTTACGTGCCTCAAACACATTTGCCAGCTCTTAAGATCGTGATCAAATTGGTAGACACAAGGCACTGATGGGCCCAAGTTGTGTCTTCTATCTTGCCCACTCTGGAGTCAGTGCATCTCCATTCCTGCCTTTGGTCTACCTAATTAGGTGGCTGCCTCATCTCTCCGTCAATTATGTGCAAAACATGAGACAATACACAAAATGATGCGTGGACTTTCAGTAATAGGATGGATTTCTTGCTGGTGCTGTGTCAGCTGTCAGGTTACATCAGCTTCGTGATTGGGAAATTCTTTTGAAAGTAGATGAATTCTCTCTGATATCAGATACCCCAGAAAGAAACTTCATTCCAATGTGAACATCTCCACCTGAATTATGTATGAATCTATAGACATCAGTATCAAGTTCAGTTTTAATTGAGTCTGTATTGAACGCTGGACTCCATGCATATTAGGACATCTGTCAAATTTATTTCCCAGTTAAGTACTTTAGATTACTAAAATGACTGGAAAAATATATTTTACTTGATTAACCGTTTGTGAACTGGTTAATTCTTTACCATTTTAAGTACATGGGATGGCACAATGGTCAGCACTGCTGCCAGGCACTGACACTGCTGGCAGGGATCCAGGTTCGATTTCTAGCTTGGGTCACTATCTGTGTGGAGTTTGCACACATTCTCTGGCCAGCATAATTAAAGACCCCACGCACCCCGGACAATCTCTTTTCCACTTTCTTCCATTGGGAAAGAGATGCAGAAGTCTGAGGTCACATCTCTGCATGGGTTTCCTCCGGATGCTCTGGTTTCCTCTCAGACCAAACACGTGCAGATTAGGTACACTGGCCATGCTAAATTCTCCCTCAGTGTACTCAAACAGGTCCTGGAGTGTAGCAACTAGGGGATTTTTTACAGTAACTTCATTGTGCAGTGTGAATGTAAGTCTTCTAATAAATAACGTGTACTGTTAGTTCCTCATATACTTTCTAAACTTTGTTTATTGTCTTATTTATAAAAAAAATCCAGATTCCAGTTTTAAATTGATCGGAATGGTGAATCAACTCAGAATAGACAGAAAATGGTGGATTTCCTAGACACCGGGTAATTGTTGGTCCTGTGCAGCATTGCATTCATTCACACATGCATTTTGACACATAGCAAAATCAGCCTGCTTGTGGAAACTGCATTGTTGCTGCAAGATAAATTGGATTTAACCTAACAAAATGAAAATTTAAAAATCTTAGGAGCTACCTGAAAAAGTTTGAAACAGACCAATGTTGTTGCTTTCACTGAGAGGATTCAGAGGCACAACTTTTTCTCTGTTCCATCTCTTCCTAAGACGTACAAAAAAAAGGAGGGAGGGGCAACATCACATGCTCCCACTAAGCTGCACGAGTGACTGTGCAGTAAAGTAGAAGGCATGTATTCTATATCGAACAGGCGTTCAGCCACACTAATAAAATGTAAAGATAGCTGGTGAAATCAGTATGTGCTGAGTGCCACAATTGTAAAGGGAACATTACTTCTAGCTCCTTGTATTTTAGTGCTCTGGATAGAAAAGCCAACATTCCACTGATTTTTTTGCAACTTGAGATTTTCACGATCTATGTACATAGATCCAAGGTCTTTTTGGACCTGTACTGTTGTTAGTCTTTCACCATTTAGGAAGTACACTAGTTCTATTACTTTTAGGCCCAAAATAGATGGTCTTAGATTTATCTACAATGAATTTTATTTGGCACAGTTATATTGAATTAATCCATTCAGGTCTCTTCGTAATTGTATGCTTTCATTGACACTGCTTAAAAAAAGTTACCTATCTGAATTTGGATATGTGATTTTTTAATCCCATCATCTAAATCATGGACAAACGCAGGTCATTGTGGGTCACCTCCACTCAAATCCTGCCAATGAACCCAACTCTCTGGGCTGGATGCTCCATGCACTCTTCTGGCATCTTTCACAATGATGGAGGTGGCCCAGCACCATGAGCATCAATTCTAGTTAACAATCTTTCATGACAGACTTTCTCAAATGCCTTCTGGACAACCATCTGAACAACAGCCCTAAACATTCCTTGTCCATGACTTTAACCAGCTCTTCCAAAAGATCAATGAGTAAATCATACCTGACAAATTTCTTACCAACCAATGCTTGGTTCCCCTCTAAGCAGCTGACAGTTTTCAAGGTGTTTGGTCACTCCACTTGTAATTATAGATAATTACCTGGCAGCAGAAGTTAGGCTAACCGGTCTATCATTTCCATCTCTCGTCTTTCTTAAATAACACTTTCATGGAATCTTTGGAAGATCATGGTTAAAGTTCTCACTAACTTCCTTTGATATACCCAGATGTGAAAGCCACCTGGTTCTACACATTCAAATTAAGCATAACCTGCCTTGAAGTACATGTGGACATACACCAACTGAAAACTTCCTTTACCAACGGTATAAAAATAAAGATTGTTGCAATTATACACAGTGTTGCTGAGACCACATCTGGAGTATGGTGTCCAGTTTTGGTCTCTTTATTTGGAGAAGGATGTGGTAGCATTGGAACAAAGGTGTTGACATACAAGGAGAGATTAAACAGCTTGGGTTTATACTCGCTGGACTTTAGAAGGATAAGAGAGGGATCTGATTGAGATATATAAAATTTTTAAAGGGATTGATACAGTCGACATAGACCAAACGTTTCCTCTTATGGGGCAATCTAGAACAAGAGATCACAGGTATTGGCTGACAGGTGGTCGATTTAAAACTAAAAAAAAAAGGAGAAACTACTTCTCGGTGGTGAATTTGCAGAACTCGCTGCCCCATAGTACGGTAGAATCTGAATCATTGAATGGTTTCAAGAAGGAGATAGATATATTCCTAATTATAAAAAAGGGATGCAAGGATATGGGGGACAGTTGGGGAGGTGCAGTTGAAACCAAGGAGCGATCAGCCATGATCTGTTAAATGGCAGAGCAGGCTAAAGGGCTGAATTTGCCCACTTCTGTTCCTAATTCGTACGAAATACTGTAACGTCAGTGCTTTCAAGTTCAGCATTGCCCTCAGAAATCATATTGAACAATTTTGTAAGGAAGCCAAAATGTTCAAACTCAGCTACTGTCACAGCGGTTAGCATTGCTGCCTCATAGCGACAGGGACCCTGGTTTGATTCCCAGCTTGGGTCACTGTCTGTGTGGACGTTCTCCTCGTGTCTCCATGGGTTTCCTCCCACAGTCTGAAAGACATGCTGGTTAGGTACATTAACCCAAAAAGGTGCTGGAGTGTGGCGACTAAGGGATTTTCACAATAATTTCATTCCAGTGTTAATGTAAGCCTTATTTATGACACTAATAAATAAACTTTACTGTCTGTCCATTCTCACCAAAATCTATTTAAAAACAATAAACAGACTATAAGACAGTGGGAAATTGTTGTTGCGAGTGGGCACGGTCAGAGGGCTGGCACCTTTCAGTGGTAAAGCGCAGATGAAGTACCTGGTAGTTGAAGGCAGCATCCTGCAGCAGCTCCTGCAGAAGCGGCTCTCCTATTTTCTTGCTGGGCAGGTCAGCCACAAAGTGCAGATGCAGCACCTCATTATCCTCCAACATCGCGTGTTTCACCATGGAGCTGATGGCCAGCCTCAGTTTCTCCTGCAGGCCGGAGTTCTTGTCCGCCTTGGTGAACATCATCAGAAGGTGCAAGAGGCGCCTCTGCCTCCCCGCCGGCTCGCTGCTCTCAAAGCGACCGCTCGCCGCAGCCTCTGCCGCTTTCTTGCCGCTGAGGTTGACAGTCAGCTGGACATCGCCCTGGCCGCTCCTCCCCGCCTGGCTCTCCTTCATCCTCCGGGTGGTGCTGGAGAAATTCTCGTGGTTGGATCCGAAGTAGTAAAAGGCGAACACGGCGAAGGCGGCGGCGAACAGCAGCGCAAACTGGTAGGAGCGGAATGAGGTGAACTTGGCCTTGCTCTGGAGCAGCTTCCTCCACAATGCCATTGTGTGTGTGTGTGAGCTGCAGGGAGGACACTCAGCCCGCCGCCGCTGCCTGCCCCTAATCCAGCCCCTCCCCCCGGAGGAGACCAACCAATCACAGACAGGCTTCGCCAAACCATCAGCCAATCAAAAACCCCACTCGCTGTGACGCGCCTGCAATCGGAAATGCAGCAGCCAATGAAAAGCCACCTCTCAGGAACTTAGCAAGAAATCTAAACAGCCGGCTTGGGAAAGTGTTTATTTGAAGTTTATTTATTACTCTCACCAATAGGCTTACATTAACACTGCAACGAAGTTACCGTGAAATTCCCCTAGTCGCCACACTCCAGCGCCTGTTTGGGTCAATGCACCTGAACCAGCACCTCTTTCAGAGTGTGAGAGGAAACTGGAGCACCCACAGGAAACCCATGCAGACACAGGGAAAACATGCAAACTCCACACAGTGACCCAAGCTGGGAATTGAACCTGGGTCCCTGGCATAACCACTGTGCCACCATGCTGCCCCGCGAACAACTTTCTGGGGAAATCATGACATAGGGGAATAGCCAGACTGCAGGTGGAGAGGTGGAGGAATTGGTATCAGATCTTGATTTGATTCATTGTCACAAGTATTGGATACAGTGAGATGCATTGCTACTTGCACGCTAGACAGACAAAACATACCATTGATAGATTACATGGGGGCGAAGGAAAGGATGCAGTATATAGTATTACAATTATAGCTAAGGTGTAGAGAAAGCTCAGCTTAATACAAAGTAGGTCCATCAAAATTCTGAAGGTAACAGGAAAGAAGCTGCTTTTGAGTCAGTTGGCACATGACTTTTTTTCCCAACGGAAGAAGGTGGAAGAGTATGTCTGAGGTGTGTGGGGTCTTTGATTATGCTGGCTGCTTTTCCAGGGCAGTAGGAAGTGTAGATGGAGTCTATGGATGGGAGGTTGGTTTGCATGATGATTTGGGCTTCATTCACGATCCTTGTTGTTTGTTGTTGGATCTTTGTCAAGAGCCATTCCAAGCTGTGATAAATCTGGAAAGGATGCTTTCTATGGTGCATCTGTAAAAAGTTGGTTAGGTGGGTATCCAGACTTGGGGTGGGGAAGAGTGGGTATTCAGATCTTGTGAGGAGGGGTATCCAGATCTTCGGAGGGGGGAGGAAGATTACGTGGATCAGTGTTTTTCAAACTTTTTGTCCAGTGACCTACTTTTGCCAAACAGCCATCCCCCCTCGACTCGTGTTCGCTTTGGACAGATGACCCTGCTGTGGTGGGCAGGATGGTAGCACAGTGGTTAGCATTCTGCCTCACAGTGCCAGGGACCCCAGTTTGATTCCAGGCTTGGGCCACTGTCTGCATGGAGTTTGCACATTGTCGCCATGTCTGCATGGGTTTTCTCTGGGTGCTCTTGTTTCCTCCCACAGTCCAAAGACATGTGGGTTAGGTGCTTTGGCTATGCTAAATTGCCCCTTAGTGTCAGGGGGACTAGCTAGGGTAAATGCATGGTATCATGGGGATAGAAACTGAATGGCCTCCTGCACTGTAGGAGTCTGTGATTCTATGATGTCACTCCAGTCATGCCACGGTCATGTTGGCTACCCCAGTACTTATGAGTCCTCTGTAATGAACCCAGTTGAGCCTGCACTTAAAATCACATAACTATTCAATGCTTCAAAGATCTGTGCACATTCATGCTGGACAGTAACGTCAAGCAGCACAACAAAGCCCCGAGTTCATTGTGCCAAACATACCTAACGTAAACCAACTATGTTGTGCAATCTGTAACGTCTGTACCTTCATTCAGTTGTATTGGGAAATCCCCCTCTAACTTTAATAGGCCGTACTTCTAAATTCTCAGCAATACCACAAACTCAATGAGACACTGTTATCACGGAGAGTGATATATTTCAGTTTTTCAGTTGATTTCCCATTGAAGACTATGTGAGCTATGCCTGGTGAGAATTAACATCTCTGTAATAGTGTGGGGCATTTTCTTTTACCATATAAGAGACTAATTGTGCTTCGTCATTCAATGTTACATTTCTACAAGGACCTGAGCTGATGATTTCAGTTCTTGCAACATCCTTTGAAAAAATCCAAAGGTTTGTGCTCCGGATCATCATGGATTCAGCAGAGCAACTAATGCTGTCTCCAGCTGGTTCAGATGTGAAATCCTGGGTGGTAGGTTTATCAGTTATTGACATCTCTGGTCCTCTTTTGTGCAACTAAACAATCCACGTCTCCAATCAGCTAAGTAGGAAGGGAAAGAAAATTGGCACCAAGTGCATGTTCAGGTCGCTCTGACCTGTTTATGCCCAGGTACTGCAGCAAGAATTTACCCGGAGACAAAATGGGAAAAAAGGTCAAGTGATCTTTGGAGATCATTTTTGGTGACCCATTTTTCAACATCCTTCATGGGTTGCAACCCCCACTTTGAAAAGCAGTGATCTCAACTGTGGAAGAGGAGGTTGGGGGTTGGGTGTTGGAGGGGGGCAGTATGTAGTAGACGAGCAGAAGTAATGTCCAGATTTATTTTGAGAGGGGCTGTCCAGACTGTGGAGCTGGGTGGGGTATTATCCAGACTGTGTGCTGTGAGGGTGGGGATGGGGTACTCCCCAGACTGGGGGAGAGGGTGGGGTATCACCCAGACTGGATGAGGGGTTGGGGTATCACCCAGACTGGATGGGGTGGGGAGTAATTTCCAGACTGAGAAGGGGTGGAGGTGGAGTTCTATCCATGAGGTAGAGGAGTGGTTTGTGATACTATCCAGACAGAGTGGGGTTGGGGTGATACTCAGACTGTGTGGCAGTTAATGTGGGATACCCTCCAGACTGTTGTGGGAGTGTACTGCGCATGCATAAGAAAAACACCATGCAGGCAACAAGCAACCTGGTATACAGAACAACCACCTCAAATAGGTGGCAATCTGAGAAAATTTAGCAAAAGTTTCAGAAAGAGCCACAATTCAAAAACTGCCCAAACATAATGCCATTATCACACTAAAATGCTACGTAATGCAACCTGCAACCAACATTCTTATATTCTGTTGAGGGTGCAGTACAAGGGGTTAATTTTAACTGTGATTTGTCAATAATACAGTATACATTAGAGGAAGCGATACAATATCTCAATACGTTGTTCTCTCTTATCGGCTTCATGGTAAGGTGAAGCCAATCTTAAAATATTTCTCAATAAAGTTTACATTTTACTACCTCAGCAGACTCTGAATATTCTGTGTTAACACACAAGACAAAGAATACTGTACAGTGTAGCTAGTGAAGGATGGTGTGACATTAGAGGCAATTCAGAGGATGTTTGCCAGGTTGATGAAAGGTTTGATGTATAAGGAGAGAAAGAGTTTGGGCTTGGAATTGCTGGAGTTTAGGATGAGGGGGGATCTAATCAAGGTGTATAAAATACTAAAAAAAAAGGATTGATCAAGTAAAGGTAGGTCAAATGTTTCCCCTTGTGGGGCAATCTAGAACAAGAGATCACAGGAATAGGTTGAGAGATGGAAGATATAAAACTGTGGTGAGGATCAATTACTTCTTGCAGAGGGTGGTGAATTTGTGGAACTTGCTGCCCCATAGCGCAGTGGAGTCTGAATCATTAAATGGCGGAGTAGGCTCAAAGGGCTGAATTGCCTACTTCTTCTCCTAATTCCTACGTTCCTATGTAACAAACATGGAAAAATCTCTACCATTACCAGAAAACTTCAGCCACCCCAGTTAACTGTAAATCGGTGTGGCGAGTAAAAGCGAAAATGGTCCTGCCAACGAGGCTGAATGTCATTTTTACAGAAAGGAGGGTAACTTTAAGGCTACATGTTGCAGCAAGAAGCCTGTACAGAATAAGCAAAAAGATGGCAAGATCCGTGAAAGAGAGGTATCAAGGATATGGAATTGCCTGTGGGGAGACCCAGGAGCCAAGTGGAAGCTATGGGTTGCTGATATGCCAGGTCTCAACCCAGCAGAAGTTTATCTGAGGCAGTGGTATAGTGATTTGGCACTGGACTAGTGATACAGAGACCCGGGTAATAAATACTCTGGCGACCTGGGTTCTAAGCGGATGGTAAAATTTGAATTTCAACAACAATTTGGAACTAAAAGTCTAACGATGACCATGAAACCATTGTTGATTGTCCTAAAAACTCATCTGGTTCACACATAACCATTAGGGAAGGAAATCTGCCATTCTTACCTGCTCTGGCCTACATGTGACTCCAGACTCACAGCAATGTGGTTGACTCTTAAATGCCCTCAGCTGAAGGGTAATTAGGCATGGATGATAAATGCTGGCCAAGCCAGCAACACCCATGTCCCATGAACAAATATTTTTTAAAAAATCACATTGTATTATGTCAAGTAGCACCCAGGACAGGACCTATTAAACATGATGGGCTGAGCAATGATCTGTGAAGAAAGTGAAATAATAAAAGCACTTGGTGCCTACTTCATTCTGCAAAACAAATAGTCTTATCTAGCAGGCTAAATTTAACAAGTGTAACCAACATCAAGGAAAAGGCATTGATAAATTTAACAGTGATCTGTGTAGACCTGCAGCAAAATGTGAATATGGCAGGTTAAACAAGTTAATTAATCAGAGACAAAATTGTTGTCAGAGTCCTGAATGAGCATCACCTGACCACTTGCAGTTGAGGAATGACTTAACCTCAACAAAGGCAATGCAACTGAGCAGACAAACTGAGGCCAGGAAGCAAAACCTATCAGTGATTCGGGGTGATAAGATGAACCATATCCCAAAAGTGACTGACTCAGTACAGTATGTTTACATAAAAGTGGCTGCACAAAAACAGGGGAGACAGGAAGACCATCCATCAGCCACCCCAGCTAACTGTAATTGGTGTGGCGAGTAAAAGCGAAAATGGTCCTGCCAAAGAGGCCAAATGCCTTTTTGCAGAAAGGAGGTAACTTTAAGGCTATGTGTTGCAGCAAGAAGCCTGTACAGAATGAGCAAAAAGATGGCAAGATCCGTGAAAGAGAGGTATCAAGGATATGGAATTGCCTTTCTGTGGGGAGACCCAGGAACCTGGTGGAAGTTACGGGTTGCTGATATCCCAGTAGAAGGAAACAGGACATGCTTTAAGTTAGTTATAGGTGCAACAGTTTCAATTATTTCTGATTCTGAATGGTGGTTGAAGAAAACTTCTCTTCAGCAAAAAAATATACAGGCCAGAAAATATAGAATTCAAGGTCGCAGGATAGAATCACAGAATCCCTACAGTGCAGAAGGAGGCCATTCAGCCCATTGAGTCTGCACCAACCACAATCCCATCCAGGCCCTATTCCCCCAACCTCTCATATTTATCCTGCTAATCCCCCGATACTAGAATTAATTTAGCGTGGCCAATCAATTTAACCCACACATCTTTGGACTGGGAGGAAACTGGGACGCCCGGAGGAAACTCTCACACAGACACGAGGAGAATGTGCAAGCTCCACACAGACAGTGATCCGAGGCCGGGATTGAACCCGGGTCCCTGGTGCTGTGAGGCAGTAGTACTGCCACCTTGCCGCCCCTGAATGCTGAATAGCTAAAAGCAACCCTTCGAATATAGAGAGAGAAGAATAACTGAAACCTGACCTGCACTGTTCACTCCCCGGCAGAAAAGCCTGTACTGACTTGCATCTGATTCCTGGAGTAGAGGAATTAGAAAACTGAGAAGATTAGCCCAAAAATTCCAAAGCCAGATTTCCACAACTGTGGACAGGACTAGGAAAGCTGAAGATCACTCCATAGCACTGAAACAAAGCCAATGTGTTTATCTACACCCAGGCAGGATCCTCAGCCACTCTTACCAAAAGCAAAGAAGGAAGTTGACTCTATGTTGAAACAAGGGGTCATTTCACCTGTGGGAAAACCCACACAAACCTGGTATGGTCTCAGTGCCAAAACCAAATGGACTTCTCAGAATTTCAGTAGGCTCTACCTAGTTGAACAAAATAGTTGAACACAAAGTACTTCTTATGTTTGTGGATGAGAGCTTAGCAAAATTGGGACAATCTTCATGAAGTTAGAAGCAAATGATGGTTTTTGGCAACTACCCCTTGATGAAGTGTCTAAATTGCTCACAACTTTCAGTACACCATTTGGGAACTTTTGTTTCAATAGATTACCCTTCAGCCTCAAATTAGCACCAGAAATCTTCCAGAGAATAATGTCAGGTGTCCCAGAAGGACTGGATAAAGTTTTATGGATGATGTCCTGATCCGCAGATTCACTCTGACAGAACAGTACAAGCTGTGTTAAAATGCCTAGAGGAAGGAGCACTTACACTCAACAACAAATGTAAATTCTTGCAACCAACTTTCTGGTTCCTTCAGCATGTTGTAGATGCAGCTGTTGTCAGAGTTGATCCACGGAAGACTAGAACAAACAAGGGTTTCCAGCTCCTCGTAATATGACTGAGCTCATGAGATTCATTGATATGGTAAAGAAAATTGAAAAGATCCTGCCCATTCTAGTGATTATCAGTAAGCCATTGTATCAACTGTAATGATGTGGAGATGCCGGCGTTGGACTGGGGTAAAACACAAAGAAATCCCACAACACCAGTTTAAAGTCCAAACAGGTTTATTTGTAGCAAAAGCCGCAAGCTTTCGGGACAGGCTGTCCCTTCGTCAGGTAGCTGGGAGTTCAACTGTGATGACATGGAGCTGGGAAGAAGCGTACCGGGGGTCTTTCGAGAAAATCAAAGAGATGCTGATATCACCCTAATACTATGACTATGACTCACTATGACTCACAGATACCTACTATCACTGCTACAGAACCATCAGGATTGGGAACTGTACTCTTTCAAATATACTAGGATAAAAAGTGTAGACTAGTCTACTATGCATTCTGTTCACTGATAGAAACCAAATAAGGTTATAAAAAGAAGCATTAGCTGATACATGAGTTTGTGAAACAATTACAGATTATATTCTTGGTAGCCAAGATAGAGACACTACAAATCCTAAGTGACACACCCAGATTCTAAAGAGTCAGCAAGAAAGACAGGATGTTCTGGGAAAACAGCAGACCATAGCAGATGCATTGTCCCGTATTACAATAGCAAGGTCTGAAGAAACTGATATAGCCCTTGTCAGAGGTAGAAGTCATTACATTGACAGCCACAACTCTACCAGCAACAAGTCACCAACTGAATTAAATCAGCGCTGCACAGGAATCTGATAAAGAATGTGCTCAGGTCAAAGAGTACTGTGTCAAAAGATGCCCGCATACATCCCGTACAATTCGATTCTTAGACAGTACAATGAACAGAGAGGACAACTCAGTGTATTGATAATATCTCCATCTTTGATGGAAGAGTGGCCATTCTGTGGGTTTGGGAATTTGATCTTTGGGCATCATGAAATGTTGAATTAGAGCAAGGTATTCTGTTTGGTGACCAGGTCTCTCAAAGTCATTAGAATAGATTATATTACACTGTATCACTTGTGCTATTCATCATCAAGAGACAAGAGAACCATTCATGTCATCTTCCTTCTCATTACAACTATGGGAACATCTTGGATGGACCTTTTTGAACACAGATGTAACACATTCTTGATCAGGGTGGACGATTATCCAGATGGATAGAACTCCAGTAACTGCAGGGTCAAACCCCTGAAGCACTGATTACATTGCTAAAGGAGCCATTTTCTAATGCACGGAATCTTAAACCTTGTAATCTCAGACAACGGACTATGATTTGCCCATGAATATTTTAAAGAGTTCACAGCATCGTATCAATTTATCCATATGCCCAGTGCACCAAGATTCTCTTAGCTAATGATGAAACTGAAATAGTTCGTACTGTGAAAGCACCGCTGAAGAAAAATAATGACATCTACCCTGCGCTTCTGAGCTACCATTCAAACAAAATGGTTTAACAGCTCGTGAGCCCCCAATAGGAAGAAGACTGAGATTCTCCCATTCACAGCCATGCTGTATAAACAAGCTGATAACTTGCACAAGATGAGGGGAGGTGGGAGCGGGGGGAGGACTAATATTGTTCTGGCCAGATGTGGAACTATAACAAACATCATAAAGCACACAACCTGCCAAGCTCTCAACCAGGGGCGCCAGTTTGGACCCAAGACCAAGTTCATCATGGACAAGTGGTTGAACAGACACCACATGCACGGTCCTACCTTATCCAAACAGATAATGGTACAGTGAGATGGAACCAACTAAGTTGTCACATAGAAGCAATCTCCTACACAGAGATGTAGTGTGCATCAAGAGATCCAGGTGACCACCAGACTGGTGAACCTGAGTCATCTAAAAATTCCCTTCTGCCCAGCAGAGCCTGATGGAGTAGAGGACCTGGTCAGGGAAAGCAGCAGAACCACCACTGCAGTTGCCCCTAAGAAAATGATCTGAACAATATCCAGGCTTGGGTTGAAACATGGCAAGTAACATTTGCACCACACATCTGCCAGCAATGACCATCACTAATAAGAGACGCTCTAACCACCACCCCTTGACATTCAATAGTATAACCATCACTGAATCCCCCACTATCAATGTCCTTGGGCTTATCACTGACCAGAAACTCAACTGGACTCACCACATAAGCACAGTGGCTACAAGAACAGGTCAGAGGCTAGGAATACTGTGGCGAGTAACTCACCTCCTATCTCCCCAAAGCCTATCCACCATCTACAAGGTACTAGTCAGGAGTGTGATGGAATACTCCCCACCTGCTTGGATGAGTGCAGCTCCAATGACACTCAAGAAGCTTGACACCATCCTGTACAAAGCAGCCTGCTTGATTGTTTGTAGATGTGGTGCCATTCAATTCCTCCACCACCGAAGCACAGTAGCAGCAGTGTGTATCATCTACAAGACGCAATGCAGCACCTTCTAAACCCACAACCACTTCTATCTAGAAGAACAAGGGCAGCAGATAACTGGGAACACTACTACCTACAAGTTCCCCCTCCAAGCCACTCACCATCCTCACTTGGAAACATATCGCTGGGTCAAAATCCTGGAATTCCCTCCCTAATGGCATTGTGGGCCAACCCACAGAACATGGACTGCAGGGGTTCAAGAAGGCAGCTCACCAGCACCTTCTGAAGGGCAACTAGGGATGGGCAGGCCATGAAGCACTTATCAGTGGTCTTGTATGATAAGGCATTCAAAATGCTAATCTAAATGCTCCTTAAATGTTGTGACGGTTCCTGCCTCTACCATCCTTTCAGGGCAACAAGTTCCAGATTCCCACCAGCCTCTGGATGAAAAAGCTTTTCCTCAGATCCCCTTTAAGTCTCCTGCCTCTTACCTTAAATCTTGGTTACTGATCAGTCTACTAATGGGAAAGTTTGTTCCTATCTGCCAGATGTACTGCATACAATACTCTAGCTGCGGCCTAACAAACGTTTTATACAGATTTCCGTTGTTATCTCGCTGTTATATTCTATGCCTCAGCTAATAAGGGCAAGTATCCCAAAAAACGCCTTATCTGTCTGTCCTGCTGCCTTCAGGGATTCTTGTACCTGCGCTCCAAGGTTCCTCTGGTCCTCTGTACTTCAGAGAATCCTACCGTTCATTGATATTCCCTTGCCTTGTTAGTTCTCCCAAAATGCATCATCTCACACTTTTAAGGGTTAAATTCCGTTTGTCCATCTGACTAGCCAGTCTATATCATCCCAAAGTCAAAAGATTTCTTCCTCACTATTTACCACACCACCAATCTTCATGTCATCTGTGATCTTACTGATCATGACGCCTTCATTCACGGCTAGATCATTAATATACACAACAAATAGCAAGAACCCAGCATCAATCCCTGAGGTACACCACCGGACACAGGCTTCCAATCGCAGAAACAACCTTTGACCATTACCCTCTGTTTCCTGCCACGAAGACCATTGTGGATCTAATTTGCCAAATTGCCCTGGACCCCATAGGCTCTTACTTTGTTGATCTCTCTCATGTGGGACCTTATTAAAAGTCTTATTGAAGTTCATCTAGACTACATCAACTGCACTGCCCTCATCTACACACCTGGACACCTCTTTGAAAATATCAAATTTATGAGACAAAATCTCCCCTAACAAAGCCATGCTGACAGTATTTGTTGAATCCTTACCCCTCCAAGTGGAGATTAGTTCTGTCCATCAGAATTTTTTTTCAATAATTTCCCTCCCACTGATGTTAAACTCACTGGCCTGCAATTACCTGACATTTCCCTTCCCGAATAATGTACCATATTAGCTATCCCCTGGTCCTCCAGTGCCCCTCCTGTGGCCAGGGAAGATTTAAAAATCAGCATCACAGCGTCAGCAATCTCCTCCCCTGCCTCACACAGCAGCCTAGGATATAACTTACCTTGGCCTGAGGATTTATCCACTTTTAAGCCTGCTAAAATCACTAGTACCTTCTCTCTCTCTCTCAATGCTAATCTGTTCAATTGTATCATAGTCCTCTTCCCTGATTTTTATACCAACATTGTCTTTCGCTAGTGTGAAGACTTTCAAAATATTCATCTTTCAGCTTCACACAGATCATCATTTTGGTTCCTGAAGGACCCTACTCTTTCCCTGGTTACCTTCTTGCCCTCAGTATACTTAATAAACACCTTGGGACTTTCCTTTCTTATGCCTTTCAGTGTTTTTCATGGCCCCCTTCATTCTCTTAAAAGTACCCCTCTGCCTTTTCTATACTCCTCTAGGGCAACTGCTGTTTTGAACCTCCTGTAACTGCCATAAACATCCTTTTTGTTCCTTATCCAAACCTATACATCCCTTGACATCTCAGATTTTCTGTACTTGTTGGTCTCACCTTTTACCTTCATGTGAACGCTCCTTTTTTTAACGACTAAGCTAGTCCCAATTGCCAGCATTTGGCCCATACCTCCCTATATCCATCTTATCCATGTAACTGTCTAAATGCTTTTTAAAAGACAAAATTGTACTACCTCTGGCAGCTTGTTCCAGACACTCAACACCCTCTGTGAAAAAACTGCCCCTCTGGACCCTGTTGTATCTCTCCCCTCTCATCTTAAACCTATGCTCTATAGTCTTAGACTCCCCTACCTTTGGGAAAGGATATTGATTATCTACCTTATCTATGCCCCTCATTATTTTATAGACCTCTATATGATCACCCCTAAGCCTCCTACGCATCAGAATGAAAAGCCCCAGTCTATCCAGCTTCCCCTTATAATCCAAATCATCAAGTCCCAGTAGCATCTTAGTAAATCTTTTCTGCACTCTTTCTAGTTTAATAACATCCTTTCTATAATAGGGTGACCAGAACTGTGCACAGTATTCCAAGTGTGGCCTTACGAATGTCTTGGACAAATTCAACAAGATATTCCAACTCCTCTATTCAGTGTTCTGACCAATGAAACCAAGCATGCCGAATGCCATCTTCACCACTCTGTCCACCTGTGACTCCACTTTCCAGGAGCTATGAACATGTACTCCTAGATCTCTTTGTTCTGTAACTCTCCCCAACACCCTACAATTAACTGAGCAAGTCCTGCCCTGCTTCAATCTACCAAAATGCATCACCTCGCATTTATCTAAACTCCAAATGCCATTCGTCAGCCCACTGGCCCAGTTGATCAAGATCCCACTGCAATCCTAAATAACCTACTTCACTGTCCACTATGCCACCAATCTTGGTGTCATCTGCAAGCTTACTAACAATGCCTCCTAAATTCTCATCCAAATTATTAATATAAATGAATTCAGCACACCGCTGGTCACAGGCCTCCAATTTGAAAAAACAACCCTCTACTACTACCTTCTGTCTTTTGTCATCAAACCAATTTTGCATTTATTTGTCTACCTCATGCTGGATCCCATAAGATATAACCTTACATAACAACCTACCATGCAGTACCTTGTCAAAGGCCTTGCCAAATTCCACGTAGAGAACATAGAACATAGAACATTACAGCGCAGAACACGCCCTTCGGCCCACGATGTTGCGCCGACCAGTTAAAAAGCAATGACCCTCTAACCTAAACCAATCCCTTTCCATCCATAAACCTATCCACGAATCTCTTAAACGCCCCCAAACTAGGCGCATTTACAACTGCAGCAGGCAGGGCATTCCAATCCCTCACCACCCTCTGGGTAAAGAACCTACCCCTGACATCCGTCCTATAACTACCACCCCTTAATTTAAAGCTATGCCCCCTCGTGCTAGCTTTCTCCATCCGAGGAAAAGGGCTATCACTGTCCACCCTATCTAAACCTCTAATCATCTTGTATGTTTCAATAAGGTCCCCTCTTAGCCGCCTTCTTTCTAACGAAAACAACCTCAAATCCCTCAGACTCTTCTCATAGGACCTCCCCTCCATACCAGGCAACATCCTGGTAAACCTCCTCTGCACCCTCTCCAATGCCTCCACATCCTTCCTATAATGTGGGGACCAGAACTGCACACAATACTCCAAGTGCGGCCTCACCAGAGTTTTGTACAGTTGCAACATGACGCTGCGGCTCCTAAATTCAATCCCCCTACCAATAAACGCCAACACCGTATGCCTTCCTAACAACCCTATCTACTTGATTCCCAACTTTCAGGGATCTATGTGCACATACACCTAGATCCCTCTGTTCATCCACACTATTCAGAGTCTTACCGTTAGCCCTATACTCTACACATCCGTTATTCCTGCCAAAGTGAATTACCTCACACTTTTCCGCATTAAACTCCATCCGCCACCTCTCGGCCCAGCTCTGCAACTTGTCCAAGTCTCCCTGTAAACTATGACACCCTTCCTCACTATCTACCACACCTCCGACTTTGGTGTCATCAGCAAATTTACTAATCCACCCAACTATACCCTCATCCAGATCATTAATAAAAATTATAAACAGCAGTGGCCCCAAAACAGATCCCTGAGGCACACCACTTGTAACTGAACTCCATGACGAATACTTACCATCAACCACTACCCTCTGTATCCTATCCGCTAGCCAATTCCCGATCCAATTCCCTAAATCACCCTCAATCCCATACATCTGCATTTTCTGCAGAAGCCTTCCATGGTGAACCTTATCAAACGCCTTACTAAAATCCATATACACCACGTCAACTGCCTTACCCCCATCCACCTCTTTGGTCACTTTCTCAAAGAACTCAATAAGGTTAGTAAGGCACGACCTACCCTCCACATGCTGACTATCTCCAATCAATTCATTACTGTCTAAATAACTATAAATCCTATCCCTAATAATTTTTTCTAAAACCTTGCCCACAACAGAAGTAAGACTCACCGGTCTATAATTCCCGGGGAAGTCTCTGTTCCCCTTCTTAAACAATGGGACAACATTCGCTACAACATCAACTGCCCTCATCTACCTCCTTGGTTACCCCTTCGAAAAACTCAACCAAATTTGAGAAATATGATTTTCCACTCACAAAGCCATGCTTTCTGTCCCTAATCAGTCCTTGCATCTCTAAATGCCTGTAGACCCTGTCTCTCAGAATACCTTTGAACAACTTACCCATTACAGATGTGAGGCTCACCGGTCTGTAGTTCCCAAGCTTTTCCATGCAGCCCTTTTTAAAGAAAAGTGCAACATTTGCCACCCTCCAATCTTCCTTGTGGCTGTCGATGATTCAAATATCTTGGCTAGGGGACCCACAATTTCCTCCCTAGCCTCCCACAACATCCTGGGATACACTTCAAGTCCTGGAGATTTATCTACCTTGATGTGCTTTAAGACTTCCAGCACCACCACCTCTGTAATATTTACACTCCAAGACATCACTCTTTCCCCAAATTCCCTAACATTCATATCTTAAATACATAAATACTGATGAGAAATATTCATTTAGGATCTCACCCATCTCTTGTGGATCTGCACATAGGTGACTTTCTTTGTCCTTAAGAGGCCCCACGCTTTCCCAAGTTACTCTTTCGCCCTTTGTGTAATTGTAGATTCTCTTTGGATTCGCCTTTGCCTCATCTGCCAAAGCAATCTCCTGTCCCCTTTTGCTCTCCTGATTTCTCTTTTAACTCTACTACTCCACCCTCAATACTCTTCAAGGGATCCACCTGAGCCCAGCTACCTATGCCAACAGTCTCTTCCTGACTGTTTGGGGTCCCATAGAACACTCCCAGCAACACGATTGCCCCCTTTCTGTTTTTAAGTTCCATCTATATGGCATCAATTGAGCAGCTTAAGATATCTTCCCTCCTCACTGCAGTGATTGACTCCTTGATCGATACTGCAACACTTTTATTCCTCCCCGGACTCATCTGATGATTCTATACTTCAGTATATCGAGCTCCCAGTCTGGCCCCTCCCTCAATCATGTCTCTGTGTTAGCAATATCATACTTCCAATGTGTTAATCAACACCGAGTTATCAGCCTTACCCAGAGACTCCTTGCATTAAAATGCCACCCAGCCTTGCTGAACTCCCTTTTGCCTAAACATGTCTCTCTTTGTTCTGACTTCTGAACGACTTGGTTTTTCTTCTATATTTGGCTGTATATCATCCCTACTGTACCTCCACACTGTGACCCGTTCACCAGCAGTCCCCTGACTCTCTTCATCCACATTTTCTAAAATTACAGCCTTTTGAGTCAGGGTTCCATCCCGCCCAGTAGTATCAGCTAGGATTGTAAGACCACTTAGCCTTGAATATCCATTTTACTCTAGTTTCACTCACCTCATTTCCCATGAGATCTAGTTACTGCTCTCTTGGCCTTATGCCCATTAACCTGCTGATGAAACAACCTCCCCATCCTGATCCCCGCATTAGCTGATAATGTTAACGTTTCTCTCTCATCAACTGTTCCTCACTCCTTACAATCTGCCATCATTACTTACTCCACTTCTCAAACGGCCAATGCTTGACCCCACTATCATAAGCTATGACCAACCTCCCTTTCCACCAGAAGATTCTTGAATGTGTTATCACCATCTAAATCAGAACCTAACTTTCTCAGAGCTTCCCTTTTAAATTAATCCAATCAGGTTTTTGCCTCTCTACAATACAGGAGCAACTTATGTCAAAGACATAAATGAGAACCTATCAAAGGTAGGCTATCCTTTCTTGTCCTTCTCAACCTGCCTGTAGCTTTGACACGAGTTGACTGCACCATCCTCCGCCAACACCTCTCTGCTGTCCACCAGCTGGATGGGACTGCTCTCACCTGGTTCCATTCTTACCTGTCTAGTCGTTGTCAGAGAATCAGTTGCATTCGCTTCTCTTCCCTTTGCATTGATGATCGCACAAACTATACATTGGTGGAATTAAACCTTTTTCTTTTGATAAATGTTGTATCATTAACTTGAATTCTAATGTCCAAAACAAGGGTTTAAATAGAATTATAGAATTCTGACTGTGCAGGAGGCCATTTCCACCCTATCCCCATAACCCCCCATACAAAAATAAATGGAAGCCTGTATGAGGTGCAAGGCTGATTTAAACAATGGGGGATACCAACAATTGGAGTTAACACTTTGATCCAGAGAATGGGCATTAAACTCAGTTATTTAATAAAAATTATATTCCCTGCTTTATACATTGAAAGCCTGCAGACAGAAAAGTCTCAGAAATCTGCAAAATTACTTGAAATACTTCAAGAGTCACAAATGCAATTTGCCGCGAGTAGGGGACATCTTATTTAGAATTTAGAAGCATCGAGGAAGAGGATTTTTGAGTTTCAATGCACTAGGGCTTGCAAGCCTTCAACTAAACGGATTTTGTTGGAAATGGGAATCACCAATTTGGCTGATTCATACTTTTGATATATAACAGGGAAAAAGTACTTACAGCAGCAAGTGCATGTGCAGCATCACCAAAATTTAGCTAATGGTGTTCCAATAGGGAACAAACATATCAAGAACAAGTCCAAACTTTTAAGAGGTTGAAGCTCTCAAGTAAAACTTTTAAAAAAAAACTTGTATCACCATAGCATGAAGTTTTTAATTTAAAGTAGTTTTTAAAGGGACTCGTGTTCAATTCCAGCTTCAGATGACTGTGTGGAGTTTGCACATTCTCCCCATGTCTGTGTGGGTTTCCTCCCACAGGCCAAAGGTGTGTGGGTAATGTGGATTGACCATGGTAAATTGTCCCTTTTTGTTAGGGGGAATTACAGGGTAAATATGTGGGGTTGTGGGGATAGGGAGGGAACACATCTGGTGCAGACTCAATATGCAGAATGGCCTTCTTCTTCACAGTCATAATTCTATGATTCTATTTAAATCCTTGTTTTGGACATTAGAATTCAAGTTAAATGATACAACATTTTTCCAGAAAGCATTCTGACCAATAATGCAGCACCATCTAGTGATCAGAGCCTGTAATTAAGTTAACTGGAGCCATTTTAAAATTGGTAAAAAAGTAACAAAAGACAAAGGTAACATTTCAAAGTCAGCATGGGATTAGCTATATAACATTACTGATACAATAACAGTTCCAGGGATGAGTAACATCAGTTATGAGGATAAATTGGGGAAGTTGGGATTGTTCTCTTTGGACAGAAAACTAAGAGGTGTTTTGATAGGAGTGTTCAAAATCATGAGGGGATAGAGTTGATGGGGAGAGATTATTCCTGCTCATAAAGAGGATCAAGAACAGAGATTTCAAGTGATTTGCAACAAAAAAACAAATAAGCTGTGAGAAAAACGTATTTCAGGTCTGGGATGTATTGCAAGTGTGGCAGAGACCACTTCCATCAAGGCATTCAAGTGGGCATTAGATGATTAATTTAATATCAATGATGTGCAAGGGGACAGGGAAAAACTAGAAGATGGCACATAGTCATAATGCTCATTTGGAGAGCTGGGTAGATTGGCCTCCTTCTGTGCTGTAACAATTTTGTGATTCTACAAATACTGATCTTAATGTATTGTAGGAATAATATCACAACCACTCATTTACCATGAATGCAAAAAATCAGATTATGTTTTCCCAAAATACTATGTAAGCTTTTTCATTGGTGCTTTGGGAATTAAATTCCATAACTTCATTCATTACTTTCTTGGGGGACTCGGGGTGGTAGGGGAGGGGAAGGGAGGGGATCAATGAGTATCATTTAATCTGGTAATTGGACTTGGCACAATTCAATAAGGTAAACCAGATGTGTGATGTAACTTGGGACATAAATCTGAGTTTTGGTCAGCCAATGATTTTAAAGTTTATTTATTAGTCATAAGTTAGGCTTACATTAACATTGCAATGAAGTTACTGTGAAATTCCCCTAGTCGCCACATTCCGGCGCCTGTTCAGGTCAATGCCAGCACGTCTTTTGAACTGTGGGAGGAAACCCATGCAGACACGGGAGAACATGCAAACTCCACACAGTGACCTGAGCTGGGATTCCAACCCAGGTACCTGATGCTTTGAGGCAGCAGTGCTAACCACTGTACCGCCATGCCGATTTTGGGGGTCTGTCAACAGTGAAGGAGAGAATGTGGAGCTTTCTATGTGAGGAAAGTGAAATCTGACGCCTGACAGCACTTGCTTATAATATTCAAAATTGTTTCTAGAAAATATTGAATCTCAATGTGTCTATCACAACTAAGAAAACATGAATGTTGCTATCAAAGAGTCATAAATGTAGTAATAACATAACCACTTTTTTAAGAACCTAAATGAAAATGCGAAGACACTATCTCTCTTGTTGAAGAAACTTGCATGCTCCCACAGTGGACACAAAATCAATCAGCAACAACCTGACCTTAAGCTTCAGGCAAATTTGGCTTTGGGCCTCATTTAATGCTGCCAGGAAACATCAGATATAGCAGACAAGAGAACAGGAAATTAGGTGATCACTGGAAAGGCCTTGGAATAGGCTGAACTTCTTTTGATTTATTGTCACGTTAGTATACAATGAAAGGTATTGTTTGTTTCACACTATATAGACAAAACATACCATTTATAGTGAAGGAGAGCGTGCAGTATGTGTTACAGTCATAGCTAAGATGTAAAAAAAATCAACTTAATTCAAAAGTCCGATGGCATCAGAGAAGAAGCTGTTTTACAGCGTGTTGGTACATATCCTCGGATTTTTGTATCTTTTTCCTGATGGAAGAAGGTGGCAGAGAGAATGTCCAGCGTGCGTAGGGTCCTTGATTATGCTGGCTACTTTTTTGAGACAGGAGAAGTGTAGGTAGTGTCAATAGATGGGAGGCTGCTTTGAGTGATGGACTGCACTTTGTTGTAATTTACTACAGTCTTGGACAGCACAAGTCACACTATGCTGTGATACAATCAAAAGCAATGCTTTCTATGGTGCGTCTGTAGAAGTTGGTGAGAATTACAGAGGGCATGCCATATTTCCTGGTCTCCTGAGAAAGTAGTTTCTTGTTGGTCCTAGGAGAACATTCCTGTTCTATCTGGACATTAAAAAAAAAATCGAGGTTCCTTTAAGGTGCTCAAAGCCTGATACATCTAGCCAAGTGGACATGGTGCCTGCTCAGCCCATTTGTACTCAAATCCTATAATCATGTAGCACAAAGGCCATTTGGTTTATTGTGCATGTACCGGCTCCCTGAAAGAACGTTCCAATTAGTTACAACTAGCATAAGAACCTGCAGTGATTGATCCTTTAAGGATCAGTCTGAGAGTAATGGTTACAGGTTGGGCCTCTGTACCTGGAGTTATCACAGGAGCTGATTGCAGCAAGCCTCTGCCTAGTTTTAACCTGTAAATAAACAAGTTGTTTTCCGTACACTAGTGAACGAGCATCTTTACAGAATCCAATTTGCATACTTAAGTGTTACATGTTCCACCCACTTACTGGCCTGTGTAAGTATGGTAGGCAGGATCAAGATATTGGATTTATGGTCAACCATGATCAAAATGAGTGTGGAGCAGATTCAAAGGGCCAGATGGCTTACTCTTGCTTCCATTTTCTATGTTTCTATGTATAGGATGAGCACGGTACATTTACCACCTTACTCATCTACCTTCCCTTTTTTTAGCTGCTGGCCACCTGATTTTCAGGCATAAAACAGGCAATAGTGAATTGAGTTCACATCCCTGCATTCTCTGGAAAATCATTAAGTTAAAACTCAAAACAGTAATGCAGCCATTGAAATACAAAAGCCTTACTGCAGTTTTAAGAATTAAATGCATATTTACTGTTCATGGAATGTATAATACAAGCTTTTCAGTAACTTTGTATATAATTATTCTACAATATGAACAAAAATGCTCAATACAGAAAAGTTGATATATACAATAAATATGAGATTCAATTCAATAACTAATAAGAATGAATACATTTATTTCAATTTCAAACTATGAAGAACTATTATTCAGTTTTGGTGTAATGGATCTGATTATGAGGCAAATCCACAATCACTCCATGCAGTAATGCCTATTGACCTAAAAACAGTTTTCAAATGCTTGTAGGCCTATCAAACAGTCATATCAAACATTAAACTGAAATATAAGTAATGTACATGTTACAATGTACAACTGCTTTGATGTTTATAATGTAGCCCATTGTGTTTTCAATACATTTCCATTGGAGTTTTAATAATAATATAAATTTTTCTGTACAAATGTACTAAAACAAGCACCAAAACAAAACAGAAAACTACATCACTAAAAAATAAGGTTCGAGTTTGTCAATCTCTGAAGATATTCTGAAATTTCATCGGAATGCCTACTTATCTATTTCTTCAACAGAGGCAAAAACATTTAATGTGAGAATTTAAAAACGTGGTTTTCCAGGAAGCTTTATTCTGAACATTTCATCTTAATTTCAAGAAGCTCTATATATAGATATAGCTCCTCAAGGGCTAAAGTTCTGCATATAGGTATAGCTCTTGGGGATAAGGGATATGGTTGGGGGTGGGGGGTGGGGGGGTGGGGGGTGTGGTGGGAGGCAGATTCAAAATACTGAATTTGATAATCAGCCATGAATGGAGGAGCAGACTCAAAGAGCCAAATGGTCTACTACTACTATTTTCTATGTTTCTACCTTTTATTAGCCTTTTACAACACAAGAACGTGGAATAAATCAGGTGTTCCTTCTTTGGCAGCATCACTAAATAAAAATTTATTTAAAAGGCTGCTTCGATCTAGTTCCTTGAACTTTGGTAAACAAAATCAACCAAGAATATTAATTTACCTGCATTTTCATTTACTGAAGATGATTTGATTACTGGCAAATGAATAGGAAACATTGATGTTTGGCCGGAGTTGTACAGAGTGTATAACTTCGACAACTGATTGATATCTTCAGAATAGAAAACCAAACTAAAAAAGAAAGTGATTTTGTTGCTGATGATATATTGTTTACTGCATCAACTGATTTAATGGTACAACATGCAGGTAGTCATCCAGTAATTTCAATTCCCGTTACCAATTTATCTTAATATGACAGATTTTATTTTTAAGTGTATATACAATTACAGATGTATGGTTGTAGATTTGTTTTCGGGGATACCAGATCGGTAACTCTACACTGTAGTAAATTTATTGGAGATGTACAAAACTTGAAAATATGAAAATATTTCCTGAAACAACAGATAACTGGTATTAACTTTTCAGCAAAAGGAAATAAATTCAAAAAGGGGTACAGTCCTAATACAAATTTACTGCTCCAAAAAGCACTGGTGTTACCATATTTCCCTGTTCAGAGATGTACACAACTGCACTGCAGTTGAAACATTGCAATATCCGTGTCAGTTCGCGTATTTTAAAATGGGTTAAAAACAGGCTTGTGAGTAAATAAATTGAATTATTTCTATAATTTGGGTACGCACAAAAATTTCAAAACTACTGTTCAACTTGAACACCCATTCTATTTGCACATCTCCCACTGGTGAAAACCTTGGAAGATTTTACTTTCAATTCAAAACATGACAAAAAAAGTGCAAAGGTTGATCATTTGCATAGACACCACACTCCCAAGTAGAATAAATCACGGCAGCTGTTTGTGGGTGCTGCAGTAAAAAGCTCCTTCAAATATAATTGTTTTCTTCAAAACTCAAATCTTCAATTTATTTTTGGTATGGATAATGAGATGAACTGATGAATATGCTTCAAGATGATTGCACCAAAAGAATGATTACAGCTCTCGAGTGAGAAAATTTAATCAGTCTCTGATCGCCGCGGGAAACGATTTAATATTTCTGGGTTATGTGAGGCCATATGGGAAAAGTCTCTGAAAATATCCTGGTAGGTTGCATCACCTGCAAGAAGATAAAATTTTGAGTTACTGAAGCAAATAATTTCATAAAATATTTTTAAAATTGTAACTTATGATAATCTAACAGTATACACATCTGTAAAATGCACAATCTTAGAACTAGAATAAATTGCACTTCATAAAATTATACAATATGCTTTATTTCTAGTATAAGTTACATTTCATTCTACAATGTCAATTTATACCAAACATCTACTGAATGTTTTTATGTTTTAAAGCATTTAAATTAGAAAACCTGCTTTTTATTTCTCGTATAACTTGCATTTCATCATATAATTGTCAATTATGCCACAACCCTGAAAATTTCCCAATTCTACTACGTATCCAACTCCCTTCTGAAAGTTGTGATCTGGTTGCACCGTTCATTCAGGTAATGCAGTCCAAACCATTGCCACTCCCTGCTTACAACAAAGGCTCATTGCCCCAATGATTCTTTTTCCCAAAGCTATATTCTCTAATTCCTGACACACCAGCCATTTGTAAGAGTTTCCTTATTTACTTGATCAAACCCATTAATAATTGATATTTCTAAATATTTCTTTAAATGTTCTTTGGTCCAGCTTCTCCAGTCTTCCAAACAACAGCCTGTGCTCTAATGTGACTTCTGCACTACCTATAAGACCATTAGATAAAAGGAGCAGGATCAGGCCATCCGGCCCATCGAGACTGCTCTGCCATTCAATCATGGCAGATAAGTTTCTCAACATCATTCTCCTGCCTTTTCCCCATATACTTTGATTCCCTTACCAAGCAAGGACCCATCAATCTCAGTCTTAAACACAGTCAATGACCTGGCCTCCACAGCCTTCAGTGGCAAGAAATTCCATAGATTAACCACCCTCTGTCTGAAGAAATTCCTCCGCACCTTGGTTCTAAAGGTCACCCATTTACTGGGGCAGCGTCCTCACAGCCTAGCCTCTCTTACTAATGGAAACATCTTCCACACATCCATTCTATCCAGGCCTTTCAGTATTCTGTAAGTTTCAATGGGATCCCCCTCATCCTTCTAAACTCCATCGAGTATGGACCCAGACTCCTCAAACACTCCTCACACATCAAGCTTTTCATTTCCAGGATCATTCTTGTGAACCTCCTCTAAACCCTCTCCTGGGTCAGCACATCCTTCCTTAGGTACGGGGTCCAAAATTGGTCACAATAATCCAAATGTGGTCTGACCACAACCTTAAAAAGCCTCACCAGTACATCTCTGCTTTTGTGTTCTAGTCCTCAAACTGAATGCTAATATTGCATCTGCCTCCGAACTACCAACTCAACCTGCAAGTTAACTTTAAGAGAATCCCAAGAAGTCTTCCAAGTCCCTTTGCGCTTCCAATTTCAGAATTCTCCGCCCGTTAGAAAATAGTCTACACCTCTATTCTTTTTACCAAAGTGCATATTGTCACACTTTCCCATGTTGTATTCCATCTGCCTATTCTTTGCTCACTCTCCTAACCTGTCCAAGTCCTTATGCAGCCTCCCTGCCACCTCATACTACCTGTCCCTCCACCTACCTTTGAATCATCTCAGCCACAATGCCCTCAGTTCCTTCATCTAGATCACTGATGTATAAAGTGAAAAGTTGTGTCCCAACACTAACCCCTGCGGAACTACACATTACCAGCTGCCATCCACAAAAGGATTCTTTTTATCTCCACTCTCTGCCTTCTACCAGTCAGCCAATCTTCTACTCATGCTAATACCTTGCTTCTAACACCATGGGCTTTTATCTTACTCAGCAGCCTCCTGTGCAGCACCTTATCAAAGGCCTTCTGGAAATCCAAGATGATTACATCCACTGGCTCTCCTTATCTAACTTGTTTCATCTCCTCAAAGAATTCAAATAGGTTTGTCAGGCATGACCTCCTCTTGATGAAACCATGCCGACTTCATCCAATTCTACCATGGACTTCCAAGTATTCCAAAATCTCATCCTTAATAATGGACTCTGAGAAGGCATTATGTGTTTTCATCAGGGCTATCTGTAACTGATTAACCTTTCCACAACATTCAGCATAGTCAAACACCCAATTTCATAACATCACTTCTCCTATGTAATCTACCTTGTTGGAACTAAACTATGTACCTTCCCTCCTACTTCCCCCAACGTAAAACAACATTCATGTTTTTGTTATCATCTCTTTGTTTCCTCTCAACTTTTCCAGTATCAATGTCCAGTTGACGCATTTTGAACTTTGCTTTAAAGATTAAAGGGTGCTGTAAGAGTTACTGTTGATATTTTATCGTTAAATACTTTGCAAAGTATTGGCAAGTTATGTAGAACAGCTATAATGAAATCTCAGATAAAAGGAGGCTAACTCTTCAAATGCAGCAGTATATTTTGATCCAATCTACAGAGGACAATGGAGATCAGGAGAGAAGTAAAGGACAAAATCAAATCTACAAGCTCAGATGGCATCAAAACACAACAATTTAACCCAATTATTCGCTCCCAAACTGAATCTCAAGTCCAAATTTGTGTATTGCAAACCTGCACCAGAATGGAATATATTAAAGATTTTTTGGTACTATTTTGTCTGAATTACAGCCACAGCATGGCTCTATATTGGAATTATCAGGTAATTCATCACCCTTCACAGAATACCTTGCTAACATCAATATAAGGAACGCATACACACTACACTGAAAAGTGTCAATATATCTTAAAGGATTGCGGGATTTTCAATACAACTCAGCTACAACATTGCTTATTGAGCATAATTTGTTATCTCTCAAGAATTAACAATAATTAGTTGTGGAGAATTCAAAAAAGATGTTACATGTCAAAAAAGATTCAGATAAAAATGTTAATGAGCAGCATCGTAGCAGTACAAGTGTAAAATAGTACCATAGGAAAAAAGACATGCAAAAATTTCTGACATGATCAGTAAATAGCTCACAATACTGAAAGAAAATAGAAATGTAGACACCACACAAGGTAATAACTATCATACCTGCATAAACCTCAGAGCAGCAAAAAAATAGAAATCAAGAGTGCAAGAATCAAGAGACAGCTTGTATGAAAGATGATAGCAGCTTCAACTTTTAAACATTTGCTTCAAAACTTCCAAATTCTTTATTTCACCACTAATTCCAGATTTAAGAAATGTGCCTTTTGGAATTTGCATTTTAGGAAGATGACTTTCCCACCAATTTAACCTCAACCCCAAAAACATTTCCTTTCTCCTCCTCATCAATGGTTACTCTGCTGCTAGGCCTCCATCAATGCTGCCCTGAATCATTCATCGAACTACACAAACAGCAGCCCCAAAAAACTTTCCTTCATTTTTTTCTTCCTGTGGGAAAAAGTTACTCACTGGCACACAAAAGCTCAGCAGAGCATCAAAGTTCAGACTCATCATTTTATGGGACTTTGTTCGCGCAATCCCAGTTTGCTAAACCACTGCATTCTAGCAGTATCGGCATTGATTTGGGTAGGTACCAGATAGACAAAATTGCAACCCACATAAAGGAGGAAAAGTGACTTCCCCTGATATTATTGCTACACATCACACAAGGGTTAGTGCTCGAGAGGCACTGAGAGGTAGTTGGAAGCAGCTTGTCCCCTCAATCAGAGATGGTGTGTGTTTGGGAAATAGGAAGAGTAAGAGGAGAACTGATTGGCAAAAGTAAATAAATAAGATGTCTTTAATACACAAAAGATAACCCCATTTCTGGCTAGTTGAAATGGAATTATAAGAACATGTTTTAGACCAAGTGCATATTTAAGTCGATAGTATGCATTATAATGCAGCTACTAATCAATTAAATAGAGATTAATTTAATTTCACTGCCACATATTGATCTAATTCAGAGTCTCATGCTTCTTTCATACTAATCTAATATAGTTATCTGATTTTTTAAAATCTATTTTTCAGAATTCAAATGACTCAAATCTTAAACAATTTAGTGAAGTAGGTTGGATATTTAGCGTAAAACCACTAATATTCACAAATAAGAACTTGAAAGCACTTCACTTTACACAGAGTAATGTAAAAATTTCCATATTTCATTTTGTTTCCAATTCTGCTAGTATTTCCATTAATTCTATTTGAAAGTGAAAACTGAAAAATAGGAGTTTTACTGGGTTTACTTCAGTTTTTTGAACCAATTATCTTCTGCAGTGAATCAGAAATCAATTCATCTTAAAACCAGTAATCTAAATGAGTAGATACCGGAAAACAAGAACTACTTATAACCAGAGTAATGATCATTAGCACTAACTAAGCTGAAAACAAATTGGCAGTTTTCCTTTTAAACAGAAATATAAAGTTATGCAAAAATTTCATATACAATAAGATCCATATATAACACTGGTAGAAGCAAAATCATAATTCATTGCAAGTTGTAATTGTTGTTTATAAATATAATCAAATCAACTGCAAATTTCAATACGATTAATATTTTGCCCATTTGCACCTATGACATAAAAATACTACATGTAGATTTCACCATGACTTAAGATTTTTAAATAATATTGCAGCAACTGCTGTTTTAAATGTCTGACAACTTTATAGGTGCAACTGTGATCTGGAAAGTTTAAGGGCGCAATCTTACAACCTCATCCCGCCCAACTTTCGGTGAGGTGATGTGCTAAGATCAGACAGAAGGCCAAAAAAAATCAGAAATGCACCCTATTTTTGCTTCTCTTGATCATATAAGTCATAAGTCATAAGAAATAGGAGCAGGAGTAGGCCATCTGGCCCTTCGAGCCTGCCCCGCCATTCAATAAGATCATGGCTGATCTGTCGTGGCTCAGTTCCACTTTCCCGCCCTCTCCCCATAACCCTTAATCCCCTCTCTTATCAAAAACCCATCAACCCGCTTCTTAAAAATATTTAGCGAGGCAGCCTCCACCACTTCAACGGGCAGAGAATTCCAGAGATTCACCACCCTTTGAGTGAAGAAGTTCCTCCTCAACTCCGTTCTGAACTGCCCCCCCTTTATCTTGAGGCTGTGCCCCCTAGTCCTACTGTCTTTTTTGAGCGGGAAGAGTCTTTCCACCTCTATCCTATCCATCCCATTCATCATCTTATACGTCTCAATGAGATCTCCCCTCATTCTTCTAAACTCTAACGAGTACAAGCCTAGTTTATTCAGCCTCTCCTCATAGCTCAACCCCCTCAACTCCGGTATCAGCCTAGTAAACCTCCTCTGCACTCCCTCCAAGGCCAAAATATCCTTGCGCAGGTGCGGCGCCCAAAACTGCACACAGTACTCCAGCTGCGGCCTCACCAATGCCCTATACAGTTGCAGCAAGACCTCCCTACTTTTATATTCAATCCCCCTCGCTATGAAGGCCAGCATCCCATTCGCCTTCCTGACCACCTGCTGCACCTGCAGGCTGGGTTTTTGCGACTCATGCACAAGGACCCCGAGGTCCCTCTGCACCGTCGCCTGCTGCAGTTTTTCGCCACGTAAGTAATAGTCCTTCCTACCATTCTTCCTACCAAAGTGGACCACCTCACACTTGCCAACATTAAATTCCATTTGCCATTTCCTGGCCCATTCACCCAGCCTATCTAGATCCTTCTGCAGACTCTCCACACCCTCCGCACAATTTGCCTTTCCCCCAAGCTTGGTGTCATCAGCAAATTTCGACACCCTACACTCGGTTCCCTCCTCCAGATCATCTATATAAATGGTAAATAGCTGAGGCCCCAGCACCGACCCCTGGGGCACCCCACTAGTCACCAACCGCCAATCCGAATAGCACCCATTGACCCCCACTCTCTGCCTCCTATTTGACAACCAATCCTCTATCCACGCTAACACCCTACCCCCAACTCCATGTCCTCTGACCTTCTGCAGTAACCTCTTGTGAGGTACCTTATCAAACGCCTTCTGAAAATCCAGAAAGACCACATCCACCGGCTCTCCTCTATCCACCGCCCTAGACACATCCTCATAGAACTCCAGTAAATTTGTCAGACACGACTTCCCTTTAATGAAACCGTGTTGCGTCTGCCCTATCAAGCAATTCCCTTCAAGATGCCTCGCAATTTCCTCCTTAATGACGGATTCTAACATTTTACCTACCACAGACGTTAAACTAACCGGCCTGTAATTCCCCGCCTTTTGCCTGGCACCCTTCTTAAACAACGGCGTAACATTAGCCGTTTTCCAATCCTCCGGCACTTCCCCGGAATCCAGCGACGTCTGGAAAATAACCACCAAGGCATCCACTATCACCTCCGCCATTTCTTTCAGAACCCTCGGATGCATTCCATCCGGTCCTGGGGACTTGTCCACAATCAGCCCCTCCAGTCTGTCGCGCACCACCTCTCTAGTAACAGTAATGTCATTAAGACCCTCCAGTCCTACCACCTTTCCATCGCTAACACCCGGCAAATTATTCACGTCCTCCTCCGTGAAGACAGAAACAAAAAAGTTATTCAAGACCTTAGCCATATCCCCATCCCCTACCACTAGGTCCCCTTTCTCATCCGCTAAGGGACCAACGTTCACCCTAGCCAGCCTCTTCCTTTTTATATATTTATAAAAACTCTTGCTATCCTTTTTTATATTAAGTGCTAGCCCAGCTTCATAGCTTCTTCTACCCTCCTTTATCAACTTTTTTGTCAATCTTTGTTGACATTTAAACCTTTCCCAATCCTCTTCTCGCCCACTGCTCTTAGCTACTCTAAATTCCTCCGCTTTTAATTTAACACTTTCCTTCACCTCCTTCGTTATCCACGGCTTATTACCTCTCTTCCTACTGTCCTTTTTAACCATCGGAATAAATTTCTGCTGAGCACCAAGAAAGATCTCCTTAAAGATCCTCCACTGCTCCTCAGCAGACCTACCTTCCAACGCGCTCCCCCAGTCCACATTCGCCAATTCTTCTCTCATCCTACCCTGTTTTGCCAGCAAGATTGGCTTCAAGCCCTTTCAAATATTAATGACATGGTCTGAATGGGGGCACAGCCTGTGGGATGGAGCTATGAGGGCGGCAAAGGGGAACTCTGCCAGGATGGGAGAGAAGTGGGCAAACTGCAGGGGGGCATGATTGAGGAAGGTGTTGGCAATGTCCGTGGGGTAGCAGGAGATCTCCCAGTATATTGGGAGATTATGGTGCCTGTGCAATGGTGCTCCTACAGCTTAGCAGCCAGCCTGGAGAGAATCACATTTTGTACTAAATGCCATGAGATTGCATTTTCAAACTCTCCCAAAAAAAAGTCTGAAACTCTCCCGTTTTCTCGCTCGTTCAACACTTAGAATTTTTTCTGTAAGGTTGTGCCTGAAATAATTTTCAGACAAGTACTGAAACGTTATGCCATTCAGTATAAGGAACAGGTTAATCAATCCCCAAAGATGGCCTGTTGGGAAAGTATTTCAAAAAGTATCTGAATGTAATGCTTGTTTTAAGAAATCAGCCTGCAAACCAAAAAGATGGCATGATACTCAAAGGCAGCTGATAATCAACATAAACAATTGGAAAACTTCTGTGAAGGTAACATAGTTATATTTGAAGCAGGAGTTGTAAGTAAAGTGTTATTTGCTAAAAATACCAATACAACTGCAAGAGTTTGAATTAACTCAGATCTTGAGATATGTATCACATTATACAGACAACTAAAGTAGCATAAACTTTGGAATATTAATGCAGGTTAATCCTATCAGCTGTTTTTCTTAAAAGCATATTTTAATATTTAGTGGCAAAAAAACTTGCAGTCTTAACCTCAAGAAGAATATTAAACCCAACATCAGGAGCTTCATTTCTTTTTACAGCAATGCTGCATTAAGTGCAGGAAGTACATAAATACAGCAAAGCTGCTATTACCATCGAGATTAGGAACTCAAAGGCACACAACATACAAAAAGACAAATACAGTACAGACAAGATTAAAAGCAATAACAAGAAAAAAAATCAGATGTATTTGGTAGCACCAATTTGTCTTTCATGATTGACAACTCAAAGCTAAATATAAAAGCTAAACAGAACATTGCATATGGCTTTCTTTTAAGTGCATAACTATTTACTTGTGGTCTCTTCCTAGTAAACTACAGAGCTCATTTATTATCATAATAAAGTTTATAACTATTAACGAGATATGGTCCACAGCTACAAAACTGTTACAGCTAGTTACAGAATCTCAAGTAATAACAATGCTTTTTAATAACTTGCTGTCATTCATCTCTCATATTTAAGCAACACTTTCCCACATCATGATTTTCCTTTATAGATGTATCAAAATAAATTTTAAAACGTTACTACTGTTACCTAATTTTGTACGACTAGGTTACGCTTCAATCCTGGGAATATTTTATAAATTTAAATTGCCAAAAGGAAAACCAAACAAAACCATATGCAAAAATAGATGAGTTCATAAAATTTGCTAATATTCAGAGAAAAATATGGCTTTATTTTTGAAGTATATGAATTAACTTGGATTTTTTAAAAAATCCAAAGCAATAAAAATACCATATATAATACTTAATGTCCACATTGTACTGTCCTTTTCTGACAAAAGAAAGTAACAGCACAGTTAAAAATAGAAACTGGCTGAAATCACAATATTTTCCATTTACACTGCACTTCTTTATCAGACTTTAATTAAAAATAAACATTGATGTTTATATTTTAAAACCAGTTCAATGGCAAGATTTTCGTAAATATTCCCAATAATTAAACCATATCTAAACCAGGCTGCCAAGGTGCCATAACGTGTTATGTTTGTGCATTGCTGCTTATTGATAGGCCATGAATTCCTTCCAGTGACTTCAGCTGTGACGAAATTCAGATCTCAGCTAAGAATTTCAAGGGAATAATAAATTTAAAACAAACATTTTGTTTTCCAATCAAGAAGGGCCTACTGGGGCTAAAGTGCAAGAAAAGAAAAAGTGTGCATGTAACAGAAAAAAAAAATCGCCAGAATCTGTTGCACCTCTGATGGCCAACTGGATAAATGCACCATCTAAAGTGGTACTAAAACATTCAAATCAAGTGACCTCAGCTTTGAACCCCAATCCACGAGTCAGGGGAATACTAATATTTCCTTCCAAGTACCTGGGCTTCAAAGCAAAAAGTCAGCCAGGGTTCCTGTTCCTGATTATTATCCAATGACTCCTCCTGCAAAGTGCAAGTTTATGGGCATCAGGTAAGGATGGGTTTGGAATTGGCTGTGAGGCACTCCATGGTTGCATACCTTTTGGCTGAACTAACACAAAGAATGGTGAGGTATCAGTGAGCTATCAGTGCCCATTTTACCACACAAGTATCAGAGCCTTTGGGTTGGGGTGGGAAAAGAGAAAACTAAGGACAAACCTCCAATCATTCTAATAAAAGTCAATTTTAGTTCATACTTTTATGCATTATTTATCTTTACCTAAACTTCAAGTTATGCAATATAGAAGACTGAAATAAACAAAAAATGTAATTAAATACTGTAATTTTTTTGAGGTGCATTGCTTATATTTGCCAAATAGCTTTGGTATCTGCTTTTTTCAGATCGTAAGATACACTTCCTTGGGATTTACCTGGTTACCATATTGGTCCTCCAACCAAGTGAGATACATCCTTTAAGAATGGCATCTACTGCCAAATAACAAGATTAATAAGGCTCCCATCCCTTTCCCCAGCCCCTAACAGTAGATATTTAGATAACTCTTTTTTAAATAAGGCTCAAGAATCTTGCAGCTGCAAACTAATAAATTCCTGCATGCATTTTTTATATTGCATCTCTGTATGACTGTTATTGGAATATTGACCTGACTGTCCAAGGCCTTCGGATTCTCGCATCTCGTCATTCATTTTTGCTAGACGCAACCTATGAAAAAAAGTACTGTAATTTGCAAAAGCACATAATAAAGTGTGATAGAACCAAACATTAATTGCAACTTGTTTGGTGACAATAAATGTACCTTTTCCAAATATTTTATGTAGGCACACACACACACAAAATGATATTAAAGCTATTTTAGAATGAATACTGTAATAAATAATCCATAGTTGATATGATCATTTTAATTTTATGGCCTGTCATTTTGGTCAGGTGATTTCGTCCCTATTATTATATAGAAAACTACGTCCTGGATTTTATCTTCACTTCTTTGACATGGGAAAGTTAATTACACTGCAACCAAAAAGCAATATTCACCTATAAAAACTTGTTCAACAAACCTAACAGTGGCAAATAAAAAGACAGGCAGATCGAGCGCAGCGGAGATTTTGAACATGAAACTCAAACTTCAATTTCTACTGTATGAGAATAAAGTGCTGATTGGTTGACAAGTAGACACTGGTTGATAGAGGTGTTGCGATGGAGAATGCATCAGATAATTGACAGTTAATTGCCAAACATTGATTGAAATTTAGTCCAGACTAAATTAGTTTAACACTAATCAGTCAAGGAAGTGCTCCAAGCAATGCGTCATAGAACAGCCGTCACTTATTTTGTTTAGCTTAAACATGTGCAATGTATGCATGTGTTCTTTCTGTCTGAAAAAACTGGGTCCTGTGCATTAGTTCTAGTTGAGAAATCTACCAGGGGGTTCACTACCACTGTTTACCGCAAGCCTACCTTCACCTGTCAATGTACATGTTGAGATTCTTACAGTTCCATATGCTACAAGATTGGTCTTATTGGCAATCTTGTAAATAGGGCCTGAGCTATTTGCTCACCATGCAAGCTTGGAGCTGAAATAGGGCACACCGAAAAAATAGCTACCCTGATTGGATCATTTTGTGCTGTATATTGTGTAAATTAATAAATGGCTTTCACTTTCAGCCCTGAAAAGTATCCAGTTTACCTCAGAAGGGTGAGGTAAACAGGTGAATCTAGCTGTTTAATGTTGCTACTATGCAGTAGCAACTTGAGTGGTATTCACCACAGACAGGATGCTGCCATCAAGCCAAAAAAGACGAATATTCTTTGACATAGCTAAAGAGGAGAGGTTACACGAACTGGATCTTGAACATAGAAAGTTAGAGAGACAATTTGATTAAGATTTTAGAGTTTTGAAAGGATTTTTAAAGGATCAGACTGAAAAAAAAATTTTGTTGTTGGGAGGAATCTAGGGCAAGGAGACATGACTATAGATCAGAGCCAGACCATTTAGGGGAGTAATTAGAAAACACTTCATGTGAAGGGTGGTAGAAGTGTGGAACACTCTCTCACAAAGCAGCAGTAGAGGATACGTCACTAATTTGTTTAAATTGGTGATTGATTTTTGCTAGTCAAGGATATTAAGGGATATTGAGCCAAGGCAGGAAAATAGAATTAGGACTCAGATTAGCCATGATCTTAATAAATGAAGGAACAGTCTCAGGAGGTAGACTATTCAATCTCTTGTTCCTATATTCCCAATTTCAAAGTATGCAGAATGCAAACAATATGTAAAGAACAAACGCCAGAAATACAATACGCACAATGTAACTATATCTGCATTTGCAGCTTCAACAGCGATAGTGAGCGGGTCCTTCTCTTCTTCATCTAATGCACCTTGATCAGCTCCCCGCTTCAGAAATAAACAAACTTGCCTGAGATAAAGAAGCAGATTATAATTGTTTTGTTACAAACCAAATGCATTCAATTTTCCAAACGTAAAACTGAAGAATATTTCGTACAAGAATACATATTTTTGTTTATTATTCATTTTTTTACTCATTCAATGTAGCACAGGAACACAACACACAAACACAGATGTGATCTCCACATCCCTTATTTTACCATTACTATTTTGGGTAGGTACATAGTCAAAGCAGGTGCCTTTTAATGGGGTAGGGAATATTGATGGACTGAATTATCAACACCATCCAACCCTTTTAACAAAGAGAAAATGTTCTGCAGAATTTATTTCTGCATACTCCAAGGTTCCAAAATATCTACAAAACCTTATATTTACTTTGTTCACCCTTGACTGGTTGGGCTTCTTAATGTATTTTCATTATTACTGTTGATTTTACACTGTTCAACTCCATTCTGAGTATTCGCAATAAAGTGGATGAACTTGCAGCGTGGATCAGTACCTGGGACTTTGATGTTGTGGCCATTTCAGAGACATGGATAGAGCAGGGTCAGGAATGGTTGTTGCAGGTTCCGGGGTTCAAATGCTTCAGTAGGAGTAGAGGAGGAGGTAGAAGGGGGGGAGGGGTAGCATTATTAGTCAAGGATTGTATCACGGTGTCAGAGAGGAAGTTTGATGAGGACTTGTCTGTTGAGGTAGTATGGGCTGAGGTTAGAAATAGGACAGGAGAGGTCACCCTGTTGGGAGTCTTTTATAGACCTCCTAAAAGTTCTAGAGAGGTTGAGGAAAGGATTGCGGAGACGATCCGGGATAGGAGTGAAAGTAATAGGGTAATTGTTATGGGGGACTTTAACTTTACTAATATTGATTGGAATAGCTATAGCTCTAGCTCATTAGAGGGGTCAGTTTTTGTACAGAGCGTGCAGGAAGGTTTCTTGACTCAGTATGTTGATAGGCCAACTAGAGGTGAGGCTATATTGGATTTGGTGCTGGGAAATGAGCCAGACCAGGTGCTAGACTTGGAAGTTGGGGTGCATTTTGGTGATAGTGACCACAATTCGGTTACGTTCACCTTAGTGATGGAAAGGGATAGGCATGAACCTTGGGTCCGTAGTTTTAGCTGGGGGAAGGGTAATTATGAGGCTATTAGGAGAGAATTAGGAAGCATAGGTTGGACTAGGAGATTACAGGGTCTCGGAACGTCCGAAATGTGGAGTTTTTTCAAGGAGCAGCTATTGCGAGTCCTTGATATGTATGTCCCTGTTAGGCAAGGAGGAATTGGTCGAGCTAGGGAACCGTGGTGCACTAGGAAAGTTGATTCGCTGGTTAAAAAGAAAAAGGAGGCTCATGTCCGGATGAGACTTGAGGGCTCAGGTAGTGCACTAGAAAGCTTTAGATTGGCTAGGAGGGAGTTAAAGAGAGAGTTAAGAAGGGCTAAAAGAGGACATGAGAAGACTTTGGCTGATAGGATTAAGGAGAATCCTAAGGCATTCTACAGATATGTTAAGAACAAAAGGTTGGTTAGGGCAAGATTAGGGCCAGTTAGAGACAGCAGTGGGAATTTATGTGTGGAACCGGACGAGATTGGAGAGGCATTGAACCAATATTTCTCTTCGGTGTTCACGCAGGGGGACATAAATGTAGCTGTGGAGAACACTGGGTTACAGGGTTGTAAACTGGACAGTATTGCAGTTGATAAGGAGGATGTGCTGGATATTCTTGAGGGTTTGAAAATAGGTAAGTCCCCTGGGCCAGACGGGATTTACCCCAGGATTCTCTGGGAGGCAAGGGAGGCGATTGCAGAGCCTCTGGCTCTGATCTTCAGGTCATCGTTGGTCACCGGTATAGTGCCAGAAGATTGGAGGTTAGCGAATGTTGTCCCATTGTTTAAGAAGGGGAACAGAGACTTCCCCGGGGATTATAGACCGGTGAGTCTTACTTCTGTTGTGGGCAAGGTTTTAGAAAAAATTATTAGGGATAGGATTTATAGTTATTTGGAGAGTAATGAATTGATTAGAGATAGTCAGCATGGTTTTGTGGAGGGTAGGTCGTGCCTTACTAACCTTATTGAGTTTTTTGAGAAAGTGACCAAAGAGGTGGATGGGGATAAGGCAGTTGACGTGGTATATATGGACTTTAGTAAGGCGATTGATAAGGTTCACCATGGAAGGCTTCTGCAGAAATTGCAAATGTATGGGATTGAGGGTGATCTAGGAAATTGGATTAGGAATTGGCTGGCGGATAGGAGACAGAGGGTGGTGGTTGATGGTAAGTATTCGACATGGAGTTCAGTTATGAGTGGTGTGCCTCAGGGATCTGTTTTGGGGCCACTGCTGTTTGTAATTTTTATAAATGATCTGGATGAGGGTATAGTTGGGTGGATTAGTAAATTTGCTGATGACACCAAAGTCGGAGGTGTGGTAGATAGTGAGGAAGGGTGTCTTAGTCTACAGGGAGACTTGGACAAGTTGCAGAGCTGGGCCGAGAGGTGGAGGATGGAGTTTAATGCGGAAAAGTGTGAGGTAATTCACTTTGGCAGGAATAACGGATGTGTAGAGTATAGGGCTAATGGTAGGACTCTGAATAGTGTGGATGAACAGAGGAATCTAGGTGTATGTGTACATAGATCCCTGAAAGTTGGGAATCAAGTAGATAGGGTTGTTAGGAAGGCATACGGTGTCTTGGCGTTTATTGGTAGGGGGACTGAATTTAGGAGCCGCAGCGTCATGTTGCAACTGTACAAAACTCTGGTGCGGCCGCACTTGGAGTATTGTGTGCAGTTCTGGTCCCCACATTATAGGAAGGATGTGGAGGCTTGAGAGGGTGCAGAGAAGGTTTACCAGGATGTTGCCTGGTATGGAGGGGAGGTCCTATGAGGAGATACCGAGGGATTTGAGGTTGTTTTCGTTAGAAAGAAGGCGGCTACGAGGGGACCTTATTGAAACATAAGATGATTAGAGGTTTAGATAGGGTGGACAGTGATAGCCTTTTTCCTCAGATGGAGAAAGCTAGCATGAGGGGGCATAGCTTTAAATTAAGGGGTGGTAGTTATAGGACGGATGTCAGGGGTAGGTTCTTTACCCAGAGGGTGGTGAGGGATTGGAATGCCCTGCCTGCTGCAGTTGTAAATGCGCCTAGTTTGGGGGCGTTTAAGAGATCCGTGGATAGGTTTATGGATGGTAAGGGTTTGGTTTAGGTTAGAGGGTCATTGTTTTTTTAACTGGTCGGCGCAACATCGTGGGCCGAAGGGCCTGTTCTGCGCTGTAATGTTCTATGTCCTATTCACAATTCTTCAGCTCTAACATAGCTCAAGTCGGCCTATAGAAGGACGTGAACATCAAAATGGGGCTGACAAATATAAGGTAATATTCACACAACATAAACTTCAGCTAATGATAATGTCCAACAAGAAAAGATTTAATAATCTCATCTTCACCAGAACTACATTTATCAATTCGGCCATCACGAAAGTCCTGGGGACTGAGTGAGTTCACCACTTTCCAGAGGCTTAATGCGATGCATTCTTCACCTCCTGATGTACAAATATTATCTAGCATCTACTGCAACAATTCACAAAGTTAATTTTCACAGCACCTTTCAGCATTGCAACTCACCAAGAAGGCAAGAGCCACAAGATACTCAAGTATCCGCATTAGAGATCTGCATTAGAGTGTTTTTTTATGTGAGAAAGTGAAAACATGTCAGTCTGGATGCACTGAAAACCTAGAACGGTCCATAGATCACACTTCATAAACATCACTGCCACCCCATTTGTCAAACTTACATTTGTAAACTTTGTTAGTTTGAACTTGTAACATATCTCAAAAATCAGAATTATTTGCATTTGCTTCAGATGATTATTACAGTAACAAGATTCCTATCCAACAACACTTCAAACCTTAACTCCCTCTAAAAATAATCCCCACATTCTCCTAGCCTGGAATATTACACTAATTTCTTGCAGATTGAAAACCCATTAAATATAGAGCTGGATTTTTGCCTCGATGGGCCAAATGGCCTCTTTCTGCACTGTAGGGTATGATCCTTCCGAAAGTGCAACACAAAGAACTGGATGCAATATTCTAGCTGAAACTGAACTTGTAACTTATATAAATTCAACATAATCTCCGTGCTCATCTACTCTATGACCCTACTAATAAAACCCAGGATGCTCTATTAATTGCTTTGTCAACATGTTCTGCTACCTTCAATGACATACATTGACATCCATGTCCCTCTGCTCCCGTATCCACTTCATACTCTATTTTATATCGCCTTCCTATGTTCTTTCTACCAAACTGAATCACTTCATACTTCTCTGCATTAAACTTACATTTGTCTCATGTCCACCTATTCAAGATGTAATGAGTGATATGCCACAGAGATCAGTGCTGGGGTCTCAACTTTTTATAATTTATATAAATGACTTGGATGAAGGGACTGAAATTATGGTTGCTAAATTTGCTGATGATACAAAGATGGGTAGGAAAATAAGTTGTGAAGACAACACTAGGAGGCTACATAGGAATATAGATAGGTTAAATGAGTGGGTAAAAATCTGGCAAGTGAAGTATAACATGGGAAAATGTGAAATTGTCCATTTTGACAGGAAGAATAAAAAACATTATCTACATGGAAAGAGATTGCAGAGCTGAGATGCAGGAGGATCTGGGTGTCCTGGTGCATGAATCACAAATGGTTAGTATGCAGGTACAGCAAGCAATTTGGAAAGCAAAAAGATTGTTATCTTTTATTGAGAGGGGAATTGAATATACAATTAGAGGTTATGCTGCGGTTATACAGGGTATTGGTGAATATATACGCTTACAGATTTACCTAGAATTTATACTTTTTGAAGGCTCTTCCAAATTACTTAAGCTTGAGGCACGCTTTTGCAAGGTAACAAAATATCACCGGGTCTTAAAGCATCGAATGGCTTATTGTATTATATTAGACATAAAGAAAGTAGAAAACATATCGCAGAGCAGTGGAGTTTGTTACCCAGTATGTCCCAAGATGGTGGCATGATGTAGCGGTCCTCTACCATGACAGTCTCTGTGATTCACATCTGCTCCATTCTGCAGCAGAAATTCGCAGGCAACCAAAGAGCCCTGTGATAAGAGATATAACTTCAAGATCCAAACTAGCACAGATAAAAATGAACTAAAACATTAATTAGTAAACAGTGCAGAGAAAAGGAGGAAGGGGAAAAACAGGACAATAGAAGGAGAAAGAGAGGAGAAAGTATAAAAGTGAACAAGTGTTTGCTGAAACACTATTATAAGCTAGTCAATTTCATTATGTCAGGTACAAATGCAATTTTCTTGTATGCCTCAAAATAAAACTATTATAAACTAAGTGATTTGAATCTTAGCACAAATCCAGACATTACAAGTTTAACTCTGTTTATTTAGAAATTACTTTCAAAATTAGTGTACATTATGAAGAAGACATCGAAGTGTGTAACCCGGCCTTATTAAATCTAAGGCATCAGAGAATATTGCTAACCAATCTTTCATTTTGGGTCTCAGGATGTAAGTTTCTGATGCGTGTAATATATTGCAGACCAAAGTTAAGGATAATGATACACAAGTTCTCTAACATTCTTAGAATTTTTGGCCTCTCCTATTTGGTCAATTCATCTTCCTTCTCTTCACAATTTTCTTGCCACTGCCAATTCATCTGCAATTAGGAAAGAAAACAATCAAGGCTGCAGTTGTTTCCATCAAGATTTGTCCATGGCCAGCTGGTTAAGAGTGCCACTGAATTGGAGTAAGGAAAATATCAATATTCCCTGGCCATAGTAAACCATTTGGAAATGAGCTATCCCACCAAAAAACCAAGATGAAAAGTGGACAGAGATGGACAGATTGGTGAGTTTGACCTATGACATTTGGAATCTAAGTTTATTCTGATTTGCACTTGATTCTCTGATTTCATTACATTCTAACCAAACCACAGTACTTTGATTCTTAAGAGCCAACCTACCCCCAGCACAGCCTGAATAAGAGGAGTTGCTCTGTTATCTTCAGCATTAACCCAGTTCACATCAGCTCCATGGGCTAATGCTTCTGCCATATCTGGAAGACTTCGAACATGAGCAGCTTTATATAACTGTAATCCAGGGGAAATAACTTTCTCTACATCAGAAACAGATGAGTCGCTTCCACCTCTCCTTCTGATAGATGCTTCCAAAATTTCTAAAGAGGCAAAAAAGAAAAGAATCTTTAGCATTTCTTTCACTGACTGATCAGAGGTTACACTTTAGCAGATACTTAGTCTTCTTGCTACTGACTTCGTATTCTAAACATACTTAATATTCAACACACATTTACGATTTGACTCAAAATACTCAGTTTAGAGACAAATTATACAGTTAATGACCAAAGTTCAGGTTAGAATGAATTGAACTCTAACTACATAAAAGTTAGCCAAATATATATGTAAAAGTATAGAATACAAGATGGATATGCATATTATGTTACTAATTTATGCAACTAGTATTCGCCTAGGCCAATCTTACCAACCTGGTTCAGGTAAGTTGTTATTGGAAATGACAGACATTACCACATCCTTGCTGCCCTCAGAGCTATCTGACACACCACTGTCTGAATTTTTTACTCCTTAAAGAAACAGACAAGTTAAATGAGATGGACTATGTCAAATCCATTACAACTCTTCCAGTTTTACTTGATATGCTACGGTTATATGAATATGTCTGAAATTCTAACTGAGTAAAATGGGGGAATGTTTTGCATCAAACTACAAGTGATACTTGTGACAAAAAACTCTGGGTTTATTATAACAAAAATACTATTTTATCCAGCCTACAGAAAAGCAGCATTAGATCTTGCTCTGTTACTTAGGATCGGTTTGAATGTTGTTAAATAAGTTTAACTTTATTTGATCTTATTTCTGTGCTGCATGGAGATCTATAAATCTGACAGAAACAGACTATGGCTTGGGGCTACAATATTTTATGAAAGTAAAATTCACGGCTCAATTGGCATAACTATAAGGTTCATGGTGGGAGATATAGGAGAAATGTCCGAGGTAGATTCTTTACTCAGAGTGGTTGGGGTGTGGAATAGACTGCCTGCTGTGATAATGGAGTCAGACACTTTAGGAACTTTCAAACGGTTATTGGATAGGCACATGGAGCACTCCAGAATTATAGGAAGAGGATAGCTCGATCTTGGGATTGGACATAGCTCGGCACAACATTGAGGGCTGAAGGGCCTGTACTGTGCTGTAATGTTCTATGTTTCTAAATATATGATGTTCAGTCGCATTGAGATAAAGTTTACACTGATGAAAAACAAATTACAATTAAGAAAACACCATGATTTAAAACTAATCATTCTAACATTTTACTCAAATCACAAATTAAACCAGCTTACATTACACTTTTTGCAATATCCAATATAGTTAATAATACGCCAACTACGAATACAAGGGAAAACAATCAAGTGCAGGATGGAAAAAGCTACTTAAACAAATAATGCTTTTAAAATGCTTAGGGAAGTCAAAATCACAAATAAAAACTCACAAATGCAACCATAAAGTGGAATCAAGCAGTGGATGAATTTAGTAGCACAGGCACTGAGAAGCTCCATATGTACAGTACTTACTACTACTAGATTTTGAAGAGGTGTCAAAGTAGGAGAATAACGAGTCCAGTTCATCTGGACAGAAGAGAGACTCCCGGCGTTGCTCAGTGTTACTAACAGCAGCTGGTTACATGCATGTTAGCAAAGCAAAACAGCCATTGAAACAGAGGAAAACAGAGGAAATAGTTTTTAAGATATTCAAAGAAAAATACAAGGAAGAACACCGAAAGTTAAGTTGCTAGTTAGCAATAGTCTGAAGTGAATTTATTGAATTTGGAAGACTTAACAGCCAGGATGTTGTGATACTGACAATGTCAAAACCACCAGCAGTCGCTGTAATTTCTTGTCTGAAAGTAATGGCAGCTTCGGGAGTCCACACATTTGGTGTGAATCCAGAAGTCACTGTCAGTGATGCTGCACTTCTCTGTGGGGTGCAGTGTTGAAATTTCCATTGATGGGAATTAATTAGAAATCATTGAACTGATGAGAACTTTTTCTTTAGTATTGTAATATCACTGTTAAAATCCCTGGGAATGCTTTGTCTTATTAATGGTGTGTAACTAGGTTTCCAACAGCATACAAATTCACAACTACTGACTAAGAACTCTGACCATGGACAAGTAATCTTATATTTGTATAATGCCAAATTCTTCAATGATAAAACTCCATAGGCTTTTAATAAATTTTAAAAAAACAAGTTTGTTTATTTTATTTCAGCTTTGAATTCAAATGTCAGGATAATCAGGCATTTTATTTCCTGGTTTGTGCATGACGATTGATGCTTCAATATGACTGGCTTCTTTGATGATATCACCTTTGCTGGACACCTGGAGATTCCAAATTCACGCTGGGAAAGGTGAAATCCAAGCCACAAAGATTGCCAGAACTTTGCGGAAAGTTTTCTTCAAAGGTCAGCAGCCGGCACTGTCACTTCTCCATGGACCCCAAAATTGGGCCTTATATTTATGAAAATTTGGCTGAAAAATACATGCGTCTCGCTTGTACAGCAGCAAAGGCAGTGGAACTGTTAGCATCCATCATCACTCCACTGAAACTAACACCAAGTCATGAAGTCTGCACGTACGCAGTGAATCAGGAGTTGCTTGAGTGATTGGGCAGCACAGTGATCAGCACTGCTGCCTCACAGCTCCAGGGACTGGGTTCAACCTGGGTAAGATGCCCTGCTGTAGAGTCAGTGCAGTTTCTCTAAACATTGAGCTTTTTAAAGTGGCAACCAAATTAAAAAAAGAGTCTGACTTTTTATGCTATTAGTCATACAGTGCAAATCCTTAAAAAGTTACCCCTTATTGAATGAAGTATAAATGTAATTGTGATTTTAACTGTACTAAGTTCATAATTATTTTTAAGTCTCTCTAGCCCTGAAAAACTAATTTTTATACTTATGAAGGGCAAAATTCTCTATTATAATTAAAAGACATATTTAGGATGGAATTTGAAATTTGTTTCAACTTCTATCTTAATCCCATGAGTACATCCCAATCATTGAATTTGCTATCTGTAAAATTTAATTAAATGTAAATGATGATAAGTGCAGTTTATTCCCTAGGTAGCTGTGAAAATCAGTTTCAAAATACATGGTTGTGGGACAAAGTTAACCTCCAAACTCCCCAAAAACATCAAGGAGAATTCAGTCATGGGGCCATCACAGAAAACTCATGAATCAATTGAGCAGCTAGTAAGCCTATCAGCAGCAAACGCTGTGACTGAAGAAGCAGCATGCAATGAGAAGGTGAATGGTGGCACATCAGCTTGAGCGCCAGAGTGGCAGAAGTTGGAGGGGCTGCAGGATTGGAGAGGCAGCCTATCAGGAGGGTGGAAGTGTTTATTGGGATTGGAGAGGGAAGAAAGTGCTTTCCAGGGAAGGACGGTGATGCAAGGAATTAGCTGCCTGCTGGTGGGGAAGTGGAGCAAGTCTGAGGGGGAAGAGCGGTCACAGAACACCTTCTCTTGCAGAAGCAGTGAGCTGAGCATGGATTTCCTCCGAGTGCTCCAGTTTCCTCCCCCAGTCCAAAGATATATAGGTTAGGTAGATTGACCATGTTAATTGCCGTTAGTGTTGGGGGATTAGCAGGGTAAATATGTGGGGTTACAGGGATAGGACCTGGGTGGGATTGTTGTCGGTGCAGGCTCGATGGGCCAAATGGCCTCTTTCAGCACTATAAGAATTCTATTCTATGACTCTAGAATTGACACCTTTTTACATCTCTGTTTAAAAAAGTGGGGAAAACTTGCAGCCTCAATCTGTCAACTTGGACTGGAGCCATGCACCATTCAGATGATGCCAGGAAAAGGTTTTGTGGGTCCCTACTAATATAGGTCTATTGAATCTGAAATACACAAACCAGCTAAACAACATCAAAAGAAATCTCTAAAATGATTCTATGGATATTTTCATTTTGTATCCGAGTAATGAATGACATACATTTTATGGTGTTTTTAATGACCTTAGAGCATCCCAAAGTGCTTTAAAGTCAGTGAAATGCTGTGTAATGAGGTAAACAATCAATTAATTTAGCAGCATCCATGACTGGGAAACATTATCTTAAAATCAGAACCAGGTCTTTCAGTGGTGAGTTGGTGGAAGTTTGGAATTCTCTTCCACAAAAAAGTAGGTATAGAAGTGATCGGCGCAACTTGTGGGCCGAAGGGCCTGTTTGTGCTGTAGTGTTCTATGTTCTAAATCAGTGTTGGAGTAATTAAATTTAAATCTGAGATTGGGATCTGGGATGTAAACTGCTGGGTTAAAATCTTCCAGCTTTGTGCATGTGCCACAAAAACCCCATTAGCTGTGACTTCACCAGTTTGCAGAAGCCATGTGATGGTTTTACGTGTGTAGACAGTTGTTTAAAAATATACATTTTGTTGTTAACTTGTGCCTGTGGTGTCTCAGAAATTTATACTTTCCTTGTGTGTTGTGGTTTTAAGTTTAAAGGAAGGGTAATGATTACTGGGGATACTGATGAATTCTTTTAATTCGGCTTCTGTGAGAGTCCTAATATCATACGTGTCAACACAGCAAGCAATCTTATTACTTCACTGCATCACCTAATAAAAAAGTTAGTGAGAATGAAAATGGTACCCTGAAGATCAAGAAGTAACCCTGAAAAATCAAGAATTCCTTGAAAAGATCTCAAGAAGAGCCCTAGAATTTAAAAGTATCGTGAACTTGGTGTGGATACTTCAATGTGATTAACTGCCCACCCTACTCACTGCCATCACTGCTGCTGGGTAATTGGAGATCCACATGACCTGGTGCCAGATTTAAACTATCAAGAAAGGAGAAATCCATGTTCTAGAGCTTGCTGGATTTTGCTGAAAAAAGATTCAAGGTGTTGATGAAGCTTTTTGTCATGCACTCATCAGAACAGATGCAAGACTCCAAATTTCAAAGGAAACAACAATTTTTCTTGCATGAGAAAAGGGTACTAGTTGGTCAGCAAATTGACTGATCAGTCAAGGTATTGCAATGGAGAATGTACCAGGGAATTATTATTCCCCCATGCATATATGTTTAATTCAAAAAAGATACAAGTACCTAGATATGTCCTTTCTGCTTGCAGAGTTCAGGTCCAAAAACATCAAGGAGAATTCAGTCATGGGGCCATCACAGAAAACTCATGAATCAATTGAGCAGCTAGTAAGCCTATCAGCAGCAAACGCTGTGACTGAAGAAGCAGCATGCAATGAGAAGGTGAATGGTGGCACATCAGCTTGAGCGCCAGAGTGGCAGAAGTTGGAGGGGCTGCAGGATTGGAGAGGCAGCCTATCAGGAGGGTGGAAGTGTTTATTGGGATTGGAGAGGGAAGAAAGTGCTTTCCAGGGAGGGACGGTGATGCAAGGAATTAGCTGCCTGCTGGTGGGGAAGTGGAGCAAGTCTGAGGGGGAAGAGCGGTGAAATATTTACAGTTTCCAGCAAGCATAAGTGAGCCACATTGTGAGGTCAACTGAAAATCTTATTTTGGTTGTCAGTGTAATTCTTAGCACACTTGGGATTGTTCAACAAGTGCTGTCCAATTACAGAATCACATCTAACGTTAAATATTGTGTTCTGAGTTTTTGCAAGCACCATCTGTGTCAGAATGATCAGCTTCTGCCTACTGTATCAGCCGAAGGAGCATGTTGTTCAATACAATCCACTGGACTTTGGCGCTTATGACACCTATGTACTTGGCACCAATTCATAAGAACTAAACTAACAATCAAATTAAGATCATCAGCTGGACTCACAATGTGGCTACATATTTTCATATGCAGGGACCTGTCTTCTGCAAGTAAAAAGAAAGCCCAAGTGTTGTGCCATTGCTAAATTAAACAAAAGCAGTGGTGGTGGTGGTGGTGGTGGTGGTGATGTGTTGGGGGGGGGGGGAACAATGACAATAGTTCCCTGGTGCATTCTCCATGGCAATGTCTCAATCAGTGTCAATTTGTCAATCAATCAATACCCTTTGTGCATGCACCAACAACTGTTGGTCCCTTTAAAATTCATCATTCTTGTATCTGAACTGATGAATGCAAGACAAAAAACTTTGACAACATGTCTTTTCAGCAATACTCAAATTCTGCACTACCAAGATCACTAGTTGCTGGTGGCTTTCTTTGAAGTCAGCAATGGTGCTGTCAGTGCTGACACAGAATTTAGACCAGAGTTGTTAGTTGATAGGATTTAAAAAATGGATAGATGGCAGAAATGTGTTTGTGTATCTTTACTTTAGACACAATTCAATTAAATAATAATTTTATTATTCATGGGTTATTCTTATTCAGTTCACCATGTTACATTACAGATAGGCTATTACCTGAAATTTTGGAAGTGCTCCCTGGTACAGAAAGAGATGTGGATGATTTTTCAGGTGTGCCCTCAGATTCACTGGACAGTGCTAATCCCTGTGATCTTTCTTCTGATGAAGAAATTCTATAGGGTTTCTGTACAAACTTCTTCTCAACATACTTAGCTTTGATCCAAGATTCCTTTTCAAGCCTAACAATAGTAGTGCATGAAATATACTTGAAAGTTACAAAGCTCATACATTTTACATTTTAAAAAAAGCACAATTTAAAGTGAGATTATCTGCTGTGCCAAAAGCAAGGCACATGCTCGTCATTTACTTATAGCTTCTCAGGTGCTAAATTAAGTTTGATACAAGTGCATTAAAAATTTACATTTCAATTATAGAAATACAATTTGTTTAACTTACAGCCAAAGCTGCTATTATCCTATTAAATAATATTTACTCTTAAGTGGCAGCTGAAGTATTTTTGAACAATAATCTAGATCATTAAGAAAAACTTGAATTTATATTCAGTATCTTGTCACATCCGTCAGAAAATACCTCTCAGGGCTTCATATTAAATTAATTATCTTGAATGGAGCGACTAACTATGCTGTGTGAAATTGCTTGAAGTGAAATAAATGACCAATTGTTCTGTATTCGGGACCATTGTTTGGGGAATAAAATGTTGACAAATTGCATTCATTTGAATGGTGTCACTGCAGATCTTTAACATTAATCACAATAGACAAACCTCTTGAGCCAAGCTAGCACTTTACACCTTTCTCGAAAATGTTGTCTAATAGAACCAGAATAAATTACATGATTTACCTTGAATCTCCTGCATTTGGCTTTTTAAAATGCATTTCATCCACTTGTGCTTCATATATTCCATTTATAATGTTATTTCCCAGGGCACACATAAGCTGTCAAACAAAATGAAAATATACTTTAAAATTTAAGGATCACTAGTAGAGAATACAAAATGGAAATACAATGGGTGAACTGCGAATAGAAAACAGTTGTGCTAATGTCATAATTAAATTCTTAGAGGCTGATTTAAATCTTCCAACATGCCTAAAGTTGTGAATACTCTAAAATGTATTTCTATCCTGCAATTCCACTTTTAAAATATCGCAATGCTATTAGAAACTGATCTTGTCAGCTCAATGGGTACAAAGTGAGGAAGTCTAAATTAAGTTGTATGTGTGCTGCAAGGGAAGAAATTCTGTAACATTTGTCTTTAAAGGTGTTTTGCTGTATAATATATTATTTTTAGCAAATGTCTTTCATGATTACTTTAAACTTGCATGTTAATTACCCAAACTAGTCCTTCATATGAAATTGTCATATAAAACTCCTTCCTACAAAAAGTGATTTTGAAAAATAATTGTTAAACTCACTTTTAAGAGCTCCGGTTCCCATGAATCCAGAGTAAGGGAACGCACCTTAGAAAAATGAACACCTAGACTTCTAAACACAAGAAGAAAATAAATCAATACGACACATAATGCAGACATTCATCACAAGATCAACTTCTGCAAGGTACTGAAGCTTAACATGCAGCAATACATCATATTTGTGGTCAATCAACAATGATCAAGCTTATCCTTTTGTCCCTGTAAATTTTTTTTTATTATGTAGAGATTTTCCTATGCAAACCTCCCAAATTGAGCAGCAGGTTTTGAATTTATTTTGCCTTACAATTGGAAGCTCAGTGCTCGGTCAATGAGAGTCAGCGCAAGTAACTTTAAATTTTTGCTATCTTTTCATCCAGTTAAAGCAGCAGTTCTACTGAATGTTGAACACAATTGGTACCAAACTGAAAGCACACAAATCTTTTCCAATCTATTACAAAGTTTAATCTTTTATCATCTTAATACCTGTGAATTCCTGAACATTCAATGCAAAGCGTGATTCCAAGATTAATGCTTGCCCAACGTGGGTCCGGCTGACCACAGTCACAGCAATTTGTATTGCCAGCAATACACTCCACACGCTGAAGTGCACTTTCTCCTTTCACTGGTCGCTCCTTCAATTCACTCCCAGAGTCCAGACTGCTGGTAGATGGGGAGGACCTTCTATCTAATTTCTGGGGAAGCAATAACAAGTTCACTACTTTTTCTCCCTTACAAAAAATGCTCCATGTAAATGTATAACAGCATGGATTTTAAACTACAAACCTGTCATTCATCTAACCTAAATGTGTTGAAAGTGATATCAAATAGAAACATTTATATTTTTAAATCATTGCAGGTTCTCCGTCACTTTTTGCCCTAGCTGCTTGTACTGTTCCACAGGATTAAGGTGCTCTTCCACCATCTCCCTTTCACCCTTCTCACATAACTGACCTGAAGACCGTCATCCTGCCATTCTATCAATGGCAGTGCTTTGGTCATCACGTCACAACAACACTTTGTACTTGCATAGAACATCTAGTGTGGTAAAACATTGCAAGATGTTTCACAGGAGCATTACAATATAAAATTAACTAATATGGAGAGAATAGGGCACATGTGCAAAAATTTAGTGAAAGAGGTAGGTTTTAAGGAGGACTTCAGATGTGGGAAAGAGTAGCAGAAAGGTTTAAAGAAGGAATTTCAGGGCTTGGTACAGGCAGCTGAATGCTTAGTCACCAATGGAGGAATAATTAAAACTGGAGATTTTCAGTATGTCAGAATTGGATGAGCTGGGTGAGGCGATGGAAGATAACAAGGATGAGAATTTTAAAATGAAGGCATTGCTTAACTGGGAGTCAATGAAGACCAATGAGCAGAAAAGTGATGGGTGAATGGGACCATGCAAGTCATAGAATAATAAAATCCCTACAGTGCAGAAGGAGGCCTTTCGACCTGTCAAGTCTGCACCAACCACAATCCTATCCAGGCCCTATCCCCATAACCCCATGTATTTATCCTAGCTACTCTTACTAAAGGGCAATTTAGCATTACCAATCCACCTAACCCGCTCATCTTTGGACTGTGGGAAGAAACTGGAGCACCCGGAGGAAACCCACACAGACACGAGGAGAAGATGCAGACTTCGTGACCCAAGCCGAGAACTGAACCTTGGTCCCTGGTGCTGAGAGGCAGCAGTGCTAGCCAGTGCACCACCATGTGGGTCAGGTGTCCCAAGGTGGGGCATAGACGAGAGTTTTGTATTATCCCAAGTTTATAAAGGGTAAAAAGTGGGTTGTGTGTTGAAAGAATCAAATCTAGAATTAACAAGGGTATGGATATGCATTTCAACGGCAGATGGGCTGAAGACAGACAAGAGTCAGTTGATGTTAGAAATGGAAAAGGTTGGTCCACATGGCAGCATGGATGTATGTGGAAGGGTATTTTACGATCAAATATGACATCAAGGTTGTGAGCAGTTTGGTTCAATCTCAGACACTGGCCAGGGATAGGGATGGAGTCAGTGGTTGATGAACAGAATGAGATTAGTTGGGAAGATAATGGCTTCAGTTTCCCAATATTTATATGGAAAAAATTTCTTTTCATTCAGGACTGAATGTTGGGCAAGCATTCTAACAACTCCCCCACAAACTCAAATATGAGTTAACAATTAATGAATCAAAACAGTAAGAACTTTTTCTCAAGGATTGTGGAAAACTGGAATTTCTAACGAGGTTGCTAGGTTGTGAATAGTGGCTCAACTGAAATTTACAAGACAGAGATTGACATCTACTTATTAGGAAAAAGTGCATCAAGAATGGAATAAACTCAAGTTAAAATGATTGAAGTACAGATTAGCCATGATTGTAATTAAATGGCAGAACAGGCTACAAAGATCAAGTCTGCCAAAACAAACCAAAAATAACTGTATCTGAAATGTTTCAGTTATCAAGAAGCATTTGTCTTCATAAAATGAGAGGAACTAAATACATTACTACATCTCTATCTCTTTCATGATAAGAAATGTTGTTTAATCCACTACAATTTGCATTCAAATTTGAGACATCTGTGAGCAAGATAACATTGACATGGGCAAGTTAATAATCTCCAAATTGCCACTTGGTAGCATAGAACTTGAGTACTGCTGAAAAAGGAGACATGTGCATTTATCCTGAGGAGTGCAAGGTGAAAAGATTTGACAACAAGTATTCCAAATCTAACAGGGTCAGCAATTTATAAAGGAGTGCAAGACGAAAAACTTTAACTGCATGTCTCTTTTTTTCAGCATACTCAAATCCCTAACAAGTCTCACAACACCAGGTTAAATTGGTATCATGAGTTTTCTGAGTGCTGCTCCTTCATCAGGAATCAAGACAGAAGCACTGAATCAAATTAAATGCATTGATAGATGCAAAACTTCTTCCATTAGCAAATTTAAATATTTAATATTCTAAAATTTGAGGACTTTGGAAGTCTCATAATATTGAAACAAAACCACAACAGTGTAACAATTGATAAAAGTATGCCAATGTGACCAGAAATCTATACTGTTGTTGAACTTTGATTGCAAAGATGATTGTATTTTTCAAACACAACGTAGATGTGTAGGTAAGAACACTGGAGAAATTGTAACTTCATTCTCTTCAGCTCTTTGCAGTTGGAACACATATTATTTGGTAATGATGGAATATAAACTCAGGATTATCAATACGTGAAAGAGGAATCACTTGTTATCATGAAACAGATAAAGACGAGACATTTAATGTTTTTAGTTCCTGTCATTTACGAGGATCAATATTGCTTCATAACTAAACCATTCCATATACAGTTAGAAAAGGGTACAGAGAGGAAAAAAAAAATCAAGAAAATAGGGTTAGTGTACAGCTCTAGTTGAAAAGCTTGCACTACTACCACAACACAATGGCTTCTTATTACTCAATACATCTAGAACTATTCAAACCAGTGCCTTTAACTGCATCCTCTAACAACACACTGGAATGTCAGCAGTGGATGTGTGATTAAGTGGCATGGCTCAAGCTAATCTCTAAAAATTAGCAAGGTCAGCCATCAAATGTAAAAAACAATTGGTCTTTGGATGTGAATAATGCTGGCAAGGCTGCATTTAGTGCCCATCCGTGGTACCAAGGAGGTAGCTGCCTTTCTCCTCGAATGGATGCATTCCATAAGTTTATTTATTAGTTTCATAAGTAGGCTTATATTAACATTGCAGTGAAGTTACTGTGAAAATCCCCTAGTCGCCACACCCCGGCACCTGTTCGGGTATAAATTTAGGGAGTGAAAATATACGGCATACATACTTCTGCATAACTCTCTTCTCCTTTCTCTTTGTATGCTGTAGCAATGCTAGCTTGAACAGCTTTGATCCAGACCTGTCGGATTTTTTCAGAATCTGCTTGAAGCATACAACTCCTGTGTGAAAACATGCAGAGATTTAACATTTCTAGAACCACTGGAAACAGACAGCAACATGGAGAAGTCTTAGCAATTTTGAGTAGTACCATCACTTTTAAAAAATTTTCATGCAATGTGGGCATGACTAACAAGGTTGTCCATCCCTAAGTGCCCTGATGACCATTTCAGGGGCAATTTAACAATCAGCCACATTGCTGTGGGTCTGGAGTCACATGTCAGCTGGAACAGGTAAAGACAACAGGTAACTTTCCCCTTAAGGAAACTGGTGAACCTGATGGATTTTTACAACAATCAGTGATGGTTTCATAGTCACCATCATCAACACTAATTTTTTTATTCCAGATTCATTCATTGAATTTAAATTCTACCAGCTACCGTGGTGGGATTTGAAGTCATGTCCCCAGATAATTTGCCCGTGTCTACGGATTAGTAGTTTAGTTACACCATTACACCATCATCTTCCTTTATTAAAATTATATAATGTATGAATAAACTTAAAATTCTTCATGTTGAACTTGGAAGTAATTGGCAACTATAACAATCACAAGGATGCCTATACATTTCATCCATTTTACAAGTTAAACATTAGTAGATACATAAAAAGGAAAATGACCATTTTATTTATTATCCTATCATGTCAACACATAGTTGAAGATGATGGACAATTTGACACAGTTCTGGTGACCATAGATTAAAGGCTATGCCAAAACTGGTACTGAACATAAATAACATTTCTGACTATAGCCAAACCATATGCAATCTGAAAACAATACGGGTGGTACAGTGGCAAGCACTGCTTCCTTGAGGGATTATGGGAAAAAGACAGGAGACTGGGGATGAGAAAAATATCTGGCATGATTGAACGGCAGAGCAGACTCGATAGACTTAGTGACTTAATTCTGCTCCTATGTCTTATGGTCTCAACGCCAGGGACCTGGGTTTGATTCCTGGCTTGTGTCACTGTCTTTGTGTTCTCCGTGTCTGTGTGGCTTTCCCCCAGGTGCTCTGTTTCCTCCCAGACTGAAAGATGTGTTGGTTAGGTGCACTGGCCGTGCTAAATTCTCCCTCAGTGTACCAAAACAGGTGCTGGAGTGTGGTGGCAGTAACCTCATTGCAGTGTTAATGTAAGCATACTTGTGATACTAATAAATAAATTTAAAAAATAAGATGGATTACCTCAACGACTTTAAATCTGGCTGTCCCACAATGATAATACCTTGAGGCGGCCTTAATTGAAAAAATAGAACTTCTGCCAATCTAATTGGCCAGAATGCTCTAGTCCAGCAGCACAGGAAGACAGGAGCAGCCAAAGCAGGGAAGACAGGAGCAGCCAAAGCAGGGAAGACAGGAGCAGCCAAAGCAGGGAAGACAGGAGCAGCCAAAGCAGGGAAGACAGGAGCAGCCAAAGCAGGGAAGACAGGAGCAGCCAAAGCAGGGAAGACAGGAGCAGCCAAAGCAGGGAAGACAGGAGCAGCCAAAGCAGGGAAGACAGGAGCAGCCAAAGCAGGGAAGACAGGAGCAGCCAAAGCAGGGAAGACAGGAGCAGCCAAAGCAGGGACAACAAGCAGTGCTCAGGATGGAAGATGATTTCCCCCAGGCATTTCAGGTGGGCCAGGATTGGAGATTGGAGCCCCTAGCAAGAGCTTTGTGGAGAAGTGGGGAGGGGCAGGTTTTAGAGACCAGGTGAGACACAAAGATGAAGGGAGCTCCCGAATGGGCACAAGGAAGCCCCCAAAGAAGGTAACCATCTCCCACTCCCTGCCTGATAGCAGCCTGCACTGTCAAAGCTGCTGGTTGGCAGCTTTCATTGCTTTCATTCCACCTTCCCCTGCTGGCCAAAATACTGCAATGGAAGCAGGATGAGGCCCTTAAGAGGGAGGTAATTGTTCACTTAAGGGTCTCGATAGGCCGATGGGCAGGTTGGCAACCTTACCTAGCCAATCATATGGGGGACAAATGGGGGATGGGCAGGATGATGGTGGGTTGGCCACTCATTTTGTTTTACATGACACCTCCTAACTTCAAATAGGAGAGCAGAGAGCTGTGAAATTCACCTCGAGCTGTATATTATCTCTACTGTTCCCGTTCAAAGGTGAGGCAAAACGTGGGGCACTTACTTTGTAGGAGAGACTACTTCAAAACAGAAACGTCTTTCAATATCCTCACATGGTTTGACTGTACAAAGTCGTAAATCATCAACTACTACTGTGAGGTTATCCTGTGAGAAAATTTTAAGAAGTTCAGCTAGATTATAAGAGTCAAATATTTGAACAGAAGTGATCATTAACATCATGAAACTATAGTTACTGGAGAATAAATATAAATAAATCTAATTATAGTATCCAGTACCATCAAAAACAAAAGCTGGAACTTGTCATTCATGCCGGCGGGATCTTCCGATCCCGCCCACGTGCACCCCGCTGTGGGTTTCCCAGTGACAAGGGGTGCATTCAACTCCGTTGACAATGGCAGGATCAGAAGATCCCACCACTGGTCAATGATATGATGTTCTCCCATTGTCAGGAAACACATCTTTCCATGATGAAAATATTTGGATAAGGATTGGAGAGAATGGTATAAATTTCACTGTTTCTGAACCTTGCTGTGATTAACTTTAATTTTGCTCATACTTAATTGTCAAATATTAGCTCAACATTTTACATTCAGTACAATTTTTCCTTACCTTAAACTTTTTTTGGTAAACAAGCTGGTTGTTCTGAATTGAAAACCAACGCCTGTTGAGAGAGAAGAACTTATAGGTTGTAGATACACATGTGCCAAAAAAAAGCAAAGTATACATTTACAGACTGCAATATCTGGACAACTTTAAAAACAGTCCTGCTGTGTAGCTTCTATTAGGCCCATTTTCTCCTCCTTTTAGATCTTCCTTTCGTGAAGGCAATGATTCCTTCCCCACCAGCACTTAATTCATGTAGCTGTGGTGAGCCTGCACAGTCCTGTTGTAACATAGAAGGTGCATCAAAGATAAACCAATCTGTACTCAGTCCATGTGCTATTCAACATGGTTCAGTATAGAGAGATCAGGAATTGCAGTAACCTAGTTAATTTTCTCTTTTCTTAAAGCCAATTGTAGCACCCAAAGAACACACTGACTCACATCAGCTAGCAAATAAGGAATTTTGGTCCATGTCTCTCAGCTGTACACAAACGTTCACGATCAAGTTATCAGGGGAAATCTTTTCTGCCTAACACATCACACTTTTCCTCCCCACCTGACCTTGATCCCCACCTTGTTTTATTTATTTTGACATGTTATTCCCCAGCCTAGGGGATCAAAGACATGTGACCGTAACTCAAATAATTACACCCATGTTAAAGGTCAAGTGACACACATTACCCCTCCTTGCTCTACAGAGGTGCCTCGACACCTTGGAACTAGGATCCCATCAATGTGTTTTTTTTTAAAAAACAGCAAAATTTGTTTTAAGAATGCAAGTGATCCTGGCAAGACCCAACTATTGGCATCCCTAATTGTTTGCTGGAATTAAGAGTCAGCCACATGGTACGGTCTGGAGTCTCAGATCGCCCATTCAGCAAGGAGCGGAAAAACACTGTTGGAACCACAGACCACCTACTGACTTCAAAGACCATTTTTTTCTGACAAGTCCACAAATTACTAGATGTTTTGAATTCAATTTCATAAACTATCATGGTGGTATTTGAGCTTCTAAAAAGCTAGGTTGCTAGACCAATACCAAATGTCTCAGCAAATCACCATTATATCACTCCATCACACTATCAATTGGTTAGCCGCTAGAAAATGTACTTCCATTTTATAACAAAATGTGATGACTTTAAGCCACACATATTTTTAGTCTGAAGAACTAAAATAGAACAACATTCCACACTTCAAAAATAGATCTGACAAAAGTAGTTTTCACAACTGGCATTAAAATCATGTTTTAAACAAACGTGAGTAATTGATTTTTTAAAATAAACTTAAAGTTAGTTGAACACTCTTTCAAAACACGGATTCTTAAAGCTTGAACATCTATATTATTAAAACCATCAGTTTACCACACAGTCAGAACTTGAAGTCCAATGGGTTAGTAGAAGGATAATTAGTTGTGTTAATATTGCAAAAAGCAAAACAAGCAAAAATGCTGCCGCTGGTTTGCAGATAACAGTTCCCATGCTGCAAAAAGGACAGCACAGTGACCAGTTTTAAAGCCATGGATTAAACCAGGTTTACCCGAAGTTCTTTGGACACTTGCAGACAGGTGAGAGCTAATATGCAGAGATAGGAATGGGGAGATAAGATGTCCAGCTGACTGGTTGGTACCTGATGTGGGGGGTCTTTTTCCTGTCACATGACAAAATAGGGTGGGACCAAGACATAAAAAGAAAAAGAAAAAAATGAAAATAGTAAAATGAAACACTAACTATGATCTGAAAACACAGGAAGATTAAATGCATACTAAAAGTAAACTGGAATAAGCTGCCTTTTTGCACAAGGTCCCAGTGAAACTGAGAATATTAAATAATCTTGTACTGTTTGATACAAATCAACAGTTCTACATTTTCAAGGTGTGGCTTTGAATTTAATGAAACATGCACTTGATTTCAGTACTGCACACTGATCAATAACCATGGATAGAAATATATACAGTAAAGTCCCGCAGTTCGCAACATTTTCTTTTGCGGCTTTTTTTACCCACGCGGAAATCTTTTAACACACAATCACCCATTGTGGCCCCAAATCCTCACCTATCTGTGATTTAAGCAAATTAAAAATCACAAGCTCATGTAGGAGGAGTTGGAGGGAAGCTGTATATGCGCACAAATATATATAAAGCTGTTTCTGTAAGTGAGTGAAGGTTAGTTAAATAGTGTCTGTTTTGCCCAGTTGTTAAAATCCAATTCTCCAGTTGTTCTCAGCTCTTGCTTGCGCCTGGACCTACATCTGGGTGCAGTTAAATGTTGGGAAGACAAGGAGTAATGAGATTTAATGCCAGGATTACAGATGGTGAACTGTCTCCATACTGGACAATAATGTGATATTATCAATAATATCACATTAGTAGTGTGAGAGGCCTAATCCTTTAAACCCCACTTTTTCATCTCTCTCCCTCTAGAGTGGAGTGCAAAAAATTGGTTTTTGGGACTCAGACCTAGCTTTTTGCTTTCAGTTATTAAAAAAGCAAACAAGATAATAAATTATTAAATTATGAGGAAGGGGAGAGAGGAATCTGGATCAGAGACAGAACAGTGTGTAATGGTAAAAGGATCAGCTGGTTGTCTTCATTACAGGAAAATTTCTCTGACTAACATCCAAGTTTTAGGATTCTGGAACCTATTTTACTCCCATTATGAAGTATATTTGTTGTTCATGATTTCACCCTCTGAGAGAATTCACGAGAATGTAGCCCCCATGAATGGCAAGACTTTACTGCATTACAGGTGTCAGAAACCCACTGGATAAACAACATGTAATGACTTGATCTTTATACATTTCCAAACTAAATATTAGCCATTATAAATGTACCTCATACTAGTGGTACTGCACATGGAAAATCAGGGCAAAGGAAATTTTCCTCAGTGCTTCAATAATTCTGCAGGTATAGTCACAAAGAGTTTGTGTATCAACAAGGAAGGATTGCGTAACAAGATATGATAATTACAATTGAGGAAGGCCATTTGGCCCATTAGAACCCACCTATTCAGAAAGCTGCTACAACAATGTACATCTATATACTGCCTTAAGATAGTAGAATACCCCAAAGAATTTCACTGGCCCATTATCAAATAGAATTTTACACTAATCTACTTAGAGACATTTGGGTTGGCTTGGTCAGAGATAGGTTTTAAGCAGCGTCTTAAAGGAGAAAAGAGAGGTGAAGAGGTTTACAGAGAGAATTCCGCAGCTTAAGGCCAAGGCAGCTAAAGCAATGAAAATCAAGCTTGAGTACAAGGCAATTAATGGAGGAACACCAAAATCTTAAAGGGTTGTAGGTAACGAGGATAAACCACAGAGGATTTAAAAACATGGATGAGAATGTACTCCCACTGTAGCATAAATTGTTTGCTTGATGGGTCAAGAGATCTTGCTGCGTTCTATCGGAAAGTTTAGCCAACATGTTGATAGAACGGTTTAAAAAATTTCCTATCATATGTCCTAAGGACATCTTCATTGATTTTGTACCAGTGGCCATGAGTTAATTCTGCAGTTTCATGTGAAGTGATATTCAGATTATTTTTTCTATGCCCTTAGCAATCTTCATGCCTCTATCATATCACCTTTCAATTGACTCCTTTATTGAATGATCTGGGGCCTTTTTTTTCCAACTACATCATTGCACAGGACAGTGGAAGAGTCTTATGAACAGCAGGTCTTCACTTAAAGCCAGAATTGGTAATGTTTATGCACATTGCCAATAAATTTTAAAAATGAAGTGAACCAAGTTATCTTCCACAGGATCTCTTACAAAGCTCTTCATACTGTTCTTTTATACACAAAAACAAGGCGGGGGGAGGATTTTAAAACCCTGAACCTCAATCCCTAACCCTCCAGTTTTTCCTGAGACAGGACAAAGGATGGGTAAGCAAGAGTTGGATAGACAATTTAAATACACTGAAAGAGGCTGATGGCCTCAGGTGTGCAGATTTTCCAGCTTCATGTTCCAGATCTTAGGAAACTCATCAATCAAATCAAAGTGAGGACAGCAGTGCTTCTGAGATAGGAGGAGAGGGAGTGTTTCCCCCCTACACACCTTTTAGAGAACGATGGCAAAATGGCAAGGTGCAGAGGGATCTAGGTTTTCTCGTATGAGTCAAAGGGTTAGGATGCAGGTACAGCATAAAAGAAGGACAATGGAATACTATCCTTTATTACGAGGGGAACTGAGCACAATATGTTTCTGAAGAGTAATGTGGATTTGGTGGATCTGAAAAGAGGGGCACAAAACAGCAATGGCTTTTGTAGGCTTGCTTAAAGCATCTGTTATAGTTTGGAGGGGCAGTCTACTTCTGGAAATATCTAGAACACGATTCTGCAAGCAAACACTGGCCCAGAAACAGTTGTGCTCACCAGCCACAAAATCAGCATTTATCTCACAATGAGCAGATTTCAATGACTAAACTACAGGCTTCCCAGAACTATCTTGGCACCATAACCTTTTACTATATACACAAATTATATCCTTCCAACTCAGTTGAGGAAGTTCAAATATAGAGATGACTTTGTGTTTGTAATCCATGTGAGAACTTTAACACATATTAACAGTAAACTTAAAAATACTTGGTGGCTTTAATAACCGGCAATTTCATTCAAATCTTCAAAGTGCTCGCAGCTGCATTTCGGTTGAGCAATTGGCATACAAAACAGCACTGAATGGCCACATCTGTTTTACTGAACTCAGGTACAAGGTCTTTCCAAATTACCTTGGAGTGTCTCTGGATCACGATTTCATGTCAACACAGACAAAAATTGCTGCCAAGATAAAAGCTAGTATCAACTTAATCTACATATTAACTGGGAGCAGATAAGGCACAAATGTTTGCCTACTTCCCTGCAGACACCTTGCTTCTTGCTTTTAACTAATTGAATTGTTGTGCACCAGCAAAGACAGGAAATGCACATGTAAATCTTGTCAATGTGTAACCCAATGCTGCTAAGTAAAAAAACACAAAAATGCTGAAACCAACACCGTCTGCCTCCACGTCCTTGTATGTATTGTGCTGTCTCTCTCAGAAAAGAAACAATAATTGTAAAACTCAACGAGGCCTTAAAAAGCTCAGATCTGCCACATAAAGATCTTTGGAAGTTCCTGATACACTGAAGCTAAGAATAAATTATATCTGTATAAATTCAAGCCAAGTCAGAGAAGTGTACTTGCTTTTATTTGGCAAATTTTCCAAGTAGTTTAAGATACAACCAAGTTAAGTCAACTGGAGCGTACCACTTTGATTCTAGATGGTGATGCAGCATTTCCCAGCTTTAAATCTGTCACCACCTATTGTAAGCCTGCAACAGTTTGATTAAAGTGCTTTTGTTTAAGTTTTCAAATCGCGTAATTCTAAATGAAAGGTCAAGAGTAAATTTAGTCAGCCAAGATCCAGGGCTTGACAATTTTGTATTGTATATTGTCATTATACACAAAATTAACTAATCTTGTAACTAGATACTTTCACTTGGTTATGAAACATAATTCCTGCGTTTGTATTTGTTAATGTAATGGATTCATACTTCTACTGGTAAATGATGAAAAAAATCAGATGTATGCTGCTTTGATGATTTTATGCTAAAGAAAGTTCTCCCCTCTATAGCGATTGCCACTAACTACAGAAAAGTATTTCATTTTAAAGCCATAGTTTAATCTTACCGGTTCCATGTTTTAAAGGCATTGCTGGCTCGTTTATATAAATATCCTTCCATGACTATGCCATTAGCAGCATCGATGTTAAATTCTATCTTGGGGTCATCACTGGAGAAGTCCTAAAGCAGATTATTTTAAACCAGATACAAAAGCAACAGTTACTTAACAAGAAAAAGGGGTTTGTAAAAGTTTAAATTAATGTTTGTAGCATGGTCATCCCATAAACCTGCAAAATGGTGCATCTGGTAAACATACATAGTGAAATATTACCACAATAATCTGTTGTAATTTTACTGTAGTTCTTAAAGGATCACTATTTTCATGAGAAACGATGCTAACTTTATAATCACTCTTGTACTTTTTTCAAAGCCGGTTGTCACTGAAGCACAATAATTTTCTGTGAAGCATAATGAGACGCTGCAGTCTTGTACGTGAAGTACTTGCTTTGTTCTAGCTTTACTTTTTTTTAAACTTTTCCTTCCATATAATGATCAGCATTACCTGTAATACGCAGTGCGTAAACTAACTGGCAGATTACACTTTCCCCAATTGAACTTGGTACGCTTTGTCTTCCTTTCACGTGATTTACTTAGTCATTCAAAGCTTAACGAAAGAGTGCACAATATCTCATTGTGTCACTCTCCTAATGAGGTCTTTATGCCATCAAAGAAATAGCCCACCAGCTCCTTTGCATTATAACTTAACATGTGGCTGGTTATAGAGAAAGTGTAACATCACATTTTTGCCCTTTCTTACTACCCTACGTAGAGATGAAACCACACATTGTATAATAACAACAAACCTAAAAATGTAGCATGAAATGGTGATGAGAACTCACATGATAAGACATTTTAAATAATACTACTGGGGAAAAATTAAAATTTAGTTCATTTTTATGATTCTTGGAAAATAAAATTGATCTTGGATGGAATGTAGGTTATCATAATGATTTTATAGCACTTGGACTAATTAGCCTTCATTTCCTGGGCAATGAAAATTGAGGAAAAACTGGAATGTAAAGTATACAACTGTATAATTTGCAACACTGTTTGACCCACACATTAAGGATTGAGGGACCCTACAGTCATTCGTGGATTTTGGGTAGAATTTACAGATCAGACTGTAGTGGGTATCAAAGCATACAGAGAGTTAATTTTTTGTTGTCTCAAATATAGAATTATGCCCAGCAATTAACTTTTAAAACTATGAAGCATTTTATTTAATCAAAAGAAAATTGATTTCAATATCAAAACATCATAGTTGAACTTCTTTGTTGTTTAATGCAAAACCAAATCATTCTATTTGAGAATTCCCTACAAACACGTTTGTAAACTATGACTTTTTTTAAAACTTAAGAATTTCTAGTGGTATGTATTACACTGAAATATTGCAAAACACCTAATTTAAATTCTCTTTTCTGGCCACACTCTTCTTTGGTTCACTATGTAAATCTCCTCAGTTACTTTAACAATCTTTCATTTTGGCCTGCCATTTGGTGATTCATTTAAAATATATAAACTGGCCACGAGCTTCACAAGTAGCAGTGCCATATTTTTACTACACTAAAGCTGTCAATGAACAAGGCAATAAACATCCCTACATAACACAAAAACAAGCTCAACGTGTATTGTTTCCTGGAGGTCACTGAAGGCACGTTGCTGTTATTGCTTGTTTCCACATTTTGGATTGTTTGCCTTTACACTAAGCATCAAGGGATATCTATAGTTAGCCAAAGTACATTTTTTGTATTATTTCCTACATATTCAAACTGATGAATGCACAGACTTGCGAGCACTTTTTTTGAAGCTGGTATGCAAGAAGACTAAAAGACATTCTTTTTTTAAAAATCACTGAAATATTAATTCATACTTAAATCTAAAAAATTGTGCTAAAGAGGTGAAAAATGATACATATGGTGGGTGGGAAGACACGAGTGCATAAAAGTTGGAGGGCTAGAGTGTGTGAAATGTGCAAAATAGACATACACAGATACAGAATAACATATGAAAATTGCAAAATTGTTGAAAATCTAAAGAAAACAAAAAAAAGTGTTGCAAACAAACAGCAGGTCAATCTACAAAGAGAAAAGGTCAGCTGTGTGTTCTAGTATACTCCAAACCTGATTTATGATAAAATCCATGAATTGGATTATGATGTGTTGACACATACCATAGGAATTCTTATGTGTTCTTTCAGGCACAATAATTTGATATAAAAGCTACATCTAAATCTAACTTTTTGAAATATTCATTTGGTAGTACAGAACTTCAGTATTGCTGAAAAAGACATCCATTTCATCTTGCACACATTAGGACACTTGCAAGAATAACCAAATATAAAGGGAACTACAATTTATACTTCATGAGAAAGGAATGCTGATCGGTTGGCAAGAGGACTCTGATTAGTACGGGAGATGCCCATATAAATAAAGTATTATTATAAAGAAAGCTGTTAACTTATGACTTACAGTTAATTACCAAGTTTTGTTTAAATTCAAACCAGGCAGTTTTGACTCATGTCAAGGCATTGTGTTGGTGAATGAACCAACGAATGGCTGTCGCTTATGCTGATCAACTAAAACAGGCACAATGCGTATACATGTTCTGTCTGCAAAGAACAGGGATTTGTAATTGTATGATAGATGCCTAAGTGTATCACACTGCAAGACCAACTAATAACCTTAAATTGGTTATCAGTATCATTCATAGAACACTCAGGATTATTTAGCAAATGTCAGCCAATCACAAAATCACACCTAACAATGGACACTGTGTTCTGTGTTTTGTAAGCACAAGCTGTATGCGTTTGGTTAACACTACCTGTTGCGAACAACCAAAAGGGATATACTGTTTGATACAATCTGCCAGACTTTGGGAAGTACAACCTGCATGCATAGCATCACGCCAGCCACAAAATTCATGTTACTTATTTGAGCAATAGGCAGACTGTATTTTTGGTTTGATAGCAGCATTCTGTGAGTGGCGAATGCCACTCATGTTGCTACTGCATAGAAGCAACATGAAATGACCATCTTCACCTATCACAGGCTTTGATGTGCTCAATTTCAACTTCAAGTTTGCAAGGTGAGCAAATGGTTTGGGCCCTATTTACAAGGTCATCAATAAGGCCAATCTTATGCAGCATGGAACTGTAGGGATCCCAACACGTAAATTGACCAGTGAAGGTAGGCTTGTGGTAGATGGTAGCAGAGAAATCTGTCAGATTTCTCAACTAGCACATCAGGAGAGAGAGCTTATTTGATTGCTTCATTTCAAAGGTGAATTTAAATGCAGCTGTAGATTCAAATGTAAAAAATGTATCATTCACATATCAAAAATACGTAAGGGGTAGGAGGTTAGATGCAATTCTGTTGAAAACATATTTCTCATGAGGCCAATAAAGATATCTGCAAGGGCAGAGATAAGAGGGCATCAAATGGCAACACCATCTATTTGGTGTTGCTAAAACTGAACTCAACTATGTGAGTTGCTGAGTTTGTAAGTTTAATTAATACCAATTTCACATAATGATGGAAAGTCTGGATTACTCAGGATATAGTTCTGCAGTGCAACTGTCTGTGGCATTCTTAAGTGATACATTGGTCAATAATCGAAATGTCAAATGAACATATTGGCATGACATTGCTATTGATATGGCCTGCAACATTTTTTCACAGAAATCCTTTATTGCAAAAGTGACAAATTTTCTCAAAACTGCTCAATGTAACTCAGTCAATCATTTGGCCAATTCGTACTGTTAAATACCAGTCATTAAAAAGACAGGACATTACTTGCGTGCATTCTGGGCAGATGCAGTGAGCCATAAGGACAAATCCTATCCTTTGTATCACCCAGTAGTTCACTGCACTATTAATTTTAGCATTTATTTAGCAAGGTTTTTGAGTAAGGTTTTCCGGTCATGCTGTGCCATAGGTTCAATGGATGTGAATTTCAACCCATTATTAAGAATGGCATGTATTCTATTGATGTAATTAAACTTGTTCAGGACGACTATTCCAGTCTGTTTGGCAGGTTTACAGATACGTCTGTCTGGCTTGGCCTTGAGGCCTTGCCATAAAATCAGACATTTACATTGCCTGTGAAAATTGGCCAAGTAATTCAGGCATTTGCAATAGAGGCGACAGTGGTTGGCACTGTGGGTAGCATTTTGTGATGGCCATCTTAAAATGTTTGGAATGTTCTTTCAGATATTTTACGAATAAAGTATATTTTTACAAATGAAAAGAGAACAAAATCAATAATGGTGATTCTTGTGGAAAGGATGAGAGAGTTGGACAGTAAGACATTGTGAATATCAGCAAGCACAAGGCTGAAGAATGAAAACATTGGGGGATTAGAAGCCAGGACGGATGAATGATTCAAATATGATAGACTGACAGTTTATCGCCACATAATAATATGTATAATAATAATATTCACAGTAGCTTCATTGCAGTTTTAATGTAAGGCTTATTTGTGACTAATAAATAAACTTTAAAAAAAAAGCCTTTAAATAATGCTAAAAATGAATTTAATAAAGCAGGCAACATAATTTCTGCCATAGATATTGTAGTATTTAGTTACTAGTATGTAAAAAACCTGAAGCTTCATATGGAACATCAAGTTAGCCATATCATCTGGCAAAAATGGGCAAAACTAAATTGCCAGTTTTTGCCATTTCCATAAGGATCATCGAATCAAAAACCCATATTATTGTCCCATTTAATCCTAATGGTGACTTCATTACTATTTCACAAGATTCATTAGTGATCTTGAAACATAATGCACTTCATCAATCATTAAGGACTTTTAGACATGTGAGTAATACCCTTGGCCCAATGTCCAATGTTTAAAATGCTAGCATACTAGGTTTTAAATAATATAGTATTTCCTCCACATAACTGGCAAGGTCAAGTAAGAAGAGTTGGTAATGATTTTATAGCACTTGGACTAATTAGCCTTCATTTCCTAGAAAATGAAAATTGAGGAAAAACTGGAATGTAAAGTATACAACTGTATAATTTGCAACACTGTTAGACCCACACATTAAGGATTGAGGGACCCTTCAGTCATTCATGGATTTTGGGTAGAATTTACAGATCAGACTGTAGTGGGTATCAAAGCATACAGAGAGTTAATTTTTTGTTGTCTCAAATGGTAGAATGAGATTTAGTATAATGAAAGGTTATCAAGCATTAACTTTGTTTCTCTCTTCAGATTTTACTCTTGGCTTGATGAGCGTTTCTATCATTTTCTACTTTTACTTTAAAAGATTTGGGACTGGCCACATAAAATGATTTGCTGTACCCCAGGATTGAAAATGTACTTGAAAAGCATACAATCCTTTAAACTTGTGAACTATCCTTTCAGTGACAAAAGCTGACTGAAAACTTGGGTTTATATGCTCATACAATAAATAATTACAGTTGACGGTAACATTCCCAAAAGCAAAGGCCAAACAGTTATAAAACGCAGTTTTAAAAACACATTATTTGCTTTTTAAATTTATTAATTAATTTCACGTACCATTGTGCAGTGAGTAATGCAACAGTCTATTAATGTAAACTGAAGCAGATTAGACTACATGCAATTTTGGTACAATCACCTCACCATCTGATTGAAAAAAAATAGGTGCACAACAGCTAATTAGATAGTCATGTCCAAGACCTTCAATAAATATTTCAATTTAGATACCAAAAAAAGTCTGCAATTGTCACTGGGGAATAAATCTAAAGCTAAAAAGAGCTACAGTGGATCAATAAATAGAATCAAACTTAATACCACTATGAGGAGCTGCAATGACTAAAACAAATCCAAATAAGCTACTGAATGCAGTATCTGAATTGCTGTTGTCTTGACACAGTTTACTTGTTTAAAATACCCATTCATATAAAAAAAAGCACATTTCATAAAAAACTTACCATATATAATACATAACGAAATCTGAAGAATCTCATTGCAACTGTCCCTTACAAACGTCAAAGAATTATATTCCGGTGAAACAGCAATTTTTCTTGCACCAGAGTTAATAATTCAATTGTCAACACAAACACTCAGCCTGTAGCTCAGAACAAGTACTTCATATTGACTACCTCCGTGTTCATTAAAACCAGTCACTTCCCCTGAAATTTGGGCAATTTTTTTTTCTTTGACTCATGTCCCAAATATCTAATTATTTATCATGGAGCAAGATTCTTCTGTCCGCGATGTCTGACTCAGTGCATTTACCAGAGGATCTCGATCTTCAACTCTGACTTCACAATGAAAGCAGTCAGCTGATTTCAGCCTGCTGACGCAACCGTGAACCGACAGTAAATTATAAGTGAACCAATGCATAATAAAGCCATTTAATTTATTATTAAAATATTAAAGATCTGCATTGGCTATGAAATTGTCTTAAAAAATACATAATTTAGAATGTTCAAGTTAACTAAATTATAATATATGTCGCATGCTAAAGCTAATACATTAAATATTTAAAGCATTCAGATAAATTGAATGAAAATAGTGTAATCAATCTCTCATGTTACCTTTGTGTTGCCAGGAAAACCTTAATAATACATACAAGTAAACAACAGCCTGTATTTATATGGTGCCTTTAGAGTAAAAAAAAGGTCAAACTTGCTTTATAGGCAAATTATGAAGCAAAAATTGACATTATGCCATAAGGTGATATTAAGCAGTTAGTCAGAAGCTTGGTCAAAGATGATTTAAGAAGAAGCGAGATAGAGAAGCAGGAGGTTTAGGAGTGGAATACCAGAGTTAGGGTCTTATGGGCTGAAGGCACAGTTGCCAATTGTAGATCAAGTAAAACCAGGGATGCTCAAGAGGCCAGGATTAGTTAAGCTCAGATATTGTGAAGGTTATGGGATTACAGCAAATTAGATATGGGGGATGGGGAGGTGTGTTGAGGTTATGGAGGGATTTGAAAACAAGGATGAGTTTTTTTTTTAAATCGCAGTGTCACTTACCCAGGAGCTAATGTAAGTGAACAAGTACAGGGGTGATAGGTGCATGAAACTTGGTGCAAGTAAGGACACGTGTAGCAGATTTTTGGATGACTTCATGTTTACTGAGAGTGGAATGTGGGAAGCCAACTAGGGATGCACTGGAATAGTCAAGCCAAACGGTAGCGAAGTGTCAGGAAGCAGAGCTAGTTTTAAATGATCTATGCTTATATTGTTGGTTATGTCAGGAAGCAGAGGTAGATTTAAGTGATTGGTTTGAATTGCTGAATATTAGAAATAAGGGATAGCTTTGAGTTTAATTTGGTGAATCTGTGTAAGAAAGGATAAACCTCTAGTTAGATTTATGTTAAGGGCGTTTGCATTTATGGATGTTTTGATTTCATTTCAAAATGTATCTACATTGTGTAGAGAGCTTTCGATGTGAAGAGTTTAAAGAAAGATGGAGCTGCTGCTTAGCATCTGGGGGGCCACCTTTAGGTTAGGAAGGATTTTTGAGTTTAGTTTTAACAAGAACAAAGGCAGTTGGAGCTAGGTACTGAGAGAGAAGACAGGTCTCACAACTCTGCCAGAACAATAGAGTAATGGGCAAGAAAGAAAAAAATCCCAGAAACTAAAAAATAGATAGTTCAAGAAATCAGGGAAAGAAAAGAGAAGTTCCAGGAAATAAAAGGAACAAAAGGGAACTGGAATTTTAACATGGTACTGTTTGTTGAAGTTAAAGATAGAACTATAAAGTACAAACTTGGTGGAGTTGGCTGGAGTAAAGCCAGATATCTGAAGCAATCCTAAGATTGGTGACCATAGTACAGCTTGTGAAGCAGCAGTGTTCTATTGGTAGTTGGGTACCTGAGAGGTGTAAAAGCTTGAATGTATGTGGCAATTCAAGATGGAAAAATACAGGGAGGAAAATTCAAAATCTTGGAAGCGGATCCTTGTTGAAAAACGGCTGAGAGAAAGCATTATTTGGAAGAAGATTCTAAGATGCGTCTTTGCAAATGAACATTTATGTAATAATCATCAGAGGGAATTTGAGGAGAAATCCACAGAAGGAAGGAAACTAGGGGCTGCTAGACAGAGACCACTGATGGGATGACATGAAAATCCACAAGCTCCTCACTCTTCGCTTGAGGTGAGAGCGGAGGAGATCAGTACTTATCCTCCCAGATGGAATGGAGGACTACTCCAACAATTAGGAGTATTATTTCAGTCATTGAAATAAGATTGCCCAAAGCTCAAGTCCACAACTCAAGCTTCTCAAAGATCTACAACATTTACCCAAATATATTCTTGCATATTATATACTGTTCACCCAACAGTTAATCCCTTAAATTAACTGTACTTGTGTTATTCGCTATTTTAAAGTAACAGGTGATTCAGCACCTTTGCAGCAAAAAAAGGTTAACACTGGCAGGATTATCTTTGATTGTGTTCAATAGGATTTTAAAAACTCCAGTAAAATCACATCAGGAAAGATTCCCGTGATTTTAGACGAGGTTAGAGTACAGTATTTTACCCAGTTTTGTATCAAACTGATGCTTTCAAAACTGTCCAGCTTCTGCAGATGGCTAGCTGTATATATATACACACACACATATATATAGAAAAATATTTTTATACATGGTTACTGAAAAATCAAGGCTTAGAATCAATAACATTTATTATAGGATGACAGGTTTGAATAGAAGACAAAATAGTGATTACAAATAGCCATATGAATTACATCAAGCCAAAGTGAGAGAGTAGGAAGAGTTTAGTGACGGCCTAAAAGGTGTTAAAACATCTTTGTAGGACAAATAGCATTACTATTGCTTCTGGGTGGTTTACCACTACTACTATATGGATTGTACAGAAACTTACCTGAAGGGCAGCCTATGACCAGCATTTAAGAAAAAAAGGGGTGGGGGGTGGGGGGAAAGAAAAAACATAATTGACCATATTGAAAGTGAAGCTTGGTAGAACATGGCATGTTAATATTAAACAGAACATTAGCTGAGCATTGCATAAATTGCTCATAATGTTATACATATATAATGTCCATCGGAAGGAACACGGAGGCAGGGTACTAGCAAGATGAAACGCAATAATGTAGAAGAGGTGTGGTGAGAAAATGTAACTGTACCAGAAAGAAAAATGTAAATGCTCTTCATGAAAAGAAAAATTTTCATTGCACAAGTCTAATTTTCACTCCTGCTGGGATACTTCCCAGCCCCTTATACTCGGGAGAAAGTATGCGGGAGCTGTGATTTTTGTTTCAGGGTTGCAGGGTTCCTGGGAGTTGGGCTGACTGTGGGTGATGCTGAGTGCATGCAATGTCGAATGCTAAGATGGCCTCAGCGGAAGGGAAGGCATGCTTTGGTACACTGGCACTGTATTGAAGATTTCAAAGAAACAGAAAAATATAAACAGAAAAATGGCCCATTACATGCCAACCTGTCACCTCATACCTCCCATACCAACCTATGGCCCTCTACACAACCATCATGGCCACATATGGCCCCGATACTAACTCATGACAACCTGTTACTATCACCCAGTATCCACCAAAGGCAGTCCTCAGGACTCATGCCAATATTAAAGTTCTAAATGTCTACTGCAGGCTTCAAACACTGTCACAAAAATACATTTATTACAACAAGTCCTCACTTAAAGTTGTGGTTGCATTCCTGGTAATTGCAACTTTAGGTGAAACAACCTAACCACGTCTTCTTGTAGGAATCAATGTTAAAAACTGGAGTTAGGTTCCTTTGGACACTTCTCACCAGGAAGAGCAAATGTGCAAGTTACAAAAGTTGAAATACATTGCTTGTTGAAATATCTTGCACAATAAAACCATAAAATAAAAACCGTATAAATTCAATAACGCTCACCAATCTCTCTTAGACAGTCCCTAGGGCTCAGGGATAAGTTGCTTCCATTCTGGCTCTGTGTTTTGACATGGCTTCTAACTCTAGTGTGCAATGGCTTTGACAAAGGGTCGTCTGGACTCGAAATGTCAGTTCTTTTTTCTCTGCCAGATGCTGCCAGACCTGCTGAGATTTTCCAGCATTTTCTCTTTTGGTTTCTAATGTGCAACTTCCTGAATCTGCCACTTGGGGGCAGATGTTGCTTGAAGCTCAGTTAAATGATTTGTTTAAGAGGTTTCTGCACTCTCTTCACCACCTTGACTTAACCTCTACACATTCCAGAAGTTGGTGTTTTTTGCTTTAACACCATGAGTTGGTCGAAACGTTTAACCTCTTCAACCGTGCTTCTAGGACATCCCTAAAGGGTTTCATTGCAATGGCTGTGTGTAATTTAGAGCTTTGATGCTGATCCTTGTCTGCTGCAAATGACTCGCTCACTGGCTTTCGTCACAGCTGCTGTGCACTTGAACAAAGGCCGGACTTGGGGAGCTCCAAAATTAATCAGCTTACTGCAGAGTCAGCCTCCCGACAGATATACCTTGTATTTTTCATCCAAACTCAGTCAACAAATGGGCTTTTATTCAAAGAGATAAGCAGTCCAGGCTTCAACGTTTTGCTTGTATTGAAACATTTTTGCTTTTGTTATTCAGAAATTTGTCTCCACGGCGTTTTTTTTTAAATAAAGTTCCCTTGAGTGCAAACATCTTTCTTCTACAATGGAGCTTACAGACACTTCAACGAGCCAGGCTGTGATAATGCACAATATGATGTGGAGAGCTGGCGTTGGACTGGGGTAAACACAGTAAGAAGTCTCACAACACCAGGTTAAAGTCCAACAGGTTTATTTGATAGTAAACGCCACAAGCTTTCGGAACATGCTGTTCCTTCATCAGGCGAGTGGAGAGTTCTGTTCAGAAACAGAGCGTGTAAACTGTGTGCGCCTTTATATGTTCTGTTTCTGAACAGAACTCTCCACTCACCTCACGAAGGAGCAGCGTGTTCCAAAAGCTTGTGGCTATTACTATTAAATAAACCTGCTGGACTTTAATCTGGTGTTGTGAGACTTTTTATAATGCAAAACACCCAATGAGGACACCAACATGCATATGCAATGAGAATGCTGATGCACAATGACATACAACACATCCACTGAGGATGCTGACATGCAATGTCAATGCTGACAGGGATGACACACAATGATGATCAAACAGAAATTGCAATGTAACTTGGAGAAACAAGCTCTGAGAAAGAAACAATTTTAAAACCAAGGAACAGTAAGCGGGATGACTTAATGACAGAATTTGGTGCACATTAACAATCCCTCAACTACATTATCCCTTATGAAAACAAGCATTTAATTCAATTGTATAATCCTTTATAAAAACAAGCATGGGAACTCCCTAGTCCCACTTCCAAGAGCGCATAACCACCTGAAGTTATCAAACTGAAATAGCAGGCATTCTACTGTGACAACGAAATGTTTTAAATCAGTCATGCAGCACTAATCCAGTAATGGTAATCCTAAGACTTATATCAGAGAGAAATAGCATGCAATCATTTTTTAAACACCCCATTTTATAAATGAGTTTGAAAAGCAGCACTTTTGAATGACTTGACTGCTTCATCTGGACACTTATCCGTTGTTGTTGACAGCTTCTCCAGACAATTCACTGACATTTTTGACAGTTGTTTCGACAGTTCTCTTGACATTTTTGACAGTTGGTTTTGACAGCTCCTCTTGACAGTTCTTTACATTTTTCTTATGTTCTTATTGACAGTTGTATTTGACAGTATCAATGAGTTTATGCCATTCATGCCTCTGGTCAGCCATTCTAAGGGCACCTGACCCTCGCCCAAATGCCACCTGACCACCCCCCATTAAAAGTTGTCCCAGGATCACATCCAAAGGGGTACATTACCTATCCAAAAGGGTACCTTTGCTATCTAAATAAATGCACTAAGTTCAGCCCTGCTTCTACCTGGTCTAATCTGTACATGTTGAATTTCAGACACATTTCACCAAAACCACGAGTGGAGACAGCTGCTGATTGCAGTGGCTGGAGTCATCATGAAGCAGCCGCAAGGGTGGGATCTTTGCGGATGGCATACACAGTGAGGTGGTCTTGCTACAAGTATGCAGGCAGAATGGGAATGGGTGATTGTCAGACACAGTAAAAGCACTAGGCAGGTAGTGCTGTAGACCTTGGGTCCATCTCCCTCTCTTAGAGTATCTATTATGGATACCACCGGGGAGGTGGTTTCATAGCGGAATGCAGCAAGAACCAAATCCTTGGCACCATGAAGATTTAGCTGCATGGAGTGGGGGAGAGAAAAAAGGAGCAACAGTGATGGGAAATTCCATTGTAAAAGTTTATTAATCACAAAGTAAGACTTACATTAACATTGCAATGAGATTACTGTGAAAAGGGAACAGACAGCTGTTTCTGCCGTCACAAATGTGACTTCAGCATGGTATGTTGTCTCCCTAGTGCCAGAGTCAAGATTGTCACTGAAGGGCTGCAGGGCATTTTGGAAGGAGGCAACTGAACAAGCAGAGGTGGTGGTCCATATCAGTAGTAACAATACAGGTAAAAAGAGGGGTGAGATCCTGAAAGCAGAGAATAGCAAGCTATGGAGTAAATTAAAAAGCAAGCCTTGAAGGTTGTGTGCAACTGAGATCAGGAATAGGAGAATAGACTAGGCGAATGTGTGGCTGAAGAGATGGTGTAAGAGGGAGGCATTTAGATCACTGAGGTACTCTCAGGAAGGTGGAACCTATGCAAGCTGGATTGGCTGCATCCCAGCAGGACATGAAACAATATAGGGACATGGGTATTTGCTAGCATTATTGTGCATGGTTTAAACTAGAGTGGCAGGGGGATGGGAACCTGAGCAGCGTGATACGAGACAGGGAAACAAAGATAGAAATGGAAGACAGAAAAATAGAAAGCAAAGGTGGAAGCCAGAGGAAACAAGTGCTAGCAGCAAATAGGACACAGCACAAAAAATGTGTAAAGATGTTAAAAGATAAAGTCTAAGGCACTGTGCCACAATGCATGGAGCATTTGCCATTAGCTAGCAAATTAACAGCACAAATAGATACAAGTGGGTACAATATGACTGTGATTATGGGGATATGGTTGCTGGGTGACCCAGCCTGGGAACTGAACACCAAACAGTACTCAATATTAATGAAGGATAGGCCAAAAAAGTAAGAGGAGTGTGGTGGCATTGTTTGTTAAGGAAGAAATCAGTGCAACAGTCAGAGGGGATCTTGGGTCAAAAAATCTAGATGTAAAATCAGTCTGGGTGGAGCTAAGAAGCAAAAAAAAAGGGCAGGAAACATTAGTGAGAGCTGTTCATTGATCTCCAGACAGTAGTACAAACGTTTGGGCATGGCACTGAAGAGGGATATTAGAGACACTTGTAACAAAGATGCTGCAGTAACCATGGATGACTTTAATCTACAGAGTTAGCAAACTAAATTAGCAATAGTACTGCAGCAGATGAATTCCTGGAGTATTTGTGGGATGATTTTTTTTTTAAAGACCAACACATTGAGGGAATGAGCTATCCTAGATTTGGTATTGTGCAATGAGAAGGGTTTAATTAACAAACTTGTTGTGTGAGATCCTTTAGAGAACAGTGACCATAACAGGATAGAATTCTTCATTAGAACAGAAAGTGAAGAAGTCCGATGCAAAACTAGGGTCCTAAATCTAAACAAAGGAAACTATGAAGGTACGAGGCGCAAGTCAATGAAGATAGACTGGGGAACTTCACTGAAACGCATGATAGTGGATAGGCAATGGGAAATATTTATGAAGTGAATGTATGCACTGCAATAGCCTTTCTGACGCAAAAACACAAGAAAAACAGCCCAACCACAATTAACAAAAGAAAATAAGGAGAATCCACAGAAGGGGTCAATTAAAGTTGCTAGAAAAAGTAGCGAGACTAATGATTGGGAGCAGTTCAGAATTCAGCAAGAAGGACAAACAGATTGATAAAGACAGGGAACATAGAGTGAGAGATTAAACTTGCAAGTAACATAAAAACTCCTTTAAGTATGCAAAATGAAAAAGATTACTGAAGACATTAGTAGGTCCCTTACAGTCTGAAACAAAGGAATAAGGAATGTCAGAGCAATTTAAAAACTGCTTCAACTGTCTTCACAATGGAAGATACAAATAAATTCTCAGAAATGCTAGGGAACTAAGGGCCCAGTGAGAAGGAGGAATTGAAGGAAGTTAGTATTACTGAAAAAAAACTATGATGGAGGAATTAATGGGATTGAAAGCTGACAAATTCCCAAGGCCTGATAATCTACATCCCAGGGTACTAAAGGTGGTGACCATTGAAATATTGGATGAAATGGTGGTCATTTTCCAAAATTCTGTAGATTCTGGAACAGTACCAACAGATCGGAGGGTGGCAAATGTAACCTCACTATTTAAAAAAGGGAGAAAATAGGAAATTACATACTGGTTAGCCTAACATCAGTGATAGAGAAAACACTAGCGTCTATTATAAAGGATTTGATAACAGGGCACTTAGTAAATATCAACGGGATTAGACAAAGTCAACAGGAAAATCAAGGTTTGACAAAAACCTACTGAAGCTTTCTGATGATGAAACTAGAGTTTAGAAGAATGAGGGGAGATCTCATTGAGACATATAAGATGATGAATGGGATGGACAGGATAGAGGTGGAGAGACTCTTCCCGCTCAGAAAGGACAGTAGGACTAGGGGGCACAGCCTCAAGATAAAGGGGGGGGGGGGGGGCAGTTTAGAACGGAGTTGAGGAGGAACTTCTTCACTCAAAGGGTGGTGAATCTCTGGAATTCTCTGCCCGTGGAAGTGGTGGAGGCTGCCTCGCTAAATATTTTTAAGACGCGGGTTGATGGGTTTTTGATAAGCGAGGGGATTAAGGATTATGGGGAGGGGGCGGGAATGTGGAACTGAGACACGACAGATCAGCCATGATCTTATTGAATGGCGGGGCAGGCTCGAAGGGCTAGATGGCCTACTCCTGCTCCTATTTCTTATGTTCTTATAAGGGAGAACCAGTGGATGTGGTCTATTTAGATTTTCAGAAAGCTTTTGAGTAAAGTCTCACAGTAAGAGGTTAGCATGCAAAATTGAAACAGAATTGAGGGTAATATATTGGCATGGATTGAGAATTGGTTAGCAGACAGGAAACAGTAGGGAGAAATTTTCAGAGTGGCAGGCAATAACTAGTGGGGGTCCCACTAATTTTTGATGAAGGAGCCCAATCTAATGTTCTCAGCTTTGCTGATAACTAAAAACTTGGTTGGAATGTGAGTGATGGGAATGATGTAAAGAAGCTGCAAGGTGATTTAGACAAGTTAAGTGAGTGACAATTACATGGCAAATGCAATATTATGTGGACAAGTGCAAAGATTTTCACTTCACTAGGAACAACAGAACGGTAGAGTATTATTTAAATAGTAACAGATTGCAAAATGTTACAGTACGAAAGGACCTGGGTATCCTTGTACACCAATCACTGAAAGCAAGCATTCGGGTGCAGCGAGGACTGAAGGTGGCAAATGGTGTACTGACCTTCATTGCAAGAGGACTTGAACACAGGAACAAGGATTTCTTACTGCAGCTGTATAGGGAATTGGAGAGACCACTGCGTTCACTAGAGTTTGTGGTCTAGAATTCCATCAGAGGTTATGAAGGCCAAATTACCGAATATATTTGAGGAGGATACAAATAGATTTCTAGATTTTAAAGGCATCAAGGTGGAAGGGAAGAGCACAAGATTCTGGCATTGAGATAGAGGATCAGCCATGACCATACTGATTGGTGGAGCAGACTTGAAGGGCCAAATGATCGATTCCGATTCCTATTTTCTATGTTTCTATTTTTCTAGCTGCAGCAGGAACGCACATATGGTGTTAGAGTAGGAATAACTGGACAGAGCAGAAAAACAATGGGTTCTTGAAGTAGATTAGGCTCAAGGCTGTCTGTGAAATCTTTTACTTCTCCCAAACAATTGCATATACTACTGATAGTCACTGACTAGCCTCCAATCATAAAGAATGATTATGCCGAGAGTATCAAGAAATACAGCAAAAGCTATGGGCCCCAACAACAGCCTGGCTATGGTATTGAAGACGTGCTCTAGAACTGGCCATAATTCTATCCAAATTCTTCTTTTCAGTTACAATACTAACACCTATCCAACAAAATGGAACATTGCTCAAATATATCATACCCACAAAAAGCAGGACAAACCCAATCTGATCTATTAAAGCCCTATCAGTCCACTCAACAGGAAAGTGATGGATGAGGTTATCACAGAGATTTCAAGCCACAATTACCAATATCCTGAGCACCAATACTCAGTTTGGATTCCCCCAAGGCTACTTGATTCCTGATCTCATTACAGCCTTGGTCCAAAGATGGACAGAAGTGCTGAATTCCATATAAGGAGTGAGAGTGACTACTCCAGGCATCTGGGCAGCCCCAATGAAACAAGAGTCATTAAGAATCAAGGGAAAAGACACCAGCTAGAATCATCATTCTGGTCATCACTGACTGGAAATTAACTGAGTTAACTGCACATATACTGTGATGACAAGAGTAGGTCAGAAGCTAGGTTTTCTATGGTAAATGGCCCACCTCCACCATCAACAGGGTATAAGTCAGGAATGTGGTCAAATACTCTTCACTTGCCTGGATGAATGCAGATCCAACAGCAACAGATGTTTGTCAATACCTTCTACCTGCCACTCCAAAAAATTATTTCTACTCTTTTTCCTGTCTGCTAACCTATTTTCAATCCATACCAATATATTACCCAAACTCCAAGTGTTTCAATTTTCCACACTAACTTTTTATGTGGGACTTTATCAAAAGTTTTCTGAAAATCCAAATACACCATATCCACTGGTTCTCCTTTTCAATGTTGCTGGTTGTCTCCTCAAAGAATTCCAGTAGGTTTGTCAAACATCCAAAACAAAGTAGCCTTTTGATTAGCATCCGTCCATCGTCATCTTCAACATTCACCCTCTCCACCATAAACACACTGTTGTTATAGTGTGTACCATCTAGAAAGTGCACTGGAGCTATATTTCAAGGATTACTTCCCAAGCCCTCAACTCCTATCTGCTTAGAAGGATAAGGGCAGCAGGCGCCACAATCTCCCAGTCCCTGCTCCAAGTCACACACCATCATGACTTGGAAATATATTGCTGCTCCTTCATCATTGTTGGGTTAAAATCCTACAAACCCTTCTGTAACAGAGGCCGTCTCATCACATCAGAGACAACAATAGTTCAAAAAGCTGGTACATCACTACCTTCTCAGAGACACTTAAGGATGGGCATTAAATACACCTCTTGCCAATGACTACCACATCCCCTGAATAAATACAAAGGACACTAACCACAGGACTGCTGATTTCCATATTTCACACAAGTCAGAGCTCAAAGCAGGGAATAGGAAAACTTAACAAAACAAAAATAATTTAAAGTTGCTGATTCAAATTTGGGAAAGCATGTAGGCAACTCAGCAATAATCCACTTCTCCAGGTCATCTGAACAACAGATTTTCACTCGCTTCTCATTTAGTAAATCCATTGTAATATGAATATGTTGCCTAGACAACTGCAGGGATTGAAGTGCTAGAAACCAAACTGCACTCCCCCTCTAAGGTCCTCTTTGAGAAACTGGACATCATCTTCTTAGATGAAATAATGTTGCCAACCTTTAGATCTATTTTTATTCTGCCACAAGTCACATCATGCTTACATCATCACAAGTCAAAACCTCTGATAGGATTTAGTTCCGTTTTTGACTACTTTACTGTGCTTCTTTTAAAACTCAGTAACTTTGCAAAGCTAAAACTCAAAAAGATGCAACGGAATGTACACTTACAGCTTTTCACAACCTTTCTGAACAAGGCAACAAGCTCAAATTCTACATTAGAGGCACAAGCACCAAAACTGGCCATTCATCACAAACCATCTAAAAGTAATAGTTGGAAAATAAGTTGGAAAGATTTGCTATTTACAGAAGAGGAATTCAAAATTAGTACCTTTCAGCTGAAGGTTAATACGTATAATGCTCGTCATGAGGAGACCTCAGTGCTGGAATATAGAACAGTTCCTCCAAGGGTACCCAATGTCAGCAACTAGCATTCCAATGTGAAGTACAACACAGCTAGTTACTTTTATTCTGTCTAACAATATGCTTTAACCTCAAAATTAATGGCGTAGGTGGTGCTGTTTTGTGCTTCCATTTCCTGCAACACTTTTATAATCCCTGCAGTTGAAATGATTAACTTGATTCTAATGTGCCAAATTAAGACAATTTTTTGAGCTATGGATGATACATATCAACTAGAAACTTGGTGAAATTCTTTTCAGATAGGGTCTTGCAAAGAAAGGAAATATTCAATTGATCTAGATTGAATGTAAATTCTGAAGATAGACTGATGAAATGCTATGCATCTAAACATATCACTCAAATTGCTGAACTCAAAAAAGATAGTGACTGATAGGAAATGGGAGATTGGAGATAGTTATTTCATATCGAGTTCCAAATAATTATTTTCTAGCAATCACTAAGCTATTAAACACAAAGAAATACTCTTGGATAAAGTGCTATCCGTGTATTGCATGATTGGGACTAATATTTTTATTAATATAAGATTAAGTGTTTTGGGTTTTCATCACACAACTTTATGTCTTATATTAGCACAATGTCTGTTTTTTAAACTGATGTCAAACCAGTTCAGTTGAGTTTCAGAAGAAAATTCTGGCTTCTAATCAACTTACTTTCACACAAAATACAAAGACGCCAATATCAAGAAAACTAGACGCCAGGGTTTTGGTTTGGCTTAAATCCACATTCTTGGTCAAAAAAAAAATCAACCTGTTTCTAAGTTAAGTCCCCACCAGCCAAATATTCCCTTTTCACTCAGGTCTGAACATCCCAGAGCCCCACACAAAGCAGTCCTAACTCTTCCCAACTTAACTTCAGTTCATCAACCTAACCTGCTGATTACTTCGAGCATTTTCTGATTCTATCATGTCACTACTGTTTTTATTTTGATTCAGAGTTTGCGTGGTTAGACAAACTATACTTGTTTGTTAGTGTCAAAGGCCACAGTAAAAAATTATTGATCTCCAAGTTAAAAAAAAGTATATTTATTAGTCACAAGTAGGCTTACATTAACACTGCAATGAAGTTACTGTGAAAATCCCCCAATCGCCACACTCCAGCACTTGTTCAGGTATACTGAGGGAGAACTTAGCATGGCCAATACCTAACCACCTTCCATACTGTGGGAGGAAACCAGAGCACCAAGAGGAAACCCACACAGACACAAGGAAAATGTGCAAACTCTATAGATAGTGACCCAAGCCAGGAATCGAACCTGGGTCCCTGGTGTTGTGAAACTAACCACTATGTCATCATGCTGCCCTTCGAAGCAACTTCATGGAATTTTCAGTCGCTGAAGTATTATAACAGTGAGACACTCAACCCCTATATGGCTACAATTGACAACTCAGACTACATCTTGAATTTTGACCTATTTATAGTCAGTATTGTATTTTTTGTCATTTTAGTTTTAATTTCCAGCATTCAGTCTATTTCACCTTTCCAATACACATTTTTATTATAAAATTCTATACTTTGCTACAGTTGCTTTCAAAAAGTGAGAAATATGCATCTAACCAAAGGTTTTTGTAAAATGAAAAAACGTTTCAATTAAGTAAATTGCAATCCAAAAGATGAAATTTACAAGTATCAGACAAATAGAAAGAAAATCCAATAAATCACAAGCAACAGTCCTGTTAATGGTTTTATTTAGTTTAGGGTTTTTTTAGGATAGCAGCTGCCATTATAGTTAGTGCCCACATTGGGAATAACTGCACATTGATCTTGGAACACTGATTTGCATGTAGTAGACCACAAATATGATAAATATAAATCCTAAATCGGTATTTTATGAGTAAAGTTAGCATACATAAATTAAAGCAAACAACTGAATAATGTAAAACATTTGAACTGCGTATAAATTTCCAGATATAATGGGATGTTTACACTGTGCAAGATTTCACATCTGTCCACGTACCTTCTGTTGAATAGTGGAGTGCTTTTGTTCCATATCTCTCTTCTCTTTAGCTGCATCCACAACTAACTGATCCAGCTGTTGAAACACAACAACAAAAAACAGTAAGTCAGCTACATTTCTAAATTGTGAATTTTTAAGAAAACCTATAAGTAAATATCCCCACTCATTTTAGAAACAAATAATGAAGCAACATATAATGAATGACAGATCTTTGGAGAAATATAAAACAAGTTTATATCATGATGCCTCAGACTATATTTACAATGATGAAACTAACAAACCCTAGCAGTTTAATACGTTCAGTTCTACGTATACTTTTAAAAATAGACTAAGCATCATACAATCATAATGTAATTAAATATCCCTCTTTCAAGATTTGCCCTCTAACGTTAAAGAAGCATCACACCTAGGCTGGAAATTTTCAGCGATTCATTCTGATAGCTTGTGCTGAGCTCCTGTTGGCAGTTATGAGAACCGGCAGCTTGCACAGATCCATATAGTACCTTAAATTCAGAATGATTATGCAGTTCTAAATGAATAACTGACTGTGGCATCAGACCAGTAGGAACCATTGTATATATAATCTAAACACTGACGAAGGTTGCAATGCTCAATCATTGTTGCCTGTGTTAGCAGCTATGAATGCCTGATAGGCAAAGCAGTGGCAGAGATGCTGATTCTTACTGGTGCTGCATCAATTAGGCAGAAGCAGTAGAATCATACCAAAATAAAACAAGATTTTCCAACTGTATTTCTTGCCTAAAGGCAGTAACAAAGAAAAATGCTTTGCTGAGCAGTCAAACATTTTGTGCACGGATTATTTTTTAATAAGCAATCAGAAACACAAATACATTTTCCAAAAAGTGTGGATATATATTATGATGATGCCAGAACAGACCCATAAGTTGTTGGTAAAGCCTGGTTAGGGACCAATAGCGTTTTGCTTAAAATAGATCAAGTTTGAGATTAAAACATTTGTTCAGAGAACAAAGCCAAAAGATTCCACAGGTTTGAAACAAAAATAGAATTTACTATACAAGGTTAAACAATTTGCGACATCTATCTTATTCTCTTAACATTCAGGATTAATGTGGCACAAGTGAATTAACAGGCAAATGGCAGTCGAGCACGCCATACTGCACAATAAATGGCAGATGTAACCAAGACAGATCCCACAAATTTCTCAACGGTTCACCCAAATGTCAGGTTGACTCAAGTGTTCACTATCTCATCAAAACCCTGCCTCTGTTCACAAAGAATTTCAGTCTTCACCTTCAAAGACCTTGCTGAGAAATTCTCTCCAACAATGGCCCACCTCACAGGGTTTCAATCTCATCTTCGAGATTCCCCTGGATTCCAGAGAATGCACCTTTGTTTGGGACCTCTTCCTGTCTGCTCTCTTTTTCACCTGCATGGGACTCTTTATTATGGCACTCTGTTCCTAATAACACAACTGGTATTTTTGGTATTCTCTGTTTTATGCAGGTGCACTGGGCCTGCATCCTCAGTCCAAAGAACTTTATATGCTGTACTGTGCATGCACAGAGTGTCCTGAGAAATTAGCTGCTCACCATGGCTTTTGTAACAGTACAAGTAAAAATATAGGAATGCAACTTACAAAAAAGTTTTCAACTCAAAAATCAATCCATATTCTTGCCTAAGAATGGATTACAAGAAATGGCACAAAAATGCTAGGTCAGCACCCTTTTATAAGCAATTAAGGCCATGGTTGATGCTGACCTGCTGAGACAAGAAGTCGAGGAGACCTTGGCAACCAAAGTAATTTTGAGGGGCTTCAATAATTAATTCTGCCCTAGGAATCTGGTCACTGAATGGTCAACTCATCCAAAAACTGGACGAATCCACTGACCTATTTATTCACATTTGTATTGACTTGCCAGTATGGTAATCAGCATGCTCAATGACATGTCATCAAACATTTTGCAAAACAAGGAGGATTTAACATTAGAGAATGACCGAACAGTTTGCAAGGCATACAGAGCTTCAACAGCAGATTTGGGGTATGATTTGATGAGTCGTTGAGGCTTTGGAAGGATCGATCCAATAAGTAGGCCTGAAGTCTGGAGTCCTGCCCACTGAAAAGCCTAAAAATGATCAAAACTGCCAAAGGGGTGGAAAGAACCCTCCCATCTACTTTAAAATATCCCTGGATGCAGTACCTAAAACAGCATTGCTCAAAGACAGCCCAGCAAGAGAAGCTGAGTCCTTTCCCTGTGACAAGACCAGATATTTTAAACAATTCTGCAGATCTAAAGCATAATTTAAAGGAAGTAAACTGGCAAAGGCTTCTAACCATTTTGAGGTCCAGGCAATTGGATTACAGCATCTTAACCTGTTGATTTCCCAGAGAAATTAAAGCTCCCAATAAACAGTTTGGATTTGTAAAGCTAATAGTTAAAGACAACAGTTCAGTATTTAAACTGGACACTGGGGCTGGGATCACAGTCTTATCAGACAAATCAGGCTGGCTTAATTTTATAGAATTCCTATAGTACATTTGGCCCATCAAGTTTGAGCAGACCAGAATCCCACCCAAACCCTAATGCCATAACCCCATACATTTACCCTGCTAACCCCTCTGACACTCGGGTCAATTTAACATGGCCAATCAACCTAACCTGCACATCTTTGGACTGTGGAAGGAAACTGGAGCACCCGGAGGAAACCCAATTTCATTGAGATTCAACCAATAAAATATAGCTACAGGGACCAGGAGGCACAGACCACAAAGTGAAGGGCCATATTACTACAACCTTCAGATATAGAGATAAAGAAATTAACAAAACTCTACATCCCACAAAATCAGCAACTTTCTCTGCTCAGCAGGGCAGCATGATCAGGACCTTGTCTTCTGTAGCAGAACCAGATTTAGGAATTTACTTCCTCGGTTGCTTCAGGGACTGGGAAAGCTCAAAAGTGTTATAGCATCACTCTACTCCCAGATGCCAAACCCATCTGCTATTTACCAATGGGAGGATAATAAACATACCAATCAAGAAAATCAAAGAACACATGGAGACAAAATGGTACTCAGGGCTAGTGACAGTCCCTAAATCAAGTGGAGAAATCAGGTTCTGTGTTGATCCGACAGAGCTAAGTAAAGCTGTCCCCCCAGTTCTAGACTCCCCCAACCAGGGATTACATCTACCTGCATCCACCCTGCCACAGTGGACAAGTTCATATTTCCCACATTATATTCCATTAGCCAAATTTTTATTCATTCATTTAACCAATCTACGTCCCTTTGCAGACTCCTATGTCCTCTTCACAACTTACTTTTCTACCTATATTTGTGACATCTGCAAATTTTGTAACTACATTTTGTCCCTTCATCCAAGTCATGGATATAAATTATAAATTCTGATCCTTTTTGTGGCACTCCACTCATCATATCTTGGCAACTCAGAAAAGACCCACTTATGCCTAGTCTCTGTTGTTGATAAACTAACCAATCCACCTTCAATGCTAGTATATTAACCTCTACAAGATGGCTTTGAGGTGACACCTTGCCAAATGCCTTTCGGAAACCTAAGTACAACATAGTCAGTGGTTCCCCTTTATCCACACTGTTTGTTACTTACCCAAAGAACTCCAATTAATTTGTTCCTTTCCACAAAATCATGTTGACTGCTTGATTGCATTGAGATTCTCTAAGTGCCATGCTATAATGTTATGCTAACTGGCCTGTAGTTTCCTGCTTTCTGTTTCCTTAGTTTCTTGAATAGGAGTAACATTCATCCAGATGAAGAGATTTTTCAAGAATGTAGAAAATTTTGGAAAATTAAAATCAATGCATCTACTAGCCCAGCAAACACTGTTCAAGACCTAAAGATGAAGTCCATTAGGAGGGGGGGGGGGCTCGGCAGTGTTCAGTTTAATAATTCCCAGTACCGTTTATTTATCTGTTGATTGTAATTGTTTTAAGTTTCCTCCTTCCTTTAACCTCTATCATAATTATTTCTAGGATGTTATTTGTATCCTTCACAATGAAAACAGACACAAAATATTTGTTCAGTTCATCTGCCATTTCCTTATTTACCATTAAAATCTCCCATTTTCTTTCTAAGAACCAACACTCACTCTATTACTCTTTTCCTTTTTAAACATCTGTTAAAACACTTACTGCCTGTTTTTTATATTTCTAGCCATGTCTCTCTGTCTAATTTCTCCTGCGTTGCTAGTCTTTGCCAGTCTTTATATTCTGTCCAATCTAGTGACGTCACTCATCTTTGTGGAATTATGCACTTTTTCTTTTAATTTGATATCATCTTTTATCTCTTTAGTTAGTTACACATAGTAGTCTTTCCTTCTCAGTGTTCTGAATTATCTCCTCAAATGTCTGCCACAGCATTTCTACTGACCTAACTCAATCTACTTTCCTAGTTCACTTTAACTAGTTCTCTTTTGCTGCACTCATGATTGCCCTATTTAAATTTAAATCTTACATGGTCTTAGATCCATTCCTCTTTTCTTTCAAACAGATTATGAGCACTGCTAGTTCCATCTTCAGTGAGGTAATTAATTAATCCGGTCTCATTGCACACCACTAGGTCTAGTACAGCTGCTGTCTTGTTGATGCTAAAGTGTGCTGGTTTCAGAAACTGCCATGAAGATTCTCTATGAACTCATCATGCAGACTATCTTTGCCAATCTGATTTGTCCAATCTATGTCCATACTGCCATCACCTAAGGCTATCAAATCTTTCCCAAAGGCCCTCCTTACCTATTCCTATATACCCTGTCCTATAGTATTATTGTTGGGTGGGGGCTATAAACCATTCCCACAAGTGAATTTTTACCATTACTGTTTCTCTTCTCTACCAAAACTGATTCTACATCTTGATCTCAAGAACTAAATTCATTTCTCTCGAATGTACCAATGTCATCCTTAACCAACACAGCTATCCCTCCAACTTTTCCTGGCTTCTTGTCCTTCCTCAGCGTCATGTACACATGAATTTTCAGGTTTCAGTCTTTGTCATCCTGAAACCATGTCCCTGTAATGGCTCTCCAATCATACATATTTATTTTTATTTGCGCTGTCAACTTATCTGTTTTGTCACAAATGCTATGTGCATTCAGATGTGGAGCCTTCAGTTCTATCTCTTAACTTGTATTGTAACTTCTAACTTTATCTCTTGGTGCACTCTAAGTTTATATACTCCATTCCTCTCTGCCACACTCTGCTTGTCATTTCCCTAATGTTACCTTGCTCTCCTGCCTTGTCTTTGCTATTTAATACATTATATCTTCCCAAACTTGATCCCTTGCCCTCACTACACCCCTCTGTACCACCCTACTTATATGATTTGGACATAATCCACCATGCATTCCCAACATACGAGGTATGCCAAATAAGGTGGCCTTTACAGCACGTCAGACAAATTATTTATAGTTGACTTAAAAACAGTATTCACAGTTGACAGAACATGCTTGCTCTTCAACTTTTTAATCCCAGTATGACATGCAGCAAGAGCATCTATGAGTCACACTGCAAAATTGAAGTTGAAAGAAAATCAGCTGCAATCCAGTATTTAATTACTTATTTACAAGCAGAGACATCACTGCTGAATGAAACAGTCACATGATACCAATGTAAAAAGATTTTTTTTTCTTTTACTCAATATTACAAGGGAATTACAATACTTAAAAAGAAATTTCAGTGACAATCCATTAGCATGACAGAATACTGGGGAAAGTACTGACATTGCAATATTTTCAAATGTTTTAGGAAATGTTAACATTCCCAAATTTCACAATACCCACAGATAAAGGAAATTGATTACAGTTTCTACATGATGCTGCCATATTTGCAATATGACTAACGTTATCTTAAATTGGAGACAGATGTGGTTAAGCAGTTTTTTTTTTGCTGTTAGCTTTCACAAAAGAGAGATATTTATAATGGTATAATAAGAACATAAGAAATAGGAGCAGGAGTAGGCCATCTAGCCCTTCGAGCCTGCCCTGCCATTCAATAAGATCATGGCTGATCTGTCGTGGCTCAGTTCCACTTTCCCGCCCTCTCCCCATAACCCTTAATCCCCTCTCTTATCAAAAACCCATCAACCCGCGTCTTAAAAATATGTAGCGAGGCAGCCTCCACCACTTCAACGGGCAGAGAATTCCAGAGATTCACCACCCTTTGAGTGAAGAAGTTCCTCCTCAACTCCGTTCTAAACCGCCCCCCTTTTATCTTGAGGCTGTGCCCCCTAGTCCTACTGTCTTTTTTGAGCGGGAAGAGTCTCTCCACCTCTATCCTATCCATCCCATTCATCATCTTATACATCTCAATGAGATCTCCCCTCATTCTTCTAAACTCTAACGAGTACAAGCCCAGTTTATTCAGCCTCTCCTCATAGCTCAACCCCCTCAACTCCGGTATCAGCCTAGTAAACCTCCTCTGCACTCCCTCCAAGGCCAAAATATCTTTGCGCAGGTGCAGCACCCAAAACTGCACACAGTACTCCAGCTGCGGCCTCACCAATGCCCTATACAGCTGCAGCAAAACCTCCCTACTTTTATATTCAATCCCCCTCGCTATGAAGGCCAGCATCCCATTCGCCTTCCTGACCACCTGCTGCACCTGCAAGCTGGGTTTTTGCGACTCATGCACAACGACCCCGAGGTCCCTCTGCACCGTCGCCTGCTGCAGTTTTTCGCCCCGTAAATAATAGTCCTTCCTACCATTCTTCCTACCAAAATGGACCACCTCACACTTGCCAACATTAAATTCCATTTGCCATTTCCTGGCCCATTCGCCCAGCCTATCTAGATCCTTCTGCAGACTCTCCACACCCTCCACACAATTTGCCGTTCCACCAATCTTGGTGTCATCAGCAAATTTTGACACCCTACACTCGGTTCCCTCCTCCAGATCATCTATATAAATGGTAAAAAGCTGAGGCCCCAGCACCGACCCGTGGGGCACTCCACTAGTCACCATCCGCCAATCCGAATAGCACCCGTTGACCCCCACTCTCTGCCTCCTATTTGACAACCAATCCTCTATCCACGCTAACACCCTACCCCCAACTCCATGTCCCTCGACCTTCTGCAATAACCTCTTGTGAGGTACTTTGTCAAACGCCTTCGGAAAATCTAGAAAGACCACATCCACCGGCTCTCCTCTATCCACCGCCCTAGACACATCCTCATAGAACTCCAGTAAATTTGTCAGACACGACTTCCCTTTAATGAAACCGTGCTGCGTCTGCTCTATCAAGCAATTCCCTTCAAGATGCCTTCAAGATAATCTGAACATATAATGCACTCATCAATCTAATCACCTACCCACATCCAGGTGGGTACTCATTGCTCATCTTTTTTCCAAACTCTGACAATCAAGATACATAAAAAACTGCAAATCACCAACCACTGGTTCAGTCCTAAAAATCAAACTTCTTGTTCTCGTTTAACTTCCAATGTCCTATTACCAAAATAGCTCACCCTTGTTCTCTGTTTCCACTGCCTCCAGGTAGCCTGTTGCACAGAATGTGTGCAAAGAGCTTATATTTTAAAAATTTCAATCTAAAATGCATACTGTTTACTGCACTGGTTTCAAACTCTTACCTGAGCTCCCAATTCCTTCATGTAAGGTTCCAGTTCCATAAAGAGGTCATATCCTTGATGAAAGAATGTGAGATGAGCATACATAAAGGACAACATCTAGAAGTGAAATAAAGAAACAAAAGCTTAACCGCCAATACAATCTCTCAGAATAAGATGGAAATAAATTGTACAATCTATAGAATATAATGAACATCAAATGGACACAAGTTTCAGAGTTTTAAATATCTTTAATCAAAATAAATGACTGGCAATCTTAAGACCACCAACTGACATTTTGACAATTACTGAGAAAGGCATAACAATCATTCATGAGTTAAGGTACTATAAATGTTAGCAGCATATGTCACTGCAGCATTAATTTTAAAGTCATGTGCTCACACAAAGAATGCCATTCTGATAATGGTCCTGGCTTTGTATTTGGTCATTGCACCATCAGAAAGGAGGTAGGCAGACCTGGTATTCGTGTTGGAACACCATAAATGATGGGAGATAAGAGTTAAGGCTGGTCTCCCTCATTACCCTTTGGTTTTGCATGAGAGGGAGGTGGTGCAACGATACAACAGAGTGCACCCTGGATCTGTCCAGTGCAAAACCATCACAAATAGTTAACATATAGAGCATGAGCTGATCTTTAATTCCAGAAAAGAATTCTTAGCATATTAACTGTTTGCATATGAAAGAAAAGCAAAAGTACACCTTTAAAAATGCTAGATTACATTTTTAACAAAGCATAACCACTTCTTACAAAAGTGTATATTTCCACATTTTTCATTCAAGGTGACGCTTAATTTCAAATGTTTATTTAAACGATTTAGAGTTGACGGAACAGAATTTGCCCCAATAGTTCTAGATGACTGTAGAACTTTGCACGTGGAAATATCGAATTTTTATTTCACAGAAGTTCATAACCTATTATTCAGATTCCATGACATACAGTGTGCTGGTTACAGGAAGCTTGTAAATTCAGGGAGAAGGATATTCAATGCAGTGGCAGCCATTTTGTTTTACATTTAACAGTCAGTTTGTGTGAACAACTGTTAACTTCTTGCAGTTAATGGAATGACAACAAAGTAAAATCCCAGCATTTCTGCACTGCCATGAAAGATATTTTGCTTTAATTCCAAGGCATTCTTCCAACAATCAAAAGTGCCTGTCAGAATGTGGCAAGTCTATCAATATGGCCTAAGCCACACAGACACAGGCCCTAAATTTGAGAGATATCTTCGGAATTAATCCAACTACTGTGAGCAATCAGCACTTACACGAACAAGGCCAGTTTGATAGATTGGGCAGGATTTCTGGCCCTGTCCAATGTTGAAATTATCTGGTCACACCAAAGGTCAACGAATATTTGGCCTCTAAATTCCCCATGGTGATGGCACCAGAAAATCCCGGTCATTGCTTCCTTGTACCCTGTTTCACACTGACCAATTCTCATGGGAAAGCACCTTACAGACATTCAAATGTTTAAGACGTATCATTTGCCCACCACAGTAAGGTGCAATTTCAAGAAGTAGCCTTCAAATGAAATAGTTTGCATATGTATTACAAGAACTTAAAAGGGTTCTGTTTTCAGGAAACCCAGTTGCATGTTTGTATATTGAACGCACGATGGGCTGTGACATAGTTGTTTGAAAGTCATTGCTTGTGGTTTCAACATGTCCAACACCTTCACAGTTCTCTATTGAAGCACAAAGTCGCAAAACACAATCAGATATTGCCACACAATGTTAAGCTCAAGTTAATTTGAAGGAGACAGAATCTAGAAATCAAGAATATAGCAGAAGTAAAGTAGGATGAAGCCAGAGGTTTGTGAATTAAGAGAAATATTAATCTCAAACTGAAGAGTTCAGAAGAATACGAAAATGCAGAGGTGTATGGAGTTGAAGGTTAGCATCAAGATGAGCTATGCTATGATGTGCAACTGGACACCTTTTTTCATAATTAATGCTCATGTAAGGTAAGAGTTTGACTCTCCATAATTTAATGCTAGTAGAACATTAGGCTCACACAATCTCCATGTTTAATTTAGACAAGAGATATCACAGAGCAAGTAACTCTCCAAATGCGTGGAGTACAAGATATGGACTGATACAGGTTCACAGTGTATCTAGGGGCAATACATTTATACTAAGTGCCAGAAATTTGAATCTCTGACAACAAAGTTCCTGTACTTCAATGAGCAACTAGCCACATTTAGCAAAATCAGGGGATGGAGGCTTCTGGTAATCTCCAGACAAGATTACCCAAGAATCAGTACCCAAATGCTAATACACTATCCTTGTGTCCCAAGGGGAAGAGGAGATGAATGTATGCCGAATGAACAACAGGATGCAGGATTCAGGTTGCAAGGAGCTCCCAAGTTACTGGAACCATCCAGTAATAAATATTTCAGATATTTGACACTCAGATGAAGGTCCATTCTTCTGAAGAATCTATTATGATCTGGCATGCTTTTGGTACATAGAGCCAGGGTAATGATGACAGAACTGTCAGGCTTGCTATTATCGATCAAACTGGCAAAGGTACCAAAGGAATAGGGTGACAGAGCAAAACAAAAGTTGGTGAAAAGACCACATTACACATCAATTTGGATGAGACAAGTATAAAACAGTGCAAACTGCAAGCAGAGTGAGCTGAAAGAGGTTTGGTGAACAATGAGTTGGGGGAAGGAGTTATTTTTTTCTCCCTACTTTTTTTTGCTTCAGTGCAGCAGCAGAAGTTGGTTGATGAGTACCAGAAAATCAATAAGGAATCAAGAAACGTATAGCCCTTAGTTGTATGTGGTACTAGCACTTAATAATTACATTCCTATGTATAGTGCAAGTTAATAATTCTAACTTAAGTAACTCAGCAACATAAGCAACCCCAATGGCAGGACAGCTGTGGAACGTGGGAACACCTGGACACCAAAAAAATCCAAGGCAAACAGGCCTACAGAAAGTGTAAGCAGCTGGAGGAATTTCAGGTTGGAGTAAAAGCTTCAGAAGCAAAACGGCTTTTTGCAATCTAAGACTTTTGTGAATTGACTGGATGATTGGTTCAAACTGCACCTTCCCATACTCAGTTGCTCCTCGGAGATCTGGAAGCCAAACTGCAGACACTATACAACACAAGGGGGAGAAATACCAGAACATTTTGCACCAAAAAATAGTCACATGTCTTAGACTAGGGCCTTATTTTTTGGTCAGTGATGGACAGGAGTGTGTGACCTTGCCTGAGGCACTTAAGGGGGACCAGGTAGACAGTAATGGAGGTGCCTCACGACTTTGCAGTTGTCGAACAGGTTTGAGGTGTTTGCAGCCTATGTAGATGAAAGCAGGGTGAATGACTAGACTGTCTGTGGTCCTGTGGCATAGGAAGCCATTCAAGCAAGGACAGCACAAAAGGAAAGGTAGTGGTAGTAGGGGACAGAATAATCAGAGGAAGAATCCAGTAGTCTGTGTTGTCTGCCCACTTCAGTGGTCACGGGCATTCCGCCTCTGACCTTCGGGTAAGCATTCTCCAAGGCGGCCTTCACGACTCACGACACACGACAGCGCAGAGTCGCTGAACAGAGACCGATAGCCAAGTTCCGCACACATGAGGACGGTCTCAACAGGGATCTTGGGTTCATGTCGCACTATCTGTAACCCCCGTGACTTGCCTGGGTTTGCAAAACCTCACTTACTGTACTGTCTGGAGACAATAAACATCTCTTTAACCTGTGATCAGTGCTCCTTCCACTCACATTGTCAGCCACTTCAGGTCTTGAACAGCAGGTTAGGTGTAAGGATTCGCATTCTAATCAGTAATCTCTAAACTGTCTGTGCTTTATATGCTCTGTCTGAGGCCAGAACTCTCCATTCACCTGACGAAGGGGCTAACCCCGAAAGCTTATGAGCCTATTATCAAATAAATCGGTTGGACTAAAACCTGGTGTTGTCAGACTTTTTACTGTGTTTACGCCAGTCCAATGCCGGCATACCCACATCTTGTCTGCCCAGTGCCAGGGTTCAAGGAAGGATAGATCTAGTCACTGTGGTCTATGTAGGTACTAATAAGAAAGAGGACCTGCACAGAGAATGAGGGGTGCTGGCACAAAATTAAAAAGCAGAACCTCAAAAAGGTAATAATCTCTAGATTATGAGTCACCAGCAATTTTGCACATTATGGCCACAGCAGATGTTAATTGCTGAGCAAAACAAATCCCAGAGGAAACTTAACTTACTGACCATACTCTGTATTCTGAAAACAAGTACTGAGCTCAGTGGCAAGAAGTCCAGTAACATTTTTGATATCTTCAAATTAAGAGTAACAGGTTTATTAATAATAATAAAAGAAAGCTTAAGCACACAAGAATACAGTTACACAGCTAAAATTTGTCTGACAAAAACATTCCCCCACAAAAGATTCACAAGCAAACACCTTCCAGGCAAAATTCCCTTAAAGATATTTAACTATAAAAATCCAGTTTACCCAAGGCAAAGCTGTCACTTTATTAAGATATACCACACAATCTCAAACTTTCTTCCATTCTGCTGTGAAAATCGAAACAAAATTACCTTCTGCAGTGCCAGGCTTTTCTAGCTTGATTGGATGGACGGCTGATTCAAACTGCACCTTCTCCCAGCTCAGCTGTTTCTAAGAAATCTTCCTGACACAGCCCACCTCAAATCAGTTCAACAATTCTCCTTAAATACACTTTCCCTTTCATCTCCAATTCCATTGTTCTCAGCATTTCCTTGAAATTATCTTTTCCAAAATATAAAAATCTTTCACATCTTTTCTATTACCCTCATTTTTGCATTCAAATAAAATTTACTACACGCTCCTTGTTTACTTATGAAGCCTTTGCAATCTATAAAAGCCCTTTCATGCCCTTTGAAAACAGTTTCAGAGATAGGAAATGATAAAGGCAGGAAGTCACTTGTGGGAGTGATGCACAGACCCCCTAACAGTAACCACACAGGGGGACTTGGTATATAGGAAAAATCATGGGAGCTTGTCAGAAAGGTGTGGTAATAATTGTGGGGGATTTTAATCTACACAGTGACTGGAAAAATCAGATGGGAAAAGGTAGCCTAGATGAGGAAACACTCAATGAACGTTTTCAGGATAGTTCCTTGAACAGCAGGTTCTGGAACCAACTAGAGAACAGGCTTTAGTAGATTTGGTATTATGTAAAGAGACAGGATTAATTAATAACCTCATAGTGAAGGCATCCCTAAATAGCAGTGATCATAATTGCATTTTACATTCAGTTTGAGAGAGAGGAGTGAATCTAAGATTAGTATTTTAAACTTAAATTATTAGGGCACGAAAGCCAAGCTTGCTGAAGAAAACTGGTAAATTGAGTTAAGGGTTAAACTAACAGAGATGCAGTGGTAGACATTTAAGGAATTGCAGAAGACACTGAAAATACACATTCCAACGAGAAAGAAAGTTTAAGGGAAGGTCACACCAGCTAACTAAAAATAGTAAAAAAAAACAAAGAATGACTAAAAGATTAATGGGGAGGGAAAAATTAGAATACAGGAGAAACTGGCTAGCAATATAAAGACAGTTAGAGTTTCTATAGATACTTTAAAAAGAAAAAAGTTAAAGTGGGAAGTGTTGATCCTACAGAAAGTGAGATTAGGTCATTAATAATGGGAAATATGGCACTGGCAGAGGAATTGAACTGGTATTTTGCATGTCTTCACTACAGAGCATAGATGTAACATCCCAGAAATATGTATATGTCAGGAAATGGAGAGGGAGGAATTCAAGAAGGTTACAATCACCAGGAAAGTGGCACTGAATAAACTGTTGGAGTTACAGGCTGACAAGTTCCCAGATTCTGATGGACTTCCTAGGGTCTAGTGAAATAGCTGATGTGTTGGTTTGAATTTTTCAAAATCCCCTAGATTCAGGAAAGGTTCCATTAGATTGGAAAATAACAAATGTAACTCCTTCCTTCAAAAAGGGAGCAAGACAGAAAGCAGTAAAATATAGGTCAGTTGCTCAAACACTGGTAATGGGAAAATGTTAAAAGCCATTTGTGGATATTCTGGAGGAAAATGAAGAGAGAAATGGAGGTTGGTGATCCACTATGAAGAATCCAAGAGGCAAGTGGAAAGGAGAAAAAGAAAATCAACAAACAATTGGAAGGCCACAAGGGCTTACGGTTCACATTACAAAATGACTTGTCAAAGATGGGAAGGCTATATCAAAATAATGACCTCGCCTGATTCAAATCAGCATCATTATTACAACAAGAATAAAAAGCGATGACGGTAGAGTTAAATCCATCTGTTAGTAACATTTTAGAACACCCTGCAATATCATTTTGCACAGAGAAATGTCTTTTCCACAGAATCAAACTTATATAAACAGCTTCATTTTTCATAATATAATTTCAATATTAAGATTACTTTATTGAAAGTACATTTAAACAAAGATTTGAAAGATGAGAGTACTGTTATTTTGCAAAGTCACTGACATAAACGATTAAAATTCCACTGCAGACATTAGTCTCAACATTGCTTACAATACATAAATTTTAAACATGACTCCTCTAAAAGTTCAGACTTCAAGTTTAAAACTTTGCACTTATACTTTTTAAAAACTTGATCAAGACTTTTTGACTGCAACTGTGCTAATTCAATTAGAAAAAACTATACTTATGCTGAACATAAATTTATCATGGCTACAATGACATTAAAAGCAAAAATGACATCCAGTGAGGTTATCTAAACAAGCTTAAGAATTAAAAAAACACCAGCCAAATGACTTTTAGATAACAAAGGCTTACCGATTTTAAAATCTCAGATCTTCTCTTTGACTGAAGGACATTGATCTGATAGGGAACAAAAATGTACAAATATTGTATTAACATCTGATGCAAGTTATATTTGTTAGCATTGATCTAGTAACAAAGCAGCCCAGGCAAGAAAAAAAACTAAGACTCGTTGCTTGAAATGCTTTACTTACTAGAATGCAAGGTTATTAAAGGTTCCTTCATTGCCCAATTTGAGACAAAAGTAACAAATGCGATCTGATCTTCATTTCAATCAAATCATGAAGTTCACTTCAGTGTGTATCATAATTATTATAGAATTCCAAATTTGGGGTGAATTTCAGGAATTTCCTCCCACCATACAGGTATCCCTGTTTAAAGCACATTGTATTAGCACATTTTCATTTGTGTGATTTGTAAATCGGAGAACTTAACCTGGATAGTGTTGCTTCCATTTTCATCATAGTGTGAATAAGCAAATGTACCAATAAAACAGTATATTTGGACATGGTCAGTCTGTTTCTAACTGCTTTTCTCAAAGTTGCTCATGAACCCCTTGCTCTCTCTTGTTTGGCACCCCTCTTCCAACTCCTTGTGTTTTCTTCTATCCCCCCCTTACTGCCTATTTGGCTCCTTTCTCAACTCCCACACTCCCTCCTGCTCTTGTCCCAACTCCCTCAAATCCATCCTGTTGCTCCGTCCCCTTCCTGTGAAGAGGGGCAGCGAGAAGGAACCTGCGAGTCAGAAGTGGAAGCAGCAAATAGGAGGGAACATGGTCGGCAGATGAGGGAAGTAGTGAGCAGGCGATAAGACATGGGAGTGCTAAGTTGGTAAGGTTCACGGTCGAAAGAGGATTTTGAAGCCAGTTAGGTTCAGTGCAGCCATCTGGTTTATTGTAAAAGTTTAGGTTAGAGACATAACACTGCCCATCACCCCATCCCCCACTCCCTTATTGCATGGTTTCTTATGGAAGATTGATTTTCAATTAGCACATGTTGTTTAGGAATACGTCAGGAGTGCTAAACAAGAGATAGCTGGAGCTTCAAGTTATCTTTAATGTTGGGTTAAATGAATTGTTCCTTCATAAATCTTATTTATAACCAATTTCAATCCCCTAATGTGACATTTATGCACAGACATGTTATAAATACAGTTGAGTATACGGAAACACAAAATCATTATTCTCAAGTTTGTTCCACCAACAAAAGATAGAAAAATATTATCCTGGTTTCATGTCCATGTGACTTCTTCAGAGCCCTGGGAAATGGCTTATTCTGCCTTATAACGTTTTGGAATCTGATTCCCCTCCACAGATGCTGCCAAAGCTGCTGGGTTTACCCAGCATTTTCTGGTTTTACTTCAGTTTTCCAGCATCCACAATATTTTGTTTTTATTTTAGTGAATAACTTTTTATTTGGAAACAAAACTGGTAGTACTTGAGCTCCTGATGGACAGAGAAACCCCTTCAGACTGCTATCAGAATGGATAGGGGCAAGCTATTATAAATACAAATCCACCTCCCCTTTACATAGAGCATAACTTGAACATTAATTCAGTAAAATCAAAGCATTATGTTTTTACTTAGTAGGAATCTCAATATTACTCACTTAATTTGGGATCTGAGATTTCTGGTTCAAATGAAAAGTCTCAGAGGGAGGAAAAGTTTAAACAGTAGCTTGAGAACAGCTCAACAAGGACCTGACTTGGCGTCAGTAGGTCAAAGAATCAGAATATGCTATTTTGCTGCTTGTTGTGCTGATTGAGATAACTTTAGAACCAAAAATGTGCGAGCTGACCTCATGCCCCTTCTCGATCATTATCTTGTCAATACGACATTTATGGCGGATGCTTTATTTTTTTCCGTGGAAACTGTATTTATTTTTCCTAAGTGGCTTGACCTTAACTGAAAACTGCTTGAATTAAATTCAATAAACAATCAACTGCTCGTGTACCTGTTAACAACCTCAGATATTTACTTCTGGCAAATGGTTTTCACCCTCCCTTGTCTGTTAGCACCACATCACATGTCCACCATCTTACCCCTCCCACTCCTTGGGTTTGGTTCCTTATAATGAATTCAGTGGGCCTCAGCCAAAACACAGCCTATATTACTTGTCCTACTCTATCACCCATCTCTGGGGTCAATAAGTTCCTCTTTTGCTTTTAAACAGCACTTATTACAACATAGTCTATTTATACTGAAATAAATCATTTTTCCACATCCAGCTGTGTTGGAATAGGGGAGAGATAGGATAGATGGACTGAAGGGATATGAAGCCACACAAAAGAGGAGGGCACACAGTGATGAAAACGGGAGGGTCTTGGGAAGGGACAGGGAGCACACATCAGGTAAAGGAATGCAACATCCATCAATGGATATTGCTCTCTGAACCAAAGCCTCTGGGGAAAGAGGGAGAACCGCAGAGAGGGAGAAAGATTTAACATAATAGATTTCAAAGTTTATGTTCACTATTTCTGTAAAACTGTAAACTGTTTTGCCTCTGTACTGATATCTCAAATTTCACTGGAAAGCAACCTAAAAAAAAAGTGCAGTTCACTACCTTAAAAAAAAAATCCCATTTGCAAAACAAATTGGAGGATGACTTTGGGTTTTGATTGTCCATTTTCCTTATCTCTGGAGTCACTGGGCATGTGCTATTTCCTCAGACAGGAACTACTCTGCACTCTTCACTATGTTTTTAGCTGTTCAGTAATGAGAACAGCATTTTTGGTGACATGCTTGAAAATGAAGAGAAAAGAGCAAATCACACAGCAAAATAGAATACAACAAAACAGGAGAGAATGAGCAGAGGACGAATAGGGTTTTGTCATAAGGAAGACAGAAATGAGAACTCAAAACCTAAGATTTAAGGACAAAAGGAAAAAAAATACAATGACAAGGAGCAAAACAAAATGAACTGCTGTAAGCAATAGGAATAATAATTTATAAATTATTAGTTTGAGTACTCAACAACATTTCTACTGCTACCTTTGTACTAATGCACATCAAAACAAATAGGTAAATGTATAACTTTAGAATCAGGTCATGATCTGACTCAGAAAAGCACTTACGTTAGATCCACTGCAGGAGACCAGCACCCCACTGAGGCTTGGCAACCGAAGGAATATAATTTCAGACTAGGACTGTTGTATCACATGCGCACATGTGGGCAACCTGAATAACTACAGTTTCTTCCCTTAAACTACTTAAGACCAATACCGGGCACACCAGAATACTCAACTATTTCAGAAAAAAGGTGCTGCTTCAGAGAGAAAAAAAATTAAAGTTCAAGGGATAAAAAAAAATCAGAAAACAAGCACAAAGCTCTGTACTACCTGTGAACAATGTCATGGGTAAGCTGACAAAGTTCAAAGATTGGAACACTCTGACTAGAGAATCTCACTTTTATTATCATTGAAACTTCAAGGTAGAATTTTTTTGCAAATATTCTCTTGACCACCCATCATTACTGCAACTGTGCATAGCAGAAAACAGTGAGAACAGCTGTTTGCACTGTTCCTCCAAAGTTTGCTCTCACTTTCCATTGACACTGGAAGAAACCCAGCGAAAATGCGAGGAGTTTCCTTCAGTTTAATTATGGTATATAATAGGCTTGCTCATCTGGACATTTCAACTGACTAAGTTAACATTTCCGAGCTTAATATACCCATTTTCAATGTAAATTACATGTTTCTATGTCCATTTTACAAACTGTTTTCCCTATCTGTAAAGTACTTCATGGCTAATTATGGAGCCTCGATTCTGCTACTGCATGTTCCACCAGCAGGTGGCAATCATAACATAAGAACATAAGAAATAGGAGCAGGAGTAGGCCATCTAGCCCTTCGAGCCTGCCCCGCCATTCAATAAGATCATGGCTGATCTGTCGTGGCTCAGTTCCACTTTCCCGCCCTCTCCCCATAACCCTTAATCCCCTCTCTTATCAAAAACCCATCAACCCGCATCTTAAAAATATTTAGCGAGGCAGCCTCCACCACTTCAACGGGCAGAGAATTCCAGAGATTCACCACCCTTTGAGTGAAGAAGTTCCTCCTCAACTCCGTTCTAAACCGCCCCCCCCCTTTATCTTGAGGCTATGCCCCCTAGTCCTACTGTCTTTTTTGAGCGGGAAGAGTCTCTCCACCTCTATCCTATCCATCCCATTCATCATCTTATATACTGTTCTGAAAAGGAACAATCTCAAGGAATTTCATCACTGTTATTCCAAATGGAATGATTTTTCTTGCAAAACGCAAGTGTTTTGTCAAAATAAATTGAAATAGCTGCATATGTAATTTTCTTAATTTTTTTTAAAAAAGGGCAGCATGGACAAGTTGGGCCGAAGGGCCTGTTTCTGTGCTGTAAACCTCTATGACTATAATACAATTAAAGAGATGCTATCTTGTTGTGGTTGTCCATTGCAAGATCAGTGATGAATCGTTTTCCTACAAAGCAACTATCATGTTGCCCTCTTCAAACCTTTTCACATCAAACTCAAAGTATTTATGCAATCTGCTCCAAAGATTCTGTCAATTGAGGTCTAGTAACCAATAATCCTTGTATAGAAGACTTTTACGACTATGCAGTGTTTTAAACCGGAATAAAATGAAAATTCTATTTGAAATTTACAATCACACAACGAGAGTTGTAGCTGGGGTAATATACTAATATGTTTTTCTCTCTAATACTAAAGTCAAAATCGAGAACTTGCTCGGAGGGTTATGCTGCAGAAAGCCAGAGGCTGATGAGATGTAGTCAAGTGACAAGAGAGGAGATCCAAGAGGAAAGAAAGTGTCTCAGGTTTCCAGAGTCAATGTTGAGTGGCTCGATCATCTAGCTCTGTAATTTACACCTCTGCCACCTGTGGGAAGGACTGTTGCTCGAAAATAGAAACTCTTCAGTTACTCAATGTTCGGTATGAAAAAGTGACCGGCACTGTCTTTCAAGAAGAAAGCTGTCATAACGTTCAGGCATAGCTCATACTCCTCATGATCTCCCACACTGCAACTTTCTGGCTCAAATTCATACTCCCACACGCGACAGATGCCAATTGCTTCCACGTGGAGCAAGTGAGAAAATACCCTTATGGTGCCTTCCGCTGACTGAACTGAAAACAGTAGTCATTGGAGGGCTGGTAGCAAATTCAGCCAGCAGATAAGCAAGCAAAATTCAAAAAAGTGAGACTTTTGTCACAAAACTTATTTTGTAAAATTATAGAAGCTGTAACAAAAGAAAAGCTCCATGCCTGGCATCAATGGTTTAAAATAAAGGCAGAGATTAATCTCTCAAGCAACATTCTATGAAATACTGCTCTCATCAGGTCTGCTTCCTATTGCAGGATTATTCTGCTGGTATCACAGATGCAAGATATGATAACAATACTGTCAAGTGAACATACGAATTAAGAGTAAACCACTCGACCCCTTGACCTGTTCCAACATTCAAAAAGATCATGGCTGATCCGATTGTAACTTCAATCCCACATTCTTGCTTATCCCTGGCAACCTCTTAACCATTTTGTTAATCAATGAACAATCCAGTTCAGCCTTAAAAATATTTAAAGTGTCTGCTTCCACTGCCTTTTGAGGAAGTCTTTGCCAGAGACTCATGACGAATGAAATTCTCCTTGTCTCGCTTCTAAGTAAGTGATAAGTGACCCCTTATTTTTAAACAATGACACTAAGTTCTAGATTTTCTGACAAAAGGAAATAGCCACTCCATGTCCATCCTGTCAATGCAGCTCAGGACCTTAAAAGTTTTGATCAAGTTGATTTTTATACTTCTCACCTATAGTGGATACAAACATAACCTCTGATCTTTCCTCAAATGACAACACGCCCATTCTTTGTAAATGTCTGGCAAACCTTCTCTGAATGACTAATGCATTTACACCTTAAAGAAGATGACCAATACAGTGCACAATAGATGTGGTCTCACCCTGCACAACTAAAGCATTATCTCTGATATTTTTGTAGTAAATTTCCCCTCACAGTAAATTATAATATTCACTTAGCTTTCCTAATTACTTACTGCAACTGCATACTAGTCTTTTTTGATTCACGTGCAAGGACACTTAGATCGTCTATACCTGAATTTTACCATCACTCATAATTAAGTAAATTTCTTTTGTATTCTCACTGCCAAGATGGACAACTTCACATCAGCCCACACTATATTCCATTTGCCTGCACTTTGCCCACTGTGATGCTAGTTTTACCTTTAAGAGATGTATTTTTTTCCCCAAATCTCTGCAGTTATACAGCTTTGGGTTTTTTTTTTTAAAAAACTGTTGCCTAGTTGTCTGCTAGTAGTCCTTTCATTGCTTCTTCAATGGTTCAAATGAGGTTTTGTTTATTTTTAATTTGGGCTTAATGCATCGACTTGGAATTCATGACTGGGTGGCAGGTCATGTGGTTCAAACAGTTTTTTTTCATAGTCATAGTCAATTCAAGGTTTCACATTCAGTTTGGTTGCAAGCTGCTGTTTTAGTTAGGTACTCGGGCATCAGACTGAAAAGCAGTGTCGTCCGTTCCCCCCCCCCCCCACCCCGGTATTGGAAATTCTGCTAGTTAGCTGGAAACGGGTATTCTTGTCTTCCTAGAGTGAAAATTTTGCTGTTTGCTAGTTCGGACCTACAGTCTCTCTCTCTCCCCCCGTGGTGTTTTGGGAAACAGTTCTGACGTCAAGCTTGTCTGCATGTGTATCAAGAGAACTGCAGTATCCAACCAAAGGACTAAGTTCCAGCATTACGTGAGCATTTGTATTGTGTGTTAAACTCGTGGCAAGGGTTCTGTTTGGTTGAAATATTCAATATATTTGTTAAGGTTTACATAATGTCATGATTGTTTTTTTTCTTGTTTGTAACTGGTAAAAGTTATTGCTAATTTTCTTTCTACACATGTTAACTGCGCTCTCAAAAACTTTGTTTGATAAAAGCTCCCTAGTGGGTCAGTTGAATCATGCCTAAAGTGAAACATCTCATGCTTACTCTAGCCAAATTCAAAAATTCATTGACTTATGGTCCAGACGGATTTCATAAAACACTTGAGTTTCTGACCTGAATTATGACACCAAAACACTTATTTACATCACTTTATAGCCTCCTTATGCTCCCTTCATAATTCCTACCTTTGTCGTTAGCAAATTTAACTACCATATCTTCAATCCTTTCAGCCAAGTAACTTGTATAAATTGCAAAAGTACTGATGCTTATGGTACACCACCCTTCCAACCAGAGAAAAACCCATTTATGCCAAATCTTGTTTCCAGTTAGCCAACCTTCTATCCATGTCAATTTGTTACTTCTAACTATGAGTTTTTATTTCCCAAAACAACCTTTGATGTGACAGCCTATCAAATGCTTTCAGGAAATTTAAGTATACAGTACATCCACTGGTTCCCCTTTATTGTAGAAAGCTCCCCGTATCGTTATCGTTCCCCTTTACGTAGAAAGCGGGAAATTGGAACTGATCCACTTCAGATCAGCCATGAACTTACTGAATGGCGGGGCAGGCTTGAAGGGCTAGATGGCCTACTCCTGCTCCTATTTCTTATGTTCTTATCCACAGCACATGACTCCTTCAAAGAACTCCAATAAATTTGTTAAACATGATTTTCCTTGTACAAAACCAAGTTGACTCTGCCTGATTGCCTTGAATTTTTCCAAGTGGCCTGCTGAAACATCTTTAATAATGGCTTCTAACATTTTCTCTATGACAGATAAAGTGGCATGATGTTCTGTGATTATTAAAATGTAATAACAAATAAAAAAGAAAATGAGGCAAAATTTGGTTAATGCCCTTTTTTGGGTGTAATTACTAACAGCAATGTTATTTGTGCTGTGAGTTTCAAGATTTGCCCTCAAGTTAGCCCAAGAACGATGGGTTTAGCAGGCTCATATAATTCTGGAAACAGAGGCTTACATTTATATATACCAGCATGAGGCCCCTTACACACGCATTCAGCTAATTTTAGGCTGCTGCTAAGAGCATCTGAAAAATTGGCAGACCCAACAAAGGGTCAAATGTACTTCCAGAGCTTTTGGGATACAGGAGATGACAGAGGACAATCCAATTTTTCCTGATAATGTTTGAGAAAGCACATACATAAATAAACTCTATACAGCACAAAAATGCCATCCTAAACACTGGCAGGCATCAATTTCAGATATCAGTAGGAACTTTTATTTTGGAAATAATTCAATGTAGAAAATGTCACTTTTTATAAATATTTTCACAATCCCAAGACCAAATTACTGATCTTTAAGATTAGACTTCGGCGATATTAAAATATAGCAGCTCATGATGCAATGCATATAAAAATACATACTAGAAAAAAGCGGGAGATATGACTACACAAACTTGGGAAATTTTGGGTGAATCAGCTAGATACAAAACAGCGCTTCTAAATTATGACTCACTGAGGTAACCATAGAATCATTGCAGTGCAGGAGTCCATTCAGCTCATTGAGTCTGCACCCAGGCCCTATTCTCGTAGCCTCACGTATTTATCCTTCCAATCCCTCTGACACTAAGGGACAATTTAGCATGGTCAATCAACTTAAGTTACACATCACTGAACTGTAGGAGGAAACTGCAGCACCCTGAGGGAACCCACACAGACATGTGGGTTCTTAGAGCGACACTCCAAAAGTTTGTTACACCAAATAAACCTGTTGGACTTTAACCTGGCGTTGTGAGACTTCTTACTGTACTTATCCCAGTCCAACATCAGCATCTCCACTACATGTCCTTTGAAACAACATTTGTCTTGTTGTGCTTCCTGTGACAGCATTTAAGCAGGTTTTCTCCACCTCAAAATTTTAAATGCTAAATTAATTTATAATGCTACAAAACAAAAGTGAGATCTTCCAAGCCTTGAAAAATCAACCAATAAATGTCCAGACTGCTGCCCAAAATGTTCTCACTTATTACTTTGTCTCCCTGTAGTAAAATGGAATCAATTTGTAGCTTCTGCTAGGTTTAATATTCTATTTAAAAAATCAATGTGTATGTCAAAAATTAAGTAGGAAAGGACCATTATGGAAATGTTTAAAAAAGAAACCCTACATATTAAATCAAGGTACTTTCTGACAAAAACCTAAAGTACCTGTTGCATTCTCTAACTAAGGGACTGGATTAGCCATCCAGCTGCAACAAGTCAAGTCAATTTTCTAGTATTCAAATAAATAAAGTTTGTATCTGATGTGTGCATAAAGGTCTCACACATGAATCCCAAAGGAGTTTAGAGATTTCTTTCTTTTTAGAAAAACATGTCAAATTGTATTGAGTAGCTATAGATGATAAAGGACAGTGCTATGCAAGGATATGGCAAATAGCCTCAGGAGGTTGTGCAGTCTAGTTGAAAAGATGCAATGGTATGAAGTGCAGTGTGTCAAGAAACATACTGAATGATGACGCCACACTCCATTGTGTTTTGCTAATTTAAAGACTTTGCTGAACAAAATGATTTTTGAAATATGAAAAACCATGCATAATGAAGCAAAGGGGAAAAATGATGAATATGATTTCATCAACTTTGTTTCCAGTTTTCACTCTTCTCTCATCTTCACACATTCCATCGCATACTCTTCTCTTCTCACTTTCACGTGGTCCATTTACTACTTTTCCCTTCCTCAAGTTCTCTAGACTTGATTTCTGAAAAAAGGCTATTGTCAAGAAATCCCAATGCACCTGATTCTGGAGCAGAGGCCAAGAACTACGAGTCTCAGCATGCCATAGGTGGTTTCGTACACGTGCCAAACAGGAGCAAGCAAACCATGCTTGGCCGAGCATGTTATGGCAAGGGTAGATAATTTTTTGAACAGTAAAAGGAACGAAAGGTTATGATGAGCGGGCAGGCAAGTGGAGCTGAGTCCACAAAAGAATCAGCCATGATCTTACTGAATGGTAGAGCAGGCTTGAGGGGCCAGATGGCCTACTCTTTGTTCTCATGTTCTGATGTGTAGTTTTATCATCCAGGGACATGGGCCTAGTGTGCCTGTATAAAAGTAAAACAGTGAGAAAACCCCGAGCACCTGACCAAGGAGTGGGACAACATAACTGGCAAAGAGACCCAGATATTGAACAGCAAGACTGGACAGGAATGGTCCCAAAGGAAGACCCAGCCAGGGGACACAGGGTGAAGTCCCAGTTAAAAATTAGGGAAAGAGCCATTAAAAGAAAGACCACTGGTAAGAAACACCAGAAGAAGAGCAAAGAACAGGCTCCAAGTAGTAAATGTGTTGAAGTTGCAAGGTTTTAAGTAGTGAGGGCTCAGGCAAAGCACTGGATCAAAGATTGTTGTTGATTCCATGCTGCAGGCCGTTGAAACAAAAATACCCTTATGGAGCAGCAGTGTTCTGCTTGATATGGCCAAAAACCTGGCGTTCTGTGAAAGAGTTTGTGTTGAAGTGCATAAAAAAACTAGGAGCAGGAGTCGGCAATTCAGTCCCTCAAACTTGCTCCATCATTTAATACAATCATGGCTGGTCTCATCTCCACTTTCCTGCCCATTCACTGTAACCCTTCAACCCATGACTAATTAAGAATCTGACTATCTTCTCCTTAAATGTGCTCAATGTCCCGGCATCCACTCCATGCCAGTGTAACAAATTCTACAGATGCACAAACCTTTGAGAGAAATAGTTCCTCCTCATCTATTTTAAATCTGCCACCACTTATCCTAAAACTGTGACCTCTTGTTCTACACTGCCCCACATGAGGAAGCATTTTCTCTCCATCTACTTTGTCATTACTTTTTATCATCTTATATACACAATTAGATCTTCTCTCATTCTTTTAAACTCTAGAGAAGATAAGCCTAAACTATTCCATCTCTTTTCAAAAGACAACCCCTCACATCTGCGGTAGGTAAGTTGTTGGAAGCTATTTTGCGAGACAAGGTCTACAGACATTTAGAGATGCAAGGACTGATTAGGGACAGTCAGCATGGCTTTGAGTGTGGAAAATCATGTCTCACAAATTACATTGAGTTTTTTGAAGGGGTAATCAAGAAGGTAAATGAGGGTAGTGCAGCTGATGTTGTCTACATGGACTGTAGCAAGGCCTCTGACAAGGTACCGCATGGTAGGTTGTTGCGCAAGGTTAAATCTCACAGGATCCAGAGTGAGGTAGCTAAATGGACACAAAATTGGCTTGATGACAGAAGCCAGAGGATTGTTTTTCAAACTGGACGTCTATGACCAGCGATGTACCTCAGGGATCAATGCTGGATCCATTGTTATTTATATTGATTTGGACAAGAATGTAGGAGGCATTGTTAGCAAGTTTGCTGATGACACCAAGATTGGTGGCATAGTGGACAGTGAAGAAGTTTATCTCGTACTGGAACAGATCTTGATCAATTGGGCCAGTGGGCTGACGAATGGCAGATGGGAGTTTAATTCAGATAAATGCGAGGTGATGCATTTTGGTAGACTGAAACAGGGCAGACTTACTCCGTAATGGCAGGGCGTTGGGGAGACTTATAGAACAAAGATCTAGAAATACAGGTTCATAGCTCCTTGAAAGTGGTGTCACAGGTGGACAGAGCGGTGAAGGCGGCATTCAGTATGCTTGGTTTCATTGATCAGAACATTGAATACAGAAGTTAGGTCGTTTTGTTGAAGACGTACAAGACATTGGTAAGGAACACTTGGAATGCTGTGCAGTTCTGGTCACCCTATTATAGAAAGGATATTATTAAACTAGAAAGAGTGCAGAAAAGATTCACTAGGATGCCACCAGGACTTTACGGTTTGAGTGATAAGGAGAGGCTGGATAGACTGACTTTTTTCTCTGGGGCGTAGAAGGCTGAGGTGTGATCTTAGAGGTCTATAAAATAATGAAGGGCATAAATCATATGATGGTCAATACATTTTCCCAAAGGTAGGGGAGTCTAAAAACTAGAGGGCATAGGTTTAAGGTGAGAGAGGAGAGATACAAAAGGGTCCAGAGGGGCAATTTTTTCTCAGAGGGTGGCAAGAGGTTGTAGTAGAGGCAGGTACAATTGTGTCTTTTAAAAAGCATTTAGACAGTTATATGGATAAGATGGGCATAGAGGGATATGGGCCAAATGCAGGCAATCAGGAATAGCTTAGGGGTTTAAAAAAAAGGTGGCATGAACAAGTTAGGCTGAAGGGCAAGTTTCCATGCTGTAAACCTCTATGACTCTGACTCTGGAATCAATCTAGCATACTGGGAATCAAATTTCAGGAAATTAGATTAAAGCTATCACTGAGACAATCTGTCTCAATGATATCTTTGGACAGAATTTGACTTTGAGAGTATTCTAAGTCTAGGTCTTCGAAGGCAAAGACTGGAATCCCTTGACAGAAAGAATTTCAATGGGATTGATTATCTCAGTGTTTACTAACATCTGGGTGGGTTGCTGAGAAATCCGTGGGATCTGTCTTGGTCAACTTTGCCATTTAAGGTGTAGTGTAACTTTTAAACCAGTTTGCTTGTTAATTCATGCTTATCTTATTAATCCTGAATGTTAAGAATACAAGATTGATAATGTAAATCATTTTTTCTTTCTGACCTTGCCAGTAAAATGTATTTTGCTTGTTTAAAAAAAAACATGGAACTTTGTGGCTTTACCCTCTTAGCAACTGCCTTGAATCTTAAACTTTGCCTATTTTAAACAAAAGCTATTGGTCTCTAACCAGAATGCACTAAAAACACAGGGGGAGGCAGCACAGCTTGGGTCCAGTATCGTAACAAATTGGGGGCTCAAGTTGAAACTAAAAGAGGAAAGAAATGAACGCTGAAACAGACAACTGAACTCACCAGGACAGTTGTCGAATTGAATAAAAAGATCAACGACCTTGGAAATAATCCAGTAAACAAATATTCGGACAAAATTGGGCAGAATGGGGAGATGAAGGCTCCATCTTACGCACATCAACGAGAAGAATATGAACCTGTTTAGAAGGTTGTGGCATATCTCTTGGATAAGATAGAAAATGACAGGCAACGTCGGAAAAAACTACTTTGCTGAAGCTTTATTCACCTTGTGCTGATCAAAACTATGAAATAACAAAATCATTTATTGGAGTAAATAAGCAAGCTAACTTTGAAGTTGTCAATTGATTATATACAATTTCCAGTACAACTTAAAGGGCTTCATTGAAGACATGTTTTCATTAACGGTGAAATGCAAGAGAAACCCCATGCATTAAGAAATCTATGCAAAAGTCATGTGTAACCTAAAGTGTGACTAAAAGGCATCCATTTGTGAAGAGGAGAAAACTCCACATTAGCCTTCGTATTCAAGGAGATTATCCTCTGCCATCTCTGTCACCTCCAAAGACATATACCCCTTCCACTTCAGCATTCCCTTCTGGTCCAATACTCATCCAATCCAACATCACCTCCCCTTCTTCACCTTGTTATTCAGTGCCATAATTAATGATAATATTGCCATAGAAAGATAATGCCATAGTAAAGATGCATAACTATACTCGTCCATTTCATATTAGGGAAGCAGGATCATTGATTAGCAATTTCCTTGATTTATTTTTATTGCTGACTATTGCAAAATACCACAGCTTTATATAAGTGTCAGTATTGTATTATATGGACACACACATTATATGTACACATGCACAAGACATTAGAAACAGAATACTTGTTTCATGAAAGGAATTTTGAAGTGGCAATAATTACCAGTTTTCTTGGTGAAAATAAATATAAAAATCAGAGACAATACATGAAAATAACAATTTTTATTCAGTGTTAATTAACTAATTTTATGCTCAAATGCTGAACTATAAAACTTCATCAGCAATATTTCAGGGTGACCTTGTACCTTTGAAATATCTCAGGATAAATTTAACAGTCATGGCAAACTTAAGTTAAACTGCGTTCTGTAGTGCAAATGGTTAAAGTTAAGTAGGTAATTAGACAGTTTACATCAACAGAAATGAAAGATATGTCATGTCATTCTTTTTCTAATTTCAGTGCAATCGTTTTTTTTTGTTATTTTAGTACAGTTGCAATGAAAAAAAAAACCTCTTAGGTCTGAATAAATGAAAATAAATTAGTTACTTCAATAAGTTAAATATTAAGTGAGAAGTTATACCTGCAGAACATAGTCCAGTGCTATATGCCGAAAGCATTTGCGTGTTGCTGTTAGGATGTTTGTAGCTTCCTCTATTTCATGCTGTTTATTTCTTTGAACTTGAGCATTTTTAACCAATGCATTTTCTTTCTCTTCACTAACCTTGTCAAACTGTTTTTTTGCATCTTTAAATTTTCTAAGATCACTGAAAAAGATAAACAGAAAGAACATGCAATATTTTTCATTGCAACTAGAACATGTAATTTCTTCACTAATTCTTACTAGATTCAAAAAAATGCTTCAAATACATTAAAGAATTAAGTTGTGAATTAAAAATGCAATTTTCAATTACTATGTTAAAGACAGTAATGGGTGCTTTTAAAATTAACTTCATGTAAATTAAGCTAACAGACTGGGAGAGAAAAACAAGAAAGGTAAATATACACTCAATGAAACTGTAGAAGAAAATAACTTTAAAAAATGCAAGTCTAGGCAGATAGAATTTTTAAAAACTAATGGGGAGAACGTAGCTCTTAAAAGGTATTGGTAAATTTGTAAAATACATTGACTAAAATACTCTGTGCAATTTTGGATAACCATCATGGAAAATACATTAAAACTATTGACAGTATACAATGTTCATTCACTAGTTGCATACCAAGAATTAGCAATCATATTATGCATATAAACTTGAAATGCTGGAACTTATTTCCACTGCAGAAGAGGGGCAAAGATGAGATTTAATAGACCCAATAACCATGACAGGTTTAAAGGTAAATAAAGAAAATATGAAAAGTGAAATGTATATATTAGGACAACTAAAGGACATGCACTGTGTCTCTTTTATTTGCAGGTGTTCTTATTTCCAAAATGGCTATTATGCACAGAGAATCAGACAAAAGTTTGCTGATGACACCAAAGTCGGAGGTGTGGTAGATTGTGAGGAAGGGTGTCGAAGTTTGCAGGGTGACTTGGACAGGTTGCAGAGCTGGGCCGCGAGGTGGCAGATGGAGTTTAATGCGGAGAAGTGTGAGGTAATCCATTTCGGTAGGAATAACAGATGTGTTGAGTATAGGGCTAACGGGAGGACTTTGAATAGAGTGGAGGAGCAGAGGGATCTAGGTGTATGTGTACATAGATCCCTGAAAGTTGGGAATCAAGTAGATAAGGTTGTTAAGAAGGCGTACGGTGTCTTGGCGTTTATTGGTAGGGGGATTGAATTTAGGAGTCGCAGCGTCATGTTGCAACTGTACACAACTCTGGTGCGGCCGCACTTGGAGTACTGTGTGCAGTTCTGGTCCCCACATTACAGGAAGGATGTGGAGGCTTTGGAGAGGGTGCAGAGGAGGTTTACCAGGATGTTGCCTGGTATGCAGGGGAGGTCCTATGAGGAGAGACTGAGGGATTTGGGGTTGTTTTCACTGGAAAGAAGGCAGCTAAGAGGGGATCTTATAGAAACATATAAGATGATTAGAGGTTTAGATAGGGTGGATGGTGATAGCCTGTTTCCTCGGATGGAGAAATCTAGCACGAGGGGGCATGGCTTTAAATTAAGGGGGGGTAGTTATAGGACGGATGTCAGGGGCAGGTTCTTTACCCAGAGGGTGGTGAGGGACTGGAATGCCCTGCCTGCTGCAGTTGTAAATGCGCCTAGTTTGGGGGCGTTTAAGAGATTGGTGGATAGGTTTATGGACGAAAAGGGATTGGTTTAGATTAGTGGGTCAATGTTTTTTTTTTAAAAATAAGACTGGTCGGCGCAACATTGTGGGCCAAAGGGCCTGTTCCGCGCTGTAATGTTCTATGTTCTAAAACAATATTCCAGGATACGTTACATCGCCTGCAAAGTTCATCCCCTTCTTTTAGCCTTCTGGGATCATTCTTTCTGTCTACTACAAATGGAAATATCTAAAGTGATGGGAGGTAGGTTAACTGTTAGCAGCTCAGAAGTTGATGTACCAGTACAGTAAGCCTGGCAACTCTGGTTCTAGACATTCCTGGAGGAATAACCACGAGATCTGACATGCCTTCAGACCATTTCACTTCTACAAATGTTAATGAATATACCTTATAAAATTTTGTCCCCCGTAGCTGAGAATTGTTACTTGTAGTTTTGTGAGACAAGTTCCAAGAACCTCCAGGCCATTTGGAGCCACAAATGGGAAATCATTCCTTCCACCTCACCCCACACATCACCCACTATTCCTCATCTCTACTGCCACTGCCTGGCAACTCAGAGTCTTCATTTTTCATCTTTCCCTCCAGGTCTCTATTTCTCATCTCTCCCCAAACCTCATTTTACATCTTCCCCCATTTTCAGCCCCAGGCAATTTCAGGCTACCTCAATGGTAGGTATTTGGGATCATGAGTAGTGTGTATTTGCACACCCTTTTACTGTACTTCCTCTTCTCGATGAGTCAGTGAGGGAGGATCATCAATTTAGAATTATTAAAAGGTTATGAAGTGTTAGAACACAACACAAAAAATAAAAGCAGAAGTTGGCCACCAGGCCCTTCAAGTCTGCCCTGCCATTCAAAATGGTCATAACTGAACAATGCCAGCCTCAACTCCTTTCTGTGCCATTTCCTGTGAGCCCTCCATTCCTCGCTCTGTCAGATATATGTCCAGCTCCATTTTGAATACTTCTAATGATCCAGCCCTCTTTGGGGCAGCGAATTCCAGAGATCCACCACCCTCTGCTAGAAGAAATTTCTATGCTCCTCGGTTTTAAATGACTGGCCCTTTAAATTGGAGCTATGTCCCCTTGCTCAAGACTCTCCTAGTAGCGAAAACATCTTACCATATACCCTATCAAGCCCCCTCAAGATCTTGTATGTTTGAATGAGATCATTCCTTAATCTTCCAAACTCCAAGAAACACAGACCCAGACTATTTAGTCTCTCTTGGTTAGACAACCCTCTCATCCCAAGAATTAGCCTGGTGAATCTTCTTTGAACTGCCTCCAATGTTACTCTATCATTTTTTAAGTACGGGAACCAAAACTGTATGCAGTATTCCAGGTGAGGCCTCACCAACATCCTGAACAATTGCAATAAAACCTCCCTTTTTGGAAAGTCCAACCCCTTTGCAATAAAGGCCAAAATGCTGTTTTCTTTCTTAGCAACTTGTTAGACCTGCCTGATAACTTTTTGTGAATACTTGGATCCCTCTGTACTTGACTCATTTGCAATCTCTCCCCTTTAGATAATAACCTGCCTTTAAATCACTCCTATGGAAGGGTATGACCTCATTTCCCCACATTAAACGCCATTCGCCAGGTTTTTGCTGTGTCATCCAATCTATGAATCACTCAATCACTGGATGCTTTGCTTGAATTAGTTGAGGAAGAAATTACAATTTAAAGCAAGAGTAGCCAAATATTTGAATTCAAAGACACAGGGTTACAACGAAAGAACAGGGCAACGAAGCTGTGTGCACCACTATATTGTAACTATCAATAAGTTCATTAAAAACTTTTGAAATCAACTATTTTAATTTCCTTCTTGCAAGTTGCGCCACAGTCATACCAATGGGAAAAGGCACTCGCAGTCAAGGGTCACCCATGTCAGCATATTTGTATGCTCATTTGAATAAATCTATATAAACAGGCTGAAATGCATAAAAATTGATGCTGTTTTGAAAATGTAATTATGATTTTGTGGACAACTGTTTTATTGGTACCGTACTGTTTTCAAACCTCTATATTGAGCTTAAGACTTTTTCAAATGGTAATCCAAAGATATACAGGTTAGGTGGATTGACCATGTTAAATTGGCCTTGATGGCCCAAGATGCGTAGGTTAGATGGATTAGCCATAGTAAATATGTGGGATTATAGGAATAGGATAGGGGAGAGGGCCTGGGTAAAATAATCGGTCAGAGAGTTGGTGCAGACTCAATGGGCTGAATGGCCTCCTCCACAGTGTAGGGATTCTATGATTACAAGTATGGACAGACAAAATGGCACCTTGCAAGATTTATTGCAAAGACCCTGCCAAGGATTGAAATCTAAGTGTGAAAAACCGTTTACTTCTGGAGGAAACAACTGACAGAAAGGGACTTCAAACGACCTCAACATAATGATTCTTTTGCCTGGCAGAACAACGTTTCATTAAAAATGATACAGCATTTTGTTATGACGAAAACAGTCTGGGAACAGCCATTGTGTGCAGAACTTGCAGGTAGAACTCTGAGAAACAATATCAGAGAGGGCTGTTGATCAAGGGAGGACAAAAAGGAAGTTATTAAGAAATCAACTGCTGTTCTGTTGAGTCACGGCAATCTGCAATTAACTGCTAAATTAATGAGGAATGGGAAACCTCTATCTCCCCAAAACCTGTTGACTTGCTGAATGTACGATAAAAGGCAAACCTCCTCATAGTCAACTGGACCATATAAACAGAACACTGTTGGCTCGCGAAGAAAACCACAAGCAATGTTTCAACAGTCTTATCCATGGTCACTACAATCATAACACTTCTTTTGCAAATGCAAAAGAAAGCATAGATAACCATCAGGATTTCTTGTGTAAGAGGGAAATGGTCCTTAGTGGTTACAAAGAACCGGGAATGGAGGTCAACATTCTGTGAGATACTGTGTGTTTACAGACACTGTTAGCAGAGAAAATTGAGAATTTCTCAAATAGAAGGACACATTCCAGAGCAATAGTCAGATGACTAACAAGAGAAGTGATGAGGTACCAAAAAAAAAATCACTTAGAGAGTGAACTGGCTCCCAAGCCAGTGATGGTGGGTGTTCTCAAGCTTGCCTATGCAAGAGATCAACCTTCTGCTAAGGAATTACCTTGCCGGAGGGAAGATGTTACTCCGTGAAATTCAAAAACAGTCCAGAAACATTAAGCAAACTGAACAAATAAGCAGCAGGGATCTGTAATATTGCAGACAGCTGAACAGGTTTCGAAGCCTACTGGGGTGATACAATCGATGAAGGTTGAAACGGCTAAGCCAGAAGCATAAAATTAAGCAGGGACCGAGGAAACTTACTAACAGGTCATGAGATATTGAGTGTAACGCCCCACTTAGTCAAGAGCCAGAGAGCAGTCAGTTGGTGTTAAAAGTGCTGAAGTCACACCCAGTGAATAGGAAGAGGCAGAAAAGGGAACTACAACATTCCCAAATGGGGGGGGGGGAAAGAGAAGAGAGAGAGGAGAAATGACGGCTATCATGAATTAAATAGCTCTACTTGTGCTGAAGCAGGACAAGGAGTACCCACACCCAGAGTGCAATCATAGAATGCAGCTGCAAAATTAGCAGACACTGAGTTCAATTGGGGCAGATTTAAGATTTTGGAAACAAAAAGCAAAAACTCAACTAACCTAGCTGTAGAAAAGGAATTAAGTGAATCCGATCTGAGAAAGAATTGAAAAGATTTCAATCTGGGAAATCCAAAGAAGCCCCAGGTCAGAGTCCCACCCCAGGGCCTGATGGTCAAGGAAGGTACATTCGTAACATGGCCAACAGGTTGGTTTGAGAATAAACCTGCAAAATCCTTCCAACATGCCATCAGGGAACAGTAAGAGCAGGAGGTTCTCCTGGTTAGCCATGCTTGATGCAGAGTAGTGTTCCTCAAACTACGAGCCTCTGACAACAGGCTAGTATTCTAGGAAAAACTAGCTATAGAAACAAAGCCTGCTGTGTGCACTACTAGGTTCAGGAACAGAAACAGCATTTACACACTAATTCTTAGTTTACACACCAATTTAAAGAAACTCATTTTACATGATCATGATAATACTGTTAAAAAGATCATTTAGCCAGTACATCTGAGCACCAAACTGAGGTTCAATTAGCTAAGAAAGGAGCATAGTTTAGCTCACACACTTGACTCAAACAACTTCACACTGAATGTCTCATTAATGATTCTAATTTTCAAACACATCTACAGCAGGACCTTTCAAGCCAAACAGGTCAAGGAAATGTTATACTTGTTACTCAGAAAATTTATAATAATGCAAGTGAAAATTGATTTTCCAACTGAAAGAAACCTACCATTGCATATGTTTATACACCAAAAAGATGAGGTGGTACCATTATGCTGAATATACAAATGTGTTTAACATTTGTACATTTAATTAAAGTGTACAGTATCACAAAATGCATCTCCACGATATCAACCTTTGTGCATGTATTAATGTGTAGTCAGCAATTATTATGAGATACACATTCCATGAGAATGAACGTATTCTGGTTTTTCCTGACTGACACGTCAGTCATTTAGAAGTAATATAACATTCCTAGTTTGCATTATGTCGAATCATTTCGCCTCGCTTAAATGAGCAAAAGGATAAGAAAAATAAAACAGTGCCTACTCTTTAACAAATGTTTGAAGCTGCAACTTGATGGATCTTTGGGCTTGATCAAACAGAATCTGAAATACAAAATAAAATAATTTACAATAAACATTGGCAAAGTTTATAATACCTTAATTATTTTTTCAATGGAAGCCTGGTCCAGAACAATTTTCCAATCACAGCCTGCAATTTTACTTCCAACATTTTATTCTCCAGCTACTAAAAATACAATGATGCTATGAAGAGGAATTACATCTAATGTTTGTTTTCAGGATGTAACTCACGATCTTTATAATCGCAATTGAATTTGCAATGGCCCTGTCTGATTACTTAATCTCCGATGTTTGGTGGTCATTCTTTAAAAGAACCATTCATTATCAATCCTCATATGGTTCATCATCAAGGATGTCTTCCATTTATCTCTCAAGATTGCATCAAGTACAATTCAAGGTCCTGTTAACTTACTGCACCATATTTAAAAAAACATGAATTCCTTCTTTTGCAATGAAATCAAACTATCAAACACTGGCGATTACATCTGTAAACAGTGAGGTTCTGTTGATTGGCAAAAAAGTGTACTTTTCTGAGCATAGTCATTTCAGTTACAACCAAGCTGTATAAAAGAAATTGGGATATCTATCCCATTTCCCTCAAAAGGCTTAGATTCCCAACTTGAATTTGCTCTCTCTATCCTTCCTCGTGCTCAGATGCTTTTCCACTAATGGCAGGATTCTGCCTTGCTACATTGAAAAGGACATTCTCCACATAAACCCTGGACAGCAATTGTCAATGTGTTAATCAATCATGAGAAAATCAGTCGAGCTTGAATCATTGCTTAACAGCACATAATAGAATCAGGAGGATAAACCTAGGTTAATTTTTCCTTATATAGTCTAGGGACAGATCCATTTTATTGGCTGTTCTGCTAACTCAGATCATATAAAGCCAACACGTCAGGAATTCCTAATCCAAATGGTGTGGAACCACACTGCACAATGCATTTGCCTACGTGATAACTTATCTGATACCATTAACATAACAAAATATCCAAAAGCACTTCACAGGAATATCAAACAAAATTTGGCATGGAACCTCATCAAGAAATATTAAGGCCAAGATTTTAAAGAAGCATTTTAAAGATGGAAAGGAGGAGAAGTTGAGCGGATGAGAAGAGGAGATTGAGTTTTGAGCCTTGGCAACTGTAGGCATGATTTATAGTCGTGCCACAAAGAAAAATCAGGGATAATCAAGAGCCTAAATAATAATTGAACAATTCCAAGATCTCAAATGGTTGCATGCAGGGGCTTATAGAAATAGAAAAAAGGCCATAGAAGACTCAAAACAATGAGAATTTTTAAAACAATGCAATACTTGATCGGAAGACAAAGTAGGTCAGTGAGTGTGGGGGTTATGGATAAATGGTATCAGTAAGAGTTGGGAAACAGCAAAGATTTGGATGAGCTCACGTTTACGAAGGGTGCAAGCTGGTTTAAAGAGCATTGGAATAGTTCAGTTTCAAAGTTACAAACATACAGACAGGGTTCCAGCAGATGAATGGAGGAAAGGATGGTGCATGGCCAGGTTTTGGAACTGGAAGCAGTTAGTTTCATTAATGAAGAGAATATGGGGTTAGGAGCTTAGCTTGGGGTTAAGCAGGACACAAAACCTGCAAACAATCTGGTGCATCCTTACATATCGGCCAGTGAGGAGGGATGGAGTCGGTGGCTAAGGAACAGAACTTGTGGCAGGGACTGAAGATATTTAATATTTATTTGCAGGAAATCTCAAATACTCATCAGACAAGCACTGTAAAAACCATAGACAGTGGAGGGGCCGAAAGAAGTGATGGTGACGCAGGACTGGGTGTCGTCAGAATACATGTGGAAGTAGAAGTCATATGGTGTACTTGATGACAGCATTTGGATGAGAACTGAGAGGTTCCAAGGTTAGATCCTTGGACGACTCCAGACTACAGCTGTTAAAAAAGTTGTGATATTACATTTTGAAGTTACTAGATCTAGAACACAGCTGCTAAAAGGATTGTGATATCATGTTTTGATGTTACTAGGCCCAACTGGTTGCAGTTCAGAATGTTATTTTCTCTTATTTTTTTTCAAACAGGACTAATATCACACCCTCAATAAACTTCTCTCCCTAAAAATACTTTTATCAAAGATCTAGAAAAAAAATGTAGAGTTACAATTATGGCTTTCTTGGGCCATCTCTTGCTCACAATCACATTCATTGTGCACTACACCACTGAAATTCACAATCTGTTAATTGTCAACCAGACTTAAATTATCCTTGATCGTAGGAAGTCATGAAGATGAGGATCTATTATGTACTATTGCAGCAGATCCAGCACACCATGGTTCACATTCTTCTCCATCTGTAGAGGTCTTTGCATTACTTCTAGACCACTGCTCCACTCATGGTATTCTGATTTCTAAACATCCTCCAAGGTTATTTACCCTCCATGTTTATTTTGGAAATTTATCCATTTCTCAGCATGTTCTCTTTCCTTGCATGACTGCTCTTTGAATAGCTCAGCAGAGTGACGTGGAACAACATTAGCCCAGTCAAAGAAAGTGGACGTGGAATGATAAATATAGAAAGGAGAGCACTCCAAGGTGGTGATCTGCTGGTTAACTGCATCTGTAGGTTCCCTATGGGAGGTCTGAAGCATTTGTCTCATCTTCATAAATTCACTGGCTGAATAAACTTTTCATTATCACAAGATCAGGAAAGATTTGTGGCTACTGATTTTTTTATGCAGACAAGTTTGTCACAGTGAACGTTTCTCAATGTCTTTTTAACAAAACCTACAACAACTTTTATTTCTATAACGTATGTGATATAATAAATCATTCCAATGCACTTCACAGGTGTGTTACAAAGCAAATTTTGACACTGAGTCATATAAACTGAATTGTCTAGTCATATAAATACACTGGCTACAAAAGGTCAGAAGCTGGGAATTCTGCAGAGAGTACTTCACAACTTAACTTACCAAAGCTTGTCCAACATCTACCTGACACAAGTCAGGAGTCTGATGGAACACTCACTTGCCTGGATAAGCACAATTCCAACAACGTTCAAGAAGTTCCAAATCATCCAGGACAAAGCAGCCCACCTATTTGGCACTCCATCCACTTCTGCCATCAATGACACACAGTGGCAATTCCACAAACCCACAGGTCAACCACCTAGAAGGACAAGAGCAGTGGATGTATGGGAACACCGCTGCTTGCAAGTTTGTCTCCAAGCCAAACATCACCCTAATTTGGAAATCCTTCATTGTTGCTGGGTCAAAATCCTGGAATTCACATCCTAACAGCACCACCACAGGTATACATACACTATGGACTGCAGGTCACTACCACCTTCTCAAATTAGGGATAGACAATAAAACTGCTGGCCTAACCAGCGACACCCCGGTTTTGTGAAAGAATTTTTAAAAATGATATTAATGATATTTGACCAAAAGTTTGGTCAAAGAGGCAGGTTTTATGAATTATCTTCAGGAAGGAAAGAGAGACAGAAACTTGGGGAGGAATTCCAGAAATTAGGGTTTGGCGATTGAAATCACAGCCACTAAAAGGTCCCCCAGTGCCGACACAATAGTTAAGAAAGCCCACCAACGCCTCTACTTTCTCAGAAGGCTAAGGAAATTTGGCATGTCAGCTACGACTCTCACCAATTTTTACACGTGCACCATAGAAAGCATTCTTTCTGGTTGTATCACAGCTTGGTATGGCTCCTGCTCTGCCCAAGACCGCAAGGCACTATAAAAGGTGTTAATGTAGCCCAATCCATCACACAAACTAGCCTCCCATTCATTGGCTCTGTCTACACTCCCCGCTGCCTCAGCAAAGCGGCCAGCATAATTAAGGACCATATGCACCCTGGACATTCTCTCTTCTACCTTCGGGAAAAAAATACAAAAGTCTGAAATCACGTACCAACCAACTCAAAAACAGCTTCTGCCCTGCTGCCGTCAAACTTTTGAATGGACATACCTTGCATTAAGTTGATCTTTTTCTACACCCTAGCTATGACTGAAGCACTACATTCTGCGCTCTCGTGTTCCCTTCTCTATGAACGGTATGATGCCTGTATAGCGTGCAAGAAACAATACATTTCACTGTATGTTAATACATATGACAATAATAAATCAAATATAAAATTTAGGATGCGCAACAGGCCAGTATTGCAGGATAAAAGATATAAGGGTTATGGGACTGAAGGAGGGAGGGACCTAGAGGAATTTGAAAACAAGAAAATAAATAGAGAGTAACAGGCCTTTATTGGAATAGTTGGATTTTTTTTATATGTATGCACATCTCTCATTTAGGTGGTTTCCATGTAACACATCTGATTTTGGCATCATATTCAGTTTAAGTAATCTCAATACAACCCTATTAAGCAAATATAAACTCAAATGCCACGAGCATCAAACACGCTGACCTAGCTACCACCCTCTTTTGGTTAAATGCTTGTTTGCTACAGTTTCTTGATAATCCACATGACAATTAATAATTAGATTTGTGCTTGAAAAACATGACAAATACATTTTCCAGAACTATAAATGTGTACAGAAAAATTTTGCACCATGCTCCATATTTTTTTAAAAACAGTAGTAATGCATCATGTAATTTCAGATTTGTATAATAAACCACACCTAACAATTAGCTTTGATTAATTCAATCTGATGCAGTACCAACTCAACTTTACAACCTTGTTTGCTTGTATTTCATATCTGTTCTTTCAAAAGATTTAATATTGATATATCATTTTTTTTGTATAACATTTATGTCTCATAAATAAACATTCGTATTTGGTAATATCATTCATTAAAGTTAAACTGAAAGACATTACAAGCAAAAGCATTTTAATTTGCTGCAAATTCAACAATTTTTTACGTGATATGTAATAAATTTAGACATTATTTGGCAGAATACTACTATGCATAATATTCAGCTTATCACAAGTTCACATGATAACAAAATAAATACTAACATCAGTTACTAAAATAAAAGGCTTGTGATTCAATGTATTCTCTGATGTTACCTTAGTAGTTCAGAAATTATTGAAGCAGGGATTATCACAACATGCCCTGCTCAATTTGTTCCTGAAAAAAAAATTCTATAATATGTAGCACCTCCAATGTCAAACATCCCAAGGTGCATGACAGAAGTATTATCAAACCAAGTTTTGTCATTGATTTTGATTTGATTTATCATTGTCACGTGTATTAGTATATAGTGAAAAGTATTGTTTCTTGTGCGCTATACAGACAAAACACACCACTTCATGGAGAAGGAAATGAGACAGTGCAGAATGTAGTGCTAGTCATAGCTAAGGTGTAGAGAAAGATCAACTTAATGCAAAGTAAGTCCATTCAAATGACTGACAGGAGCAGGAAAGAAGCTGTTCTCGAGTCAGTTGATACATGACCTCAGGCTTGTGTATCTTTTTCCTGAAGGAAGAAGGTGGAAGAGAGAACGGCTGGGATGCATGGAGTACTTAATTATGCAGGCTGTTTGCTGAGGCAGTGGGAAGTGTAGACAGAGTCAACGGATGAGAGGCTGGTTTGCGTGATGGATTGGGCTACATTCATGACCTTTTGTAGTGGGCAGAGCAGGAGCCATACAAAGCTGCGATACAGCCAGAAAGAATGCTTTCTATGTTGCATCTATAAAAGTTGGAAAGTCATAGCTGACATGCCAAATTTCCTTAGTCTTCTAAAAAAGTAGAGGTGTTGGTGGGCTTTCTTAACTAGTGTTGGCACAGGAGGACCAGGACAGGTTGCTGGTGATCTGGCCATCTAAAAACCTGATGCTTACAACCCTTTCTACTTCTTCCTCACTGATGTAACAGGGGCATGTTCTCCTTTATGCTTCCGGAAGTCGACAGCAGTCTCCTTCGTTTTGTTGACATTGAGGGAGAGATTATTGTTGCCACACCAGTTCATCAGGTTCTCAATCTCATTTCTGTACTCTGTCTCATTATTGTTTGAGATACAACCCACTACAGTGGTACCATTGGCAAACTTGAAAATGGAATTGGAGGGGAATTTGGCTGCACAATGAAGAGCATAGTAGGGGGCTGAGAACACAGCCTGTGGGGCACTGGTGTTGAGGATGATTATGGAGGTGTTGTTGTTGCCTATCCTGACTGATTCTGGTCTGAGAGTTAGGAAGTTCAGAATCCAGTCGCAAAGGGAGGTGCTAAGGCCCTGGCCACTGAGTTTGGAGACAAGGTTTGTGGGAATAATGGTGTTGAAGGCGGAGCTATAGTCAATAAATAGGAGTCGGACATAGATGTCCTTGTTATCTAAGCGTTCCAGGGTTGAGTACAGGGCCAGGGAAATGGCATCTGTTATGGACCTGTTGCGGCGGTAGGCAAACTGTACTGGATTGAGGTAGTCTGGGGGGCTGGAATTGATTTGCGCCATGACTAACCTTTCGAAGCATTTCATAATGATGGATGTCAGATAAAGAGTACCCTCTTCTCAAACTTTCTGATATTGCAAACTGATAGCAGCATGGTGAGGACACCAGGCCTTCAAAACAACAACAGAGCAAACAGTACAGCTCCTTAATCAATTTTATTTAAGCATTGAGAAATAAAACAAGGAATCATTCAGCAAGAGGCAGAATTAGAGAGGGTGAACAAAACGTCAAATCAGGTGAAGATAGATAAGGCAAGATTGGATTTAAAGAAAAAACAAATTGAAGATAAAAGGCCAAGATCTTCCAGTTGACATTTTAACTTTGAACGAGTCATTACCATAAGGAATGGGACTCCACACTTTTAATAGTTAATTTTCTGGACAAGAGAGGTTGAATGACAATCATTAAAAATGTTATCAGGTTAATTGTATTATTAATTACCAGATTAACTTTTAGTGCAAGTTTAATGGTTCATTCAAAAAATGCAGCAACATTCTCAAAATATAATGCACCTGCAACACTGGCATTGACTTGGCAATGTAGAAAACAGCCCAGGTATATCCTGTCCACAAGAAGCAGGACTAATCCAACCTAGCCAATTACAGCCTCATTAGGCTACTCACAATCATCAGTAAAGTGATGGAAGTGACAGTTGACCATGCTATCAAGCGGCACTTACTCAGCTTTCCAGGTAGTCCAGGAGGCTGGAATTGATTCGTGCCATGACTAAACTTTCAAAGCATTTCATAATGATGGATGTCAGATAAAGAGTACCCTCTTCTCAAACTTTCTGGTATTGCAAACTGATAGCGGCATGGTGAGGAAACTGATGCTTAGTTTGGATTCAACCAAACCTACTACAGCCTTAGTTCAAACATGAGCAAAGGAGCTGAATTCAAGAGGGTAGGTGAGAGTGACTGCCTTTCACCAAGTATGTCATTAAGGAACCGAGCAAAACTGAAATCGATGGGAATCAGAGGCAGAACTCTACTGATTAGAGTCACACCAACTGCAAGGGGAGTTGATGATGATTGTTGGAGGTCAATCATCTCAGTCTCAGGAAATCACTGTCCTCTTCAGTTTACAATGCTCAGAGGTTTTGTATAATCTGCAAACTTTGAAATTGTCCCTGCATACCAAGATCTAGATCATTAACTTACATCAGGAAAAGCAAGGGTCCCAATACCGACCCGTGAGGAACACCACTACAAATCTTCCTCCAGTCCGAAAAATATCTATTGACCATTACTCTCTGCTTCCTTTTATTCAGCTAATTTTGTGTCCATATTGCTTTTGTTCCTTTTATTCCAGGGGAGCTATAAATTTCCACACAAGTCTGTTGTGTGGATGAGTCATAAAGAAAACTGGCTTCTATGGCAACAAACAGTCCAGAACAACAATGAATAACTGTGATGCGGATGTAATGTAATAACATTTCCATGATGCTTGTGAAGAATATCATAGTTATATTTAATACAAAATAGATAAGTCACTTTTTGCAAACTCCTCATTATAATTAAAGTGGGCCCACACCATTCATTACTGCACTTAGCCAGGTGGCCAGAGTACAGAATTTATTTTCTTGTTGAACGAAGATGCCTATTTTAAAATTAAAAGTACAATGCATGGCAATAATGACATGGGTTCAACAGATTTTTGTTGCAGCATTTTTGATATAATTTCATAGAATCATAGAATGTACAGCATGGAGACAGGTTCTTCAGCTCAAACAAGTCCATGCCAACCAAAAAGCCCATCTTAGCTAACTCAGTACATCAACACAGTGATAGCAGTTGTTTCTGCTGCTATTTGATCATGCATGAGCAAGATCATGAGTTATATCAATTACACGTGTAATATGCTGATTAGCACTCTTAATGCAAGTGTAGAACAGAATAGCAAATATCCAATGAACTGAAAACAAAATTAGACGCTTCTATCAAGCTGGCAGATTTTAGCACTTGAGCACTATTTCCAATACAGAAATCCCCATTCATGTTTGAAATTCCCTGTCATGCATCATAGGGCATTACACAGCCATTCGTAAGATCCAAGACTAAGGCAGTGAGTCAAGTGTCTGGTAAAAGAGGAAACACAAGAACAAGAATTAGGAGTAAGCCATTTGGCCCTTTGAGCCTGCTCTACTTTTCCAGAAGATCATAGTTGATCTGACTGTGGCCTCACTTCCACTTTCCAGCTTGTTCCTAATAATCTTTGACTCCAATATCAATCAAAGATTTAACTAAGTCAGCCCTGAATATGTTCAATGACCCAGCCTCCGTTGCCCTCTGGGGAGAGAATTCCAGACTCCTTCAGAGAAAAAAAATGAAAGACCCCTCATTCTTAAATTGTGTGCCCCAGTTCTTGACTTCCCCACAAGGGGAACCATCCTCGCAGCATCCTGTCAAGTCCTCTCAATATCTTATGTTTCAATAAGTATGTCTCTCATGCTTCTAAATTCTAATCAGTATAGGCTCAACCTAATTAAACTTTTCCCATTAGTTAACTGCTTTGTCTGAGGAATCAATCAAGTGAACCTTTTTCTCTGAACTGCTTAAAATGCAATTATGTCCTAAGTATCACCACCAAAGTACTGTATTCCAAAGGCAGTCTTACTAAGGTGCTGTACAACTTTCGCAACAACTCCTTTCTTGTGCTTAATTCCTTTTCCTTTTGCAATAAACACCAACATTTCATTTGCCTTCCTAATCATTTTCTATACCTGCACCTGCACACCAATTTTGTGTGATTCATGTACAAGGACACCATGCTCCCTGTGTACCAAAGAGGTAAGTGTCTCTCTATTTAAATAATATACTGCTTTTCTATTCTTTCCACTAAAATGAACAAGTACGTTTTCCAAAATTATACTCCATCTGTCAATTTCACCTTACCTATTAAATCCCTTTGCAAACTCTCTACTTCCTCTTGACAACTGTCATTCCTACTAATTTTTAGGTCATCAGTGAATACAGCTATATGCATTTTGTCCCTTCATGCAAGCTATTGATATAGATTATAAATAGTTACAGTTCTGATCCAAGTGGCACTTCACTAGGTACAGCTTGCTGACCTAAAAATGAGCCATTTATCACTATTCTCTGCTTTCTTTAGTGAACCAATCCTCTCTGCACCATGAGCTCCTATATTATATGTGGCGTCTTATCAAATGCCTTTTGGAAATTGATGTGCAGAACATCTACATGTTCCCTGTATCCACTTTGCTGGTTATTTCCTCAATGGAATTTAAAAAAAAAGCCACACGTAATTTTCCTTTCATAAAACCATGTTGACTCTGCCTGATTTTGTCAGGATATTAGTTTCTCAATAATGGATTCTAGCATTTTCTAAAGGATCTGTTACTAGTAGATGACCTAGTTCTGAATCATTGCACATTATCAGATCTAAAACAGCCTGGGCCTAGGATGTATGCGCCAAGTAACTGTCCCAAATACATTCTATGAACTCATCTTTGCCAAATCTGATTGGCCACACACACATAAAAGATTGAAATCACCCATGATTATTGCTGTACCTTTCTAAAAAGCATCCATTATTTGAAGTACACTCTTTCCTAGAGTGTGTAGCTACTGTTAGGGGGCCTATAAACTATTCCCACAAGTGATTTCCTACCTTTGCTATTTCATAACTGACCAAGCTGATCCTACATCTTGATCTTATGAACAAAGGCCATGTCTCCCAACTGTGTTAAGGTCATCCTTAATTAACAGGGCCACCTTTTCCTAACTCTGTACTTCCAAGTGTCAAATACCCTTGAATGTTTTGTTAGCAGTTCTGGTCACCTTGCAACCATGTCCCTGAAATGGACGCACATTCATCTGCCTCTGCACAACCTGTCGGGAACCAGCCTCATGGATGGCAACTTTTTTTTTCGATAAAGTCCCCATACAAGGATATGGATTAAGTGATTTGCAATGTGTTCATCACAGATGCATTCAATTTAGGATGCCTGGAATATCAATTCACATTACACACAGTGCTCTCTTTTGGTCCATGCTAAAGACAGGCAAGAGCTAAGCAGTTAACAATTAAACTAAATTTGGGATGACTGTTGTTGGTGCCATCCGAGAGCTGAATATGGGAATCTGCCTCCACGATTAATGTCAACAAGTTGGATCGCATTGAAGCAAGCAATTGCTTCTGAAGCTTCAAACCTTCAATTCACGAAACCATGTTTATTATATGACAGGTAGCTATGCACAAATCAAAAAGATGCTGATAACATATTTACAGCTTTTATAGTGCTGTCCACAATGCCTTTTATGCAGGATTCCTGATATAGGGTTTCTTTGTGACTAAGGTATGCCAGGGTTAAAAGTTCAGAACTAGGTGGCATTTTTTTTCTTAGGTACTCTTCATGAGGCAAGGTGCAACTTAATTTCTTAGTACCTTGGCTTTCAAATTCCTAAGTAGTTATTGATTTCCATGTATGGCAAATACCAAACTGGCAAAGATAAAATAAAAGTCTGCTACAATGTCCAATCTGAATTGCAAAGCTCAATGTAGGAAGCGATAAAATATTAGAGGGAGAAATGCTATAACTGTATTTTATACAGTGTATTTTTCCACTGCTAATTAACACCGAAAATAGGAGTATACAATTCGGCCTTCCGAACCTATTCTACCATGCAACATGATCATGGCTGATCATCTATCTCAAAGTGATATCCCAGTGTGCTCCCGTACCGCTTGACATCTTTAGAGTTTAGAAATCTATTTTCTTCTTAAATATATTTAATGATTCAGCCTCCACAGCCTTCTATGATAGAGAATTCCATAGGTTCATCTTTCTCTGACAGAAGAAACAACTTCTCATATCAGTCCTAAATGGCATACCCCATATTCTGAGACTGCAACCCCCTGTTCTGGACCCCAGCCAAAAAGAGCACCATCGCTGCAGCTAGTCTGACCAGCCTGTCAGAATTTTACATGTCTCAATTAGATCCCCTCTCAGTCTGCTAAATTCCAGTGAATACAGGTCCAGTTGACCCCATTTCTCCTTATTCAACAACCCTACCATCCCAGGAATCAGTCTGGTGAACTTTCACTGCACTCCCTCTATGGCTAGTATATATTTCCTTAGATAAGGAGACAAAGAAGCACAAAATACTGAAGGTATGGTCTCACCAATGCCCTCGACAGCTGCAGTAAGACATCCTTGCTCCTGTACTCAAGTTCTCTTGCAATGGAAGCCAACATATCATTTGACTTCCTAACTGTTTGTTGCATACCTGCATGCTTGCCTTCAGGGACTGGTGTATAAGGACACCCAGGTACCTTTGCACATTAACATTTCCCAATCTATCACTATTTACATAATACTCTGCCACCCTGTTTCTCTGCCCAAAGTGGATAACATCATATTTATCCATGTTATACTGCACCTGCCATATATTTGCCCACTCACTCAACTTGTCCAAATCACCTTGAAGCTTCATAGCACCTTCTTTATCACTCTCGTTCTCAGCCATGTTTTCTGTCATCAGAAAATTCGGAAATATTTCTTTTGGTTCCCCCATCAAAATCACTGATGTATATTGTGAATAACTGGAGCCCAGGCAGCAATTCCTGCAGGACTCCACCAGTCACTGCCTGCCACTTCCAAAAAGATATATTTATTCCTGTTCTCTGTCTGCTAGTTCTCAATCCATGCACTATATGATCCCCAATTCCATGCACTTTAATTTTGCACACTAATCTCTTATGTGGACTTTATCAAAAGCTTTCTGAAAATCCAAACATCACATCCACTAGGGGCTCTCTCTTATCAATTCTACTCATTACATCGTCAAACAAAACTCCAGTAGGTTTGGCAAATATGATTTCCCTTTCATAAATCCGTGCCGACTCTGTCTAATCCCATCTAACTGTCCTGTTATCACATCCTTTATAAAAGTCTCTGACAGACAAACATTTTCCCCACTACTGAAATTAGGCTAACCAGTGTGTAATTCCCTGTTTTATTCGTCTCTGCTTTTTTTTAAAAATAGTGGGATTGTGTTTGCCTCCAATCTGCCGGGACTATTCCAGAATCTACAAGAATTTTGGAAGATGACAACCCACATATCCACTACTTCCATGGCCCCCTTCTTTAGCACCCTGCATTGTAGGTCATCAGGTCCTGGGGATTTATTGGCCTTCAGTCCCCAGATATTGCATTTTATTTGGCTCAACTGTGATTGTCCCTTTTTCTCTTTGTCTCTTAGGAAAAGGTTTAATAGGTAAGGCGGAATTTTCCATGCAACCTGCCACATGTTTCACAGCGGGTGAAACGGTCCACCATTGGCCAGCAGTGGAATCCTCTAGTCCCATTGCTGTCAACAGAGTCTCTTGTCAAATGCACCCCTTGCTACCAGGCAACTCGTGGCGAGATGCATTGTCAATGTAACCAGAAGATCCCACCAATGTAAGCAACCAGCAAGTTCTGGTCATTGTTACTTCATGCAGGAAAAGCATATACAGGTTAACAACATACACTAAAATGCACAAATAAAATACTCATCTCAATTCACATTTTTGTAAGTTTCCATAAATTTGTACAATTCTGTAAATACATTGGTCAAACAAATCTTACTAATTTAAACATAAACCTATTGAAAACAGAAAAGCATGCAAGCAGTTAATTATATACAGGAATAACTCCTGCAGTGCAAGTTGACTGGATAGGATTTTCAATAAGTGGGCAATAAACTAGCATTACTAGTTTCCAATGATCAGCTGAAAATTTAATTCTCCTCTGAGGCAAGAGGATAAAAAAAATTCTAATGCATATCAAACTAACCTTTGCAACTACTTAACCTTTTCACAAAAAAATACTTCCTACACAGGTGAAATCATACTACAGATAGCTTTGTTAACAAGTCTTTTCTAACTGTGACAAGAGACTAATTTCCACTATCCTTACAATAGTGAAACAATCACAAAGGAGAACACAGTTAAAAATAGAACAGGCCACAACAAAACCAAAGGCAACTAACAACTATTAGTCAGTCACACGTTATCAATAGAATTGCTAATGTGAAAATTCTGTCCTGTGCAATGTCCCTCAAAAAAAATTAAAATCTGCAAGATTGTTCTGCTACAGAGGGATAATGTCTTTAAGTGTTAGATAATTACACCAGTCCCATAATAAGTTGCTTATCTACAGTAAGAAAAATACAGAAACAACTGGTTGAGGCTCCCTCACACAGATAAGAACATGTGATAGCTCACACGAGTTGCTCTTGAACACTGTACAAAGGTTAATTGGGGAAAAGCACTGACAAATGAAAGCAGACTGCAGGCCAATTAACATCAATGGCCATGATGTAGAAAACAAAAACAATGGACTGGACATAAGTCAGAAAATTTTAAACAAAGCAGGGTGGTTCAGTTTTGTCATTATCACATGACCGGGTATTCAAACCACTATGAGAGGAGCAAATTAATCTAAAATTAATCTTAATTCAGCAGTTCAAGGCTTTGGCAACTGGGTGATGCGGTTTAGCAACATGCTCTTGGACAATTCAAGGTGACCGATACTGCCCCTACCCCATCATACTGTGAAACAAGCATTACACTACTGACTTCGAATGAAGTAAATTAGAGTTTCATAGAGATGTTTAAAAGGTTGAACTAATGACAAAATGTTCCTGAAGTGGCTGACACAAAAGCATGTTAATGGGGATACATTTACAGAACATCAATGCCAGAATTCGTGACTTACCGTATGAAAATTAACCATTTCCTGAAGGCTCTCTGAAAACCTCATCAGGCTGTTCTATTGGAAGTAAACACAAAATCAAAGGGATAAATTTTGAATAGTTTTCATACAAGCAATTCATCATTCTAATTTAACAATGTACTGACTTGTATTTAACATTTGAAACATATCCCAAAATACTCACAAAGGGAGAGGCGGGGTGTTGTGACTGGGGGCAGAGGGCCAAGCATGTGTGTGTGCCTGATACGCGAATCCAGCTTTCTAGCAGCACTCCTCCCATTAATCAAAGGAGCGCCATTACCCCGCCATTTAAAATGACAAACAGGTAAGACCCAAGTACCTTTTTTTTAAAAAATATGGGAACATTTAATTATGATGAATGTTTACATGTAGGAAATAGAAAAGATTTCTCCAAATTAAGCTTTGTATGTCTGCATCTATTGTGCTAAAGTAATTTTTTTTTGTAGTCAACATAATAAGAACATTTCTCAGGAGGTCCCATCAATATTCTTGGGACATCATAGGGGCTTCACGGCCAGAAATGTTTGGGAAATCCTGTGGTAGACAAACACTACAATATCAGGTAGTGGAGCAACCAAATTATCTGCATATGCTGTCAAGGGACAGCAAATGAGAAACACAAAAGAGCCAAGGGTAGATCCTTGGGAAAGCTGCACAGATGACAGTGCAAGCTGGAGAGAAGCCATTTCTTGAAATACTTTGGTGACACCCGTGTAAGTAAAAAGGGAAACAAAGCAAAGCAAAGGCAGCACCACGGTTTCCTTCTTAGATAACAGCAATCTAAGCCATTATTCAGTTAGGTATCAGAACACCATCAGCTTGTCATCCTTTTTCTACAGCAACCCAACTACTATTCTGAAACTATTATAATTTATTCAGAGCAGGTTCTTACCTCAATAACTTCATCCTTGGTGGACTGTTGGGCTAGCTCACGAATTCCATTTACGAACTGTTTGTTAGCATTACAGAAATTCTTCCCAGCATCTATGATTCCAGCACATAACTTCACAACCTAAAGGAAAAAACATTTATGATCCCGATGATAAAAAGATGTTGTTATCCAATTAAGTCTATGAAACATAATACCAAGTGACATAGGGGATATTTGCTCAGATGAACAACAGCTTGGTCCATGAGCTTGATGAGTGTCTTAGAGGAGGAAAAAGTCTCTCAATACCAGGTTAAAGTCCAACAGGTTTGTTTGGACAAAGCTTTTGGGGAGCTGCTCCTTCCTCAACTGAGTGAGAGCACTATGAAAGCTCGTGATTCTAAATAAACCTGTTGGACTTTAACCTGGTGTTGTGAAATTTCTTACTTGTGCCCATCCCAATCCAATGCCAGCATCTCCACATTACAGGAGGAAAGCAAGGTAGAAAGATGGCAAGGTATAGGAAGGACACTCCAGTATCTAAGACCTATACAACTGAAGTCATAGCCATCAATGCGGGAGCAATTAAAGGCTGGGATTTTCAATGCTCAAGAGGTCGGAATAAGATGAGCGCAGATATCTTGGATGGTTGTAGGTGAAAAAGATCAGAGAAAACTGGGAATAGGCAAGACAACGGAGGGACTTGAAAACAAAAAAGGTAAGAATTTTTAAATCAAGGTGTTGCTTGACAAAATGTTGTACTTCAATGAGCACAGGATTGAAAAAACCAACCAAGTCTTGTTCATCAGTTTACGGGCAGAATTTTCTATGACCTCAAGTTTGAGGAATATAGAGCATAGAAGACCAGCCAGGAGTGTGAGGAATACTTGACTCTAGAGATAACAAAAGCTAACAAAAATGAATGAGGGTTTCAACAGCAGGCTAGCTGAGACACGTAAAGCGAGGTAGTGTTATAGAGAGGGAAATAGGCGCCCTTAGCCTTAGCATGAATGAGCTTCTTACCTCATCATGGGGTCACAAGCATGTAAACAGATTGGCTTAATTTTGAGACCTTTGCCAGAGAGATGGGTAACCAAGGAACTTGGAATGAGATGGATTACCATGGCCTCAGCTCTTCCTAAAGATTTAAATGGGAGGAACATCCAGCTCATTCAGTGCTGGACTTTGGACAAGCAGTCTGATAATTAGGTAACAGTGGAGGAGCTGAAAGAAGTAGTTTTGAGTAGATCTGGGTCTCATCAACGCACACGTGAAAACCTTCAGATGGCATCACCGGAGGGGTAGTATAGGAATGAGAAATAGGACGAAGGATAGAGGCCAAGAATAGCTCCTTGGGACACACCAGAAGTACTGACAAAAAAAAATGTTCTGACGTGGCAAGAGGACATCAATTACATGCACCTCAATTAAAAACAAAAAATTCAACAAATACGTAAGAATGTAGGGAAGAGAGGCTAGCCATATGGCCTCAAGTCAGCTTTGCCATTCAATGTGATGACTGATCTAATATCAGCCTTTGCTCCGCTTTCCTGCCTAGTTCCCAGAATCTTTGACTCCCTGCAGTCAAACAACAGACAGCCCTCCTTTGAAAGTCACCTTCCAAACCCTCAACCCCTTCCACAATCTCAACCAATAGAAGGACAAGAACAGCAGTTACTTCAGAGCACCATCATGGGAATTTTCCCCTCCAAGCCACAGACCATCACTGACTTAGAACTATAACACAGTTCCTTCAGTGACAAGTGATAGCCATTTGTTGGTTCATTCCACAGGTCAATGCCTTGACCATAATAGTCCAGCTTTTGGGTTTAACTGCCAAGCATTGGTTGAAATTTAACTGTCAGTCACCATCAACTTATGCATTCTCAGCAGCAATACCTCTACCAGAGTTCACTTGCCAACCAGATAACATCCTCTTCTCATAAAATATGAAGCTATTGTTTCTCCAGGAATTGACCTGATGAGTGCAAAATGAAAAGCTTCAACGGAACATCATTTTTTAGCAATAAAGTTCTGCACTACCAAATGACTAATCAAGGAGATATTTTATAAGTTGTTGACGCCAAAAATGTTGTGAGATTTCAAGGAGGAATTAGACACAGCTCTTGGGGCTAAAGGGATATGGAGGTTGGGGGGAGGGGGAGCGGTCAGCCACAATCATAATGAATGGCAGGGCAAACTCAAAAGGGCCTACTCGTGCTTCCATTTTCTACGTATATTTCTATATATGATGTACCATCTGTGGCCAGCTTAGGAAGTTTAGAATCATAAAAGTGCAGTACAGTGCAGGAGGAGGCCACTTGCCCCATTGTGCCTGCACCGACAACAATCCCACCCAGGCCCTATTTATAACCCCATGCATTCACCCTACCAATCCCCCTAACACTAAGGGGCATGGCCAATCAACCTAATCCACACATCTTTGGTGTGGTACCAAATTGAAAGAAGTGTACAGTGCTGCAAGTTCATGGCAGGCCAGAAGACATTTTAGAAACCAGTAAAATGGAAGTGTGTCAGTGAACTAGCATGAAATATAAAGAGGGAAGTGCGTCAGTAAACTAGCATGAAACCCATAAAGAGGGAAGTGTGTCAGTAAACTAGCACGAAACATATAAACAGGCAACAAGTGTTTCATAGCATATTAAAAAGGAAGTGAGTAATTAAAGTGAGCACAAGGGCCTTAATGAACGAAGGTGGGTATTTTTTAAAAGAGGGGAAAAGAATTTGAATAAGTATTTTATATCTGTCTTCAGAGTAGAAGATATAAAAAGTATCCCCATTATAATGGAAGAAGTTCAAAGCGCAAAAGGGAGAGAGCAACTGAAAACAATTACTATCATTAGACAAAAAACTCTTGAGATTAAAGACCGACAAAGTTCCTTGGACTAAATGGTCTGCACCCTTGGAAAGAAGTGGCTATAAAGAATACATTGGTTGTAATCCTCTAAAATTTCCTAGATTCCAGAAAAGACTCATTGTAAAACTACAGATGTAATTTTATTCAAAGAAGGCAATACAAATCAAACTGCAGGTCGATTAACCTTACATCTGTCATTTGGAAATGCTGGAATGTATAATTAAGGAATTAAGAGTGGAACAGTTAGAAAATATAATATAATATAATAAAGCAGAGTCAACATGGTCTTAAGAAAAGGAAATTGTTTCACAAATTGATTATAGTTTGTTAAGGATATAACAAGCAGGGTGGATGAAGTGACACCAATAGATAAGTATATTTGGATTTCCAAAAAGCACTCAAAAAGAAAAGACAGTACATTCGATAAGAGCTCATGATGGTGGGGGTAATATATTAGCCTGGATAGAGAACTTACTAACTAACAGGAAACAGGGTAGAGGTGAATGGATCTTTTTCATATTGACATACTGTGACCGGTGGGATGCCACATCAGTGCTGAGGCCTCAAATAGTTGTAAATTAGATTTGGATGGAAGAAGTGAGTGTATTGTAGAAAAGTTGCTAATGGTATAACATAGGTTGAAGATCAAGTTATGAGGCCAGAAAAGAACAAACAAGTGAATGAGGGGAAATTTGACACAATGTGCAAGGAAAATGTGAGGTTTGCCATTTTGGTAAAATTGCTTGTACTTTTTTCAATTTGGGATACTATATTTGCTGGTCACAAAGTGGTCTCTTCTACATTGGAGAGGCTAATTGTGGACTTGGTGACTGCTTTGCAGAACACTTCCTTTCAATCCCTAAGTGTGACCCCAGGCTTCCTGTTTCTTGTCATTTTAATTCTCCACCTTGCTCTCACTCTGACCTCACTCTCTGCGGCTTGCTACAGTAGTCCAATGAAGCTCAACACAAACTTGAGGAACAATACTTCATTTTTGTCTCATCATTCTATATCTTTGTAAACTTGATGTCGAGTTCAATAATGTTAGGTCATAACCTCTGCCTCTATCTTGACCTACTTGATCCTCCTTTGTTGGTTTTTTTTTTGTGTTTGTTTCTTTATCCTTTAGTTTTGCATTCAGATGGCTGCTATATAGCTGTCGAAGCCTTATCTGGATACTTATTTTAAAACTATATTCATTACCACTCTCATTGGCTTTTGCTTCATGAAATCTTGTTAGTCTCTACTGCTCTCCACCCTATCACAGACCTTCATTTCCATTTGCCTCCTCCACCTTCTGCTGGCTGAAAAGCATTTACATTTCTATCTTTTCTCAGTTCTGATGACAGATCATCAAACTAAACAAACTTGTTTTCCTCCAAAGACACTGCCTGACAGATGATGTTGCCGGCCTGCAAAACTCTTCCAACAGTTTTAGTTTTATTTCTGATTTCCAATATCAGTTGTATTTTGCTTTTGTGTTGGGACTATGATGGGTAGCTGCAGTTGCGTATGAGGAGGTAGCACTAAGTGCCTCAACGGGAGAGTGCCAAAAGAGGCTCAGATCAAAGTTGTAGGCTTATCTAAGAGAGAGTCAAGACCAGCAAGGAAGCAGGAGATTGGAAAAGTCAAGAAATACTGAAGAGTTGGAATAGAATTTGATAAGGCAGAGAGTACTCGAGAGGAAAACAAAAGGAGATGGAGCTCATGAAGAAAGCTCATGAGCTCAGGAGAAAGGGTCTAGGAGAGATAGAGAAAAAACAGGAGAAAAATATTTTCAAACAAATATGATAGCAAGTTCAGAGAGCTAGCCAAAGTGTGCAAGCAAAAGGACATGGGGAAAAACTTACATTGCATAGGCTTGGTGATGTACTATTATTTAGGTTGCATATAACCAAGTCAGCAATGGAAAATTCAGAGTGAGTCCAGAATTAAAGCCATATGCCCCAAAGAAAATTAAAGTTGTCACAGGTGATGCAGAGTCAGCGTGAAGCGTCAAACTATTAACCAAATTTGGAGACAGGTGTGGTGGACAAGCCCAGAAGCCATTTGAAGGGCACATCTGCATTTCCAAGATGTTATCAACATTTGGAGAGGGAACAAGCAGCAAAATGTGTCAGCTGAACTAGCCTTAATTTTGCACATCAAGCCACACAATTATTCACGTATCTACCAGGATAGTTGTGTTGACAAAGACAGCAATGGTAAAGGGCTGGGTCCAACTGGCAAATATTACAAATATGCAGTCAATGTGGGGCATCTAATAGGGCCAATTTATTTAAATTAAAAAAAACGATAACTTTCTGGCCTATTTACATTTGGCATTTGTAATTTTTAACGCCACCTTCAAGGACAATTTATTGTGTCTGTTGGCATTTTATCATGTTATGTCTCTGTTAACAAATATTTCTGCTATGACAGCAAAAGGAGGGTGGCACATTATTTCCTGGAACTTTTTGACAATAACCATAGCATATCCTTCTTTTGCAAGGACATTTACATGTAACTGCAACTTTTTTTTCCTGAGACATTGGTATTTCCTCAAATCATGAACCTCGACATTGTAACATTTGCATCACAAATCGAAGAGTGGTAGATGACCAACAAATAAAACCATAAAATAATGTTCTTAAACATGATGGTACGCACCTTTTCAAGTTTTGACTCCAATTCAGCAAAATCTCCTTCAACTTCTTCTACTGCAGCTCTATTAAGAAAATAACATAATTAAACTGTTGTATTTTTGTATGGATATTTCCTTCTGATCAATTTTGATTCTTGCTATCACAGCTATTACCATATTCCCACGTTCTCTAACGTGAAACTTTCTCACCTGTCATGAACCACATTACACTAACTATGAGCTGATAAGTGACAAGCTTCTATAACTATGACCATGTGTTCTGATAGTTGATATAACATTATCTAATTATATATTTTTTGTCCATTCTCAAACACTTCGGTCAGTGCTGAGGATTGCAGAATCAGAAACAAGGTTAAGGTGCACAGATTCACATGATTGAACAGCAGTGAGATGTAAAAGGAAATATGCAATAAGATTGCTAAATAGGTATAATGATATTGCTAGATTAATGGAAATCAATTTCTGGGATTAGTTTGTTGACAGTTTTTGATATGGAGTTATCACACAGCTGGAATACTATTTTAATAGACTGGGAATTGGAATCAACCTGAATATTATAACACACTCAATTCCTAAATTACCACTGTTGTAGATATGATCGAGTTGAAATTTTACTTTGGACACAACCAGAACCTCCAAAGTAAATTGTATCCAAAATTACATCCATTCTAAGATAAGCCTCTGCCAAACTTCCACTCAACCTCATTTGCATGTCAGAAGCTAAATCCACCACAAACCAGCACAATCAGGCAGTGCTCCAAAATTTTTTTAAAATATATTTTGTAAAGTATACGAGGTGATGTTAAAAACCTTTCAAGGTAAACGAGTAAAGAAGATAGCTATGCGATCGACTGAGTTTAGCTAGACCATAGGTCTGTGCGACTTGGTTACCATGGACATTGGCGGGGTGCAGGTTGGAATTTACTGAGAGCAAGGTGCAAATGTCCCTATCTGTAAACAATGGCAGGAGCAGCTCGGCTGACTATGGACTGAAAATGGCTATATCATTTCAAACAAAAAAGCATTTTAAATTAGCACCAATCCACCATCTGCATAACATTTTAAATTACTGATGGCATTAGTAAATAGAAAACTATTTCTTAATTATATCAGTGTGCTTCCTTAGTTTAAAATCATTCAAAACACTTCAAAATTTTTTACATTCTTCCAGGACCTGCACAGGAGCGCAATATTGCAGACAGCATAAATTTTAGTCGTGGTTAATTCAACCAATGGGCTGGAAAATATTTTGAGAGCGAGGCTTGCTTCAGGTGTGATATTTTAAAAACCGGTGCAAAAGATTGCAGAACTCGCATTAAAAGAAATTAACACTTATAATTCCACAATCTTTTGCGCTGGTTATGTCAGTATCACCTGATATGTCAGCTGAAGAAAAGAGAACAATCATATACTGGAAATGCCAGGCCTTTATGTTTTACTGTTGCAAGTGCTCTGCACACAATAAATCCATGTGCACTTGATATAACATTTCAAAGAACCTTGTTAATTATAAGGAATTACTAGAATGTCTAAAAACCAAATGCATCCCTCTAACACACAAAGCATCTAATTAAATCAACGTCATGTCATCGTAATGTGTTGTATGGAATCTTAACATGCATAGATTTTCCCCTCCAGCCATCCTTGAACTCAATACAATAATCATAATAAATGAACAAATGGATTACGCAGAACATAATTTGGAATATTTTGATTACAACATGAAATAGAAAATGGAAACCTTTCTGTTAACATAAAATTGTAACACTTTCATGTGAAGAATGTCATGAACTAAAGATGATGTAGAGATGCTAGCGTTGGACTGTGGTGGGCAAAGTAAGAAGTCTCACAACACCAAGTTAAAGTCCAACAAGTTTATTTGGAACGCTGTTCCTTCATCAGGTGAGTCACTCACCTGATGAAGGAGCAGTGCTCCGAAAGCTCATGATTCCAAATAAACTTGTTCGACTTTAACCTGGCATTGTGAGACTTCTTAACGGACTAAAGATACAGCAACAAATGCAAAGTCAAAACCAACCAGAGACAGCTGTGAGAAAATATAATGTACGTGTTTTACGTACAGGCAAGTATGATTGCAGTCTTATTCCTTAAAAATGCTATTTCACTTCTCTTATATACATACATCACACCAGCATGGTCACAGTAATTGAAGAGTTCATGAACCCTCAGGAGAAAACAATGGAAATATGTTAGCAAGCAGAAACCCTGTAAAAATTGCAAATACTTCAGTAAAGACTCTACATAATGGCTTCTTGCTGTCAATATGCATTTGCATAAAGAAATACCTGAATAATATTTCAGATTTTTAGATCGCATTATAAACCTAACTATAAACAGAAAACACTGGGAAATATTGAGAGAGAGAGAGGGAGAGAGAGAGAGAGAGAGAGAGAGAAATAGATTTGGTAGTATTCATGATTTAAGACATGGTCAGAAAGTGGCAAAAGTTAGAAATGGAATAGTTTTAACAGAAGTGCAGAAGTTAAAGGGCAATGGAGGAAGGCAGAAGAGAAAACAGAATATCTTCTGGAAGAAAAGTGAAATGTTAAAAAGGTAGATATTCCCAAAACAGGAGCAGCAGTGAATTAAACATCAAAACAATAAAGTACTCTGGGCAGCATGGAAATCGGAAAGAAAAATAAAGACATCAGCATCAGGCAGCATCTATGGAGAGTGGCACACAGGGTTAATGTTGCAGGTTGATAACGTCTGTCAGTTCTGACAAAGGTTAAGAGATGTGAAAAGTTTTAAGCAAGTAGAGACAGGAAAGGGCAGTGGGAACAGAATCACTGCATGTACTGTTATTTTGATTGTAATTCACTGTAATTTCTCTTTCAAGAATACCCACCTTGAAATTCTGCTCTTTTGTGATGATATTTCAGATTGTCTCTTCGCCACACCCCCACACCCAACCCTTCCAAGGCACTTTGCATCTGTTGCATCTCCAACTTTTTCCAGTCCTGAAATATCATTGACATTTACTCTAACTGCTGCACAATCATCTTCAACACAGCCCCACAAGGCTGTGTTCTCAGCCCCCTACTACATTCCTTATACACCTGTGACTGTGTGGCCAAATTCCCCTCCAATTCAATTTTCAAGTTTGCCTATGACATCACCGTAGTGGGTCAGATTTCAAAACAATAATGAGACAGAGTACAGGAACGAGATAGAGAATCTGGTGGAGGCAACAATAATATCTCCCTCAATGTCAACAAAATGAAGATCATCATCGATTTCAGGAAGCATAAAAAGGAGAACATGCCCCTGTCTACATCAATGGGGACAAAGTACAAAGGGTTGACAGCTTGAAGTTTTTGGGTGTCCAGATAACCAACCACCTGTCCTGGTTCCCTCCATGCCGACACTATAGTTAAGAAAGCCCACCAAAACCTCAACTTTCTCAGAAGACTAATGTAATTTGGCATGTCACTTATGACTCCCTCCAACTTCTGTAGATGCACCATAAAAAGCATTCTTTCTGGTTGTATCACTGCTTGGTATGACTGCTGCTCTGCCCAAGACTGCAAGGAACTACAAAAGGTTGTGAATGTAGCCCAATCCATCATGCAAACCAGCCTTCCATCCACTGACTTGGTCTACACTTCCTGCTGCCTTGGCAAAGCAGCACAATTTAGGACCCACACACCCCAGACGTTCTCTCTTCCATCTTTTTTCATCAGGAAAAAGATGCAAAAGTCTGAGGTCAAGTACCAACCGACTCAAAAACAACATCTTCCCTGCTGCTGTCAAACTTTTGAATGGACTTACCTTGCATTAAGTTGATCTTCCTCTACACCCTGGCTATGACTGTAACACTACATTCTGCACTCTCTCACTTCCTTCTCTAATGAATGGTATGCTTTGTCTGCATAGTGCACAAGAAACTATACTTTTCACTGTATGCTAATATGTGACAATAATAAATCAGATCAAATCAAGAACTCCCTGAAGTTCCTGCTTCCACCCTCACCAGATTACAGGCATTGCACAATATTTTGGTTTTGGTTTGCTATGCTGGCTGACGTCATTGTAGAAGTTTATTGCAAACTGAATTATAATGCAGACACCCTCAGATTCTATCGTTATTTGAATTTTAAAATTACTATTCTTAGGAAGGATACAGTCATCACTTGTCAGGGAAGTATTTATTATCCATCCCTAGTTTAATAAAGTTGACTTATTAGTGTTACAAGTAGGCTTACATTAACACCACAACGAAGTTACTGTGAAAAATCACTTAGTCCTCACACTCCAGTGCCTGTTCGGATACACTGATGGAGAATTTAATATGGCCAATACACCTAACTAGCGTATCTTTTGGACTTGTGGGAGGAAATCAGAGCAGACGGACATCGAGAGAACATGCAGACTCAGCACAGTCAGCGACCCAAGCCAGGAATCAAACCCAGGTTCCTTGCACTGTGAGGCAGCAGTGCTAATTGCTGTGCCATTGTGCCACTCCAGTACATTGTTCCTAGGTTCCGCTGAGATGACTTCTTGAACCAATGCAGTCTGTGTGATGAAGGTAATCCAATTGTGCTGTTAGGTAGGGAATTCCAAGATTTTAATCCAACAATGATTGATGAGTGGACAATATAAATTGCGGTGAGATTTGAAAATAACGGTGTTCCCTTGCCCATGCACTACATGATGGTTTTCACGGATTTGAGTACACGGGGCAGCATTGTAGTACAGTGGTTAGCAGTGCTGCTTCACAGTGCCAGGGACCCTGGCTCGATTCCCAGCTTGGGTCACTGTCTGTGTGGAGTTGACATGTTCTTCCCGTGTTGCATGGGTTTCCCCCCCATATTCTGAAAGACGTGCTGGTTAGATGCATTGATCCAAACACGCTCCGGACTGTGGCAACTAGAGGAATTTCACAGTAACTTCATTGCAGTATTAATGTAAGTCTTATTTGTGACCAATAAGCAAACTTTAAAAAAAAAAGCTGTTGAAGAAACCTTGGTGGGCTGTTAGAAGGCATCCATCAGATCTTACACATCCATCACTATGCACTGGAGATGGAAGAATTGGATGTTTAAGGAGGTTTCTGGATTTCCTATCAAGGCATCCTAATTGGTATTATTTTGCTTACACATTGTTACAGCTGCTCTCATCCACATATCTTAACCTGTGCCTTGTAGATGGAGCACCTTTGGGAAGTCAAAAGAGGTGGATCATTTATAACCACAGTATTTATATGGCTGGTCTAGTCGAATTTCTGGTAAATGCCAGCTCCCAAGGGCATTGATGGGGAAAGATTCAACAATGGTAATACATTAAATATCACATGGAGGTGTTCAGATGCTTATGTTGCAAAAGTTAATTGCCTGAATTTTATTGTCAGAGGAATTCCAACTGAAGCAGAATTAAAAGTCATTACCCAGTTCCACTTCTGACCTATCAAGAAAAGATCAGTGAAGAAGTCACTGAAGATAGTAAGGCTATACTGCTAAAAGTCTTCTGACCAACAACCAGCTTACTTTGCGCCTAATACAATACCAGTATCTTGCGAATTTTCTCCCTCATCTCCAGTGATTTCCTTTTCACAGAGGCTCTTTGATCAAGTGTGACCTTAATGTCAAGGGCAGTCACTTCAACTCTTACATCCATCTTCTTTGTCTACCTTTGGACTAAGATTGCAAGGAGGTTTGAGCTGAGTAGTTCTTTTGGAACCTAAACAAAGCCTTGTTAAGTCCAACTTGATATCACTGTTGTCAATTCCTTTCATCACTGTTAATGACAGTAGGCCGACAGGAAAATAATTGGCTTTGTCCTGACTTTTGCAGACAAACACAATGGAACAATTTTCCATACCATCAGATGCATGCCTGTGTTAGAACAGGCTAGAAGCAAATCCAGTTCTGGAGGACATATACTCTGTACTACTGTCAAGACGTTGTCTAGTCCTGTAGTCTTTGCCGTTCTAGAGCAATCAACCATCTTTGACATCACAGAAACGTTATAGTGCAGAAGGAGGCCATTCAGCCCACCAACAATCCCACCCAGGCCCTATCCCCATAATGCCACATATTTACCCACTAATCCCTCTTATCCAAATATCCTGGGACACTATGGGGCAATTTAGCATGGCCAATGTCCCTAACCCACTCAACTGTGGGCTGTGGGAGAAAACCAGTGCACCCAAAGGAAACCCATGCAGACACAGGAAGAACGTGCAAACTCCAGCACAGACAGTGACCCAAGCTGGGAATCAAATTCAGGTCCCTGGAGGTGTGAGGAAGCTAACCACTGAGCAACCACGTCACCCACGAAAAGAATCAAATTAGCTGATGGCCAACATCTGCAGCAGAACTGTAGATCTTTGGACTGATTCAGACTAGTTGCGGGATCAAGGGATTAAACTCCCTTAATAATATGCGGCTTTCGCTATTTAGCAAGCAGTTTGATATTTGTCATACTAAACCTATGAACTGATCTCCTACATTAGGTGGAAATAAGTTAACATACATGTCAAGTGAAATATAAAGACTGCACGTAGCTATCCAATTGCAGTGATACAAGGAACATTTACAAAAATCCTATCTCCAATTTCAACAAAATTTTGTTCCATTATGTATTATTCTCAAGTCAACATAACCAAAGTCAACAAGCAGTTAAAAATCCCTGTAGATTAGGAATATTTATGTTGCTATAGGGACAGTTAGGAAATGCTGAGATGCTATTTTGGCTCTGCAAATCTTTATCAGACAGATGGTATTTTTTTTCCCCCTCAACTGTAACTGGAATACTAATTAAAGCAAAAACCAAACCACAGAGAACATTTCGATAATGGGATGGCCGTGACTAGTACTAACTGATGTTGACATCAGCAAGTTGCTATGAGTTAACAATATCTTCCAAAAACAAAGAATACATTTGTCAGTACTGGACAAAATAGTTGTACTGAGGAGCTTTTGGTCCACCCAGCAAAATGCCACGCACTGGAAAGAACATTATGTATAACAAGTTAAATATATATCTACTCTTTGGGTAGTAAATGCACTTAAATGCTCAAAACAAAAATCATAAGAACACCAGAGGCCTTTTACAGCTGGCTAATGCTACCATAAAGCTTCCCTTCATAAAGACTAAAGACTCTCATGCTGTAGATTTTGGATATTTACCATTGTCAGTTAGTTACACATGCCAAATACTGAAGCTGCGATGAAAGGTCATTGTGTTGAAACATCAACACTGTTCTCTCTCCATGTGTACAGCTAAGTCCGAGTATTCTCCATTTTTATTTCAAATTAACCAGCATTCACAGCGTACTGTTTTTGTATTTTACAAAAACCTTTGAGACCTTAACCACTTTAGTAGAGATTATTCAATTATCATTGTTATAGCTCTTTGGTTCTATTTCATGACACAAGCATTTTTAGATCTAAAATACATTTCACAACCCTGAGGTCACATGCCACTGATTCAAAGGTTTGCACAATTCAAAAGACAAACAAAAATCAATTTTTTTTCCCTCCTGAAAATGAGTAAAACCTTATTTTCAAGGTAGTACAACCAAATGTGACATAGAAAAGCAAAGTAAATATTCAACAATGGTAGAACTATTATGGTACAAAATATAAATAAGCATTTGAAAGTCAACAACATATTCCTTCATTAGCCACATCATCATTGTGGTTATAATTATCATGCCTATCAATGAAAATCATTCTGTTAACATAATTCAGAACAGAAGTTGATCTGTGAAACATTTTCTAGGTAGCAATTTGTTCTGTACAGCTCCCACCCCTATCACTGTCAGCAAATTTACAAAATCAAATGACAGTATAAAAAGTTGCTTGCCTGCTTGTATCACTATGCATAAGGATGAAATCATTTTGAAAATTAAACGCAAAACTGAGTTTGAACATGAAAGTGCTAAATAAAGCAAAATTTTAAAGAGGAAGCATTGCCTCATTGTTGGTGTAACCTTTTAGATGAAATCTTAGCCAAGATTAGTTCTCTTGTCCATCAAGGTATTAAAGATTCTAATTGGGACAAAGATTACTTTACTTCCTCCTTGCCTCTGCTAATGCTCCGCCTACAACCAATACTATATTAATTCTAATAATGCTGCCATCTTGCGAGTCACTGGTGAGCAAAGTGGTTGCTACATTTCATAGTCAGTGCACTTCAAAGTAATTACCCGTGCAAAGAGCTTTGAGTTGTTTACATGTGATATGACACTACACAAATGTAAACATCATTAAAATTTAGAGCACAATTTGATCCAAAATACCTACAAACATTTCAGTCAAAAGCAATTAAATTTAATAAACTGAAGGTCAAAGTAAAAGGGATTACCCCTTAAAAGGGGAATTGCCTGAAACAAAAAAAAAACACACATTAAACTTAAAACATTAAACCAAAATGTGATTAAGAGGGTCAATAAGGTACCACAGTCTCTGTGGTGCCCAACATGCACATAAGGTCCCAATGGTACCCAGGAACACTGCATGCTTTCTCTGCAGAGACATCTGGCCACCAAAGTAGCCACAGCAGAGGGAGAGAGACAGTTGGGTTGGCCAACCTTCTCGGCTGCCCACTGCCTGGGCTTGTTGAGGACAAGCTTGGCCAGACCCAGGCTCATGAGGAGATCCAGAATAGCTACAAATGCAGTATCCACACTATCTTGTTGAAACTCGAATACATGCATAGTGGGCCATTTTGTTAAGTGTAAAACAGGACAAACAACATCAGAAAGTCATCAAGCATCAATGCCAAGCTATTACACACAAATTAACCAACTACTTGCTTGAGATTTCCTATTGAGGTGCACAATTCAATGTTGGCCCCAAAGCTCTTGGTAGTAAGACTTCTAATACACAGTACTACAAAATCAAAAATATATCAGAATGGAGTTTCAAATTCATTAAGAGCCTTGGCAACAGATACAACTCAAGAACAGCTTCTTCTCTGCTACCATCAGATTTTTGAATGGACCCACCTCACATTAAGTTGATATTTCTCTACAATCTAGCTACGACTATAACACTACATTCTGTGCGCTCTTGTTTCCTTCCCTACGACCAGTAAGCTGTGTACCGCAAGAAACAATACTTTTCACTAGCAAGACGGCAAGGAGCAACTCCAAATAGAACTCCAGAAACAGTTAGATTTTAGACATTTCAGTGAAGTTTTCCCATATAAAAGTGAGCTCACTTGAGGGACGCAAGTCAGAAAACATTAAAAAAAGACAGCCAAAAGACCACATAATTATTTGGAATCTTATATCCCTAGCATACAAAATATTTTTCTGTCCATTACCTAGGTGAAGCAAACAGATAATCTATGCCTTGTATGAAGGGTAACAATATATCACAAGACAACCTAGTCTTTGATAGCATTCAAATATACTTTCCAGACTGAGAATGAGAACAGAAACAGATAAATGTAACGTTATAAATGTAAACTAGTAGCACTCAGCACAACTGGCATGTTCACAACATTTACAATCAAACTATTAAATCTCAGCATAAAATTGATAATTGAAACAGTAGCTCATTTCACACATGGCTACTATTGATGCACTGATTTAGTTCAATCTTGTTGCCAGCCTGAACTCATGCAACATCCTATACACCTACAATGGCATGTTCGAGCCACAGAGCTATCCACAAAAGAAAAGCAGCATTTCAGCTTCTTATGTATTTGTTTCTCACTTGCTGGTTTAATACATTAAAATGCAAAACCTTAGGATTGATTTGCATCTAGGTTAATTTGACTAAGAAATAAAAATGAGATGCTCCCAGGATATATTTTTTCTTCAGAGGAAACACTATTAAATTCTGAAAACGTTAGGTAAAAAGGACTCTCCCCCATCAGATCCTAAATGCATACTTAAAGCCTCAGTGCCACCACCTATAGATCATGACACAGCTGCAGTGTGGAAGAAACCATTGCCCACCTCCTTCAGGAAGATGCCTTTGCAAAGTGGGTCTGGAAAGGGATGCAGCTGTTTTTGTCAAGGTGCATCCCAAACACTTCTGTAACATAGGACATAGTTTTGTTACAGGACACACACTGAAATAAATATTAACTGCTGGAGTTGATGAAATACCATCTTTGCTGTGCCAAAACTTGGTGGTCTTCCAAAACCAAGAGTTGTCCACAACCAAGCATTGCAAGTTGGCACATGCCACAATAAGACTACATGAGTGACACAATAAAGCTTGGCATCTGGTCTCAAAAGGTTCAGTGAGGAAAGGACACCATTAAAGCGCTATGATTTGGTACACTAAGGGGTTGTAGCACACCAAAGAAAACCCAGGCTGCATGTACCAAAGAATGTTTGATATGAAATATAAATGTATATTTAATTGAGAGTGCAGTGAAACACCTCAGAGTGTTATGTATTGTACTGAAAGAAGTTGATGTAATGCAAAATTTGAACAGTTGACGAATTTTAATTAGTAGAATTAAGAGAAAACTTCCAACCAGGCTAACTGCTGCCTCATTAGCCTACTGTTAATGATCAGCAATGAGTCATTAACAATGCCAACAAATAACACTCATTCACTGTAAATCTGCCCAATGATATTCAGCTTGGGTTCCACACTGCATTCAACGAATTCCAGAGATAATCTGGCAAGAATGACTACTCTTGACGTCAAGGTAGCGTTCAACCAAGTGCAGCAGCTAGGAAAATTGAATATGGGGAGTACACCCACAATGCTGAAAAGGGAGGGAGTTCCAGGATTTTGATTTGTAACAGTGAACAAATGGCAATTTATTTCCTAGTCAGGATGGTAAGCAACTTGGAGGGGAATCTCCAGATAGTGGTCTTCCCAGATATCTGCTGCCCTTGTCCTTCTGGATGGCAGTGGTCATGGGTTTGGAAAGTGCTGCCTCAGGAAGTTTGGTAAGTTCCTGCAGTGCATCTTGTAATGGTGCAAGCAGCTATCACTGTTGATCGGTTGTGGAGGGATTGAATGTTCAAAAGGTGAAACAATCAAGCAGGCTGCTCTGCTTGAGAAAAGAGAAAAGCCCTAGGTGGTGTCAGTCATCTTGAATGTTGTTGGAGCTGCACTTATCACATTCCTGATTTGTGCCTTGTAAATGGTGGGCAGGCTTTTTTGGGGCCAGACAGGAAGTGGATGACTCACTGCAGTTTGCTTCCTAGCCTGGTGACCTGGCTCTGGCAGCCACAGTATTGATATGGCAAATCCAGTTCAGTCTCAACCCCATAGGTGTTGATAGTGGGGATGCAGTGATGCAAATGCCATTGAATGCAAGGGGTGATGATTAGGTTCTCTCTTGTTGGAGACGGTCATTGTCTGGCACTTGTGTAGTGTGAATGTTACTTGCACTTGTCAGCCCACCTGGATACTGTCCAGGTCTTGCTGCATTTGGACATAAAATGCTTCAGTGTCTGAGGACTCACAAATGGTGTTCAACATGGTGCAATCTTCTGCAAACATCTCCACTTCTGACCTTATAACTGAAGGTCACTGATGAAGCAGCTGAAGATGGTTGAGATTAGAACACTTCTGAGAAATTCCTGCAATGATGTCCTGGAACTGAGTTAATTAACCTCCAACCACCACAAACATCTTCCCTTCATGCCAGGTATGACTCCAACCAGCAGAAAGTTTTCCTCAATGCCCACCAACTCCAGTTTTACCGATGAGACTGGACTTACCCAGGAACAGTGATGGCGGCGCCTAGGACATTATCTATAAGGTATGATTCCGTAAGCATGACCAAGTTAGCTGTTGCTGTTAAGACAGTTCTCCTAATTTTAGCACAAGCCCCCAGGTGTTCTTTAGGAGGGGTCGATGGGGCTAGGTTTGCGTTGTCATTTCCAGTGCTTAGGTCAAATCTGGATGGTCCGTCCAGTTTCGTTGATTTGCGTTTTCTTCATTGTGGTTGAATGCAACTGAGTAGCTTGTTAGGCCATTTAAGAATCAACCACATTGTTGTGGGTCTGTAGTCACGTGCAAACCAGACCAGGCTAAGGATGACAGATTTCCTTCCTTAAAAAAGGACATTAGTGAACCAGATAGGTTTTATGACAATTGACAATGGTTCCATGGTCATCATTAGACTTGCAATTCCAGATGTTTTATTGAGTTTTACATTCAAGTTTATTTATTAGTCACAAGTTGGCTGACATTAACACTGCAATGAAGTTACTATGAAAATTCTTAAGTTGCCACACTCCAGCTCCTCTTCGAGTAAACTGAGGTAGAATTTAGCATGGCCAATGCACCTAACTAGCACATCTTTTGGACTGTGGGAGGAAACCACAGCATCCAGAGGAAAATCACGCAGACACAGGGAGAACATGCAAACTCCACACAGACAGTGACCCAAGCCAAGAATTGAACTTGGGTCCCTACCACTGAGGCAGCAGTGCTAACCACAGTGCCACCATGCTGCCATCTGATGTGGTGCAATTTGAAGCTTAGTCCTCAAAGCATTACCCTGGATCTCTGGATTACTAGTTCAGCGACAATACCACTGTGCAACTGACTCTAGCATAAAATACGATGATCAAAATCTCATCCACTGGCCTTTGCACCCCAGCAGTGGCATACTATGGCTACAGTCCATGTTATTTAACGAATGCATTGCATTAACTCGCCAAGGCTTCTTCAATAGTACCCCTCATACAACTCCCACCTTGAAAAACAAAAAAAAACAGCAGTACCCGGGCACCATCATTTCCAAATTCCCATTCAAGACACACATAATTCCGACTCAGACATACATCACTGGCCTTTCATCATCACAGAAGCAAAATCCTGGAAACCCTTCCCAGGAGCACCTTTCTTTCAGAACACAGATTGTAAGAATTTAAGGCACGAGCTCACACCATCCTTGAGATCATCATAGTTGGGCAATAAATTTCAGTCTTGCCAACAACACCAACATCCCAAGAATGAAAAAAAGTTTCCAGTCTGGTTTTTCTCCATCTGCACTTACACAATAAGCAAAAACATTTTTTCATCATACTGTAAAATTGTCAAATATTCACTCAGGCCTGAGCAATATAGAGGATAGCATCTCAATCAACTGGTAATGTGAAGCAGGGACCTGAATGTAGATTGACACTGTTTTCTTAGTATTGGTACAAAGTGAAACTACTTCACAATACAGCAACTGATCATGAACAGGGAAGGAGAGACAAACTTAATTCCTTAATGCTTCTGACCTGCCTATAACCAGGGTAGTTTAATTTTGGAATAGCTTGAGATGTGTTTCCCAAACCTCATTTATGGTGTAATCAGTTGTTTTACAAAGTCACGAGCAACAGGTTTTCTTGTATTTTTAAATAATGAGCATTATACATTCATACATACTATTTCAGAAAAAGTTTACCACTACTACTACGTACGCACACATACACCCATACGCACAAGAAAGAATGCACCAAAATAAAGGAGTTTCTCTTCTACGAACATTCAAACCAAATAGAATAACTAAAGAGTTCATGTGATTATCAGAGTTCCTGTTAGATGGGGCCTTCAACTCAGGGAGTTAATCCAAGTGAATCCAGATGGCTGAAGACAGGATTTCGTGGTGTGTTCTTTGGAATAAGAGATGTGCTGCAAGTCGAAAAAGATAATATTTGCAGGTAGCCAGTTTGATTTCCCAGGCAAATTTAGAAACTTTTGGAGAAAAGGTTTTGAAGAGCCTTTCAACTTTAAAGTAGTTTGGTCAAAAGGATCGAGGTTAGTAGGTCAGTTCAACAGTTAGGGGTTAGAGGTCAGTTTTGTTCCCACTGGAACGATGGAGGTTGAGGAGTGCTCTGATAGAAGTCTACAAGATTATGAAAGGCATGGACAGAGTAGACAGAAGCTTTTTCGCAGGATGCAAGAGTCAATTATTAGGGGTCACAGAAATAAGGTGCGAGGGACAAGATTTAAAGGAGATGTACGAGGCAGATTTTTTATTTTAAACACGGAGGATGGTCGGTGCCTGGAACACATTGCCAGGAGAGGTAGTGGAAGCAGATATGGGAGTGACTTTTAAGGGGTGTCTGGACAAATACATGAATAGGATGGAAGAGAGAGATATGGTCCCAAAAGGGTAGGGAGTTTTAGTTAAGTCAGGCAGCATGGTCGTGCAGGCCTGGAGGACCAAAGGGCCTGTTCTTTGTCAGTAGCCAGGTTTCTGCAGATGTTATGTCTGCATTCTATGGTGCTCTGTCTCTTCTGCAAACAAGCAGAACTTATAATTTAAAAGGCTTTCAGAAATGAAGATTCAGTCAGGTAACAACATGGAAAGCAACTGACAGTCTGTTTGGAATAAAGGAGAGCTTCAACCTCCCACGGTCACAACAACACCTGGGGATTCTGGAAACAGGGCATCTGAGGCAATACTATCCTTGCTGCTTTGGGATGAGTGCTGACTATGGTTATCAATTGAAAATGTCCCAAAAAGCAACAACCAATAAAGATTTTTGGGTCGAGAGTTAATAAGGGGATTGTTGCTCATTTATACGATGCAAGTCTGGAAGGAACATTTACTGCAGTGAAAACTCAAGTCATTTCCCTCCAAAATTTGATCCAAAAGTGGAATATGTAGCTTAATATGTGGACAACCAGGAGCAACATGCATTTGATTCAGTTTTGTGCAGTGCAAGATATTTTTGACCACTGTGCGCACACAAGATGGCACAATGGACTATAAGTTTGTGTGGAAAAACAGATCATAGAACACTACAGCACAAACAGGCCCTTCGGCCCACAAGTTGCACCGATCACATCTATACCTACCAAGCCATAGGACTACCTGTAATCCCCAATCCCATTAGATTCTGTATGCTCATCCAGAAGTCTTTTAAAAGACCCCAGCAAGTTCGCCTCTACCATCACCTACAGCAGCTGATTCCTCTCACTCACCACCCTCTGAGTGAAAAACTTACCCCTAACATCTCCTCTGTACTTGCTCCCCAGCACCTTAAACCTATGTCCTCTCGTAGCAACCATTTCAGCCCTGGGAAATAGCCTCCGAGAATCCACCTTATCTATTCCTCTCAACATTTTATAAACCTCTATCAGGTTACCTCTCAACCTTCGTCTCTCCAGGGAGAACAGCCCTAGCTCCCTCAACCTAAGGCATGCCTCCCAATCCAGGCAACATCCTTGTAAATCTCCTCTGCACCCTCAATAGCTTCCACATCCTTCCTGTAGTGAGATCATAAGAGGATCAACATAATAGTCATCATGGATGATCCATGACTGCTATGTCAGCAGTGTGTTCAACTTAAGGTTTGTAAAACATGCAATATTTTATCAAAGGCTTTCCATAAAACTAACACACATGGTATAACACAAATAGCTCTGTTAGCATTTCTGTATATCATTACTGCAATCACCTTGCTCCATTTTTATTTTAAATCAAAACTGTATTAACTGAAAATAGGTTTTACAACTTGCTAAGTTAAAAGCCTTAATCTCAATAATTCGGGATGCTTGGCTCACTGCCAAGGCCAGCATCTGCTTCTCATTATTTCCAGTCAAAGGGTTTAGGTGAACCAATCTAAAGGTGTTTACACAAAATCAGGTAAGTTGTTCCAGGGTTTTGACCCAGCTACAATGAAGGAACAATGATAAACATCCGAGTCGGAACAGTGCACGACTTCAAGGTGACGGTTTTTGCTGCCTTTGTCCTTCTAGGTATGGAGTTCATGTCTTTAGGAGATGCTGCCAAAGCAGCTTTGGCTTGTAAACTGTTTACACTCCAAAGCATGCATGAATGGGGTGCCAATCACAGAACTGCTTCGTTTTGAATGACACAAAGTTCATGCGCATCTACACAGGCAAGTGGAGAGCTTTCCATCACTCTCTTGTTATAGAACATAGAACACTACAGCATAAACAGGCCCTTTGGCCCACAAGTTGCACCGATCACAGCTATACCTACCAAGCCATAGAACTGTCTGTAAGTTCCAATGCCATTAGATCCCATATACTCATCCAGAAGTCTTTTAAAAGACCCCAGCGAGTTTGCCTCCACCACCACCAATGGCAGCCAATTCCACTCACTCACCACCCTCTAACAACTCCTCTGTACTTGCTTCCCAGCACCTTAAACCTGTGTCCTCTCGTAGCGACCACTTCAGCCCTGGGAAATAGCCTCCGAGAATCCACCCTATCTATTCCTCTCAACATCTTATAAACCTCTATCAGGTCGCCTCTCAACCTTCGTCTCTCCAGGGAGAAGAGACCCAGCTCCCTCAACCTAAGGCATGCCTCCCAATCCAGGCAACATCCTTGTAAAACTCCTCTGCACCCTCTCAATAGCTTCCACATCCTTCCTGTAGTGAGGCGACCAGAGCTGCACACAGTACTCCAAGTGGGGTCTGACAAGGGTCCTATAAAGTTGCAGCATTACCTCCCGACTCCTAAACTCAATCCCTCGATTAATGAAGGCCAGTACACCATACGCCTTCTTGACCACATCCTCCACCTGCGAGGCCGATTTAAGAGTCCAAAGAACCCGGACCCCAAGATCCTCCTGCTCTTCAACCCAGCTAAGACTCCTACCCTTGATATTGTACTCCTGCATCCCGTTGGTCCTGCCAAAATGGACTACTACGCATTTATCTGCGTTGAAGTCCATCTGCCACTTCTCCGCCCAGTCTTGCATCCTATCTATGTCATGCTGCAACTTCTGACGTCCCTCCAGACTATCCACAACACCACCAACTATCGTATCATCGGCAAACTTACTAACTCATCCCTCCACTTCCTCATCCAGGTCATTTATGAAAATAACAAACAGCAAGGGTCCTACAACAGATCCCTGGGGCACTTCACTGGGGACCGACCTCCATGCAGAAAAAGACCCATCCACAACCACTCTCTGCCTTCTGCAGGCAAGCCAGTTCTGGATTCACAAGGCCAAAGCCTTTTGGATCCCATGCCCTCTCACCTTCTCAAGAAGTCTTGCATGGGGGACCTTATCAAACGCCTTGCTGAAGTCCATGTAAACCACGTCCACTGCTCTTCCTTTGTCAGTGTGTTCTGTCACATTTTCAAAGAACTCAACTAGGCTCGTAAGGCATGACCTGCCCTTGACAAAGCCGTGCTGACTATTCCTGATCATCATTGTTCTGTAGTTGATATGGAGGCTTTTGAAAGTCAGGAGGCAAGCAACTCACTGTAGATTATCTAACGTCTGGCCTGTTCTAATAGCTAAGGCAAAGTGGTTAGTTCAGAGGAGTTTCAGATCAGGAGTTAGCCTTTCTTGAAATCTGCTGTCACCTATCCTTTGTTCAAAAAGCAGCTTTTGATCCCATCATCCTTGCAAACTAACATCTCAGTCAACTTTCCAAAAACCTTGAACATGTCGTCACCTCTCAAATCTGTTCTCATTTTCCAGGAGCTCCATGTTTGAATCCCTTCAATCATCCCTCCCACAGGAAGAACTGAAACAGCTCTTGTCAAAGTCACAAATTACATTTAATATGACTGTAACAAAGGTAAACTTTCCCTCCTTGTCCTGCCTGCAACCTTGACATGGGTAATCACACCAATCGACTTCCAAAATCCTCTTCATCATCTAGCTGAGCTGCACACTCACAGCTACTTCTGGTGCCCTCCCAGGATCTAACCTTGGATCCCTCCTACTTCTCATCTATATGCTACTCTTTGGCAACATCATCCAAAAACACATTGTTAATTTATGCTCATGACACCCAGCTCTACCTCACCACATCTGTTAATAAAACTATCAGACACCTAACACTGGATGAGCAAAAATGTTCTCCAAACATTGGGAAGACTGAAGCCGCCCTCTGCAGCCCTCATTCCAAACTCTGTTGCGTGGCCACTAACACGAGCACCAATAACCAATGGTTGGCAAACATCTGCCGCAACTTTTCTATCATCACCATTGAGGCTGTGGGTCTCATCACATGCACATCCATCCATTTTGAGTAGGCATCAAATGATAAGGAACATGGCACCTAGAGATAGGGTCCCACAACAATCAATATTGATCCATGTCCATGGCCAACCACAGGTTACTCAAAAGGGTGCAACTGGGCTGAGGGGAGTAACTGCTACTGCAACTGCTCTGGGTCGCATTGTTTGACCACACTCTCAATGTCCTTGTCTAGACTTGGCCTGAATGCCAGCATTTTCATCTTGGTCATGCAAGGGTGGGCTATGTTTGTGGTCCATAACTGTGAATTGCCACCCACATGAGCCCTGGTGAAATTTTTTCATCCCACACATCACTTCAAACCCTCCTTTCAATCTGGGAGTTGCCCCTGTCTGCATCTGCCAAGGTCCTGAGGAAAAGGCCATGGGCCACTCCATTCCATCTTCCATCTTGTGTGACAGCATTGCACCAGGTCATACGGTGATGAATCACATGTGAACATATGGGGTCAAAATGCACCAACATGTCTGAAGCTTGCAGGGTGATTTGGGATGTTTTCACAAGTCTGAAGCCTGGCCCATTTCAATATTACTGTTGATATTTTTCCAGCAGCTGACATAGAGGTATTAATAGTGATGTCAAATTGGAATGAAATTACAATAACTTATCATGCCCAAGAAAGACTTCAGCTCTGACACTCTTTGATAGCCTTGATCCCTGGCCAATTAAATTTTATCCGGCTTAACCAATCTGATAGCCAGTTGAGCCAACTGATGCCAGTACATCACAGGCGTAGATGTTGTTCCTAATATTTTTAAGGATTATCCCATATATGCTGTTAATCTCACTGCGATGTCTTTCAACTTAATTTCTTGGGTACCAACCTTCAAAACTTTCAATTGTTATGTTTATCCATCTCAGTGGCTAAAGCTCCAGCATCAACCTCCATATAAAGCGGAAGGCCATTTACCAACTCAATTAGAATGGGGCTGATTTACACACACTTACATTATTCAATTGTAACATCACAGGCCTGTCTTCAGAGATGCTTTGAGAGTTGCACTTTAAATTACATACTTAAATCAGTTGTTTTCTTTTTGTTTCCCCACACCCTGGTTTGACTGTCCTTGTCTTCTGTTCCTTTGTCTCTGCTCCTGTTCAATGTTCCCACTTGCATGGTTCTCTGCACCTTCACATTTGGCACCAAAATCACTACAGGCTTCTTCTTGAAGCTTATTCACCTCACTATGCTGCATGTTCTATAGCTCCAAAGCACCCTTCTCAGCACTCTACATGGCCTGTGCAATCTCCATGGCTTTGACCAATGAAAAATGCATTTCAGCCAGCAGCCTCGTTGTATGGTCAAATTGTTCACCTCAAAAACTAGTCTGCCTCTGAGCGTATCATGGAGCATGGTTCCAAAACTGCACAGTTCAGCCAGCTGTCTCAATCTGGCCACAAGCTCTGTGACAGACTCTCCTGGCTTCCTGCTCGTTGAATTAAATTGATATTGCTGCAGGATTACAGGCCGTTTGGGATGATGATGCTCCTTTACTAATGCCACCAGTTGCTCAAAAGATTTAGTATCAGGGCCACCAGAGGAGTTAAGCTCCAGGTCAAGTTGTACATTTGAGCTCTGCATGATAACAGTATAATACTCTTTTTCTCCTCCCCCACTATTCCATGGGTTCTAAAGCATAATTTAAGGCACTCAACATATTGATTCCAGTCCTCCATGTTGAAGTCAAAAGTTTTGGGATTACAAATCAAAGGCATATTTAACTCAAGTTTTGCTGTTGCACCCTAAATCCAAAAATTTCCCAACCTTATGGGTGGCACAACTGTTAGCACTGCTGTCTCACAGCGCCAGGGACCCAGGTAATATTCCCAGCTTGGGTCACTGAGTGTGAGTGTTTTCTTCCAGATGCTCTGGTTTCCACACACAGTCCAAAGATGTGCTGGTCAGGTTGACTGACCATGTTAAATTGACCCTAGTGATCAGCAGGGTAAATATGTGGGGTTGCACGAATAGGGCTTGGGTGGGATTGTGGTCGGTGCAGACTCGATGGGCTGAAGGCCTCCTTCTGCACTATAGGGATTCTATGATTCTACTCCAGAAAATGTGGGGAAATTAATTTTTTACCTGAGGACTCTTGCATATATAAATGAGGATTCCTCTAGAAATTGGCATCCTGAGGATTAGAGCAGGAACTGGGCCTGATGCCCTGGGATGCGACCATGGAATCCATCAGCACCAATTCCCAGCTTGGGTCACTGTCTGTGTGGAATCTACATGTGCTGCATGGGTTTCTTCTGGATGCTCCGGTTTCCTCCCACATTCTGAAAGATGTGCTGGGTAGGTGCATTGATGATGCTAAATTCTCCCTCAGTGCACCCGAACAGATGCAGGAGTGTGGCGACTAGGGGATTTTCACAGTAACTTCATTGTGGTGATAATATAAGCCTACTTGTGACTAATAAACAAGCTTTGCGTTGAATTGCAGATGGCCATGGAGGTCTTCCAATTTATCCTCCATGGTCATCTGCAATCCAACGCAAAGTTTGGTCAGTGAACTAACAAAGGTTTAACAGAATAAACTATATACATTACACACCAAAGAAAAAGGTCTTAAAATCCACAGACCGAAAAACTCCGACTTCCGGAACAAGCCCTGACAAGTCTGAGTGAGTCCCCCACTCAGCTCCTGATAGCCCATTCAGGGAAATGACTCAAAAAAAAGGGCTGCAACACCAGTCTCGAACAAAATGACCTAGAGAGAATGATGAAGGGAGTGGGAACAAGAGACCAGAGACAGCACTGACCCAAAGGTAGAAAGGAGCCTGAGGAATTTGGTTTTGTAGGCAAGGAGAAGGAATAGCAGAAGCAGTTGCTTCGACAAGGGAATTAAGGGTTATGGAGAGAGAGCGGGAAAGTGGAACTGATCCACTTCAGATCAGCCATGATCTTATTGAACGGTGGTGCGGGCTCGAAGGGCTAGATGGCCTACTCCTGCTCCTATTTCTTATGTTCTTATGTTATGCACAAATGGTTATAATCTTAGTGGCAGTTCCCTGAATTGCTTGGACACGTTTCTTGAGGTATAGATGAAATAGCACGGCAAAACAGCTCAAGATGACTGGTTGTAAGAAAAAAAAGCTGGAAATTATCCTCTCTTTTCAGGATGAGTGGAGAGTGGTTTTGGCAATAGATAGTGGATTATGATAGTGCTTAATCTGATCCAGTAAATATGGCAATGGATATTTAAACCAGCTTCAGATACACTCATCACCTGCACTCAAGGAGTGAAGATACAGGCTATACCAGATTTTGCTGGGGGCAGAATAGCGTGGAAGCATAGTGATTAATGCATAAGCAGAGTGTCAACATGCAAGGCAAAAATGGTGAACATCTGGCAAGTCTAAATGGATCAAACACCAACAGACTGTGGAGAACTGTGCAATTCCATTACAGATATCCGGTGGCTGCAGCCAGCACTATAAAATACATAAAATTACTTTCAGATGTTCAGAGTTCTTTTCCAAACTATTAAATGTTCAGATAACTAACTTAGCTTTCCAGCAGATTCTGCCAAACGTTGTTCCAAATTTTGGAGCTAAATTAATAACTGAACAAAACCATTATAATTTAGTTAAGTTGCTGAACAGAGAGATATGCTTTCAAAGCTTTACAGTTTGTATTCATGGATAGATACAAGAATACCAATCTTAAAGAAAGCAATTATTTGTACCACTTTACAAAAGGTTGATGATTGGTTAGCCAGTAAGCTCTGGCTGTCTGCAGCATTGCCATGAGAATCAACGAGTGAACTATTGTCCCCCATACTTTAAAAAATTACAAATGGTGCAATGCCTGGAGGTGGTCTTTCTGCTTACAAAGTGCAGGCTCTTTCGAACAAGAGTGAGTGGATGCCCAACTGGTAATCTTAAATTGGTTGTCGATGTAATTCTTAGCATACTCCACACTCAAGGTCTTTCAACATATGCTGCCGTATCACAGAATCATATCTAATGTTAGACATTATGTTCTGCATTTTGCACACATGGGCTGGCTGAATATGGTCAGAACTCTACCTATCCTGAACAATCAAAGGGACCTGCTGTTAGATACGATTGGTGTGTCACTGAAAAGCATCATCTCAACCACTCAAGGCTGACTGGCCAACTAATTTGCATCCTTTTCTCACGTTGTTTAATTGTTGCTTCTTTTCATAGAATAGAATCCCTACAGTGCAGAAGGAAGCCATTTGGCCTATTGGGCCTGCACTGACAGGCCCTATCGCGTAACCCCATGTATCTACCCTGCTAATTCCCCAGCACTAAGGGGCAATTCAGTATGGGCTAATCCACTTAATCTGCACATCTTTGGGCTGAGAGGGGAAACCGGAGCACCCGGAGGAAACCCACGCAGGCATGGAGAGAAAGTGCAGACTCCACATAGGCAGTGACCCAAGCCGGGAACTGAACCCGGATCCCTGGTGCTGTGACGCAGCAGTGCTAACCATTGTGCCGCCCCTTTGAAATTAGTACTCTTAGTTCTTGAGTGCAAGATGAAAAGCTTCAACACTATGTCTCATTTTTTCAACAATGTTCACATTCTTTAATATCAAACAACTACTCTAAATATTCATTAATTTGCATAAATTTTAATTCTTTACGAAATTGGTTCAATGTTTAACACTGCTAATCGTTTTTGGGTGAGGAGAGACCAAAATTCATGAGGACTGGATACCGAATATACTTTTATTACATCTTTTTAGTAAACCATTTCCACCACTGGAGGTAAAATTTTAAGTTTTTACAAAACATGTCTATTTGTCAGTCTATGCTCCAAAATAACTGACCAGAGGAGCGAGGTACAATTGTTGTTGACCTTGGACATCCCATCCTATCCACACAGGTAAAGAATTTTCCCTCAGCAAGAAGAAAAAATAGGTAGGAACCCTTACATATCACAGCAACCAAGTCAAGCTGTCTCCAATAAACCACAGAAGGATTCATAGCAGGAAGAAAATGTTTCTTTCATTTCTCCGTTAATACACTTCAGTGAGCCATTAATCTTTCAACACTAAAAGTCATGATCATGACGCAAACTCATTTTTAAATCTGGAGCTATGAAGCTACATACTCCACAATGGCTGTGGTCTGAAGGCCAAACAGCACTAAACAGAGAAAAACATTCCAACCTTGCTAAAAAGGTTCAAGTTGAATTTTTAAAAAGTTACATTTTAATGTTGTATTTCTCAAACCTCAGTAAATCATAACTTATGTGCACATAAAAAATCCAAACTTATTCAATTTATAAATGTCCAGAATGAACTGGAAATACTCAGTGGGTCACGGTGGTATCTGCAAAGAGAGAAACACTAATTTCACATTGACAACCTTTCATCAAAAAACTCTGATCAGAAGAAAATCATGCCTTTTCAGGACGAAAGAGACATCAAATGTTTGAGAACTAGCATTCATGAAAATAAGCTAAACATTACCATAAATAATCTTTGATCTTCAGCCAAGAGGGAAATATTAAAAGTCTAACAGAGTCAGACTTTATTTGGTATTTAATAGGAATTTTAAGCCAAACTCTGGAGTCACAGTCTAAACAAAATATTAATGTCCCATTTTGTTCCTGAGCTTCTAATTTTGATTTTAATAAATTAGCTACCCATGCAAGTTATAACAAATACCATTTCACCCTGCAAAGTACCTTTGAAGATATTTGTTCAGGACAGTAAAACCACTTTTCACAAAAAAAATTTAGAAAATGTCCAATAGCTAATTAAAATGTTATTTTTCTTATAATTGTGGTGACCTGTGGATTGTAATTTACTATTTAACATCTGGTTTCAACACCAAATTAGGATTCATATTGTGTAATACTTCCAACAACTAGTATATCACGAACAGATATGCAATGTTTCCATTGTCCCAAAGACTAACTGAATCAAATAGTTTAGAACTTCTATTAAAAAAAATGGAAACTTAGGAATTTCAGAGAAACAGTGTCCAAATTATTTCTGGTGTTAAGAAAGCTTACTATGTAAATGCACATAGCTTCCAATCAAGCAATAGTGTCACAACTGGGTAATTAAGAATGTCATGTACTGCAATATAATGATGCAGTCTACATATCACACCCATGATAATTTACAGGCGTATTAGCACAAGGTGATGACATGCACCAAAACAAAGAATTGTAGGCTTCATTAAAAAAAACTTATGCAAGGTTTCCAATATTTTTCTTCAAAAACATCTGCAAATCATCGCTGTGACCAGTGCATCTTACAATGCCACCAAAGTCTCATGACTTTAAATTAAGCTTTGATTTAGCAAAATGTTGTCATGTTCCTTGATTTTTGTTTTCATTAAAAAAAGGAAAACAACAGCATTACAACTGAACAAACGATTCACTTACTTTTAATTTGTGATGTTGCACGAGAAAAGCTTGAGATTCTAAATATTTTCCTTGTTGTCAGATCATTAGACATAATAAATAAAAGTACACTGAATGATACATTACAAGGAAGTGCCAATGGGAAAAAAAACTATGAAACCAATGCCAGGGACCCAAGTTCAATTCCAGCCTCGGGTCACTGTCAGTGAGTAACTTGTATGTTCTTCCAGTGTCAGTGTGGGTTTCCACCAGGGGCTCCGGTTTCCTCCCACAATCCAAAGATATGCGAGTTAGGTTGACTGGCCATGATAAGTTGACCCTATTATCAGGGGATTAGCAGGGTAAATACATGGAGTTAGGGAATAGGGCATGGTCGTTGCAGACTCGATGGGCTAAATGGCCTTCTTCTGCACTGTAAGGATTCTGTGATTTGTTTTTTCCAATTGGAAACCTATTCCAAATTTTTTTTTAAAATGGAATAGATTATTGCCCAAAACATTAAAAAAATCACCTTGCGCTATTTGGTGGCTGATTTTGAAGATAATGAGTTTTATTGCCTCAAGTGATACATGGTCAGCAAGTAGCAACAAACTAACATGTATTTTGATAAATAACTAGTTTAAAACATAGAAACACAGAAGTTGGGGGCAGGAGGAGGACATTTGGCCCCTTCAAGCCTGCTCCACCATTTAATACAATCATAGCTGATTGTCCAACTCAATAGTCTAATCCTGCTTTTTCCCCCATAACCTCTGATCCCATTTATCTCAAGTGCTATATCCAGCCATCTCTTGAATACGTCTCTTAAAAAGGTGCCGTATGTCTATTGCTCTAGAACCAGACAGCAATTTTCTCTGATATTAACATTTCTAATTTAACCTAACAACACTCAAAGAAGCTTGGCACCATCCAGGACAAAGCAGCCCAACCACCCATTCACTCTCTCCACCATCAATGCACTGTAGGAGTAGTGTGTACTATCTTCAAGGTTCGCTTCAGGAAAAACCCAACATTCCTCAACTTAGCACCCTCCAAACCCACAACTGCTGCCATCTTGAAAGACAAGGGCAGCGGATACATGGGAACACTATGACCTGGAAGTTTCCCTCCAAGACTCTTACCATCCTGACGTGAAAATATATTTCTATTCCTTCACTGTCCCTGGGCTAAAATCCTGGAATTCCCTCCCTGTAGGTGTACCTACACCACATGGGCTACAGCAGTTCAAGAAGAAAGCTCACCACCGCCTTTTCAAAAGCAATTTGTGATAGGAAAGTAACGTTGGTCGAGCCAGTGATGCCCACATCCCTTGAATGAACAAAAAAAAACCTGAAATCCCAACAAGTGACATTCCCATTAAATTGTCCATTGCTACTGGCAACTTAACAATGCACACTCATTTAGAGATAATGAATGTTCCTCTTATTTCAATACCAAACAGGATATCTCTTAGTTCTTCATTCATAAAACGTGTTAACTAAAACAGTCAAAATAAGGAATTTATCTTCTCCATTAGTTTTGAAAGTAATGCAGAACAGAAGTGATATTTCTAAGCTACTACTTTTGCTTACCCAAACAAATAACCAGTGTCTGCAACAAAAATTATTTCCACATTCTTGATTTTTCTTCAATGCAACAAACTGACAATTGTTCAAGCACCTAGCACCTTTTTTTAAAAAAAAACAGAATGTGGCAGACAGGCCATAAGAAACCAGTAATCATTCTTGCAGGTTCTGAGGGCAACAAGCAATAATGTCATCCGAAATCTTTGATGACCTACTCCCATATAAAATCATTTACAAACTGTTAATTTAGTTGTGCACGGTCAATGGCTCAGGAAATTAACAGTGGGTCTCCTTTTGTCTTCAGGACCAGATTATAAATCCAATTTAAACTTTGCAAATTTCCAGCTCCTACCACACATGCCAAACTGACCACCTTGTGGTAAAACAAGGATGACTGGTTTAAAACGTGGCACATCTTTACTGCCCCGAGGAGAATTACAAGATTTTTTTCAGAGGCTAGGGTAAGGTTACCTGATGATATACAATTGAGCTGCAGGGACTTGATATCGACACTGACTGACAAAAAGTGGACTACCAACTGAAGCAAGCCCGACATTCAGAAATCAAAAGTTCATAGGCTCAAATTCCAGTCCAGAAGTTGCATATAAAATATAGGTTAACAATTCAGTGTGTCACTATCAACGTTCTTACCAATCATTACCCTCAAGCAATACTGCCAAAAACAAAATCAAATGTTCATCCATCACGTTATTTTGAAATCTTGCTGTGCACATAATGGCTGCCAAACTGCCTACATCAACAAGTTAAAATTATTTCGGATACATGCATGAAAGTAAAGTAGTTGAAGGGATATAGAAATAGGATGTGTAGATGCAACTAAGCAGGAGAGGGGAAAGCACCACAAACTGGTTAAGTTGAATGAGTGTTTACAAATTGAAACATCTATTCATTATTTAACACAAGCCTTTCTTTCTTCATTCTCATGAGAAGGCAAACCCCCATTGGTTCTCTTTATTTAAGTCAGAGTCAAGCATCCTGCTCACAGATGTGAAACAGCAAGGAAAATGTGATGTCTGTTCAGAAATGCATGACCAATATGACCTTCGGACAGAACAGGGGTTTCATTTTTTGAAGAACATTAAACAAAATTAAGCTTCATATTCAATTAGTATATAAACACCAGATCTGTTTTAGGTTTACCATAAATTCATGAAATGTGGAGGACAGTGTGGTGGCTGAGTGGTTAGCACTGCTGCCTCACAGTGTCAGGGACACAGGTTCAATTCCAGCCTCGGATGACCATCCATGTGGAGTTTGCACATTCTTCCCACATCTGCATGGGTATTCTCCAGGTGCTCCGGTTTCCTCCCACAGTCCAAAGATGTGCAGGTTAGGTGGATCAGCCCATGCTAAATTCTCCCTTGGTGTCCAAAAATGTGCAGATTGAGGGGATAAGCAAGGTAAATACATGGGGGTTCCAGGCAGCCACGTGGTAAGAATCGGTGCAGGCTCAATGGGCCGAACGACCTTCCTTTGCACCGTAAGGTTTCTATGATTATTCTCAAGGAAAACCTTAAGTGGGCTTTAATACAAATGATAATGACATCAACAGCACTGTTCACAGCTTTCAAAACTTTAGTCATTTTAATTTAGAATTTCTACCATGTGAATTTCCTCACAATTAATGTATAGGCACATGTACAGACTGATACTCATCCCAGATTAGAGATGTTCACCATAACAACTGAAATCACGGATAATACTATTGTCAGGATAAGAACACCCCCTCTTTTAAAAAGGCAAAAGATTGTAGCATACAATAAATGCAACTTGTTCAAACAGAGCCCAAAATGACAACTAACTTAATTAGCAGATCATTTGCCAATAAGTTCCAGTACACTGCATTAAATCCAGTAAAATACAAGGAGCTAATAAATAACAAAACAGAATGAAAATAAAGCATTCCATCTCCTTTAAAGAAAGCAATCTGCCTGACAGCAGGGAGTTGATCAGACAGCGGGGGGGGGGGGGGGCAGGAGGGCAGGGGCAGGGGAGGGGGGTGGGAGAGAGGGGTCAGGAGGGCAAAGGGGAGGGGAGGGCAAAGGGGAGGGGAGGGCAAAGGGGAGGAGGAAGGAAAGTTGAGGGGGGGGGGAAGGAAGGAAGGAAAGGGGGGGGGGTGAGGCGGGGGGCCGGCCGAGCTACTGGGAGCTCCATCCCGCAGAGCCGGGGGATCGTTCCCGGGATGACGGCCTACCTGAAACGCGGGGAGTCCTTCAAACACTCATCGAAATCCACAGTCAACTTCATAGCGCCGCCCGCCGTGTGTCGAGACTGAAGCTCTCTCTCTCTCTCTCTCTCTCACACTCCCTCTCCTTCTCGCTCTATTTTCTCTCGCGGCGCCCCCGCCCCGCTCCGCTCCGCTTCCCTCCCCCCGCCCCCGCGTGCGCGTACACACACACACACACACACACACACACAGAGCGCTCTGACTGACAGCTCTCTGACCAATCAGCGCCGGGTCTCAGGCCCGGGGAACCAATAGGGTGGTGGGAGGTGGATCCCGTCTCGTGTCAATCTCGGCTGCTGAGTCTGGGCTCCGGCTCCGATCCGGGTTCAGCCCAGGCTCTGATCCGGATTCAGTCCGGGTTCCGGCTCTGGATTCAATCCATACTCCGATCCGGATTCAGTCTGTGCTCCGGTTCCGATCCAGAGTCAGTCTGCGCCGTAACTCCGATCCGGATTCAGTCCAGGAGCCATTCCGTATTCAATTTGTACTCCGATCCGGTTTCAGTCTGGGCTCCAGCTCTGAACCAGATCCAGTCCGGGTTCCGAACTGGATTCAGGCTGCACTCCGGCTTTGATCTGGATTCAGTCAAGCCTCCGAGCCAGATTCAGTCTTGTGCCCTGGCTCTGATCCGGATTCAGTCCGTGAGCTGTTCTGGATTCATTTTGTACTCCAAACTGGATTCAGTCTGCGCTTTGGTTTTGATCCAGATTCATTCCCGGCTCCGATCCAGATTCAGTCTGGGAGCCATTTCAGTTTCAGTCTGTGCTCCGGCTCCAATCCAGATTCAGTCCAGGATCCGATCCAGATTCAATCCGGCCTCCAATTCGGATGCAGTCCAGGCTCCAATTCAGATTCAGTGCGGGCTCTGGCTCTGATCCGGATTCAGTCCAGGCTCCAATCCAGATTCAGAACCAGCTCCAATCCAGATTCAGCTCCAGCTCCGATTTGGATTCAGTCCAGGCTCTAGATCCGATCCAAATTCAGTCCGAACCTTGGTTCTGGATCAGTCCGAGTCTAATCGGGTTTGAACTTGAGCTCCAGGTCTCATGCAGATTTTTTAAATATAAGAGTTATGTTTCAAAGTTTTAACAATGGTGATTTGCCATTAAGAAACACCTATGTCTTTGGGGATTGGGGGAACGGCAAATTGTGCGGAGGGTGTGGAGAGTCTGCAGAAGGATCTAGATAGGCTGGGCGAATGGGCCAGGAAATGGCAAATGGAATTTAATGTTGGCAAGTGTGAGGTGGTCCACTTTGGTAGGAAGAATGGTAGGAAGGACTATTACTTACGGGGCGAAAAACTGCAGCAGGCGACAGTGCAGAGGGACCTCGGGGTCCTTGTGCATGAGTCGCAAAAACCCAGCTTGCAGGTGCAGCAGGTAGTCAGGAAGGCGAATGGGATGCTGGCCTTCATAGCGAGGGGGATTGAATATAAAAGTAGAGAGGTCTTGCTGCAGCTGTATAGGGCATTGGTGAGGCCGCAGCTGGAGTACTGTGTGCAGTTTTGGGCGCCGCACCTGCGCAAAGATATTTTGGCTTTGGAGGGAGTGCAGTGGAGGTTTACTAGGCTGATACCGGAGTTGAGGGGGTTGAGCTATGAGGAGAGGCTGAATAAACTAGGCTTGTACTCGTTAGAGTTTAGAAGAATGAGGAGAGATCTCATTGAGACGTATAAGATGATGCATGGGATGGATAGGATAGAGGTGGAGAGACTCTTCCCGCTCAGAAAGGATAGTAGGACTAGGGGGCACAACCTCAAGATAAAAGGGGGGCGGTTTAGAACGGAGTTGAGGAGGAACTTCTTCACTCAAAGGGTGGTGAATCTCTGGAATTCTCTGCCCGTTGAAGTGGTGGAGGCTACCTCGCTAAATATTTTTAAGACGCGGGTTGATGGGTTTTTGATAAGAGAGGGGATTAAGGGTTATGGGGAGAAAGCGGGAAAGTGGAACTGAGCCACGACAGATCAGCCATGATCTTATTGAATGGCGGGGCAGGCTCGATGGGCTAGATGGCCTACTCCTGCTCCTATTTCTTATGTTTTTATGTTCTTATGTCTTCACAAAAGCATGATGTGGAGATGCTGGCATTGCACTGTGGGAGACACAGTAAGAAGTCTCACAACAGGTTTAAGGTTGTGAAGTCTCACAACAGGTTAAAGTCCAACAGGTTTATAGCCTGAGCTTTCGGAGCGCAGATGAAGGGCCAGCGCTCCAAAAGCTTGTGTTTCACAAAAACATCATACTGGGGTGGGAAGAGTATAAGTAGCAAAATAGTTACAGAAAAGTCACTCCAGGAATCAAGAGCAGCATTAAATAAGAGGTGATCATGTCGCCATCTGCTGGGACCCAGCCATCAGCATCAGCCATAAGTGAAGGAACCTGTTGTTCCTTCACTTCCTCTAAATAGTCTTTTTTTAAACAAGCGCTGATTCTGTTGCTTTTTATACATAAGTGCATCACAAAGGCACTGAAGTTTTATTTTGCTTTAGATATTCACATTGTTATTTACTTAACAATTCATGTTCTGAAGTGATAAGGCTCAAATGAAATTGCTACTCAGTTATTTTCCAGTGCATTTTGTATTTCTGTAATAAACTTACAGGATAAGGACTGAGTTGAGAGTGGTGTAGGGACTTGAATAATTAAGGTCATAGTGTGCTTTAATTGCATTACACACATTGTCGTCAGTTGACCAGGAAAAATATGCTTTTAAAATGTAAAGTGAGGCATTTGGCAATACTATAAGTTGTATTTAAATATTGGGTGGGTGGGGGGAATCAATTGCAGCAAATACACAAAATCTAAAGTGATTTTTAAAACTAACCTTGTGACAAAATTACTTTGCCTTTGACTCTCTGATTCCATGTAACTTAATTACAAATAGTTTGGAGCAACAGGGCAGAAATGGAGAAAAAAGCACTATAATAAAAACAGTAACTTTCCACTTCACTGGTTTCTTATGAAGTCATTACAATGGCTTCAAGGATATATTTGGCCTTGTCATGTTTGAACTACTTCAAACATATGCATTTTGCACAATATTTTGCAGGTGCAATGTGATTTCCAATCCCCCATTGCCAGATTGTTACAAATTTTTAAAAACCTTTCCACCATCTTGATTCAGCCAGGCAGCAAGAGTCTGAATTTGACCCATATAGAAACTAGAGGCCGGAATAAGCCATTACGGCCTGCTCTGCCATTCATTTAGGCCATGGCTGATCATCAAATTCAATATCCTGATTCTACCTTCTCCCATTACTCACATCACACCATCTATTTTTCTTTAAAGATTATGGAGTTTCATATTCACTACTCTGCTAAGAACTCTAAACTACACATTGGTCACTCTTGGTGTAAAGAAGAATTTCCAGCCCTCAGCTAAATTTATCTTTTACTAGTTTAAATCTTTCTCCCCTTGTCCTACTTTCAACATTAAAATATTGTTCTGCATTTTCTTTTTCCATCCTCTTAACACTGTAATAAACAGAGAAATACATTTATGCCATTTATTGCAAAAGAACTAGAATTTAAAAATGTTGTTACAATTATATAAGGCATTGGTGAGGCCAACCTGGAGCAACGTGTCCAATTATGGTCTCCTTACTTGAGCAAGGATGTGATGGCACCAGAGACAGTTCAAAGAAGTTTCACCAGATTGATTCCAAGGATGAAAGAGCTGTTATAGGACGAGCAATTGGATAGCTTGGGCTGGAACCCATTGGAGATCAGAGAAACTCCAAAATCTTTAAAGAAAATTAGATGGTGTGATGTGATGTATGAAAGGGGAAGGGAGGGATCTGACCCTATAGGGAATTGATAAAGTGGATGTTTAGAGATTATCCCCCTTGTGGGACAGTATAGAACAAGAGGTCATAGATATAGAATGAGAGGAGGTGGGTTCTAAACTGAGAAGAGGAAAAACTACTTCTCTCAGAGGGTTGTGAATCTGTGGAACTCACTGCCCAGAGTGCCGTGAATGCAGAATCAATCAATAGATTCAAGAAAAGGGCTATGGGGAGCAGGCAGGAAAGTGGAGTTGAGACCAGGATAAAGTCAGCTATGATCATGTTAAATGGTGGAGTGAGCTTGAAGAGCTGAATTGCCTACTCCCGCTCCTAATTCCCATGTATATAATAGTTACAAACAAAACTTGCATTAACATTGTTCAAGATTGCATGATGACCCATGTGCACTGGGAAAAGATGTATTGGGGAACAGTCTGAAAGGGCATTCATGAGTTTCCTGACTATGACATCATTAGGTACCAAAAAATGCTCATGTGGATCTAAGGTTGCCATGTGATGACCAGCTAAGAAGCAAAGGATGAATGGAACGCTAATTGCAGTAGTACCCAAAACAGAAAATTCTGGAAAGTCTCAGCAGGTCTGAAGTATCTGTGGAGAGACAATATTGTTTCAAGTCTGGATGACCCTTCGTCAGATCTGAAAACAACAGAAATAAGGGTGATATTTATACTGTTTGGGCGGGGGGAGGAGTTGAAAAGAATGGCATAGACAAAAAGGCAAAGGCAATGTAAATGGTATTGATCATGACTAAGAAGGGTGCTGAAAGCAGTCCATTAAGAGATCAAAATATGTAAATGGGAGAGCAAAGATAAGCAGAGTGTCAAAGTACAATGTGAGACATGTAACAGATGTCCCTAGGAAGGGGGGAGAGACCATCGTGGAGGGGAAAGGATGGAAAAGCGAGATTTTAAAACCAATGGAAAAAATAGTGCTGAATTTTAGTGTTGAGTTTTATAAGAGGCTGTCTATTTAGGACAAAGATGAGGAGAAAAGTTTTCTATCTGAGGATCTTGAGTCTCTGGAACTTTCTTCCTCAAAAGGTGGAAGATGGAATATTTTTTAAGGCAGAGGTAGATAGATTCTTGTTAGACAACAGGGTGAAAGGTGATTGAGTGTAGGTGAGAAATTACAACCAGGTTAGCCATGATATTACTGAATTGTGGAGCAGACTCGAGGAACCAAGTGGCCTACTCCTGTTCCTAATTTGTATGTTCTAAGATAGTTGGGCCGAGGACATTATGTTGCTGAAGTTGAGAAGACTGACCTCCAATAACCACAACCATCTTTCTTTGTTCTAAGTATGACAGCAGATAATGGAGAGTTTTCCTGATTTCCATTTACCACTTTTTCTAGTTGTTGATGTTACAATTAATCAAATGCTGCCTTGATGTCAAGGGCAGTCACTCTCACCTCACCTCTCGAATTCAGTTCTTTTATCCATGGTTATTGCAATCAAGATGTGGAGATGCCGGCATTGGACCGGGGTAAACACAGTAAGAAGTCTCACAACACCAGGTTAAAGTCCAACAGATTTATTTGGTAGTAAACGCCACTGCCTTTCGAACACTGTTCCTTCGTCAGGTGAGTGGAGAGTTCTGCTCACAAACAGGGCATATAAAGGCACACACAGTTTACAGAATACTGATTAGAATATGAGTCTTTACAGCTAATCTGCTATTCAAGTCTTAAAGTGCAGACAATGTGAGTAGAGATAGAATTAAGCATAGGTTAAAGAGATGTGTATTGTCTCCAGACAGGACAGTAAGTGAGATGTAGAAAACTCAGGCAAGTCATGGGGGTTACAGATAGTGCGACATGAACCCAAGATCCCGGTTGACGCCGTCCTCATGTGTGCGGAATTGGCTATCAGTCACTTGCAACATCTTACTTACTGTCTTGTCTGGAGACAATAACACATCTCTTTAACCTATGCTTAATGCTATCTCTTACTCACATTGTCTGACTTGAATAGCAGATTAGCTGTAAAGACTCACATTCTAATCAGTATTCTGTAAACTATGTGTGCCTTTATATGCCCTGTTTGTGAGCAGAATTCTCCACTCACCTGAAGAAGGAACAGCATTCCGAAAGCTAGTGGTATCATTGCAACCAAGGCCATTAATTAGGTCTGGAACTGAATGCTCCAAGTGGGAGCCAAATTGAGCATCAGTGAACAGGTTATTGCTGTTTTTGTGCTGCCTGATGGTACTGTCAACAATATCTTCTATCCCACTGCTGATGATTGAGGCTAGACTGGTGGGGCAGATTTGATGTGGGAATGCCGGCGTTGGACTGGCATAAACACAGTAAAAAGTCTGACAACACCAGGTTTTAGTCCAACCGATTTATTTGATAATACTCACAAGCTTTCGAGGGGACTGCCTCTTCATCAGGTGAATGGAGAGTTCTGGACTCAGACAGAGCATATAAAGCACAGACAGTTTAGAGATTACTGATTTGGGCAGATTTGGTCAGATTGCACTTCCCCTGCTTTTTGGGGGTCAGACATACCTGGGAACTTTTCCATATTGTCAGGTAGACACTAGTTTTGTAGGTGAATGGGAACAGTGTGGCTCAGGGCACAGCTAGTTCTGGAGCATAATAAGTCTTCAGCACAGCAACAGAAATGCTGTCACAGCCTTTGTTGTGTTCAGTGCCTCCAGCATTTCTTGATATCATATGGAGTAAATGAAATTGGCTTTCAACTGGCATTTGGTCCGCAGGGGATTTCAGGAAAAGGTCCTTTAATTATAGTCCAATTTTAAATTGGGCACGTGTATTTCTGTTTCTTTATCCAATTTTCCTTGCTGCAGGGCCATTACTTTCCAAAAATGAGCAGTTTGCAAATCTTGCAGTTTGGATTTAATCCAATCCATTGCAGCAGGAAAAAAATGGCACCTGGGCACATTTAATCATGGGGAGGTCGCAAGTCAATCACTCACAGTGGGAACACCTTTCCGTGATTTTTGTTGGAGACAGGAATCAGCCAAAAGGAGAAACTCAGCCACGGCTCATTGTTGAACTAATCGACACCAATTAGCATCTGGCATATGGAGTTTAATTTGGATAAATTGAGGTTATCTATTTCAGCTGGGAAAATAAAAGGGCAAATTACTATTTAAATGGCTTTCAGATTCAAAAGGCATCTGTGCAGTGGGATCTGGGTATCCTTGTGCATGTGTCTCAAAAAGCGAGTATCCAGATATAGAATGTTGTAAGGAAGGCAAATAGAATCTTGGCATTTATTGCAAAAGGTCTATAGTATAAAAGTACAGAAGTGTTGTTACAATTGTATAAGGCATTGGTGAGACCACATTTGTGGAGTATTATGTTCAGTTTTGGTCACCTTCTTTGAGGAAGGATGTGGTGGCACTGGAAGCGATTCAGAGGTTCACTAGATTGATTCCAGGTTTGAAGGAGCTGTCCTATGAGGAGCAGTTGAGTAGCTTGGGTTTGTACTCGCTGAAATACAAAAGAATGAGGGGGGGATTTGATTGAGGTACATAAAGTACTCAACAGGATTGATAAAGTAAATGTTAACCAAATGTTTCCCCCTTCTAGAACAGGAGGTCATAGTTGTAGTTTAAGAGGGGGAGGTTCAAAACAGAAATAAGGAGAAGCCACTTCTCACACAGGGATGTGAATCTATGGAAGTTACTGCCCCAAAGTGAATGTAACATCAATTAAGCAATAGATTCAAGAAAGAGATAGACTAGTATTTGATCAAAAGCAGGATAAAGGTCTATGGGGAAACGGAGTTAGGATGAGATGTAGACCAGCCATGATCATATGGAATGGCAGAGTAGGCTGAACTGCAGACTCTCGCTCCAGTTTTTATGTTCCCATGTTGCACTTATTCTTGAGACCTCTGGAATTTAGTGGTGGATTAAATACAAGTGGCAGTTTTCCCATGCTTCCCAAAGGTCACACGGCAAACTCTTTCAGTATCTCCAAATAGGATTTTCCTAAAGTAATGTTTACAAAATTGTGATAGGCAGTTTGTGGACAGGAATTATGCACCAAACAAAATGCTAATTGACCTCCCATGATGCGGTGTAGAAGGAGTCAAGACAAGTGTCCTTACCAGATAAAGAAACAGTAAGAAAATCTCATAACACCTGGTTCAGGTTTAACAAGGTAAGAGAATAAGACTTGATTGGACCAGCATGCACATACTGTTCAATCCCCATTTTAGAATCATAAATTTTTATTATGTTTCCTGTCACTTATGATGAAAACCTCATCCTTTCAATACATATCTTTTCTGTAGTTTGCTTTCTCTTCCCTACATTTCACGTTGGTTGTGTACAGGGTTTAAAAAAACAGCACAGGGGAAGGTGACTGTAAAAGAGAGACAGACGCATTGCAATGTAGCTGATGCACTGAAGAAAGAAAGTGCACAATGAAAAAAAGATGTTGAAGAATTGTGTAGGCACAAAGAGACCCAGGATGCAAAACTACTTGAAACTGCAAATAGATACAGCCATGGAATGTTCAATAGCGTTCTCAGTTCCATAAATAGGGGAATAGAGTGGAAAGAAAAATAAATGATAAATTTATACACAACAACAGTTAGGTCACAGTTGGAAATACTGTGTATACTTTCAGATGTCACACTAAACAAAACATTAAATACAGGAAAAATATTCAGCAAATTTGAGTGTTTAAAATTATGAAGGGTAGTATGAATTGGGAAATGCCCTTCTCTCAGGGGTGGTCAACTTAGAATTAGCAAAATGGGATTTGGTAAAATTCTGTTCAAAGTATGGAATACTTTGCCACAAAAATGTTGAGACATCGATCAACTCAACTTGTAATGCAAGTGTAAATTTTTGAACATAGGAAATGATAGGGATATGGAGCAAACAAACAGCCAGCACAAACATGTTTGAATGTCCTTTTAAAAACACTGGCAAAGCTGTACACATGGTATTGAGATTTTGTAATGTCCTAATCATGTTAGGGTTGTGGGTTTTACACAATAAGAAAATTGTGATTTGCACATACAGATTAAAAGTGACAACAGATTCATCAAGATGTTCTCTGCACAGAACAGAAAACAAAACTAAGACACCCAAATAACCTCATGATCAGGTCATGTGACCTGCTCTTAAAGCAATCACACAACACTTAAATAAACAACATCCCCCTCCCCGCCGCCTTTACGGCTGTGGACATGACAACAAATTACTATGATTCCACACATAAGATCAATAATACTCTAGGTACAAGACTATGCATCATTAATCATTATACGTGGTCAAGACGAAAAAGGACTACCTCTTTGGTAGTAGATATGGCATTCTGAATAATGCTGTCCTTGACCCTAGATGTATAATTTGAAACTGCAATTGACACTTTGGCTGTGATTCACCCAAATTGGAAGTAAGTGCCCACGCCAGCGACAAAACAATGTGTCTTGAGAAACCCACTGGCCAGCCCAGCTTTTCACTGGGCACCCTTTGGTGTCCCAATCTCCATAGTCTAAGATAGGCCCCTCTCCCCTCAAAACCGAAACGGTGGCCCCAATCTCACTAATGGTGGAGCACCCACAACCCTGCAGCAAAGCAGGGCCAAGACAAGCATTAGAATGATCTGACGACCTCCCCAGACTCCCCTCCCCTCTCAGACCTTTGTCCCCTCAGACCCCCACAGCCCCTCCCCCTTAGATCCTTACCCCCAAAGACCCTACCTTCAGGCCATGCACCTTGACACTGCTAAAATGTGCATTTCCCCTTGGCACTGACACCCTGGCCTGATACCTTGGGTTTTGAAGGAACTCAAGGAGCTAAGTCCTGTGCCTGGCAGGCTGCAGAGACAGTGTTCCCCAAGGGTCCTGGAGGTTAGTTGGGTTGGGGGCAAAGAATTGATCTCATTACTCTCCCCCGGGTGGAGTTCTCACAACCCTTTCTAGCCCTGGCAGACCTGAAAAATCACTCCTGGCATGGTAACTACGGAAATTTGGCATTTCCGCTATGACTCTCACCGTCTTTTAGAGATGCACCACAGAAACCAAGCATTCTTTCTGGTTGTATCACAGCTTGGTATGGCTCCTGTTCTGTCCAAGACCACAAGAAACAACACATCTTGAACAAAGCCCAGTCCATCTCTCAAACCAGCTCCCACCCATTGACACTCTGTATACTTGCAGCTGCCTCAGAAAAGCAGCCAGCATAATTAAGGACCTCAGGCACCCTGGACATCCTCTCTTCCACCTTCTTCCATCAAGAAAAATAAGGATACCTACCAACTCAAGAACAACTTCTCCACTGCCACCATTCTTTTGAATGGACCTACCCCACATTAAGTTGATCTTTCTCTACACCCTAGCCATGACTATAACATTGTATTCTGCACTCCTTCCCTTCTCTATGTATGGTATGGTTTGGCTGTATAGCATGTAAGAAACGATACTTTTCACTGTATAATAATACACATGACAATAATAAATCAAATCAAATGATTCCAGGCAGTTGTGATCAACAATTGATTCCTGCCTGTCAGTTGTAAAAATTTGAAATGGCCTGGTCACTTTAATCTCCATCTCCACTGTCAGTTGGCAGGCACTTAAATTACAGCAGCACTCCATTCTGCAGCAGGGATTTTTTTTTTCTCTGTTAGAAGTTGTAGATGTGAGCAGACTTCTTTGAAGTCATCTGACAGATAGATGTCAATTTCATTGGGGCGGGGCGGGGCGGGGGGGGTGGGGGGTGGCTCTCCTCTCCGTATCTGTTGACAATGTATTCACACTACTTTTATTTGATGAATCTGAACCTTCCTGGAAAGCTGAAGCCTTTGAAACCCTCTCTATTCCAAAGAAGATCTTTGATCTCTCTCCGTTTCATGTTGCTTTGCAATAGGCTTTCATTGACAGCTTAATGAATTTCTACTCCAGTCAGCCATGTTTATTTATTGCCCTTCATGCTTGAATGCATCTTGAGTACCCTTGTTAGTGGCAGCAGGGGGCAGGTCCCAATCTTCCTCATATCGTTTCCTCAGTACATCTCCTTGCTTTCTCATTTAAGCTTCCCCAGTCTATATTCTCTGGCTTTTGGAGTTTCATCCCTCGTAGCATACATCACTGTCTGCCTCACCATTAATTGCTCCAATTCCCTTTGACACTCCATATAATCTTCCTGACCCTTTGAAGATGTATTCAGTGCATTATGTAAAACTCCTTCAGCTGCCTGTAAATCTCATTTTTTTCATTGTTTGGACTCCTTTACAATCTTACCCGTTTCCTTTTCTATTTTTCTTTCCCTTGTTGTGTTTTCTCACACTATGCCTGAAACTGATTCAAATGAACTACCTATACATGGATATTGGTTCTAATCGTTCATTTTCTGTCCTTATTCAACTGAGTTCCTCTTTTAAACACACAATTTCCCGTTACTTCCCATCTCCAGTCACTTCTTTCCCATTGCTATCTCTTTTGTCCACATTTGCTGTAGGTAGTTAGTCACTGCAACCAGCTTCAATAACATGGTGGCCCTTCTACTTCCTGACTGATGACTTAAATCCCATTAATCATCCCCAATTCCTTTACCTGAGGACTGTAGCTTTAAATCCATCTCACCCACTCCTTACTGAAATACCGTAGTAGGAATGTTTCCCACTCTGGAATATCTATTGTCATTGCCATTCCTTAGTACCCTACAACGATGTGGGCAATATTGTTGAGATACTTTTTCTCCCTCTGCAATATATACCTGTTCAAATCTTCAATGCAGTTTGCAACCAGGAACACTTGTGCTCAGTGGACAGAAAGGAACGAAAGGGCAAAATGGAGTCATCTTTAACTTGTCAAACTGATGGTTCAAGCTTGTTTAAGGACGAACTTCCTTTTCTTTTAACTATGAGGACTGACCTTGCTAGGATGATCTAGGGATGTCAATGTTGACCAGGCTGACTTCACAGATGTTGATCAATTAAACTAATTGGGTTTCATTCAACTAATATGCACATAGACCATTACACTCTACTAATATATTGTTGGATTACAATACTTCCATTCACGGAGCAATTGCCCTGGTTCTTCTGGGTCCTCTTGCTTCCTCTCTTTGTAGTGTATGTCTTGGGTTCTGCTGCTGTAAGTGTTTCATGTTGACCCTTTTATAAACCATGCATCTGAACCTGCATCTTGTTCTTTTGGTCAGTATGACTCAAATATCCTGTTGACACAAATATCCTTTTAATTCCATCAGCAATTCATCTTGTTTCGCAGCAGTTTGTGGCTGACACAAGTATCTTCTCATGTGGCAGTCTGTGGCCAGCAACTCAATTTGAATCAGTCCCTTTGGTATTTGACTCACGCTGGCTCATTCAGCCTGTTCACCCGTAATATTCCAGTCTCCTTTTACACCTCCTAAGTAAACACCATTATTCCTGCTAACTGCAATGTTTCAAAAGACTCTAAGCCTTGTCAGTGGTGGTTTTCTAAAGGGAATAAGTGGTCTGCAAAAGAAGAAATGACCTCCTACAAACATCTTCCCCTGTGTCAGGTGCAATTCCAACCAGTGGTGAGATTTCATATAACAGTACAGCACAATACAGGCCCTTGAGCCCTCGATGTTGTGCCCAGCTACGTCCAAATCCAAGAACAAGTTATCCCACTCCCTATCATTCTGGTGTGTTCCATGTGCCTATCCAATAACCACTTTAAAGCTCCTGTGTCCAACTCCACTATCACAGCAAGCTGTGCATTCCACACCCCAACCACTCTCGAGTAAAGAATATACTTTGGACATCCCTCCTATATCTCCCACCATGAACCTTATAGTTATTTCTCCCAATTCCTGTTAACTTCATAGAGGCCAAGTCAATATCAAAGGTTCCTAGGGCAACTCCTTCTGTTGGGACAGTTATATACCTAGGGACATTGATGATGGCTTCTGGAATATTGTACAATATGATTCAGTGAATATGTAGAAATCAGTTGTGAAAATTGTGGCACAACTTCCTGGAAGTTCATAAACAGGACTTTGATGGTCGACAGGAGTGTGTACGCCATTGCCTAGAAAAATGCCGTGTGGTTTTATTCTTTTGTGGCTTTGGAATGATTTGATACAACTGAGTGGCTTGCTAGGCCATTTGGAGGGCATTTAAGAGCCAACCACATTGTCTAGAGTCACATGTAAGCCAGACCAAGTAAGGAAAACAAATTTCTTTTCCTAAAGAACATTAGTGAATCATACAACAATTCACACCACACAGTTGCCAGGCAATGACTATTTCCAACAACCTTGATATTGAACCTTGACATTCAATAGCTGAATCTCCCAATATTAACAACATGGCTGTTACCATTGACCAGATACCAGAACAGGTCAAAGGTTAGGAATCTTCCTTACTCCCCAAAGCCTGTCCACCATCGCCAAAGCATTGTCTAGGCATCCAGATTACTAATCCACTGACGTTAACACTAGGCAACCGTCTACCCTTAAGTGGCCAGAGACTTCCCAACTGTGGTGGCTGACCAGTTGGACACAGCCTGTAGCACTTATTCTCTACACTAAGGGTTTATTCCCTTCGCCTTCAACTCTGTCAAGACATCTATAAGGAAGTAAGACCCATAGCTGGGAGTTTGGGTTCAGTAGTGCCAGGACATGTCTGCATGCTGGCAAACCTGTACACTGCATGAGCAAGAGACAGAATTCCTCAGAGTTGCTCAAGGAGTTAGCTTGGGGCTGTGAGGGACCTAGTTTGCTTGTGTTACTATGAGGAGGCACAGCTGAGTGCTTTCTGGTGGAGAAGCTGGACACTGACAGTGAAAGACTTATACGTGGCTTTTTTTTTACATTGCTTCTTCTTTTCCTCCTACACCACTGGCTAGCAGCAACCAGATGAGAACATAAAGCATGCTAACTTTCTTCATCTAAACACTACATGCATTACATTGACCTGTTGGGACATGCACAAATCAATACTACACTCTTTATGCCATCGAGAAAGCTGGACAGTTAATAAATCCCAGATTATATGGCATCAAATGATTAAACTGAAAGCAGCAAGTTTTCAACAGAGACCAATTAAAACAAATTTCAGGTTTAATCAAATGGCAAAATAGAAAATAATTTTAAGACATCCAATTCCATTGCCTGTGATGGATGGAAAACACAAATATTTAGCTCAAGTCTCAAAACTTGCAAACAAGATTCTCTCCCCTGCAAAAAAAAGCAGGCCCTTTTCTGCATTCACCTCAATCCTTTTGTCCATACTGAATGCAGAACCACATTATAGGCATGGAAAATTCAGAGCTCCAATGATTCAGGTCATAGTCAAGTGTCTGTTTGATGTTAACATTGAGTTGATTTTGTTTTAAATTCTTCCATAATAAAAATAATCAATTGCTCAGAGTTGCATGCTCAACCATGTTTGAGTAGTGAAAGATAAGAATTTCATAGAATTAGCAGCAACTTTATTTCAATACATTCAATTTAAACACAAATACATTTGCAAAGGTTGTACTTGTGGAGAATTACACAACAATACTGCCTCTCTTGTTGCAAGTGTCTGATTCAATCTCATTAAGAAAAACAAAGAAGCTATTAGAAACGATGTCACCAAGTCTGAAATCTATTTGCGTTATTTGGCCGCTGTACAAAATCAAAAACAATTTTGGACAATGTATTTTATTTGTGACTTAACGTAGTTTGCTTTCTTAGTCCAACTTTTAAGTCATTTCTTCAGTTATTTTTACTCTAGTTCCATTCTTCAATCATTTGTTTTCATAAAGCCATTTCATACCAGGAGCTTGACTGTACTGAATTCCACTTTGTCGACAATATAAAGAAAGATTCATGGTCTTGAGTAGAATGTTTTTCAAATAAACTGCAATTTAAAAAGCACAAAATGGAGTAATGATTTGGGTGGATAAAGCAGGCATTAGTGTACTTTAGAGGTGGAGAAAATGGAAGAGGCTAAAGGGAGAATATCAAGAAGTTTTAAATCATATACATTCTTCTATTAAACAAAGTATAACAGGACACATTTTATATCATTTTTCAATCCTAAATGTCAACAGATATCCTCTTTCAGGCAAGTGGGTAGATTTTTTACTTCAATAGTATAAAACAGGTAATGGCAAATTAGCAACCTGTTTTTATTTCCATTGACTGAATGGGCCACTGATTCACAATCACTCATTTTAAACTATCATACAAAGTTAAAATCTACCCCAATGTGTTAGGTATACTTCTAGAATCATTTATTTGAGAGAGTGCAGTACATTTTATATAAAGAGTGTAAATAATGCATTAAAATATCTAAGACCAAAAAACATCCATAATTTATCTTACTGTCAATTACACCTTTTTCCCCCCATTATACTGCCTTATCAAAATCAAATCTGCAGAAGCATCCTGAACATATAGTCTGCTATAAAAATAATTTGTGAGAACTACATTTAGGTTAAAAAAAACTATGTACAGATACTGTTACAGTTGATAGTTGTACTACCTTTTACAATGAAACCACACAAGTCACAGGGCGGGATTATTCAAAATGGATAGAAAAAAATCAGTGTGGGGATAAAATTTGGAGCCTTTGTAAATTATCAAACAAATCGTATCCTCTAACTAGTTGTCCTTGACTTTTCTGTACACCAGTTTGACTTGAGGATTTATATTTAAGTATTAAAGGTAGATACAATTCTAAATTTACTAACCCTACCACTTTATTAACATTTATTACTGTTGACCCAATATTAAACTCAAAATTAAGCTTTACATAAGATTTTTATCCAATTATAAACACACGTTCAAAAGAAGGTTACTATTTCATATTATAACTTTTTTAAGTAACTATACATACTGAACTACATGGAGCACAATCTGACAGGATAATAGCCCCTTCATTCTAAAGTAAACCAGACAATAAATCTATACAAACTGGCTGTACATCTTTTATTTTATCTCTCCATTCACACAATGGATATAATTTTCTTAAATTGAAGTTAACACAATATGGTGTGAAGGCCAACAGAGCAAATTTTGTCATGGCTGGAATTAGATACAGTGAATACAGATTTGATAATTAGATTAAACATTGTAAGACAACTGTGATTTGTTAAATACTGAGACATTTACTGATGATCATGAAGTGTGCACGTTTGTAAAATAAATTAACTTCAATGATGTGTTCCATCTAGAACCAGGGACAAAATATTTCAGAGAAAACTAGGTTTTGGGCAATGGAATTATACAATTATAAAAATGGCTTGCTTCTCAACCCGGTAATGATGGCGTTCACAATAATGTGCTTTTCAAATTCACTAGTTACAATAAATTTCTTAAATCTAAATTTGTGGGAATATGCAAACATTTTCAAAGAACACTACACAGATCAAAAATATGAAAGACATGATCCCTTTCATTGCCCAATGTAAAGCTTTGCATTGCACCAAATACTGATTCATGCAACTTTATTGGGATTTTAACCACTTATCCAAAATAAATTACAGGCATGTTCTTGACAATGGTGGCACCTAATAAATATATTTTTACACCTGAAATTTGATTAGATTTTTAGCATTCCTTTAAGTATTTTTAAATGGCACTTGTTAACATTAACACAAGTATAAATCGTGTTAATTTATACCATCAGCAATAATGAAGTTATTTAATTGAGGTTGCATTAAGTGGTAGCAAATCATTTATCAGGATATTCATTTTCAGTACTTTCCAAATCTAAGTGCCACAGAAATCAAAAACTCAAGTACAAAAATATGAAATAAAACTGGTGAGCTGATGCCAAACATTATATGAAAAATTGCTCAGCAAAAAATAAACCGCATAAGTGTATCAATATGAACTAAGCACTGTGCACGCAGCATCATACTGAAATGAAAATATCACAAGGGATTAATAGGTAAGAGTGGCTGGAGAGTGTTCTGTGCTAGGTACTAGTCAATGAATTCTACAATATTGCGGCTTCCAGAAATCAAGTGCAGTTATCCAAACCCAGTGTAAGCACAAAATAAAACAGGCAGACAGGCACCTCCTGCCCACCTCTCAAGAGGATTTTATTTACATTACTGTAGAATTACGCTGACTGAAAAATTCTGAGTGCACAGGTGGAACCACACTTAATTGAATGCAAATTGGATTGTCATTGAAACACCTCAGCGTTTCAATAAGTTGAAACCCATTGATAGTAAATGCTGTTAGCTGGATATTTATGTGCCAGAATTTAAAAATGGCTCTGTTCTATGAATCAGGGTCCTCATTTACAGAAACATCTTCATCGGTATCTGGGGGAGGAATAAACAAAAGTCAGAAAATGAATACTTTTCAAAAACAATGCTGAGCATATTTCTGTTTTAATGATTAATCCTAACCCATGGCGAAGCCATTAATAAATTAAGTTACACAATCTATTCTAGAAACCCTGCTTTGTCCTCATTATTAGGTAACTACATATATTTTGTTTATCCACATCTGTCATTTTCATAAATGACCTGGATGAGGAAGTGGAGGGATGGGTTAGTAAGTTCGCCGACGATACGAAGGTTGGTGATGTTGTGGATGGTCTGGAGGGATGTCAGAAGTTGCAGCAGGACATAGATAGGATGCAAGACTGGGCGGAGAAGTGGCAGATGGACTTCAACGCAGATAAATGTGTAGTGGTCCATTTTGGCAGGACCAATGGGATGAAGGAGTACAATATCAAGGGTAGGAGTCTTAGCTGGGTTGAAGAGCAGAGGGATCTTGGGGTCCTGGTCCATTGGACTCTTAAATCGGCCTCGGAGGTGGAGGATGTGGTCAAGAAGGTGTATGGTGTACTGGCCTTCATTAATCGAGGGATTGAGTTTAGGAGTCGGGAGGTAATGCTGCAACTTTATAGGACCCTTGTCAGACTCCACTTGGAGTACTGTGCGCAGTTCTGGTCGCCTCACTATAGGAAGGACGTGGAAGCCATTGAAAGGGTGCAGAGGAGATTTACAATGATGTTGCCTGGATTGGGAGGCATGCCTTATGAAGATAGGTTGAGGGAGCTGGGACTCTTCTCCCTGGAGAGACAAAGGTTGAGAGGCGACCCGATAGAGGTTTATAAGATGTTGAGAGGAATAGATAGGGTGGATTCTCAGAGGCTATTTCCCAGGGCTGAAATGGTCACTACGAGAGGACACAGATTTAAGGTGCAGGGAAGCAAGTACAGAGGAGATGTTAGGGGCAAGTTTTTCACTGAGGGTGGTGAGTGAATGGAATCGGCTGCTGTCAGTGGTGGTGGAGGCAAACTCGCTGGGGTCTTTTAAAAGGCTTCTGGATGAGTATATGGGATCAAATGGGATTGGGGGTTACAGATAGGTCTATGGCTTAGTAGGTATAGAAGTGATCGGCGCAACTTGTGGGCCGAAGGGCCTGTTTGTGCTGTAGTGTTCTACGTTCTATTATCATGTCTTATTTATTGTTGATAATTTCCATGTAGAATTTAACAACAATCCATTATGGGCTTCAGCAAGCCGATCAACCAGTTTTACTCTGAGTTAGATTTCACAATTTGGACTAAAAGACTGTCAGGTGGGTAATGATAACATTGGACAGAAGACAAATAGCATCTTGTATGAGTATTTCACGAGTTGGGAAATCAGTTAAACCCTGGGCACAGAGCATGCACGGTGTATCATTTTGTCCTAACTCCTCTATATTCCCATGAAGAACATAATATTTTTATTCAAGGTTTTGCAACCATCTACATCTTCGAATCAAGCATCAGATCATTACCAACATCATATATTCCAAACTGCCCAACAGAAGCACATGAATCAGCAAGCATCAGCGGCAGAAAGCAAAGGTGCAAGAGAATGATTTTGACAAGATGTGGATAAAATTGCTTTCAAGTAACTCAGGAATGAAGTTGCAGGTTAGGCCCAAGATGCTGAAGGAGTATAAGGAAGGGAATAAGGACAGGATGACCGTCAACAGTTTGGAGGGAATATACTGGTACAGAGGGCTGGGGGCAGTTGCAGAGGAAAGCTGGAGTAAGACCATAAGACACAGGAGCAGAATTAGGCCACTCAGCCTATTGAGTCTGCTCTGCCATTCAATCATGGCTGATATTTACCCATCCCCATTCTCCTGCCTTTTACAGTACGACTGTAAATAAGGATATTACGTATAAATTCAACACAGAGAACCAATGGTGGTTGGTGCCAAAAGTGAAACAGAATTTAAAGGACAGGATGGAGACAGCAGCAATTTAGACAAACTGGACTTTATGCAAATCCCAACTGGGTGCATCTTTGGAGGAGGTGACCCCAAGGTAAAAATGGTAATTGGGATTAAAACACTGACAGTGAAATAATGATAAATTCTCAGAGATTGAAAGATGTGGTCTTGTTGATGGATAGGATATGGAGTTATGGTCCAGAATCAAACAAGAAATCAAAGTTCATTCCATGTGACTGAGCTCAGACAAGGAGCCAGAAAGGACAGCATGGACGGGATCTGGATGTGTGGTTTTTAGAGGGAACAAAGTATGATGTTTCACCATTGCTGGTGTTAGGGAGAGGAAATACTGTTGCGCCCACAATTAACATCAGAATTTCCAGATCTAGTGATTACAATCCAATTTTCTAAGTTAGACTAAGAAATAATGCACACTGTTGGGAGAAGGCAATGATGCAGCTATTATGCAATATTGCAACAGACAACCTTGAAACTTAGGGGTGAGCTAATTTAGCAACAGGTAACGATGATTGAACAAGTTTTAATGAAGATGCTTCCACTCCTTTGTACACTCAGCAATGTTTGTTTTGTGCAAATCATCGTAGAAGTTTAGTTGCATTGGTGTTGCTAAAAAATACTTTGATTTAAACATTGGTAGGTGTTTAAGCGCCAAAATGTAATGACTTTACATCAGTTTACAATTCCAACAGTCTATAGCCACTATGGGTTTTAATATTTAAATGGCTGAGTTTAATTATGAATTTTATGTAGAATTATGTATTTTAAAACTGGTATAATCAGATTATTTCCAAATCACTTTGGTTCCAAAATTATTACAAACCATGAATTTCATGAAAAAAATGCAGCATTTTGCTCGTTACCACCTTCAAGGTCCTCTTCTAAATCTTGAGCTGCTTTCATGTCATCATCTCCTTCAGTATCTTCTAGTTCCTTGGCAATTAATTGTCTTGCTAATTTGATATTCATGCCTTCATTGTAATGCATTTTTCTTTTCATCTCAAACTGCTTCTTGTTTTCTTCAAAAAAGAAAGTTTAGAATTATCATGTGAAGTTCTGATTTTTTTTTCAGCAAACATTGCTCCCTTTTCCGAGAAAGGAAGGCCAAAATTCTAGTTCAAAAAAGTTAGCTTCAAAAAAAATCAGAGACTAAAGACACACTTTCTGACCCCTCAGTCATTGAATGGTGTGTCGTGAAATCTAGTGAAGGCATTCAAACATTGAAGGGCTTTTACTAAATTAAGGTGATGCCTATAGAAAAGCAATCTCAATACTTTTACTACTGGCTCTTAAAGATGTTACACCAAATACAACTAAGCAGGGAAGTTTCAATACAAAAACAATTTTACTGCAGCGTCTCTCTGCACAAAACCTGCATTTAATCATTGGTTCTGCATCTGTCCTAGGAAATTTTGATTATCACTTGTCATAGACTTTCACATTTCACTTGATCACAACTTATAATGAATGAAAAAACTATGAATGACTTTGCTATTCCTGTCCCCAAAATCTCTTACAATATAAATTTACAAATATCTACAAATGGAATATGTTTACAAAGAGCCATTCAAAAGAACCATGAGGCTCTGGTAACTCCTTTCTGAAACATGAGAAAGCAACAACTCAAGAATTTGGAGATGAGAAAAATAATGAGGAAGAATTAGACTAAAAATCTCAGAAAAGCAACCACAGAGCTTGAGAGCATAACAGTTTGAAAGTGATGAAATACAGTAGAAATGTGCATTAGAAGTTACATAAAAGAATTAGTTTAGGTCTCAGCAGTATCAATATTTATCCATTAGTTAGATAAAATACATTCTACTGTAAATATACTATACACATCACTGCCAGATTATTCATTTCATTACATGATATAACCTTCATATTTTAATACAGTTCTGCCCCTTTTGAACATTCTATGCCCCTCTGCAAAGACAGACACCAAAAGATAAGGTAGATTGAGGACCAGATAGCAACCCTGCAAGCACACCCTCTGATGTCAGGGCACCCACTGTCAGCCCAACAGGAAGTTTCTTTTTTGCACCTGCTAGAGGGAGGTATTCACCATATTTAATTCCATTAAAATCTGGAATTAAAATGTTTTTCTCTGCAGTAACTTCATTGCAAACCTACTTGTGACATTAAAATATTTATAGGATCAAGAGAAACCAGATGACCATGAAACCATTGCTGAGAGTTGTAATAACCCATCTGCTTCATTACTATCCTTTAAGGAAAGAAATCTGTCATCCTTATCCAGTCTGGTCTACTTGTGGCTCCAGACCCTGCAATATGGTTGACTTTTAAACGTTCTCTGAAATGGTCCGGCAAGCCACTCAGTTATTGTGTAATTAGGGATGGGCAATAAAAGCTGGCCTAACAGCATCCCATGAAAGTTTTTAACATTGTGTAGTTATTGGGGTTCTGGAGCTGAGAGCTTAGAAACCTTGCAGAAAGCCTGCCAAGTTTTGAAACTTCTGCCAACTTAAAATGCCATTGTTAGGTTCTGCATAATTTACATATGTTTTTTTACAGCAGTACTTTGGCTCTATCCTGCAAAGATAAGTTGACCATGACATTGATCAGCATTGTATAAGTATTCCGATGCGGTAGCGTACTTTCCCTACTGGGAAAAGCAAATGGCAGGGTTAGTCCAGTGTTTGTTGCTGAGCTTCCAAACCATTTTCCTCACACACTTTCCCCTACTTCTCTACTCTGGTGTCACACCATCTTTAAGCATTCAATGAGGCTTCAGAGGATGGCATGGGGAAATTAGGGAATCCAGAATCCTACCCACCCACATCTTCAGCAGATAAAATGGCAGGTGTGGACAGAGGTGACAAGTTCAGGTTTCTGAAGTCAGGAAATGGCCCAGTTCACAATTCCTGAGTCCAACACGAAAATCCAGCCCTGAGACTTATCCTCGACAGTGATCGAGAGCCAAAATGATTTACTGTACGGTTAACAAATACACAAAACCTAATTCCCAGAAACAATGTTTTACATTCCTTAAATAAAACACATAATGCAAATGAAGCAAATCTACTACTCAAAAATTGCAAGCTGCTGTTTAGTCCCAATGAAAGCACCCTTGGGAGATGGGAGAATTCTCCATTCCTGCTAGCTATAGGTATGATCACCACAGGCTGTTTAACACTGCAATTTTTTCCAGTCTCTGAGCCTGTCTAGAAAACAGAAAGGCTTTAGAATGCTTTGTTTACATTACATTTCAGCTTCAGTAACTTTAAGAACTTCCTGATTGACAGGTCCAGGCAAATTCATTGCAGGCAGCAGCTTCGTTTGTTTTTGTTTTCCTTCATGATTGATTGAATCTGAATTAGTTGCTCTTTTATCACCCTGACAAGTGACACTGACAGCAACTGTCAGCACTATAAGATCAGGGTGTCCTTTAAAGATGGCACCCCAATCTCTGTGAAACTGGGCTCCATACTTTTAACAACTAAAGGTGGCTGAATACACTGCCAACTGTCGCATGGAATACTCCACACTTCCTGCTGGCAGCAACACTTAAGTTTCTCTCACGGAGACTTGCAGACCTGGCTATTCTGATCTTTCCACAAAGGAGAATAATCTCAATCTTATTCTAAATGATCAGGTCTCTGAAATGTTAAATACACTGTTTTTCCTCATTGATTCATCAACACTGCATTCTTAAAATCTTATAACGCACTATATGAACTCTCTGACCGAAGATCAACATACATGGCTTGAGTAATGGTGGAGGCCTATAGGGTACAGTGCCTGGAAACGTCAAACAAAACACACCCAAGATCTGGAAATTTAAACTTTTTTTTGCTATCTTCTAGTTCTACTTCCCCTTAGATGGGGTGATTTAAAGAAGTGTTCAGACCAGAAACTAAAGGTCTGAGATCAACACAATAGAGTTGTGGCAATACAATAGCATCAAAGAGTGCAACGTACAAGTGTACATTAAAGATAACCTTTCATTTCAAACAAATACAACCAATTTTGCCAGAATTGAGACCAGTTTACAAAAGGCAAGCATGAAACGTAAACATAGATATAATCCATTAACACTCAATTTCTAACAATTACTGGTGCTGTGTGAAAATATTTACTAACCAAGGAAAATGAACCTTTAAAGAAACAATTCTAAGATGATACTGGGAAAACTTCAACCACAATTTTCCAATCATATTTCTGTGTCTATGTTTCTAAACACAATTAATATACAACTGATAAAATATTTGAAACATTTCCAAAATATCTATTAGCTTGTTTAAATGCACATTTAAGTCAAAATTGAATCAATCAAGAGAGAAAGGAGCTCATTCCACTCTAAACACAGCACATTGGGCCAGATTCTCCATCCTCACCCGCAGCTGGGAATCTCCAGTCCCACTGCAGTGAATGGCGATTTGGCTGGACGTCAAATTCTACGTTCTTGCTGACAGCAGCGGCAGGGCTTGAACATGATGTGGAGATGCCAGCGTTGGACTGGGGTAAAACAAAGAAATCCCACAACACCAGCTTAAAGTGCAAACAGGTTTATTTGTAGCAAAAGCCGCAAGCTTTCAGGACAGGCTGTCCCTTCCCAGGTGGCTGAGAGTTCTGAACAGGGCTTGAACAGCCAGAGAATTCTGGCCATTATCTATCCCTAATAAATTCATTTGTGTGGGAAAAACTTATTTTTCCACACCCCCAATTCCTCGGTCCAATTTTACCTATCACCTCAAACGAAGATCCAGGAAAGCTGCCTCATTAGCTAACGGTAAATTACATAGGGGCTGTAAGGAATTTGGGCAAATTACGTAGGAGCTGTAAGAAAGATCTGGGCAAATTACATAGGGGCTGTAAGGAAGAATTTTTTTTTAAACACACGTGGTTATGACTTGAACCTTGCTATCTATAAGGGTGGTGGAAGCAAAAACAGTGACTTCAAGAATAAATTAAATTGACAATTAAGGGAGATATACATACATGGCTATGAGGGCAGAATGGCCACATGGGACTGATTGGATTGCTCTACAGAGTCGTGATAGATTTGATGAACCTTTATGACTGCATAAGAAGGGAACTGGAAGCAGCAAGGAGTCAGTCCCTACGAGCATATATAGAGGGGCTAGCCTAGAAGTAGCATTTGTACAGTGCACAGCCTCAAGCATGGTCACCCATAGCAGAGGTGTTGGAGGTAGGAAACCTGCGGGACAAGGGTGGTGGGAGTTCCTGGGTCAGAAGGTTCCCCATCTCCAATTTGGAAATCAAAAGTAGGTCAGTACACCCAGGAAAAGTAGTTGTGTCAGTCTGTAAATACAATTGGGACCCATTCATGATGGCCTGACTTGTGGCCCAAAGTTGCAAGCTCCTAAACATTTAGTGTTTTTCTTTTCCCAGAGAGGGAGCTGCACAGAACTCCACATCACCTCCAGAGCACTCTGGATTATCGGCATCCATTTCTGGCAGGTACTTGAGATGTGTCCCTGATGGCATAAGCACATACTGAATGTATTTAAATAGTGACCTCCTCTTACCCACCTCACACTTCGAGGTGGTCAGCACTGGAGGTCATGGGGACTGATGTTGGCATGTCGAGAATGGATATTTTCGATCCCTGCATCTTTTGATTTACAATACTTTTAAGTACGAAAAACATGCAAAACTTTAGTAAGACTGAAAGGCTTCAATTGTGCAACTGTAAAAGTTGAAAGGAAGTAGCCTTAGAAGTTCAATAGCGAACAAGCATTAGAAATTTAAAAATGAACAATCATGATCATATGGTTGAAATACAGTAAATATTGGCTTGCCTTGTTCTTCTGGAGTTAATTCTTCCTCTTCATCGCTACTTTCTTCCTTTGGCTCAAAGATTTTAGGATTAATTCCCTCAGCTGCTGTAAGTCTAAAATAGCGAAAACAAAACAAATTTGCAGACGTCGTGCAATTTAATGTCTATTACTCTGAAAGTAGACCTGTTCACGTGCTTTATGACCAAAATGTACACTGATATTTAGGTAAACTTATGACCAATTTTGCAAGGGTGTCTTTTCTCTTCAGTTCACAAGAACTGTTCTCTGAAAGAGAAGTTTCATATCATTCTCAAGTGGAATCTTCAGACTGACCTTAAACTTGGAGTGTAAATTTTCTACCAAGGTCCAAATGGAATGCAACATGGAAAAGGCTAAAACTCCAACCTTTGGAGGATCCACTGAGTTTCTGCTCAGTGATAGGTCGAACGTTAATGCTGGTTTGGGGTATTGTTTACAATGTAACTGAAGGATCAGTGCAAAGCCAAAATGTTTCTCGTGTTACAGTACTATTGTAAATATTGTTAAGAACATTTGGTCTGATGCAACTTTGTATGATCAACTACTTCTGCCATGTAAAAGGGCAGGCTCTGCCCATAGCATTAATTCATTTAAACTGAAGTACAAAGGAATATTATTAAATGAAATCCCCACAAAACCTGCTCAATTAGCATCTTGGGATAAGGAGGGAGGTTTCTACAGAGATTACAGCTGATAAATTCAAACAACATCGTCTGAATTACACTAATGCTTTGTATTTGCTATCAATGAACTGTTGTTTATTACATAACATTAACAGTAGATGAAAAATACTTTTGATGCCATTTGACAATCTGTTGCTTGGAGGTAGGTTCGTTATGACTGCAAACGGCTGCCAAAAGGTAGTTGACACTGAAATTTAGTATGCATAAACCTTATGGATAGCTACTAGCACTAGAGGTTGATAAAAAATGAAACTCCCAGGCGGAAATGGAGCACAAATTTGGCAGGTGTGTTCAAAATGTCAGCATGTCACAAGGTTAATCCCAGATCAATGCCGAGTTCTCATAACCCCAAGAGTGAAAACCAAAACCATTCTGCAGGACATCCTTCCACAACAAGAAAAATCTAACCACAAATTTAACAAAAGAAACAAACATCAATTTATTACAGTTGTTGTTGTTCGTCCATCGTCATCAATGAGGACCTCGACACCATTCATCATTTTGAGGCTGGTTGCAATGTGTCCGAAGATGACCGATCAGGCCAATTCGGAGACAGAATGTCCTGGCACACATTGGACAGACTTGTGTAGACATTGTAGTTGTTGCACTGGTGGCTCTGGACTTGTGCAGCCTGCGCTTAAGTTGTGCTTCAGCAATACACCTTGCTTCGTGAGCTTGACAGCCTTTGTGGACGAGACAGCGCCAGGTAGGGCGGTTTTGTACCAGTGTTTTCCAGGTGGTCGTGTCTATGTCAAGCGACTTTAGGGAGGCCTTAGAGTGTGTCTTTGAAACGTTTCTTCTGCCCTCCATGCGAGCGTCTTCCAGCAGAGAGTTCCCCAAAAAGGCGCTGCTTGGGTATATGCTCGTCTGACATAAGGATAACATGACCTGCCCACCAATTCTGAGCTCTCATCAGCAGTGTGTGGACAGATGGTAGATTTTCTCTAGAGAGAAAGTCAGTGTCTGGTATTTTGTCTTGCCATCTGAAGCGTAATACTCTGCAAAGACAAGTCATGTGGAAATGATTGAGCTGTCTTGTATGCCTTCAATACACAGTCCACGTTTCACAGGCGTACAGGAGGGTAGCGAGTACCGCGGCACTGTAGACCTTTAGTTTTGTTGCTGGGCTGATTCCTTAATGTTCCCATACAGTAGAGCGCCGTCTGCCGAAAGCAGAGCTTGCCTTTGCTATTCTGCAATTAATTTCTGTATCAATAGTCACTGCTTGGGAGAGGGTGCTGCCAAGATAAGTGAACTGGTCCACTGCCTGTAGTTTCTGCCCTTTGATTGTGATTATTCGTTCTGTGTACGGTGCACGACTTCGGTCTTTCTAATGTTGATGGTGAGTCCAAAGTCGTCACAAGTCGTGGAAAATTTGTCCATACTGACTTGCATCTCTGGCTCTGAGCCAGTATACAGGGTGCAGTCATCGGCAAAGAGGAAATCTCTCTGAACGGTTTCTTTCGCTTTGGTAATAGCTTGAAGTCTCCTCAGCTTGAAGAGCTTCCCATCCACTCTGTACTTGAGGTTGATTCCAGCAACACTGTCCTGGAAGGCATCATTCAGCGTGGCAGTAAACATCATACTAAACGGTGTGGGTGTGAGTACACAGCCCTGTTTGACGTCACTGGTGACTGGGAAAGCCTCAGAGGATTCTCTGCCATCCAGTACTCTGGCTATCATGCCATCATGGAACTGGTATACCATCTGAACGAATTTAGGGGGGCAGCCGAACTTTGACATGATCTTCCACAGGCCTTATCGACTTACACTGTTGAAGGCTTTCGCCACGTCAACAAAGGTTGTGTAGAGCTCACGATTCTGGTCCTGACACTTCTCCTGAAGTTGGCATACAGCAAAAATCATGTCAATAGTCCCGTGATCTTTGCAGAAGACACACTGTGACTCTGCAAGCAGGCCCAGCTCCAGATGAGTGACCAGACGATTTAGCAGGACTCTTACAAGGGTTTTAGCAGGACTCTTACAAGGGATTCCTCGGTGGTTGTTGCATATTTGTCGATTGCCCTTCCTCTTGTAGAGGATGGTAGCATCTTTAAGCTCCTGAGGAATGAATCTTGGCTTCCAGAAGGACTGGAACAATTCAGTGAGCTTCTCAATAAGTACAGGACCAGCAGCTTTGTAGATCTCTGCGGGTATGGCACCTGCCCCTGGGGCTTTGCCACTGGACAGCTGACTGACAGCTTTCGTGACTTTGGTTACTACCGGTGGGTCATCCATGGCGCTGCTGATATCAACCTGGGGAATCCTGTCTATTGCTTCATCATTAATAGATGACGGTTGGCTGAGGACAGCTTCAAAGTGTTCAGCCCACTCTGCAGGATCTGAGCTCTCTCTGTAATGACAGTTGTACCATCTGTACTGTGGAGGGGGGTCTCCTGAGAGACTGAGGTCCATAGAGTGTGTTGAGGGCTTCGTAGAACCATTTCAAGTTGTTTCTGTCACCATATCCTTGTATTTCATTTGCCTTGGCGCTCAGCCAAGCATCGTGCATTTTACGCAGTTTATTCTGGACTGTCCTGCGAGCACTGGTAAAAGCATTTTTCTTGGCAGCTGATGATGGGTTGTTCTGACAGGCCTGATGAAGACGGTGCTTTTCAACAAGTAGAGCATTAATCTCATCATTCTCATCGAACTAGTCATGCTGCTTGTGGGTAGAGGGCCCGAGCATCTTCAGTGCAGATGTAGGGACAGCATCCTTAAAGCAATACCAGTCGTCCTCAGCGCTGCCTGCGAGGTGTAGGTTAGCCAGCTTGATTTCTAAGTCTTCAGCCAGTGCTGAAGCTATGCTGGGGTTCTTTAGCTTGGCCACATTGATTCTTTTCATAACCTTGCTTCCTTGTAGTCACCTCTTGGGTCTGATGTGGAGTCTCATTTTGGAGATAATGAGCCTGTGATCTGTCCAGCAGTCAGCGCCACACATGGCCTCGGTCACTCTAACATCCTGCCTGCCTTTTTTCCTGACAATGACATAGTCGATAAGATACCAATGCTTAGAGCAGGGTGCATCCAGGAGGTCTTGTTACGGGTAGGCAGACGGAAGGTTGTGTTGGTGATGAGGAGGTCATGTCGAAATTTGCTGATGACACCAAGATTGGTGGAACGGCAAATTGCGCGGAGGGCGTGGAGAGTCTGCAGAAGGATCTAGATAGGCTGGGCGAATGGGCCAGGAACTGGCAAATGGAATTTAATGTTGGCAAGTGCGAGGTGGTCCACTTTGGTAGGAATAATGGTAGGAAGGACTATTACTTACGTGGAGAAAAACTGCAGCAGGCAACGGTGCAGAGGGACCTCGGGGTCCTTGTGCATGAGTCGCAAAAGCCCAGCTCGCAGGTGCAGCAGGTGGTCAGAAAGGCAAATGGGATGCTGGCTTTCATAGCGAGGGGGATTGAATATAAAAGTAGGGAGGTCTTGCTGCGACTGTATAGGGCATTGGTGAGGCCGCAGCTGGAGTACTGTGTGCAGTTTTGGATGCCGTACTTACGCAAGGATATTTTGGCCTTGGAGGGAGTGCAGAGATGGTTTACTAGGCTGATGCCGGAGTTGAGGGGGTTGAGCTATGAGGAGAGGCTGAATAAACTAGGCTTGTACTCGTTAGAGTTTAGAAGAATGAGGGGAGATCTCATTGAGACGTATAAGATGATGAATGGGATGGATAAGCCATGATCTTATTGAATGGCGGGGCAGGCTCGAAGGGCTAGATGGCCTACTCCTGCTCCTATTTCTTATGTTTTTATGTTCTTATGATAGGATAGAGGTGGAGAGACTCTTCCCGCTCAGAAAGGACAGTAGGACTAGGGGGCACAGCCTCAAGATAAAGGGGGGGCGGTTTAGAACAGAGTTGAGGAAGAACTTCTTCACTCAAAGGGTGGTGAATCTCTGGAATTCTCTGCCCGTTGAAGTGGTGGAGGCTACCTCGCTAAATATTTTTAAGACGCGGGTTGATGGGTTTTTGATAAGAGAGGGGATTAAGGGTTATGGGGAGAGGGTGGGAATGTGGAACTGAGCCACGACAGATCAGCCATGATCTTATTGAATGGTGGGGCAGGTTCGAGGGGCCAGATGGCCTACTCCTGCTCCTATTTCTTATGTTCCTATGTTATGTGCTGCACAAGTCTTCATTGAGACTAGGCCGTTACTGTTACACTTGCCCACTCCATGCCTCCCAATGACTCCCTGCCAGATTGCAGAGTCACACCCTACTCTTGCATTGGAATCGTCAAGCAAGATCAGCTTGTCGGTACTGCTCACTGCTGACAGTAGGGCGTCTAGTTCTTTGTAGAACTTGTCTTTCATCTCATCCGGGTTGTTCATTGTGACGGCATAGTGCTGATCAGGGTGGCTTGACTTCTGTTCTGTAACGGAAGCTGTAATGTCATTCACACCCTTGGGTAGACTATCAAGTTTCCGAACAAGGTGACTCCTGATGGCAAATCCAACTCTAGCATCACCACTGCTGCGACCGCTCCAGAAAAAAGGTGTATCCCTCTCCAATTTCAGTCAACTGACCTACATTGGCAAGATGAGTTTCACTCAGGGCTGCAATGTCAGTGTTGTATCTTGCAAGCTCTCTGGCAACTAAAGGCTGTCCTTCTCTCCGGTCTGTCTGCTGCAGGGTTGTCCAAAAGCGTGTGCACATTCCAAGTGCCAATGGTGAGCGGTGTCACCTTGTGTTTTATTTTGTTTGTTCGATTGCAAGATGGGATCCCCACCAGCCGTGGTAAACTAGCCAGGGTGTAGCAAAGCAGGCAATGTTTAGGGCACCTTTTTTAGCCCCTCCCTCATTCTATGGACTGCTCAGTCGGCCAGGTAGACGCCGAATTTCACTGTTGCTTCGGTCAGTGGAAAACGACCATTAGACCTGAGCCGCCTGCGTGCAGGTCCCTGACTACAGCTCCCAGTGTATCCACGCCTGCTGCTTCATCGCTCACCCAGTTGCCTCAGGATTTCAAGGGTTGAACAGGACTGATGATGATGGTGTCAAAACTAGAGACTGATTTGTTTTAAAGTGAGGGAGAGTTGCGCAGCATGAGCCTCACTCTCTCTTTCCAATTCCCAACTAGATCCAGTGGCAAGACGAGTCAAAACAGCTGGAGATGGAACTAGGTGCAGTGGATGACCAGGACGTCTTCGGTGTCTTGTCCTGCTCTTCGCGTTCCACTTGCAGAGACCGCCTTCTTGACCGCTGGACCTTCCATTGGTCTCATCCGCTCAATCCGCCGGAGTCTGTCTTCACATGCTGGGATAGACATCTCCCTATCTCACTGAGGGTTGAGACCCGTTGGCTACCCTCACCTGGTTTAGCCAGCTTGTCAAAATCATTGCCCGGGGTGTGGCCGCTGTCGCATGCAAACAGCGACAGGGAGCCACAGGTGAGAGCTGAGTGCCAGCTGGGGACAAAGAGTGGACAAACCGCCCTGAAAGGACGTGACATGTTCCCCCACCAGATGTACTACCTCTCCCTGACACCCCATACATACCCTATTAGAGTAAGAAGTCTTACAACACCTGGTTAAAGTCAACAGGTTTATTTGGAATCACCAAATAAACCTTTTGGGCAATTCGTTGGACTTTAACTTGGTGTTCTGAGACTTCTTACTGTACCCACCCCAGTCCAAAGCTGGCGTCTCCACATCATCAATTTATTAGGTCAATTAAAGATCATTTTGGCAGTTTCCATTCACCTTCATTAACCTAGAGAGAATATATTCTCACAGTCAATGTAAAAGAATCATAAAAGCAAACAGAAAAGTACTGAGGTGGATATTAATCAGAGCTTTCATATGCCTGAAAATGATTTGTTTCCAATAGCAGACAAAAACAACTTTGCATATTATAAAAACTTTATTCAGTTTAGATTATAACCCGACAGGTAGGCAATTCTTTAGCAACCAGTTATCTATCCATTAACACTACGTGTTGTTATTCATTGTGTTTGCATAATAAACAGTATGCTTGAAAAACCAAAAACTAATAGTATTGTGGATGTAGGGTATAACTTGGCAATGATGCAAACAATTCAACAATTAGATTTGCAACAGTTTACACAACAGTGCCTTTGAAAGAAGATCTGTATTCTGATCATTGCTAAGTCAACCTATCTTAAACAACAATATAGTAAGTCTGAAGGACGGACACTAATGTCACAGGTGCTGGTGATGATCCATGCTGGTTCTTTCTTTTTACCCCCAGTGCTGCCAAATGCAAAGTCAAGACAAGCAGCAATCAAGATATCAACTGGTTTGCGGTGTCAGTCATGTTCATCCCAACAGCAATACTGATTTAGAAAGCAACAAAAGTAGGCAAAAGTTTGCACTAGAGGCTGGCTTAAATGAGAAATCAACATGAATTGATGTCCTCCTGAATATTTATGGACTAAGATTTAAAATCCAGACTAAATACTGGGCAAGCACAGTTTGTCTGGATTAGTGCAATGTTACATTTAGATTACAGCCCTCTTGCTGGTGAAAACTCAAACTTCAACAACATTGCTTATTTATATCACAGGTCAAGACATTGCTACTTCTCTGCACAGCAAGACAAGTGCTAAAAATGGAATATCATGGGTAAAGGTCCAGCCCACTTAAACAGACCAGAATTCGCTTCACACCTTAAAACAAAAATCTGTAAACAGTGGCAATCTGAAATGAATAACATTTAACAATGGCCAGAATTCTCTTGTATGCCCGCTGCCAGCAAGAATGCTGACGCTCTGCCAAAACTCCATTCACTGCAGCAGAACCAGAGAATCCTAGCCACAGGCGAGGTTAGAGAATTCCAGCCAATGGGTCTACATCTCACAACATTAAGCTGCCTTTACAAGCATTAATTTTTGGATCTGATATTCTTTTCCTAAATTTTTCATTGCCTTCCTCTTCTAACCCTGCCATCCATCCCTTGGTCCTTTTGTTCGCATTTTCCAAACTCAGAGAAACGCCCAGGAATTAAAGTTTAAAAATCCTCAGCACATACAACCATACAGAAGTTATGGCACAAAAATGGTCATTCAGCGCAACAGAGAACAAAATAAACTTGCCACTCATTTTAATCCCAATTTGCAACACCTGGTGTGTAGCCTTACAGCACTTCAGGTACGGATCCAGGTATCTTCTAAATGAGTTGAGCGCTTCAATCTCAATCACCAGTTCAGACAGTGAATTCCAGACAATCGCCACCCTCTGGGTGAAAATGTTTTTCATCACGCCCCCTCAAATCTTTCTACCCATCTTAAATCTATGCTCCCTGGTAACTGAACACAGTGGCAGAAACGGGTCTTTCCTGTTTACCCTATTTAATTCCTTCATGATTTTGTACACTTCAGATAGATGATTCCCTCAGCTTCCTCTGTTATAAGGAGAACAACCCTGGCCTATCCAATCTTTCCTCATAGCTGCAATTTTCAAGCCCCGGCAACATTCTTGTAGATCTCTTGTGTAATCTCTCCAGAGCAACTATGTTCTTCCTGTAATGTGATGATCAGAACAGTACACAAAATTCCAGCTGCGACCTACCCAGTGTTTTATACAGTTCCAACATGATGCCGCCATTTTTGTATTCAATACCTCACCCAATAATGCATTCCATATGCTTCCTTTACCGCCTTACCCACCCCCCTCTCTCCACACGAGTTGGCATAAATGGGTCTTTTTCTGGTTAGCAGGATGTGACAAGTGGTGTGTCACAGGGATCAGTGCTGGAGCTTTCAAGTTTAACAATCAATATAAATGATTTGGATGAAGGGACTGAAGGTATGGTTGCTAAATTTGCTGATGACACAAAGACAGGTAGGAAAGTAAATTGTGAAGATGATGCAAGGAGGCTACAAAGGACTACAGATAGGCATATGATTGTGAAAAATCTGGGAAATGGAGTATAACACGAGAAAATGTGAAATTATCCTTTTGGCAAGAATAAAAAAGTTTATTACCTAAATGGTGAAAGATTGCAGAGCTCTGAGATGCAGAGGGTTCTGGGTGTCTTATTGCATGAGTCACAAAAGGCTGATATACATATACAGCAATTAAGAAAGCTACTGGAATGTGATAATTTATCGTGAGGAGAATTGATTACAAAAGTAGGGATGTTATGCTTCAGTTCTATAGGGCATTGATAAGACCACATCTGGGATATTTGGTACAGTACTGGTCTCCTCATCCAAGGAAAGATGTAATATGTTGGAAACAGTTCAGAGCTTTACTACTCATACCAGAAATGAACATGTTATATTATGAGGAAAGGTTGGAGAGATTAGGTGCACATCACTAGAGTTTAACAAAGTAAGAGATAACTTGATCAAAATCTGTAAGATCCTGAGGAGTACTGACAGGGTACATGTGGAGGGAATGTTTGCCCTTGTTAAAGAATCTAGAACCATAGGTCGCTGTTTAAAAATTAAGGGTCGCTCATTTAAGATAGAGATTAGGAACATCTTTTTCTCTCAAAAGGGTCATGAGTCTCTGGAACTGTCTTCCTCAAAAGACAGTGGAAGCAGAATCTTTTGAATAATTTTAGGACAGAGCTAGATAGATTCTTGATTAACAGAGGAGATAGGCAAGAATATGGGGTTGAGGTTACAATCAGATCAACTATGATCATATTGAATAGCCGAGCAGACTAAGAGGTTGTTACCTCCTCCTGGCCTTAATCCATATGTACATATCTATGTATGTCGGTATTTCCAAGAGCAAGAAGAGCAGACAGACATAGCCACCCGGATCTGGCCTAGATCTGTACAATATAAAGTTGCTATAACATAGTAATAAGGAAATGTGAAAAATACTAATTGAATTTACATAAATTTCAGCCCATTATTCAACATGGTATAGAACTCCACAAGGTCAGAGGGATTCGTTGATCATGAATCTATTTCACTGAATACCCACCTCAAACATTTCAGCCTGTATGTTCCATCTTTTTGGCACATTCAAGTCTGAAATAAATAAAACTACAGGAGGGCAACAAGCCTTATTGATACAAATGAGAGCAATTTTCAGTATCATAGAAATATTGCTATCACCAATATAATATCAAGGAAGTTCAGAATCTGAGCAAATAAGTACTTACTTTTTGGCAAGTATTTCTGCAGTAATATTTACATTTGATTCAGAGTCACTCATTGCAGATTCATCATCATCCCCTTCTACCATTCTGTGCAAAGGAAAACATTGATTTTATGTTGATAAATGAACATTAACTACCAGATTAACAATTTGACAAGTTAGATTACATTTAAAACCTCTAATATTAAAAACAATCTATTTCATTCTGTTACATGTACATCTTTTCTGTAGCCTATTCAAATTCAAAATACTACACATTATTTACCTCCATTAATACAGAATCATAAGATATGGAAGAACTAAAGAACCAAGAACACCATTAGTAGTGAGCAAGTGCACCAACCCACCTCCTATAAAATAAATCAGATGTCACCTAGTTTGACAGAAGAAAATCTTAGTACTTCTGCTATGGTAGGTAGAGAAATGTGGCTAGTGAGGCTATGACAATATCTGTTTATTTCTTTTAGCCACTGAAGCTTTCAAAAATTATTTTATATCCATTCACCAGCAATAACTCTCGACATAAGTACACTGAAGGGGAAATTATCCTTCAAAAAATGCTCTCCATTTGACATGGCAGGAACGGGATCGACTAATTAAAACATTATCCTTTAAAATACAATTAATAATTAAAATTACTATATTTGTGCGCAAGTACAGAAAGTACTGGATGGAGAACAATCAGTTCCTCTCCAGGATCTACAGAATTCCCAAAACTATAAAGTGATTTTGAAAAAGTCTTTTCTGCTTCTTTTGAACAATACTTAGAGGAATATAATCAATTCGATAGGTTAGATCCTGAGTAAAAGGATGCGGCTGCACAGGTTTGTATCGGTGTTTTCTTTCCTGATTGAAAAAGCTCCTCTGATGGCTCAGTAAGTTTATTAGGTGAATAAATGAATTATAATCAACTAGGTTAGCACACACAGAGTGCAGTTACCTCAGCAATCCTAGGTAACACAAACAGAATCAGCCATCAATCCATTGTAGAAGCGTATGCACACTTTGAAGAGCCAAGTGAATAAGTACTAGACTGTGCTGCGATGTCCCAATAAGAGCTGAATGACTGTGACATTTGTCCTCTCCAATTTTTCATTATTCCACAACACTAAGCTTCTTAAATTATACTTGAATTAATTATTTGCAAAGCTGCCTAATGCTAAAAGTGTAATAATGGCTCCAGGTTAAACTTAGTATTCTACTTCTAAATGTATAAAACATTTTGACTGCATAAGATCTTAAGCCATTTGTCTAGCCAGTCTTATCTTCAAAAATATAAACAACTCTTAAAAGTTTGCAATATTCAGCAATCCAGCAGTTAATCATATCAAATCATTGACATTGGAAACATTTTGAAACTTCACTAAAACACTCAAAAATAATGTACTAGTTACCTGTTATATGGTGTACTGGGCTCATCAATTTTCATTAGTCCATAGTCCTTTCCTTCTGGATGATAAGTGGCAAGAATGTTCATTTCATCCCATTTCTGTGACTTTTTACTGCAAAACATGCATATTGAATTGTAATTAAAATCCACCATGATCACTGTTGCACACTTCAAATCTTAATGTCAAGAAACTAGCCACAGGCAAAGACTCCTTTTCATGTTCTACCCAATTATTCAACCACTTTTTAAATACTCCCATTTTATTATTGAAGGAAATGTGTCTTTTCCAAAAGATTATTCACCCTCAAAAACACACTATACTTTCGCACGTAAATGGATTTTAAATAAGCACTTTGCAGATAAGATCAGCTGATGTTTTGTAATGTCATTTAGGCATTAAGGGATCATAAAGAAGTTGGAAAAAACACTATTAGGACTTCACACAGGTCACACAAAAGTGTGTCCTGGACAAAATAAAGCATCAAATGTCAGTAGAGTTAGCTGTTCAAACGGACCTCTGCAAACAGATGTCATTTAAGCTATAACAGTAATAAACATCATTTCATATCAAGCCATAAGAAAATAAATTACAGACATGCAAAGCAGCTATCTAATGTTACTTTATGTGACAAACGATGTCAGATCACTACTATATGGTAGCTAGGCTGCATGAAACCAAAGGTGCAAAATAACTACTATCAACCAGTGTAAAATTAACTTTTAAAAGTTCTGAAGAAGTCATACAGCACTCGAAATGTTAGCTCTGTTCCTCTCTCCCCAGACCCTACCAGACCTGCTGAGATTTTCCAGTACTACTACTTCTTTGAAAAAGTTCCACTAGCCTTACAAGTATGTACTGAGAACCTGCAGTATATAAAAAGCACTACTGGCTCTACTATACCACCTAAAGAGATACTGTAACTGAGGTATAAAAATACCAAAACCATTGACATAATACTACTTCTAAACTTCAGTTTAAGCCAGTCATCTAAACACATCAATAATTAGTTTTGGTTCAGGGGAAATTACAAGAATTCATGATTTTTTATAGCTGCTTTTCAATTATGGAATCTTGTTCAGTCAGCTAGTTAACGTTATTGAAAGATAAGAATAAACTACTATTTACCTTTCATTATTTCAGTGTATTCTAAAGCAGTTCACAGTAAATAACTTATTTATTGGAATGAGACAAAATACAAAAAAGGCCTGAAAATTGTTTGTAACAAGGAATTCTGTACTTATAGCACTTTTTATGATCTGTAATGAATGTAAATGATTCTAGGCCAATTCAAATGGGTAGAATTATTCAACTTCAAAAGGATAGCAACATTATTTCTCTTTGCTTATGTTCTTTACTATCAAGAACATTAACTAATGCATTAATAAATTAACAAAGCGACCCCAGCATCTAATGCAGTTAGTGCAACTCAAAGAATGAAGTCCGTATTAACAACAGAATGTGACTTTTCTGGATTCATTCCATGCAAAGCAAACTCAAGCACATTCCATTTAATCCCTTCACTCAATCCACAGCCCCACTTCCCATCTCCCACTCAGCTCAGCAATTCATCTTCCCTACCACCTTAACCCCCGCTATAAAAACACACCCGTCCCACCCCACCATTCAATCACTCAGCAGCCCCTCTCTGCAATCCTCCCACTCGCTCAACAGCTTGATCTTTCCAACAATCTTACAATGGCAGAGATAGCCGTGGAGGCACAGTTTCCATCCTGACAAATTATGATTGATAACCAGCTGCAATTCACTGCAACCACTGTAGTCTTAAGCTCCGCAGCTCCCACTTCCCCACCAGATCCGCCAAACCTAATGGAGACTTGGGATTCGCTGTGCCCTCCTCACTGGGCCTGCTGAACCCTGTGAATGTTTGGGGTCCATTGCTCCCACCCCTTCCCCATTCTCTTCACCCACCACTGACTGCTGAACACCTCATTTCCATTAAGCAGCCAATAGCAGAGTGCACCTCCTTGGTGGGATGAGTGATGGCAACCCGGTCCAGGCTAGCGTGAGTCTGAGTGGGTTTGAGGGTCTAGGCATGAGATGCAACAAGACTCCCCACTTTGGAGTTCATGGATTGCATCCTGGACAGCCTTTGATACCGATAACTATGGAGAGGTAGAGGTTGGAAAATCATCTCCAAGTTCAGAATTCCATACTTGAAAGGTCAGAAATCTGCCAACCAGCAGAAATTTCTTATCCATGATACACGGCAGTCACAGTTGAATAAAATAACCAATCTGCATACAGCAAGTTCCATACAGCAATCACATGTGGCCAGAATGTTATTTGAAGGATAAGTATTAGCCAGGACACCCCTACTCTTTGAAGAATGTCATGGCGCCTTTTACATTCACCTGAGGGATGGGGTGACAATCAATTCATATCTCATATGAAACAGTGCAGCAGTGCTGGCCTCTCAATGCCACACTGAAATGCAACCTATCCTCAAGACTCTGGAGAACCCATGACCTTTTGATTCGGAGGCATGTAAACAAGGAGCCAAAATTGACATTACAGCTGAAGGCCACACAGATTTGTTGTGATATTACCATACAAGCCACTCTAAAGGAAACTGCAGCTAGCTGCCAGAGACCAATAATACATTTGAGACAGAAAGTGAATAGCAATGGTATAAAGAGGATTTGAATCAGTTTCATTTTTTTGCAGAGGTGATATAAACTCAGTTACTTTAGTTTTACCTACAACCTCATTGCAATGTTTCTGAGGAACATTCTGTGCTACAGCACTGAGTAAGCAATACTGAAAATGACATGCAATAGTTGCCTGTGGAGCAATAAGTGCTGGGTGGAGAAGAAAGCAGAGAGTCTGTCAGGGATGTGCATCACTGCACAGCTCAGAAAGCAATGGAAAATCACAGAAACTGTGTGCAAGGTCAAAGCTGAGAAAATAAGCTCAGCTGGAGGTCAGATAAGGGCTGAAGTCACAGGCTGTTTATCAGAAACCCCCATCTTCAAATGAAATAGCCAAGGGATAGAATTACCAGCAAATCAGTTTTTGGCATCAGTCACTTAAATCACTCCTCCAGCGTCCACTGCCAAGACATCATCTCCGCCGAATCACTTCCCCTCCCCCCAGTACCACCTCTCTGAATCACTTCAGCCCCCAATCACTCCCCCCCAAACACCCCAAATCGCTCCCTACCCCCCAAACACCCCAAATCGCTCCCTACCCCCCAAACACCCCGAATCGCTCCCTACCACCCCGAATCGCTCCCTACCCCCCCCAAACACCCCGAATCGCTCCCTACCCCCCCCAAAACACCCCGAATCGCTCCCTACCCCCCCAAAACACCCCGAATCGCTCCCTACCCCCCCAAAACACCCCGAATCGCTCCCTACCCCCCCAAAACACCCCGAATCGCTCCCTACCCCCCCAAAACACCCCGAATCGCTCCCTACCCCCCCAAACACCCCGAATCGCTCCCTACCCCCCCAAACACCCCGAATCGCTCCCTACCCCTACAAACACCCCGAATCGCTCCCTACCCCCCCAAACACCCCAAATTGCTCCCTACCCCCCAAACCGCTCCCTACCCCTCCCAAACACCCCGAATCGCTCCCTCCGACAGCCCGATGCACTCACTCCCCCAACACCCCGAATCACTTCCTCTCCCCAAATCACTCCCTCCAACCCCAACACCCCGAATCACTCCTCCAACACCACCCTGAATCGCTTTCTTCCCCCCCAACACCCTGAATAACTCCCTCCCCCCAAAACCGCAAATCACTATCTCCCCCAAAATTACTCCCTCCTCCAAATCACCACCTCACCTCCCCACTATTCCCCCCACCCCATGTCCACCCGCCGCCTCCCTCCACAGACAGCATCATTCCCACCCCCGCAGACTCCCTGGACAGGATCTGAGCCCTTCCCTCCCCCTTACCACACTCCTTCCGTCCGTTCCCCCTCCCCATCTCTCCATTTCCTCCTTCCCTCACCCCTTCCTGCCCTTCTCTCTCCCCCTCCTCCCTCCCCCCATGCCCTTCTCTCTCTCCCTCCTCCCTCCCCCACGCTCCCCCTCCCACCACCGCCCCTCCCACCCCCCTACTCCCTCCCCCCACCGCCCCTCCCACCCAACACCCCTCCCACCCCCCGCCCCCCACCCACCACCCCACCCCCCACTCCCTCCCCCCTCCCCGCCCACCACCCCTCCCCCCCGCTCCCTCCCCCTGCCCACCACCCCTCCCCCCCGCTCCCTCCCCCCGCCCACCACCCCTCCCCCCCGCTCCCTCCCCCCGCCCACCACCCCTCCCCCCCGCTCCCTCCCCCCGCCCACCACCCCTCCCCCCCGCTCCCTCCCCCCGCCCACCACCCCTCCCCCCCGCTCCCTCCCCCCGCCCACCACCCCTCCCCCCCGCTCCCTCCCCCCGCCCACCACCCCTCCCCCCCCGCTCCCTCCCCCCGCCCACCACCCCTCCCCCCGCTCCCTCCCCCCGCCCACCACCCCTCCCCCCGCTCCCTCCCCCCGCTCACCACCCCTCCCCCCGCTCACCACCCCTCCCCCCGCCCACCACCCCTCCCCCCGCTCCCTCCCCCCACCCACCACCCCTCCCCCCGCTCCCTCCCCCCGCCCACCACCCCTCCCCCCGCCCACCCCCCCTCCCCCCACTCCCTCCCCCCGCCCACCACCCCTCCCCCCGCCCACCACCCCTCCCCCCACTCCCTCCCCCCGCCCACCACCCCTCCCCCCACTCCCTCCCCCCGCCCACCACCCCTCCCCCCACTCCCTCCCCCCGCCCACCACCCCTCCCCCCACTCCCTCCCCCCGCCCACCACCCCTCCCCCCACTCCCTCCCCCCGCCCACCACCCCTCCCCCCACTCCCTCCCCCCGCCCACCACCCCTCCCCCCACTCCCTCCCCCCGCCCACCACCCCTCCCCCCACTCCCTCCCCCCGCCCACCACCCCTCCCCCCACTCCCTCCCCCCGCCCACCACCCCTCCCCCCACTCCCTCCCCCCGCCCACCACCCCTCCCCCCACTCCCTCCCCCCGCCCACCACCCCTCCCCCCCCCACTCCCAACCCCTCCCCCCACCCACAACCCCTCCCCCCACTCCCTCCCCCCACCCACCACCCCTCCCCCCACTCCCTCCCCCCACCCACCACCCCTCCCCCCACCCACCACCCCTCCCCCCACTCCCTCCCCCCACCCACCTCCCCTCCCCCCTCCCACCCCCACTCCCCCCACCCACCTCCCCTCCCACCCCCACTCCCCCCACCGCCCCTCCCCCTCCCACCCCCACTGCCCCTCCCCCTCCCACCCCCACTCCTCCCACCGCCCCTCCCCCCCCCACCATTCCCTCCCCACCCCCCCCGTTCCCTCCCTCCCCACCCCCCCCGTCCCCTCCCTCCCCACCCCCCCCGTCCCCTCCCTCCCCACCCCCCCCGTCCCCTCCCTCCCCACCCCCCCCGTCCCACCCCCCGCTCCCTCCCCCCCCGCCCCACCCCCCCATTCCCTCCCCCCCCGCCCCACCCCCCCATTCCCTCCCCCCCCGCCCCACCCCCCCATTCCCTCCCCCCCCGCCCCACCCCCCCATTCCCTCCCCCCGCCATTCCCTCCCTCCCTCTTGCCCAGTGACAGGTTCACTCTCCCCTGACCCCGGGCCGGATCACCAAGCAGCTCACTTGTAGTCGTCCTCCTCCTCGGTGGACAGACCCAGCGCCGAGCTTTGTTGAGACGGCGCCGCGTTTCTGTTTTTCAAAATCCCTTTGATGGGTGCGGGGGCTGCCATGGCGGGACGGCGGCGGCTGCCGGTTTGATGGACGCGGCTCTGGTGGGGTGGAAACAACTGAAGCGCAGCCGGACCGCCGGGCGGGGTGCGCACCGGGTCTCGCGAGAGCCGGGCCTGCGCAGGTTCTCGCGGGAACCGGAAGAAAGGTGATCACGTGCATTGTGAGGCACCGGAACTGAGGGGTTAAAGTGTAGACAGATCATTCTGGATGGTGCTGCCCTGTAATAGTAGAAGTATCAGCTTAGAGTCCCAGTACCCCTACCTTGGCCTGTCATTCAGGACAAGGTCCAGCTGTACTTCCATCTGCTTTATTGTTTAAAAGTTTAAATTTTGTTAGTGTCACAAGTAAGCTTACATAAACACCGTAATGAAGTTACTGTGAAAATCCCCTAGTTGCCACACTCAGGCACCTGTTTGGGTACACTGAGTTCAAATTTGATTTAATTTATTATTGTATTGCTGCAAGAAATACATTATTTATTTATTGAAAATCCCCACCCTTTCGATGTCTTCACATTGTGCAACTGACACCATCAGAGGTTTATATACGTGTTTGGATGAAGATTGGATTAAACTGGATAAACATTGCCCCAGGTGACCCAACCATCTTAAGTTACTCTTGGTCAATTCTGCCTACTTCAGGAAGATCAACTTGCGGAGGGAAAAAGTAACTGCAAACTTTGTTGAATGAAATTTTGAGTCAAGTCGTTGTCTACAAACAATCAAAGATCCTATGGTACTATTTCATACAAGAGCAGGCGAGTTATTTCTAGTGCTGTTCGGGACCCTGAAATCGTCAGAAGCCTGGCAAGTTTCTTTCCAGGATGATCTCTGCATTAGGCAGGAATGTGCCACGGCAGTCAACAACATCTTCCCCTCTCCTAGACTCTGCTGAGGACTTGGGAAATGTGCAAATGCATGCTTTCAGAACTTAACAATCCTCCATGTGGTCCAGTTCATAAAGTTAATCCTATCTATATGCTCTAAATCAATGAGTGCACTATAATGCAATAAATTCCATACCAAGTTGTGTGCTATGTCTTTTATAAGGGCAATGTAAAGCACTGCTACGCATTCATTCAGGAGCGATGTAAGATCCTCACCACCTGACTATTCCAGTTTTCCTGCACGTGACCCATAGCCTTGTACGCTGTGGCAGCTCAAGCGTACATTTTAAATGTTATGAAGGTCTCTCCCTCCACCACCCTTTCAGGCAGTGAGTTCCAGACTCCCATCACATGTGCAGCATGGTAGCACCGTGGTTAGCACTACTGCCTCAATGCCAAGGACCTGGGTTCGATTACCATGTCTGTGGATTTCCTCCAGGTATTCTGGTTTCCTCCCACAGTTTGAAAGATGTGTTGGTTTGGTGCGTTGGCCATGCTAAAATCTCTCTCAGCGTACCTGAACTGACACTGGAGTGTGACAGCTAGGGGATTTTCACAGTAACCTCATTGCAGTGTTAATGTAAGCCCACTTGTGACTATTAAATAAACTTACTTATCCTCTGGGTGGAAAGGCTTTTCCTTCCATCCTCTCCATGCTTCCTGCCCCTTACCTTAAATCCATGCTCCTGGGCATTGATCCCTTTACAAAGGGGAAAGTTTTTTTCCGGTCTATCCACGTGCCTCATAAATTTATATACCTCAATCATGTCCCCTTTAGTATCCTCTGCGCCCAAGAAACCAACCCCATTCTATCCAATCTCTCTGCATAACCAAAACTCTCCAGCCAAGGAACCATTTATCATCCTGGTAAATCCCCTCTGCATCTTATCCAGTGGTATCACATCCCTCTGATAATGTGGATTCCAGAACCAACATTTTACATAGATCCAGCATAACCTCCTTGCTCTTAAGTTCTATGCCTCAGCAAATAAAGGCAAGTACATAGATGTCTTCTGAATCACTTAGTCCATCTGTCCTGCTGCATTAAGGGACAGGGAACATGAATATGGAGGGAATACAGAGATATAAACTGAGTAAGGGCAGAAAATATTTTTGTTTAGTTGGGGCATCCTGATCAGCATGGGCTTGGAGGGCTGAAGGACCTGTTCCTGTGCTGTACTTTGTTCTTCATGTACATGCATACCAAAGTCCCTCTGATCCTCAGTGCTTCCCAGGATCCTGCTGTTCAGCATGCATCCCCTTGCCTTGTTTGTCCTGCCCAAATGCGTCATGTCACACTTGTGTGGATTGAAGCCCATCCGCCACTGATCTGCCCATCCAAATCCTCCTGTGATCTAAGGCTATCCTTCTCGTTATTTACTATCCTACCAATTTTTGTATCTGCAAACTTGCTGATCAATCCTCCTAAATTCAAGATTAAACCATTTACATAAATCACAAACAGCAAGGGCCCCAACACTGATCCCAGTCTTCCAGCCCGAAAAACACTCCTTGATTATCAACCTCTGCTTCCTGCCACTCTGTCAATTTTAGATCCAATTTGCCATTTCCTTCAATGCTATGGGCTCTTTCTTTCATTATCAACCTCTCATGCAGGACCTTATCAAAAGCCTTTCTGAAGTCCAAGGCCTAGTGGAGTGCCGCAGGGATCGGTGCTGGGGCCTCAGCTATTTACCATTTATTTAGATGATCTGGAGGAGGGAGCTGAGTGTAGGGTGACAAAATTTGCTGATGACATGAAGATGAGTGGAAAAGCAAATTGCGCAGAGGGTGTGGAAAGTCTGCAGAGGGATCTGGATAGGCTGAGCGAGTGGGCGAGGACCTGGCAGATGGAGTACAATGTTAGCAAGTGTGAGGTTATCCACCTTGGCAGAAATAATAGTAGGAGGGATTACTATTTAAAGGGCGAAAAGCTGCAGCATGCTATGGTGCAGAGGGACCTGGGGGTCCTTGTGCATGAGTCGCAAAAACCCAGTCTGCAGGTGCAGCAGGTGATCAAGAAGGTGAATGGTATGCTCGCCTTTATAGCGAGGGAGATAGAATATAAAAGCAGGGAGGTCTTGCTGCAACTGTACAGGGCACTGGTGAGGCCGCAGCTGGAGTACTGTGTGCAGTTTTGGTCGCTGTACTTGCGCAAGGATATTTTGGCCTTGGAGGGAGTGCAGAGGAGGTTCACTTGGGTGATACTGGAGATGAGGGGATTGGACTATGAAGTGAGACTAAATAGACTGGGTCTGTACTCATTGGAGTTTAGAAGGATGAGGGGGGATCTTATAGAGACATATAAGATAATGAAAGGGATGGATAGGGTAGAGGTAGAGAGAGATTCCTCCCGCTTAGAAAGGATAGCAGGACTAGAGGGCACAGCCTCAAGATAAGTGGGGGGGGGGCGCAGTTTAGATCGGAGTTGAGGAGGAACTTCTTCACTCAAAGGGTGGTGAATGTCTGGAATTCTCTGCCCGTTGACGTGGTGGAGGCTACCTCGCTAAATATATTTAAGTCACAGGTAGATAGGTTTTTGACAGACAAGGGAATTAAGGGTTATGGGGAGAGAGTGGGAAAGTGGAACTGATCCACTTCAGATCAGCCATGATCTTATTGAATAGCGGGGTAGGTTCGAAGGGCTAGATGGCCTACTCCTGCTCCTCTTTCTTATGTTCTTAGAATCCTAACCTCCTAAGGGTCTCTTGTATTAGTGCTTCTTAACATAATCTTTGAAGTTGATGGGGATCACTGTTAGCGGGGAAGTAGAATGCAAAGGCGCCCTTGGAGTGTCCTGAGTGGATGCCCCTGGGATGCATCTTGGCACCCCTTTTCACTCAGGGTGACTGATGGCTAATAAAAGCAAAATACTGTGGATGCTGGAAATCTGAAATAAAAATAGAAAGTGCTGGATAAACTCAGCAGGTTTGGTAGCATCTGTGAAGGGAAACAGAGTTAATGTTTTTCACCCAAATGACCCTTCTACAGAACTGAAGATAGAAATGTAGTGAATTATATAGTAGGAGAGGTGGGTGGAGGAGATGAGGCAGAATAGACAAACAGGGATAGATTAGGGCAGGGGGGAGATTGACAGAGGTGAGTGTTGATGATGCCAAAAAAGGATGTAGAGTGCTAATAGTGGCAAAAGGTAAGATAGAAGAATGTGTTAACTGGAGCAAAACTGAACAACAAGGGACAGGTGGCCATTTGGAGGAGGATGGGGTTATATTGGGGCAGGACAGGCCAAGGGAACTGAGAAAAAACAAGATATAAAAGGAAGTGGGGGGGGGGAGGTTCAAAAGTCACATTCTAAAATTGTTGTACTCAGAAGCTGTATTGGGCATTATTGGAACACTAAAACAGGCCTAGATGGACGTGTGGTTCGAGACAAAGTTGCTGAGTTGAAATGGCAAACAATGGGAAGATTGGGGTCATGCTTTCAGGCACAGCAAAGGTGTTCCACGAAGTGGTCACCCAGTCTGCATTTAGCCTCTTCAATGTATTGGGAGCAGCAAAAGACCAAGTTGAAGGAGGTGCAAGTGAAATGCTGCTTAACCTAAAAGGTTTAGCTCCTTGGACAGTGAGAAAGGAGGAGATAAAGGGGCAGGTTTTGCACCTTCTGTGGTTGAATGGGAAGGTGCAATGGGAAGGGGACAAGTCTTCTGGGTGATGGAGGAATGGACCAGGGTGTCACAAAGGGAGTGGCCCTGCAGAATGCTGGCAGGGAGGTCAAGGGAAATTGTGCCTAGTGATGGCATTGTGCTGGAGTTGGCAGAAATGGCGAAGGATGAACCTTTGAATGCAGAGGCTGGTGAGGTGAAAAGTGAGGACAAGGACTTTATCATGGTTCTTGGAGGAAGGTGAAGGGTGCAGGCAGAGGTGCAGGAGATGGATCAGACACAGTTGAGTGCCCTCTCAAATCATAACATTTTTCCAGGTCCAGATATGAGTGAGAGAGGAGTGGAAATTTATTGATTTTTCTTCAATTTCCACCTCTCTCACCTTCACATAGTCTATCTCCGATACTTGCCTGCCCTTCCTTGACCTCCCTGTCTTCATTTGTGCTGATAGACTGACTGCCAATATTCATTACAAACCCACTGACTCCCACATTTATGTCGACTACAGCCCCTCATACCCCACTCCCTATGAGGACTCCATGCCGTTCTCCCTGTTTCTCTACATCAGCCACATCTGTTCCATCATTGCTACCTTTGAAAACTGTGTTTCAGACATGTCTGCCCCTCCCCGCACCCCCCCCAACCCCTGTCTGTGCCCAACCTTCCATTGTGGCATTACCAATCTTTTGCCAGGGAATGGAAGTGAATTTTTTTCAAAAAATATATTTTATTTATAAAATATCCACAAGAATGTTACAATCATTCCAAAATGACCATCACACAAAGTATGATAATATTCCGATTCTTTACATACATCAACTAACACCCTGAATGCTTCAATACAGTCGAGGAAACATGGCAGACATTTAACAATGGTCCTTACAAATGGGGCAAAGATATTTGAAGTTTATCTATGTAGAACAAGTTGCATTCTGAGGTGCTTCAGTATAACCAAGGTACGTGATTGAAGTAGATTCATTATATTTCACACAGTTCTCATCTGAATTGTGGTGTGTGGTAAAACGCCTAATGGAGATTGTAACATTTCCAGTTATAGTAACGTCTGAGCAATTCCCAGCTGCTAGCTGCAGGAGCTTTTAATAGGGGTTTGTGTTGTGATGCATTAACCAAAGTAGGTGACTAAGGGGAATTGGGAAACACATGTAGAAAGAAACCAAAACTGCCCCTATTCAATTAAAAGAAAAAAAATTCCAGATGTAAAAAGCCTATCTTACCACTGTGTGGTGTTGTGCATCAACAAGCTATCATAACTTTCCAAAGACCAATGAATTCTTAACGTCTATAAAATGAAACATGTTGAAATTGCAGTTTGAAAAATTAGGTATGAATTACAACAGCAAAATACATAAACTTAATAAGCTTTATAAGTACAATCAGTTTGAAGTGCTTCCAGAGTCAACCAGTGAAAATAATAATTTTACTTTTATTAATAACTGGAAATAACTTCAGCACAACTGACTGGCACAAGAGAGATGATCTGCAACTGAACTTGACTTGAAATGAACATTGTCATCAAGAATACATTAAACTAGATAGAGGAAAGGGTGGTATGGAGGGTTACATCGGATTACAGCACAGGAATATGCCATTCAGCCCCAGCCAATTCATATTGGCATTTATGCTCCATTTGAGCCTCATTCTGTCTTTCCTGACCAAAATCTATCATCATAACACACACCCTTCTCTCTCAAATGCTAGCCTAGCTTTCTCTTAAATGCACCAATATCATTTATTTCAATCACTCCCTATGGTAACGAGGTCCATTTTTTCATAATTGTTTAGGTAAAGAAATTTCTTTTGGATTCTCCATTGCATTTCTTGGTGATTATCTTATGTTGATGGCATCTAGGTATGCTCTTCACCAGAAGTGGAAGCATTCTTTTTACGTCCATTTCATTGAAACCTTTCATAAAAAATCTTTTTTAGTTCACCCCACTACCTCCTTTTTCAAGAGAAATGAGACGCAGAATGTCAATCCTTTCCACAAATGTATATTCAGGCATTTCTGGTACCATCCTTGTAAATCTTCTTTGCGCCTTCTCCATTGCCTCCATATCCATTTATAGTATTGCGACCAGAACTGCATCCTGTATGATCTTACCAAGGTTCAATGCAGGTTTGGCATAGCTTCCCAACTTATCAATTCTATCCCTCTAGAAATAAAGCCTGATGCTTTGTTTTTTTTTAATGGTCTGGCTTAGCTGAAGTGCAACTTTTCGTGATTGGTGTATTTGTACTCTGGGATTCTTATGTCCCTCTATCCCATCTGGATTTGCAATTTTCAAGTTATAAGTTATAGTTTTCCCACCAAATGTATTTCCTCATATTTGTCCTTGATGAGCTTCATTTGACAATTATTTTCCCATTCTGCAAGTTTATTTATGTTCTATAAATTGTTGCCGTTCTCCTGGTAGTATTAACTATCAGTCAATGTAGCAAAGGCTAGGAAATTTATAGGTTATCAGATATAAGCTGCAAAAGCAATGGACACAGACTTTGATAAACCACAAGGGCGCTGTAGGTACATATATCAGTGTCTTCAGATAACAACCCAGGACACACTGTGTTTTGATAGAAGTAATAAGTCACTACCCAGGGTGCAGACTGTCAAGGCCCAATTGTCTGTATCTATCAATAATGTAGCTATGTTTACATGTTAAGTTAACAATTGGATATTGTAATTAGACAAGCATGGAGTATTGTAATTAGTTAATCACTACTATGGAAAACAAACTGAGTAATCAAAACTATTAATTGGGATTGTATATTGACGACTTTCAAATAGGTGCACAATTTCAATTGGTGTATATTAACTACTTGTAGATTAGCCAAAACATATAATTGACATAGTAACCCTTTGTTCATAGAGTCCGTATGCCATGTGCCTGGTCATAGGCATCTCTTGCTATAGCTTGAAATAATGGCTGATTTTAAACTCCAGAGCTTTGTCTGGTTTTTTTGAGGGGTGCGGACAACAAACAGCTTGTTAGCCTAAAATTCCCCATGACAATATTGAAGAAAAATAATTATTTAATATTTTTGTTATTTCACTATCATCCTCTGGTAATGAAAGACAATGCCATCAAGATACAATGTAGAGTGGAAGATTGTAAGTAGGCAGGTAGGGACACATTAAACAGATTTCTACCTTCCTTTCCAATAACAATATGAGCTTCCCAGTCATTTTTATACTGGACTCAGAATCCAGAAGTTGAGATGTTGGGCCTGGTCATAGAATCTCTACAATGCAGAAAAGGCCATTCAGCCCATCCTGTCTGCACCAACTCTCCAAAACAGCATGTCACCCACACCCTTTTCATCCCCGTAACCATGCTAATCACCCTAACCCACACATCTCAGGACGCTAACACCCAACTAATTCCGGGAAAGAAACCCATTAGCCATACATCATTTACACATGACTCCAGTCCCACATTGTGACCCGGATATTTGCTGAGTGAGGCCAAGTTAGAAAACCTTTCCGGAATTCCCACACCCATTCCTATTTCCAGAAATTTTCAGCCTGCACGTAGCATTCTAGATTTTATCAGTTCTATCCACAGAAGTAGTTAGCTATTTTTCCGTACGGCCTCATTACGAATGCTGAGCTGAGGTACAAGAAATATTAATCCATTTAGTTCATCAGGCAATATTTACACAGCCTGAAGGAGAATGATTGCTCTGCTTGATTGTATCTCTATTACTTTGTAATGACCTAATCTTCTTTAAATATGAAATGTAAATGTGTGTGTGTTCATTCACACAAGCTGAGGAGATATAAATTAGATTTAAAAAAGACTTTTGGAAATTCACACAATGGTGATGGTCAGTTGACACCTAAGATGTTGTAAACTGAGCAGTTTTCTTTTTCAATATAGTTTTTCACCACACTTGCTTACATTGTCAGTTTCAGGTTTTTTTTAAAATGCTGGACTTGTCAAGGCTCATTAATTCCGTACATAATGAATACTGGGAGGTCTGGAAGATGCACAGGGCGTAGCAGTGGAGGGGGTGGAGTGAGGTCATGGAAGGGGCCTGAAGGTCATTGAAGAGGGTTAAGACATATGGACAGCATGGAGGTGGCAAGGGAGAAATGTGGGCAGAGGGGAGGGAAGTATTGGGGTGGAGGGAGGGTTGGGGGGGCAGGTGCGAGGCCCTAAAAGTCAGGATTACAACTGGGTCAATATCTCAGTAAATAGAGACAGGCTTCTATCCTGCCAGCCACATCAACCACCTTCCTCTGCTGCTGCCTCAGGAGGTGGCAGGCCTGACTCTGTCCCACGCCCTCTCCAAAATGCAAATAGTAGGCAGGCGCCAATTTACTAGGTATGAGCCTTCAGGATTTGAGAACATTCTGATACCTTTCTCCTTGACAAAAATCTGGACCCGTGTGGTTGAATCTTAATGCCCTCAGGGAATCCTGGATGAGCAGTAAATACACTCAGAAACAAGTGAAAAAAGGGGTGCACCATTTTTTGAAGACAGGTCAGAATTGCTGCAGCAGAATTACTGCAATCACCTAACAGTGTACAGTCAAAATAAGAGGAGGTGCTCAAGAAACAAGTAACAGTTTTTAAGGCTTCAACTTAATCCGCATGAGTTAATGGAAGAAAACACAAAGCAAGAAATCATATGTCGCACAATCAGGTCCACGCTAAGGATCAAGGAAAAGGTCTATAACAAGAACCAAGAAAGGAGGGACTCTGAATACCTGGGAGGAGCTGACAGAATGGAAAAAGGGCAGCACAGCAGACAGAAGCAACTATAACTCTTCGCAAGTATTTCTTCAATATTCCGTAAAGTATCAGAAGTAAATTTTAAGACTGTTGTGCCCACTTAACCATTGGAAAGATTCCCCTATCAGCCTCCAACGGGCGTAAACATCAAGTTGGAAGGCAGATGTGGGATACTTATCCATCGGTGGCAGGATGTTAATTAGGCTCAATAAGAAGCCAATTTCCACCCATTATCCCTGAGCTACTGTAATTTATTGTTGGTTTGGAAATTAAGTGGAGGCTATATGTGTCTCTCTGTCACTTAGAAGACCATCCAGCGAAACCTGTTAGGTTTGCCAAGGGCCTTCCCGAGGGGTTGGGAGGGGGATCACTCACCATCAGACGTTCTTGTGCCCATTTGAGTGGGGTATGGCAGGGTCATTGAAAGCCACTCCACATGTCCTTGCCTCCATCTCCCGGTCATGCGTTAATTCATCTGTCGCCTAAGGTTCCTCTATGACCCTGGACCTCGGCTGGGTGCATTACCATTAGATACAATGCTCCCATTAGTAGCAATGATAAATTGCCAGCCTCTGATTGACTGCCTGTTCTCAGTAGGTAGGACCCCTAACCTTGGTAAAGGCCTGATGGCGGCCAATGAAGTGCCTGAAAGGGCTTCCCCATGGAACGGATTGGGGTCCCCCGCTGATTCTCCAAGCGATGGACAAGACCCCTGTCAGTCCGAGTTAACTCTGTCCTACGTACATGACGATAACCAAATAAATAAAAGAAATATGGGTTCAGCAGAAAACATGACCTGACAAAATTTGTTGATCTTTTTAAGCAGGGTTGCAGACATTGGTATATGTGTGGTTAGTGAACAACTTCAGTACTCTGTTAATGCTTATGAATTGGACCCACAGCTTCACTAAAGTTCCTAGTTCAGATCCTTCAATTACCAACAGAGCTCGAATAAAAATCCAAAACAATCTTAATACAATGAACATCTTTTAAAGAAAATGACAAAAAGAATACCATTAATATTTCCCTTGTTTTATTTGCAAAACATACTGAACTCTTCACATTTTTCCACAATTACAATTGTTATTATTTTATTAATTAATTATTATTTTAATGCATCCTCCAAACCTACTCCTACCCTCTAGAGTTCAAGGCATATGGAAATACCCTCACTTACACGTTTCCCTCTAAGTCACACCTCTTCCTGACTTGGAAATATATTGTTGTTCCTTCACTGATGCTGAGTCATTCTCAGCACTCCATAGATAGCAGCCATTCATGAAGGCAGTTCATCACCTCAAGACAATTAGGAATGGACAATGAATGCTGGCTTTCCAGCAACACCCATTTCCCATCATTGGATACAAAAATACAGGATTTCAAAGATATATATTTTTAAAAGTATTTGTTTCCTTAGCTAAATGAGCAAAAAGAGAGAAAGCAAAGTATGAGTTAATACAATTGATTATTATACTTTCCAGTTATGCTTCTAGAATTAAAAACAATAAGCAAAGAAACTGATGGTTATTTAATATTTAAGAAAATAAAGTGTCACCAGTAAAATACTGAGAAGGTTCAAAGGCTGGTTTAAAGATGCACTGCTGGGAACTGGTGGGCAATCACTGTATGGTTCAAGACAAGCAGCGTATGCCATCACATGGGCAATGTAATTCTCTTCATGAATTTTGTGGAACAGATGAGCCATGGGACCTTTAGAAAAAATTGCCACATCTTCCGCTCCATGAGTTTCTGATACCAGTGGAACAGCAGCTTGCTGCCTGTAGTCCTTACTCTCTGCAAATGACACAACATTTCATTAAATACCTTCTTGATCTAACATCTTCCAATCAATTTAGCCAGTTTCAACCTGAGAGGTTTGCACATGTCTGCAGGTCTTCAATCTTGGTCTCCTTTACATTCTTGCTTTGCACTCCCCACTTTCAGCTGCATGCTATTCAGCCAATTCAGCTCCCATCTCCAAAATGCTCTCCATAAATTCGTCTAATTTAACATCTCTCCCATTCTTCAAAATCTCTGCAAAATCTTTGGTAACCAATTCAAGGCCATAGAAGGCGCTATGAAACACTTTATTATTTTAAAGTTCTTATATTAAAGGAAGTTGATGCACCTACACCAATTTGCCAAACCATATTTAAACATTATACTTAAAAATTATCCAGTCACCACATGAGACACGTCTCAAGCTTCTGATAAAAAATTTCCATTACAATTTGCTCCATGAGCCAGTCTTTCAGTTGCGTTGTGTGAAAGCGATAGATTAGTGCTGAATTATACAATTGTAAGTTCATTGCAAAGAGGACCAAGAGTAAGCCTTTCAGCCCAAGGAATCGGCTGTGCCATTTAATTTTCATTTAGAATTATACGTAATGGGAAGAATGTGACTGCACAGGACATTTTAATTGCAACTTGCACAGCTGATAGGGAAAGGATCATTTCTTTCTACTAAGTGAGGCAACATTCAAGGTCAGGGTCAAGAAAGCTGATAACTATAATCAGTCAATAGTTAAATCAAATACTGCCAGCATTGTACAAACTTCATTGACGTAATGTAAATGATTGATTCCCTGCCCCAATGTCACCAAGATCCACTGCTGGCAATAATCCCTGGCAATCTCCTTCGCATCGCTAGACTGGCAACAAAATATTAGGTGTGTCACCATTCAAGCAGTTTGTAGATTAGACTTATTAGACTTCCATGGATGTAATGAGGTTAAGGCTTTACACCTGTCAATCCCCATATCAAGGCCTTAGGAAGGATTCCCCAGCCTTCAGAGAACATCCTTCTCCACCCTCTCATCCTTTCTTTCTCATATTTACATGCCCTCACAGCCTTCCCTTCACATTCTCTCTGTCCTATTTCTCTTCACTACCCCTCACTCTATCCTCAATTTTCTGCACATTCTTTTCCCTGCCCCCTCAATATCATAAGAAATAGAAGCAGAAGTAGGCCATTTGGCCCCTTGAGCCTGTTCTGCCATTCAGTAGCATCATGCCTGATCTGACTGTGGCCTTAACTCCACTTTCCTTCCTGTCACCAAAATCATTGACACAATTGGAAATCAAAATCTGTCTAACTCAGCTGTGAATATATTCAATGATAGTCTCCATTTCTCTCTGGGGAAGAGAATTTGAAAGGTTAATGATTTCTGAGAGAAGTTCCTCCTTGCCCATCTTAAATAGGAGATCCTTATTTTTACACTATGCCCCCTAGATTTAAATACCCTCATGAAGGTAAGCATCCCCCCAGCAAAGGATCTTTTATGTTTCAGTAAGATCACCTTTTATTCTTCTGATCTCACCCAGTGAGTATAGGTACAACCTGCTGAACCTTTCCTCCTAAGACAACACCTTCATCCTGGGAACCTAGACAAGTGAACTTTCTTTGAACCGCTTCCAATGCCAGCATATCCCTCCTTAAGTATGGAGATCAAAACTGTACACAGCTGCAGCCTTACCAATGCTTTGTACAATTGTAGCAAGCTTTCCCTATTGTATACTCTGTTCCCCTTGCAAGGCTCACATTCCACTCAATTCACAAAATTCTGCTTACTGTTAACTCACCAATCCTTATCCATTCTCGTCATTACTCCCAACACCATGAGCTCTTATTTTGTGTAATTGTCTTTTATGTGGTATCTTATCAAATGCCTTTTGAAAATCCAAATGAACTATGGCCTGGATTTTCATTTTCAAGTTGATTGCGGAGCATTGGGGGAATTCTTGGTTCTGAAAACCTGACTTTTAAAAATGGCTGTTCAGATGTCAGCCTTTTGTTCCAGGGTGTGGGTGAGAATAGGAGTTGGAGTGGGTGTCCTCAGAAATACAGGGGGAGGTGCCAGGTGCAGAGGTGGTCTGGGCAGAAGTCCTACCTCAAGACTCTGACATTGGGTAGGATTTTTCTCTTCCTCCATGGGAGGCAGTGTGCCGCTCACTGGCCTAAGTGGCCAGGACCTTATGGTCCTGCCGTTGTCAACGGGGTTTTCCATAGAAAGCACTCCTTGCTGACAGGAAATCCACAGTGCAGTTGCACTATTGGCAGGACAACAAGATCCTGCCGGTACATGTGCCAGCAAGATTTTTGCAACTGTATCCAGAATTTTTTTTTAAGTAATAAGTATCTTGCCAGCCCTCATCCCTTACAGTTCACACTCTCCATATGCTACATTCATGCCAACCCATGTCACCTCATATTTTGTATCCACCCCATAATTTGCCATCTCTTCACGCCAATCCATTCATCTGTACCTATCCCCATGGCCCTTCCTCCCCTCTATGCCAGCCTGTGCCATTGTACCCACTCCAAAGCCCTTTATAACCCTTATAGAGTCATAGAGGTTTACAGAATGGAAACCAGCACTTCAGCCCAACTTGTCCATGCCTTTTTTTTGAAAACCCCTAAGCTAATAAACAATATTCCCAATTGTCCACAATTGGCTCATATCTCTCTGTACCCATCGTACCCATCTAACTATCTAAATGCTTTTTAAAAGACAAAATTGTACCTGCCTCTACTACTACCTTTGGCAGCTTGTTCCAGACACTCACCATCCTGTGTGTGAAAAAAATCGCCCTCTGTACATTTTCCTATCTTTCCCCTCTCACCTTAAACCTATGCCGTCTAGTTTTAGACCCCCCTATCTTTGGGAAAAGATATTGACTATCTAGTTGACCTGTGTCCCTCATTTTTTATATACTGTTATAAAATCATCCCTCAGCCTCTTAGGCTCCAGACAAAAAAGTCCCAGTCTATCCAGCCTCTCCTTATAACCTGATCCATCAAGCCAATTTAGTGCCAACCTATATGCCCCACCCACCACCAATTCCCCTTACACCTACCTTGTCAATTCACCTAGTATCCACCAAGGGCAGACCTCAGGACCCATGCAGCAATGAGATAAAATAAAGTTCAATAAAATAAATTTTGTAGCATCTATTGCAGATTCCACTACATTGATGAAAAAATTCTCATTCATAAAACCCATTTACTATATGTGCATTAGGTCAACTACATAAAGTCTTATAACAAGAAACATTTCAATCAAGTGCACGCTACCTTATAACAACAAACATTGGAATTCATGATCCTACTTCAAATGTCTCGCTAATACTTCCTTAATATTGTCTGCTTTCTGTTTCCCTCCTTTTCTGAGTAGGCATTACATTTGCAGTTACCCTTGATAAAATTACTGCTCCTGTAATCTGTAACCAACTCCCGTAGTAGCAATGTAAACAGACTTTAACATGTCTTAATTAATACGGGCGATTTGGTTGAATCAACATGGTATAGCCAAAGTAGCATTTAAACACTATAATGCTCACCTCCATCTATAAAGATCAACAAATATAAAACTCAGATTTTCTTACTATAGTCAATTGAGGTTATGTTTGGTCGTGTGCCATTTTTGATGGCATAGCCAGGTCCATTTCCATACAAGATAGTTGTAAATGGCTTTTTATCCCAAGCTGATGAAGGTGCCAGTCCTATATTAAATAATTGAAAATATTGTTTATTATTCATTGATTTACAGCTACCTAATCAATACATGCAGTCAGTAATTGACGCTAGTCACAGCAATGCTGTCAACAAAATGTAATTCAATTTATTTCCAGCGTATGAACCACATCTTGAGCAGGATTTTGCAGCCTTGCTTGCCCCAAAATTGGAAAATCCCACCTGAGGTCAACGGACCTTTCCATGGTCTGCCACCCACCCGCTCCGATTCCCATGGCAAATGGGATGGTAAAATTCACCCCACAGAGTTGCCACAATTTGGTTCAACACAACAGTATTAACATCAAAAATAGAAATATACTGTTGAATCAATACTGTTAACGTTTGAGTTAATTTGTTACACATTTAGTTTGAATTTTGTATTAAAAAAAGCCCCAAAAAGCAAAGCACAAAACTGACCAAGGATTAGCAAAGAACTAAACTCCCACAATGGACAAAATCTTACCAAAAAATGGCAATGCTGGTTCTAGTGCAAAAAATGGAATGTTTCCCACCAATGGTGTTGGCTTGTTTTTGGACCAAATAAGAACAGAAGAACATGAGAAATAGGAGCAGAAGTAGGCCATCTAGCCCTTCGAGCCTGCCCTGCCATTCAATAAGGTCATGGCTGATCTGAAGTGGATCAGTTCCACTTTCCCGCTTTCTCCCCATAACCCTTAATTCCCTTGTCTATCAGAAATCTTACTTCTCATTAATAAAGATTTTTATGCCCACGAGTATCACACCGCACTAGCAGCATGTTCCATCCAATTTGCCTACCTCACAACAACAACACAACTGCTGCAAGCACTGGGGGAGCTCCATATAACTGGCTCACCAACACTTGTTACACAATGACTGAAGAGGATGGCAGCCAAGAAGCCAGCATTGCACTGGAATATACTGACACTCACCAAATATTAAATTGCCACGAAGAGCTTTTCCACCAAAGGCAAACATATGTGAATGATCTGCAGTTACTACTGTGAGGGTGTCAATCTCCTTTGTCAATTTGCTGGCTCTTTCAATAGCTTCATCAAATTTAACTGCTTCACTTAAAGCTTGCACCGCTCTTCCATCATGATGTCCATGATCAATTCTCCCACTTGAAAAAGCATAGAAAGTGATTTAGTACTCATGAATATCCCTTTGCTCAGATACAAGTGGTTAAGCTCGCGAGAAAAATTCCATTCTCAGAAGTATTCCTCAAACACATCTCCACAGTTCTGATCTTGCATAAAATTACTTGGAATTTACAATACAAAAGCTAGTCCATGCCACTGTTTATCTTCCACACAAGCATTCTCTGAACACTCATTCTAACCCTAGCAGCATGACCTACTATTCTTTCCACCTCACATATTTGCTTAGCTTTCCCTTAAATACATCCAAGCTATTCAATTCAACTGTTCCATCCGTTAACAGGTTCCTCACTCTAACCACTCTCTGGGTAGAGATGGTCCTCCTGAAATCCCTCTTTCATTTATTAGTCACCATTTGAATTTCAGACTGCTTGTTTTGGACTCCTCCACAAATGGAAACATATTCACTGTGCCTATCCTGTCAAAACCTTTCATAAAAAATTTCTTTCCAATCATGTCTCGGCCTTCTCTGTTCAACAATTAAGAGTTCCAAGTTGTTTAGTCTTTCCAAATAGGTAAATCTCAGTTCTGATAATGTTCTGGATTTTGAAATGAAATGTTCCATCTTCAATCCCAGAACTATTTTGAATTCTCTGACCTCAACACAGGCAGCAATGACAGGGTAGTAAAATGGTTACTGTGTCACTGGCTGGAGGCGGTGTGGGGTTGGTGGATGGGATTACTCAAGGTTTCTGCTCTAAAGTGCTGTTTATTGTGGTCTGCTGTGGACTACAGTTGTAACCTTGCTAGCGATCATTAGTTCTCGGGGGTGACATTGCCTATTTAGTGCAACGTTTGTGCTGTAAATTCACACATTCATATATCATCAGTAAGAAAAGACTTCCATTGGGTCTAGATTCAATTCCAGGCCCCTGTTAGAGTGGGACAGAGCTGAGGAACCTCAGTTTTATATATGTATTTATATATCTATATGTACTATATCAACAAAATGGAATGTTACTAACCGTTAGATAGAGCATCATGGGGTTTAGCTGACTTGACCATATTTTTATACCTATTCAGTTACTAATGACACAGTCATGGACCTTGCCTTGCAGAGCCTCTAGTATCAGCACACAGGCAGCTGCCTTGTGAGGCTGATAGCAGTACAGATAAGTCAGAGATAAGAATGTCCTGAGATGAGAGATTCATTGTGAAGGCTTAGGGACAGTTGATAAGGTTCTGGGTAATTGTCTTGGGATGATCTAGAGCTGTCCATGAACTGATCATGCAGCCTAATTACTAATTTTATTGGATCTATATGCAATGTGTGTAATCAATAACTGTCGTGATTGGACTGTATCCAGCCGACATGGGCTGAATAAGTGTATTAGACTTGATGGTTTTCTTTGTCCGCTGAAGAGACCACATGGTGAGCCCAGTGGCTGTCGGCCTCGCACTGACAAAATAAACCATTTGAAGATTGGAACAGACTTGGTGTCAAGTGATTCTTCCAGGCTCATTTGCACTAACACCCCCAATAGTACAGTATTCCAACTCATATTAAACTAGCTGATAAATACAACCATTATCAGCCACAAATACCTAAATATATAACCATGATAATACTTTCCATCACAGTCAGTAATAATGTCAAGGTGTATAGCGTCATTATTAATAACTTATATTAATTCATAAGTATTAACAACCAGACTGATAGTGAGTAATGCTTCATACTCCTATAGTTATTTAAATTCCAAAGACATGAAACGGAAAAATACTTTGAACATTGTGTAATTATTCTGGAAAAGAATATTTTCTTTCAAATCTAACAAAAGTTTAAACTACTTATCTTCAACAAACAGGAAAAATCCTTTGGGATTCTTCTGAAGAATTTTAATGGCTTTATCAGTCATTTCAACAATAGAAGGATCCATAGTCTTATTTCGATTTAATTCAAATTTCATATCCTTGGGTTCAAACAAACCTAAAAACAAAACAAGATATGTCAATTATTCATCACTTTGTAATACTGAATATTTGTGAAGAAAGCTTTGTCTGTAAGTGCACTGCTAACATCTTAATACATAGAGTCCTGGAATAGTTGTAGCACAGAAAAACACTATTCAACTGTTTAAACTCATGCTGAATCTCTGCAAGAGAAATTTTGTGTATCCAACTGTGACTGTGGGCATAGTCCAATGAATTCTTTTCCTTCAAGTGTTTGTTCAATTCCCTTTTGAAAGCTGTTAGGGGGATTAGCGGGGTAAATACATGAAGTTACAGAGATAGGGCCTGGGTGGGATTGTAGTTGGTGCAGGCTTGATAGGCTGAATGACCTCCTTCTGCACTATAGGGATTCTAAGCTACAATTAATTCTGCAACTGCTACCCTTTTGACATTGTCTTCCAGATTATTACCTTGAGCTGCATTAAATTCATGTCGCCTTTAAATCTTGCGTCGATCATTCTAAATTTGTGTACTCTGGTTCTTGACCCTTCTGCCGATGGGAACTGTTTCTATCTATTCTGACTATGTAATGAGCCTACTTAAATCGCCACTGAATAGATAACAATAATTTCGATCATTAGGATATGCTTGTGTGATTAACACAGTTCTGAGTTGGCAGATTGCTTCTTTTGGATACTTATCCCTCACTTTTCCAGAAATGACACGCCACGGTGATTTGAAAGGTCCGCAATGGAAGGTCATCAGTCTTCCATCTCCCAAGTTGTAGCTACTGGAGATACATAACAGGAGCAGGAGTAGGCTAGGTGATTCCTCATGCCAACTCCACCATGTCATAAAATCATGGCTAGAAGGACAAGGGCAGTAGATACATGGGAACACCACCACCTGAAGCTCTCCTCCAAGTTACTCACTATCCTGACTTGGAAATATATCGCTGTTCCTTCGCAGTCGCTGGGTCAAAATCCTGGAATTCCCTCCCTAATGGCATTATGGGTCAACCCACAGAAATGGACTGCATCATTTCAAGAAGGCAGCTCACCACCATCTTCTCAAGGGCAACTAAGGATGGACAATAAATGCTGGCCAGCCAGCGACACCCATGTCCCACAAATAAATAATTCTCAATATAAACTCCACAGGTGGCATTCTGAACAATCATAGGTGTGCCTGGCACTGTCTCTCACTCATTTGTATGTAAGATACCCTTCAACACTAAACCCTGGGTCTGGTGAGTGACCTCCACTGTTTTGGTCCCTCCTCCTCACTACCTGTTGATGCTCAGGTTCTGCTTTCAGTTGCTCAAGGTCAGTGTAGTAGTGGTGCTCATAGTGAACCTGTGACTCTCTTTCACTTACAGAATGCAGATATGATGCAGCTGTGCCCACTTCACGATAGCCTCCATTCTCCCAGGCTGCATTCCTACCCGTTGTTATTGAGACTTTGATGTGAGGCTAATGAGTTCTAACAGTTTAACAGCACTGAAGGAAATAATTGGCTTTCAGATGCTTCCTGGGCAATGAGGTCTCTCTTCTCAGCTGATTTGAATCCTGCCCATAGTAACAACACCAATAAGTGAATATGTCCAAGGGGTGACATAGTGATTAACGCTGCTGCCTCGCAAGCCAAGGAGCCGGGTTTGATTCTCGGCTTGGGTCACAGGTTGCGCAGAGTCTGCATATTCTCGTGTCTGCGTGGGTTTCCTCTGGGTACTCCTGTTTCCTTCCACAGTCCAAAAGATGTGCTGGTTAGGTGCATTAGCCATACTAAATTCTCCCTCAATGTACCCAAACAGGCATCAGAGTGTGGCGACTAGGGGATTTTCACAGTAACTTCATTGCAGTGTTACTTGTGACAATAATAAATAAACTAAATAGCCTCATAGCCCAGAATAGTAATCTTCCCACAATAATTTCAATCCCTCCTGTACTTGACCAATGTTACTTTTGTTTTTGCTAGATGTCACTGTTCAGGGATCTCAAGATGACACGCCTACATCAGGACCATGTTGCAAAGTTCCCTCCCTTCCTGTCCACGTGCCTCCAATTTACTGGAGCCTCAAGATGTGAAGGTAGTATTACGTCTTATTGTTCTCCAGCATTGCAATAATACTGGATCTCATTCTGCTGTGGTGGACATTTCGATCTTCACCCCCAAACCCATCACCTGCAAAGTGCCCATGCCCTATGTTGACCTTTATCTGGAGGTTGTTTGCACCCTTAGCTCTCGAGGTGAATCCTCTGATGAGAGCTTTATATAACCTCCCATGTATGTTTGTACACTTTCAACCCTCTGTTAATAACTTCTGCATTTTTACTTGAAAGAATTTTTGAAATAAAACCAACGCTTTACTCGCTAGTTTAAGGAAACTAGCTGGTTTATATGTTATTATATATTTAACTGAATGTTATTTTAGTTAAATATATAATAAAGTGTCAATATCACTTCTGTATTAAATTTAAACTCTGTTATAAGCCAATCAAGAAGTGGAACACAGGGAGGAATCATTCACCTCTGTTAACCTGGTTGTAACAATATCCAGAATATACCCTACGATGTGAGTCCACATCGGCCTTTTCTACAGAAAGGATAACTCGTCTTAAAACAGTGCTGCAAAGAATTGGTTGACTTACCCATCAGATACTTGGTTTTAGCTATATCAACAGAATCAAATTGCTTTTTATTCCACACATACTTTGAGTTCTGGAAAATATTAGAATGCAATACTTTGTAATTTTCTGCATGTAATAATTGGATAAAGCATTCAATGGAATATCTACTGTGAAGAATTTCAGTGATTACTTGTCTGTTTTTGAGCCATTTTTCAATCAGATTCGCATTATCTTTTCGAATGCCTTGTTGAGATTTCATGTCAGGATATTCTGGATCAGCAGTTCCGTCAGGAGTCATATATATTCTTCCTCCTCCAAGAATGACCTGAAATAATAAATACTCTGTTACTTAATCACAAGAAATTTAAATTGGGATAAACCATCAACAACTAAAAGGCTGCAGATCCATTCTATTACTTAGCAAATTGTGCATGTGCAGAGATTCTTTCTAGTTAACCTCAGTGCAATCTACAATTAACAATGGTTCTGTTGGCTGGCATCATGTTGTGGAGATGCCGGCATTGGACTGGGGTAAACACAGTAAGAAGTCTCACAACACCAGGTTAAAGTCCAACTAATTTATTTGATAGTAAACTCGCAAGCTTTTGGGGTTTGCCCCTTCGTCAGGTGAATGGAAAGTTCATGTTTCACAGAAATAGATCTGAGACCAGAAGCTACAATGTAATCATAGGCTAATATTGATGTGATAAGGACCATCCTTATTTACAGTGCTCACTGCCCCTCAAAATTATCTACCAGTCTGGATTTTCTGCATAATTATATTTTTACACACAAAGATTCAGATAGTTACTTTCATAAAACATGTACTTTTTAGCAAAATTAATAACACTCTCGCTTTTAGTAAGAGGATTATGGGTTACAGCCGCACCTTATGATCTAATCACACTACCTATGCTGATATTGAGTCTCAGATAGTGATGCGCTCTGAAACTCAGGCCTTATTTCTCTTTGCTAGTGATCACAAGGACATTATTGAAAAAGTAGCAACTCTATCTGGTCCAACATTCCTTCCTCAAGTGACAGCACCAAAAGCAGAATGAATGACTGGATGGCAATTGTGTTTTAGAACCTTCCTTCACTTTAATACGTCTGGAGAATTTGACAAGGTGCTATAAAAATGTAAATAGCACCTTCAGATTATTTTTTTGAGGATTGTTCTCACAATTGTAGAAATTCCGTGATGGAATTATAGGTAAATTAGCAGGTAATTTGACATAAAATATAACTTTTCAAAAACAAGAGCCTAAAAGTTGTGTCTAACCCAAATCAAGGTACAATCTATATCCACAAATACTGCATGCACCTAAAGGCCACAGACGCAGAACAATAAATTGGTCATTATTATAGTAGAAAGAAATTTTCTTTCTGTTTTACCCCAGTCCAATGCTGGCATCTCCACATCATTATTATAGTGCCAGGCTGTACACGTCAGCTAAGAAGGCAACTTGCCCATCATGATGGGATAACAAGGTTGACTATCTGGAACTTGACGTGAGCCTGGGAGAGGTAGAGGCAATCTCAGAGGCTCGTAGCTTCAATGTGGACCTGAGAGTAACACTCCTACTCCATCTTCAGCAACCTCACTGACCTGAATAGCAGGCACCAACAAAAGCATAGCTTTTTAAAAAAATGTAGCAGAAGATACCTGTGGAGCCATGTGAAAGCAGGAGTGCTTCACTGGTGCCACAGCATCCCGATCAATCCTTATGCCCCCCCCACTTCCCATTACTTCACCTCTCCTGTAGACTAGTGTTCGAATATCTGTATAACTTTATGCATTTTGTCAATTCATGGGTGAATGTGAATGACAGCGCAGACGGGAAAGTTTTCCTAAGTTCCATTGCTAATTTTTTTCCCCCTAGTTGAGAGTCCAACATCGGATTGCTTTTTCTTGTATATTGATCAAAGTATAATTAGTTTTTATTATGGGTGAGATGATAACTTTTAAGCCTCCTAGAGCAGTGCAGTGGGCTGGGAGAATAGCCTCAAGATGTTTCACTCCAGGTATGACTCAAATTACACACTAGGGAGCTCTTATCAAACCAGGTTTATTTAAGAACACAGTTAACATATAATAAGATAACTAACAATAACTTTTCCCAATTACAAACAAGGAAAAAGAAACAACCATGATATTGTATAAATCTTGACAGCTCCGAATATTGTTCTAACCAAACAAACTTTCTGACAAACATACACTCATCTCAGGTTTAGCACAGAAAATAAGAATGCTCTGTGATGCTGGATTTTTATCTGCTGTGAATGAGCTCTTTGAATAGAGAACTGAAACTCTCACGTCCCAGCCCTGGAGCTCCCAGCCCACCTTGAGGTAGAGACAAAGCCACTGCTTGCCTCTGGCTAGCAAACCACCAACAGCAAACTTTTCATTCCAGAAAGAAAAGAAAAACTGCTTTCAATTAACCAGCAGAATTTCTAATACCAGGAAGAGAGACAAACACATTGCATCCAGCCTGGAGTCCAAGCAATCTCTAACGAGCCAACAACCAAAACTAAAAGTAGCAAAGTGTTGTGAGAATAAAAAACTGTCCCACCTGACCTGTCAATCATTCTTTCTTTCTTTCTTTCTTCCTTCCTTCCCCCCCCAACCCCCACCCCCACCCCCACACACACACACAAACAATTCAAAAGGGTTGTAAAACTCACAAAATTCCAGGACATCGCATTAGGCCCAGATTAAAAATAAACAAAAAGCCTATTGTATAACTCTAGCAACAATAAAAAGACATTGACTCACACAGGTCAGCAACAAGCACAAAAGGCCCTCTTAAAAGAGCAGCAGAGAAATATGATCAAAATACATTTCTTAAAATCACACCTCCCTCTCACTGAACACTGTATTACCCAACTTTAAATGACTAAAATTGTGTTGGAAGTATGGAAAGTAGCAGTAAACATAATATCAAACTAATTACTAATCAAAATTTATGATTATTAGATGAACAAATTAACTAGATCAATACTTTGTTCAAAATGCCAGACTTAGGAGCATTGTAATTTCAAAACCAACACTATTGGTGTGCCTACACCACATAGCCTGCAGTTCAAGAAAGCGACTCATATAGCATCACTTTCTCAAGGACAATTAGGAATCAACCATAGATACTGGCCTCGCCAGCAACCCACACATCCTTTGAAAGAATAAAAAACCTCTGAACCTTATACAAATAAACAAAACTTACATCAATATCTACATTATGTATGAGCTGTAAAGCGATGTCTTTGCAACCAGCTTTAAGTGCTCCAGCTGGCATGTTGGCATCACTGTACCAACCTCTGTCTGCAACATGGGCATAATTACCAGCTGGAGAAGCATGTTGAACCCGAGTGGTTGTCACAATGCCAACCGACTTCCCTGTGCAAAAATACAAATTTAAAGATTAGCTAATGGGGATTAAATCAGTGTAGACAATAAGTCACAATTAAATTTACCATAATTCAAAACAAGGAGCCACAAAGGTAAGAAAGGGGAAGTGATGGCCTAGTAGTATTATCCCTCAACTACTAATCCAGAAACTCAGATAATGTTCTGGGACCCTGGTTCAAATCCCAGCCTGGTAGGTTCAAAACAGCTTTGGCAACCAATGTGAAAGCCAATGGGTCTTATTGCAGAACCCACAACATACCTCCCCATCAGGACCCTACATACCCCTGCATCAGGACACTGACATACCCCCCATCAGGATCCCTGACAAACCCTTCCATCAAGAGCCCCAGCATGCCTCTTTATGTTCCACCCCTGCATGATTACCTTGCCCCCTCACACAGCACTCCCTGCCATGGCCCCCACGTATGCCCCATGCCCCTTATGCTCTACCCCCATGGCACTGCCCCAGGCACACTGGCAGTGTCCAACTCTGAAGAAGGGTCTTCCTGGCTTGAAACTCTCTCCACAGATGCTGCCAGATCTGCTGAGATTTTCCAGCATTTTCTGTTTTTGTTTCAGATTTCAGTATCAGCAATATTTTGCCTTTATCTTGTTTCCGAAGGGGAAGGAGTAATGGCAAGTCTAAAAGAAAATGATGCAAATGAATAGGGAATGGTGAACAATGTTGGTGAATATAGATACAAGAAGCTTCAAAGAGAATTGAGGGAATAGAGAGGAAATTAGTGTAATGTGGATTAAGGGGTGAAGCAGCAAAGTGAGGGAACGGAGAAGACTGTGTCAAGAAGGCAATAGAGCAAAGTTATGGCAAGGTTGAGTAACAGAGGAGATCAGGCAGGATAGTGACAGCTCTTTCAGGGGAGGGGCAGGTGGGCTTTTTCCTTCCCTTGCAAGTATAGGACTTGCATAGTCTCTGGACCTCTTCCTCCTGGATCTCCTGTACCACATTCAAAAACTTGTGCACCCTCTCATTCGGTTCCTGAACCATCCTGTATTGTACTGCTGTGTGTCAGCCCATCTACTCCACTTCCTCAGTGAAAGTGGTTGCAAGGATCTCAGATATACAGCCCTACAAACGTTGTGCCTAATCAGTGCATGAATGTTAAACCTGCAGGTGTATCTGCTTCACTGTGCCACTGGCAAGTTCAAATGCTGATAATTAACAATTAAGATCAGACTTTCTAACAAGCACAGCATCCATTTGGCATCCGTTTCCACCCTTTCACCAAGATAATTCCAGCTATAATTGTTCTTCCATGAAAGTAGACTATGTGTTATCGTTAAATATGAATACAGAATGTGTTAATGTGAAACTCAGTATTAGACTGACTTCCAACATTGTGATACTTCAAACAATTTTCAATTCCAAAGCAAATATAGCGAGACTGTTATGATTGGTCAATGACAAGCATTTTGGATAGGAGTGTTCTGGTATTGACAGGGCAATCTTGAGCCCACTCCCACCCTCTCCCTCCCTACCATCGGAGACTCAAGATCCGGAAGTCACAGTTCTGGCCGGCAAGATCACAATTTCGGATCTTCCCCACTCCCTGGCGACACCATCAGGTCCATGCCCATGAAGGGCATGAACCTGATTTACATACATTTCGTGTATGTGGCAGTATGGTGGCACAGTGGTTAGCACTGCTGCCTCACAGCGCCAGGGATCTGGGTTTAATTCCCCGGTTTGGGTCACTACCTGTGTGGAGTCTGCACATTCTCCCCGTGTCTGTGTGAGTTTCCTCTGTACGCTTTGGTTTCCTTCTACAGTCCAAAAGACGTGCTGGTTAGGTGAACTGGCCATATTAAATTCTCCCTCAGTATACGCAAACAAGTGCTGGAATGTGGCAACTAGGGGATTTTCACAGTAACTCATTGCAGTGTTATTGTAAACCTACTTGTGACACATAAATAAATAAACCCCTCTCCCCCTGTATTTTCAAACCATGCTGATGTGACGTGATGTCACACGGTTTACAACAAGTTTACCCAGATGTGAACCTATCATGGGTATCCCCCCTCCCCCTCCTGTCGGTACTAAGGTAAATATACCTTACCTTATACCTTGTATACCTTGTCCCTTATAAGAGGGACATGGCCAAGCAGTGGCCTGGCAATGGCCCCTGGCACTGCCATTTGGCACATGTTGGCACTGCCATTTTGGCACCATGCTCAAGCCACCCTGGCAGTTCTGACTGTCAGGATGGAGTGGCAGGGAAGGGATCAAAGAGCCAATGATCAAGAGGTGATGATTGGGGAGTGGGGGGTGAGGCAAAGGTTGAATGGCAGCCTCACTGAGACCTCTGTGGTGGGCTGCGGGGGAGGTTTGTTGCTGTTCTGATCATGGCACCCTTTAAAATTGGCGCCTCGATGTCAGTACAGCCAGGTTGTGTGTTGAGGTCCTGCCCCTCTACATGGCGCCATGAAACACACCCTTGTCATAAGATTTGGAAAGAATTCCAATCCATTTCTCTGGAGAGAATCACAATGGTTTTCTTGCTGGAAACTACACTGCCATTTTTGGTAAGATTTCGCCCTATGTATAAGAATAGCTTTTGAACACAGTTTATAATGGGCCACTAGGGCAGTTCTTCTCTCACTACATTGAAAGTACAGTACTTTGAAAAATCAAATATTTTTGGATTTTGCCCCCAAAGTTTTCTTTGATACATATTCTTTCATGGGATGTGGGTGTCACTGGCAAGGCCAGCATTTTTGTCCATCCCTCAGTGCCCTTGAACTGAGTCAACCACATTGCTGTGGGTCTGGAGTCACATGTAGGCCAGACCAATAGCAGATTCCCTTCCCTAAAGAACATTAATGAACCAACAACAATTGACAGTCATTTCATGGTCACCATTACTGAAACTAGCTTTAGAAATTCCACCAATAGCTGAGGTGGGATTTGAACCCATGTTCCCAGGACATTAACTTGAGTCTTTGGATTACTGGTCCAGTTACATTACCATTATGCCACTTTCTTCTTTTTATGAAGGTATGAAGGATTATTGAAGGTAAATTTGTACATATAAAATATACCACACCTGCATCTTTTGCCCTCTTAAGAACTGACATAACCTCATTGCCAAAGGTTGTCTGACATTGTCCTCGTCTGGCAGCTGCACTCAGTCCAATGGTTCCATAGTTTGCTTTTACTCCACAAAGATAAGCAGTGGCTGTACCTGCACTATCAGAGGCTTGATGATCAACATTGTATGTCTGAAATTAAAAACAAAACATTTTTATTACAGCTCTAGTGAATTGGTATTTCAATGCAATAATACTCAAGGTTTGTCTGTTCCCAAGTAGTCTTATTACATCCAGTCAGGGGAAGAGGAAGCCAAGATCTCTGTTAGAGGATTTGATCTTAGTGAGAAAGAAAATCCTCCTCACAATAATTAAAATATGCAAAGAAATCCCAGATTTTGACTTTAACTGTATCCTCTAATTATCTGACATTTACTCTGTCACAAATTAAATCCGATTTTACAAAGATTAATTGTTGAGTTTATAACTAGTAAGGCATCTTGTTTATTGGGGCACTTTTAAGCATTGTAGGGTTCCCAAAACACTGCAGGACCAAGTGACATGAAAAATGGAGGAATTATATAACAATTACATACATTCAGCCCTTAATGTAGCTTTGTATCATTTTTGATGTACAGAGATCTAAAATAGGTATAGGATGACCATGTTCCTCCCACTACCTTAGCGGATGAAAGGATTAAAATAATCTAAGTTTAAGTTTATTTATTAGTGTCGCAAGTAGGCTTACATTAACACAGCAATGCAGTTACTGTATTAAATGATACTGTACAAGTAGCTTTAAATGTAACTTTGGCTTTAGGAAAGTCTAACGTTCTGCAGAAATAATTCAAATTATGTTCCTGTTAAGTTATTTCCAGCATGAGTGTTTTAGTCACAATCAGTTACAGTCTTGGGTAAAAGATCCAAGACTCGGTACCACAATTTTCCAATGTGCGATAAGAAAAAATGAGATGAATAGCTCAATTGTATGGTCCTGTTTCAGAACTCAGAGAGTCACATAACATCACCCAATTAGTTTACAACTTCATTTGAATCATCAAAGCTATTATTCTGGATTGGTATTGGCTAGAATTTGTCAGTGGCGTTCAAACAGAACTTGAGATTCATTGACCGGAGCTTTCTGCTCATTCACACTGGCGGGATTTTCTGTTCCCACAGACGGCACAACCCTGCTGCAGGCGGTGAGGGGCGCATCAATAGGAAAACCCCACCGGCAGCCAATGGCAGGCTGCCTCCACGAAATACACAACAAGTTATGCGGAAAATCCCACCCGTTATGTTTATTTACGCCTACAGGGTTTTAATGGACTTTTGAGCAACAAGGGCCATTGGGAGCCTAGAATAAAGTGCAGAGAATCCACTGGATGGAAAGTGGAACTGAGTGAACATGGTAAGCAACAGTTTCACTCTCCAAATAATCAGATTAGAGCCCTCGAGTGGAATTTTACAAGGATTTTTCTAAATGGTCAGCTAACGTGAGAACAGGAGAGTTCCTGATCCCAACTTCTTAATGCCAAACAGGTTCTCTAAACCGAACTAGTCCCATTTGCCTGCATTTGGCCCATATCCCTCGAAACCTTTCCCATCTATGCAACTGTCCAAATGTCTTTTTAAATGTTGTAATTGTACTCACCTCTACCACCTCCTCTGACAGCTCATTCCATATTTGTACCACCCTGTGTGTGAAAAACGTTCCCCTTCCCCTTTTCCCTCTCATCTTAAACCCTCAAGATTTGGACTCCCCTATCCTGGGGAAAAAACATGAGTGTTTGCCTGATCTATGTCCCTCATGATTTTATTAACCTTGATAAGGTCACCTCTCATCCTCCTATGCTCCAGGGAAAAAAATACCAACCTATCCAGCCCCCTTATAATTCAAACCTTCCAATCCCAGTAACATGCTTGTAATTTTTTTTGCTCCCTTTTCAGTTTAATACCAAGGCACACAGAATCTAAACTAGGAACTGCAAATCTGAATTAAAAATGCCACATAAAATCATGTACAGAAAGCAAACAGAAAGAAAAATAGGATTAAGAGAATGATGAAAGGGACAGAAAGAAAATGCAGAACTTACTTTATTTTTAGTTTGAAATTTTGAAACGTTTACAAGAATTAAAACTTGAAAGAATAAGACTATGAACCAGTAAATTTTCAGTGCTATAGAGGTTACTTGGCAGCAAGTAAAACTTGCCACACTGATAAAAATTCACTTCCACGCAACAATTTGAATATCATCTGACATGTTGTTATTAGGTATTGTGTGATTACGCTACAAATTCATACCCTTCATATATTTGGATGCTCAGTAATTTGGCAAGATATTGCTGTAGCAAAGCTTGTGGAGGAGCAGGGCAAATCAGACAGCAACTTCCCAATTTCCATGTGTAACTGTGCATTGTGGACACCAAAGTTCCTGTCTGATTTGCTCCATAACAATGGTGAATAATCTTAATCTCACTGTTATCCCTACCACAAATCCAGACAATAAGACCTGTATTAATCACATGGTATGATACATTCCATCTGCTTGCATCATGCTGCAAGTTTGTAAGGTTTATACTTGACATTCCACAGAAATACTTTCAGAAAATTTTCGCTGTGCACCTGAAGATTTGTTACAAAGAAACATGGTATTTGGTCTAAAATGTCTGTACCAGTTCTTCTTCCACCTCTGTGATCTTGTTCAATCACACTCTCCTACTTTCTTTCCATTTCTGTAACGGGTCATTATTCAAACAACAAATTTCCTTATTAAAAGTATTTTTGCATTCTGCTTCAACAGTGTTTTTTTCTAGAGATTGTATACTTTAATTGCCCTCTATATAAAGAAATGTTTTCTAAACTTACCTTTAATTTCTTTTGTGATTATCCAATGAAACAATTTAGACAGAAATTTACTTCACATAGCGGTTGAATAACAATTATACAAGGGTGGATTTTAACTTCCCAAGAATTCAACGATGCAATGGTGAATCATTTAACATTGAGGGCTGGTTAACTGAAAAGGCTGCAAACATGATAAGTGACTGTTTTCTCATGCCGCATATTGTGACCAGGTGCCTGCTGTTGACGATAACAGTAGCTATGATATAGGAATGGAGTTCCTTGTGGGCAACAGTAACCACAAAATGATTAGATTCAAACTCTCGAAGTTCCTGAGGGAGCAAAGACCCTGAAAAGAGTCATGGCTTTATTGTTGGGCTGAAATTTCAAATGGCTGTGGAGGTAAGGCCAGGGGCACACATGGGCAGAATGGTGGCACAGTGGTTAGCAGTGCTGCCTCATAGCACCAGGGACCTGGTCTTGATTCCCAGCTTGGGTCACTGTCTGTGCAGAGTCTGCACATTCTCCCCATGTCTGTGCAGGTTTCCTCTGGGTGCTTCGGTTTCCTCCCACAATCCAAAGATTGTTGGTTAGGTGCATTGGCCATGCTAAATTCTCCCTTAGTGCACCCGAACAGGCGCCCGAGGGTGGCGACTCGGAGATTTTCACAGCGACTTCGTTGCAATGTTAATGTAAGCCTACTTGTGACTAATAAACAAATTAAACACAGGCCCCCAGACTGTGGCTACCACTGACAGGACTGAGACTATGCCAGGATGGTTCCATCTCAGGTTCATTTTCAACAGAATTGGTTGAGAATAGCCTCGAGAGCCCACCTGCCATATTTAATTTGTCAGTGACTATTCACTCAGGACACTAACTGGCTGTACCTTCAAAAACCAAATCGGGCAGCTGACACAGACATGTTGAATGGTCAGTATACCGATCCTGATCTCGGAACAAAATCAGCTCTCTTTCTCCCAATTTTCCTCATCTACACATTCCAAAAACCATCCATCCTTTACACTGTCCCCAAACTGCCCATCCTTTACACTTTCCCCAAACTGCCCATCTTTTACACTTCCCCAAATGTTCAATCCTTTCCACTGTCCCCAAACTGCCCATCCTCTACACCGTCCCCAAACTGCCCATCCTCTACACCGTCCCCAAACTGCCCATCCTCTACACCGTCCCCAAACTGCCCATCCTCTACACCGCCCCCAAACTGCCCATCCTCTACACCGCCCCCAAACCGCCCATCCTCTACACCGTCCCCAAACCGCCCATCCTCTACACCGCCCCCAAACCGCCCATCCTCTACACCGCCCCCAAACCGCCCATCCTCTACACCGCCCCCAAACCGCCCATCCTCTACACCGCCCCCAAACCGCCCATCCTCTACACCGCCCCCAAACCGCCCATCCTCTACACCGCCCCCAAACCGCCCATCCTCTACACCGCCCCCAAACCGCCCATCCTCTACACCGCCCCCAAACCGCCCATCCTCTACACCGCCCCCAAACCGCCCATCCTCTACACCGTCCCCAAACCGCCCATCCTCTACACCGTCCCCAAACCGCCCATCCTCTACACCGTCCCCAAACTGCCCATCCTCTACACCGTCCCCAAACTGCCCATCCTCTACACCGTCCCCAAACTGCCCATCCTCTACACCGTCCCCAAACTGCCCATCCTCTACACCGTCCCCAAACTGCCCATCCTCTACACTTTCCCCAAACTGTCCATTTGGGTGTTTTCACGGACTTGCAATGCTTCTCTCAGTCCTGTGGAAACGCAGTATCACCTACCTCTAACCACTGTCACAAGACATCCATTCAGTTATACAATAAAGAGACAGATAGCAACTCAAAATAGGAAAAAATATACAAAGCTATCCAAAATGTAACAGAAGTGAAATCAAAGACATGTATTCTCCCTACATCAGCACAGAAGAATGCATTTAAATCTTGTATCTAAACAGCAGGCAGTGCACGGAAATGCACAATAAATACATACCTTCTTGTTCATTGCCAACTATGCTTCTTTACAATTCATACCTTAGCACCAAGAGTCAGCTGCTGACATTTCTTGACTGGGATACATTCTGTGCATGTTTAATCATGGAATGAGTAGATTCATATTTTTGTTCAAAACATTCTTCTAAATATAATTGAAAACAGAAGAGAAGTATGATTTCATAAAATGTTAGATATTATAGCTTTTACACCAAACCTTGGAGAGACCAAGATGTGGGAAAGACTCCATTGCCAGGATAGTTTCTTCTCCAGGTTTTTTTTGGAGTTGTCCTTTCAGTATTCGGGTAGCTGTCACTGTGGATACTCCCATTCCTAAAGTAAATTGTGGACATGGTCAAATGTTAATTGATTAACTGACTGCAAAAATTGATCAAATGGTGTTTTGATTATAAAACAGGAAGCTGACAAGCGAAACTTAATAAAAAAATAAAAACAGAAAATGCTGGAAAAACTCAATGGGTCTGGCAGCACCTGTGGAGAAACGGAGTTAATGTTTTGAGTCCACAATAACCGTTCTTGATAAAAACTTTGACCATTGCAATTTCAGACTTAACCACAGTAATGGTTAAACAGCTTTAAGAGATGTGGTTCTCAGAACAAGTTCTTGCTTGAATAATACCATTTGCCATATTCCATTATACAAATGCTGTAGCTGAGGCTGTCATAGAATTTTACAGCATAGAAGGAGGCCATTCAGCACATCATGTCTGCACCAGTTCCTGAAACAGCTACCCAGCTAGCCCCATTCTCCAGCCCTATCTGTAACACCTAAATTAATCACTTTCAAATATGTACCCAGCTCTCTTTTGAAACTGCCTATGGAATCTGCCTCCACCACTCTCCCAAGCAACACTTTCCAAATCCCAACAACTCTCTGAGTAAAGAAGTTTTGCCTCATCTCACTCCCAATTCTCTTGCTGACCATCTTAAGATTATGAACCCCACCGCCCCCCCCGCAAACCTTGGCACTGACATACCAACTCGCGGAAACAGAATAACCTTCTTCACTCTGTCAAAATTGTTCATAATTTTGAACACCTCAAAAAGGTCACCTCTTAATCTTCTCTGCTCCAAGGAGAGTTGGCCCAATTTTTCTAATCTTTCCTTATATCTAAAATTCGTCATTCTTGGTATCATTCTAGTAAATCCCCTTTGCACTCACTCCAGGGCTTTAACGTCCTTCATTAAAAAAAAGTCCAAAACTGAACACAATACTCCAAATGTGGCCTGAGCAAAGATTTGGGGTGTAACATCCCTTTTGGCTTTTATACTCTATGCCTCTATTTATAAATCCAAGGGTCCCATAAGCTTTCTTAACAACTGTTTAACTTGTCTGGCCACCTTCAGAGAATTATGTACTTGAACCCCGAGGTCCCTCTGTTCCTGCACTCCCCTCAATGTTGTACCATTGAGTCTGTATTGTTTCCCCATGTTTCTTCTACCAAGATACATTACCTCACATTTTGCTGTTACCTTTTTCCTAAATATGTTTACAGCGCAAATGGTTTCTAATTACTGGACTGATTTTTGTGTCTGTACGAGTCATACTGAACTCAAAACATTAGCTCTGTTTCTGCCTCCAGATGTTGCTGGAACTGCTGAGGTTTTTCAGCATTTTCTATTTTTATTTCATATCTCCAGCACCTGCAGTATTTTCCTTTTATTTGAAGGTTGCTCTTTTGCCAGTCTACAGCATCATCCTTACAAATCAGCATGCCAAGTTTCAATCCACAGGTAAGCATTACTCTCCCTGCATTTGACAGCCTCATGATTAGAATCGTGGAATGATGAGCACAGAAGGCCTTTCAGTCCATTGTACCTGCGCCAGCTTTATGGTCCCATCCAGCAGATGGGATCATTTTGCATTTGTTTATTGTTATTGACTCAGATTCTGAGAAGCTAGATCCTCACAGTCACGGTCACGTAAGTGTGCAGAGACTGGTCGCATCCTGGAAGGGGCAGATAATTGTTATTGATAAACCTGGTAAGCTTTCTCCTCATGCAATATCAGCTAGGCATTAATACATCTTCATGATGTCTTTAGGAGTTTGCAGCACTTTGTCTGCCAAGGTGAAATCATTTCAGTCCTTTGCATATATGTGTGTGTGAGTGCTGTCAGACTGTTGCAGAGCTTGACCTCACTAGAATCCCTTTGTGTATCCTCCTCTTCTTCCACTCTCATCATTTAGTGCCTTCAGTGAGGCTGGAACAAAATCATAATTCACAGTCTTCATAAAATAATGTGAACCTAGTCTGCAGAAGGATCTAGATAGGCTGGGCGAATGGGCCAGGAAATGGCAAATGGAATTTAATGTTGGCAAGTGTGAGGTGGTCCACTTTGGTAGGAAGAATGGTAGGAAGGACTATTACTTACGTGGCGAAAAACTGCAGCAGGCGACGGTGCAGAGGGACCTCGGGGTCCTTGTGCATGAGTCGCAAAAACCCAGCTTGCAGGTGCAGCAGGTGGTCAGGAAGGCGAATGGGATGCTGGCCTTCATAGCGAGGGGGATTGAATATAAAAGTAGGGAGGTCTTGCTGCAGCTGTATAGGGCATTGGTGAGGCCGCAGCTGGAGTACTGTGTGCAGTTTTGGGCGCCGCACCTGCGCAAATATATTTTGGCCTTGGAGGGAGTGCAGAGGAGGTTTACTAGGCTGATACCGGAGTTGAGGGGGTTGAGCTATGAGGAGAGGCTGAATAAACTGGGCTTGTACTCGTTAGAGTTTAGAAGAATGAGGGGAGATCTCATTGAGACTTATAAGATGATGAATGGGATGGATAGGATAGAGGTGGAGAGACTCTTCCCGCTCAAAAAAGACAGTAGGACTAGGGGGCACAGCCTCAAGATAAAAGGGGGGCGGTTTAGAATGGAGTTGAGGAGGAACTTCTTCACTCAAAGGGTGGTGAATCTCTGGAATTCTCTGCCCGTTGAAGTGGTGGAGGCTGCCTCGCTAAATATTTTTAAGACGCGGGTTGATGGGTTTTTGATAAGAGAGGGGATTAAGGGTTATGGGGAGAAAGCGGGAAAGTGGAACTGAGCAGCGACAGATCAGCCATGATCTTATTGAATGGCGGGGCAGGCTCGAAGGGCTGGATGGCCTACTCCTGCTCCTATTTCTTATGTTCTTATGTTCTAAGTGACAGCTGAGATGTGAAATTAACTTCTGCCTAACTTGGCAGCCCTCAGCATCTCTGGGTATGCTTTCCAAGACATTGGCTGCATTTGATGCCTGTGAGTCATCTAAACTACATTGCTGTAGGTTATGCCAGGTAAGGACAACGGATTTCCTTAAAGGATATCAGTGAATTGGGTAGGTTTTTGATAGCTTTGTGGTTACCATTGCTGAGGCTAGCTGTATGTTCCAGATTTTATTAATTGGATTGTGGTGGGATTTGAAACCATTTCCCCAGATCAACACCTTGGCTCTGTGGATTACAAGTTGAGTGGCTTTACCATCATGTCACCATCTGCCCGTGAGGACTATTTGGTGAATTTAATTACTTTGGCTTATGATTTCCCCATGGGAATTGTAACAGTCGGAATCATAAAATTGCATTGTTTAGGGCAATCAAACCATTATTTGTATATTTTTAATGTAGCTCCTGTCTGCTTTGGAAGGAAGCATTTTGATACATGCTCAAACCTGACTGGTAACATGGGCGAGTGACATTGTTCAATATTTACTAAAAGCAAAAGGAGGGTAACATTACTGGGCAGCACAGTGGTTAGCACTGCTGCCTCACAGCACCAGGGCCCTGGGTTCAATTTGGGCCTTGGTTCACTGTTTGTGTGGAGTTTACACGTTCTTCCCATGTCTGCATGGGTTTCCTCTGGGCACTCCAGCTTCCTTCCACAGTCCAAAGATGTGCGGGTTTGGTGAATTGGCCATTCTAAATTGACCCTTAGTGCCAGGGGAATTTGCAGGGTAAATATGTGGGGTTATGGGAATAGGATCTGGATGGGCTGAATGGCCTCCTCCTGCACTACGGGGATTCTATGATTCAATGATTTCATGGGGCTTCTCTTTCTCATCAACCAAAACCTCAGCTGGAGAGGTGAGGAAAAACCCCAGGTACATTCTTGTCAATGGGATTTCAGAAATTCACTGTGTAATTCATATTATTGAAAGTTAATGGTCTCTAATTAATATTATCTGTGATATCTTAAAAATCTTTTGTCTCTTTCACTTCCTGTCAATTCTTTTTATTTTAATTTTTTTCATTATATAATTCCTCCTGTCAATAGAGTTATCATTTTCACCACACCTCTATGGCCTTTCCTCATCTTTCTGAACAGTTTCCTGAAGGATATTGGGCAATTCTGTTTTTCACACTGAAGTTCGGTAATACAAAAGATTTATTAGTTATCATCTGGTCCATCGTTGGAATACAAATCTTTTTATCACGAAGATTATGCAGTGCATGTTGGCTTAAGATTAACAGTGCAAGTACTGGAAAACATGATGTGCAACCAGCCATAAGGATCAACAGAGATATGATGCCATGCTGGAACAAATGGAACATGAGAAAAATATTTGATAATGAAAACAAAGAAGAAATACTCACCATCGCCAAGGAATATTATCACGTTTTTTGCTCTATGTTTGATTGGTTGGAGTTTCAAAGCAGCATTCAGTGTTTCTTTAGCCATGTTGTTCCAGAATGCCGGTTTCTCTTCTTCTTCTAAACATTAAAAAAGAGTTTGCTTTGAAGCTTCAATTTTGTCTTGTATTTACATATATAAACATATACAAATGAGCCCCTGCACCACCTTGCATGGAATGTGGGGGTAGCTGGCAAGGCCAGCATTTATTGTCCACTCTTAATTGCCCTGGAACTGAATGACTCGCAAAGCCATTTCAGGAGGAGTAAAGAATCAGCTACGTTGGTGTGAACCTAGAGTCACAGAAAAGGATGGCAGATTTCCTTCTCTAATGTACATTAATCAACCAGATGTGTCTTCACTACAATTGCTGATAATTTCATGGTCACTGATATGATGATCACAAAGAGGAGGTCATCAATCAATCTCCCCGCGGGCTTTGTGGAGGACAAGTTGCCTTATTGAGCAAGTGGAGGATTTCTCAATGGGAAATAGTCTGCAGGGATTTTTAAGCCTGTAACTTTACTCAAACTGAAGTTGTAGGTCTTGAGGTGAACACTACCTGATTGTAGGCCGTGGGAGCAGCTTTTTTTTTGTGTACAATAAAGGGTGTTGGTGATGGGAAACTGGCATTTGGCTAAATTACCACATTGGCAATGAGGAGAAAAATAATTTTACTCCATCTTTCCCTCCAAACAACCTCTAAACATAAATAATCTCATCAGTAAGAAAACCCATTATGCCTCTTTTAGCAAATTTGAGCCCTGTGACATCAGTGGGGAAGACTGGGCCCATTAAACCGAGCACATGCTTTACTTCTTCCATGCTAACAACATTGCAGGAGACAAAACGCAAAAAGTAATGTTGTTATTACTATGTGGGGCTCTGACTTTTATTGTGATAAGAATCTGACCTATTCCGATGACTCTGACTCAAAAACTTTTAATGAGTTAGTAAACCTGATAAAAAAAACTACTTCAACCTGAAACTCCCATATATTCTCCAGATAAATTGCTTTAATATGGCTGGGAGAACCCCTGGGGAAACTGTCATTGAATTCTTGGGTAGTTTGCGAGAACTAACTGAACACTGTGAATTTGGACGGCCTCTTCTTGAAATGTTATGGGACAGATTGGTCTGTGGCATAAATGACCTAACCATTCAAAAGAAGCTGTTGCGGAATCCAGTCTGGACTTACAAAGAGGCAGCCACGTTACTTAAGAACACAGAAAAAGAGGCTCAAGAACTACAAGGGCCATCAAGCAGCAATGTCGTCCAATGAGGGGAAGGGACTTCATGCAATGGATGGTGCTTGTGTCAGTCAGGTGTTAAAGGGTTCCATTCATTATAGGAACCATAATGTCACAACCAGACAGTTGAGGAATGGCAGATGACAGATTATTGCAAACACTGGCAAAGGACGTAATCAGGGTGATGCTTCAGGAATAGGAAAAATGCATGCTGCCTAAGTACCTGAGTATACCATGTAAGTATCCCTTCTTCCAGAGACAGGGACATTACAACTGAATTGTATTATAAGTAAAGTTGCCCCGATAATGGTGGAATGGCCATTCTTTGAGGATGGAGGTGGGCACTGGAGTTGCAATCTCTATTATCAGAGTACAGGCCTACAAGCATCTCCAATCAGGCATCCAACTCCTGTGATTAGAAGATACAAAGGCCAGGCTGGTCATCCCAATGGGTACCTTTACAAATAAAAGTCACCACAGTGGCCCCAGTGGTGTATAGGCAGCAATCAGCTTGTCTCCCATTCATTGTTGTGCAGGGACACACACAAGTCTTATGGGGAGAGATTGCCTTGAGCAGATTCATAAGAACATAAGAAATAGGAGCAGGAGCAGGCCACCTAGCCCCTCGATCCTGCTCTGCCATTCAATGAGGTCATGGCTGCCCTGATAGTGGTTCAGTTCCACTTACCTGCCTGCTTCCCATAACTCTTAATTCCCTTATTGGTCAAAAATTTCTCCATCTGTGACTTAAACACATTTAATGAGGTAGCCTCCACTGCTTCAATGTGCAGAGAATTCCAAAGATTCGCTACCCTCTGGGAGAAGAAGTTCCTCCTCAGCTCTGTTCTAAATTGACACCCCCGTATTTTGAGGCTGTGCCCTCCATTCTTGGTTCCATTCTAAGTGGAAATAATCTCGCTGCTTCTACCATATCTAGCCTCTTCACTATCTTATATGCCTCTATAAGATCTCCCCTCAACCTCCTAAACTCCAATCTCTCCTCATAAGCTGACCCCCTCATCTCTGGAATCAACCTGGTGAACTTTCTCTGCACACCCCTCCAAAGCTAATATATCCTTTCTTACATAAGGGGACCAAAATTGTACACAGTACTCTAGGTGCGGCCTCATCAGTACCTTGTACAATTGGAGGAAGACCTCTCTGCTTTTATACTCCATCTCTCTTGCGATAAAGGCCAACATTCCATTCGCCTTCTTGATCACCTGCTGCACCTGCAAACTGAGTTTTTGTGATTCATGCACAAGGACCCCCAGGTCCCTCTGCACCATAGCATGTTGTAATTTTTCACTATTTAAATAATAGTCCATTTTACTATTATTCCTTCCAAAGTGGATAACCTCACACTTGCCAACATTATACTCCATCTGCCAGATCCTTGCCCACTCACTTAACCTATCCAAATCTCTCTGCAGACTTTGCGTCCTCCATGTAATTTGCTTTCCCACTCATCTTTATGTCATTCACAAACTTTGTTATCCTACACTCGGTCCCCTCCTCCAGATTGGCTATGTATATGGTAAACAGTTGAGGCCCCAGCACCGATCCCTGCAGCACGCCATTCAGCTGAACTGGTTGGAGATCTTCAGGCTAGGGATGGACAGGACAGTACAAAGTTGTCAGTAGATACCCTGGAGCTTTTCAAGAGATCCTAGGGAAAATAGAAGGAGCCAAGGCCAAGATCTATGTTGACCCCAATGTTACACTTAAGTACCTCAGAGCCAGGCCAGTCTCTTAACCGATGCTGGACAATGTGTAAACTGAACTAAGGCACCTTGAAAGCTTGGGCACAATAAGGCCTATGCAATTTGCAGAATGGGTCACACCCATAGTCCTGACAAATTAGTTTGTCTTTGTAGAGAGTATAAACTGACAATCAATTGGGTCTTCAAACTTGATAGGTATCCCATGCTCCAGATCGAAGATTTGTACTCTAAGTTAACAGGCAGGAAGATGGTCTCCAAGTTGGACATAAACTACATTATCTTCAGCTTGAATTAGAGAAGTCTTCCTGGAAATATGTGACAATTAACACACACAAGGGGCTCTACAGGTATACCTGTTTGCCCTATGAGGTCTCGTTAGTGTGTGCCATCTTCCAAAGAGTTATGGAGAACATCCTTCAAGGGCCATCCAAGGTAGCAATATACTTAAGTGACTTCCTGGTGTTGGAGGCTTCAGAATAGGAAGACCTGGCCAACTTAGGAGTCTTGCAGAGATATTCCAGAGCAGGAGTTTGCATGAAGATAAAATGTTTTCCAAGCAGCTGAAGGAAACTATTTAGGTTACTACATGTAAAGTTTGGACTTAGAGACGGAGGCTAAGAAGTCGGCCTCTGGACTGAAGTGGATCCTGAGGAGGAACGTGCTTGAATAACCCTGCGATGCTCCCTCCAAAGGAGAAAGTCCGCTGTTTGCTTCGTCTGTGGTTGGGGGAAGACATATGGGGCGGCAAACTATTACTGAGGCAGCGATGCAATATTGGGTTCTATGTGAAATGTTTGTGAAGGAAGCAATGCCTTTGGTCTCGGATAGAAGGAATGCTGAATTAAGATCTCCCTGGTGTCTCTGCCTCCCTGAAGGTTTCTCATTGCTGGATGTTCATCTTCACTATCTGCCTGCCTGGGCTTTGCATCTCAGTTATCATTGGATTCCTCCACTGAGGTGAGTGCACCTGCCTCAGTGTCCACCTGGTTCTCCTGGAGAGAACAAATTATGAGGAGCACAACAGACAACAATGGTAAGCAAACTCACTATGGCAGATATTGCAGGGCATCCCTGGAGATGTCCAGGTACTTGAACCTCATTTTTAGCAGATCTATTGTCCTCTCTACCTACCACCTCCCTTGTGGAGCCTTGACAGTGATTGTATCTGCCCTCTGATTCTGTCCTCAGATGCCTGAGTGGCATCATCAGCCACCTTTTCAAAGGATACCGCTTGTCACCCAGCAACCATCCCTTGAGATGATTTGGAGCCATGAACAGTCTTGGCACCTGTGAGTGATTCAGTATGTAGGAACTATGGCAGCTGTGAGGGTGCCTCACACAAACCTGTAGAATCTGGGAGTGATACCCCTTTCTACTGACAATGGTGCCCGGCTAGCCGACTGACGTTTCGATGATCACAGGGATGCAATCAATGATACCCTGGATGCAGGGGAATCCTGCAATAGCCACAATGCCTCTGGGCCACTCAGCCTGACTGGCTTGTTCCATTCTGAAATGGATGAATGCATTTACATGCTTGAACAAAGTATCAATCATCAGCTCAATGCAGATATGCATGACTGACTGGCAGACTCCAAAAAGATTTCCCACTGGATCACCCGCTAGAAATTTCCACTGGCATCAAAGTTAAAGGCTCCATTGACCTTCAGAGCCACAGGTCTAGAGCATCCATCCACACAGTTGGAGGCTACATCCGGCAATCATCTGGCAAATGGAATTGATGGTTTCTGTTGAAAGCTGGAACCTCCTGTGGCATTGTAATGTTAAGAGAGTTGGATCACTACCTGGCAGCTGGACAGTGGCACTTTCTGAGGGGCCGTCTTCCTTGCCATCCCTGCTGCCCCTGAACACCGTGTGCCTGCATCTGGTCTCTAAGATGATGTCTACCTGGCCTCCTCCTTCTTTGGCTCCTGTCTTCCTCCTCAAAGGAGGTATTCCTTGCTGAATACACAATACCCAATTCCTGAGATATAAATGGGACTGACCTGCGCACTGTGAGTGTCAAAGGGTTAGAAATATCAGAGAGATGTCACAAGACTGAAATGTTCTGAAAACTCTAAAGCTAATTGAATGTTGCTTCTTGCAAAGGGAATTGAATGTAAGAGTAGGAAGGTTATTCTTCAGATAGTGCTGAGACCACATCTGGAATATTATGTACAGGGGATGTTCCTTTCTTAATCAAAAATCTAACTCAGCCTTAAAAAGTCAGTAACCCTGCTCCCACTGTACTCGGGGGGGAAAGAACTGACGACCCTCAGAGAAAATGAATTCCCACCTTAGTCATAAATGGGAGACCCTTTTCTTTACACTGTATAGCCTATTTTAAGTATTTCCTATTAGCATTCACCATGGGGAAAGCGATGGAATAGCAGTATTGTCACTAGACTAATAATCCAGAGACCCCACGTAATGCTCTAGGGATCCAGGTTCAAATCCCACTGTAGCAGATGGTGAAATCTGAATTAAATAAAAATCTGGAATGAAAATAAAATCATTGTTGTAAAAACCCATCTGGTTCATTAATGTTGTTCAGGAAATATGTCATCCTTATCTAGTCTGGCTGACATGTGATCCAGTTCCCCAGCAATGTGGTTAATTCTTAAAATGCCCTCAGAGATGGACAATAACTGCTGGCCCAGCCAGCCACACACAGATGCATGAACAAATTAAAAAAAGTCAATTCCCCTCAGGATCTTATATGAGTAAGATCACCTCTCATTCCAATGGATACAAGTAGGGCAGCATGGTGGCACATTGGTTAGCACTGCTGCCTCACAGTGCCAGGGATCCAAGTTTGATTCCAGCTTGGGTCACTGTCTGCACGTTCTCCTTGTCTCTGTGTGGGTTTCCTCCCACAGTCCGAAAGATGTGCTGGTTAGGTGCATTGGCCATGCTAAATTCTCTCTCAGTGTCCTCAAACAGGTGCCAAAGTGTGGCAGCTAGGGGATTTTCACAATAGCTTCATTGCATTGTTAATGTAAGCCTACTTGTGACACTAATAAATAAGCTTTAAACCTTTCCCCATAAGATAACCCCCTCGTCCCAGGAAACAGTCGAACAAACCTTCTGTGAACTTCTTTGAAAGCATTTTTTGTTAAAAATAAGCAGGCAAAAACAATGCAAAGTGTTTAATTGGTAAATAAATTGATAATACATTTTAAAATGTCTTTCACTACAATCCTAATTTTGCTGGTGTCTCAAGATCACTTATAAAAATAAAACGAAAATCAATCAGACTTCTCTGTTCTATCAAGCCCCAGCAAACTGTAAATAGCCGCAATTTGAAACTTAATTCAATCTGAGGTAAAGTTATTCGGCATCTGATGTCTCTCAGCCAAATAAAAGATACTAAACTGGTGTGCATTGAAATTTGTCTGCAGCATTGTAATAGCTGTTGTAACCAAAATAATGTAGTAAGATTCAAGACCTGTAGAGAGAGCTGTTATACTGAGAGACCTATGGTACACTGAGGCAAAAGTAATTTAAGTGCTTCACTGAACATAAAACAATATACCAACTATTTCCTTACATGTACCAATAACCCAGCTAGCTCCACCCCTTAGAATCATAGAATCCTAGAATCCTTACAGTGCAGAAGGAGGCCATTCGATCCATCGAGTCTGCACCAACCACAATCCCTGCCAGGCCTTCTCCGCATAATCCCATGCATTTCCCCTAGCTAGCCCTCTGCTACTAAGGGGCAATTTAACACAGCCAATCCACCTAACCCAAATATCTTTGGGCTGTGGGAGGAAAGAACAGCACCCAGAAAAAACCCCATATAGACATGAGGAGAATATGCAAACTCCAAACAGACATTGACCCAAGCTGGGAATTGAACCTGGGTCCCTGATGCTGTGAGGCATAGTGCCACCAAGGAAGGATGTAAATACTTAGGAAGCAGTTTCTTTCTCATCTGAGCATCTGTCCCTGATTCTCACCAAAACACATTGGCTGCTGGAAGGTGCATTACAGAAATCTATAGCAAATTACCTACCAATTATGTACCTACAGACTTGATGAAGCAGATTTGATGGTTAAAACTGTGCACAGTTCCAGGCGTTTTAGTTGTCCAATGGTTCAGGTTTCCAGTGAAACTGGACGTTAGAGACCTGAAAGGTTGCAGGGTCAATCTCCAATCTGTGCTAAATTAGCACTCTAGGCTTAGGTCAGAAAGGAGGGAAAAGGTATGTTGCGCGCTGGGTTCCTCTCTATCTAAAGGCTCTTATTAGTTCCACATGTCAGAAGGTTCAGTGAGGACATAATTAGGTTAGGTTGACATCCTCAGAATTGGCTGTCTAATTGCAGAAATGAAGAATGGATTGCGCAAAGTACTGGAGGTAATTAATGCCTACGAGACTGCATCACTCAAGTCTACTCCATTAAAAGGGAAGAATTTTTAGGAATTTCCCTGCAAGGATCTGAACTGGACATATAAATTTGGTTTTCCAATAGATTTTAATTCAGAAAAACAAAGATATTTCATCTATCCACATCAGCTATTTTGTTCTTTAAAGTTTTACAAAAAAAAACTTTCTGTAGTGTAGCAGGACAATAGCTTATTTTACCAAATATTAGTCAGAAAGAGTATTAAAAAGTAACTTTTATATCAATTAGAATTCTTTTAACAAGTTTCCATGTCCAAAACTTTCATTATCCCAAGTCAATCACTGACTGCACTAACAAATGTACAGAAATAATCTGTGCACTTGGTTCTGGTAAAATATTTATTTTCTCCTCCAACTGCGTCCTAATTTAATAATATTCCCAGTATGCTGAAGTCCTTTCATATCAGCCAAAAGCAGCACAAACCTTTCCAAATTGTTACCATCTGTTGGTGATGGGATGTCAGACTGTGTATGTGTGTTTGTATAGTACAGTTTATCTGTCAGCAAATAATGTTCTTACGGTTTGCAGCTGCTGTGTTCAAGCAGCAATGTCCATACAAAGAGAGTTAGGATTACTTACTAACAGGATTAAACAGGTCTGCATTTCTAGATTGACATTGCATCTGACAACTGGTTCAGATTTTGAGGCAGAGTAAATCAGATGAAGTTCACAAAAGTAATGAAACTTCTTTAAAATTTTTTTTAGGCTATGAATCTCTTCCCAGTCCTTCTGGCCTCGTTAGGACAAGCACTGACTGCAGTCAAGGAAATGAATGGATGGACGAAGCTTTTAGATTTTCAGAGTACTGATGTGCTAAGCAGCCCTGAAATATCTCCCCATCTGATTTTCTACTCAGCATCTGACAACTAAGATTAGAAACAGCATTGTGCAGTGCTCGAACTCAATCTCTGTAACACTGCAGTATTGTGCTGTTTTTGTGCAACTGGTTTTATACTTTCTCCTCTTTCAATCCCCAATACTACTCTCTGTCAATTGTTTCCAGAATGGGTCATGTGGGGAATGGCGAGGTATAGGACAAGGGAAGGGAGGATGGTTGTAGCTAAAAAGTACATGTGTGTAACCTGGGATTTGCATTCTACTTTTTCCTTCAAATCTGTGGGGAAACACCTAAATTCTACTTTGGTGAATTTGGGGTTAATTAAGGTGTACAGGCGAACAAATGTATTGAAGACCAAGGACAAGATTTCCCTGCAGATTTATGACTATGTCATCAGGCTGAAATATGGGTCAAAAGCCCACACTGTGTGGGAAACAATTACTCGCCTGTGATTTTCCCTAAATTGGCTGATTAGTGGCCTGAAGACAGGTGGGCAGACTCTCAAGGAGCAAGGTCCAATAGGAGATGTTCCTGTTTGCAAGCAGCATCTGGACCCAGGCAAGCAGGGAGGGTCAAAAGTCACAGCTGGAGGGGACCTGAAAATCAATCAGGTTTCAATAGGTCTTAAATTCATTCAAAAGACTGCCCTCAATTTGAAGAATGGAGCTGGAGAACCCATATGGTGGCCAGTGCTGCTATTGCTGGAGCAGTCGCACCTCCACGCTCATCCTCATGAGTGGTTAAAAATTCTGCCTTCAGCATCTCCAAGGTCAGCTGTATGAAGGTTACATAGATACATATTAAAACTTCCTCCACTTTGTGCTATAGAATATCCTGAAAAGCATTACTTCCCTGTAACATTCCAACATGTTTAACCATCCTTTGAATTGCTCTGAAGGACATTGCCATTTTTTGGCTATATTGGGATTAATTAATTGTCCATTAGGAACTGGATTTACACTGTTCAAAATAATTTCCATGTAGGATACTAATGTTGACAAAGGACATGTGGTATTTTCTCAGTCTTATCTTAAAGTGTAATAAGCTAAATGGACAGATTATCTTGTTTTCAATAAAGATGAACTTCATTTGATTGAACACTGACCTCTGTTTTGCCTGAACAAATGCTGATAGCACAGGTTTGAATCATTTCCTATTTTTCTGATCATGAAAGAATAAGGAGGCAATCTTACCATTTCATCACGTTGATTGATCGACATGGCAAGCTGTAAGATTGAGATATGGAAAACCTCACCTCTTGTGATGATACTGGCCCTGAATTGCCAGCATTATCAGCTTCAGATCCAAGAAGGGTCGCAATCGACCAGGGGGCCTGTGATCGGGGTGGAGGGAAGTGATGTTCAGGAGAGTAATAATCTTCCAATGCACTATTGTACATAGTACATTGGGAAATCAGGCGCATGGGCAATGGTATCCTCTAGCAATTATCAGCCAGCTTCCTGGTGTGAATGGACTCCGTCTACTCCCCCCACTGGTGAGAATCTCACTTTGCCTAATTTTTTCTCTAAGTAGTGCAAGATAACATCTGAGAACTCGCCCAAAAAGAAGTGGGAATTCTTTCCCATTTTCATGCTCATTGGGCACTTAGAATTCTTTTGGTAAGATCACCCTCAGATCATTCTAATCAGAATTTTCCATAATTTGATTAAAGCATGTGCGTGAGATGAATAGAGCAATATAGAGGATGTAGGTTTAGTGTTGGGATCCAATGTTGATGCCTTCAGTCTTTATCGGATTTAACTGGAGGAAATTACAGTTTCTGCAATACTACAAGTCATTCAGATTGAATTTATTTTAAAGAGAACCTATTTTTTCACTCAAATATCACAAAGGAAAAAAAGAAAAATTTAAACAATGAATAAAATACTTATTTTTGTCATATGGAATTCATGCCCAAGCAGCTTAATTAACAAAGGTTGGATGAATTTTTCAAAGAAAAATTGTTTATGGATATTCTATTATTTTTATTAAAAGATGTTACAAGGTGTTGGACAATTACGGCCCCAAACACAAAAGGTACTTACATTGAAATAGGGACAAGACCTTTAATGTTTGGTATAAAGTTTCACAGATAGGTTTGGTGTTTGTGCATGATAAAGAAACTAAACAGTGGCCGGCGAGGATCATTTTCATGACTTCCACACTGTTATGATCACAGCTAATGGTAATATTGGACAAGTCAGATTCCAGATTGAAACCCAGCTTGAGAGATCCCAAGATTTGTTTGGAAACTGTCGAGGTAAGTTACTAAACAGATCCACAGGAGTCTGCTGAAGAAGTTTTAACGAAAAGAATAAAACATTTATTAAACAAGAAAAACAAGCTACATTATACCAGACAAACAATACTGACACAAGAAAATGATTCAAATCATACTATTCGTTCACCCCGGCTATGTCTGTACAGACATATAGGGTAGAATCTCATCCTTAACGGCATGCTCGCTAGGCAGAATCAATAGTGACCGTGAATCACATTCCCGCCCAATCCAGTAGATGCTGGCTGCCACGCTGAATCACGGCCGAATTGGTTGAGTGTGTCTGGCAGGTCCTGGTGCGTGTCGTGTCCTGTGGTGGCCCACAGGCACCTAGACCTAGCACCTGGAAACATAAACTTAAGACACACTAGGCACAAACAGGGATCTGCATTGGGTTACAATGATGTGCTTGAAATGAAGACGTTATGTTTATGATGCATGTGGATCACCCTTTTTTATGGATATATCTGAAATTATCACCTTATATATCATACTCCACTGAAGCCAGTTGTGTCCTAAGTGCTGCACTGGTATCAGACTAATTCACTGCCTGGTCAGAAATGCCTAGGGTATCAGACTTACCTTAGGAGGGTGAATGTTATGCGTCTGGTATGATGGTAGTGCCCACTGGTGCTGCTGGAAGGAAGGGCATGCTAGCCTATACCTGAAGAAAAGCTGGATGAGCAAGTCCCTGGTGTGTCTGCACCCTTGGAGGCTCCTCATTGTCCTCTTCTTCTAGCTGCCTGGCATAAGCATCAGAACCCCCATCTGTGTCCATGTCTGTGACTGAAGCTACTGCATCATCATCCTCCTACTCAAGAGAATTCCCCATGGAGGCTGTGAGATTGTGAGGAGCGCAATGGACTAACACAATAAGCGACACTCACTCAGGTGGGTACTACAGGCCATCCCTGGATTGGTCGAGACATCTGAACCTTATCTTCAGCGGCCCAATGATCCTTTCCACCACTGCCCTCGTGGATACATGGCAGTGCTTGTACTTTTACTCTGCATCTATCCTTGGCTGCTTGAAAGGTGTCATCAGCCGCCTTTCCAGCTGGTAAGTCTTGGCTCCTATAAATTGTCCGGCGAGACAACTTGGAACAGTGAAGAGCCTGAGCACCTGTGAGTGACACAGAATGTATGAATCATGGCAGCTGCTCAGGTACCTGGTGCAAACCTGCAGAATTTGAGTCTTGTGGTTATACACTATGTATGTTTACCAAGTGAAAGCCATTCCTGTTCACAAAGGGTCCCGGCCAGCTGGTACCCTAATGGCCGCATGAGTATAATTCATCACTCCCTGGATGCGGGGAAACCCAGCAATGGCTGCAAAACCTTTCACCTGCTGGCTGAGGTGATCTGTCCCGAAATGGATGAATCTGCTCACATGCCTGAAGAGTACATCGGATGCCAGCTTAACAGAGCTGCATGGAGCAGACTGTGATACTGCACAGAGATCACCCACAGTGTCCTGGAATGATTCAGAGCATAAAAGTTTTAGTGATACTGTGACCTTCAGAACAACAGGCATTGGGTGCCCCCTCCTATATAACTGGAGGCTATCTCAACCCCTATCATCTGATAGATGCTCGTTACTGATTCCCTTGATAGTCGGAGCCTACTGTGACACAGGACTTGATCATGTCCAGGCGGTTGGAATGCTACTCATATCCCCTGGCAGCTGGGTAGTGACATCTTCTCTGGGCAGCAGTGTTTTTGCTTGCTGTGATGGCCCTTACCATCCTGTGCTGGACCTCTGAGAGGGGGTGCCTGCAAGCCTCCTCATTCTTTGTTCCCTCTCCTCCTCAGAGGTAGAAGAGGTGTTTCCCGCTAGGTACACAATACCCATCAGCAGGTAGTTAATGGGGCTCACCTGGGCACAATTTAATGGATTTCTGGGTCAGGTGCATGCCTGTCCCAGAGACGGAAAAATTCTATTCACTGGAAACTTAAAACAATTTACCACATCTATCTTATACACTAATATTCAAGGTACCTGTGAATTAAAGGCGACCCGCGGTCAGACACAACACACTATAAAAGTATATGACAGACACAACCAAAGCAGACTCCATGAATTCCTTAACAACCCACCCAGACATTTGTTACACCGTGAGCCAGTCGCTATGGCTGAAACTCTGCCTTTCTCGTGAAGCTTTCTGGTGTCCACGTTCAAAATTTGCCTGGGGACATTGGTCTTGTGGGAGTTATTTCCCATGTAAACTCAGACTTCATCTTCCAAGGACATTTTTAGATCTTTCATAATGCCAAGCAGAATACTACGGCTCCAAAGGGTATTTTTGTCCCTACGGCTGGCAGCACGGTGTCAGCAGCATTTAGCTGCCCTCCTGTCACCTTCAGGCCCCTCTCGAGCCCACTTTTCTTCAGCTCTACTCGCCATCACTTTAATATGCTCTGCTCCTTCACTGGAGACCATCTGTTTCTGAAACCTGCCCTACCTTGGGATCCTCTCACCTGGTTTGGCACCTTCTCTCCGCGCCATGTTCTAACCTCGAACAACTCGGGTCAGCTCTCTTCTTTTACCTCTGCGCATGTGCATGGTGTGGTGAAATGCGCATGTGCGGGCCCTCTCCCGCGTGACGCATGCGTACAATCAACGAACGGCGCGCGTGCGCGGCGGCGGCGGCGGCGCTCGGCTTCCAGTTCTGACCTGGGTCAGCTGGAGGAAATGTGGAGATGCCAGCGATGGTCTGGGGTAAACACAGTAAGAAGTCTGACAACACCAGGTTTAGGTCCAACCAATTTATTTGCTTGTGAGTTTACTATCAAAAATAAATTGGTTGGACTTAAACCTGGTGTTGTCAGACTTCTTACTCAGTTGGACAAAGGCAGAGGCTGATTTGTGTGTTGAAGCATTGAGACAGTTCTTGCAGAATCAGCTGTCATTGTCTTCATTCTGCACGGGGCAAAGTTCTTTTCTCAGCACTTAAAAGGTTTAAGTTTAGAAAGTGGTCGGATTTGTGGATTTTAAGGTGGGCGGCGTGGTAGCACAGTGGTTATCACTGCTGTTTCACAGCTCCAGGGTCCTGGGTTCGATTCCTGGCTTGGGTCACTGTGTGGAGTTTGCACATTCTCCTCGTGTCTGCGTGGGTTTCTTCCGCGTCCTCCAGTTTCTTTCCAAAGAAGTGCGGGTTAGATTGATTGGCCATGCTAAGAAATTGCCCCTTAGTGTCCAGGGATGCGTAGGTTAGAGGGATTAGCGGGTATAATATGTAGGGATATGGGGGTAGGACCTGGGTGGGATTGTGCTTGGTGCAGACTCAATGGGCCGAAGGGCCTCTTTCTGCACCGTAGGGTTCTATGATTCTATGAACTAAATCCACTCCAATGAGTTGGACCGAATCCTCCTCACTTGACAACGACTCGAAGATGCACTCAATGAGGGACAGAGTCTGGATTTATACAGCAACTCCAATGTTAAAGTGTGTAAAGTGTAAATAACTTTGCAATGACATTAAAGTTGCAGCATAAAAATAAAATGCACTATCATACCAGCGCTAATTCTCATAGAATCCCTACAGTACCAAAGGAAGCCATTTGCTCATCACGTCTGCACTGACCATAATCCCACCCGTGGCCTATCTCCATGACTCCACATCTTTACTCTGCTAATCCCCCTGACACTAAAGAACAATGTAGCATGGCCAAACCTAACCCACACATCTTTGGCATGTGGGAGGAGACTGGAGGAAACCCACAGACATGGGGTGGATGTGCAAATTGCACACAGCCAGTGACCTGAGGCTGAATTGCGCCCCAACTAAGTGCAGAATCTTCACAGGCCTGAGGAATCACATCAAAGTGTTGGTCAGATAACTTAGAAAATGCTGGTGAATTAAGGCAGCATTGGAAATTCAGAGATAAAGAACAGCAAAGTTAGCCTGGCTGGCATTACCCGATTAGGATTATACTTTTCACAACAGACTCCGACAGTTTAAACATTAAGAAAAATATTCATGTTTTTCTTAAATACAATGGAAACAATTTAAACATATTTTTAGGCAAGAGATAAAAATTGTATATTTTCTTTACCTGGGATAAAAGCACTTGATCCACATACCATAGTGGATAATACTATAGCATTCACTAGAATGCTGAAAGTCTTCATCTTGCTGTATCTCAATGCAATTTCCTTTCCACAGAGAGCTATTTATGCAGCTGCAGTTTTTTTTTAAACTGCAATTGTGCCTTACCTTTGCACCAGAGTAAAAGTCTAGATGCAGATACTGATGCTAATCGTGACAACAGGCAGTAACAATAAATGCTACAGTATACGTATTTACAATATAATAAAAATGCAAATACAAAGAACAAAGAACTGTACAGCACAGAAACAGGCCCTTCGGCCCTCCAAGCCTGCGCCAATCACATTTACTTATCCAAACCAACCACTTACATCCCTCTATTTCCTGTTTGTTCATATGCCTATCAAGGTAAGTCTTAAATGTGGCTAATGTAACTGCCTCAACCAACTCACTTGGCAGTGCATTCCAGGCCCCCACAACTCTCTGTGCAAAAACTTCCCCCGCACATCTCCACTGAACCTTTCCCCCCTTATCTTGAACTTGTGTCCCCTTGTAATTGTCATTTCTGCCTGGAGAAAAGCTTCCAACTATTCACCCTATCTGTCTCTCTCATAATTTTATAAACTTTTATCAGGTCACCCCTCAGCCTCCATTTTTCCAGGGAGAACAATCCCAAATTATTCAATCACACCTCATAGTTAATACCCTACATATCAGGCAATACCCTGGTAAACCTTTTCTGCACTCTCTCCACAACCTCCACATCCTTCTGGTAGTGTGGTGACCAGAATTGGACACAGTATTCCAAGTGTGGCCTATCCAACGTTTTATGCAACTGTAGCATAATTTCCCAACTTTTATACTTGATGCCCTGTCCAATGAATGCAACCATGCTATATGCTTTCTTCACCACTTTTTCCACCTGTGCTACTACTTTTAAGGACCTGTGGACCTGTACTCCCAGTCTGTTGTCTACGTTCTCAATTTTTCTGCCATTTATTTTAAAGTTCCCACCTGAATTAGATCTACCAAAATGCATCACCTTGCATTTGTCCAGATTAAATTCCATCTGCCATTTCTCCGCCCAATTTTCTGGTCTATCAATATCTTGCTATATTCTCTGACAATCTTCATCATTCTCCGCAACTCCGCCATTCTTAATATCATCTATAAACTTACTAATCAAACAAGCTATGTTTTCTTCCAAGTCATTTATACATATATTACCAGCAGCAGTGGTCCCAGCACCGATCCCTGCAGATCACCACTAATCACAGATCTCCGTTCAGAAAAACACCTTCCACCACTACCCTCTGTCTTCTGTCGCCAAGCTAGTTCTGAATCCATCTAGCTTGTGATGCCTGATCCTCCCTGATCCTTTGAGATTTAATCTTTTGCATCAGCCTGCTATGAGGGACCTTGTCAAATGCCTTACCAAAGTCCGTGTAGATAGCTCCACAGCCCTTCCCCCGTCAATCATTTTTGTCACCTCCTTAGAAAACTCGATTAAATTAGTGAGACATGACCTCTCATGTACAAAACCATGTTGTCTGTCGCTAACAAGACCATTCAGTTCCAAATGTGTATTGATCCTATTCCCAAGAATCTTCTCCAATAGTTTCACTATCACTGTCGTAAAGCTCACTGGCCTATAATTATCCAGGTTATCCTTGCTACCCTTCTTAAATAATGGGACAACATTGACTATCCTCAAATCCTCTGGTACCTCACCAGTGGACAATGAAGAAACAAAGATTTCTGTTAGAAGCCCAGCAATTTCATCTCTTGTCTTCCTCAGTAATCTGGGGTAGATGCCATCTGGCCCTAGGGATTTGATCTTTGACAAAGGGTCATCTGGACTTGAAATGTCAGCCCTTTTCTCTCCTTACAGATGCTGCCAGACCTTTTGAGATTTTCCAGCATTTTCTCTTTTGGTTCCTGGGATTTATCTACCTTAATGCTTTTTAATTCACCTAACATTTCCTCCCTCGTAATGATGACTTGTTCTACAGGGTTTACACACCCCTCCAATACTCCCTCAATTGATGTGTCCCTCTCCTTTGTGAATACTGATGCAAAATACTCATTAAGGAACTCACCCACTTCTTTTGGTTCCAGGCATAATTTCCCTCCTTTGTCCTTAAGTGGACCAACTCTTTCTCGGGCTACCTTCTTGTTCCTAATATATGTATAAAATGCCTTGGGATTTTCCTTAATCCTGTCTGCCAAGGGTATTTTGTGACCTCTTTTTGCTCTCCTAACTCCCTGTTTGAGCTCTTTTCTACTTTTCCTGTATTCTTCAAATGCTTCATCTGTTTTTAATTGCCTGGACCTCATGTATGCATCCTTTTTCCTTTTGACTAGACTCACAATTTCCCTGAAACAGTTCCTGAATCCTACCTTTCCTGTCCTTCCTTTTCATAGGCATACGCCTGTTCTGCACTCTGATCAACGGCTCTTTAAAAGACCCCCACATGCCAGATGTGGATTTACCCTAACAGCCTTTCGAAACCAACAGCCTCCATATCCTGCTTAATCCAATTGTAGTTAGCCTTCCCTCAATTTAGCACCTTAATCCTAGGACAACACTCATCATTTCCCATCAGTATCCGAAAGCTTACGGAATTGTGTCCCCCAATGCAACTTTAATGACCTGGCTAGGCTCATTCCCTAATATCAGATCTAGTACAGCCTCCTTTCTAGTCGGACTATCCACATATTGTTCCAAAAATCCTTCCTGGACACATTTAACAAATTCCTCATCATCAGAATTCTTAGCCCTAAGGGATTTCTAGTCAACATGAGGAAAATTAAAGTCTCCCACTACAACAACCCTATTATTTCTACATCTGTCCAGAATCTGCTTACATATCCGTTCCTCAACTTCTCGTGGGCTGTTGGGAGGCCTGTAGTACACCCCCATCATAGTGACTCCAGCATTCCTGTTTCTGAGTTCTACCCATAGTATCTCATTACACTTCCAAGATTATTCTTCCAAGGTGTCCTCCCTCTATACAGCTGTAACATGTTCCCTAACCAGTATTGCAACTCTCCCACTTCTTTTCCCTTCCCCTTTGTCTCATCTAAAATACTTATCCCAGAATATTTAGCTGCCAATCTTGTCTCTCTTTTAACCAAATCTCAATTATCACAACCACATCTAGGTTCCTCGCAAGAATCAAGGCTCTGAGTTCATCTGTCTTACCTGTTATACTCCTTACATTGAAGCAGATGCACTCCAGACCTCCAGGCCCACTGAGTTCGACCTCCCCTGGTCTGCTCTTCCTCTTAGCTAGCCTGGCCTTGGTTCCATGCTCATCCCCAGTCTCAACACTTGCTGACCTACTATTCTGGTTCCCACCCCCCTGCCACATTAGTTTAAACCCACCCGAATCATACTAGCAAATCTCCCAGCCAGGAAAATGGTGTCCCTCCAGTTCAGGCATAACCTGTCCTTCTTGTACAGGCCCCATCTTTCCTAGAAGATATTCCAATGATCAAAAAACTGAAACCCTCCCTCCTGCATCAGTTATTTAGCCACGTGTTCAGCTGCATTATGTATTTCCTCCTTCTCACTTTCTCCTGGAATTCAGGTTCTAAGACATGTGGTTAGACATCTGAATAAAGGGACAGCAATATAATAAACAAAGCACTGTCAAATTTTGTGGTGAGGTGAAGTATGCTAGATGGGCAGTTCCTTATGTGTGGTTAAAAACTGGCATTATTTGGGAAATGCTCAGAGGGCTTGCATTCCTTCCGTGTGAACACATTAGGATTTCAAACTTGCTAAGTTTGGAGAGAACTTGATGAAGTAACCATTTGACACAACTTTGTTCTGTGAAGAGTTAGTGCAAAGTCACTAGGGGTGTCAGAACCAAGTGGAACATATTGGCCTGTGAGGGGCAGGGGTCAATTCCATGGCAGCAGACCACCTCAGAGTTACTGATCTGGATAAGAGACAGCTTTATTCAGTTGTGAAATGTATGTATTTGAATTCCTTTATCTCAGTTTGAAGATCAAGAATGCTAAAGCATGCGGCACCAAAATAAGTTACCACTCTTCCTGTTCCTATATTACAGCTCTGGTAGAGACAAACATGTGGAATCCATTCTGGGATAGAACCTCACCTTCTGTGCGACACTGAATTTGCTCCACAAATCCCAAATCTTTCCCTAACCTAAGTGTCCAGATTTGCTCACTGAATCTCTACAGTGCAGGTGGTCATCTGGCCCATCGAGTCTGAACTAACCACAATCTCATGCAGGCCCTATTTCTGTAACTCCACACATTTACCCTGCTAACCCCCCTGACACGAAGGTCAATTTAGCACCTAACCTGCACATCTTTGGACTGTGGGAGGAAACTGGAGCACCTGGAGAAAACCCACAGAGACATGGGGAGAATGTGCTAACACCACACAAACAGTGACTGGTAGCCGGAATTGAACCTGGGTCCCTGGCGCTGTGAGGCAACAGTGCTAACCACTGTTTGTTATTATCAGAAAAGTCCTTGAACTATCATAGCCTATTGTTATTATCATACCCAGTGCTGGGATTTTCTGATCTCTTTTGCAGATAGCTTTGAAAGGTTGGGGAGTGAAATATTTGATGGGTTAGCATTAGCATGGAATTCCTATATCACCACACCAGGCTGTTCTTACTAGCTGTGAATGGCAGTTTATATGGGAATAGCATGTATATTTTGAAAAGAGGCAAACTTAAACATAATTGAGGCAATTAAAGTATCTACAACTATTGAGGGCCTGTTCCATGGTTCCAAAAAAGACTTCCAGATTTCCGAGTGGCAGAGTTGCTGAAGAGTGTGCCTCTAATGCAACCCTTGTGCCACAATGATGACTGAGTTGAACCCTATTGGGATTGATGGTCACCTGTGCCACAGAGCTGTGCCAGGTACATCAGTGGGGCACCTCAGGTCATTGCTGAATATAGGGTGAGCCAGCGCGCCGTAGCATTTTGCATCAAGGAGGGAGTTGTTCAGATACCAGGGCTTTGGGGTGAAGCCTCTAAAGTGCCACCTGGTTGCATTGTAAGGAGGCCTGAGAGGGGATGGGATGGGATGGGATGAGTAGGTTGGTTGGAGAAAGCATCTGGAAAGTGACTGTTTAGACGGCAAATGCCCACCTGTCAGGAGACTAGTCCTCCGTTAAGGAAGATATCCCGAGAGGGAGCTGCAACCTGGATAGTACCAACATCAGGGTCAGCTACATAGGCATCCTCTGGATGAGGAGGTGGCAGAAAGCTGCAGAGAGAACTGCGCACAGATGACACCACAGAGGAAAAGATATTCTTAGATACCCTTAGCAAGATGTACAGACAAAGGATGAGCTACCTCCAGATTTTGGAACTGCAGTATCAAAAACAACATTTCTCCCAAGAAGCATCACAGATCTTTGCCCATGAAGAGGATGGGTTGAGCTCCACTGGGATTGCTAGTTACACAATAGTCCTCATTATAGCCCTTAATTTCCACACATCCGATTCATTCTAGAGGCCCAATGGAATCATGTGACACTCCGAATCATTGCATTGAGGTAGTGATCCCTCTTTAGGAGGGCCAGTCAATCCATCCATTATCAGTCAGTCTGAGAGAGCGAGGAAATTTGGCACCATCACTGGATACCTCAGGCTCAAGATGTAATGGATTACATGCATGTAGCCATCCAGATTCCCACGGCCAGCCAGTGGCCTTCATTAGCAGGAAAGGATTCCATTTGCTCAACATGAAACAGGTCTGCGAACACCACCAATGAAACATACAGGTGTGTGATCAGTTATTGGAAGTAGCCAAGGCACCTACATGTTCAGGCATTCTCAGATTCATGGGCTTTTAATGCCCATTGTGCATCTTCAAAGTTGTATTCTTGGTGATGGTTATTGGTTAAAGTGATGTTAGAAGCAGAGGAGAAACACAATGCCAGCAAAGTGGCAACCTGAGTCATGATGGAACAGAGTTTGGAGCACCTACAGATGAGATTCAGGTGCCTGGATCATTCTGGTGGGGCACGTCAATATATTCCAGCAAAGCTTCCTGGACTGTTGTGGTCTCCTGTGCGCTGCATAACCTGCCACTGCAGAGGGGGGAATGCTTGACCAATGAAGATATAGCTGATTATATAGTCCCAGACCAGGAGGATGATGAGGAAGCCAACGACCAGCCACATCATTCTGAGAGACATGAGGGTCCAGATATAAGATGCAATGACATAAATGCAAGAGAGTCTCGTGAGGTGCTAATACATACACGTTTCAGATGACATCCCCCACATCATATAGGGAATCATCATTGAACCTCAGGACCATCCTGCATCTTCCTTCTACCAATTTGATAAGTGCCTTTTCACACTGGCTTTCACTGACCAGTAAGTGGTAGGCCATCTCTCACCAGTAGGACTGCACTGCAGGCTGGATCTACAGGGGATGGCCGGCTGGATGGAAGCAGGTTTTCAGGAGATGGCTATTTCTGCTGCAGTAGGACTGTACTCTACTGCTATCAGTCCTTTAAAGATGGCTGCTGCACATCCATCAATGTCAGCTGATGCTGAATGCATTACCTGCCTCCAGCTGCAGAATAGGTGCCCCCCTCCACCCACACACCCCCCATCTTCTGCGTACCAGCAATAAATTGGCCAGGCGGCATGAAGTAGAGGTGCAATCAGGGGTCAGCTCTGGAGAGTCCCTACCACCTATTTCTAGTCCCAGCTTTCAATCCTTGACTATCCATGTAAAATCCCAGCCACCTTAAAAGTTGTACAATCAAGTGAAATCTGCTTGTCTGGCTTCCTGCAATTGGTTTTCATTTTAATAGCTATGTTTTGTATTTTAGAGTCTGAGTCACAAACTCTATTAAAGATTATAGAGTACTAAACTCTATTATCCTTCTGTTATCTTGAAATGGAGAGAACTCTGAAAAATTGTATCAATTCCAAATAATTTATTAGTGATAAAGGTATCTGACTCACAATTGGGAAATGCAATCACTAGGCTGCGCATGTAAGATGCATGATATAGTTGGCAGGGCACACTTGTTTACAAAAATCACCCTTTATGTTGGACAAACAAGAACTGCATTTACATAGGAATCTTTACATTGTAAGACAGCACAAACCATTTCATAGCCAATGAATTACTTTTGATACAAAAACAGAAAATGCTGGAAAATCTCAGCAGGTCTGACAGCATCTGTGGAGAGAGAACAGAACCAACATTTCAAAATGTTAGCTCTATCTCTATCCATGAATGCTGTCAGACCTGCTGAGATTTTGCAGCATTTTTTGTTTTTGTTTCAGATTCCAGCAGTGGCAATAATTTGCTTTTATATTGAATTACATTTGAAGTTCAGTCTCTTATTTTGCAGCAGCATAATCTTATCATGAACAGTACACTGTCCCCTCCCTCCACCTCCCACGGAGCCCAAACCTAGAAGATGGGCAGATTCAAAGTCTTTATACAAGACCAGTTGGAGGAAGTGACCAATTCCTCCAACCAGCACAATTGAAAAAGGACTCCCATAACTTTGAACCACTGCTCCTAGATTCTCACCCGTAAACAACAGAATACCACAACTCCAAGGGGACCAAGTCTCAGGAAGAAAAGCAGAAGCCCCCAGAAGGGTAGATGGTGATCTACTCCCCTATCTAACATACCCTCTCCCAGACCCAGAAAAACAGCCACTACTGACCAGACCGGCTCTACAACATCCTACAATAAGGGCCAATAAACAAAGAATACTCACATCATTCTTACATGCCCACTATCCCTCAAAGTACCCCAAAAGTGCCACCTAGGCCCCACTATCAACGAGATTCAACACATTATCCTCAGTAGAGAAAACCTAACTATTGGATAATCTGTCCAACATAAATTCCATGGGCCAAATAATCACTATCACTGCCCACACAGCCAAATCAAAATAGAAGACAAATGTAACAAGGCTAGATATTTAAGGATTAGTCAGTTACAGCCGGATGTGCACGAAACATAATTCCAACATCACTGGAAACATCAACGACAGAGGGAAGAGAGACCCCGGGCAGGATTCTCCGGACGTTCAAACCAGCGGGGTTCTCTGGTCCCACTGCAGTGAACGGAGATTTGGTTCAGCGCCACATTATCCATCCTCACTTGCAGCAGCAGCGGGGAATGAACGGCTGGAGAATTCCGGCCACAGTCTTTTCCAGGATATATGATTGTCTGTATTTTCTCAGGAACAAGCAAGGATTCCTTAGTCCCATAATCGCCAAAATACAAAAGAAAACCACAACACCAATAATTCTAATGGGGGACTTCCCTCATCCACAATGAGGACTCAAGGCCATAATCAACTATCTCCATACCAGACCACATATCTACCACCCTGCTGTGGCACTACTCATATTATGTTAAAAAAAATGAAGGGTACTAAAATTGTACTCCCCCAGTGTAACTACAAGGATTACAGCACACACAAAAAAAAGACAAACCAGATAAATACCGCACAATCCTCATGTCACACAACCAACACAGCATATTACCCAATGGGGAAACAATTAAACTCCGGCCTCCCTTGTTCCAGCATCAGAGCACACCAGTGGACGAATACCATCAAAAAGGAAAAAGGAATAAACAAGGATAACAGGATAACAGGCGACAAACGCCTCTGTGCATAGATATTATACACCCTTGTCAAGATAAGGAATATCACAAATTCAGGACTATGATCATAAGGGAACAAAGTTCAGGATTAGTGATGAATTGCAGCATAATATAATCATCCACAAAGCATGAAACAGCTAATCATTACAGGATATTCGGACAACATCCAGAATCCATCTAGAGTTACACGGACACCTTTGCACCTTTGCCATTTTGTCAAAGCCCCAGCAAAGAAAAGCTTAGGCCTCAGAAGGTGGCACACCTGGCCACCTCCAACCCTTCTCAATGAACACTGACAACAAGGTAACATAATACTACTGATCGGAGCCTTCGACTGGCCCCACGTCTTGAAGACCAGATACAATGTGCTTCATTGAACTCAAGATGCCCAACCCTTAATTCAGAGTGTGAAAGCATGACAGCCAATTCTCAAATTCAGCTGGGAATTCATCCCCAGCATCTCTCGGGAGACCAGGTTCACAGACACTCCTCCTTTAGTCCCATCACCCTGATTCAGCCAGGATGTACGATACACCATGCAGCAGGATTTCCAAGAACCAAAAGTGAGTTTTCACTGAGGAAACTGCTCTTTCCATTGACAGGATGCTCTTCTCTGCTTCATCTACTCTTTTAAGGATATCTCACAGTTCCTCAAAATGAGAACTAAAAATCCATGATGGGGAATCGAGATTGTTGTCCATAACTTCATCCATATGGTGGCCATCACCTTGACACCAACAGCATCACCAAAGCATAAGCCCGCTCACCAGCGAAACTGCCAATGTGAACTGGACCCCATCCTGGCCATCTCCAACCGCCTAGATCAAATGGATTTTCTTGACAAAACTAGCTCCACTTTGCAAAAATCCAGCCAAGATCTTCCAGGATCATAGCACAGATCATACACATCAGGTGAGCAATCTGTCACCAGAATTGGAGACAAACCTACTGACTCCCACAGCTACCTCAACAACAGCTCCTCATAACCTGCTCCCTGTAAGGATACCATCTCACTCTCCTAGTTTCTCATAAGTTGCACAACTTATGATTATCCAGGATCAGGATAATCATAAGTTGTGCATCAGGATGAAAAATGGATTAAAAGTTGAGTAGTGCCAGAGCTTGCAAAAATGCAGCCGCTCGCGCACTTATTCACATGACTCCTTGAGACATTGTTTTCAAAAGTGGCAACATTGGAGGAAATATGGTGGAGACTGAGAAACTAGGAGAGTGAGATGGTGTCCTTACAGGCAGCAGGTTATGAGCAGCTGTTGTCGAGGTAGCTGTGGGAGTCAGTAGGTTTGTCTCCAATTCTGGTGACAGATTGCTCACCAATATTGATTACAGAGATGTCAATGAAGAGAAGTGTCAGAGATGAACCATGTGAAGATGAGAGAGGTGTGGAAATTGGAAGCAAAAATCGATAAATTTTTCCAGGTCCAGACAAGAGCATGAAATGGTACCAATACAATCATCGATGTAATGGAGAATGAGTTATGGAAGTGGCTGGAACAAGGAGTGTTCCACATAAGCCACACAAGGAAAGGCATAAGTGGAGCCTATGCAGATACCCATAGCCATAACTTTCATTTGCAGGAAGTGAGACAATTTAGAGGAGAAATTATTTAGTGACAGATCAAGTTCAGTCAAGCAAAGGAGAGTGGTAGGTGGACAGGGATTGTTCAGGTCTCTACTGAAGGGAGAAGCAGAGAGTCCTCAGACCATTCTGGTGAGGAATGGAGGTATAGAGCGATTTGACATCCCATCCTAGAGGAGACAGTTAGGGCCAGGAAACTGGAAATTGTTGATGTGACGTAGGACATTGTAGGAATCCAAAATATAAATGGGAAGGGACTGGACAAGAGGACTGAGAAAGGAGTCAAGGTAGGAAGAAATTTCAGTGAGGCAGGTACAGGCTGACATAATATGCCTGTCAGGGCAGTCCTGTTTGTTGATTTTGAGAAGAACGTAAAAGCAGGCTGTGGGACTATGAGGTTCAAAGCTGTGGAAGGAAGATCCCCAGTGGTGATGAGATTTTGGTCCAGGGGAAGGTAGGACGAAATGTCTGAGAGTTGGTGATCAGTGCTCAGTGTCTACGAAGTAAAGGTCAGTATACCAGAAAACACCAGTACCACCTTTTTGGCGGGCTTGATAACCAAGACATTGTTGGACTTGAGGAAACTGAATGCAGCAAGTTGATAGGGAGACAGGTTGGAATTGGCAAGAGGAGCAGAGAAATTAAGGTGGCTGAGTTCCTGCTAACAATTCTCAGTAAAATGATAAAGAGATGTAGGAGGCCAGAGGGAGTCCAGTAGAGGGAGAAAACTGGCAGCAGGTGAAAGGATCCATTGAATGGGGGAGGACTCCTAACCAAAGAAGTAAGCACAGATTCAAAGGCAATGGAAGGAAAGTTCAGCTTCAAGTCGAGCCTGCAATTCATTGAGGTGAGGACATTAGGGGCTAAAACTGAGTCCTTAGCACAGTACAGGATGTTCAGCATCAGGAAAAGGTCAGAGGGTATAGTGAATACATGGTAAGAGCTGGAACTGGGAGGAATGGGATCAGAGGGATGGGAAGGTGTGGTGGGTCCTAGTGTCTGCAAGTTGCTGGCACTTGCAGCCCTTAACTCCTGAAAGGAATGGAAAGAGCTTTTTGTTAAGGTTTCAGATAAGAGGAAAATGAAATGAAGCTGGGGATGAGGACAGCTTTGAGAGAAGGTAAGGTGGTGCTGCTGGAGAGGCAGTGCATGTGGATCTCTGAATGCAGTAAGAACATATGCGACGGGTGTTGCATATCCTGGAGATACTATAATCCTGGGCTGATTCAAAACAGGCTCGAAGGGCCAGATGGCCTACTCCTGCTCCTATTTCTTATGTTCTTAAAACATGACGGATGGAACTTGAGTTGGAATCCAAGTGCGGTGAGATGGAGATGGTCATTGAGGAAGGACCTATAGATGTAAGTTTTGGTAAACAACTTGTCAAATACCTACAATGAGAAGGAAAACAATTAAACTGAAAGAGTAAAACAGAAATCCTGTCAGAGAGAAGAGCAATATTCTTGAAGGAAGGCATTCCTGGCATGAATTAAACGCTCAAATGAAAGCAAAATACCGGACGCAGGAAATCTGAAATAAAATGCTGGATAAACTCAGCCATCCTGGCAGCATCTGTGGAGAGAGAAACCCAGTTAAATCTTCCACAATTTCTCCTGGCTGCAGAAATATATATCAGATTGATGACAGTTTAGGCTTACTCCCACCCTTCCCCAAATTACCTTCCATCTCCAAGAGCCAACTGTGGACCTTATATGGAGTTGGCCAAAATTCACAAGTCACAGACCCAGTAATTGAATTTTTCACGTTAAATTGGCATTTGTAGGTCTAGAATTCTAGACAAGGCCTGCAGCCCAATTTTGATCAAATCACAGGCCAACATCTTTTGATGTTTAGCATGATTATGGTGACCACTTGGCACCAGAAGATTTCTCCTTTGTCATGTATTGGTAGTTGCTTATGTACCGGCTTAAATTGATAATGACCTGGTTATTTTCTTGGAGTTACTTTGAAATTTTACCAGTCATGACATAAATATTGTTTCTGATGGACTTCTAGAGTGGCTATGGGGGCAAAATGGGAGATGATCAAAGGGAGCTTTTCAGACACTGGGGGAAACTTTTCCCGTCCCGCCTGCCCCAGGAATCATAGTGGAGGGTGGGGTTGCAGACCATGCAAAGATCTGTTGACCTCGGATGGAGTATTCTGGTTTTGGGGGAGCAAGACTGGAAATTCCTGCCCGACGTCAACGGAGATTGCTATTGTTGGACCCTTGCCCATGCAGATTCCATGGCGGGCGAGGTGGTAGAGTTCCAGCCAACGTGTCTGAAAATCTCTCTGTTCACTGCAGTTTGTGTGTGTCACTGTCATTCCTTCTCTAACTTCTTGCCAAAACCAGACTCTCACTCCACCTTTTCCAGAGACTGTACTTTCTCAATTTCTACTTCTAAACTTCAGCTAAAATCCCATGAGATGCCGGGACTCCAGTTTCCCTGCAGACAGATTCATTTGTTCTTTGCTATGTCCAGCTGAGTCTAAGACTCTGATTATACTTGTCTATTTGCTATTGGCCTGAGATAGTGCTGGCCTTCTCTTTCAACTGCTGTACAGTTTATGTTGATGATGTTCTCACAATGATGTCCCAATGATAGGGAGTTTCAAGATTCTGACCCAATGAAGAAGGAACTGTGATTTTTTTTACCCTCCAAATCAATCCGGTGTGTAGCTTACATGTGATGCTGCTTCTACATTATTTCTAATTCACTATTAGTCGCACAGGTCAAAAAGAAGAGACATTATTGCATTACTGTCAATGAACTGCTGCAGCGCATCCTGTAAATAGTCCAGCGACACTGTCTCAGTGGTGGACATTGAATCCCAGTATTGATCAAATGAACTGTTCTTTGTAAATGGTCGCACCCTCCATTCTCTTCAATGAGTGATATTCCATCCCTCTGGTTTAAGATTTATATGGCTAGTGGATTTATGGCTTGTGCTATTCTTTGTCCACCTCTACCCAATTCTGGTAGCTATTGTTTGTTCTCTTCAAATTTGGTCAATTGTGTTCCCTGTGATGTCAGTGTTGGAACACATATTGATAGTGGTGCTGGTGGACTTCAAGGAGAAATGACATTTCTCTTGAGGTGACCATGAAATGAAACATATGTGACAAGAATATTAAATCTATAACTTGTTGAGTAGGCTGGGTCTGTACTCATTGGAGTTTAAAAGAATGAGAGGTGACTTTATTGAGACATTTAGGATTGTCAGGGGCCTTAACAGGGTAGATGCTGAGATATTGTTTCCCCTTATAGGAGGGTTGAGGACCAGAGTGCATAATCTCAGAGTAAGGGGTTGCCCATTTAAGACAGAGGTGAAGATGAATTTGTTCTCTCAAAGGGTAGTGAATCTGTGAAATTCTTTGCCATGGGGCTTAAGGGTGGGTTAAGCATTTAAAAGATTGAAACAGATTTTTAATTGGTAAGAGAATCAATGATTATGGGGATAAGGTGGGAAAGTGTTGAGGATTATATCAGATCAGGTCATGATCCCACTGAATGGCAAAGCAAACTCGATGGGCCGAACAGCCTTCTTCTGCTCCTAAATCTTATGATCTTTGGCAGCCAAAGTTTGAATTTCATGCAAACCCTGTGCGAGGCTGCTCGGGGTACTGCATTATCAGAGGAGTTTTAAACGTAACTGAACACTGTAGAATTATCAACGAACCATTACCATTCCATACGTGGCTTTGGTGATTCACCCCAATAACTCATTAGTAGATGGCTCTGTCACAAATATATAGGAACAGTAGATTTGCTAATGTTAAACAAAAAGGGGTTTAATACTAAAACTCTGCTAAAAGTATGAAATATCCTGATGAAATTCAGTGAGATGGCTACTTAAGCCAGAGGTCAACTCCCAATCATATTTTTTATTAGAACTAAAAGCAAGAATAAGATAAGTCTGCCGGATGCAGAGAAATAGTTATAAGCTTAACCTAGAACATGAACATTATATTCTGCAGGAAAGAGTTAAACAGAGAGATGATGTAAGAAAGAAAAGCTGGCTATTCAATGCTCATAAGCCCAGCTTCTTTCAAATGTCTCATTATCCAGTGAAACAGAGCAGTGAAACTACAGCTGCATTGAAAACACATTATTCAGCACAAGGTTTAAAGGGCAACACTAGGAAATTTATTGCTCTCATTTTAGAATATTACTCACTTTTCTATTCATTTGTGCTGGATGTTTCTCAGATGTTTCTTATTACTTTGTGTAAGAACACTCTGTGCATACTATTCAGGTCACCTAGCCAGTTATTTTTCCTATGATATGACTTCACAATGTAATTGCTGATTCACAATTATTGGGATCATTGCCACTGAAAGAAAATTAATAAATATCTTTGTGGGAGTGATAAAACATTATTTACTCTTAATTGTTCACAGAAAAATAATTGATTAACCTAACTGGCTTTATGAAAGCAGCTGGAAATATTCTGACCTATGCAACTAATGAAGATATTTTCAATTGCACTTCAAACACACAGGTTTTGGCCTGCTGACACAGCAGCTGTACTTTCAGTCCGAGTGATGGAAGATACCCAATTGCAAGACTCATTTCACAAAGTAATTAGCCAGATATGGCGCTGAAGAAGAATCATACAGACTCGAAATGTCAATTCTGTTTCTCTGTCCATAGATGCTGAGCTTTTCCAGCATTTTGTTTTTGTTTTTTCATTTTTACCCTTAAATCTTGCTAATCTTTTGTGTTCTTTCATTTATAAATTGATATTCATCTTATTATAAAACAAAAAGCCAATTATTTTATTTAGAACTTGGGAATATGGAAATACTCAACTGAAGGAATTCGTCATTTGCAAAGAGTGAGAAAATGTCAAGTGATTGAGCATCTTATGAGGGATAGCAGATGATCAAATCTCCAGGGATATGGCAAACCAGAACTGGCAACTCTAGGCCAATTTTATGTTCAGGCCTCATTTCCCACACAAGACAACTTAAAATGTGGTAATTTCAATGCAGGAACCAGTCAGTGCAGGTAAATTAGAAGAAGTATGATTCTGGGCAGGGCTGATAGGGGTTGGAATAATTGGAATTGATTCTTATGGGTCAGGAGGAAAATTAACTTTTAGTGCTAATTTGACAATCACTAAAAGCTTGTGTTTGATTCTTTAATAACTTATGCTAAACAATGCTTTAAAAATCATTGCATGAATGATTTAGGTTGAAAGAAAATGGACACAGTCAAGAAAGGAAAGATTAGAAATTGGACTTGAAGCTTGACCAAAAAGATGAGGTTGGATTTAAGTTTTGAAAGAAATGAGGTTGAAGATTTTTGGTAAGGAATTCCAGAAAGCTAGACATAATTGTTGCTTTTACAGATGCACCATAGAAAGCATTCTTTATGGTTGTATCACAGCTTAGTATGACTCCTGCGCTGTCCAAGAGCGCAAGTAATTACAAAAGGTCGTGAATGTATCCCAATCCATCATGCAAACCAACTTCCCATCCATTAACTCTGTCTACACTTCCTGTTGACATGGCAAAGCAGCCAGCATAATTAAGGACCCCATGCACCCTGGACATTCTCAATCACACACTTCCTCAAAGATCTACATAATTGTCCTTTAATTCTATACACTATGACAGCATTACATTTGTCTCCAATGTCTAAACAAGCCAGTGCAGCTTTACCACTCTCCAATTAATTACATACCTAAACTTTCTGCTTAACTGCCTTATTATAATGTTGCAATTGTGTCCTCCAATTTTGCTGCTTGTGGTAATAGAGCAAAGAACAAAGAACAACCCAGCATGGGAAGTAAGCCCTTCGGCCCTACGAGCCCGCGCCGCCGCATCACCCTACACCTATTCTACCCTGCGTGTCTACGAATGGAACCCCTAACTTAGCCAGATTCAGGGGAGAATAGTGTCAATTTAGTAAACCAATCAGCCTAAGAGCACATCTTTGGGGTGTGGGAGGAAACCGGAGCGCCCGGAGGAAACCCACGCAACCACAGGGAGAATGCACAAACTCCCACAGACACAGGCCCAAATCCATGTATCTGCACAGCCAGCAGTGCTAGTCACCGAGCTGTTGCGGCGCCCGTCTACCGGTCCACGATCAAGCACACACACCGACACGAAGTACTAGGCCACTCCCGGAACCTCCAAGAGCAGCCCACGCACGACCCACTGTGTGCATGCCCCTCGTTTGACAATGAGGTGGACCTCCACCTGCGGAGTAAAAAGACAAAAACGTTAACTTACAAGTCTGCATTTCCGGTGCCTCCCGAGGTTCTGACCTTATTTAATAGACCCTACTATAACCCTCCATCCTCGTTTCACTCATGTATCTGTCTAACCGAACCTTAAACGAGTCCAACGTTCCTGCCTCCACCCTCCTCGGTAGCGCGTTCCATACTCCCACAACTCTCTGCGTAAAGAACCTTCCTCTCACATCCAAATTATACCTCTCCCCCCTCACCCTTAAATCATGACCTCTCGTATTTGTACCCAGCCTAGGGAGCAGTCTCTCACTATTGACTCTATCTATTCCCTTCAGTATCTTATATACCTCTATCATGTCCCCCCTCAACCTCCGTCTTTCCAAGGAGAAAAGTCCCAGTTTCTCCAACCTTTCCTCGTACCCCAGCCCCTCCATGCCAGGCAACATCCTGGTAAACCTCCTCTGAACCCTCTCCAGAGCCTCCACGTCCTTCCGGTAGTAAGGTGACCAGAACTGGACACAGTACTCCAAATGCGGTCTAACCAACGTTCTATACAACTGAAGCATTAGACGGCAGCTTTTATACTCCATACCCCTACCTATAAAGGCTAGCATTCCATAAGCCTTCCTAACAACCTTCTCCACTTGTGTCGCAACCTTCATGGATTTGTGAACCTGCACTCCCAGGTCCCTCTGTATGTCTATACTCCTAATCGGTCCACCTTTTATCACATAGCTCCTCTCTGCATTATTCCTTCCAAAATGCATCACCTCGCATTTGTCAGGATTAAATTCCATCTGCCACCTATCTGCCCAATGCACCAACCTATCTATATCCTGTTGTATCACCTGACATTCCACTTCAGTACCTGCCAACCCTGCCATCTTGGTGTCATCCGCAAACTTGCTGATCACACCACCTACGCTCTCTTCCAAGTCATTTATGTATACTACAAAGAGGAGAGGTCCCAGTACTGAGCCCTGCGGCACACCACTGGTCACTGGCCTCCAGCCCGAAAAGGTCCCCTCCACAACTACCCTCTGTCTCCTATTGCCCAGCCAGTTCTCAATCCACTAGCTACCTGACCTCGTATCCCATGCGCCTTAACCTTTTCTACCAGCCTACCATGAGGGACTTTGTCAAACGCCTTACTGAAATCCATATAGATGACATCAACGGCTCTCCCATCGTCAACCATTTTTGTCACCTCCTCAAAGAATTCCACCAGATTCGTAAGGCAAGACCTCCCTCTAACAAAGCCATGTTGCGTATCCCTAATCAGATCGCAACGCTCCAAATGCTCATACATCCTACCCCTAAGTATTTTTTCCATTAATTTCCCTACCACCGATGTCAAACTCACCGGTCTATAATTTCCAGGGTTATCCCTACTACCCTTTTTAAACAGCGGAACCACATTTGCTACCCTCCAGTCTTCTGGGACCTCACCTGTGTCCAAAGAAGAGACAAAGATTTGCGCCAGAGGCCCAGCGATTTCATCTTAAGCAGCCTGGGATAAATACCATCAGGCCCCAGAGCTTTATCCGTCCTTACGCTACCTAAAAGCCCTAGCACTTCCTCCCTCGTAATAGATATTTCCTGCAACTGATCCTCAGCTCTCTCCAAGAGACCGCATGACTCTGAACCCCTCTCCTTCGTGAATACCGACGCAAAGTATTCATTCAGGAGCTCCCCCATTCCCTCCGACTCAATACATAACTCCCCACTTTTGTCCCTAAGAGGACCAATTTTCCCTCTAACTACTCTCTTGCTCAATAATCTCATATATTATCAGTGTTCAAGTTGTTTACCTTAAAAAAAATCGAATAATTACATAAGAACATAAGGAATAGGAGCAGGAGTAGGCCATCTAGCCCTTTGAGCCTGCCCCGCCATTCAATAAGATCATGGCTGATCTGAAGTGGATCAGTTCCTCTTTCCCGCTTTCTCCCCATAACCCTTAATTCCCCTGTCTATCAGAAGCCTTTCTACCCATGACTTAAATATATTTAGCGAGGTAGTCTCCACCACTTCAACGGGCAGAGAATTCCAGAGATTCACCACCCTTTGAGTGAAGAAGTTCCTCAACTCTGATCTAAACTGCACCCCCCCTTATCTTGAGGCTGTGTCCTCTAGTGCTGCTATCCTTTGTAAGCGGGAAGGATCTCTCTACCTCTACCCTATCCATCCCCTTCATTATCTTATATGCCTCTATAAGATCCCCCCTCATCCTTCTAAACTCCAACGAGTACAGACCCAGTCTATTTAGTCTCTCTTCATAGGCCAACGCCCTTATCCCCAGTATCAGCCTAGTGAACCTCCTCTGCATTCCCTCCAAGGCCAATATATCCTTCCGCAAGTGCGGCGACCAAAACTGCACACAGTACTCCAGCTGCGGCCTCACCAGTACCCCGTACAGTTGCAGCAAGACCTCCCCACTTTTATATTCTATCCCCTTTGCTATAAAGGCCAACATTCCATTTGCCTTCTTGATCACCTGCTGCACCTGCAGACTGGGTTTTGGCGGCTTGTGCACGAGGACCCCCAGGTTCCTCTGCACCGTAGCATGCTGCAGCTTTTCGCCTTTTAAATAATAATCCCTCCTACTATATATTCTGCCAAAGTGGATAACCTCACACTTGCTAACATTATACTCCATCTGCCAGGTCCTCGCCCACTCGCTCAGCCTATCCAGATCTCTCTGCAGACTTTCCACACCCAGCACGCAATTTGCTCTTCCACAATTTGCTTTTACAGATAATTCATTATCTCCTTTGAATGTTCTCCTCTTCTGAGTGAACAATCACGGATTCTTCAATCTCTCCTTATGGCTCAGTTACCTTAGCTAGTCTGGTTGCTCTTACTGCTCTGCTAACTACTTCTGAATATCCTTGCTGCAGTAGAAAAACAAAAATTGTGATAATGAAGATGTCTTGTACAAACTAGATTAGTCAATTGAAAGTAATCATACAACATTTTCTGGAGAAATGTATCATTATTACCTGCATATTTAGAAGTCAAATATTTGTTGTTCAATGTAATGTTTGCTTACTCCTTAATTTATATTACTTGCGTCAGTGCCATCTTACCTTCACCAGGAATAATTTTCATGTCTAAAGAAAGTGGTGGGAAGGAAGGGAAGGACAAAATAATGTTCAGGGACGAATTGCAGATATTTATGTGCAATTATGACTGTAGCAAGTCAAAAATCATGCTGCATGTATTTCTTCAATTCACCTTGGCCTATTATATCATGTATATAAGCAAAATAAAAATATACCATGTCACCACTGGCCTGTTCCCTTTTATTCTTGTTGCATTAGGAAAGCATTGCACATGATAGAAACTGCTAAATGGCAAAAGAAAAAGCAATCCTGACGTATTTTTCTCTTCTCCCTATCCCAGGACCAATAAGGTTAATTAATGGCATCAGATAAATTAACACAGCACAGATCAGAACTGACCCCAAACTTTATAATATAGCTTAATCCTGTATCACATTGTGACTTTACTCACTAGAGGACATCATTTTAAGTTAACTCAGCAAAATCTCAATCCTGTCATGTTAAGAGAGAAGACCTAGCAGTAGGAATTTCTCTAAAATAAATCAAACTACAAAGAGCAGTTGGAAGATATAATTGACTTTTATTAATGATTTTAAGCTCCCATCCAGAGCTATTTTTATGACATCACTCCAATAAACTCTACTGACTTCAGTGAGAGTACTGTGAATTGGACTTTCTTGGGCTCCTTTGTATTCTCAGCTGTTGGGAGGCTTTTATGGCTCTAAGCCACTTCACAGTACCCACTTAATGCATGAAGCTATTACAAGATGCACATTTAACCTGTCCCATCAGAGAAACTTTGATGGGAAGCTGAGGGCTGAAATGAAAAGGTCACAACACCGCCAATATTCCTTCTAATATTTCTTTGTTGTGCGCAGGCTGTTTATTACAGCGCAAGATATATTCAAGATAATTGTATGGCCCAGCACTGTGCAGCTTTGATTATGAGAGGGAACACTGATCACCACCTACAAATATGTTTGGTTTCATATTTATTTTAAAAAAGCAAGATGGGAAATGCTCTGCACAAAATCCCATTTTACCTAATGGATTTCAATTTTCTTTTCATTGAATACATTTGATGTCCAAACAAAGAAGAAAAATATTTCAAGAAACAAACTTGTATTTACATATTTGAATTAATTATAGCCACATATTTATCATGAGGAAAATGTGGCTAATGGGCCATAACTTCTTTTTGTATTCTAAAAACAAGAATAGTACTAATCTCAGCAGAAAGAGTCCAATCATGCTTTTGGGATTTAACAAAATGAGAAGAAAAAGATTTATTAACAAGAAAAGAAAACTTAAGCACACAAGACTACAGTTATATAGTTAAAATTAGTTTTACAAATCATTTCCCCCCAAAATACTCTCTACTTGGTCAAACTTACAAGTAAACAGCTTCCAGGCAACATTCCCTCATAGATGTTTAGTTATAAACATCCACTATTATTGTCCAAGCCAAAGCTGCTTTTGCTTTAATAAAGTGTGCCTCTCAAGCTTTCTACTTTACTGTATAAATCCAAGAATTTCAGAAACAACACTGCTTTTTACAGCCCAAAGTTTTTCTGATTTGAATGGATGGCTGATTCAAATTGCACCTTCCCCTAGCTTCCAGCTGTTTCCAGGGGGCCTTCCCCATACAGCCGACCCAAAATCAACTCAACATCTCTACTTAAAGAAGGAACTTCTTCACTCAAAGGGTGGTGAGTCTCTGGAATTCTCTGCCCGTTGAAGTGGTGGAGGCTACCGCACTGAATATATTTAAGTCACGGGTAGATAGGTTTCTAATAGACAGGGGAATTAAGGGTTATGGGGAGAAAGCGGGAAAGTGGAACTGATCCACTTCAGATCAGCCATGATCTTATTGAATGGCGGGGCAGGCTCAAATGGATAGATGGCCTACTCCTGCTCCTGTTGCTTGTGTTCCTAAATATCCTTTTGCGCTTTCATCTACAATTCCATTTCCTTCAGCACTTCTTTGAGATCAACTTTTCCAAAATATAAAACTCTTTCATGTTTTCCTATGGCCCCACTTTGTGGTCAAATAGCAAGTTGTAGAAGTGTCTTATTTCCTTTTAAATTTAACAATTGAAAAAACAGCTCCCTATGTAATTCCTGATTACATATTCTAATCAGGAATTTTCTAAACCTAGCCTATTTACTTTAAAATCACTTGACTGTAGTTTTACTACAAATGCATAAATTTACCACTTATTTCTTTCTCACAGACAACTTATCTCCGGCAACATTTCCTCAGTTAAATTAACTGCGCGTGCACACACACACACACCTTTCTTCATAGAATAACATTAGATTCTTCATAGAATAACATTAAAAAAACACCCATTCTCACAATTTCAAACCTGCACAATGTACCTCGGCATTTCATGACCAATTTTGTATTTTTGTAGTGTACTATTGTAACATAAAGAAATCTGGCAACATAGTTATATACAACAGGACCACATGCAGACAAAAACCAGATAATCAGTTTTAGTCATATTTGCTTGGGGGATGATCATTAGCCAAGAAACCTGCAACTCTTATTCAACTATCACCATGGGATTTCTTTCCCCTATCAGCTAAAGACAGACAGGATTATGTGATAATAAGCACGCATGAGGATTGATTAATGGACAGAAAATAGTAGGAATAAATGGGGGTAATTTCTGGGTTGGCAGTACTTGGTCCTCGGCTGTGTGCAATCTATATCAATGACTTAGATGTGGAGACCAAGTGCAATGTTTCCAAATTTACTGATAATACAAAGCTATGTGCTAAAATAAAATATGAGGAGGACATAAGGAAGCAGAAGGGTATAGACAGGTTGAGTGAATGGGCAGGAATATGGCAAATAGAAGTTAATGTGGTAAAGTTTGAAATTATCCACTTTGGAGTGAAAAATATAAGAGCAGAACATTCTTAAACTGGTGTCAGTCTGGGAAATGTTGATATTCTGGAGAGCTGTGTTTCTTTGCATATGAATCACAGAATTATCAGGTAATTATCAGTAATTAGCAAAATACATACTATTTATATTTAATATAAGAATAAACAAATCTTACAGCAGTTGTATCAGACTTTGGAAAGTGTCCTGGTCTCCTTAACTAAGGAAGAATAAGTCGCTTTCAGAGAGCAACCAAGATTCATTAGACTAATTCTTGGTATGATTGGCTTGTTTTTTGAGAAGAGATTTTGGAGACTGGTCTATGTCCCCCAAAATTTAGAAGAATGAGAGGCGATCTCTTGAACATAAAATTCTTAAGAGACTTAACAGAGTAAATGCTTGGAGGATATTTCCCTGGTTGGGTGGTCTGGAACTACAGGTCAGAATTTCAAAATAAGGGATATTGTTTCATTCACTTAGGACTGAAATTCACTCCAGGGATTATGAATCTTTGGAAAACAGAGCTGTGGACATCCAGTAATTGAGTAAATTCAAGGCAGACATTTGAGTACTAAGGGAAGGAAGAGGTACGGGAATGGTGTGGGGTCAAAGATCAGCCATGCCAGTTTTGAATGCTAAGTACACACAAAAGTTCTTACCTGGGGTCTTAGCGTAATGTTTCATCTAAAAGTGAGCAGGACTGGAAGTGCTACATTTGCTCAACACGATATGGAAGTGTCAGCCTAGACTCTGAGTTCAAGTCTTTGCATTAGGACTTGAATCCCCAAGCTTCCAACTCAATGGTAGTACGTTCACCTCTAAGACAAAGCTGACACTAATACCAAATCATGTGATTATTAAAATGCATTTCTTTGGCTGTTTCAAAATATATTGAGAACATAATCTGTTATCAATCAGAAAGTTGTAAGTATTGAATATTTGGAAGCAGGCTTCATTTTATTGTTTGCTCCAGAATACATTACAACAGATAGCTCTCATTACTCTGGGCATAGTGCTGGTCTAGATATGTATCCAACGTCACTTGATTTCAATATCACTTCACGTTTACCACTCTTCTAGTTTCAAATATTATTGCTCTTTTCTAACCTCAGTTTCTAACAATATTGTGATGCACATTGAAACAAATATAACTGTAAAAACTTACGCAAGTTCCCTACCACACATGACACAATTTCAATTCAAATAAAACTTGCTACAATTGTTCTGTGCAGTTAAATCAAAACTTAAAATTACCATTAAAATGTTATTTAATTTTCAAATATTTGTTGTCCTTAAAAAAAACTTCTCGGTTACAGAAACAATTTGGTTTCAGCAGCATTTTTCAGAGTTCCGGTATATCTTTATTCAGGGGCTCCAGTAGGTTTCTTGAGAATGGCACTGTACTTGAGGGCCGCATGTTCTGACTTTAAAATGATCTCCACCAGTGCAAAAATGGTTATTACCTAAATAACAAAGTTCATTGCCAAATCAATAAGGTTTGCTAAATAAATAAAGCACAGATTCCATTAGAAATACATTTCTTTTAAATTGGAGTACACTTGTATACTCTTTCACAAGTGGTAATTACCTTACGCAATAAATGTAAACATGTGAACCTTGAACAAGACTTGCAAAAGTTCATTAAGTGCATTCAGATTCTTACTTTGTGAACTCAGTGTAATTCAGAGCATTAAATTAATTAACCAAAGAGGTTAGCATGTTTCATTCAACATATAAGTTAAAATAACACCACTGTTCAAGAAAGGAGGGAGAGAGAAAGAGGGACCAGCTAGCCTGACATGTGTTTTGGGAAATGCTGGAATCAATTATTAAGAAAGTCTTAAAATGCACGAGTATGAAGTTAAAATGGTTTTATGAAAGGGAAAGTGTGCTTAACAAATATATTAGTTTTTTTTAAGGATGTAACTCGTAGGATAAAGGAAACTACTAGATATAATAAAATTGGATTTCCTGAAGACATTTGATAAGGTGCCACACACAAAGCTCAAAAGCACAAAAGGTGTTACTTCCTCACCATAATCCTACAAATGTTTTCATTTGTATATTAATAGGCCACTTGGCTATTCGAACCTGCTCTGCCATTTAATAAGATCATGGTTTATCTGATTATAATGTCAACCCACATCCTAGTCTGCTGCAATAACCTTTCATCCCCTAGTTAATTAAGAATCTATCTCCCTCTGCCTTGAAAGTATACAAAGATTCTGCTTCCACTGTCTTTTGAGGAAGAATTCCAGAGACTCATGACCCTTAAAGAAAAAAATTATCTTCATCTCCATCTTAAGTGAGTGATTTGTTATTTTTAAAATATGACCTCTTAGTCTACATTCTCCGACAAGAGGAATCATCCTCTTCACTTCCACCCTGTCAATACCCCTCAGTTTCTTAAAGGTTTCGATCAAGTTACCTCTTACTCTTCTAAACTCTAGTGGATACACATCTAACCTTTCCAACTTTTCCTCATAAGACAGCCTGCCCTTACTTGGTATTAGTCTGGTAAACCTTTTGTAAATTGCTTCTAATGCATTTACAGCTTTCCTTAAATAAGGAGATTAACTATATACTCCAGATGTGGTCTCACCAATGCCCTCTACTAGTGAAGAATGACCTCCCCTATTTCTGTAATCAATTCCCCTCACAATAAAGGATAACATTCTATTAGCTTTCCTAATTACTTGCTGTACCTGTATACTAGCCATTTGTGATGCATGCACTTCAGAATTATCCAACTCTTTTTTAAAGACCTCAATTGAAAATACCTACATTACATTGCAAGGGACAGCATTCCAGGCCCTAACTCCATGCTACGTAAAACCACTTTTCCTTATGTCCCTGGCTACAATCTATTTAAATTCATCAATGTCATCTAAAGTCATCTATGTGGGGATCCACAAGTGGTGGGTGAGATCCTAAATGAATACTTCTCTTCAGTATTTACCATTGAGAAAATCATGGATGCTAGGGAACTTGGGCAAATAAATAGTGATGTCCTGAGGAGAGGAGGAGGTGCTGGAAGTCTTAAAGTGCATCAAGGTAGCTAAATCCCTGGGATCTGATGAAGTGTACCCCAGGACATTGTGGGTGGCTAGGGAGGAAATTGCGGGTCCCCTAGCCGAGATATTTGAATCATCGATTGTCACAGGTGAGGTGCCTGAACATTGGAGAGTGGCAAATGTTGTGCCTTTGTTTAAAAAGGGCTGCAGGGAAAAACCTGGGAACTACAGGCTAGTGATCCTCATATCTGTAGTGGGTAAGTTGTTGGAAGTATTTTGAGAGACAGGATCTACAGACATTTAGAGACGCAAGGACTAATTAGGGATAGTCAGCATGGCTTTGTGAGTGGAAAATCATGTCTCACAAATTACACTGAGTTTTTTGAAGGGGTAACCAAGAAGGTAGATGAGGGCAGTGCAGTTGATGTTGTCTAGTGGACTTTAGCGAGGTCTTTGACAAGGTACCGCATGGTAGGTTGTTGTTTAAGGTTAAATCTCAAGTTCCAGGGTGAGGTATATAAATGGATACAAAATTGGCTTGATTGTAGAGGGTGATTGTAGAGAGTTGTTTTTCAAACTGGAGGCCGGTGACCAGCGGTGCACCTCCGGGATCAGTGCTGGGTCCAGTGTTATTTGTCATTTATATTAATGATTTGGATGAGAATAAAAGAGGCATGGTTAATAAGTTTGCAGCTAACACCAAGGTTGGTGCCATAATGGACAGTGAAGAAAGTTATCTCCAACTGCAATGGATTCTTGATCAATTGGGCCAGTGGGCTGACGAATGGCAGATGGAGTTTAGTTTGGACAGATGCAAGCTGATGCATTTTGGTAGATTGAACCGGGGCAGGACTTACTCAGTTAATGGTAGGGCACTGGGGAGAGTTACAGAACAAAGAGATCTAGGGATACATGTTCATAGCTCCTTGAAAGTGGAATCACAGGTGGACAGAGTGGTGAAGAAGTCATTCAGCATGCTTGGTTTCATCAGTCAGAACATTGAATACAGGAGTTGAAGTTGTACAAGACGTTGGTAAGGCCACACTTAGAATACTGTGCACAGTTCTGGTCACCCGATTATAGATAGGATATTATTAAACTAGAAAGAGTGCGGAAAAGATACACTAGGATGCTAACGGGACTTGATGCTTTGAGTTATAAGGAAAGGCTGGATAGACTGGGACTTTTCTCTCTGGAGCTTAGGGGGCTAAGGGGTGATCATATAGGGGTCTATAAAATAATGAGGACCATAGATCCAGTGGGCCAGAACTGATTCATCCACTCGCCCTCAGCTGATAGGTTCAATGATCCCAGCATTGTATTTAAACACCAGTCTAGCACACAGATATCACTCTCTCTAGCCCACCTGTCTTCACCAGACCATGCAGGATTGAACAGGTTGTCAGCAACCCAAAGGGTAAAGTATAGAAGCCTCAGTGAGAAGTCTGTTCCCCGATTAAACCCTGAGTGAGCTGTGATGTGTCCATGCCCCATATGGACCACAACCCACCATCGCTGGAGTCTTTGGGCATCCCCTTACAGTAAACCGTGTAGTATCCGCTTTTGATCTCCTTATCTATGAGCTTTTCTTGCAGACTTGTCGGAGTCCAGCTTCCCTCCCCCCAACTCGGTCTTCCATTGGCCTTCCATTGCTCTTTTTTTCATCCACCTCCTGGCCCCTCTGTCATTATGAGGCCTCTCTTCTTACACCGTCTTCTTTCCATACACACATCCCCACCCCTAGTCTTTATCAGGCAACCTGAACCTCTTCCCCACCAGGCACTCGATCCTGGTCAAATTTTGGACCTTTGTTGCAGTGGTGGTATGGGTCCCACAGTATAGTGCTGTCCAGATAGACACTATTGCGTGGCACCAATGGGGAAGGAGACCCTTGTACTCCCCAACTCCTAACACAGAAGGGTCCTGGGTCCAGCAGCACGGTGCTGTCCATAAAGGCCGGCTCGACAGGGAAATGGAGGCAGAAACCCCAGCAGAGTGGTGAATAATGTGTCAGGAGCAGTGCAGCACTCTGGCAGCTTTGCATTCACCTAGAAGTCTCTGGTGGACTGAGGATTGCCTTGTACATGCCACTCATTAGCAATTGAGTTTGATGCCAACAGGATTTCCTGCTCACACGGCAAGATTGGAAGGCAGTTATTTTAATGAGCATTTACGAGATGCAAATAAATGCAAATTGTGTTGGTGCCACCTTCTAGTGGGATGACCGACCTGCCACTGGGAGAATTGCAATGTTATTTTACGCAGGCAGGTCGGGAGAATTCCGCCTCATGTCTTACATTGCTATTTTAAAAAGTAATAAAATGGAAAAGAAATTTGCAGGCTTAATGGCAAAAAATAATTTCAATATTTACTGCCCAGTCACACAGCCATAAACAAATACCTGACAAATTGGTTTTTGGTCCAATGTCTCTGGTTCCCACATCAATCTTAGTTCAGGGTTCTTTCCTACTTTGTGAAAAGTAAATCCTTGGAGAGGAAGGCCCTACAGCAAAGACAAAGGAGGGGGTGGATATTTCACATTAACTGAATGGAAGAAAAATTTTGGCAGCTTGAATAAAGAGAAGTGTACACAATGAAGTGATTAATGTTTATGCAAAATGTTTCCACACTTTTCAGAATTAAAAGTCAGACTTTCAACTTCATATGGAGAAAAATATTTCCCATGCACATTTAACCTTTCCACAGGTTGGACTTAAGTTACTTGAATCACTTGCAAGATCTTTTGGATGGACAATGGCCTTGTGAGGTTCCAGAATGGAAAATGTTATTCATAATGCTCTTATATTACCATAGCAATGTACATCCAGCATTCAACCAACAGAAGTCGATTTAAATCTGCAATGCTGACTGAGCAGAGTGATAGAGTTAAAATAATTTTATTCTCCATGCAAAAAATTATGTTAAAAATTCAGAGAAATACAAAAATTTACACAAAATGTTAGTAGTTGGTTTGCAGAGTGAAATCATTGCACTTCCAGATTGGGGCACACACCTAATCTTTCAGACATTGACATGAAGTGAAATCTTAAATATATTAATATAACTGCAATTAAAGTTGTCAACATATGCCACAACATGAAGTACTCATTTTCATCAGTGCAAATCAGCCTCAAAGGTTTTTAATATTATAGTTTAAAAAAAAATCACATTAATTGCCCCTCAGTTGGCACTTCAAAAAGCATTAACCAGATCACGGGGGGCATTCTCCCATCCCGCCCGCCACGGGAATTGTAGCGGGTGGGGGGAGGGGGTGAATCATGCAAAGGTCCATTGAGCTTAGGGAGGCTTCTCCAGTTTTGGGGTGAGTGTGGCTGGACAATCCTACCCTGTATTTGAGGCTAAAGCTACCTCATGCTAAACCACTGGTAACACATCTACTGAGAGCAGAGACATTCTCATTTTATGCAGTGGTCTATGACGGATGCTTAACATAATCTACAAGAATACATTGATGGATGAAAGACTGTTATGGTCACATTTATTCAACATATTTACCCTGTTGCTGACTTTAACAAAAGTAAAGTAGTAAAAGGGATCAAAAAGTCAAAAGTAGTCATATTTGAACTGGTGTTTGGTTTGTGCTACAATATTCTGATTTTGCAACTATGTAGCATTTAATGCAATAATTATTTAAGTTTCTTAAAATTCATAGCAGCACCTAAAAAAATCAAAGCAGATTTTGGAACTAAATTCATAATTGCTTAAAAATCATGAAATGCAACCCAGACAATTACATATACAGCTGCAGTATTAACTTTCCAACAATGTCCTCACCAATTGCCTTCATCTTCAATTCTGAGAAAAACAAACCTTCATTCATTAAACAATGCTTAAGTTAATAAAATAACTTGTGATTGCAGATTCATCCAAACATCTTTGGACCTTTGTAGTAGGACACTGTGATGACAGATTTGAAAATCTATGAAAAATTAGTCTTTGCTACCATGATAGTTCAGGCAATCTACGATGGATGTTGTTGATAGTTCCATGATAAAATGAAAGTGCGTTTCTTGGAGAACAGCTGGAACCAGCAGTAAGCTTCAGAACTTAATATGCATCAAAAAGTACATCACTCCCACCTGCTAGTACAGCGCCAAATGGTTGAGATGGCAGATGCAGCACCAGTAGGATGCTTTAATTTGTGAAATTATACCAACTTCAGAGACGTTTCCAAAATTTTCCATAAATAACAAGCACCAACATACCTAATGCTTGACATCGTTACTTTCTGGATATGAATGCCACAAATGAGATGGATCCAAACACTGTACTCCTTACAGAATTGGGTCTCCCACCACAATGTCAATATAACTGAAGCTTTAATTTGTAAATAGTGAAATCTTAGCTCATTAAACTTTAATGGATCAAAATTGTTTTCTTTTCTCCCAGGGTCATCAATGTCTTAAATGAACAATTTTGCACGTTTAAGACTAGGGTAGGGTACAAAAAAATCCACTGATAAGTAAATTTCCTGAGTGGTTTCTACTGTAAAATTTTATTAAATGCAGGCTGTTTACCACACTAATTGTTCACTTCAGCACATCCCAGTGATCTAAGGTGATCCCTCAGGACCATTAAACAGTCATCAGTGAATCACAATCATATGACAGAACAGACTATTAATAACAAAGAAGCTGTGCTTGGCATTTTATTTCAGCAACAGATTGTTGCTTTGAATTTTCCTAATGAGCTGTTAGATATGAAATATTTGATTGGGGTTTCACTAATGCACTATGCTGTGTGTACACATGACTCCTTTTGAGAGCAATCTGCATGTATGAAGAGGTCTGGTAGAATTGTTGGATACCCAGGGTATTTCTTTGAAGAGGTAAGCTACATCTTTTGATACAGTCCTGGGACACCTTAACATATTTAGCAGCTTTGGAATGAATCAGTTAAAATGGGAAGGTGACATCCTGACAATTACAGTTAAATAAAGTTTTTTTTTTGGTTTAGTTGGAAAATTCTGTTGGTCTCTAAGAATCGTCCACACTGACAAAACTGATCTTAAAAATAATGTACTTAACAGCTCTAATCCTGGAAACTGCTATAAAACAAACACCAGAATCTAATCTGACTGAATGACTAATTTGGAAAATATGTAACCGTTTCAATATCTTTAATAAGTAATACTTACATTACAGTAGATTCGCTTCTGGATACCATATCGTACAACCAATACATCAAAGGATTGGTCTAAAACCCCCATCACCATGGCTTCAGATTCCAGAGGGCCACATTCCTAATAAAATACATTATTAAATGTCAAAATTATTGAATAAACTGCAAATGTTTCACCATGAATCACACTATTTCCCACAAGACATCCATGGCATGTACTATTGTCAAGTGATTTAAAACTGAAGCAATTTTAAATTAATTTGAAAATAATTATAATTTTAGCCAGAATTGCTTTAGCATGTTGCAGCTTATGGATCGGAGATGTAATGTATTTAATTACCCCCTTCCAGCCCTATATTGTGTTGACACTAGTCATGAGAAACATAAGCCACAATACAAGAAAAAAAGGCCTGGATTTTTCAGTTGTGGCAAAAGTCCTGGAAACAACCAAACTTAAGTCTCAGACCCGAACTCAGCCTTTCTCATCTTTGTGGAGTCTGGCTGAGGTTTGTGCCGTGTGACTTGCAGAGTCAGCTGCCAATTTAAATTATCATTTCTCTCACTGCCTTCTGATTTTTGCACCCCAATTGCATGAATCTTCAAGTGTGCAAAGTAGACCAGATATGAAGAGGTCTAGTAGAATTGTTGGATATCCAGGGTATTTCTTTGAAGAGGTAAGCTATATCTTTTGATACAGTCTTGGGACACCTTTTTGAGAGGTTAGGCACAATTTGGTTTGTTGAATTAAATTCTAATAAAACATGAATTGGAAGTAACCAAGCATACTAGTTGAGTTGGCATGGAGGGGTTAAGGATCAGCGATATTGGTTGACACTAAGTTGCAATGGGGAATATTGAGACATGGAAGGCGAGTGGGATTATGGTTTGGCGCAGGGAGCTTGAAGAACCACCGAGGACATGTTGGAATTATGGGTGCCATAGGTTGGTATGGATGTAGCAAAAGGAGTGTGTGAGGGTTGAGGGGTGAGAGATTTAAAAAAAAATTAGACACAGTGCCAGAGCATAGAGACAGCCCTTATGTCTAACCCAACCCGCAGCAGCTCTGCACTCACTTTGGGGTCATCCGCCCGATTCCTATTTCAGCCCACACCCAACCAAAGATCCAGCCTGCAGGCATCCTATAGAATATATCAAAGCTGTCAGGCTTACCACTGGAATCATCATAAAGCTCTCTGTTGACAAGGTAGATTTTGGCACTTCATTGTGATTTAAGGCTATTCAGAATCAAAATGTTGCCCCTAACAAATGCCAACTGATTTTTAAAATTCTAAATGCTGAATTAAAACTGTAGGCTGTTAGTGACTGATTCGCCATATCAGTCCGTCTAAATACCAATGCTGTTAAAAACAGTGATCCTTAGAGGATTGGACTCAGTGACTAGGATTCTCAACTTTGCAGCAAAGTTCAGCATGTGTGATACATTCATTCCTTTGAAGTCATCCTGAACCCGAACTTATGCATCGTGGACTCCCAGTGGGAATATTCTATTCAAAAGGGAGCCTGCTATTGTGGAAAGCAGAACTGTGACAATTCTGCAGAAGACTGCAAGGAACCCAAAAGGAACAGAAACACCCCAAATATCAGGATATATCTCTCACTGAAGGTCTTAACCAACATTAGAGTCTAGCAGATCAGTGCTTTGGGCCTAACTGGAAGGAGAGCAGGCGTCTTTAAAGTCTTCTCTCTTTGGTGGTTACTTGTGTTTCCTGGAACTTATTGCCATCTTTCCCAAGCTGGCCAGGAGAAAGCAGTAACAGGCGAACAAGGAGGAAATCAGTGGTAGCCTATGTATCCTCAAATATGTTCCTCTTTCTCCAGATGAACACCAGTTTTTCTCTATCGTTCACGAATCTACATGTAATTGATAACTTCAGAGCAGGTTTTACTACCAATCATGAGTATTGAGCCTTTCATAGTTAACCTGAAATTATTTATCGAGGGATTGAGTTTAGGAGTCGGGAGGTAATGCTGCAACTTTATAAGACCCTTCTCAGACCCCACTTGGAGTACTGTGCGCAGTTCTGGTCGCCTCACTACAGGAAGGATGTGGAAGCTATTGAAAGGGTGCAGAGGAGATTTACAACGACGTTGCCTGGATTGGGAGGCATACCTTATGAGGATAGGTTGAGGGAGCTGGGTCTCTTCTCCCTGGAGAGACGAAGATTGAGAGGCGACCTGATAGAGGTTTATAAGATGTTGAGAGATATAGATAGGGTGGATTCTCAGAGGCTATTTCCCAGGGCTGAAATGGTCGCTACGAGATGACACAGGTTTAAGGTGCTGGGGAGCAGGTACAGAGGAGATGTCAGGGGTAAGTTTTTCACTCAGAGGGTGGTGAGTGAGTGGAATTGGCTGCCATCGGTGGTGGTAGAGGCATACTTGCTGGGGTCTTTTAAGAGACTTCTGGGTGAGTACATGGGATTTAATGGGATTGAGAGTTATAGATAGGCCTGGTAGATATGGATATGATCGGCGCAACTTGTGGGCCGAAGGGCCTGTTTGTGCTGTAGTGTTCTATGTTCAATTTAGTACTTACTGTGTAATTCATTTTCGATACAGTTCAATTTGTTTTCTATTCTTCTTGTTTTAGATCTTCACAGGCTATTATTTTGTTTAGCATTAACAGAAGAGATAACACTGCACTTCAACGAAAATAAAATTACTTTGGAAGAGAGAATTGCAGGGTCAGGAAAAGCACAGGTTGGAAAAGAGCCAAATCTTAGCCCACCCATGTTCTTGATCCATATGAGCAGGCAGATTAGGCCTCGGTTTAATAACTCATCTGAAAGAAGGACTTGCAAATAATAAATCCTCGATCCAGTATATATCTTTTATATTAATTTCAGTGCATATAACTATACATATCCTGGATATGATGATGTGGTGACCGTTGTGTTGAACAGTAACCTTGAAGTCGAGTTCAAATTAAACAATGGTAAATTGTGTAAGTGAAATGAGAAACATAATTTGTGGCCTGACAGTTGAATGTGAAAAGCTGTTACAAAAAATTTAGTCTATTTAATCTACACTAAAATGATTACCACTCTCAGGTAATAAATGCATTGTCCACATCCTGCGAATAAGTGACATATTAATGTCCATCTGTCAATCCTAGTCTCTTTGATAATAATCTCTCTCAAGTCACTTTCATAAACCAGATTCTGGCATAGCAAATTTATAGGGGATACATTATTAAATCTGGCTCCTTTAGACACACAATTATGTACAGTTCAAAATTTGGAGCAATTGAGCTGGATTTACTAGTGCAACCCATGTGTGAGCTGGCTCATAAACCCTGCTCTCCTAGAACTCACCTAAATAGTGCCAACATTTTTATTCATCATGTTTTCTCTCTGTTCTGAGCTCAATGCCCTTCCATCCTCCCTTAATTTCACTCTCTCTGTGAACTCCCCAACCTATATTCACAGCCACCCACCTGACCGCGTCATGTCACATGGTCGCTTTAGCCCATAGTATCAATCATACATAATGCTATCTCTGATTGTTCACTTCTCCCACACCTGCCATCTCCTCTAAACTTGACTTCCTTCAGTGTCCTTCCGGAAAAAAAATCTCCTCCAATTCACTTAGAACTGCATTTCAAACTCCTCAACTGTCCAGCTTCTGGCCTGCCATCACGACATTTCTGTAACTAGTGCGCTGTTCAACCACATCCTCACATCTACCTTTGATGCTCCAGTTCCCATTAAAACCATTACTCTCTCTCATTCTGGCAATGGTTGTCTGCTAAAACTCCTCTCCCTTCAGAAGGGCACTTTACAGAACTTTAGGGGATGTTTAGCACAGTGGCCTACAGAGGCAGCTACTGAACATTCTCAATCTTAGTGACAAAGAAGCTCGTGAGCTCCTTCTATATATTGTTCAAGATGGGGGTGTTGAGACAGGTGAATGGGTTTTATGAAGACAGTTTGCAGTAGAGGAAAGAAACTGTCAGCAAACCAGAATGATCCTGGATAGTGAGCAGTTTAAGAAGACGACAGGTGGGCCTGATAGCACTTCATGTGTTCGAGCCAGATCTGGTGGTGAATGGCTAAACTAGCTGTCCATCATATATATTCTTTGGGCAGCACAGTAGCACAGTGGTTAGCATTACTGTTTCACAGATACAGGGATCTGGGATTGATTCCCGGCTCGGGTCACTGTCTGCGTGGGTTTCCTCTGGGTGCTCTGGTTTCCTCCCACAGTCCAAAGATGTGTGGGGTAGGTTGATTGGCTATGTTAAAATTGCCCCTTAGTGTACTAGGATGCTTGGGTTAGAGGGATTAGCAGGTAAAATATGTAGAGATATGGGGGTAGGGCCTGGGTGGGATTGTGGTCGGTGCAGAATCAATGGGCTGAAGGGCCTCCTTCTGCACTGTAGGGTTCTATGATTATATGATTCTATGGTTCTTGTCCACTGATTGACGAGAGTGCAGATGAGGGCCTACCAGAGAAATGGCTAAGCTGAGAGAATAATAGTTTTAAGAGGGACTAGGAAACCAAAGGTAGAAGTGAGTAGTTTAAGAAATGCTGTAGTGAATGAAGGACTAAAAACTAGGCAGTTGAGATTCTGAAGTACATACAAATTAGGAGCAAGAGTAAACCGCTCGGTCCCTCAAGCCTATGCCACCATTCAATAAGATCATGGCTGATCTGCTTATAACTTCAAAGCCACATTCCTTCCTACCCACGATAACCTTTCACCCCCTTGTTAATCAAGAATCTCTCTAGCTCTGTTTTAAAATTATCCAAAAACTCTGCTTCCACTGCCTTTTGAGGAAGAGAGTTCCAGAGATTCTCAACCCTCTTGAGAGAAAAAAAAATTCTCCCCATCTATATCTTAAGTGAGCAACACCTTATTATTAAACAATGACCCCTAGTTCCAGGTTCTCTGACAAGAGGAAACATTCACTGCACATTCATGCTGTCAATACCCCTCAGGGTTAGAAAGGTTTCAATCAAGTTGCTTCTTACTCTTCTAAACGCGTGGATACAAACCTAACCTTTCCAACCTTTCCTCATAAGACAAGCCACCCATTCCTGGTATTAGTCAAGAAAACTTTCTCTGAACTACTTCTAACGCATTTACATTCTTGTGGAAATAAGAGACCAATATTGTATGCAATAGTCCCAGATGTGGTTTTACCAATGCCCTGTACAACTGAGGCATAACCTGCCCACCTTTAATTAGTTCCTTTCATAATAAATGATAATATTCTACTAGCTCTCCTAGTTACTTGCTGTATATATACACCAGCTTCTTGCGATTTGTGTATTAGAACACCTAGATCCTTCTGCACTTCAGAGCTCTGCAATCTCTCCCCATTTAGATAAGCATCTTTTTTATTCTTCCTGTCAAAATGAACGATTTTACATTGGCCAGATTTTTACTCACTCCCTTAACCTACCTATGTCCTTTGTAGCCTCCTTGTGTTCTCTTCACAGTTTACTTTCCTACCTATTTTTGTGACCTTAGCAAATTTAGCAACCATACTTTCAGTCTCTGCACCCCAGTCATTTATATCAATTATAAAACTTCAGGTCCCAGCACTGATTCACGTAGCACACCACTCATCACAAGCTGCCAACTACAGAAAGACTCATTTATGCCAACTCTGTTTCCTGTTAGGTAGCCAATCACCAATCCATGCCAATATATTACTATCTACACCATGAGCTTTTATTTTATGCAATAACCATTGATGTGGCACCTTATCAAATGCCTTTGGGAAATCAAATGTCTTCTAGAAATCTAAATACAGTACATCCACCAGTTTCCCATTATCCACAACGCATGTGACTCCCTCAAAGAACACCAATGACTTGGTTAAACATGATTTCCCTTTCACAAACCTCCCCTCCCATGTTGACTCAGTGAGATTGCCTTGAAATTTTCCAAATGCTTTCTGTCTCCCTCCCTTATTGAATAAAGGAGCTATATTTGTTGTCTTCCAATCTCATGGAACCTTCCCCAAATCTAGGGAATTTTGGAAAATTAAAACCAATGCATTAACTATCTCTTTAGCCACTGCTTTTAAGACTTAGGATGAAGTCCATCAGACCACAGGATTCATCAGCCAATTTGCTCAATACCCCTTCCTTGGTGAGTGCAAATTTCATCCCTCCCTTCCATTTCCTGATTTACAGCTATTTCTGAGATGTTACCTGTGTCCTCTATCGTGAAGAGGGATACAAAATATCTGCTTAATTCATCTGCTATAGCCCTACTTTCCATTAGCAATTCCCCATATACATTTTATATAGGACCAATGCTCACTTTGTTAAATATTTTCTTATTTAAGTATCTATAGAAACTCTTAAAATCTGTTTTTACATTACTGGCCAACTTTCTCTCATACTCTAGTTTTTCCTTCCTTATCAAATCTTCTTGTCACCCTTTGCTGCTTAGTATCTTTTCCAATTTTCTGACTGGTCACTTGTCTTTGAGCAAATGCATGCTTTTTAAGTAGGCAGAATCTCTGACCTCATCAGCATATAACAGCAGACAGTTTACATATGCTCTGTCTGAGGCCAGAACTCTCCATTTGCCTGACGAAGGGGCAAACCCCGAAAGCTTGCGAGTTTACTATCGAATAAATCGGTTGGACTTAAACCTGGTGTTGTCAGACTTCCCACAGCTGTGAACAGAGATTTGGCTGAGCGCCAAATTCTCCATTCTCGTTGGCAGCTGGAGCAGGGCATGCGAGGCCAAAGAATTCCAGCCACTGCCTTTAATGTTTTTAGTTAACTACAGATGATGGGCCCTTCCCTTGGATTTTTTCTTTCTCATTGGAATGTGTTGATTCTGTATTTTCCTGGAATGTCTCTTTAAATGTCTGCCACTGAGCCTCTGTTGATCTATCACTTTCATGTTTGCCAGTTCATTTTCGCTAGAACCACTTTTTGGCCCTCATAGTGGTCCTTATTTAAGTTTAGAATACTAGGCTTGGACATATTCTTCTCTCCCTCACATTGAATGTAAAATTCAATCATATTATGATTGGTGCTACTAAGAGGTTTTCAATTAATCTTATCTCTTTACAATCGCATATAGCCTGCCCTCTCCAGGAAGCGTTAAGCATTCTAAGAATTATTCTGAAAACATTCTATGAACTCCTCATCTATGCTACCTTTGTCCACCTGATTTTTCCAATCTGCATGAAGATTAAAATCCCTCATGATTACTGCAGTACATTTCTAACAAGCTCCCAATATCTCTTCTTTTATACTCTGTCCTATTACATGGTTATAATTAGGGGAATGGTACACCACTCCCACAAGTGACTTATTGCCTTTATCATAGAACATAGAACATTACAGCACAAACAGGCCCTTCGGCCCATGAGTTGCGCCGATCACATCAACACCTACCAATCTATAGACCTATCTATGACCCCCAATCCCATTAAATTCCATATACTCATCAAGAAGTCTTTTAAAAGACCCCAGCGAGTTCGCCTCCACCACCACTGACGGCAGCCGATTCCATTCACTCACCACCCTCTGAGTGAAAAACTTACCCCTAACATCACTTCTGTACTTGCCTCCCCGCACCTTCAATCTGTGTCCTCTCGTAGCGACCATTTCAACCCGGGGAAATAGCCTCTGAGAATCCACCCTATCTATTCCACTCAACATTTTATAAACTTCTATCAGGTCGCCTCTCAACCTTCGTCTCTCCAGGGAAAAGAGTCCCAGCTCCCTCAACCTAACTTCATAAGGCATGCCTCCCAGTCCAGGCAACATCCTTGTAAATCTCCTCTGTACCCTTTCAATAGCTTCTACGTCCTTCCTATAGTGAGGCGACCAGAACTGCGCACAGTACTCCAAATGAGGCCTGACAAGGGTCTTATAAAGTTGCAGCATTACCTCCTGATTCCTAAACTCAATCCCTCAATTAATGAAGGCCAGTACACCATATGCCTTCTTGACCACATCCTCCACCTGCGAGGCTGATTTAAGAGTCCTGTGGACCCGGACCCCAAGATCCTTCTGCTCTTCAAGCATTACTAAGACTCCTGCCCTTGATGGTGTACTCGTTCATCCCATTGGTTCTGCCAAAATGGACGACTACACATTTATCTGTGTTGAAGTCCATCTGCCACTGCTCCGCCCAGTCCTGCATCCTATTTATGTCCTGCTGCAACTTTTGACATCCTTCCAGACCATCCACAACACCACCGACCTTCGTGTCATCAGCGAACTTACTTACCCATCCCTCCACTTCCTCATCTAGGTCATTTATGGAAATGACAAACAGCAAGGGTCCTAGAACAGATCCCTGGGGCACTCCACTGGTGACTGACCTCCATGCTGAAAAAGACCCATCCACAACCACTCTCTGCCTTCTGCAGGCAAGCCAGTTCTGGATCCACAAGGCCAAAGGCCAAAGGCCCTTGGATCCCATGCCCTCTCACCTTCGCAAGAAGTCTTGCATGGGGGACCTTATCAAATGCCTTGCTGAAGTCCATGTACACCACGTCCACTGCACTTCCTTCGTCAATGTGTTCAGTCACATTTTCGAAGAACTCAACCAGGCTCGTAAGGCACGACCTGCCCTTGACAAAACCATGCTGACTATTTCTGATCATGTCAAACCTCTCCAAATGCTCGTAAATCTTGTCCCTCAGAAGCCTCTCCATCACCTTGCCAGCCACTGAGGTCAGACTCACCGGTCGGTAATTTCCCGGGCTATCTCTGTTCCCTTTCTTGAAAATAGGAACTACATCCGCAATCCTCCAATCTTCTGGAACCTCTCCCGCCTCCATTGACGACGCAAAGATCATCGCCAGGGGCTCTGCAATCACTTCCCTCGCCTCCCACAGTATCCTGGGGTACATCCCATCTGGTCCCGGCGACTTATCTATCTTGATAGAATTCAAAAGTTCTAACACATCCTCCTCCTTAATATCCACATACTCAATCCTTTCCATCTGCTGCAAAACCGTGGCAAAATCTCCCAGATCAGTTTCCACTGTGAATACTGAGGCAAAGTACTCATTAAGCACCTCCGCCATCACTTCTCATCTCAAATGTAATAAATCCATGGGGAAAATGGTCCTGTCACCAGCAGTTCCTTTATTCACACAACATACTATACAACCCAGTGCACCCAGTTAAACTTTCTGCTAGAGAGAGAGACTGACACACCTGCTTTAAATGTTGTTCATCCATCGTCGTTGATGGGGACCTTGACACCATTGGTCGTTTTGAGGCTGGATGCGATGTGTCCAAAGATGACCGATCAGGCCAATTCGGGTACAGAATGTCCTGGCACATATTGGACAGACTTGTGTAGGCACTGTGGTTGTTGCGCTGGTGGCTCTGGACTTGCGCAGCTCGCACTTAAGTTGTGCTTCAGCAATGCACCTTGCTTCATAAGCTTGACAGCCCTTGTGGATGAGGCAGCGCCAGGTAGGACAGTTTTGTGCCAGTGTTTCCCAGGTGGTTGTGTCTATGTCAAGCAACTTCAGGGAGGCCTTGAGTATGTCTTTGTAATGTTTCTTCTGCCCTCCATGTGAGCGTCTTCCAGCAGAGAGTTCCCCAAATGTTGGCCACTCACCTGACGAAAGGGCAAACCCTGAAAGCTAGTGGCGTTTACTACCAAATAAACCTGTTGGACTTTAACCTGGTATTGTGAGACTTCTTACCGTGTTTACCCCAGTCCAACGCCGGCATCTCCACACTCTGAGCCAGTATACAGAGTGCAGTCGGCAAAGAGGAAGTCTCTCAGAACAATCTCCTTCACTTTGATAATAGCTTGAAGTCTCCTCAGGTTGAAGAACTTCCCATCCACTCTATACTTGAGGCTGATTCCAGCAACACTGTCCTAGAAGGTATCATTCAGCATGGCAGTAAACATCATGCTGATCAGTATGGGTGCGAGTACACAGCCCTGTTTGATGCCATTGGTGACTGAGAATGCCTCAGAGGATTCTCCACTATCCAGTACACTGGCCATCATGGAACTGGCGTACCATCTGAATGAATTTGGGGGGGCAGCTGAACTTTGACATGATCCTCCACAGGCCTTGTCGGCTGACAATGTCGAAGGCTTTTGTGAGATCAACACATCTGCTTTAAATAGGGGAAAGGAGGCTCCCTAATTGGGCCTTCAATTGGGAACGAGTTCATACTCCAGCAGGCCAACCTCAGGCTTGGCTGAAGTCATCACATCAATAACAATTTCAACATCCTGGTGACCTGAACTTAGGTCCTCTCTCTCTCTCTAATGAGCTAATACCGTCATAAATTAACAGAGCTACCTCTTCACCCTTTCTTAACTTCAAGTCCTTCCTGAATGTCACAGATCCTTCAATATTCAGGTCCCAATCTATATCATCTGTTGCCATGTCTCTGTAATGGATATCAGATTGTATTTATTCATTTCTATTTGCACTATCAGTATGCTTTGTTTCAAATGCTGTGTGTACTTGGATACAGAGCTTTAAGGTTTGGCCTTTTTTTTATTTTTGTCACATCCAGCCTTATCTACTGATTTACTCTTAGATTTCTACTCTCTTTCTTTCTGTCACAGTCTATCATTTCCATATTAGTACCGACATCTCTTGCTTTGTCTCTACTCTTTAGTTTACCATATCTTCCCAAATGTTGATCCTTTATCCCCACTATTTAGTTTAAAACTTTCTCTAATTCCCTAGTTATGCAGCTTGTTAGAATTTCAGCCCCAGCACAGTTCAGGTGTAAATTGTCTCAATGGTTCAGATCCCACTTTCCCCAGTATGTCTACCAGTGTGCCACAAACCAGAACCCATTTCTTCTACACCAGTCTTTGAGCCATGCATTCATTTCTCTAATCTACTATCACTACATTCTTATGTGCTCATCCTTGAATGGCTTCCTGCACCACAGTATCATGGTCAGTTAGCTCATCCACCCTGCAGCTCCTACTCTTATCCAAACATGCTGAAATAACTTCAAACCTGTTGGACAACTGCAGTGGCTAACACTCCTGCCCTCTGGAGTCTCTTAACTGTCTCAGCTACAGTCATACGCTCCTGTCCCTGACCACATTCCAAACCAGAAGATCCTATCCTAGCAGGGGTGACCACCTCCTGAAACAAAGCATTCAGGTAACTCTCAACCTCCTTGATGTGTCACAGTGCCTGCAATTCAGCCTTTAACTCAATGACTGAGTCAAAGCTCCTAAAGCCCCAGACACTTACAGGAAATGTGCTTGATCTGGATAACACCAGTATCCAAGCATTCCCACATGCTGCAGCCTTGACACATCACCAGTCCTGCCATACTTATGAGTTTTAATTAACTCAATTTTTTTTAGATATTTATCAATCTTACTACAACTCCAGTACTATTTGAAACGTACCAGGTACTTAACAATAGTTCACCTGCCCTGGAGTAGAGCAGAACCAATTTATACAGGGTGAAAATGTTAGAAAAAGCAAAGGAATACTTTCCCACCCCTCCTCACCAAACTCCCACACTCTGAGTGAAGCATCACTCAATGCTAGTGATACAGACAGTGCCTGAATTTATATGTTCTGAATAAAGGGAGCAGCTGAGAGCAGGTATGGCAAGACGACTTCAAGCTAGTTTCTTTAATTAACTCTGTTAGCTGCTGCCTGTGGATAGCTCCTATTCCTCTACTTAGATCCTTGGATAAGACTTAGAAGTTAAACAGTACATGCAGTTACATGTCAAACTCAAAATATAAACAATATTAGATTTTTGGAAAGATATTTAAAATTCCCTTCTTCTCACCCAATTTCCACACTCAGTTCAAAGTCGCACTACAGTTTAGTAGTGCTGGCATTAGGACAGCTTTTTCTAGAAGGATGCAGTGTTTTGAAAAGGGGAGAGTGATACAAGGTAGTGATCAGAATAAAATCATCCCAAGGCACGTCACAGTGTATTTCATACAAAATTTGACACCAAGCCACATAAAGAGATTGTCGAGCAGGTGACCAAACATTTGGTTGAAAAAATAGGATTTACGGAAAAGCTTAATTGAGGCGAGAAAGGTAGAGAGATGAAAATGCTTAGAGTGGCAAATCTTGGGAATGAGGCAGTTGATGGCATTGCCACCAATGGTGGAATGAAGGAAATCTGGGTTGCATAGAAAACCAGCACTGTATGATCACAGAGGTCTTGGAAGGCAGTCGGACATTTCAGAGATAGGGGCAATGGATTTAAACATGAAAATGAGAATTTTAAAAATCGAGGCATCATTGGACTGGGAGTTGATCAAAGTCAGCAATCACAGATGTGATGAGTATATGGCACTTGGTGCAATTACGCCAAGCAATTAAATTTATGCCACTTTAATTACACCTGAAATTACATAGTTCTTATAAATGTATCTTACCACTGTATGCTGACTGAACCCCTTTCTCCAACAGAGGCCTACACCGCTCTCTGAACACTTCTCCACCTTAAGCCTTTTACTCCAAGCTGATACTCTTCTCCCTCCTGCTATTCATTTGTTACTATTGGCACCACTTCTTCCCTGTTATTACTGGCATTGTGTTTTGTTCTCCACTCACATTGCTGTTTTGATCTTCTCCTCTTTCCCTTCCCATGGAAGTGTTTGTAACTTCTGCTACATTTTCTCTCCCTCTACCTCCCTACTTTTCATTGCCATTAATTTCTCCTTTTCTGTTTTCCTTCGTGCCACTCCTTCCAGAAAACTGCAGCAAATAGTATTGACTCTGGCTGCTGCACTCACAACTGATTCCCATCTGTAATATGCAGTGGATGAAATCACTTTGATAAGCAGCAGGATTTGAGCAGGGGTGATACGATGTAGTAACAAGACTGGTCAGCACTAATTTTTGTCAACAAATACTGACATGGAGCTGGTCCAAAGAATACTGATAGTTGGCATGTATTCAATTGCTGCTAGTCTGCTGAAATAAGGGGCCTAATTCTCCCAAAAAAATTCGAAGTGCTGAAAATTTGCATGAAAACTGGTGTAATTCACGATTGTTTTTTCAATGGGAGTTCAGACTCAAATCTCCTACACTCTGTGCATTGCAGAGGTCACAATCATGAATATTATTAAAAGCTCGGGGAGGCAGGGTCTATTCACGCCAGAATCTGATAGTCCCAGACCTCTGCACATGCGCAATGGTCCCGATCTGTTAGCCTCCTGTTTGCTGGCCAGCTCAATCGCTGGCCTGCCTGGACCCCCTCAGTGTTTCCCCTCTAGCACCCCCCATGGCCCGATCATGGCCCCCATGACCATTCCCAGGTCAGCCCCGACATCCCGCCCCTCCCGGAGTGCCCCGATCTCCAGCACACCCCCAGCAGTGAAGATTATACCCCCCACTCCCTACACTTCGGCAGGACCCCCCCCCCCCCAATAGATTAAAATCACTTACCTGGTCTTCCTGCCGGTTTGCAGTGTGGTCTTGACCGTGCCTGCTCTCCACTGGTGGGAGACACACATGCATCGGGAACGCATGTGTGAATCCTGCAAAATGGCTGACATGCTCATCTCCCAACCTGACGCGCCAAAAATTTAGTGCATCGCGATGGGAGAATCAGGCCCAAGGTCTCCTAAATGATTTGATGCTTCGTTCCTGCTGCACTAAGGTACACCCCATCGGCAAAACAATTGCAAGCTATCAACAGAATAATTGTAAGGTTCCTTACCTTCACAAAAACAGAGAAGAAAAGGTCAGCACTAAGTTCTTGCACTTTTTTTGAAGCACTCTTTTTCGCATTGCAAAGGTCTGCTTGTTTTTGAATGTCACTTTTAGCTAGACCAATCTGTTGAGCAGAATCTAAAAACATAATTGAGAATACTTACTACTGGAAAAATCAACTTTTTTTAAAATAAACATGTCCATTAACCAGCAAATTTAGTAAAATGACTCAAAATGTTTTAATCATATTTGAAGCTTCTTGTTTGGTTAGGCTGCAATTTATGAAACCAGGTAGTTATTCTAAAACAAAAGCAAAATACTGTAGGTGCTGAATAACTTAAAATCAGAAAATGCTGGAAGTACTCAGCAAGTCAGGCAGCAACCATGGAGAGAAAAACAAAGTTAACATTTCAAGTCAATGACTTTTATCAAACATTATCTTACTTGCTGACTATTCTCAACATTTTCTGCCTAATATTATTATACTGTTCATTAAAAAAAGTAACAATTTGGTTGGTGCAATGTTTTAATTTATTTTTTAGCTTTTGGAATAATTTAATGCATACATGGTTGCAGTTAACAAAAAAAAACTAATCTTATTTAAATTGAACAGGACATCATCTAAGTCAGTTTACAGCAGTTAAGTGCAAGTTCATACATTATGATTAATTTATTCAAGAAACAACTGGCCTCCACATGAACTCTAGTTTCAAATGCCAGTAATGAGTTTACCAGTCAAAAAGTCACAAGTTGCAATTTTTTTGTCATATTTATTTCAATTTAGCCTAATTGATTGATACTAGATGTTGGGGATGTTATTACATCAATAATTACATGAAAGAAGAATTAAAACAAAGGAATGTTAACAGTGGTTGGCACTGCTGCCTCACAGCGCCAGGGACCCGGGTTCAATTCCCAGCTCGGGTCACTGTCTGTACAGAATATGCACATTCTCCCCTCATCTATGTGGGTTTCCTCCGGGTGTTCCTGTTTCCTCCCACGGTCTGAAAGATATGCTGGTTAGGTGCACTGGCCATGCTAAATTCTCCTTAGTGTACCCGAACAGGCGCTGGAATGTGGTGACTAGGGGATTTTCACAGTAACTTCATTAAGGTAAGTCTACTTATGATACTAATAAACTTTAAAATTTAAACAATGTTGACACATTAAAAACCTTTTTTGCTAATGTACCTTTTATCTGTACTCCCCAGGGACAATTACATGATGAAATTTATGAAAGTAATATTGACCTTCCGTTGGATAGCAGTTACCTAGTACATCATCTCCACGTGAAAGAGAATTCAATTTAAAAAGCATACACAATGTTGGTTAAAACTGAGCACACATTTGGTAATCCATGTAGAAATCTTAATTTGCAACAGATATCTAATCCCCTTCTTCAATAAGGACAAAAGACAAGCAAATGACTAAAATGATTTGGAGATAATCATTTAAACTAGGCTGTCTGAGTGTGTCAATGCACCTTGAGATTTGATATCTGGTATGTTAAGAGACTGCTTCGAATAAAAATCCGCACATATCTTGGCGTGAAAGCAGGAGCAGTCTATTTGCAGGATCACCGACAAACTAGAACACAATTTTTCTTAGTCAGCATTTCACACTGGAAATTGAAAATAATTTAAATTACCCCAATAGTTGTAGAGAGACATTGGTCATCAAATATAATGTCATTTATTTTTTTCTTATTCTGAAAACTTCCAGATCTGTCTGGCTCAAAAAGGGCTTTCATTGGCTGAAGAAAACTCCAAAGGCTTATGTACCAGCCAATGAAAGCCTAAGTTTAAAAGACCAAGATCAATCTTTGTAAGAATCACATCTAAACATGACATCAATCTGCTCCACAACTCTATTTAAAACATTATATAATACAATATATTTTAATGGTTCATCTTATTTCACTGTGCACACAGACCTGTAACAAAGGTGTGTAACCTACCCAATGTTGCAGCAAGAAGTCGATGCACAATGATATCAGCGTAACGGCGAATGGGTGAAGTGAAGTGAGTGTAGAGAGGCACATTGAGTGCATAATGGTGGAATAATGCTTCATTATTATGGGTTCCAGTACAGAAGTATTGCGCCATCTGGAAAGAGATTAAATACACTTATACTGAGCACACACTGAGGTTGTTTTCACTACATGTAAAACAAGCAAAATAACTTGTTATTGTACCTCAGAATCTAAAACACAGCACGTTGGGAAAGAACTGTGAGGCCGGGAAAGGAGGGCTGGAGAGCTGAGAATGGGGTGGAGTGCTGCAGGAGCAGGATGGGGTTGACAGCTGTGAGACCAGCGTGGGGTGGAGAGCTGTAAGAGCGGAATAGCACAGAGAGCTGCAAGATTAACCTGCAGTGTTTTAAAGTAAAAAGCACCTACCTTTTCAATGGCTTTTCTGAAGCAAGAATCGGGCTTTAAGAATTGGTCAGTTGAGCTATGTTTACCATTAAAAAACACCTGAATTTAAAGGAGTGTTGCAGCTGTTGACATTTGGTCAGTGCTCCACAGCAGCCACTGCTACCTCAGAGCTCTCAACCCCAAAATTCCTTCTTGTGACCTGACTGTGTGTTGTGAACCACAGTTTGGAAAGCCCTGATCTATGGTAGCATTTTAAAGATAGATAGTCATTACAAAAACATAAGCCATAACTCCATTCAACAAAGCGACCCTATGGGATGGACAAACAGAAAAGTATGGGGAAGTATGCTTCCCTTCAATGAAAGAAGATGACACCGCTGGGTACTTTTTTGTCTTTTCTTTCCTGTCATCTTGACACAGATATACACTGACTGATTAATGACACTGGAGGTGGAAACAGTCCTCTGGGCAAAAAGCCCCATAAATCAAAGCACATGTTCCAACATTTGTGTTCTGCACAATTGCTTAACTTAACAGTAATGTTCAGTACAGGATATTTATAAATGGACTCAATATTTGATCATAAATGTGTAAAAAAAACAGAGCCATGAAATGAGGGTGCAGCATTACTCAGTATCACAGACAGAAAGTACTCAAAAACAGAATATATAATGGAGGTGAATATTAGTAATATTGTAGGAAGTATTGAGCCAACAATTATCATTCTAATAAATAGATTTATTTTTAAAATGATACCTTATATTTATGTAGCACCTCAACACAAAATATCTCAAGCAAAATGTGAGACTGAGCTACATATGCTGATACAACATAAGGCAGCCCAAATGTGGTTACGTTTTACAAAGCATCTTAAAGGATAAAAGCGAGGCAGTGAAATGGAGAGGATTTGGGAGGAAATTCCAGAGCTTGGGATCTCGGCAGCTGAAGGCATAGCCATCAATGGTGGACCAATTAAAATCAGGCCAGTTCAAGATACTGGAATTAGAGGGAGTGCAGATATCCCAGAACGTTGTGGGGCAGGAGGAGATTACTGAGATAGAGAAGAGCAAACTCATTAACGGATTTGAAAACAAGGTTGAGAATTTTTTAAAAATTAGACGTTGTTTGACCAGGAGACAATGTAGATCAGCAAGCGCATAACATAAGAAATGGGATCAGGAATAGATGATTCATGGAAATAGGAATAGGCCATTTAGCCCATTGAGCCATTCAGTTAGACCATGACTAATCATCTAACTCAATGCCACTTTCTAGGGTTATTGCCATGTCCTTGATGTCATTAGTATCAGAAATCTACGTACTTCTGTTTTGAACATGCTCAATAATTAAGCTTCTGAGACCTCTGGGATAGAGAATTCCAAAAACTCAATGAGGAAGTCCATTCAATTTAACCTATTATTAGATTATTTTAACCTAGTTATTACTATAAATGAAAAGTAGCTGAGACCTCATCACTCATCCACTAGTTAGTTTGCCAACCTCATGATTACATACTTCTTCTGACTTTGGTTCCTGTAAGTTAGTCAATCTTCTATCCATTCTCATATATTCTCCCCAACACCATGAGCTTTTATATTATATAGTAAACTTACATACACATAAAAATAGGAGCAGGAGTAGGCCATTTGACCCCTTGAGCCTGCTACGCCATTTAATAAGATTATAACTGATCTGATTGCAACCACCTGCTTACATCGATAATCTTTCACCTTTTTAAAAATAAAGAATCCACCTATCTCTGCCTTATAAATATTCAAAGATGCTATCTTTGAAAAAGAGAATTCCAAAGTGTCAATCCTCAGAGGAAAAATCTCCTACTCTGTTAAATGGGCGACTCTTTATTTTTAAACAGAACATTCTATGGCTTCCCTTTCTCCACAGCAGGTGACTCCTACAAAGAGCTCCAACACATTGATTAAACATGATTTCCCTTTCACAAAATGAAATAACTCCTCAGACGCCAGTGTCCCTTCACCAGATTCCCTTTATTTACAAACTCAATTCCATTCAAAAGAGTACTTCAGGTACAAAGTCAGAATTCAGAGTGTCAGTAGCCCTCTACATTCCTCAATAGATGTCCAGGTGAGACTCCCTGATTGGGCAGGCAATCATTAACTCAATCAGGGAGCTCATACTCCAAGAAGCTAACCTCACGGGTCTCGTTGAGGTCATTACTCAAAACCACATTGACTCTGACAGTGTGCCTCAAAATTTTTATATGTTTCCTACCATAATAATAGTTTCTAACATTTTTCCTGTGACAGATGTTAAGCTAACTAGCCTATAGTTTCCTGCTCTCTGTCTCCCTCCCTTTTTGAATAGAGGAGTTATGCTGATATTTTCCAATCAAATGGAACCTTCCCCAAATTTGGGAAATTTTGGAAAATTAAAGCCAACATCAACTATCTCACTAGCCATTTCTTTTAAGACCCTAGGATGAAGTCCATCAGGACCTGATTTGATTTATTATTATTGTCACATGTATTAACATACAGTGAAAAGTAATGCTTTTTGCGCGCTATACACAGCATACCGTTTATAGAGAAGGAAACGAGAGAGTGCAGAATGTAGTGTAACAATCATGGCTAGGGTGTAGGGAAAGATCAACTTAATGCAAAGTAAATCCATTCAAAAGTCTGACAGTAGCAGGGAAGAAACTGTTCTTGAGTCAGTTAGTACGTGACCCAAACTACCCCATCACCCCCAAATTGTCTTAACTGACTTGCATAGACAAACCATTCTAAAGTCACTTAAATTTAAGAACTCTAAACTTAAAAAGCTCTGCTTCTTTATAATCTATATGTCCTTACCCCCAATCTATGCCCATCAATTTGTCATGCATTATCTAGCATTATCAAAGAATTTGATCCTCTCTGCTTGGGCTTTTATGCAACTCTTTCCACCTGTAACCCTCCCACCACACCTTCAAATTCCATTCCCCTGATGCTGGCAGCAGATTTTGATTTGATTTATTATTGTTACATGTATTAACATACAGTGAAAAGTATTGTTTCTTGCACACTATACAGACATAGCATACCATTCACAGAGAAGGAAACGAGAGAGTACAGAATGTAGTGTTACAGTCATAACTAGGGTGTAGAGAAAGTTCAACTAAATGCAAGGTAAGTCCATTCAAAATTCTGACAACAGCAGGGAAGAAGCTGTTCTTGAGTTGGTTGGTACGTGACTTCAGACTTTTGCATCTTTTTCCTGATGAAAGAAGGTGGAAGACAGAATGTCTGGGGTGTGAGGGTCTTTAATTATGCTGGCTGCTTTGCCAAGGCAGTAGGAAGTGTAGACAAAGTCAACGGATGGGAAGCTGGTTTGTGAGATGGGCGGGCTATATTCACAACCTTTTGTAGTTCCTTGCAGTCTTTGGTAGAGCAGGAACCATACCAAGCTGTGATACGACCAGAAAGAATACTTTCTATGATGCATCTGTAAAAGAGAGTCGTAGCTGACATCCTAATTTCCTTAGTCTTCTGAGAAAGTAGAGGCATTGTTGGGCTTTCTTAACAGTGTCGGCATGAGGGGACCAGGACAGGTTGCTTGTTGGTGATCTAAAAACTTGAAGCTCTCAACCCCTTTTTACTTCATCCCCGTTGATGTAGACAGGGGCATGTTCTCCTTTATGCTTCCTGAAGTTGATGACAATCTCCTCCCTTTTGTTGACATTAAGGGAGAGATTATTGTTGCCGCACCAGTTCATCAAATTTTTTAAATCTCATTCCTGTGCTCTGTCTCGTCATTGTTTGAGATCTGACCCACTACTGTGGTGTCAGCAAACCTGAAAATCGAATTGGAGGGGAATTTGGCCTCATGGTCATAGGTGTACAAGGAGTATTATAGGAGGCTGAAAACACAGCCTTGTGCGGCACCAGTATTGAGGATAATTGTGGAGGAGGTGTTGTTGTCTATCCTTACTGATTGTAGTCTCTGAGTTAGGAAGTTCAGGATCCATTCACAGAGGTATGTGCCGAGGCCTAGGCCAAGGAGTTTGGAGATGAGTTTCATGGGAATAATGGTGTTGACCTGGCGATTTGACAGCCCGCAGCTCCAACATTTTGTTAAGCACCACTTCGTAGGTGACTGTAATTGTTCTGAGTTCCTCCCTCCCTTCCAATTCCTGATTTATGATATCTTGGGCAATGGATGAATGTCACAGCAGCTGACGAATTGTGCTGGTGAAGGCACGTAGGTAGAAATAGGTTGTTTTTGGGATTGTGCAAATACACAGGGCAGCATATTGGTTAGCACTGCTGCCTCATAGTGCCAGGAACCCGGGTTCAATTCTGGCCTCAGGTCACTGCATGGAGAATGCACATTCTCCCCATATCTGCAGGGGTTTCCTCTGGGTGCTCTGGTTTCCTCCCACAGTCCAAAGATGTGCGGGTTAGGTTGACTGGCCATGCTAAATTGACCCTAATGTCAAGGGGATTAACAGGGTAAATATGTGGGGTTACAGGAATATGGCCTGGATGGGATTGTGGTCGGTGCAGACTCGATGGGCCAAATAGTCTCCTTCTGCACTGTAGGGATTCTACGATCCTTTGGTTGGAAGTTTACTTCTTGGGGCAAATATGACACCAAGGTTACTAGCTATCTAGACCTGCATCAGTTGCCAGGGAGAGGGATGGACTTGGTAACTGGGGAATAGATTTTGTAGCAGGAACGGAAGACAATTTTCTTTCGGAAGTTTCATTCAATGACCTGTCTGCACAACTAGTACTGGATGTTGGATAAATAGTCTGATAATAAACCAAAGCAGACTACCTTGTCACAATCACTTGTTGCTTATGACTTTGAATCGAGGTGTTTTGGTAGGGGCAGAAAGAACTGTCAAGAAAAGAAACAGAATATGCCATACCATTTTAAAAACACTTAAGTCTTTTGTTGTTAGGGGGTTTAGAATCTACAAACAACTAGGGTATAATGAATGATTTGCCAATTTCCATATTTTATCAATAGTCCAATGGGTTGATTTTGCATAGTGTTGGAACTTCAAATTCACAGCATACTTTGGGAATGTAAATCTCCAAACATCAATCCACTTCCTGCCAGTCAGCATAAATCAGTGCACTTAAATTATATTCAGGACAAATTTTTAATATATGAAAGGTTAGGTCTCTAAAAGGACTAATAATATGAAAAGACTCGATGTTTTGAAGTATGTTACAAACACTATACAGACCAATAATTTTACAAAAAGAAATGTGAATTCTAATTAATAGCCAAAAGAATGGCAGGGCAAGTTTTTACTATATAAAATTTTTACAAACTAACAGACTAAAAGCACTATTGACTGACACACTATTATTGTAGGCAATTTACAGAACTGAACATTTCTCTCTACTTTTAACACAGCTGAAAAACCCACTTCACAAGTGTACATTACACCGTCTCTTAAGTAGTCATTTGATTTTCCCAGACCCAAGCCAAATGATTCTTAGCTCTCAAGGGTTTAGTTCCATTCCTTTACTTTCCCAGTCTGTAACATTTCACTCAAGAACCAACTTTCACAGTGAAGGTTTTTCTAATTGAGATCTGCAGCCAATAATTTTTGTAATTTTGTATTTTGCATTTTATTTCTGCTATGCTTTGATTTCTTAATACTTAAAGTCATTTTGTATTTTCTCACTTGATACACACTGATCTTAATCCAGCCATGATTGTGTTTTGATTAATTAATCAATAATAATCAGTAGCGATCTGTTTTCCCAGATCTTGTTTCCTCTCTGTATTGACCAGCACAGTTGCTGTTTAGGCTAAGATTATGTTTTTCACTTTCTTGAGTTAGAATACAAAAACAGGTTTTTTACATTCATTCAGAAGTGCTGTTCAACAGCAATCAGTGACCCTTGGATTAGAGACCAAGTCACTGAGTAATCTTATCTGCTGTGGTCTTATCTTATCTGAAGTATCATGGGTTGATAGACCTAACGCTTGATTGATAGCTGATGTGAAGGCACCATCAGGAGCTATGTAAATGACCCGAATAATACAAAGTCTGCTTAACCTTGTAGTCCCTGTGAGAAGCACTGATAAAAGCTGAGATTTGGTTTGGAAAGACTGTGTAGCAGGCTTCCAGCTACTGGAATGAAGCCAAAAAATCAGTTTAAAGGGACGTTGCTTCAGAAACATGAGGCTGCAGCTGGGTGGAATAGTCAACCAAGGATGATGGGATGAAGGGTCAGAAAGGGAATGACTGACCAGAGTCATTTACTCAGTTACTCAGCAACTTCAATGTTTGTACTAACAGAACGGTAATACGTGTGCCAATTTTGAGCTGTTGTGGAACAGACCAAATTAAAGGTCATCGTTTGAAACATAGAAAATAGGTGCAGGAATAGGCTGTTTGGCCTTTTGAGCCCATACCACAATTCATTATGATCATGCACTCTCAGTATCCCACTCCCTTTGTGTTTAAGCAAACATCGGTTACCTTTCCTTCAGAAATATACAAATGCTTTCTCCTTTCAATAAAGTGATCTTTCTTTTTATATTATTATATATTATTTTCACACATATTATCAAGTATAAAAGTCATATTGCTAAAATCATTATTCAATAAAATTGTTGTTTCAACATAATACTTGTCATAGTCATTCATTCCTGTTACGTCCAGAGTACAGCTTTGAAACCGCGTGAAAGTCTGGAACAGACTCTCATGACCCCCTACACTAGCAATTCTGCCTCTGGCAGAAGACAGGTGAACCTTCTCACTCCATTTGAAATCCTCACTAATTTGTTTTTTTTTCACTCTGAGAGTGAGCTCCCACTTTTATTCATGCATTGTGAACCTTGTAGACCTTTGGCCATTAGTTGCTCCCACCCAGCTCCTGAAAAACTGCCTTGTCTACGGGTTTTCAAGGATATATTCAAAACCCTTCCCCTCTCCCATGACCTTCTCAATGCTAACAAGAATCACATGGGCCTGGTATTCAGGTTAAATGATAATTTGCTATTCTTTAGATCCCAGCTTTATTTCAACTTGGAAGAAAATGGACAGTTTAAACCATAACTATTTACAATCTGATATTCTCCATACTTCTCTGGGACCTAGACTAGAAGCAAGCATGAACAGCTTGAACCTTCTATCCAGCAAAACAACCTGGGGCTACATTTAATCTCCCCCTTTTCCCTCATAGACCCCACAGTCTAGTCAACCAGGCAAGTTGTTAGACAGACTTCACAGCAGGTCACATGACCCCACCCACCCTATATTTTATCCCATATTAAAGACCTATTTCCAAAGCATACAAAATTATAAATCCCACATTTTTAATAAATATATTTTGCACATTATTAGATGTGTGATATAAATTTGAAGCACTTGATCAGACTTACCTAACCCATGAACTGGCCAGAGCCAGTTTTCAAAATGCCAGCAAGTGGAATTGACAATTCTGAAAGGAACTGCTCCTTAAATCACAGACCATGCTTCTCCCGAGTGTGATTGGAGAAAGAATGAACATCAACACCGCTAAGTGTACACAGGAAAAAAGAGAGGATTTTGATGTGGTGGCCAGGTATTCATGGGGGAAGAGGCACTGGGATTCAGGGAGAAGAGACAGCATGGCTCAGTGGGAGAGAGATCCTGTAGGGCAGGGGGTGGGTGAGGTTGGGTCGTAGGGTGAACAGCTGCTAGTGAGTGCATGTGTGTGTGAGAAAGAGAGGAGAGACAGTGGCGCAATCTTACTGGCTCACCTCACTAGCCAGTGTGAGAAAGGGTGCCAAGCCTATTAACACAGAATTGACGACATCAACGTCTACACATCAGATTTGGCACTGTTTCTTCCACCCACCTGGATGCTACCTTTCACGCAGGTTCAAAGCTGTACTCTGGACGGAACAGGAATGAATGACTATGACCAGCAAAATTCACTACTATTCAGCAGTAGCGAGGACCAGGCACCACGGCCACAGCATCAGCAGTGCCAGCATGGCAATGTCTATTTGACACCTTGGCAGTGCCCAGTTGGGTGCCAGGGATAGTGCTAACGGGGTGGGGCTATGCACAATGATGGGGGTATATGCGAGGAGGAGACTACACAAGGGGGAGATTGGCAAGGGTGCGGGAGGGGGTGTTGTGCGAACACCAGGGGTCACGGGGGAGGGGGGCTGCGTTGTGCGTGCACTTCAGCAGTCTGCCAGGGGATTCATCAGAATGAAGTCCCAATGACAAATTTGCTAAAATGTATATGACATGCAAAAACAAGCCTGTTATTGTTTTTAAAATGCTACCATATAATGAGGGACTGTGTTTTTGACTCCACTTATTGATAATAAATATGAGAGTCATTAAAGGGTGAAACAGAGTTTATGTTTCAGCTCAATAATTTTCATCAGAAGGTTTCTCTCTCCACAGATGTTGCCTGATCTGCTTAGTTTTTCCAATAGGAAAAACAATTTTCCATCATCTGCAATATTTTCCTTTTGTGCTGTTGCAGTAATTAAAAGGTTTAAGCAGAGAAATAAAATTTAGAATGCTTAAACTTTTTTAAATAGACCACTGATTCATTAGAAAAAAACAATGTACTTGAAATGATAACTATTTGACATGGAAAGTATTTCCATGACATCACACTAGTGAAATTGTACTCAAAGAATGAGGAAAAAATGAGATGCAGGGAAGACCAAGAATGGTGTGTTTCAGAATTAAATCAAATAATTTAGCTTTGATAAAAACAAATTGCAGATGCTGGAATCTGAAACTAAAAGAGAAGGTGCTGGCATTTCCAACATTTTCTCTTTTATTTTAATTTAGTTTTGAGTTTCTCGCAAGCATTGATGACTGAAATGATTTAAATTTACATTTGCCTCTCACACATATGCCCTCAAAATATTTCCATAGTATCTGGTCATCATGATTCATCTCTTCAGCTCTGAGGGTGACAACAATCCAATTGCTCTACTTATCCAAACACAAATGTAAAATGTTTTCCTTCTCTACCTGGGAAAAGCTTATCTAACTTTATAACAATGGACCTGGGCATTTTGATGTGATAAACTCTTAGGATACCTGAATCATTACACACTACACTAATTGTATCTGAACAGATAAGTCAAACAATGGAACATATTCCAAGCTGGGAACTTCTGGAAGATCAAAACAATGTACCCATAATGTCAGTAGCACATCTTCCTGCAATTGCCAGTTGCAGGGAATATGACAATTGAAATTACTACTGCATTTTAAAACAATAAATATAGGTTGATACAATTACTTTCAAAAAGCACAGTGAATGTGTAAATCATTATATTCATTACACTCGTGATAGAAAATGCTGAAGTATTACATAGGATATACAGCACAGAAACAGGTCATTTGGCCCAATGTTGGTGTTTATGCTCCACTTGAGCCTCCTCCAATCTTTTTTCATCTAAGTCTACCATTGTAACCTTCTATATACTTCTCCCTCATTTTTTTTTAGGTTCTGCTCAAATTTACTATTCAACTCATCCACCCACTGTGCTTGCAAGTTCTGCAATCTTACCACTCTTTGGATTTTGGAGGAAGGTTAAAACTTTTCCTACCTTTTGAAATTCCAACAACATTCAGTTAAAATGTCTCTGTTGAGATACTTCAAGTCATCCTGACAGATGGAAATGCATGTACACAATAACACAAGAAAAGGAAGGCTGAGATCTGATCAAGAGTCCAGGAAGTTCAAGAAAACAAAGCCTTTATATTTTTGGCTATGGCCATGTGTTTTGACCCTCATCTAAAACAGCATTTCTGAATAATCATTACAAACAGTGGGAGAAACTGTTATAAAAGAGAGGCAGGGAGAAGTCAAATAAATGAAAGGCAAAATCATCCAAAGTACTTTACATCTAAAAATACATAATAATCAAAGGGGAGAATGAGAAGTGCAGCCAGAGGAATTTAGAGCAAAACAGAGGTTAGCACTGCTGCCTCACAGCACCAATGACCCGGATTCGATCCCAGCTTAGGTCACTGTATGTATGGAGACTGCACATTCTCCATGTGTTTGTGTGGGTTTCCTCTGGGTACTCTGGCTTTGTCCCACAGTCCAAAAGATGTGCTGGTTAGGTGCATTGGCCATGCTAAATTCTCCCTCAGTATACCTGGAGAGGCGCCCAAGTGTGGCGACTAGGGGATTTTCACAGTAATGTCACTGCAGTGTTAATGTAAGCCTACTTGTGATACGTATGTGTTCAGTGTGTTATCTGCACTCTAATTTTAAGAAAAACTTGATTATTGATTAATTAACTTGATAATACATAAGAAACAAAGGGTAAAAAAAGAACTGCCAACTTTGTATAAATAAATAAACCCTAATCAATAACTAGGCCTTAAGTAAGCATATAGAACTAATACATTTATAAAATCAAGAGAAGAAACTAACTTAACATTAAAAACCATTCAGGTAGCACTAGAGATATACAGGGAAGAAATATCTAGGGAGTTTACACCCCAACAGTGTTCTGGCACATAATTTCATGATTCAAAATACCCTTATCTTAAAAAAATCATATCATATAAGCCCCATCTTAAATTAATTTTTTAATGCTTTTAAAACACTAGGGATGTTTCACTTAATTCAAACAATGGAAGCAGCACCACTGAAAAATTATAGTTAAGTGCCAAATGTGAGACAACAGCCTAAAAGCTGAATGAATGGTTTTATGAAAAATGATCTGTCATATATTTTTGAAAATGTTGTTTGTAATGAACAATGTCCTGCTGGCTTCACCACAGTTCTCTATCACAGATCTGACTGAATATCCACATTATACAATTGTGTCCCATGGCTTCTGCAACATTTAATGGAGAATATGTGAACATTAAAATATTCATGAAAAACCTCTGTGCTCTGAAAAATATATTTTATTTAGATTTTACTTTCTTACTAGATGACTGATACAGACTGAAAAAAAAATCTAACAGATGAATTTACAAAATAGGGAAACAAGAACTTGGGTCTGGCTTTTGTCCAATTTTATTAGTTTTTCAAACTTGCCAGCATGGCTGCAGATAGCCACTGATATATTGACAGTTCCACAACGAAATGAGACAATTTAAATTGTGACAATCAAATTAAAATCTGAAAGGTAACAAGCTGACAGCTTGACACGTTCTCAGTTTGTTATTTTGACATCAAACCATGAACGACAGCATCTTTCTGGCAAACCAATATGTTCTGTGGATAAGCATTAGTATCTTTCAGAAGTAAACTGAGTATGAACAATGTCTGCCTTGCCACATACACATTTTCTACATCTGTGTTACAATGTGTCATAAGTGCATAAGTATTTAATTGTGAACTGCAGTAAACTTTTGTACTTTTTGGGGCAAATTCCTTTCTTGTGAACCCTTCCAATCAGAATTAGGAATGCAACACCTTGTACAGAACTTAACAATGGTTCAGAAGACAGTGAAACCCCAACCCTTGATGATCAAGGCTTCACAGTACAACACAAAGAATTTTCACCAAACATTCTGTTCGTACAATCAACTTACATTTAAACAAAGTACATTACTTCTGAAGTTGGATGGGCATATGAAAATATGGGTAAAGTTAAGAATACAAAATTCAACCCTAACTAACAATGTATTTATCATTACATGCATTTACAGTTGTAACACAGTTCACATATGTTTCTTGAAGTCTAGAATCATCTATGTTTTTGTTAGCAGACTAATATACTATTCTTGTATAAACAAGAAATCTTTTAAAAATTTAAATCTCTCTTACTTGCATTGGTCGAGAGCACATGTGGGTCAGTACTTCCTTCCTGGCGTCAGAATATTGGTCATCCCCTGCAGTTTTATTTAGGCTCCTCTGTTTAACAAAACAGCAAGAAAAATAGACACTTTTGGACCATTATTGTCATCTCAAACTGTAAGCTATGTACCTTATCAGAAAAACATTTAATTTCATGTGAAAATTAGTCTAAAGTTTAATTTCACATATTCTTATGATTAGTAAACATTAGGTACAGATATTTTAAAGTGAGATTTTGTGAGAAAGTGAAAATATATACACAAAACAGGATTAGGATCATTTTAGGACTGAGTTGAGGAGGAACTTCTTCACAGAGAGGGTTATGAATCTGTGGAGTTCCCTGCTCAGTGAAGAAGTTGAGGCTACCTCATTGAATGTTTTTAAGGCAAGGACTGAGAAATTTTTGAACAGTTTTTGAATTAAGGGTTATGGTGAGCGGGCGGGGGGGGAGGTAAGTGGAGCTGAGTACACGAAAAGATCAGCCATGATCTTTTTGAATGGGTGGAGTTTTTCAGATGGCCTACTCCTGCTCCTAGACCTCATGTTCTTTGCTGTATGAAAGCTGAATATTAGAATCCCATTGTGTAATAACTGGAAGTTTCATCTGATCCTATGATCAAAAAGGAGGAAAAATCGAATTGGGTCTGCACTTGTGTCAATGATTCAATATATAGACACAGATCTTCTGGTCTCCATAAGAGGCCACACACACAGCCCAAGGTGAGTATCAGCACCGTGTGGAAGTCCTGATATGCTGACCACAGTAGAAATTGCCTGGGAAGTTTGAAACTTGTAATTTGCAATTCCCAGGCTACCTGGACTCTGTGAAAATTTCTGACTCTGAACTAAAGTTGGAGACTTCTGTCAGAATCGGACATCAGACAGATCTGTGGTACCTGAACAGTTACCCAGGAAATGTTAGCTTGTATCTCCTGGCTAAGTAATGGTAGTCAGACAATCCACCCCCTCACCCCCAATCCAATGACTCCTTTTACCAGTTATTTCACCCAACCCGACCTGACCCTGCTACCCATCGATCCACCTGTCACTGACCTCCTGCAATCCTATGCACCCTACTACATTTATCCATTACCCATTTACTAAAATTCACACTGGACCTTTAAAACAGTGCCGTGAAAGAGGGCATATCCTGTCTACCCCCTGGACTCTACAGCACCGTGATGGTGTCCTTCAAGGGATGCTACACTCTGTCTTTCTGGAAAAGTTGGGTTTGGCTGATCTAGCAAGAAATGCATAGCAGTGTTGAGGTGTGGAAAAGCTCAAATACAGTTACAATCTGACGATGATTACCAATCCACAAATGATCCAGGCCTATTTCCCTGATTTAGTTTGCTTTGAATCTTCTTAAATAAACTAAGTGAACTAACATTTTACCACCAGGATTCTAGCACAATATTGCGTGAAATGTTTTCAACTTAGCTAAACAAAAGCCAAGTAATAAGGCATAGGGATACAGGCGGCACAGTGGCATAGTGATTAGCACTGCTGCCTCATACCGCCAGGGACCCGGGTTCAGTTCCGGCCTGGGGTCACTGTCTGTGTGGAGCTTGCACATTCTCCAACCCCCTATCTCTGCATGAGTTTCCTCCAGGTGCTCTGGTTTTCTCCCACAGTCCAAAGATACGAGGGATTACAGGAATAGGGCCTGGGTTGGGGCCTGTGCAGACTCGATAGGCTGAATGGTCTCCTTCTGTACAGTAGGGATTCTATGATGGTATATGTGAGTAATATCACTTAGTATGTGAGTAATAAGTTACTTTCTATCCAGATAAAATATAATTAATATCAAACTGGATGTTAGGAGGAGCTACAAAGTTGATGGATCCCATCCAGGGAAAGAATGGCTGCCTTGCAGTCACCCTTAGGCAAATTAAGTGCTGCCTCTGCTAAGTACAGGGAGCCTGCAAAGAATGTCCCCCCCCCCCCCCCCCAATTTGCCTGACACCAGCTAAAGCTGCCATGTTACCCACTTGGCATGAACCTCCTTCTGCCATGGGCAAAACAGCAGCAAGACCATCATGGGTTTCAATAGTCTCAAGATTGTGTGGGCTGCTGATATCTTCACTGCCCTTTATAAAATCTCATACCAGTCAGGGGTTTACAGGAATGTGGTGGGAAAGCTACCTGCTGCATTTTACAAACCCCCAACTATCTCCAAAGCCACAAACAGGGAAGTGCAGAATCTATCTATTAATGATCACCAAGGGCACAATACTAGTTTTTAGAACTGTATCGCCATTCTTTCACTGTCTCTTGGTCAACATCTTGGAACTCCCTTCCTAACAACACCGTGGATGTACCTATACCACATGGACTGCAGCAGTTCAGGAAGGCAGCTCATCACCACCTTCACAAGCGTAATTAGGAATATGCAATAAATGCTGGCTTAGTCAGTATTGCCTACATTCCATGAACAGATTTAAAAAAAAATCAGCATTATCTGGGGAATAAGTTATAACTGTATTCAAAATTAGGATGCCACAATCCTAGTGGTTTAAGCTAGTTATAGTTTCAGTAAGAAGAAGAAATTATATCCGGTTCTCAGGCCAGAGGATAATTTTAAGTTTATATCTTAAATATAATGAGATGTTTTTATCTTTCTCTGCAACTTCTGTTTCTAGCACCCAGTTTATTATTTAGTTTGGCATCTGTAATCTCACTGAAGTTGCTAAAGGTAATGCATTAATAGCTTTATTGACAGATTGATTGACCTCCATTATCCAGCTTGAACAGTTTCATGTCTGAACTGCAGACCACAATTTGGTCTTCAGTAGCTCTGGTTTCAAACAGAAATGTTTAGGGGATGGATGGGGAATCTATTTTAAAATAACATTCCTCTTTTGTTGTTTTCCTTCTTCCTTAACATTAAGTTTGAATTCATTTCAGATCCGATACTTTTATGTTTCATTTCAGAAAGGCCAGCTTGAATGGGGCATACACTGTCAAAGCACTTTCAGGAATAATTTGCTCCTTAATCACTGTGACTTAAAAGGAAACAGTCAAATAGTGCAAACATCATATTTTTAACAGCATAAGAAGCATAATTGTTTGTTAAATATACTCGAATTCTGGATTTTCTGAACAAATGTAAAATTTATTTGACTACATTCATTGTTTTGACTCACTTTTGCATATGCAGTCAAAATCAACCCTTCACATGACAACTCATGATGAAAAACAACCATCACCAGCCAAATAGAACATGTCCTTAAAGAGCTGATTTGGTTGTATCACAGCTTGGTATGGCTCCTGCTCTGCTCAATTCCGCAAGAAACTACAAAAGGTCGTGAATGCAGCCCAATCCATCACACAAACCAGTCTCCCATCCATTGACTCTGTCAACACTTCCAGCTGCCTCAGCAAAACAGTCAGCATAATTAAGGTCCCTACACACCCTGGACATTCTCTCTTCCACCTTCTTCCATTGGGAAAAAGATACAAAAGTCTGAGGACATGTACCAACCCACTCAAGAACAGCTTTTTCTCTGGTGCTGTCAGACTTTTGAAAGAACCCTATCTTGCATTAAGTTGATCTTTCTCTACACCCTAGCTGTGGCTGTAACACTACATTCTGCGCTCTCTCGTTTCCTTCTCTATGAACTGTATGCTGTCTGTATAGCAAATAAGAAACAATACTTTTCACTGTATACTAATACATATGACAACAATAAACAAATAAAATCAAAAAGATTAGTGCTTAAAACTTTTAGGAAATCTCATGCAATCTAATCAGGAATGTTTCAAATGTATATTCAAATTCTAATCAAAAGGAAGGGCAGTACGGTGGCATAGTGGTTAGCACTGCTGCCTCACAGCACAAGGGACATGCGTTCAATTCACTGTCTGTATGGAATCTGTACATTCTCCGCTTGTGCTCCAGTTTCTTCCCACAGTCCAAAGATGAGAAGGTTAGGTGGATTGGCCGTGCTACATTGTTCCTTAGTGTCAGGGGTCTAGCTAGGGTAAATGCATGGGATTATGGAGACAGGGTTGGTGCAGACTTGAAAGTCTGAATGGCCTCCTTCTGCGCTGTATGATTCTTTGATTCTATGCTGCTTCTTCCACTTTTGACTGAGACATTCATTATTGTTTGCAAGAAACAGTTTAAATATTTGACAAAAATTTAATCAATCATAAAACAAATCCCTGCATGTTAACCACCTATTAATATGTTGCCAATCTTCCAGACTGTAGAGCCTAGGAAAAAAATACTTCGTATTTGAGATTTGCAGCTATGTACTTTCAGTTTTTGTGGATCAGAGATGAATCCAAATGGCAGCTATGGAATGCCTAATGATGTATTAATTCTCTGTCCCAAATGGGATTTTCACGTTCCTGATCTTAATGGAATTTGTTTTCCAGGGCCCTAATGGTGGATGCCACTACTTAGAATAAACTGGATACTAGAACATGCCCTAGCAACTTTAGTGAAAACAGTTACGCAAGTACATAAGGAGCCTTTAGTATCGACTATACTGACAATTTCAGAAAATATGCAAGTCTTACTGGCAGAAATTTGGAAATCTGGATTCACCTGCACTAACTCTCAAATTTAATTTTTTTATGGAACCCAAGATGTCTGATAACCAATTATGGTTTCTTCCAATCTATCTGAAGGTATTGGTACCGTACCAGTGGGTCATGATGAGACTGGTATTATGAAAGCTGGTATGGTGGTGCAATTTGCTCCTGCTAATATTATCACTGAAATGAAATCTGTGGAACATGCATCACGAGGCCCTTCAGGAAGCCCTTCCTGGTGACAATGTTGGCTTCAATGTGAAGAACGTTTCTATTAAAGATATCCGTTGGGGATCCTGTTCTTGATTAACAGAGAAACTGATTGTCTGATTTTGAAAGAACTTATTATCTCAAGTGCCAACATCTACTATCATGTGTAATTAAGTACGAGGATTAAACTGCAATCTAAGTTTCACAAATTGTATGCATGACCAAGATAGTGCTAGGAACAATATTAAACAAACTTTAAGCTTAATTTATATTGACACTTGTGTGTTAAGAAAGGTGGAACATGGTTTCTAATTCATTTAGTTCTTTTAGTAAGAATAGTACCTGGAAGTTTGACTCCTAGCAAACTCGGTCAGGTTTTCTGGATTTGTTTGTATACATGCATTTTTCATGAGGTTTTACAACCTGTGAAGTGATGGGTTACAACAGGGTGAGTGCTTTAGTGATTTGGGGAACAAAACAAAGTAGACAAAACTGTGCTGTTGCCCAGTGATACACAGAAACAGAAGGAAAGATTGAAAAGAAGTTCAGCATGTGTTATGTCAGAGAGTGAAAATGTAAGTTGTTAGCTCTCTGATAAGATATATTGCAGGTTCCTGGGGAATTGAGTTTAGGGAACTCATATTTGCTCTGAAGCTTAAGTAATAATGAAGTTAGAGTGCAATTTTTGGGCGTGACAGGTATCAGGGAGAGATACCAGTTGGGGAAAAAGTATCCAGTCAATGTTCAGAAATCTGCCAAAAGAAAACTATTTACAACTGAGTCAGGCTAAGCAAGATTCTTTGGCATGAATGTTGGGGTAAAACTTCACTGGGTTTGTGTGTTTATAATAGTATTGCTGGAACATAGGAAATAGTGTGAAGTTTGAATTTTTTTTTGCTCCATAATATTTCCAACCTATTTGTCTGGTGTAATATAGGTATTTTTTCTTTGTTTAATAAATCTTTATTCTTTATGTTAAAAATTCATCAGTAAACTCCTGTGAAGTTGTTCAATAATTTTCCTCCATGGTTTCTAAAAAAACTATTAGGAACTATTAAGCTAAGTTTCACCCTGAGATCTGACTTGCTCAGTATTATCAGCTGTGACTGTAACAGTAGGTTGTGGTAAAAATTGTGGGACAATAACAAAATATTTGCAAACAACGTGCAAATGCTGTGTGATTGGATGTCACATGACTAAATATCACATGCTTAGACATCCAGGAATATGTCAGTCAAGAGTTGACAATTCTATAGAGGTCACTTAAATAAGTATACAGATAAAATTTTACATTTACAATTAATTTAACCAGTAAGAAATACAATTGAAACGTCATTCGTGGCAATTTTTAAATTACCACTTTACAACTCTTTTTCAACATCATTCAACCATCATCTAGTTTTGTAACAATTTTTTTCTGTAAACTTACGTGCAATGTGCCTGCAGTACTGAAGTCAAGCTCAATTCCCAATTGTTCAAAGAGTGCAGTCAGGTCATCAAGCATATTTGTTTGTGGCGGTGGATGTCGACGCAGTAAAGCTTGTTCGGGGAATGATCTGTAGATTCTGTGGGCTACTGCCATGTTTGCCAGTAACATAAATTCTTCTATTAATCTAAAAAGATCAAAACATTTTTAGGTAATAAAAATGCAATGCGTAACTGATCTCACATTGTCATTGATAATAAGTGAAAGACTTCATATAAGTACTGCCCCTCATTTACTGCTGCAATGGCAGTTTTAGTGAAGGCAAATACAAAGTACTCATTTAGTACCTCACCTGGCTTCATGATGCCCAATCAGCCTCACCCTTCCTTTTCCCATGTATTTATATAAAAAACTTTCGGGTTCCCTTTTATGTATGTTGCTAATCTACACTCATACTCTCTCTTTGCTCCTCTTATTCCCTTTCTTAATATCTCTTCGGTACTTTAGCCGTCCTTTTGTTAAGTACTTTTCTGCTTGATTGCACTTTGTCCTAGTCCAGAACTGTTCGAAATCATGATATGATTACTGTTCCTCAAATTCTCCATTTGGTCTACTTCATTCATCAGAACTAGAACTGCTTCCTTCTTCATCGGGTTGGAACTACATTGATCAAGAAACCTCATTCGTACACTTTTCACAAACTCCTCCCCATCTTTGACCTTTACACTGTTATTATTGCAGTCTATTTTAAAGTTTCACATTATCCCCACATTGTAATTCTTATAACTTTCTGCAATATGCCAACAAATTTGTTTCTCTATCCTCTTCCCCATTTTCAGGTGAGTTGTAGTAATCACCAAGTCTCATAACAGCTCCATTATGATTCCTTAATTCTAACCAAATAGACTTTTTCTTCAATCCCTCAACTACATCATTCTTTTCCAAAGCTGTCATAGTTTCTTTGATAAATACTACCACCACTCACAATACTTTTAGTCCCTATCTTTCTTGAATATACTTTATAGCCAGAAATATTATGTTCACAGTCCTCTGTTCTTTGAGGAAGGCCTCGGCTACTGCCATTATCATAGTCCCATATAGCAACTTAGCAGCTCACTAAGCTATCACACAATGTGCACTCCAAACCCCAAATGGTTTTCTATTTCTGAACTATTCTTTAATCTGGTAAAAGTTTCCTTTCCTAGTCCTCTGCACACCTTATTTCTCCTCTCTAATGTTCCATCCTAATGGTTGCCCTTCTGCTAAATGATTTTTAATCCTCCTCTACAGTACTTTGTAATCTTGGATGGGCATTTTGGTCAGCATGGACCAGTTTGGGCTGAAGAGTCTGTCTCCATGGCATAGATTCTATGGTTCTGCAAGGACATTGGTCACAGCAGTACTGAGGTGCAACTCGCCCACCTTGAACAGGTCCATTCCGCCCTAGGAATCTGAAGCCTTTCCTTTTTGCACTATTTTGCCAGCCACACATTATTCTATGTGATCCTATTTCTTTACTCACCCCCAATATAGTTCAGAAGTTACTGCATTTGAGTTCTGCTTTTTAATTTTTCCCATAGCTCCTGAAACTCTGACTGCAGGATCCCGATGCTTTTCTTTCAGTGTCATTGGTTTTTTCAAATGAGTGATGACTTCTGGCTGTTCCCCTTTTCACCCACAAAATATCCTGCAGCCTCCTAGTAACATTCTTTACCCAGGCACCAGGAAGGAACATACCATGTGGGACTCAAGTCAGTGGTTACCACGATGCTTCTCTATCCCCTGTGACTATTGAATGTCTATAATTTTGCAGTGGACTTTGAAGTGGACTGCACTTTTCAACAAAATCTTGTCACCCTCACTGGTATTCAGCACTAAAAACCAGTCTGAACATGCCTTATTCTGGGAGGATTTCTACACTGCCTACTTCTTTGTCTTGCTGGGTGGCTACCCTGAACATTCTATAGTTGCAGGATGACCACCTCTTGGAACATGTGCTCCAGGAATCTCTCAGCTTCCTGTAGGCTCTGCATGACCTCAGCCACTCTTCAAGCTCAGAAACTCCCGAACTCAAATTTGAGTAACTGAAGACATTTTCTGCACATATGGTCATCCAGAACACACAAACTCCTGGAATTCCTACATGGCACAGGAATTGAAGACAACTAGTCTTAGCATTTTCCTAAAAAATCCCTTTTTATCTGTAGAGTTTGTTATTTGCTTTTTTACTAAAATAGAGAGAGTTTACATTTCCAGTTGATAAACTTTTATTCCGATAAAAGGTCATCAACCTGAAACACTGGCCCAGATCTTCTGGTCTCCAGATCATCAGTCTAGACGTAGCCCCTAAATTATGCATTCAGACTCCTTTGAAGTCCTGACAGACCAACTCCAGGGGAGTTGTCTGGGAAGTCTGAGCATCTGAAGAGCAATTCCCTGCTCCTGGGGACCTCCAAGAAGTCTCCTGCTTGGGAGACACGAGCTGTAGTTCTGAACATTAACAGCTTTGAAATGAGTTACTAGAGCTTTTCTCAGCATAGTAGTGTGGGAAAGTAACAATCACAAGCTTAATGACCTTCACAGGATGAGTAACAGAAGTATGACATGAAGCACAGACTTGAGCTTTCAGTTAGTTAAATTACAGCTGCGGTCTGTATCATGCGGTTTATTAGGATCTTATCATGTAAAGGTGATAACTAAAAGATATAAACATGTTATGCAGCCTTTGTTTCAGGCAGGCACCCTATTGGAACAAATTTTTTTTTCCAAAAATATACTTTATTCATAAAAATCTCAAGTAATCTATTACAGTGTACAGGGCTTTGAGTAGCAAAACAATGCGAAATCAAAACATGTTTGCAGATCTGTCCAAATTACAGTGTCTACATTTCAATACTTAAAAAAAACTATATGCATGTCTCAAATATTTACATATTTGTACTAATTACAAGAATTACATTTCAGTTCTTAAAAATACGTACATGCCTCAATAGATTTCTGTGTGCCGTTAGTGCTCAGATTGGCACACAGTTACGCAGGTCGAGGGTATTCTGCAGTTCCTGGGCCCTCGGTCTGCCTCCGTTAAAAGGCCTTACAGTGTGGCCTTTCCCCATTGTACCTTTGCGGCGGCTGCCCCAAGCTTCAGCCCGTCCCTTAGCATGTAGTCCTGGACCTTGGAATGTGCCAGTCTGCAACACTCGGTCGAGGACAGTTCTTTCAGCTGGAAGATCAGCAAGTTTCGGGCGGACCAAAGTGCGTCCTTCACTGAGTTGATGACCTTCCAGCAGCAGTTGATATTTGTCTCGGTGTGCGTTCCCGGAAACAGCCCGTAAAGCACAGAGTCCTGCGTCACCGAGCTGCTCGGGACGAACCTCGACAAATACCACTGCATCTCGCTCCAGACCTTCTTTGCAAAGGCACATTCCAGAAGGAGGTGTGCGACCGTCTCGTCAGCCCCGCAGCCGCTTCGAGGGCAGCGTGCGGTGATGTTGAGACCTCGAGCGTGCATAAAGGATCTGACGGGGAGTGCCCTTCTCATCACCAGCCAAGCCAGATCTTGGTGCTTGTTTGTCAGTTCTGGTGATGAGGCGTTCTGCCAGATGACACTGACAGTCTGCTCAGGGAACCATCCGACAGGATCCGCCGTCTCCTTTTCTCTCAGGGCCCCAAGGACGTTACGCGCTGACCACTGCTTAATCGCCTTGTGGTCAAAGGTGTGTTTGCGGAAAAATTTCTCCACGAAGGACAGGTGCTGCGGTACGGTCCAACTACTTGGAGCGTTGGAACAAATAATGTAACCAAGCATGTTTCTGAAAAAAGTTTCAGCTACTGCAGCTTACAGACTTGAGTGGTTTCAATCTTTTACCACATTTTTTTGGTGTAGTTGACAGGATCCTCTTAACATCAGACATTGGTACTGGATCAACTGCTGATAGCAGAGCATGTATGTTCATTTATCAACCATTAGATAGGGCAGTCAGTGACATGTCAGCACAGTGGTTAGCACTGCCGCCTCATTGCCAGAGACCCAGGTTCAATTCCGGTGTCGGGTCATTGTCTGTGCGGAGTCTGCACGTGGCTATGTGGGTTTCTTCCAGGTGCTCCAGTTTCCTCTCTCAGTCCAAAGATGTGCGGATTAGGTGGATTGGCCATGCTAAATTATCACTTAGTGTCATGGGGACTAGCTAGGGTAAATGCATGGGGTTATGGGGTTGAGGGCCTGGATGGGATTGTGGTCAGTGCAAACTCAATGGGCCAAATGACATCCTTCTGCACTGTAGTGATTCTATGATTCTATGTGACACAGGAAGTCACAAGAAGGCTTACATTAACAAAGCAATGAAGTTACTGTGAAAATCTGCCACACTCCAGCGTCTGTTTGGATACACTGAGGGAGAAAATTTATCATGGCCAATGCACCTAACCAGCACGACTTTCAGACTGTGGGAGGAAACCGCAGCACCCAGAGGAAACCTGCGCAGACATGGGGAGGATGTGCAGACTCCGCACAGACAGTGACTCAAGCCAGGAATCGAACGCGGGTCCCTGGTGCTGTGAGGCAGCAGTGCCATTGTGCCGCTGGCCACAATTATAATTCCAGGATATTTTTGATAAATATGTGGGATTTTAATCTTGTGAGAATTACATTGTTTTAATTCAATAAGGTTGAGTGAAATTTGTGATATTTGATATATTTATGACCAATCCTGTGTTGGATTGATCTTGGGTTAAAAATTTCATGTATAGTTTAAAAAGTTGTTTCTGACACAATAAAAAAAGCACAATTTTGAGATTGGATATTGAAAAATAACAAATTTAAAAAGGAAGGAAATATTGCAATTGTTTCCAGGGTAAACTGAAGTAGGGGGGAAACCAATGCATCTGGTGTAGTGGAAAAACTGGTGTGTCTGGTGTAGTGGGGAAATCAGTGCATCTGGTGTAGTGAGAAAACGAGTGTCCAGTGCAGTGAGAAGAGGTGGTAAAACAGTATCCTGTTTTCTAGTTTTCAGTGGAGGGGGAAAAAAACCATGAGGTGGGGAATGGCCCATTTCCTAGTATCTCCTTTTGACACCAACCAAATAAACAAACTCAAATTAACTTAGGGACAAATTAAAGGAGGCAGCTCCCCAAAAGGAAGAGGGGAACAGCCCAAACAAAAGACAAAGTCGAAAGGAAACTTAAAACATTAAATCATAAGGTGATTATCAGGGTCGACAACTGCACCCGTGGACACCGCATGCTCCCTCTCCAGGGATTCCTGGTCGTGAATGTAGCCGCGGTAGAGGGGCAGGCAGTCGGGATGGACAACCCTGTCAATCGCCCGCTGCCTGGACCTATTGATGACGCAACTTACCAGCCCAGGAGCAGGTTCACGAGGAGGTCACCATCCCCACCCACCCCTCTCCGTACCAGGTGCCCATAGATTAGGAGCATGGGACTGAAGTGCAAACAAAATATCAGTAAAAGATGTTTGAGAAAACCAAAGAGGGTGTGCAATCTATAACACAGAACATAGGCATGGTCCAAGGACTCCACAAGGCCACAGAAAGGGCAATCTTGGGAGCCTGTGAACCACAAGAACCTAATATTGTACAGCACTGCTGCATGCAACATCCTCCACCGCAGGTCCCCAAGATAATTGGGGAAGATCCCTCCATAGAGGGACCACCCCATTTCCTTGTAAGGCAATAATAGTGGTCAAACTACATTAGCATGACAGATAGAAATTTAGACTGGGGATCTGGATCACTCACTGGTTATTTGACAAAAAAAAATCAGAAGCAAAATGACTAAGGGAAGTTGGAATCCAGCATGGACCCCAGACAAGTGTAAGAGAGACAGTCAAAGGGGAAAAAAGGAACCGGAATAGTGATTGTGTAAATGTTACCTTGATATGCATCAGTCAGGGAAATCAGAGGTAAGGCAGCAGACTCTGGAAAGGGAACAATTATTAGGTTTCTCTTGATCCTATAAATATTAAAGGAACAAGAGGCCGTTTGAAACAGTCTTGCCTACAGGAGTGTAATAGAGAGAATCAGTCTTTGAAAACAGTGACTTAACTCCTTCTGATAGCAGCTTGAACTGTTAGACTGATGAAGTAATCCATTCCACCAAAGCACAATAGACCTTTGTGCTTTGTTTAGAAACTTTTGGCAGAGTTAAAAAAGACAGCTCAACAAAACCGTTTAGATAATCTTAAAATTGAAAAAGTTAGGTACAATAATTTAGTGGGTTATCTTTGAGAAAATAAAACATTGCTCAAGGAAAAGAAAGCAAAGAATCAAAACAAACTAACGTCTGGAATCAAATAGGAGTGTTTGATTTCCGTTTCAAATATAACACTTTATTGGACTGTAAAATCTTCCCAGAGAAATTGGGTAGGATAAGATAGTTACTATTGCAGCTGAAAAATGGTATGAAGAAATACAAAATAAAACTAGGGAAAAAGGACACAACACATAAACCTTTAAGGGAACTGAATTTGATAATCTGGCATCAGCAAAGACATTGAAACAGTACAGGGGGAGACAAGATAAAATCTCAAGTCAGAGACCCTTTAACGTAGAATCATAGAAAAACTACAGCACAAACAGGCCGTTTGGCCCACAAGTTACGCCAATCATATTTCTACCTACTAGGCTTACCTATAACCCTCAATCCTATTAAGTCCCATGTACTCATCCAGAAGTCTCTTAAAAGACCCTATCGAATTTGCCTCCACCACCACCGACAGCAGCCGATTCCACTCACCCACCAACCTCTGAGTGAAAAACTTACCCCTGATATCTCCTCTGTATCTACTCCCCAGCACCTTAAACCTGTGTCCTCTTATGGCAGCCATTTCAGCCCTAGGGAAAAGCATCTGAGAGTCCACCTGATCAATATCTCAAAAAACAAAATGGTCAATATGGCCTGAGGAATAAGAAAACAATTTTTCCCCAGAAAAATCAAAGCAATGAAGAAACAACTTTAAGAGAATTTTAAGATGATCGTGGCGAGAGAGTGTAAAATGAATTTTTGGTTGAGACAATTTGCAGATCAAGGAGAACAAAATAATACTTAACAATTTACCACAAGATGAATTCAGGTAAACGGGGAATAAGGAAAGGATGGGTAAATATATCCATGATCCTATTAATACACTTACAAGATACAACAATTAGGAACACAGGAGTGGCACCATGATCACAAGCAGAGTTATGCGCCTCCCAGAGGGAACTGCCTGAAAGTGAAGGTACCGGCCATTGAAAGATATAAGAAAGTGCATTGTAAAGTTCTGTAGACAGCTTAAGGAATTGAGATCTGGGGTGGTACAGCAGCAGGAGTTGGCAGACCCAGGAAGAATTAAGGGGAAGTAGTTTTGCCCAGGACATGCCAGATGTAGAGGAGACAATGATAGTTAAAGGGGCACCAGAATGATCTGAGTCTACCCCAGGGTAGCAAGGATCTTACTGGATGATGATGACTAGACATGTATGTATGCTTGGGATTATTTGTCACAGGTGAAACCTTATACCTCGCAGTCTGTTTCTGACAGCAGGAAAGCAACCAGCAGCTTGCTTAACTATTTTGTTTCAGACAAATCCTCAGAGTAATGGCAATCTGCTGGAGAACAGCAGCATGGGAGGTGGCAACCATGTGAATCAATAAAGCAATCTATCTGGATCCAGGACAGTATGTGAAGCTACCTAAAGGAGGGAGTGGCGAATGGAAAAGGAAATCAAATGTTGAGATTTCTGATCGAAGTCAATACCAGTAGTCATCGTTTATTCAGGGCATATTATCAAGAAGGGAACAGACTGACTCGCATAACTTTGCCCCGACATTTTATACTAATGACATGTGGAGATAAAAGGAGTGGACAACACCAGCTTGGGTGTAGGGGCAATTCTGTTATCTGCTTCCAACACAGGGATGAACATTATGGCATAAGAACGTAAGAACTAGGGCCAGGAGTAGGCCATCTGGCCCCTTGAGCCTGCTCAGCCATTCAATAAAATCATGGCTGATCTTTTCGTGGACTCAGCTCCACTTACCTGCCCGATTACCATAACCCTTAATTCCTTTACTGTTCAAACATTTAACTATCCTTGCCTTACAAACATTCAATGAGGTAGAATTAACTGCTTTGCTGGCAGGAAATTCCACAGATTCACAACCCTTTGTGTGGAGAAGTTCCTCCACAACTCAGTCCTAAAACTGTCCCCCCCCACCCCCCTTATTGTGAGACTTGCCCCCGAGTTCTAGTTTCACTCTAGTGGGAAACAACTTCCCTGCTTCTATCATATCTATTCCCTTCATAATTATGTTTCTATAAGATATCCCTTCATTCTTCTGAATTCCAATGAATTTGCCCCAGTCTACTGAGTCTCTCCTCATAAGCCAACCCTCTCAACTCCAGAATCAACCTAGTGAATCTCCTCTGTACCCTTTCCAGTGCTAGTATATCCTTTCTCATATAAGGAGACCAAAGCTGTACACTGTACTCGAGATGTGGCCTCAACAGCATCTTGCACAGCTGCAACATAATCTCCCTTCTTTTAAACTCCATCCCTCTAGCAATGAAGGACAAAATTCCATTCGCCTTCTTAATTACCTCTGCACCTGCAAATCAACTTTGTGACTCATGCACAAGGACACCCAGGTCCCTCTGCACAGCAGCATACTGTAATTTTTTACCATTTAAATAATAGTCCATTTTGCTGTTATTCTTACCAACATTGTACTCCATCTGCTAGACCCTTGCCCACTCACAAACTAAAAAACTTTGCAGAATTTCAGCGTCCTCTGCACACTTTGCTCTGCCACTCATCTTAGTGCTATCTGCGAATTTTGACACACTACACTTGGTCCCCAACTCCAAATTATCTATGAAAATCATAAAACAATTGCGGTCCCAAAACTGATTCCTGAGGCACTAGTCACTGATCGCCAACCAGAAAAACACCCATTTACCCCCATTCTTTGCTTTCTGTTAGTTAACCAATCCTCTATCCATGCTGGATGGATTACTTTATCCCCGTTTGTCTGGGCACCGGGATTGGCGGGGCAATACTGTCAAGAGTGCTGTATAGATATTAGCAATCAATTTGTTTGTTGCAATACACAGTGTTTTAATTTATCAATGTGCAGATATCAGAAACCCACTAAGTTCCCAGCCACCATGTCACCATCCCCAGATGGGATAATTAGAGGTGGGGAACCCAAAGTGATATAACATGACGATATAATGTTTATGCTGGAAGTGACCTACATTTTAACCAACCTCATCTTGACTTTATCAGTCGATTGGGCAAAACATAAATCACAACGCTTATGCCTGCAAGGTAAAGTGCCAACTTCCAATTCACAGTGCATGGAACCAAACAAAATCACAGCTACACAAGATCAGGGGAAGGTAATGTTGGAGGGTTAAAAATCATTAATATGAGTACTCACAGGCTAAGGGGATGACATGTGACATGTTGATGGATAATATTAAACCAGATGTGGTACTACACCTCAAGATTTGGGCAGCATGGTGGCACAGTGGTTAGCACTGCTGCCTCACAGGGTGACTGTTGGTATGGAGTTTGCACATTCTCAATGTGCATGGGTTTCTTCCAACTGCTCCGGTTTTCTCCCTGTCCAAAGGTGTGCAGGATAGGTGGATTGGCCATGCTAAATAGTCCCTTAGTGTCCTAGGATGTATAAGTTAGGGGGATTAGCGGGGTAAATTCATAGGGTTACAGGGAAAGGGCACGGGTAGGATGCTCTGTCGAAGAGTCGGTGTAGACTTGATAGGCCGAATGGCCTCCTTCTGCACAGTATGGAATTTATGAATGTATCAGGTTGTGGAGAAATTAGACTTGTAAGTTTCAACTTACAAGAGGAATGATACGGATTAGTTAATAGTTACAAAGTACTGGAGGCAAGGGAGATACAATGAAATTTCTGGTGAGTACACCACAACAGCATAATAGAGGAACATACCAGGGTGGATATATGTTTGAATTCCTGGGAGTGGAAGGGAATCACAGCATTACAGCCCCTGTAATATCCTGAAACCCAAGAGTAAAGATTCTGCCATCGTAGTGTTGATTAACTCCTTTGAAGGGAACTTCAAGATAGTCCAAACCTCCCCTTGCATAATCGCGCTTCTGATGGACAGGATAAGATTCCAATATGGAGGATTGGTGTTTGATAATAACCATATCTTCTGCTTACAGATCACTGACATCTTTATGGAGGAGGATTTTCATTTTGCAGACAGGGCCCTCAGTTTATTGTCAAACAATACATTAAACATCAACCACACCCCACGTTGAATAGCTTGGGTAGCAGTGGAAAGGGTTCTGATTTTTCTCATGTGATTTTTTTTGGAACAAAGCCATCATCAGTCACCAGGGGACAGGTGCACGTGACTCTGGTCACAGGAAAGGTCAGGAAATTGGCAGACTCAACCAGTAATCTGGCCAGGATGGTAAGAAAGCAGTATGACTGGTTGGAAGTAAGAAGAGTGCGCCTGTTGCGCTCTTAATAGTTGGTCTCTGTATTCATTGTTATCAGCGACTAATGGTATCCCAGGCAGTACAGATGGCAATGCTGGCCAATGAAGGGTACATACTGATATTCCCTGCCACTGACACTTCCCTCCTAGGGAAGACAAAATTAGGAACATTCATGAAGATTTTGCAATTTGAGGAAATGATGGTTCTGGGCCTATTTTAGGTCAACAGGACTTGGGCAAAGCTGTAAGAGAATGATAGGGCAGCAACTCCAAAGCACATTAGTCCCGAGTAGAATCCCTGGAGCTCCTGTTGAGCTGAGGATTTTAGGAATGGTCCACATGGGTCAGGTCATGCCTGAACGGGATCCAAATGGAGGGTCTGAGGTGGGGATAATTGAAATAATTCAACATTAATAGCTTTGAAGTAGGTAAATGTAGTAATGAGCATCAAGAACTTTAGTTATTTTGATTTGATTTATTGTCACATGTTTTGGTATACAGTGAAAAGTATTGTTTCTTGCATGCTGTACAGACAAAGCATTCCGTTCATAGGATGCATAGGGGAGGAGGAAAGGGGAGGGTGCAGAATATAGTGTTGCAGTCGTAGCTAGGTTGTAGAGAAAGATCAACTTAATATAGGTTATTCAATATGCTGGTGTGAGAAAGTAACAATCATAAAATTAACGACCTTCACAGGATGGGTAAACTGAAATGTGATCAGAAGCAGAGACTTCAGTTAGATAAATTACAGCTACCTGTATAACATCCTTTATAATGCTGTTTATTATGTGTTTATAGTACAAAGATGATCATCAACAGATATACATTAGTTATGCTGACTTTGCATCAGGCAGACATCCTGTAGGAGCAAGTTATATCTCCTAAGCACAATTGTGAATAAAGTCTCAATTACTGCAACTTACAGACTTGAGTGGTTTCAGTCTTTTACCACAACAGTGGATAGCATTATGAAGATATTAAACATGTTAACTAATGGCTGCTCTCGCCTGTGATATGGTGCATAGGACTTCTCTTTCTGCTGTACTGTTATTGTGTCTTTAAGAAATGTATTTTTAAAAATCATGTTCTCTGCAGCTTTGTTTTTTTTCATTATTGCTGATCTGTCTGCTTAGATAGCTCTTGTCTCACAAACTTGATCGAGTTTTTCGAGGAAATGATGAAGATGATTGTGGAGGGTAGGGCAGTGGATGTTGTCTACATGGACTTCAGTAAGACATTTGGCAAGGTCCCTCATGGCAGACTGGTGCAGAAGGTGAAGTTGCATGGGATCACAGATGAGCTGGTAAGGTGGGTACAAAACTGGCTTGGTCAAAGAATACAGAGGGTAGCAGTGGAAGGCTGCGTTTCTGAATGAAGGGCTGTGACAATTGGTGTTCCTCAGGAATCAGTGCTGGGATCTTTGCTGTTTGTAATTTATATAAATGATTTGAGGAAAACGTAACTGGATTGATTAGTAAGTTTGTGGACGAAACAAAGGTTGGTGGATTTGCAGATAGTGATGAGGACCATCAGAGGACACAGCAGGATATAGATCAGTTGGAGACCTGGGCAAAGAAATGGCAGATAGAGTTTAATCTGGACAAATGTGAGGTAATGCATTTTGGAAGGTCTAATAGAGATAGGAAATATACAGTAAATGGCAGAACCCTCAGGAGTACTAATAGGCAAAGAGATCTGGGTATACAGATAGACAGATCACTGAAAGTGGCAATGCAGATGGAGAAGGTAGTCAAGAAGGCATACAGCATGCTTGCCTTCATTGGCTGGAGTGCTGAGTTTAAAAATTGGCAAGTCATGTTGCCGCTTTATAGAACCTTAGTTAGGCCGCACTTGGAATATAGTGTTCAATTCTGATCGCCACACTACCAGAAGGATGTGGAGGCTTTGGAGAGGGTACAGAAAAGATTTACCAGGATATTGTCTGATATGGACGGCATTAGTTATGAGGAGAGGTTGGAGAAACTTGGTTTGTTCTCACTGGAGTGACGGAGGTTGAGGGGAGGCCTGATAGAAGTCTACAAGATTATGAGAGATATGGACAGAGTAAATAGTCAGAAGCTTTTTCTCTTTTGGGAGAGTCAATTACTGGGGGGCATAGGTTTAAGGTGTGAGGGGCAAGTTTTAAAAGAGATGTACAGGTAGATTTTTTACACAGAGAGCGGTGGGTGCCTGGAACTCATTGCCAGGGGAGATAGTGGGAGCAGATACGGTAGTGACATTTAAGGGGTGTCTTGACAAGTACGTGAATGAGATGGGAATAGAGGGATATGGTCCCCGGAAGCGTAGGGGGTTTTAGTTAAGTCGGGCAACATGGTTGGTGCAGGGTTGGAGGGCCAAAGAGCCTGTTCCTGTGCTGTAATTTTCTTTGCTCTTTATATCCTTTTATTGCTGCTAAATGGTTTAAATGAGGTTTTGTTTATTTTTAATCCAGACCTAATGCGATGTCCTGGAGTTTTGCGAGTTTACGATCCTTTAGAATTGTAAAGGAGAAAATGATTGACAGGTCAGGTTACAAGAGTTCTTATACTTTCAGTTTTGGGCTGCTGGTTGCTGTTTCAGTTTGATGGTGTGGGGACTCCTGGCTGAAGGCAGTGTGTGTGTATCTCTCTCCCCGTTATCGGAAATTCTGCGACGTTGGAAGCAGTTTTTCTTGCCTTCCTGGAGTGAAAACTTTGCTGTAAGTGGTTTGCAGGATAAAAGCGAGACGGCAGCAATGATTTTATCTCTACTGCGAGGTCTGTTGGAGGTTACAAGTCTGGGAAGTCAGAGTTTCAATTCTATCCAAAGGACTAATTCACAGCAGATAGTGCTGAGCTGCAAAAACACTTCAGTATTCTTATTTTCTGTGCTAAATCTGGGGCAAGTGTTTATAAGGAGGTTTTTTGTATTGGAACAGTGCATTTAGTTGTTAAGGTTTATACAATACCATAATTATTTTCTTTTTCATGTTTCTAATTGGTAAAAGCTATTGCTAATTTTCTCTGTGTTGTGTTCTTAAACAAACTTTGTTTCATAATAGCTCCCCAGTGGGTCATTTGAATCATACCTGAAGTGAAATATCTCATGCTTACCATAGCCAAATTCAAAACACAAAACTTATAGTTTAGGCTGACTTCATAAAATACTATGAAGTTTCTGATCTGGCTTATAACGTTGCTGTGTATCTCTGAAATATCTGAAGAATCCGTGCTTCACCTTACTATCTACTTCTTGCCTCTCAAAGACATCACCTGAAGGCACAATGTTTGCATCCATGTGTACCCTGATGCTAAGTGGTTCTATCTGACCACCACCTCTCTCAGCCCCTCTCCAATTTTCTGTGCTGTCAGGCTGCCTCTCCATCATTCTGTCTTACATGAGCCAAAATCTCCTCCAGCTAAGTACTGGGATATTTCACCATGTCACATTTCCCAATTACCAATTCCATCCCCCTCTCCGATTACTACCTCAGTCTAAAACAGACTGCCTTCAACCTTGTGGTCCTATGATCCTGACCTGAGCTTCCAACTCCATATTCTCTCTATTACAAGATCCAATCTATGTCATTGTTACCTCTAGACTCAATGTTTCAATACTTTCTTTGCTAGCCTTCCATCTTTCACATTCATCCAAAACTCTACTGCCTTTACCCTAACTCACACCAAATCTTATCCACCTTGTGCTCACTAACAAGCACTGACTTTGGTCTACACCATCTCAATTTTAAAATTCTCATCCTCATGTAGAAATTACATGATCATGCTTTTCCCTAATTCCGTAACCTTTACCAGCCCCCAAGAGATCCTTGGACTCCACTCATTCAATATCTATCATCTAAGGTATTTAACTGTGCCTTCAGCTACCTAGTAGCTAAACTTCTTCCAAAATCTCTCTCCTGCTGCTTTCTGTCCCAGTTTCTCATAATGTGGCCTGATGTTATGTTTTATTTGAAAATGTGCCTGTGAAATACCTTGGGATGTTTTAAGCTTTTAAGTGAAATATAAATCCAATTTCTTGTTGATAGGGATATGAGGAATAGGCCATTCAGCCCATCAAGCTGCTTTGTCAATACGATCACGGCTAATCATCCATTCCAATTCTTTTCTCCCAAGCTATCCGCATATCCCTTTACATCACTGGTATTTAGAAATCTTGTCAATCTCTACTTTAAACTGATTGAGCTTCCACAGCCCTCTAAAATATCCTGTAGAGAATTCCAAATATTGACAACCCAGAGTATAAAATATTCTCGTCAAATCAATACTAAGTGGTTCTAGACTCTGCAACCAGGGGAAACACCTTACTTGTATCTAATGTGTCTACCCCTTCAAGTATTTTGTAATAAGCCCTAACGCTATAGAGACTTATTGCACATGCCTACAGAAATATCAGATTTCTGGTGAGAAATTAAACACATTTCTGCATTTGTGAAAAAATAATTTTATCTGTTAACAGATTTTATACAAATCTAATGTCAAAGTAGTTCTTAGTAAAAAAAAACACGCAAGGAGGAAAAAGTTAAGAAAAAGGACCAAATTACAAAAAAAATTCAGACAATAACATTTAGTTTCTCCAGTGATTAAATGAACAGCAGTGTCTTTTCAGAACCATGCACCTATTATGAAAATATGGCAGAAAATATGACAGAAAATACCATGAACAGAAAAACAGTTCAATAAGTTGAAGGTTGCATTTGTTGAAATTTAACGAATGTTGTCCATAAAGTAACATTGTAAATGTATAGGGTATACAATATAGCATTTTAAATGCAGCGTGTATATGTAGCATAATAATCATAATACCTTGAACAGATTTGTTTAATTTTTTTGTTTGTTTTTATTCCAATTCAACCAAATCAAGTCCAATTCAGAGTCTCAACAAGTTGAAACATTCCCGATCCAAGCTGACAAGACAGGGCTCTCACCTCCTGTCTTGGGCTTGATCTATATGATCCAAGCTGATTGGAGTAGGTATAGCTCCTCCTCCAAGGGTTGATCTCATTTGCATCTTAGCCAAAAGGCTAAGATGCTGCTTTAAAAAATTGCTTCAAATGAAGCTAAAATGTAATCTAATGATTTCAACCAAGTCGATACACACTTGATCTTACAACAGATTCACCAGAAGTGGTCAGTACATTATCAATGCACTAGATGGCAGTAGCTAACTAACCACAAATACCCGAATTGATGGGCAGAAATAGGCAAAGACTAATCCACATACAAAATAATTCTTTATGAACCCATCACTAAAGGCAGAACAAAATGAAAACATGTGTTTGACATACTGCTGTTGTTGCAAGTTGCACCATTAAAATTAAGTATATCTTACAAAAAGGCATAAAACACTTAAAAAAAAAATCAGGAAGAGCACAGATTCAACTTTACGAAAAAACTTTGTGTAAATCAAAGTAGTCATTTCTATTATTCATCAATTATCTAGACCGATAAACGTTGGCCTCATTGAGGAAAAAGAAATGTTTCTCTCTTTAGATATGCAATAAAAATAAAATGTTCATGTTCTGCCAGGTTCTAACAGAAGCCAGTGTGAAAAAGGACTGTTTGTATGCAATCATGATGTGGAGATGCTGGCACTGGGGTAAACACAGTAAGAAGTCTCACAACACCAGGTTAAAGTTCAACAGGTTTATTTGGTAGCAAAGGCAACTAGCTTTCAGAGTGCTTGCTGCTCCTTCGTCAGGTCAGTGTCTTTATATGCTCTGTTTGTGAACTGAACTCCCACTCACCTGACAAAGAAGCAGCAAGTGCTCTGAAAGCTTGTGGCTTTTGCTACCAAATAAATCTGCTGGACTTCAACCTGGTGTCATGAGACTTCTTACTGTATGCAATCAGACAGAGGGAAATGTCTCATCTTAGATTTATTTGGCATTTCAGTACACTGAGGGCCATACAGAAGAGGGCCACAATATTTCAAAGAATACCCACACAGAATATAGGAAAAGTTTGTAATCTTCAATACCCTGTCCAATTCATAGCTATTACATGGCTAAATTAATCTGGAAAGTTATCACAGATAAGCACTGATCCATGTGTCCCTGTGGAAATGGTAACATTTAAAGGTACAGTATGTTCCAACGTTGGTACTATGGGTTCTGTGTAATGACATGGGTAAGACCTGCTGTGAGTATGTTAATAGGTCAGTTCATGGATCAGTGACAAGCAATTCAGGAGTCGGTCAGAAAAAAGCTTCCAAGCAGCAAGTGTGCTCTGCACTGGTTGCGCAAATGGGACTCCAAAGAAGGCCTCAGAGCTTTTTGGTGGTTCCAATGTTGTGGAAAAAGTTAGGGTTAGAACAAACCCTGGGAGCCAATAGAAGTTAAGTGTGTGCACAGCAGAAAGTGGAGGCAGAAGGTCGGATCTCTCTAATAAAAAACCTTGCACAAAGCTGAATGAGGAACTGAGTTTAAAGGACCCTTGCTTTGAAGTTAAACCAACTGTGAGTTTAGAATCATTTTCTTGGGTGTCTGAGGGAGAGATCCCAACCTGAAGAAGGCATCCAACGAATGCTCAGAAGTTTGTTAGAAGAAAACAGTTTGAAGCTGAGTTAATCCAAACAAGAAACCTTGGTATTGTGAAGGTGGCAAACTTTCGTTGGGGTTTTGTGTCTGTAAGGTTTGCTGGGATAAAATGAATAGTGAGTTTGAATAATTTTCTGATATCTGTTTTGAAATCTTTCCAACCTTTTTGTCGAGTGTAATATAGTTCATTTTTCTTGTTTAATAAATGTTTTGTTCTTTTGTTAAAAGTTGATCAGCAGACTCCTATGCAGTAAATACCTCCGGTAACTTGAAAAAAATTACGATCTGACAACAGGAGCTTATTAGTCGAGACTATATTTTCAGCAAATTGTTGAGGAAATTGAAAAAAGTATATTAACTTTTTGTGGATTTGGTGTAGTTTTCAGGGTTTGTGTTGCCTGATTATCTTGATGTTCCTTTGGTTTCTGGTACTTATCTTGTAAATTTGATCCCACATGTTCTCTCATACAATGATTAGAGATTAACTGTTAAACCTGGGCAGCTAAACCACACATGAAGTGAATAAGGGTGCAAATGTTGTTTTATAGAAGTACTGAGAATGTGCCTAGAAACTGATTTTTAATTGCAAACACAAGAGACAATTTAAAAGAATGGTCCAAATTATATTAATGAACTATTCCTATTGTTCCTTCAAAAGACCCACAACTTGTCATAAAGTCCCAAATTATTTTCATGGTAGGCAACCATGAAGCCCATCAAGTCCATGAAAGCTCTCTACAGACAAATCCAATCAACCTCATTCCCTATCTCTCTCCCTCTAACCCTCTAGGTTTGTTTCCCGCAAGTGTCCATCCAATTTATTTTTGAAATTATTCATTGTCTTTGCTTATACCCCCTTTGTTTACAACAACTTCCAAGTTGTTATCACATATAATCCAACTTACCTCATCACTGGGGGTCTGGAAACTACAACTACCAGCATGTCTCGTGAACTACGCAGATGCACACATGCAGCGCAATGTTTTTAGAATTCTGAGGGCATCTGCATGAAGGGAAAAAATATACAAAAACAGGCTCACATGACCCAGGAGCAGAATGCCAAAACAAAATAGAATTTCATGCTGGTGTAAGGGGGTGTGTGTGTGTGTGTGTGTGTGTCTTCCAAAAGAGGTCACTGGCAGGGTGAAGGGACAGGGAGGTCCCAGTTAAGACGAAAGAAGAGTAGAGAGAGGCTCTAAGCAGAAAAAAATACTGCATTTGACAGACTTTAATTGGTGAAAATTAATTAGGAGAAGCCCTAACAATCAAGGAGAGGCCAGCAGAAGCCATGAAGATCTAAGGAGACAGCAGACAGCTGGCAACTCCATCAGACAGGCTACTTGGGGCAAGGTACCCCCTTGGACTAGTAGTATTTTGCTTTGTGCAGCCAAAGAGCTGAAGTGTGCTTATTAGTTTGTGCAGAGTTCAAACTTGGGAAACGATCTTGAGAGACATTCACGGTGGCACAGTGATTAGCACTGCTGCCTCACAGTGCCAGGGATCCAGGTTCAATTCCCGGCTTGGGTCACTGTCAGCGTGGAGTTTGCACATTCTCTCCTTGTCTGTGTGGGTTTTCTTTGGGTGCTCTGGTTTCCTCCCACAGTCCAAAGATGTGCAGATCAGGTGGATTGGCCACGCTAAATTGACCCTTAGTATCAGGAGGTCTAGCTAGGGTAAATGTATAGGGATAGGACCTGAGGGGGATTGTGGTCAGTGCAGACTTGATGGGCCAACTGGCCTCCTTCTGCACTGTAGAATTCTATGATGAGATTGAAAGCCTGCAAGGTGTGCAATAATTGAGGCCCTCTGAGTTTGAGCAACTTTTGGAGAGAATTCCAAGGCAACAGCTTCAAAGGTGAAGACTAGAATCCCTTGTGATAATGTGAGTGAGACATTGTTTAAATGAGATTGGTGTTACTGAAGTCTGGGTAGATTGTTGAAAAATCCATGGAACCTGCCTTAGTCACATTTACCATTAATTCCCCAAATGGTTTGTTCAACCACAGTTTGCTGGTTAATTAACATGCACCCTGAAAGTTATTTTGAGAATCTGATAGATATTGTAAATTGTTTTCTCTTTCGGACCCTGTATAGTAGAGTATAGTAAAATCCTTGGAAGCTTGTGGCTTTATTCTCTTAGTAAGTGTCTTTGTTTACTTTAGACAAAATGTTATTGGTCCCTAACCAGGTCTTGCCAAAAACTTAGGAGTCAGGATTTACCATGTAAAGAAGCTCTTATTCACCACCTCCTTCCACCTCACCACCCCTGCCCCCCACCCCATATCTCTATTCCAAAACCTTAAATTTCTGTCCTCTACTCCTTGTACCATCTGCTAATGGCAATAGTGTTCCTTTGTCTACCTTATCAAAACCTGTCATAATCTTGTACCTGTATATCAATATTAGATAACCCCTCAATCTCATTTGCCACAAGGAGAACAAGCCCAGCTTTCCAATCTAAGTTTGTAGCTAAAATCCCTCATTCCTGGAACAATACTGGTAAATCTTTTCCGCACCCTCTCAAGGATCCACACATCCTTTCTAAATTGTGGTTACTGGAAGCAATACACTAGTTGAGACCTAACCAAAATTTTCTTCAAGTTCAGTATAATTTCATTGCTTATGTACTTAATACCGCTATTTATTACATCCAAGGTCCCACATCCATTGGTAACTGCTCTCTCAATACGTCTTGCCACCCTCATAGGTAAATGCACATGAAGCTCATGGTCCTTCTGTTTATTAACACACTTTAGAATCATATTATTTATTCGGCATTGAATCTCTTCTATCCTTCCTGCCAAGATGCATCATCTCTCAGTTCTCCGTGCTAAATTCCATCTGCCACTTGTTTGCCCATTCTGCTGTCTATGTCCTGCTGAGGTCAAATAGTATCATCCTCACTATCAGGCACACCTGCAAGTTCAAAATCATTGGTAAATTTTGAACTTTTACTCTGTATTCCAATATCCAAGTCACTTACATGTATGAAAAATGTATTTGTATAATTAACATAATGCAGATATCAATGTCTGAAAGAATATCAACATCGAAGTCTATAACATAATACAGGGTTGGTACCTTGATTTCTAAATTATGTTGTGGTTAAGTTAAATACTACTTCACACATATATCTACTTTGCAGATTGAAGAAACTGATGGCAACAGAATAATATAAATATCAGACTTCTGAAAATGTAAAAAGAAAACTTGTAAAGGCACAGGCATAATGAAACCATTCCTGCTTGGTTGGGTAGATTAGGTTAAAATTACCCCTATAACATTAAGGAAACAGAGCTTAACAGTAGCAGAAAAATAACATTTTGTGCATTACATGGTATAATACTTCATCTTTACTAAACAGCATATAATTTAACGTACAGAAAATACTACCAAGGGAGAACAGTTAGTTGTACTAAAAATGGCACATCAAAACACAGAGGTATCACACTCTGTTACAGATGTAGAACAATATTAAAATGCTGAATGTTTCTAAGCTAGCAAGCTAAATGTCAAGTACATTTCAATCTGTAAAGTTGCTGACTTCAATTAAACTCGTGGCAACTTTATTTGTTTCAATTAGACTTGCTGACAGGAATAGAATAACCTGGCTTAAACACAGTTGGACTATAGAAGTAGCATCAGACTCATGTTAAATGTTCACTGCTCCTGTTCTAATAGGTTGCATACCTTCAATGTTACCATTTGTAATGTTGCAGATTGATGCTAATTTATTGTACATTGGGACAGGATTAGGCCATTCAGCTCCTCAAGACTGTTCTACTACTCAAATGATTAACTCCATTTATCCACCCTGGTTCCTTATGCCTTGATACCTTTCGCTAATGGACATTTATCAAATTCAAATTTCCATTTCAATATCAATTGCTCAGCATCCACAAAACCTTTTGGGGAAATTCCATATTTCCACTACCTTATGTGTTAAAAGCTGCTTCCCAATATTGCTGCTAAATGTTTCAGCACCTAGTTCATGATGACCACTTGTTCCAGATTCATCCAACAAAGGAAAGTTTCTGTATGTATAATTTAGGAAATCCTTTGTCATTTTAAATAGCTCAATTAGATCAGTCCAAACTTTTAAACACAAAGAAATACAAGACAACTTCTTGCAATACACCCACATAATTTAACCATTTAAACCCTGGTATCATCCAGACGAATCTGTGCTCTTCATGTGAGGCGACAACAGATTGCTGTCCAGAATGTCGGTTTGATTATTTGGAAAACTTCTTAACATCAATTATAAATCTATTTACAATGTATATTGGTTAATTGTTGCAGCAATATTTATTGCTTACTACTTCAAGAGTATAATTCCACATATAATGCCTTTATGTTCACCCTTGGATGCAGTTTAAGAATAGATAGGTAGTTCTACAAATCATGGCTTGCACAGAACTTTAAATGATAAAAGACACAGACAGTTTTTGATAACCATAAAATGGAATGCATTTTGCTTTTTTCAGAAATCAGATAAAATAATCATTTGTCACACATGTATTGATGTTGCACTTTTGGTTTTACAGCTGTAATAAATACTCCAAAGTTGCAGCATTAGGCTTCAAAAATATGCTTTGTATAATACATCTTACTTAATTATCTTTCAATTTGGTACCTAAGATATGAAGTTACTATCTGATGACAGGTTATCAGTCTGAAACATGTACTCTGTTTCCCTCTCCACAGATGCTGTCTAAATATTTCAAACATTCTCCATTTTTATTTGAATTTACTGTGATATCATTTGTATCACTTTCTGTTTGCATTCCATCCAAAGCCAGTCAAATTCAAATCAATAATCATTGCTATAATTTAATTGGCTCTTATCACAAATGCTCTGTAGTTTTGTAATGATACTTGTTGTTGTCTTTCTTTTGGCTGTTAGAGACTTTAGAATAGAAAAATTAAACAACCAGGCCAAAGCAGCACACAAGAAAGATATGCAACATCTTGAACAAAATAATTATTAAGTGATGAACTATTTGTTAGCAACTAAAAGTTAATGTTACTTTAGAATTATTATCATAAGCCATATAAAAATGTTTGAAAAAAATCACTTCTGCATTAAGGAACAGAGATATTAGGCAAAAATGGTGCCTTATTGTCCAAACAGTGCTTTAGAAAAACATAGTTTTACCCATCATGTGAATTTATTTTACTATTCTGAGAAATTATTACATAGAACAGGTTTACTAGATGTAATATTAGTTGCATTTAATACTGAATCATGGGATTCATTCTTCTCATGAAAACTTAAATCAACATTTAAGTCGATTTGTATTAGTTTCTGGGATCCACAGAACATTTCAAGAGTCACACAACTGTGGCATGACATTCACACACATGTTCACAACTATAACCACAATAGCTACCACTCAGCTGTGGAATGCAGAAATGGGCACATTGTTTTCAACAGCTTTCAATGAAATATGCCAATTACAATAGCAACCTGATGCATCAAAGAGAATCTTTATTGGTATGTGCAATTAACTTGAAGGGCGAACATAAAAAAAGAGGCATTCATATTCATTTTGAAGCTTTTACTTTGTAAACGGGAATACAATGAACTGAACAGCAATTGTAGTCTCAGAAAACATGCTTTTGTAAGTGAACAATACCATGTCTACATCTATAATTTATTTCAAGAAAGATCCATTTAGTCACTGACATACACATAAACGACTAAATGGAAGAACCAACTGAAACTCAAACTTAAAGAATTGATGTTTAGTCCTCAACGTAGATAAAGTATTTGGCCTTCAGCAATCTACACACATCGTTGAAAAATTTCTGTTTGAATTCAGTAGCAAGCTAAATCATAGAAAAGATAAATGCAGTGATACAAAACAATGAGTACAGGGACATGTTTTTTCAGTACAACTATGTTTTAGCTGCAAGTTTGTTTTTTTGTGATGAGACAGATACTAGAAAGCATATTCACTATTTCGTAAGCATTAATTTAATAAATTAAAGAAACTTAGTAGATTAAAAATAACTGTTACAGTAGAATGAATCAAGATCTAGTTGTCTTCCCTCAAAACTTCTTACATCCTTAGCAGGAAATTTTAATGCAACTAAATTATTAAAAAGAACTCTATTGTAAAACACAGTTTATCTTTTTCATAAAATGCAATACCCCTGCCACCAACCACTAACCCCCTCCCCCCCAAAAAAACTGGTGTATGAATAAAAGACTGGAGCATTCGCTCAACTGTTCAATTAGCCTAAACTCAAATGTGTGGAAATTTAAATGTTGTATGTAATTTAATGATCTCTGCCTGAAGGCAGAATTTAATACTTTAAAGGCAGAAATGGGGATGGTTGGTAATGAAGTTCATTACTAAGTGCAATGTCCATTAAAAGTGCTAAATCTCTTATGTATTACATTCACACAATTTACATTTTCTAACACTTTAAGTAAGCCATTATTTAAGTAATTTTCTAGCTGCAATAAACCAAACAATCAATAAGTTACCAGGATAAAACCAATGGAGAAAAACATTTTAGCAGGATAACAATGAATGCTAGCAACCCAACACAACAATGGCATGTTGGGGATACATTGAAACATCTATAGTACCAATGCACTAAAAATTATGTTTTAAAATATGAACAGAGGATGCTGGAAAATCTCAGCAGGTTTGGCAGCAGCTTTAAAGAGAGAAAGAAGAGTTAATGTTTTGAGTCCTTTTGGCTCTGCATCAACACTGCAAGGAAGGAGAATGTGTAAAGACATTAAAGTGTAGCTGCGAGAGACTGTAACAAAAAGTAGCAACTTTAAGAGTAAAAGACGAATCACCTGTTGTGGGAGGGGAGGGAGTGCTTAGCATGGAGGCTATACATGAATGAGATATTTTTAAAAAAAGGGGGGGGGGGTGGTTTAAGATGGAGGAGAAAGATCACAATCTAAAGTTGCCAAACTTAACACCAAGTCCCAAGGGCTGAAATGTGCCCAACCAGAAGATGAAATGCTGCTCCTCCTGCTTGCATTAGGTTTCACTGCAGCATTGCAGCAAGCCATGGACAGGCATGAGAGTAAGGTTAAAAGGTAAATGGCAAGGAACAAGGTTGGATTTTGAAGCTTGTGGATTGAGCGAAGGTGTTCTACAAAGTGGTCACCCAGTCTGCATTTAGTCTCTCCAATGTAGAGTGAATATCATAGATATTCACAGAAGTGAAACACTGCTTAACCTGAAGGCAATGTTTGAGGCCTTGAATGTTGAAGAGGGAAGAATTAAAGGGACAGGTGCCACGAGAAAGGGCTGTGGAGTTGGGTGTGATGGAACAATGGACCAGTCAGTGCTACTGGAGGGAGAGATCGAGTGTGTATTGCTAAAGCCTTTCTTGAAGAACAATAAGAAATCTCAACACCAGGTCCAACAGGTTGATATGGTATCACAAGCTTTCGGAGCACAGTTCCTTCATCAGTTGAGTCACTTCCTACACTGACCTGACGAAGGAGCAGTGCTACGAAAGCTTGTGATACCAAATAAACCTGTTGGACTTTAATATGGTGTTGTGAGACCTCTTACTGTGCCCACTCCAGTCCAACACCAGCATCTCCAAATCATTTTTTGAAGTACTGCTTTTCTCTTTGATGGGATTTCCACTTGTCTCTTTTAAAATGTTCACCTTCATTGTTTGACAAGGTGCTTACCAAAATTCACTTCTGCACCACATTTCTTTCCTCAACAACTGTCTTTGCCTCCAACTCACGTTTCATCCTCATGTTTTGAATCCTCCCAGGATTTCGGATATTTCCAGGATATACATTTTGTGGACTGCTGTTTTCACTGCATTCTGAGATCCGCACTCAGTGTCATGCGCCACCACATGCACACACTTGACCTCTCTCAAGCAGCAGTTTCACCCTCAAAGTGTTCCTTGTCCCCAGTTCCATTTTATTCTTCATCTTGTCCAACATCTTAACAAGATGCTTTTCCCCTTCCTTTCAGGTATTAAGGAACACAGCTCCAGCAACTTACAGATACCAGCGTCCATCTGGGACCATCCATACCTTACCATCCCCCTGATCCACTCCTTCTTTTAAACCCAGCTCTTGTTGTTTATTCACCATACTCTCTGATGCTCAATATTCTGTACTCAGCAAAGGCCTCAGTTTCATCCTCTTACGTTCTCACTTCAATGAATTTTGGGCTCAGCATGATGCTGAACTCTTCTTCTGTTGCCTCTGTCTCTGTACTCACTTCTGTGGACAGCAATCTTCCTCCGTTCAATGGATCCTTTCACCCGCCTCCAATACTCTCTCTCGGACCCAAATCTCTGGCTCCTACCTGTTCTTGATCTTTTCATTGAGAACCATTGGCACGACATTGGCCGTCTCAATTTCTCTGCCCCTCTTACCCATTCTAACCTGTTTCCTTCTGAACTTGCTGATCCAACACTGACCTTGTGATCAAACCATCATTTCCTGGCATACTGATCTCTACCTCGCAGAGGATGAATGTCAAAAATTCCACCTACCTGCCCCTGGACCATGACCCCATCATTAAACATCAAGCCATTGTTTCCAGTACCGTCACTGATCTCAGAACCTCTGATGATCTTCCCTCCATAGCCTCCAACCTCATAATCCCCCAATCTCTCACAGCTTGCTTCCACCTCCTCCTCAAAATCCACAAGCAGGGCTGTCCTGGCAGACCCATCGTATCAGCCTCTTCCTGCTCACAAAACTCATTTCTTCCCACCTTTACTCCCTCCCCTCTCCCCTTGTCCAGTCTCTTCCCACCTACATTCGTGATCTTCAAATGCCCTACGTCATATCAACAATTTCCAGCTCCCTAGCCCTAACTGCTTCCTCTAGGCCAATCCTTCCACACCTCCACCCCACAACAGGATGGTCTGAGGACTCTCTGCTTCTCCCTTCAGTAAAGGCCTGAACAGCCCCTGTCCACCATCATTCTCCTCTTCCAGGCTGAACTTGTTTTAAGACTAAATAATTTCTCCTTTAACTTATCTCGCTTCCTGCAAATAAAACACGCGGCTATGGATATCCTTATGGGCCCCAGTTAAGCCTGTTGATATAGTGCTTAACAACTTAAATGCTGAAGGAGGCAGAATCATCTCGAGTTCAACATCAGCCAGATGTGTCAAGTGTTCAATCTTCACTGCTCTGTTGGATATTTAACTAATTTTCAAACTCCATCTCAAAATCATTGCCAAGATAAGCAACCCAACTCTGCTTCTGGAATATCATTGTCCACAGCCCTACCTCACCCCTCCCCACGACATCTCCACCACCAGTAGCAATACCTCATGCAAGCTCTTCTCTTCCGCTGCTCTGTTTATCAAATATGCACCTTGTTGGTGTTTCCACTTCCACTAAATTCAAATGTTAACTCATCCAGATGTCAGGGGTCCTATTCTGCACCATGAAATCCAGCACTCCACTTTCATGATCCTCCACTGTCCCTCAGCACACCGAATCAAAGTCATCTTCAATGCCTGATGGCTTTACTCCATTGTCTTTCTGCAGCCTTCATAACCAAGCATATACCCTCCATCTTTCAAAGCAATAGCTATATTTTTCACCTCCCTTCATCTTTAAAGCTCCCATGTCTTGTACTCTAGAATTCCTTGACTAAATGTATTTGCCTTGCTATCTCTCTCTGCACCTTAAAATGTCTCAAAATTTATTTTTTTTTACTACTTCTTCATAATAAATGCTTTAGGTGACAGAAATTAAGGTCATTATAAATATCGGCAGTGGTATTTAGTATGTGGCTCCTCCTGCCTGTACTTCACGGATGCCTAATACTTGTTGCCAGGGGCCTAACTGAATGGAGAGGAAATGGGTCTCTTTGTTCAAGGGAGAATTGGGGAAACTGATGCAATTTTTGCAAAATGTGGTTGTGGGATGTTAAGTCTGGATTCTGCTTTATTTCTGGAATGAGTTTCCATTAACTATTCTTCTCAGCAAGTTGGGAAGTTCTCACCAAATTCAATTTCTGCTTCTAAGAAAATAAGTAGCAAGGCAGAGTTGCAGATGCAGTTTCAAGGATGAATGCCTGAATATTTAATAGGAAGTCCTATTTAACTAAACCACAGTTAATAAGGAATATTTAGACTGTAGGATACATAGAAGGGGTTTCTGACCCTATAAAACTCAATTACTTGCAAGAAATGATTGCTCCTTAACCAAAGAAAACATTTGTTGCTAAGGTAGCGTGTTGAACTTCACTCCTTCCATCAAAGATTTGGGTGAAAGTGTAGAACTCAACAGTAGGAAAAAGAACATACAAATTTTAAAATTTACCAACATAATGGAATGATTATATAATCATAAAAATATGAACAAATAAATATATCACTTGTTTTGGCCCTAACCAGTACAATTAATAGAAAAGTTCTCTTGGTCAGTTTTGTACCATTCTCTCAAGTGCAGTATAAAACGCTCACCCCAAATATGTATAAATGTGATTTTAAAATAAAACACCTAATTAATGTCAACTAATGTATTTTTTTTAAGTGATAGAAGGTGTAACTGCGCTTGGTAGATAGCCAGACAGGAAAGTAACTACAGCTACATTGTTCAGCAAAAGTCCAATTTAACATTAAAGTTTTTCATTGTCTAATGATTGGTCATGTAAACTTCACTGCTCTCAACAAGCAAGCATCTACATGGAATTTATATTACATACTGCTAAAAATCATTCCTGCAGGGTTTATTAACTACTTTAAAATTCAAGACACATCTTCCTCAGACGTGTATATTAAAATGCCTGCTTCTACTTTACTACACACAAAATCTTGCATAAACATTTCCAATAAAAAATGCAAAAAATGACCTTTTGTCATATAATGAGACATCAAAGAAACAAATGAAGTGTAAAGAATCCATTATGTAAACTGGATAAATAAGCAGCCCCATGACAACCCTCACTATAATGCCTGGTGCTCAAACAACCAGGGCAAAACAGAACACAGCCAGACATCCCCTATGACAACATTCTAAGATCTATTCATGCTTTATACAGTCAAATGTCCAAAAATTTGAAACGTTCCTGGTTTTATTTCCTATACTGTTGATAATCCAAACAAGGTGTGCATATGAGCTTTGCTTCAACTAAGAAGAATATTCCTAAGTATGTTATATATTTAATATATACACATCAGTAAACTATTCTATTTTGTGAGACTTTTAAGAGATTGATGTTTAACTATTCTTCTATTCATGCCAACCTTTTCTGACAATTTGATTGATCTGTATAATTTATCATCTTATTTCAGAAGTCAGTGCTCAGTGGAAGATTTTTCTTACATAACAAATTTCTCTCTTGGATAATGAAAGTCATGCGACTTATTCAACATGGAGAAGAGAGACAGTTCAAAAAATTGTACAGCATGTTTTGTAAAATTTGCACTTTTTTGTATGTGACACTCTGCTGCAACACTCCCTCCAAGCTTCACAAGTGCATACTGAGGAGCAATCCAGAACATACTGTGCAAGGAACAAATAGACCATACATAAGTAACATTCTCTTTAAGGGGAGCACTGACCCCAGTTATACTTCTGGATTTAACTCTTTTGAATCTTGTGAGTGAACACCAAGCAAGATTACCAACATGGTGCTCAATCAAATCAAGGAGCAGGAATTTCTCCATTGCTGAAGGTCTTGAAGTCACTCAGCTGGTCAAAAATAAACCAGATTTTCCAATGGTATAAGCTCTTTCTGTCAACATTAAAATCCCAAGGATCCATACAGTTCAGCTCAACACTCAATGAATTATAACCCAGCTGCCCAATCTTGCCAAAAACCTCTATGAAAGCAGGAATTTCTGATTTTCTCTTTGAAGACCTGTGAAGTCAAAATAAATCTAAAAAGCTTTTTTAAAGATACAATTGTCATGTTTTTGAGCTGCTTCTTCCCTTCTTAAACAATATACTTTACATTTTAGATTACTCTTATAGAAGAGTTCTTCACTCTTTACAACTTTTGAATGCATTTTCATTGGTGCTGATATCTTGCTATATTTACCATTTTCCCCAAAATAATAAACAAAAGCTTCTAAAATATTCTTTGGTTGATGGCATTGTCCTGTGTCTTACATGGATCCCTTTAAGGCAGCCATGGGGCCATACATGCATCTTAAAGGGAATGTTACTCATGCACAGTCTGTTTGTTCCTTGTGTAGTTATGTTCTGGATTGTTATCCAGCCATGCACTCATGCAGCTTAGAGGGAACACTGCAGCAGAGTATTACATCAAATATCATTTCAGACTTGAATTATTGTGCAAATACAATAGAATATGGACAAACATATAAAGACAGGAACACATTCTTGAAAAATAAAACAACATACACGCAGGCTTCACATTGAACTTATATTCAAAGATGAACCTTTTTAGCCACTTCTTCCCATTTGCAGACTAGCACGCTCTTTCTACTTAAATAAACCAACAATGATTTGAACATACCAGGCACTGATTTTAGCTGCAGCCTGTAAAGTCCAACAAAATTCATCTTAATAGAAAAATGTGAAAACTGTTTTGAAAATAGCAATAAAACCTGCAAGTAAAGAAAATGATTGAAAGTTGCGAATAAATTCCCATGTTCTGCACATCAAATTGCTTTTGTGCTTTGCTTAGAAGAAAATAAATAATTTTTGAAAAGCTGAACAGTGATCGAGTGAAAATGCTTATTCAATCAATGACACACACATATATAGAGATATTCAACATGGTTGGTGCAGGCTTGGAAGGCCGAAGGACCTGTTCCTGTGCTGTAATTTTCGTTATTCTTTATATACAATTCAAAAGTTTAATTCTTACTTGCATTTGCTAGGATTTCAAGTTGTTTCAATATCTTCCTCACAACTAATCAATATCTTTGAAGCAGAATTTTTTTTATTAGGTCAGTGGGACTAGGCAAAAAATGGTTCAGCACAGACAAGAAGGGCCAAAAGGCCTGTTTCTGAGCTGTAATTTTCTATGGTGATATGGTTCTAGAAGACAGATTACTAGCTTGAATAGCATTATCTGGATTCATGTGGCCCTGCCAAACACCAGGACTTCATGAAATCAATAATAATAGGAAAGGATATTGTATAACCTGATATCATTGTCATCAAATGACTTCTCAGGTTGTATACATCTCATATTCACGTTGTGTGGATGAACCGGAGAAATAACTGGAAGCTACATGGCCAGCAATGTGCATTTTAGACCTTGTAATGTTGATACCAGCAAGCCCTTAACAGCTGTGCTGTCTTTATTTGGTAGCAGATCAACCATTATGACCTGGAGGCCTCGCTGACTTTTTAAAAAATCACATCTGCAAACTCATGGCAAGGATTAGTATAGTAATGCTCACCAGGGAACACATGCTTAGCTATTGAGCATAGTTTTGTGACTTCGAATATGATTTCAGTACATTAACCATAATGGGGGATTATAACACAGTTTGTTCAAAATCTGCCTGCTTAGGTGCCTGTTGTGCACTACACAATTATGCAGCTAATTGACAGCCCTCACAAATGATGTAAGATCCTTAATGATTTTATTCTGAAATAGTGTGTTGAAGGCATGGCACACTTTAGTTGGTATTGGCAGCCTAAAATCACTTAAATCACAAATCTGGCAGTATTTTCAATTACATAACTGGGACAATACCAGAGCCTTGCACGGCTGTCATTTTGAATGTTGTTGAGCTGTGGAACAAGCAGACTATTGTTAGGGACCAGATCAGAAACTCCAAGGTACATTATGAAGTTAGACTAGACCCAACTATTTTTGATTTTGGCATTAGTGTGAGAATAAGGTGTTTCACTCCAGGTGAGATTCTATTGACCCACTAGGAAGCTTTCATTAAAACAAACTTTATTTAACAATACAATTTAACTTTAACAAGAAAAATACCAATTAAAATACTTAAACATGACAAGGTACAATTCTTAACAATTCTATTAGTTCCATCTTAAGCCACATTCCTCTTAGATGTAAACTCCTTTTCAAAATCAGTTAGGAAATAGGCTCATGAGCTGGTCTATGGGCTACCACTCCCCAGACTTCCAGAACACATCTGGAGAGAGATACCTATTTTCTAACAGGGTCCCAGGCTTCAATCTCCAGAAAGAGAGAAGAACCACTGCTTCTTGTGAATCCAAAAAACTGCTTTATTGCTCTGTAAGCCTAGCTTCTCCCATTACACGCAAATGACACACTCTTGTCAATCAAGTTAATTAAACTCTACTCTGAAACCCTAAGGACAATCCAAAAAAAAACTGCATTAACTCAGATTAAAATAAACACCCCAATAACAAGAAGCAATTATTCTTCTGCATTCTCAGCAGGTGGGATGCCTGGAACACACAAAGCAGCATCGTTTAAACAGAGTTGAATCTTAACATCTCCTTCACAAGAAACATGACACATTTCTTAAAGTCACAGCATTATCATTCTATATTCACGGCACTTACTGTATGACAAATTTTCCAGTTAGCCCACAGTAACTGACACATGCATTTGATTCACCATTGTGTCTATATTTTATAAGACAAATAATCAGAGTAGCGAAGCAGGGCTGGATAAATTAGGAATCCGTAAACTAAATTATTTATTGTAACAATTTTTTAAACAGAACTTTCTCAGAAATGGGCAAAACTATTTTAGTTTACACACTTTGAAGGAATCTTACTGTTTCAAAAATTACTCATCAGAACATGACATAGTCAGTCTTTGGCCAGAATGCTATGGCCATTCATGCTCCACTGCCGCTGCCAGGGGGGGGACAAAGAATTTGGCGCTCAGCCAAATCTCCATTCACTGCAGCAGGATGGGAGAAATCCTCTGGTGTGAATGGCCAGACAACTCCGTCCATTGTGCTGCACTCCAGAGATCATAATCTTAACAGTTAATTTAGCCTTCATCCAAAAAAGCCAAAAGGTGCATTAAGCTTTAATATTATATCAGTGCTTCTTCTCCTCTATTTTTGCCATTACTGTGACTGATTGATGATGAACAAAGTTCTATATCCTACATCTATATGACTTGTTCTTACTTTTGTATGGCTTCTAATTATAAAATAGGATATTTGTACTTGATTGATTTCCATCAAGAATTGGTATGTGCGCGCAGTTTTTATACAATAAAGGATTGGAGGAAAGCCATTTGCTATTTGCGTGAATTCAGAATATAAAGCTGCCACAATAATCTCAATCAATTGGATGACTGATCTGACCAATGTGGAGACATGGAGACCAAACAAACATAGCTCCCAAAGGAGTCTCCTCTACACTGGGGAGACTAAGTGCAAAATGGGTGACTGCTTCATGGAAAACCTATGCTCTGTCCTTCAGGCACTTGCCATTTCAATTCAGCATCTTGTTCTGATACCCACATGTCTGTCCTCAGCCTGCTGCAATGCTCCAGTGATGCTGAACGCAACCAAGAAGAACAACATCTCATCTTCCAAATAGGCATGCTATAACCTTTTGGACTCAACAAAGAGTTCAAAAACTATAGACTGTGAACTTTCCCCTCCATCCTTACCCCCACCTTTTGTTTTTTGTTTCTCTTCGCTTGCCCCAATATAACCCCACTCCTCCTCCACATGGCCACGTGTCCCATTTTTCAGTTTTGTTCCCACTGAGCACTAACTTTTTGTTTTCTTACTAACATATTCTGCTATTAAATATTTATGCCACTATTAGCACTTATTCAGTCCTTAATGACCCCATTAACACCCCCTTTATATTATGCCCATGGCATCTTTGCCAATCTCTCTAGTTCCGTCCTATTCTCCACCACCCCACCACTGCACCCCCCAGCCCCATCCCAACCCATCCCTTCAACTACATCATCTACATCATTCAATCATTCATCACATTCCTTCTTTGGTTCTATAGAAGGGTCATATGGACTCAAAATGTTAACAGGGTGGCATGGTGGCACAGTGGTTAGCACTGCTGCCTCACAATGCCAAGAACCCAGGTTCAATTCCCAGATTGTGTCACTGCCCATGCGGAGTCTGCACATTTGCCCCGTGTCTGCACGGGTTTCCTCCCGCAGTCTAAAAGACATGCAGGTTAGGTGCACTGGGCATGTAAATTCTCCCTCAGTGTACCTGAACAGGCTCCAGAGTATGCCGGCTAGGGGGTTTTCACAGTAACTTCACTGCAGTGTTAATGTAAGTAGACTTGTGACACTAATAAATAAACTTCAAACTTGATTCCCTTTTTCATAATTTTATTTTAGTGAAGTTTTAAAATTCTTTTTGGCTTACTTTTTGCCTCCACTACTAGCATTCAGTTGGGCGTTATTTATAAAATGCTATCAGCTGACAAAGATTGTGAGAAATAATGCAAAGAATTTTGCTCTCCAAAGGATCCACTCTTAAGAGATGCTTAGTAAACCAAATCAATGTAAAATTTACCTGGCAAATAAATGCTTGGTTCAGAACTTTTGTGCCACACTTGGCCTGAGATGCAAAAATTCAATGGTTTCAATTCAAATTTATCCATTACAATCACTAATCATAAATTTATCTTGCATATTGTAAAATAGATGCACTATCAAAAGCTTCTGCTTTCTTTTGCATTGCATTTAGTTTTCTTGACATAATATGCAAAATGTACAGTCATAACAAGCTAAAGCCAGTAAAGATCATAGCGCAATAGTACTTTCTGTACGCAAGCATCATTTTGAATTAGTTGCTGTAATTCCATTGTGGTTTCTGACAAACAAAATAGCTAGAACATTGGGTTCTGGCGGAGTAAATGTCACCGAACAGTGCTTACTGCCCTTAATACAAAAAGATAACCAAAGGACCATTTCTCAGGTCACAAAATGGAAAATTCTTTAGCCATGAGATCAAAATATGTAACGGCACTACAACTAATTGTTTACAGCACATTTCATGAAAAAGGAAATATGTCAACTGTAGAAACTTGCAAGTTACCATTTTACAGAGCATTTATTGATTATTGCATTATTTATTTAACTATCCACACAGTTGCTCTGATTTTTCACCACAGAGCAGTGGTGTGAAAAGTCTGTACATCTGCAAATTTTTTTAAGAAAGAATGCACAGACAAGAAATCTTCACAGCAAGGAATGATTAAAGTTTATTAGGACTTTTTATTTTTTCAATCTTCCTAAACTAATGAGTCCTGCAAATATGATGAGCTAAAATCAGTTTGTTTGAATGGATCAGGTGATCATGATTGACTTGCTGATTTAAAGTAAGCTTGGCTACATTAGATTTTGTATGGAATTAGTTGCTAGTTTCTTCCCTTAAACTGGTGCTGTGTTGTAAATGACTCCTCAGTGGTGTTCCCCAGCAAGAGACCCTTTTCTGATTGTTTTAATTTTGTTTGAGAGAATCTACTGGTAGCTTGAGTGATGATGAGAGCTTAATTATCATTATTTTTAAGCATGCAAGAATCCTTCAGTATGTTATTTTACTTACTCTTTTACATTTCCAACAGCTTTACCTGATCAACCATTTGAAAATGGTCTAGAAAGGCATGGCTAGGAATCATACACAGATGGCCATTCAGCACATCATACCCATATTACTGCTAAATCATTTATTTGTTTCCCAAGTACTTTACCCTTAATGTCTGTGGGCTCAGTAAAACACTTAGATCAGGATTTTTCACACCTACCCAGCGGCATGTTTTCTAGCAGCAGGTGCGGTGAGCCACTGGCCACTAGCAAAATCTTTTGGCTCTGTCAAAGTCTATGGGACTATTGATTATTATTTATTGATTAGCATTTATTGATTATTACATTATTTATTTAACTATCCACACGGTTGCTCTGATTTTTCACCACAGAGCAGTGGTGTGAAAAGTCTGTACGTCTGCAAATTTTTTTAAGAAAGAATGCACAGATAAGAAATCTTCACAGTAAGGAATGATTAAAGTTTATTCGGACTTTTTATTTTTTCAATCTTCCTAAACTAATGAGTCCTGCAAAAATTATGAGCTAAAATCACCTGACTTACCACCAGGGAGCCTGCTGTGAAGGGTTGACTTTGGTGAGACTGGAAGATCTTGCTGGCAAGAGGGGCTGGAAAATCCTTCCCTTACTCTTTCCTATCCTGGTAGTTCCCTTTAGTTTGGTACCCATCTTAGCAAACTTATGTCCAAGGAACATAGGTTGAATGTTTATTCCATACAAATGGTTCAGGCAGTCAACATGAAATCTGGCTGGAAGACTTTTCCGCACCATCAGGCCGTGTTCTTGTTTGCAAAGCTACATATCACTCCAGGATCATTCTGTAATGTGAATATAGCCCTCAACAGTGATGAAATGGAAATGATTGACAGCTTCAAATTTCTAGGTGTCCAGATCACCAACAATCTGTCCAGAACCCTCCACGCTGATGCTACAGTTAAGAAAGCTCACCAACCCCTCTACTTTCTCAGGAAGCTAAGGAAATTTGGCACATCCATGATGACTCTCACCAACTTTTATAGATGCACCACAGAAAGCATCCTTTCGGATGTATCACAGCTTGGTATGGTACCTGCTCTGACCAAGACTGCAATAAATTACAAAGGGCTGTGAATGTAGCCCAGTCCATCATGCAAACTAGCCTCCCAACCATTGATTCCATCCACACTTCCCGCCTCGGAAAAGCAGCCAAGGTAATCAAGGACACCATGCACCTCAGACATGCTCTCTTCCACTTTCTTCCGTTGGGAAAAAGATACAAAAATCTGAGATCACATACCAACCAACTCAAGGACAGCTTCTTTCCTGCTGCCATCAAACTTTTGAATGGATCTACATTATATTCCTAGCTATATTCTGCACCCCCTTCTTCCCTATATATCCATGAACGGTATATTTTGTCTGTATAGCACACAAGATCAATACTTTTCACTGTATCCCAATACTTGTGACGATAATATAATCAAATCACATCTCAAGTTTCTTTTCTCGACAGCAAACGTCAAAGAATTTCAGGATCATCCTACAATACGAAGCACATTCCCAGCTCGTCTCCACCATTACAAATTGTCTCCTTAAACTCCTTTCCCTCGCCCCCTCTGCCATCATTTCCAAAAACTAATAAGATTGAAACTGAAACCATCGGTTCAGCTGCCTTAATTGCATTCCACTTTCTGCAAATTTCTGCCAAAATTCCCTCAGCACAAATCTGAATTTTCTAATTTTTTCCTTCATTTCCTCTTGTGCTCTAAGCTTCTCTTGTGCATGCAATCAATCTCCTGCTCTTTCGACTATTCTCACTAAACATCTGACAATCCAATTCCCTTCCTGAAGCTAATATTGTAAAATGGTTCTTTCTCCTCAGCTAATAACTATAAGGTTCATGGTGGGAGATATAGGAGGGATGTCCAAGGTTCACTCAGAGAGTGGTTGGGGTGTGGAATGCCTGCTATGATAGTGGAGTTGGACAATTTAGGAGCCTTCAAGCGGTCATTGGATAGGCACATGGAACACACCAGAATTATAGGGAGTGGGATGAGTTTGGACATGGCTCGGCACAATATCGAGGGCCGAAGGGCCTGTACTGTGCTGTACCGTTCTATGTAATACCTTGCTCCATTTCAAATATGCCTTCCTCCAAAGCCACATTCTTAGCCCCTCTGTTCTTGCAAACTTCTGCCATGTCTCCTCCTCCTCCTTCTAAATCCTCAAAAGTATTGTCATTGCCAAAATTTATGCCCATCTTCTGGCAATTCAACTTTCTGGTTCAATTTCTTTAATCAGATACAAAACAGGGACAGGTCTCCTTATTAAAAAGTGATATTACATCCACTGTTGCTGTTTGGGTGCTCTCTGTCTTAATGAATCAGTGTTAGGACTTTTTAAAAAAATCTTTCTCCTTCAATAATTATTGCAGAATACAATTACTTAACAAAACTTGGAAGTGATATTCAGTACTACACCACATCATCTCTTGCTTGTGATATACCTTATTTGGAGGCATATGGGGAGTAAAATCTCTCTTCCAATTCACACATCAACATTTTCAAAATCCCAATTCTATAGCCTTTGGCCATCCATTCAACATGATATTTCTGCAGCTACTGATCTGCACAACCATACTCTCAAATTTACCGTTGATCCCCAAGTCTCCATTAAGGCCATTACTCTCTTAGATTCAAGTGATTCTCTTGTTACAGCCTTCGTCTTCATTCCCTTAAGTCCAAGAAAGAAATGTAATGGCCAAAACGATTTAAGCATTTATCACCATATCCAGCTGGACCACATGAAACAGTGGCTCTTATACATCCACTCCAGGAACCCACATTGTCTATTTCTGCTTTTGTATTTGCCTGTAAAAGGTGAGGTGGAATATTTATTTATGATCTCTACCATTTCACCACTCTCAGGTAAAAGATGGCAATTTTCACTTCACCACTTAGGGCTAAAAAGTCTAAATAAGCTAAAGCTAGTTAGTTCTAGATATTCCTTGCATAAACCATGCACTTTCCACACCCAATCGTGAAGCAAAGTTGCAAACAGAAAATATTTGCGTCTCAAGGATTGTGACATTAAACCCTGACAAGTTCATCTGTTTTCAGATTTCCAAATGTGCTGCCCCTTAGACATCATTCACTCCCCATCCCCTCACCCCCTGCCTCATTGCTCTGTATATAGAATTTGATCATTTTAGCATAATTCAATTCCACCCAAGTCAAATAACTTGCTTATATCTCCATAATTTATATTGCTCAAGAGACTAGAGAAAGATACATATATAGGTGACACTATGCAGCAGGACTTCAAAGATATGACAACAAATAAATATTAAACTCACAGTGCAGCAGAGAGACAAAGAAATCAAAGAAAAACAGCAATTAAGTGAAAGAACAGAGATTGAGTGCAATGGAGGATAAACAAATGAAGGGATAGCAAATCTACAGGTGCCATGTAGCAGGGTGACAGATTATAAATGAAATTGAGCAGATTAAAAAAGCAAAAGAGATTACTGAGTGGAGAGGGACGTGGGAGAGCAAATATGAGCAACAACTGAACTGAGGGAGGGAAAGAACTAGAGAGTGGGAACAAAAATGAGAGCAGTGACTGAGTGGAACAGTGTAAAGGAACAACAACACAATGGGAAAATGAAAAATAATAACTGTGGGAAAGAGAGAATAGGAGTATAAGATATATACATGAATAATAGAGAAGCAACTGGAATTGCAGTAATGGGGTCAGACATGCAAAATGAGTGACATACACCAGCAATTTCCCAAAATCCTGATCACTACCCTAGTCAAGATTAGAATGCTAAACAATATTTCCTTCCTCCTTCCTTCAAGATGCAGGTTTAAAAAACTAAAGTGAAATTGGCAGAATTTTCTACAACTGATACAAGCTTTTCAAGTTATATTGACAGTGTTTGGAGCAGAATTTGAGAAATTGAACAGCAGGCATAATGCTGCCACCGCCTCTGAGTGGAACCTTCAGGGAGCACAAGATGATGAATGATCTCCCACTTTCAAATGATTTGAGCACATAAATCTTTAGATAGACATATTCACTGACTTAGTAACATCACTTCATAATGAGCCTTCTTTAGTCTCTACTATCACAATTTGACCCCCTTTCTTTCAACCTAAACTTTAATTTTTGCACATCTCTTGTCACACACATCCTGTCCAACATTCCCCCGTTCATGAATTGACTTTCCGACGTATACTGGTTGTTTGTTTGCCATCATGTTCTCCCAGTGTCTGTATGGGTTTCCTTCGAGTGTTCCGGTTCCTTTCCACAGTCCAAAAGACATGCTGGTTTGGTGCATCAGCATGCTAAATTCTCCTTCAGTGTACCTGAACAGGCGCTGGAGTGTGGCAATTAGGGGATTTTCACAGTAACTTAGAATGCCAACAGTGCAGAAGGAGGCATTCAGCTCATTGAGCTTGCACCAACAACAATTCCACTCAGGCCCTATCCCCTAACCTCAAGTATTTACCTTGTTAATCCCCCTGACACTAAGGGCCAATTTAACATGGCCAGTCAACCTAACCTGTACATCTTTGGACTGTGGGAGGAAACTGGGGCACCGGAGAAAACCCACGCAGACACAAAGAGAATGTGCAAACGCCACACAGACAGTCATCCTGAGGCCGGAATTGAACCTCGGTTCCTAGCGCTGTGAGGCAACAGTGCTAACCACTGTGCAAGCGTGCCACCCCTTAACTTCATTACAGTGTTAATGTAAGCCTATCTTAACTAATAAATAAACTTTTCCTCCAAAAACCTTAGATTATCCTTCTCAGCAGCTCCCTTTCTGATGTATTTGCTTCCTTCAAACCAATCCATAAAAGTCATTGGGATGTATTTTACATTGAAATGCTATAGAGATGCAAGTTGTTGTTTTCAGAAAATAAACTCCTGAGAAAGAAAGACAATGCCATTCCCTATGTACTTTACACAGACGTTTTCTATAAACTGTGGGAGGAAAGTAACTGCAGCTTCTATTTAAGAAACATGACCCAATATATGAATAATTCATCCTAACTCATAATTTGACAATACTGTCTAAGTCATGTGTCAGCAATTTAAAAATCAAGAGACAATGGAAAACTACCACATCAAAGAATTGGGCATTATAACCATACAAAACCTTCTGAATTTCAAATTAAATTTCTGGAGAGCAATAAATATGCAAGTTTCTGACAAACCAGTACTACAACATTAGAAGAGTTAGTCAGTATCCTAATATGGAGCTTCATTCAATTTTCTGAACAGTGATATTTTATTCTGTCAAGGAATATTAGCCAAGCACACAATGAATTCTGTGTGTTTCATGGAAAGGATTTTCATGGAAAGGATTTTCTATTTTGGGATAATATTTCAATATTCAAAGCCAAAATATAATTAGGTAGCTCATTTAAGTACCAATTTATGAAATAAATGTGCCACATCTGATTTGAGAATGCTGCTGATCATGGATGAAATGTTTTCTTTTCAGAATCATGGATATTGTGAAGCCAAAGATAACAAATGACTAATAGGGTTTTCTTTTCTTGTTGCAACAATGCCTCAAAGGTTTCCACAGTACAATGGCATCCATATTGTAAACCTGTGGCCTTTTTGAACACTTGTAAAGCAATTTTAAAATTGCTTTGTGTACCACTGCCAATATGCAGTAAGATATTTCTGGCAGTATAACAACTCTTGCCTGCATCATGGTATCAAAATGGCACATTATTATAAGAACAGAGCAAACAAAGCTGCTGTAAAATCTTGCAATCTATTTCTCTTGTAATACTGCAGAACAGTTGTGCTTGAATGTTGTGGTGCAAAGACCATAGAACTGTTATTAGATTAATTTAACTCATTCTGTTACTATATAAGCATCTACTGCAATTGAGACCAGGACTAAAAATAAAGGTACGTTTTGGCCCTCATCTTATTGTGAGCAATTTACAAATACTTTCATTTCATCTTCCAGAGATATGTACTATTCCACATCTAATAAATAGCTTTGTTGCCAACACACAGATTGTGGATTGAAGGTCAGCTCAATAAATGATCGCTTAACCTCTGCATATACTACACGTTATGGATAGTATATAGCATTGGTGTAAATCCATTTTTGGGTCCTGATGTTTGTTATAAGTGTGATTAGTTCCCTTTACACAAGCATATCTATTTTCTTTTCAAAACTGCCATTACCCCAACTCCAACATAGCCTACCCTTCTCCCATGCATATTGTTTAACTATCATCCTATCTCAACTTCCCCCATTTCTCTATGTTCTCACCTTCCAGCTCCATGAACACCCTTTTGTCAAACTTGCTGTTCAAAGGTCTGCAGTCCAGCTTTCCCTCTACAAACACATGGATTGCTCTGGTCAAAACTACAAATGACATTTACTATGATTGTGACCATGGTACATCAATGGTCCTCCCCTCCTTGCTTCTCTGCAGTGTTTGATACAGTTAATTAAGCAATCCTCTGGTGCTTCTCCACTGTTGTTCAGCTCCATAATACCAGCCTGGAGTGATTCCACTCTTATCTGATCCAATGCAAACCTGCGTGTCTCAAGCAACTGCTTATCGTGCTCCTTCAGGAGTTCCTGAAAGAAATGCACATTGAGCATCCATTATCCAAAAGCAGAGCTAAAGAGAGACTGACATGGGTATAAGACAAAGGGTGTGTTAATGGTGGTATTAAGAAGTGCTAATAGTAGAATAAGGGTAAGATAGCAGAGTGTGTTAACCAACGAACATAGGTCAACGCTCAGGGGAAGGAAAACTGAAAAACATGGGACAAATGGCCCTGTGGGGCAGGGGGATGGTTGTATAGCAACAAACCAAGAAAATCAAGGATGCTGAGTGAGGTGTGAATGCAAATTGCTGAGGTGATAATCTTCTCGTCTCCTACAGACACAGGTATGGTGCTAGTGAACCAGGGAATTACGAATGTTATTCAAAAAGGGATGTAAGGATAATGATAGCAACTACAGACCAGTCAGTTTGACATCAGTGGTGGGGAAATTTCTGTGAACGATTGGTGAGGCCAAAATCAATAATCACTTAGGCAAGTGCAGGATCATTAAGAAAAGCCAACATAGATTCATTAATAGAAAATTATGGTTAAGTCACTTAAGAATTTTTTGAGCAAGTTACAGAAGATTGATAAGAGCAATGCTGTTGATGTGGTATATATGGATTTTCAAAAAGCATTTGATATAGTGCCACACAACAGACTTGAGAAAAATTCAAGCTCATGGAATAAAAGGGAAAGTAGGCACTTGGATAAAATGTTGGCTGAGTGACAGGAAACAGAGAGTAGTGACAATCATAGAACACCTATAGCACAGGAAGAGGCCATTTGGCCCATCAACTCTGCACTGACAACAAGCCCACCCAGGCCCTATCCCAGTAACCCCATATATTTACCCTGCTAATCCCCCTGACACTAAGAGGCAATTTAGTATGATGAGTCATCGTAACCAGCCCACCTTTGGACTGTGGGAGAAAACTGGAGCACCCAGAGGAAATCCACAAAGACACAGGGAGAACATGCAGACTCCACACAGACAGCGACCCAAGCTGGGAATCGAACCTGGGTCCCTGGCGCTGTGATGTACTAGCGCTAAATAGTTGCTTTCCACACTGGAGGAAGGTTTTTAATGGAGTTCCCCAGGAGTCAGAGCTGGGACCCCTGCTCTTTCGAATATATATTAATGATCTAGACTAGCAGTTTCCAACCCTTTATATGTTACGGCACATGTCCTTACAAATGTAGTAGGATTAAAAGGGAGCTTAGGCTGCAACAAGATTGGAAGGTACAGAATAAAACGGCAGCCTGGCTAAAATATCAAAGCTTGCTGCAGGAAACAAACTTCAAATAATTATCTTTCAGACAATACTGGACAGTCACAACCCAGGTGCTACACTTCAGAGTCTGTAGCAATAATAAAGAATCAATACTATTTAGCATGACCCCACGATGAATGGAGATAATGCTCAGGATCCACTGTGCCTCCGGTTAACTCATCAAGCATCAGGATAACTGTGGTAATTGATTTCCACAGATAAAATTTACACGTTGGAAGGTACTTGTCGTGATTAGGTATTACAATGAGGTAGACACGATCAACACAGGATATGAACAAGAGAATGGTTAAAGATAAAAGCATGCAGGACAATTAAGATAGCACAATGTGACAAAAGCAGAACATAGAGTAACAAGATGATGACTTACTTGGAATCCCGCATGTAAACATTGCAGCACGCAAAGGTATAAGAATGTTGTAAGAACCCACAAGGGAAGCATATATCGGAAGAATCTTAAATTATAGCTCTGAGTGTTGTCCCTCATGCATGTTGAACAAGCTTGAATAAACTGTTTTGGTGACGTTTTATACAGTCAGTTCATTTGACCAACCCTCCAAAAATATAAAAATATTTTGAGGCTTATCTCCTATTTTCTCTGAACCGCCCTTGATTTTTAGGGCGTTTTTCAGCCTGCATTCTCCACTGTCAGAGAACAGCCATGGTGTGGAGATGCCGGTGTTGGACTGGGGTAAACACAGAAAGAAGTCTCACAACGCCAGGTTAAAGTCCAACAGGTTTATTTGATGGTAAACCCACAAGCTTTCGGGGTTTGCCCCTTCATAAGAACATAAGAAATAAGAGCAGGAGTAGGCCATCTAGCCCTTCGAGCCTGCCCCGCCATTCAATAAGATCATGGCTGATCTGTCGTGGCTCAGTTCCACTTTCCCGCCCTCTCCCCATAACCCTTAATCCCCTTGCCTATCAAAAACCTATCCACCAGTGTCTTAAATATATTTAGCGAGGCAGCCTCCACCACTTCAACGGGCAGAGAATTCCAGAGATTCACCACCCTTTGAGTGAAGAAGTTCCTCCTCAACTCCGTTCTAAACTCCTCCCCCCCCCCCTTATCTTGAGGCTGTGCCCTCTAGTCCTACTGTCCTTTCTGAGCGGGAAGAGCCTCTCCACCTCTATCCTATCCATCCCATTCATCATTTTATATGTCTCAATGAGATCTCCCCTCATTCTTCTAAACTCTAACGAGTACAAGCCTAGTTTATTCAGCCTCTCCTCATAGTTCAACCCCCTCAACTCCGGTATCAGCCTAGTAAACATCCTCTGCACTCCCTCCAAGGCCAAAATATCCTTGCGTAAGTGCGGTGACCAAAACTGCACACAGTACTCCAGCTGCGGCCTCACCAGTGCCCTGTACAGTTGCAGCAAGACCTCCCTACTTTTATATTCAATCCCTCTCGCTATGAAGGCCAGCACCCCATTCACCTTCCTGACCACCTGCTGCACCTGCAAGCTTGGTTTTTGCGACTCATGCACAAGGACCCCGAGGTCCCTCTGCACCGTTGCATGCTGCGGTTTTTCGCCATGTAAGTATCAGTCCTTCCTACCATTATTCCTACCAAAGTGGACAACTTCACACTTGCCAACATTAAATTCCATTTGCCAGTTCCTGGCCCATTCGCCCAGCCTATCTAGATCCTTCTGCAGACTTTCCACACCCTCTGCACAATTTGCTGTTCCACCAATTTTGGTGTCATCAGCAAATTTCGACACCATACACTTGGTTCCCTCCTCCAGATCATCTATATAAATGGTAAATAGCTGAGGCCCCAGCACCGATTCTTGGGGCACTCCACTAGTCACCAACCGCCAATCCGAACAGCACCCATTGACCCCCACTCTCTGCCTCCCATTTGACAGCCAATCCTCTATCCACGCTAACACCCTACCCCCAACTCCATGCCCCCTAACCTTCTGTAATAACCTCTTGTGCGGCACCTTATCAAACGCCTTCTGAAAATCAAGAAACACCACATCTACCGGCTCTCCTCTATCCATCGCCCTAGACACATCCTCATAGAACTCCAATAAATTTGTCAGACATGACTTCCCCTTAACGAAACCGTGCTGTGTCTGCTCTATCAAACAATTCTCCTCAAGATGCCTCGCTATTTTCTCCTTGATCGCGGATTCGAGCATTTAACCTACGACAGACGTTAAACTAACCGGCCTATAATTCCCTGCCTTTTGCCTGCCACCCTTCTTAAACAACGGCGTATCATTAGCCGCTTTCCAATCTTCCGGCACTTCCCCGGAATCCGGCGAGGTTTGGAAAATAATCATCAAGGCATCCACTATCACCTCCGCCATTTCTTTCAGAACCCTTGGATGCATTCCATCCGGTCCTGGGGACTTGTCCACAATCAGTCCCTCCAGTCTGTCGAGCACTGCCTCTCTAGTAACAATAATGTCATTCAGGCCCTCCACTCCTACCATCTTTCCATCACCGACACCCGGTGAGTGGAGCGTTCTGGTCTCAAACGGAGCATATAAAGGCACGCACAGTTTACAGAATACTGATTAGAATGCAAGTCTTTACAGCTAATCAATTCTGAAAGGTGCAGACAATGTGAGTGGAGATAGCCTTAAGCATAGGTTAAAGAGATGTGTATTGTCTCCACACAGGACAGTAAGTGAGATGTTGTAAGCTCAGGCAAGTCATGGGGGTTACAGATAGTGTGACATGAACCCAAGGCCATCCTCATGTGTGCGGAACATAGCTATCAGTCTCTGCTCAGTGACTCTGCACTGTCATATGTCGTGAAGGCTGCCTTGAAGAACGCTTACCCGAAGATCTGAGGCTGAATGCCCGTGACCACTGAAAGGCTGGTGATTGTCGAGCAGATGAATGAACACCGTTTGACAATCACCAGGCAAGACTGTTTCCTTCCTGTTGGCAAGCACTTCAGTGGTCACAGGCATTCAGCCTCTGATTTTCAGGTAAACGTTCTCCAAGGCGGCCTTCACAGAATATGGAGAGACAGTATAAAATAAAGGGAGAAATTCTAAAGGAGGTGCAGGAACAAAGGGATCTTGATGCAAATGTACTTAAGTCAATGAGGAGTTCATGTTGAACTTGTATAACACATTAGTTAGACCTCAGCTGGAGTACTGCTTCCAGTTCTGGATGCCATAGTTGAGGAAGGATGTGAAAACACTGGAGACAGTTTCACAAGAATGATTCCAGGAATAAATAACTGTAGTGATGAGGATAAATTGGAGAGGTAAGGCTTGTTTTCATTGGAGAAATAAAGGCTGAGGTGTGATATGTAGGAGGTATCCAAGATCCTGAGGTGTTATGGACAGGTAAGTAGTGAAAAACTGCTCCCTCTCAAGATGATATCAAGAACTAGAGGGCACAGATTCAAAATAATGGACAAAAGGAATAGAAGTGATGTGAGAATTTTTTTTCATCCCAAGAGTGGTTGGAATCTGGAACAAGCCTCCTAAGGGAGTAGAGGCATGATCAATCAAAGTATTCAAAAAGAAATTAGATTCCTATTTGGTAAGAATGAATGTGCAAAGTTCAAGTGGCAAGGCATGAGATTTGGGTCCAGGTAGAATGCTCTTTCAAAGAGTCGTGCAGAGTTGATGGATCGAGTGGTTTCTTCTGCATTGCAAAGATTCTGTGATTCTGAGTGGTGTTAGAGGATCAGGAATCAAGGTAGGTCACTAAGGATTATGGTTATGGGTGAGCAGGACCCAGGCAACAGAGTTTTGGATGAGCTGAAGGTTATGGAGAATGGCAGATTAGCTGACTAGGAAAACAATGGAATAGTCAAGACTGGAGGAGGAAAATGCATGATAGAGGATTTAAGCCAATAGATGGCTGAAATAGGAGAGCAGATGGATGATGGTTTGGAGGTGGAAATATGCAGCAGTGATGTTTTGGAGTTAGAATCTCAGTTTGGGGACAAATGGAACGGCAAGGTAGTGAACAATCTGGTTCACTACGACACAGTAGAGAGTCATAGAATCATACAAGCCTTTCAGCCCACCACATCTATATGAGTCATCAAATACTAACCTACACTAATCCCATTTACCAGCACTTATAGAGTCATAGTATTTGGGGTGGGGGATAAAATCAGTCATAATAATGCAAAGTCTCTGGTGACGAAGGCTTTGGTCCAAGTATAACTATATTAATTATTCTGTAATAACAATTACATTAAAACCGGGACTTCCACCCCATCACACTATTCCTTTTCAGAGTCATAAATTTACATCACCCAAATATGAACTCCATATATCTGGGCTGAATACAAGTGCCAGTAACTATGCTCTTGATCAGACATTTCCTGCACACCACATTTTTCCCTGTAGTTTGATAGTTTAATTGTGTTTCCTGCATACTAAAAACAGTTTCCATACTTTTCTCAAGTTGTTTTCCATATGGGCTTATTGGAAAAAAAATTTGGTCCAAGTTTATAAATAACATAATTAGTTACAATATACACATACATTAGATCTCTGTTGGTGTTACTCATTGTAACTAAAATGAAAGGAGATATTCTATTACAAAATTTGCAATTACATTTCTTTCTTCATTTATACTTATCCAAATGTGACTAATAACTCGTCAGTGACATTACCCACATTTAGTTGATGAATACAGATACTTCTTATACAAAATAGTGACAGAATTGCAAAACACCAGAAACTCACTCAATCAAGCGAGCTAGTGGCCGGAGTCTCAAACTGTATTCTGTCAGGTGATTATTATAATAAAATTGACCTAACAATTCATGATAAATGATGACAGAAAACATGATCAATGTGATATTGATTAATGGGCTGCAAGTGCATGACCAATGCAAGAATTATTATAAATATGAATGATAAAAAGAGGTGGCATGGACAAGTTGGGCCAAATGGCCTGTTTGTAAGCTGTAAACCTCTATGACTGTGATAAAAACAATGTACTGGATTTTGCAGATAGCAGTGGATGAATAGCACTCACTGTTCATTATGCTTACATCTTCCAATTGATTTTACATGGCTTTTGACAGGCAGTTTATGGTCCTTGGGTGTTGGAAGCAGCATGGCACCCTCTGGCAATTTGGGACACGTGTAAGTGGGGCGAACAACAGCATATCTCATTTCAACCAGACTGAAGAAACCTCGTTTATGCATGAGGGTCTACACTAGGAAATCTTGAAATATTTAAATCAATGAAAATCATGTACAGAGCATGAGGGAGAAGGGAAATTAAAAATGGGATTGAGAGGTGAGAAAGAAAAAGTTTTCTACAATCTCCAGCAAAAATTAAAATATGAAGGAATGAGACAACACATATAAAATTAAATTTTCAGGGCTAGAAAGGTTGTTTGGCATTAAAGTCATTTTTGATGCTATTAAAAATTCACTTATTCCTGAATGCACAAGTCCTAACTTATCTGGCATTTTTGAGTTCATGCTGTTGCATTGCTTTCAGTACCAAGTCTGGCAAGGACCGATACAGCACATTGTGAGGAGGTGGATGCTATTTATGACAGCGACACCAGGATTTCTGTATTCAGCTGCAAACGCCAAAGGTTGTTGTCTCATTAAGTTTGTTGTAATATTATAACAGTGAGTGCTGCTAACTTCACCATTATTATCTACACAAAATCTGGACCAATACATCTCCCCCTCACTTGCAAATGATGTTTAGTGATGGAGCTAAAAAGATATTCGGACATAGCGTTCACAAGTGATGGATCCTTTATTGACTTCTTATCGATAAGGAGGAGAATAGAATAAATCCTAAGGCCGGTAAATTATTTACAAATGATGCAAAGAGGTAGGCTCGAGACAACAGTTGTTTAATCGCGTTTCACTGGTAATGTCATAATCTTTAGTAGCAGATGGAAGGAATGTCTGTTCAGACAATGATCACCTAATCATGTCATCATTACAGTTTCAGTGCCATTGCAAGGATATTCAGCTGTGTCCTACTGACAGATATAGTGAATTTGTCCCCTTTGTCTGTGCTGACTATTTCATGTATATGCAGAGACAACCAATCTACTGTGAAGGTGCTGCTAATTTTCATGGTCCCTTGGCCGACACCCTGAACTCACTTCTCCTGTCTCTCAACAGTTCTCACTGAAGTTGTGACTGGCATGACACTGCCCAGGAACATTAATTTTCCAACGAACAGATACACATTTACCATGATCAACCTCTGGTAGGAATTATGCACAATGTTAAACATGATGAATTTTCAAAAAGTAATTAACACAATGATCCAAAGTACTGTTTTTCCAGTCACTGTAAGTACAAATGCACAAAAACATGTTTTGAACATTATAGAAAAATACAGAAATAAAATGTCATTTTGAATAAAGTTCAAAATCCTCTTTAGAATTTGCAAATTTTGGAAGTTTTTCCTAATGGCTTTTTTCAGGATGATTGAATTAAGAAATAGCAAGAGATAAGTTATATAATCAAAGTGGTAACAAGCATCACACTGACCTTTAGAATAATGATTTTACCGGAACCCACGTATTTAAAAAGTACTTTTCAATATGTGTAAAATAACACTGGGTTTTGTTTTTCCATCGTGCAAGTAGCAAATTGCACTGTCTTGGCATTTTATAAAACTTAATGAAATCTACAATGGAACATGTTATTATTGCCAAAATTAGTCAAGTAAATGGCTGGAAATTTCAATTGTATTTTTGTGCATAGCAGCTGCTCTCATCTTACCTTTGTCTCCGATTTTTTTAATTTTCCAAACATTATATTTTTTAATAGATTTTAGTAGCTGTAAATTTTGGTTTCAAGCATCACAAGGGTCTTCAATACAACATATGTGCTTACAGATTACATATACTAGTTGTATTACATACTTCTGGATGAGGTCATGGGGAGGAGGCAAGGGAAGTGGTGCAGACATTGACCATCTCCTTTAGCATTAAGCCACTATTTTTCAGTATCTAAAGCAAATGTTAGTGTACTCAATCTTCATTCCTCATCTTGGCTGAACTTCCGCCTCCCCCCCACACTACTTAGAAACTTTCCTGTTTCGTGTGTAGTCTAACTTAACTGCTCTGGAAAACAAATGGACACATTTGTGAGGCAGAATGGGAAATTTCAACACAGCAAAGAGATGTATTTGTATCAAAAGTACAGGCTTCTTTGCAAGTTGTAGCAGAGCCTTAATCCTTCACAGACAGGCTCAGTGGGCAGGAATGGATTTGTGGAAGAATCACAGCAGAAGTTTTTATATGTTACTCTTAATTGCTACATTGGAAGGGAACTCGGGCAAACAATCTACTTTCATGTGCCTTTCCCTCACACAGTGCTTCAACTTGTAGCTTGGATTGTGCTGTGGTGATTGAGAGAAACAAAGTTAACATTCAAAACTGTTCTCCAATGTACTTCCTTACCCCAATTTTTCTAACTTGCAAAAATCAAAGGTCATAGAATCATAGAATTGTCAACAGTGCAAAAGAATGAAACAAAAAAGTTCAAAATATCACAATGTAGCAACTTGCTACATAAATACACATTATAAAACAACTCTCAGAAAGGAGGCAAATGCAAAATGTGATGTTATTTATCCACACTTAAAAGGATGTAACGTTTTGTCAATTTCTCATCTCCTGTTATTTAAGGTGATATAACATAAAACATGAAATCTGATTAAACCACGAAGAAAAGCTTTAAAAGTACTTTCAAAAAAGGCAACTTACTTATTGCTGTCCTTATACTCGTAGATGTAGCATCCTTGAGGCAGTCCTGTCTCGTTATCCAAGGTAAAGACAATCTTTGACTGTAAGAGAAGGACACAGTCAATAGCACTGATTAACGTTTCAAAATAAAAAAAAGTTCCAGTTTTGCTCAACATCCGATCTACAACACAATAGGAAGGAATAAGGGACTCTATACTTACAAAAGCGCCAATACTCAGCTACCTTCCCTTCCCCACAGGCTACCTATATTGTAAACAGTTCCCTCTTTCTGGTACTGTTATGCCCACTTTCAAATACGTCACCATTACTCCACTCCTCAAAAAAAAATCTAACTCCTCCATCTTTGTTCCATTTGCAACTTTCTTCTTCAAAGTCCCTGAATATGTTACCTCCCTAATCCATGCCAATCTCTCCTGCAAATTTTCAGCCTTGCCACAGCACTGAAACAGGTCTAATCAAAATTGTGTTGCCTCTCTCCACCTCACTTCATTTGCTGGTGAAAGTCTCATCCATGCATCTATTATTTCAGACTCATTTATTCCAATACTCTTCTATCTTCCACCCTCTGAATATGTAAGCTCATCCAAAACATGGCTGCCCACAGTTCAACTCAGACCAAACCCTGTTTTTCTATCAGGCTTGCTGAACTACACCAGCTCGCAATTCAACACTACAGATTTAAATTCTCATCTTGGAATTCAAATCCTTCCATCATCTTGCCTGTTTCCACTTTGTAACTTCCTGCAGCCTTACAACCCTTTAAAAATTATGCTCCTCCTATCCTAGCCTCTTGTGCAGACCTGATTTTCTTGCTCCCACCACTGGCATCCATCCATTCAATTTTCTTGGCCCTAAGCTATGGAATTCCCTCCCTAACCCTCTCAATTTCTCTTTCTTCTTTTAGAACGTTCCTTAAAAACAACTTCTAACCAAACTTTTGGTCATCTGCACAAATGTGTCCTCTTTTGACTTAGTGTTAATTTCCTTATCTGATTATACATCTGTAAAGTGTTGCACAACTTTATCATATTTACGGTGCCCATATATGGAGGCAGATCATAGATTGGCCTTGTTCTCACTGTGTGGCTGAAAACATGATTGTACCAACTTTTACTTGTCCATATACAAACAAATTAAGTGAAAATTAAACAGAAAGCTTGGCTGGAAACCTATGATCTAATTTTAAAATGCTGAAGCATTTATTTGCTTCAACTCACCAAACAAGGCAACAATACTTTGTGCAATCATATAAATTACTCCATGCATGTTATTTGTAAATTGAATTAAGAGAAGCCCAAGATATAGACTTGGGATTAGAACAAAATGTCTTAATTTTCCTTAGCAGTTATAAACAGCTCTACAATGAAACAAAGTACATTTTATAACATGCCTTGTTTATGTTAAAGAAAAATATTAATTGTATATGTATCAAAAATTATAATTTTATTCTGAGAGATAATTAGGAGAGTTCAGGTCCAACCCTGGATATCCAGGATAATTCAGGGCTGGATAAGGAAAAAGGGAATGGCTTTTAGCAAGTCCAAAGGGAACAGTTCAGCTGTGGGCCTAGAAAAATACTGGAATTGCAAATGAGAACTTTAAAAAAGCGATTACAAGAGCAAAAAGAGGGCATGAAAAAGGACTTACAAACAAAATTAGGGAGAATTCTAAGATATTCTATCAATATATTAAAGGGCAGAGGTTAACCAGGGAAAGAGTAGGGCCCATTAAAGACTAAGGGGGCAATCTACGTGTGAAGTTGCAGGACACTGGAAGGGTGTTAAATGAATAATTCTCATCGGTCTTCACTGAGGAGGAAGATGTAGGTGCAGAATTCAGGAAAAGGGACTGTGAGGGCCTTCAGCCATTTAACATAGGAAGTGAGGAGGTACTGGAGGCTTCAACGGGCTTAAAAGTAGACAAATCCTGAGACCCGGATGAACTGTATCCCAGGCTGCTGTGTAAGGCGAGGCAGGAAATTGCATGGGCTGGGATGCAAATTCTTAATTCCTCCCTGGCTAGAGGGGAAGTCACAATAAGAAGTCTCACAACATCAGGTTAAAGTTGGACTTTAACCTGGTGTTGTGAGACTTCTTACTGAGCTTTCCCCAGTCCAACACTGGCATCTCCACATCATGACAACCATAGAGGGGAAGTGCCAGAGGAGTGGAGGACGGCTAATTTGGTTCCACTTTTCAGAAGGATGGTAGAGATGAACCAGGGAATTACAGGCCAGTGAGTCTCATGTCAGCGGTAGGGAAACCACTGGAGAAAATTCTGAAGGAGAGAATTAATCTCCACTTGGAAAGGCGCGGGTTGATTAGGGATAGTCAGCATGGCTTTGTCAGATAGAGGTCATGTGTAACAATTTTGATAGAATTTTTCAAAAAAAGTGATCGACTGTGCGGATGAGGGAAGTGCAGTTGATGTGGTTTATACGGATTTTAGCAATGCCTTTGACAAGGTCCCACATGGGAGGCTGATTAAGAAGGTTGGAGCACATGGAATTCAGGGAAAATTGGATCCGAAACTGGCTTAGAAATAGGACAAATGGGTGGTGGTAGAAGGCTGTTTGAGTGACTGGAGGCAGGTGTCCAGTGGTGTACCACAAGAATCAGTGGTGAATCCCTTATTGTTTGTTATATACATAAATAATATAGATGAGAATGTGGGAGGAATGGTAAGTAAATTTGCAGATGACATGAAGGTTGGTAGGGTGGTTAATAGTAAAGAAGGTCATAGGATACAAGATGGGTTGGATAGGCTGAGAAGTGGCAAATGACGTTTAGCCCTGATAAGCGCTAGGTGATGCAATTTGGAAGTAACATGACAAGGGAGTATTCAATTAATGTCAGGACACTTAGAAGCTCAGAGGATGGATGAATCTTGGGGTATTTATTCCTAGATCCCTGAAGAGCAGGTGAACAGGGTAAAAGCGGCATTTGGGACACTTTATTTTATCAGTCTTCGCATGGAGTATAATAGCAAGGAAGTTATTTTAGAGCTGTACAGAACATTGGTTGGGCCACAGCTGAAGTTTTGGTCAACTCACTATAGGATTCCAGCGAGAGGCTGAATAAATTTTTTGATTTACTTAAGTAATGTTTTACATGTGTTTAACGAGCCAGGCATTCAATCATCAGTGCTCATTTGCCTTTATGGCCTCACCGGGAGAGGTTGTCTCTGGCAAGGAAAACACCTGCACCCCTTGAATGGGAAACAGCTGTGTTGCTCTTGCCGGTAGAACCGGAGACCACTGAGGCCTCAAATGGGGTTTGAGGGCAAAGGGAAGTGCCTCTTGGATAGCGTCAGCCTGACAATGCCTACCTGGCCCTTTGGACAATGCCAGCCTGACAGTGCTTGCCTAGCACTTTGGCAATAGGCAGTGCCAGGGACCGGGCCTGAAGGGGCAAGGTGACCAAACAGAGGAGGGAGGAGGGGGCCCACTGTCGCTCTGCCTGTGATTGGTGGAGAGGGGTGAGGCTGCTGTGCACTCTGCATTGTGATTGGTGGGGGAAGGAAGTGCCCACTGCGCACTCTGCCTGCGATTGTGTGTTTGGGGGAGGGGGGCACTGCCGCTCTGCCTATGACTGGTGGGGGTGGAGGCACAATCAGTCTGTGTGGCATGGGCTATATTAAGGGGGCCGGAGCGGTGTGGGGCTCACAATTGGCCATGGGCCCCCACGATTGCAGTGGGGGGAGGGGGGTGGAGCTGTGTTGAGGCTGGCTGTAACAGCAGAGACCTGATAGCTCTCTCTCTCTCAAGCCTCTGCTGTCGGAATTGCGCTTGTGCAGACACAGAGGTCTGCACATGTGTGATAGCTCCCTCTGCTGTTAGAGCAAGCTGGCTGGGGATTTAAGCCTCGCCCACTGCTAGAAACATTCTAGCCCACTTTGTCAAGCACTATGTGCATCAGATTGGGAATAAAAACTCACCAAAAAATGGATTCACAACTCTCCCATTTTCATGCTAGCTGGACACTTCAAATTTTTCTTGTAAAATTCTGCCCCCTGACTCTATAATACCGAGCAAGTAAAATGACCAACATCTGATTTTCCAAAATGAATATAACTCATTAAAAATTGAGACTAAAAATAGTTTGAAGTTTATAATAGGCCCATCACCATAGGCTAAATAATACAAACTCTAGAAATTAGAGGTACAAGGTCATATTGGCCACATATAATTAACTGCATAGTTTTATTTCTTTTTATAAAGAACATAAGAAATAGGAGCAGGAGTAGGCCATCTAGCCCCTCGAGCCTGCCCCGCCATTCAATAAGATCATGGCTGATCTGTCATGTCTCAGTTCCACATCCCCGCCCTCTCCCCATAACCCTTAATCCCCTTGCCTATCAAAAATCTATCAACCCGCATCTTAAAAATATTTAGCGAGGTAAAGCTGATACCTCTGTGTATACTTCAACGGAAGTTTCACAATTAACCATATGGTATAACATTTGAGTTGCAGGGTCCTGACTTAGTCTAGAGGCAGCAAGACATTCCCAGAGTCAGGTATCTATAAGTGGCATTTCTATTTTGGCTTCAACTAGAATTTGCCTCAATTGTTGAGTATTTGCAAAGATATTGTGCTCTGAGGGAGCTGCAATGAGCCAATTATCTAGACATCTTGCACTGAAAAGTGCAGCAGTTTTAAAAAACTTGGTGTGGACTGAGCGGTCACATTGAATGGATAAACACAAGTATTCAGAATTAACTTCCCCGCATTGAAAGAATCTATTTCTGTGGGACAGTCTTATTACTTTGTGGAATTTTTTGAATTCTCCAGTTACTAGCAACTTGTCACCTAAATGAAATGTGGCAACTTTATTTATAATCTTGACTTGTTCATTTCAAAGATCCTTATTAAACTCTACTTATAAGTATGGATATTAAACTGAGTACTATGAGGTTGTGGTCACTTAGGGTTGCCAACCTTCTTGAATGTCTGAGAGTCTTGAATAGGGCATGAATCTCCTGGGGATTACTTGCTAGCAGCCTGAGAGAAATCTGTCCTTCAAATTTGCTGCTGCAACTGCAGATTTTCTTCATTATAACTGGCTGTCACAGAACAGAGCTTAGGGGTGAATTTAGTGGGTGTTAACCAAAGGTATTAAGGGACATGAGCAAAGGAGTGAACAGTTAGGTCACAAATCAGCCAGGCGCTAACTTAATGGCTGTGAAACAGGTTCGAGGAGCTGAATGGTTGACACCTGCTCCTGTAACTATCTGCTGGAGAAATAACCAGAAAACAGGAGGCTAGGGTTTGGGGAAAAGAGACAACAGAAGAATGGGAATCCAGGTAAGACAGCTTTGGATCTCTGGTAGTGAAAATGGAGAGAAGGAAGAATGAGAAAAGGGGGATTCGGTATTTCCTGCTGGGAAAAGCAGCAACCTGGCAAATAGAAGTGGTGCCAAAAGGAGTAGCCAGTGAAGGGTTAAGACATTGCTGTGGGCAAACAGTGAAACAGTACAAGCAAAGAAAGAATAAAGGAAGGCCATGAGGCCAAAGGATGCTTCACAAGTGGCTGCTGAGGCACAGACAAGAACATAATGTTAAGAGCAATAGGATGAATACTTGCAAACTAGGAATATAAATCCATTAGAGATGAGGTGGGAAGGGAAGCGGGAGGGTGGGAGGGGGGAGACTGGAAAATGAGATTACAAGATAAGGTGACAGTATCGATACAGTAACCAGCTCACGGTTGACATGTGGAGTGTGATTTTCTCAAAAAAACTTAGTGCCCAATGGGCGGGAAAATAGGTGTTTTTTCTGCCCGTTTCTTGGGCAAGCTTAGTAAAATGAATTTCCAGCACTGTGTGCAGCACAGAGATGGCCATCAGGGGATTTACTGGTTGGAGAGAGCAGGGAAAGCCTAATCCTGCCCAAGAGGCCAGCATTGGACCACTGAAGGGGCCAGTGCGCATGTGCCTCCGCCCTGGACATCGCAAGCCTCCCAATCACTGACCCAGGCCATCCACCTCCCAATCGCTGGCCTTCTGATGGCCAGACCTGGCCTCTGAGTGCTGGCTCCATTATAGTCCCTGTCCACTCCCAAGTGCAGAGTTCCCCCATTCAATCCCCTTCTATTGCCCCTACTCCACCCACCACTCCCCAGTCTGGTTCCACCCCTGTCTGCCCATCCATGAGGCCTGCCCCCTTGGCACAGCTCAGTGCCCCCTGGGTCTTTTGCACTCTGCACATAAGACAATAGAAACACAAACATTTTCATAATCTACTTTAAAAGTGATTTTGCAACATCAATTATGATTTCTTCTGTTATTGTGAAAGCATTAAAATGTTTATAAAAATCACATTACAAGCAGAATTTGAACTTTTAAAATAATGTATTATATAGAAGCTAAATTTTTTAGTTCAAGTATTGTGGCTAATTATTTACCTTCCTGAGCTTTCTATATGTATTCTTGTTTTGAGTGTTCAAATTAAAATGACTTATTACACTTTTAATGCTCATTTCAATTTGTTTATTTTACTACAAAAAAAGAGTTGCATTTTATATCCCCTTCTAAATGTGCTCTGGTTTTGCCATTAAAGTCATTAATTTTGTCTATTTTTCCAGAAACATTGAGGAATTTTCAATAATTTTCCTAAGAGCAACTAAAAAACAGATAAAAATTTTCAGCTGCAACTTTTAGAAAACAAAGAATGGAATATAAAAATAGAATGTTAGGGAACAAACCTGTTAGAGGCAGTACTAGTTCGTGATATTTATTTCAATTACAGCGGATGTGCAACACTGGGTGGCATGGTAGCACAGTGGTTAGCACTACTACCTCATAAGTGCCAGGAACCCAGGTTCAATTCCAGCCTCGGGTGACTGTGGAGTTTGCACATTCTTTCCAAGACTGCATGGGTTGTTCTCCCACAGTCCAAAGTGCAGTTTAGGTGGATTAGCCAAGCTAAACCGCCCCTTAATGTCCCAAGATGTATAGGTTAGATGAATTAGCCATGGTGAATATGCGAGGTTACGGGGATAGGGCAGGGCGAGGGCCAGGCTAATACACTCTGCCAGTGAGTCCGTGTGGACTCGATGGGCTGAATGGCCTCCTTCTACACTGTGGGGATTCTATGAACAGCCTCTACAGAGCTTTATTCCGTGTAACATTGCAAATCTGAAATGTGTCTGTGTGACTCAATTTGATTACCTGAAAATAATGGCACTCCAGTTAGTTCTCATGACCATGTTGCTCCTTGTAGCACTGAACAAAAGCTTCAACATTTCTAATTATTTCTACATAATGTAATGCTTGGCTAAACCACAAAACCCAAGTAATCAATCAGCAAAGATCAAAACAACTGCCAATATAATGTTAGAAAGGCAATGGGCATTGTGGCAAACTTTAATATGATTAGGTTAAGAAATTTACAACACACTCAAAAGCCATCACTTCATTATTTAAAACTCTCATCCTTTGAGTTACTGGGAAACCACCAATTCTCTGCAATGGGTAGATTGAGGTGCCAAAACCAATTTTATTCTTTTGAAAGCTAGACAAAATAGCCATTCACATCAGTGCATTACTGAAAGTGGTATTGTTTGAGCTATTCCACATCACCAGCAGGGGTAGTCTCCAGCATGGCTTAAGTTGACGGTAAGGTCATATCACGTGCCACTTTGCCACACAATGCAACTGCAGTTGAAAACAGAGTGCATTAAGTTAAATTTCTGTTCAGATTCTCAAGTGTATTTTAGAAACGACAGAACCTCATCTATCATTTATAGAGATGATTTCAAGTACACATTCTTAAATTGAATTTGTTCTCAGGAAAAGGGCACAGGGACAAAAATCAAAATAAACCACTAACTGCTTGCCCTACATTCTATTCGGACTGTGTAGAAGTTTTAATTCAGCTTGCACTGTATTGTAATACCCAAATAAACAGGAAACCAACTCAGTGGTACTAATTTGCAGTAGGAAAACAATCTTACTTCTGCATTTGTACCAACACTGTGTTTCTGAACACCAATACATTTTAGAACCAACTCTTCAACATTTTATAGTAAGCAAACAGTGCAATGGTTAAGAATTTAGCTTTCTCATGCAATGTTTGAATTCTAACAAATTTGAGTGTGGTCAAGATTTCAGAACATAACAAACTTCTCTAAGACCTTGAAAACAAATTGAAAAAGTACTAATACATATGGAAGTTCTCTTTCAGCGGTTTTCTGCAGATAAGATGATCTCAATTTACAAATAGACACAGAAGAGATAAATTAATATAAAAAATAAATGCAAAAAAAACTGAGGCAAAAGCATCTCAGATTTATCATGTCGTTTACACACAATTCTGGGAAATTGGTTTTCTAATGTAAATTGTGAAATCATCCTCAGCTTAAAAATTTTTTCTCTTACTAAACGAGTTTAAGATGGCAGTGATACAGTGGTTAGCAATACTGCCTCACAGTGCCAGGGACCTGGGTTGGGTCACTGTCTGTGTGGAGTTTGCACATTCTCCTCGTGTCTGCGTGGGTCTCCTCCGGGTGTTCTGGTTTCCTCCCACAGTCCAAAGATTTGCAGGTTAATTGGCCATGCTAAATTGAAGCTCGTGTCAGGGTGATCAGCAGGGTAAATATATGGGGTTACGGGAATAGAGCCTGGGTGGGATTGTGGTCAGTGCAGACTCAATGCGCCGAATGGCCTCCTTCTGCACTGTAGGGATTGCATATGGAATATCAGCATTTAAGTTTTTTGTAACAGTATGGATAAATTTTCTATTTGAAATCTGCAGAAATATTCTTTAAACCTTTGAAGTAAACGAGGTAGAGTAAGGCATAGGCAATCTCTTCCTTTTGTAGAGATTGTATTCAGTCTGGCATTAGTCTGATCACACAAACTTAATATGATCCTCTTTGTGTAGCAGGATATGTAAAATTAGATCACCAGTACATTTGAGCTCTTACCAGATTTCCTCTGCTTAATAATGTCATGATACTTAGCTGAACCACATTAATCATAGAATCACATAGAACAGAAGCAGGCCATTCAGCTCATCATGTCTGCACAGGTCTTGGAAAGAACCATCCAATTAGTCAAACTGGGGCACTGCGACCCCAATGGTGACAAAGTGCAAATGGTGACACGTGCACAAAATCTCATGAGAATCAGAAAATGAGATTCTCACCAGGGAGATCGCATTTTCTGATTTTCCCTGTGCCTTGCACGCGATGTAATAAAGTTCCCACTCGCAGGATGGGAACCTCATTTACTACATTTTGATAAATTTCAATATAATTAGCGGGCTTCTCCCCAGGTTCCCCCACAGTCAGAATTCCCCCTCACCAACAAGACATCATGTCGGCGAAGTTTACAACAGGTATTGAAAAACATGAAGCAAACAAGTGGAGATGCACAGGTAAGTATAGCTCCTGGGGGGAGAGGGACAACTCTGGGCAATGTCAAGGGGGCATGGGGGAAAGGGATAGTGGGTTGCCTCAGTGCTTGCGTATGTCGGTGGGGGGTGGTTGCCCCTACACTTCGGTGGGGGTGTGTTGGCCTTCCTGCCTGTGTGGGGAATTCCCCATATCCGTGTGGGTGCAGAGGAGGGGGGAGTATTATTTTTAGTGCAGAAAAGGTGCCCTGACCTTAGATCCCACCCACTAGTATTACAGCATCAGAGACACCTGCACCATTTTATTTTACTCTGAACACTCTATTTTTCAAGACAATAACCAAGGGAACTGCATTTATAGTAAATATGGGAAATATTTGCCCAGTCTTTCCACCGAAAGTGCATTTTTTCCCTAAGCATTTATCCAATTTCCTTTTGAAAGTTAATTTTGAATCTGCTTTCACCTTTCAGATAATGAATTCCAGATCATAACAATAGCTGTGTTAAAAAAAATCCTTTCGCCAAGTATCTTAAGTCCATGTCTCCAAATTACTAACCATCCCCTCAGTGCTCTATCATAATTCCTTTTAAGAGATTTTGAAATTAAAGAAATTAGGAGAGTTTGAGCATCTCTCTTAACCTGCTGTGCTCCAAAAGAAACAATTGCTGCTTCTCCAATCACTTCACTTAAGTTCATCATCCCCAGGACTATTCAATTTAATCTGCCCTGCATCTTCTCAAAGGTTTGACGTCTTTCTCCTAAATTGTGATGTCCAGAATTGAACCCTAACTCCAGCTAAAGTATTACTAGTGTTTTATAAAGGCTTAGCATAACTTCTTTGCTTTTGTTGTCCATGACAGGGTGGATTTTCCACTCCCATTTTCAGAGGATAGGAAGGCCAGAGAATGTAGCAGAGTCCCCGAACAGCTTCTGTCTGACAGGATTTCCCATTGAGATTGCCCTAGCACCCTGCCAATGATACAGTGGGTTCCTACCATTAAAAGTTGGGAACTCAATTAGCATACATTTACATGTCACCAACGGGCTTTCCCACTTCATCATCATCCCCCACCCCCTCCCACAAAGGGATTCACTCCTCCCTCCTGGCATAATGTCACAATGGCGAGGTTTACAACAGCTTTTGGCAAACAGGGACCTGGCAAACTGCAGGTACACAGGTAAATGGGAAGACAGTGTAGTAGTAGTATTGTCACTGGATAGGACTAGAGGGCACAGCCTCAAGATAAAGGGGGGGCGGTTTAGAACAGAGTTGAGGAGGAACTTCTTCACTCAAAGGGTGATGAATCTCTGGAATTCTCTGCCCGCTGAAGTGGTGGAGGCTGCCTTGCTAAATATTTTTAAGACGCGGGTTGATAGGTTTTTGATAGGCAAGGGGATTAAGGGTTATGGGGAGAGGGCAGGAATGTGGAACTGAGACACGATGATCTTACTGAATGGCGGGGCAGGCTCGAGGGGCTAGATGGCCTACTCCTGCTCCTATTTCTTATGTTCTTATGAGTAATCCAGAAACCCAGAGTAATGCTCTGGTGACCTGGGTTCGCATCATACCAAGGCAGATAGTGAAATTTCACTTCAATAAAAGTCTGGAATTCAAAATCTAGTGATGATCATGAAACCATTGTTGGTTGTTGTAAAAACCCATATGGTTCATTAATATCTTTTAAGGAAGGAAATCTACCATCCTTACCTGGTCTGGCCGACATGTGACTCCAGATCACAGCAGTGTGGTTTAGTCTTAAGTGCCCCTCAAAGGCAATTAGGGATGGGCAATAAATAAATAAATGCTGGCCCAGTCAACAATGGCCACATCCAATGAATGAATAAAAAAACCAAGGGGGAGATGGTCATGCCCAGGCAGTGCCCTGGCACTGCTTCCTGACAATGCCCTGGGGCACTCAGGGAGTGGGGGGCCTTCTGTGGGTATGTGTTTTTTAAAATTATTTTCCGATCAAGAGGGTCTTTAAATACGGCACCCATATTTGTCAAGAGCTGAGGTTGTGAGCCCAATGAATGAATTTCTGTGCTGGTGTGATGCCAGATACACATGACATATGTACCAATGTATGAACGTATCACACTTCTCGTAGGCATAAATGAACCATGATACAAGCTTAACTGATCATCCTAAATTGGTTGTTGGTGTAGCTTTTAGCACATTCAGGATCGTTCAACAAGTATTCCCTAATCACAGAATCACATCTAACAGTAGATGTTTTGTTTTGGATTTTGCAAGCATAGGCTAATTGTATTCTGCCTATAACAAAGGAATGAACATGTTGTTTGATTCTGTTAGCCAATCATCTTTTGATCTACAATCTCAATCTAATTTTCCTATGCTATTTCCATGCAAGAACATACATATTACACAAGAACACAATAAATAGAGGCAAGAGTCGGCCACCAGGCCCTTGAAACCTGCCCTGCCATTCAATACAATCATAATTGATCTATACTGGTCTCAACTGCTTTTCTAAGCCGTTTCCCCATAGTCCTGTACTCCTCAATCTAGCAAATACTCATTGATCTTACTTTGAATACTTCTAATCATCCAGCCTCCACCAACCTTTGGGGCAGAATTCCAGAGATTCGTCAGCCTCTGTGAAGAGAAATTTCTACACACCTCAATTTTGAATGATTGTAGCTACATATGTATGTATGTATCTTGTAGCTATGTCCCTTTGTTCGAGACTCTCCCAGTAAAAACATCTCACCATCTACCTTGTCAAACCCCCTCAGGATCTTATATGTTTGCAGGGGTGGTAGGACATTTGGCTTCTTGAGTCTGTTCTGCTGTTGAATATCATGCGTGACTTGATTATGGCCTCAATTCCAGCTCCATCTATCCCCAATTATCTTTGACTCCCTTTTTATCAACAATCAATTTACCTCTGTCTTAAAATCTTTCACTGACTCTGCTTCCACTGCTGTTTGAGGAAGGGAGTTTCAAAGATTCATGACCGTCAGATAAAATATTTCTTTGCATCTCTGTCTTAAAAGTAAGGCACTATACTTTTAAACTGTATTCCCTAGCTTTAGTATTGCTTAATATTATTAGTTTCTAGAAATCTATCAATCTCTATCATTCAATGTCAGGCCAACAGGTCTGTGATTGTTTTCTCTCTCCCTTCTTTCTTAAATAACGGAGTTACATTTGCAATCTTCCAGTCTGCAAGGTGTGTTCCAAAATTTACAGAATTTTGAATGACAGCCATCAATGTATCCACTTGACCATCAGTGCATCAGCGCAGAGAATGGTGCACCAGCTTGTTCAGACTTTGCCTTTCAAGGATAATTTGAGGTAGCCCAGGCACCATTTGTCTAAAAGTAACTTTTTTTCATCCATTTATGTGTTTTGGGATATTGAGTGAACAGATGAATTTTGGCCAGAGTTGACTTGTCAACCAATCAGAACTTTTACCCTGTAGTTAAATTTGTTGCGATTGTTTGAAATTTGGCATTCTTTCATCTGTTCTGACTGAGTGCAAGATGAAAAATTTGGCAACCTGTCACCAAAGCTTCAAAGTGAATTAAATCCATACATTCCTGTACATAGGATTAAATCTTACTTCCTGGAGAAAGGCATGCTTCTGCAATCCCCAGCATCATGGTTTCCTACAGTGCAGAAGAAGCCATTCAGCCCATCGAGCCTGCACTGACTCTCTGATAGAGTATTTTTCCCAGGCCTTTCTCCCACCCTATCTCCATAACCCCACACACTTCCCATGGCTAATCAAGCTAACCTGCATACCTTGGAAACCAAGGATCAATTAAGCATGGCTAACTGCACAATCTTTGGACTGTAGGAAGAAACCAGAGCACCTGGAGAAAACCCATGCAAACATGAGGATAATGTACAAACTCCACAGAGACAGTCCCTGAACCCGGGTCCCTTGAGCTGTGAGACAGCAGAGCTAACCACTGTGCCACCATGCCGCCTGTTTCTTCTGGTTAAGAACTTGATGAAACAGTACGAATTCATTTCACTAAGCACTGAGAAGATTGGTGGCATAGTGGACAGTGAAGAAAGTTATGTCCAATTGCAACAGGATCTTGATCAATCGGGTCAGTAGGCTGACGAATGACAGATGGAGTTTAATTTAGGTAAATGCGAGGTGATGCATTTTGGTAGACAGGACTTACTCAGCTAATGGTAGGGCATTGGGAGTGTTACAGAACAAAGAGATCTAGGGGTGCAGGTTCATAGCACCTTGAAAGTGGAGCCACAAGTGGACAGAGTGAAGAAGGCGGCATTCAGCATGCTTGGTTTTATCGGTCAGAACATTGAATGTAGGAGTTGGAACGTCTTGTTGAAGTTATACAAGACATTGGTACGGCCACACTTAGAATACTCTGTACGGGATATTATTAAACTAGAAAGAGTGCAGAAAAGATTTACTAGGATGCTACCCAGACTTGATGGTTTGAGTTATAAGGAGAGGCTGAATAGACTGGGACTTTACTTTCTGGTGCGTAGAAGGCTGAGGGTTGATCTTATAGAGGTCTATAAAATAATGAGGGGCGTAGATCAGCTTGACAGTCAATATCTTTTCCCAAACGTACGGAAGTCTAGAACTAGAGTGCATAGGTTTAAAGCAAGAGGGGAGAGATACAAAAGTGACCAGAGGGGCAATCTTTTTAGACAGAGCGTGGTGAGAGGTAGCCAAAGGTAGTAATAGAGATGGGTACAATTTTGTCTTTTAAAAAGCATTTAGACAGTTACATGGGTAAGATAGGTATAGAGGGATATGGGCCAAATGCGGGCAATTGGGATTTTAAAAAAAAGGGTGGTACAGACAAGTTGAGCCAAAGGGCCTGTTTCCATGCTATAAACCTCTATGACTCTGTGACTCTTTGAACCAGCACAAAGGGCAGGCTGGATAATCAGGACTGGATTCAAATAGATCCTAGAGATAAAATGACAAGGGTGTGAATATGCTGCATTATCTACTTCTCAAAAAAGGAGATTTCAATGCTAATTGGAACACATGGAATACTGTGCTATTGAAAGATTTTATTTCAAATTAATTTAATCTGCAATATAACCAATTCAGGCAAGAAACAATGCAAACATAATTCTAAACATTTAGTTGTGATGATTTATTTTAATGAACAGATCTATAACTTTCTATAGGAGTTGGATTTTTTCATTCTCAGTGAATTAAACTGGACAGACTTTGACTACTATAAGAATCTTACACTGCCAGTTTTGATATTGGACCAAACTGTAGTTAGACATGTCTAGACAGAAATGAAACAGTTGCAATGTCAAAAATGCTTAGAAATAATGCGTGCATTCCTACAATGGAGATCCTCCTAGATTGTTATAAAATTGCCGTTTAATAAATAGCAGTTTAATGAAGTCAGGATAAACAGAATAAGAAGTCCCTTCCTGCCAGGGAACACTTCAGCAGTCAAGGGCATTCAGCCTCTGATCTTCCAGTAAGTGTTCTCCAAGGTGGCCTTCAAGTCACATGACAATGCAGAATCACCAAGCAAAAACTGATAGCCAAGTTCCACACAAAAGAAGACGGCCTCAACAAGGATCTTGGGTCCATGTCACACTACCTATAACCCCACGACTTGCCTGGGCTTGCAAAATATTACTAACTGTCCTGGCTTGAGACAATTCACAACTCTTTAACCTGCGCTTAACCCTCTCTCCAGTTGCATTATCTGCACCTGTAAAGACCTGATTACCTGTTAAGACTCACATTCCAACCATTATCTTGTAATTGAGTCTGTGTCTATATTGTCGTTGTTCGTTCATCGTCATCGATGAGGACCTCGACACCATTAGTCATTTTGAGGCTGGTTGTGGTGTGTCCGAAGATGACTGTTCAGGCCAATTTGGGCATGGAATATCCTGGCACACATTGGGCAGACTTGTGTGGACACTGTAATTGTTGCGCTGGTGGCTCTGGACTTGCGCAGCTCGCATTTAAGTTGTGCTTCAGCAATACACCTTTCTTCGTGAGCTTGACAGCCTTTGTGGATGACGCGGCGCCAGGTAGGGCCGTTTTGTGCCGGCGTTTCCCAGGTGGTTGTGTCAATGTCAAGCGACTTCAGGGAGGCTTTGAGTGTGTTTTTGAAACGTTTCTTCTGCCCTCCATGCGAGCGCCTTCCAGCAGAGTTCCCCAAAAAGGAGCTGCTTGGGTATGCGGTCGTCTGACATACGGATGACATGACCTGCCCACCTGGCAGGTCATGTCATCCGTGTGTGGACTGATGGTAGACTTGCTCTAGAGAGAACTTCAGTGTCTGGTACTTTGTCTTGCCATCTGATGCGTAATATTCTGCAAAGACAAGTCATGTGGAAATGATTGAGCTGTCTTGCATGCCTTCGATACACAGTCCAAGTTTCACAGGCATACAGGAGGGTAGTGAGTACCACAGCGCTGTAGACCTTCAGTTTTGTTGCTGGGCTGATTCCTCGACATTTCCATACAGTGGAGAGCAGTCTACCAAAAGCAGAACTTGTCTTTACTATTCTGCAGTTAACTTCTGCATCAATAGTCACTGCTTGGGAGAGGGTGCTGCCAAGATAAGTGAACTGGTCCACTGCCTGTAGTTTCTGCCCTTTGATTGTGATTATTCGTTCTGTGTACGGTGCATGACTTTGGTCTTTCTAATGTTGACGGTGAGTCCAAAGTTGTCACAGGCTGTGGAAAATTTGTCCATACTGACTTGCATCTCTGGCTCTGAGCCAGCATACAGGGTGCAGTCATTGGCAAAGAGGAAATCTCTCAGAACAGTCTCCTTCACTTTGGTCATCGCTTGAAGTCTCCTCAGGTTGTAAAGCTTCCCATCCACTCTGTACTTGAGGCTGATTCCAGCAACACTGTCCTGGAAAGTATCATTCAGCATGGTAGTAAACATCATACTGAACAGTGTGGGTGCGAGCACACAGCCCTGTTTGATGCCATTGGTGACTGGGAACGCCTCAGAGGATTCTCCGCCATCCAGTACTCTGGCCATCATGGAATTGGCGTACCATCTGAAACAATTTGGCGGGGGGGGGGGGGGCGGCCGAACTTTGACATGATCCTCCACAGGCCTTGTCGGTTTACAGTATCGAAAGCTTTCGCGAGGTCAACAAAGGTTGTGTACAGCTCGCGATTCTGCTCCTGATACTTCTCCTGAAGTTGGCACGCAGTAAAAATCATGTCAGTAGTCCCACGTCCTTTGCGGAAGCCATACTGTGACTCTGGAAGCAGGCCCAGCTCCAAATGAGAGACTAGACGATTTAACAGGACTCTTGCGAGGGTTTTTCCTGTGATGGAGAGCAGCGAGGTTCCTCGGTGGTTGTCGCATACTTGCCGATTGCCCTTCTTCTTGTAGAGGTGTACGATGGAAGCATCTTTAAGTTCCTGAGGAATGGATCTTTGCTTCCAAAAGGACTGGAACAACTTGGTGAGCTTCAATATAAGTGCAGGACCAGCAGCTTTATAGATCTCTGTGGGTATGGCATCTGCCCCTGGGGCTTTGCCACTGGATAGCTGGCTGACAGCTTTTGTGACTTCGGCTACTACCGGTGGGTCATCCATGGCACTGTTGATATCAACCTGGGAAATCCTGTCTATTGCCTCATCGTTAATAGATGACGGTTGGCTGAGGACGGCTTCAAAGTGTTCAGCCCACTCTGCAGGATCTGAGCTTTCTCTGTAATGAGAGTTGTACTATCTGTACTCAGGAGGGGGGGCACTCCCGAGAGATTGAGGTCCATAGAGAGTGTTGAGGGCTTCATAGAACCGTTTCAAGTCGTTTCTGTCAGCATATCCCTGTATTTCATCTGCCTTGGCGCTCAGCCAGGCATCCTGCATTTTACACAGTTTATTCTGGACTGTCCTGCGAGCACTGGTAAAAACATTTTTCTTGGCAGCTGAAGATGGGTTGTTCTGACAGGCCCGGTGAAGATGGTGCTTTTCAACAAGTAGAGCCTGTATCTCCTCGTCATTCTCATCGAACCAATCATGCTGCTTGCGGGTAAAGGGCCGGAGCGCCTTCAGCACAGGTGTATGGATTGCATTCCTAAAGCGTTCCCAGTCGTCCTCAGCGGTGCCTGTGAGGTACAGGTCAGCAAGCTTGATTTCTAAATTTTTAGCCAGTGTTGGAGCTATGCTGGGGTTCTTTAGCTTGGCTGCATTGATTCTTTTCATAACCTTGCCTCCTTGTGGTCGCCTCTTGGGTCTGATGCGGAACCTCATTTTGGAGACAATGAGCCTGTGATCTGTCCAGCAGTCAGCACCACACATGGCCTTGGTTACTCTGACATACTGCCTGTCTTTTCTCCTGACAATGACATAGTCGATAAGATGCCAATGCTTAGAGCGGGGGTGCATCCAGGGGTCGACAGGTTGTGTTGGTGATGAAGAGGTCATGTGCTGCACAGATCTTCAGTAAGAGCAGGCCATTATTGTTACACCTGTCCACTTCCAATGACTCCCTGCCAGATTGCAGAGTCACACCCTACTCTTGCATTGAAATCACCAAGCAAGATCAGCTTGTCAGTACAGCTCACTGCTGATAGTAGGGCGTCTAGTTCTTTCATCTCGCCTGGGTTGTTCATTGTGGGGGCATAGGCGCTGAGCAAGGTGGCTTGACTTCTGTTCCGTAGCAGAAGCTGTAATGTCATAAGCCAGTCATTCACACCCTAGGGTAGACTATCAAGTTTCCGAACAAGGTGACTCCTGACAGCGAATCCAACTCCAGCATCACAACACTCATCACTGCTGCGACCGCTCCAGAAAAAAGTGTATCCACCTCCAGTTTCAGTCAACTGACCTACGTTGGCAAGATGAGTTTTGCTCAGGGCTGCAATGTCAGTGTTGTATCTTGCAAGCTCTCTGGCAACTAAGGCTGTTCTTCTCTCTGGTCTGTCTGCTGTGGGGTTGTCCAAAAGCATGCACACGTTCCAAGTGCCAATGGTGAGCAGTGTCACCTTGTGTTTTATTTTGTGTGTTCGACTGAAAGATGGGATCCCCGCCAGCCGCGGTAAACTGGCCAGGGTGTAGTGAAGCAGGCAATGTTTAGAACACCATTTCTAGCCTCTTTCTCATCCTACAGAGGTGAGCAGCGCATTCCTGAAGACGACTGCTCAGTCGCCCAGATAGATGCCGAGTTCCACTGCTGCTTCGGTCAGCAGAAAATGACCATTAGACCTGAGCTGCCTGCGTGCAGGTCCGTGACTACAGCTCCCAGTGTATCCACACTTGCTGCTTCGCTGCTCACCCATCGCCACAGGACTTCAAGGGTTGAACAGGACACTGGTGATGATGGTGTCGAAACTAGCGCTTGATTTGGATTAAAGTGAGGGAGAGTTGCGCAGCATCAGCCACACTTTCTCTTCCCAATTCCCATCTAGATCCAGTGGCAAGACAAGTGTCAAGACGGCTGGAGGTGGGACTAGGCACAGTGGATGATCAGGACGTCTTCCATGTCTTGTCCTGCTCTTCGCGTTCCATGGCGCTTGCAGAGACTGCTTTCTTGACCGTTGGACCTTCCATTGGTCTCTTCCGCTCAGTCCGCCGGACTCTGTCTTCACATGCTGGGATAGACATCTCCCTATCTCACCAAGGGTTGAGGCCTGTCGGCAACCCTCACCTGGTTTAGCCAGCTTGTCGAAGCCATTGCCCGGGATGTGGCCGCTGTCGCATGCAAACAGCTACGGGGAGCCACTGGTGAGAGCTGAGTGCCAGGTGGGGACAAAGATGGTCAAACCGCCCTGAAAGGATGCGACATGTTCCCCCACCAAAGATATTACCCCTCCCTGACACCCCATACACGGCCCATGTCTATATATGCCCTATTTGTGAACCCAACTCTCCACACACCTGATGGAAGGGCAACGCTCCGAAAGCTTGTGCTACCAAATAAACTTGTTGGACTTTAACCTGGTGTTGTGGGACTTCTTACTGTGCCTACCCGAGTCCAACGTCAGCATTTCCACATCATGGAAGCCAGGATAGTTAGGGCTTTGTTAGGAGTTGTAATATATTTTAAGATATGAAAGTCTGAGGCAACATACCAGCTTACTCAAGAGCAGCTTTTTTAGTTTATTTATTGTCACAAGTAGGCTTCCATTAACACTGCAATGAAGTTATTCTAAAAATCCCCTAGTAGCCACACTCCTGTGCCTGTTCGGTACAGGGAGGGGGAATTTAGAATTGGCCATGCACCTAACTAGCATGTCTTTCGGATTTTTTTTATATAAGGATGCCAAAACTGTACACAGTACTCTGGATATGGCTTAACAGCAGTGAGAACACTTCTCTACTTTTATGCTTGATTCCCTTTGCAATAAACACCAACATTCTACTTTTCTTCCTAATTACTTAAAGTGCCTGCATACTTTTGTGATTAATGTACCAGGACACACAGATCCCTCTGTATTGTAGAGTTCTGCAGTCTCTCTCCAAACAATACACTGCTTTTCTATTCTTCCTGTCAAAGTGGTGAAGTTTATATTTTTCCATACTAACTTTATCTGCCAAACATTGCTCACTCATTTAACTTAAATTTCTTCGTGGAGTCTATGATCCCTTGACAACTTATTTTCCTACCAATATCAGTAAATTTAGTTATCATACAATTGATCCCTACATCCATTACAAAATGTAAATAGTTGAGACACTGACATTGTATGGCACTCCATTAGTAATAGATTGCCAAGCTGAAAATGACCTATTTATCTCCATTCTCTGCTGACGGTAGTTTGTGTAGGTAACCTTTGATGTGTAGGTAACCATATTAAACGCCTTTTGGAAATCCAAGAGCACCCCATCTACAGGCTCCCTTTTATCCACTGTGCTTGTTACTTCCTCACAGAACTCTAATAAATTGGTTAAGCATAATTTCTGTGCATAAAACCACGTTGACTCTGCCTGATCACATTATCATCTAAATGAGAGTCATGGATAGAATAGACCTTCAGAGTCTTCTCCCGACGTAGAAATGTCAATTACTCGGGGACATAGGTTTAAGGTAAAAGGGAAAAAGTTAAAGGAGATGTGAAAGGCAAGTGTCTTTTTTTACACAGAAGGTGGTAAGTGCCTGGTCAATGAACGGCCAGAAGGGGTAGTAGAAACAGATACAATGGCATTGTTTAAGAGGCATCTTCACAGATACATGAATAGGCAGGAAATAGAGAGTACAAACCACAGAGACAAAAGGTCTTTAGTTTAGAAATGCATCATGTGTCGGTGGAGGTTTGGTGGGCTGAAGAACCTGTTCTTATGCTATATTGTTCTGTATTCTTAATGTCTTATTATTACCGCCTTAATAATGGATTCTAGCATTTCTCTATGACAGATGTTTGGCTAACTGGCTGTGAATTTCCTGCTCCTGTTTCCCTGCTTTCTTGAATAAATCAGTTATATTTGTAATTTTCCAATCCATTAAGAAATTTTGGAGGATCACAATTAATCAAGGGAAGATCATAACCAATTTAGAATTAGCAACACAGAATATTTCCCCCACAGCGCCAATTTCATGACCTGTGAAACGATTCCACAGATTGATTACTTCCTCAGTGAAAGATTGTTTCTACAGTTTAGTTCTGCACTTCGCTCACTTCAACCACAAACAGCATCCTCTGATTTTATTACTCTGGACAAGTTGAAACAGCTCACAATGGCTCTCAGCCTTCTTCTTTACAGTGAATATGTTGCCAATTTACAGAACAACGTTTCCAGAAATTAGATGAGATTGCAGGTGGATGGACATTGCGCTTTGCTGAACTTTCACTGATCTGATGTCTGGGAAGGACTCTGTCCAACATCTCTTTTGGATAAAATTTAAAATCTGGAAAATAATTTAAAGTCCAAGAGGATGTGATGTTGAAAGGGAATCAGCAAAGGTTCCTCCAAAGACAAACCTTTGGTTTGTGTGCACCAAACCATTCCCTTCTAACTTGCATTCATCACTCCTGTCACAATCCATTACTTTGTTCTTTCCTTCCTCACCCCATCCCCTTTTTCCCTGCCTTTGTGCTCACTTAAAACCTATTATATCTTTAATTTTTACCAGTTCTAACAAAAGATCATTAACCTAAAATGTTAACTCTTGCTTTTCTTTCACAGATGCTGCAGGGCCAGCATGTTTCCAGCATTTTCTATTTTTAGTTCAGGTTTTCTAACTGACCACTATTTTGCTTTTGTTTTAACTAATTAATAATTTTGATCTCAGTAAGATGCAAAAATATAAAATGAAGGAAAAGCAAGCCCTTAAAATATTTTGAGAAATAATAAAAAAATTCATACAAAATCTGTATTATTCCAAATGGTAGTGATAAGGAGGGGGGTGGGGGCACAGGAAAAATGGAGCAGGGGACTGGGAGAGTATAAGAACTCAGATGTTGATGAACAGAAAATAGCATACATTAGAAAATCAGCTTAATAAACTCCAATAGGTTTGATAGATAACTAGGAAGGATCAACATTTTATTCGACTTTGAGAAGATCTTGACAGGATTTGTGATAAGATTGGCACAAAATACAAATCTACTGTTGTTCATTCAAACTGTTAGGTATGTTTGTTCATGCTTTCTGAAAATCATGATGCATCTATTCAGAGGAATATCCCATGCTTTGTAGTCGTGAATCAAATTATGATTAGAATCGTAGATATTTACAGCACAGACTGAGGACATTTAGTTCCTTGTGTCAGTGCAGGTTGAATAAGAGCTATCTAGCGTAATCCAAGTTTCCAGCGACTGGTCTGTAACTTTGTAGATTAAAGCGCTTTTAAGTGCATATCCAAATATGTTTTAAATGCAGTGAAGATTCCTGCTTCTAGTTCATTCGGCTAGTGAGTCCCAGTTCCTGACTATCCTCAGGCTGAAAAATATTACCTTCAACTTTCCTGTACTACTTCTTTCCATTACTTTAAATCTATGCCTCAGGGTTCTTGTCCTCTCCTAAGGGAAAGATGTCCTTCCTATCCACTCTATGATCTAAGACTCAAAATTTTATACACCTCAATTAAATCTCCCCATAGGTTCCTCTGTTCCAAAGAAAACAACAAAGAATTCTTTTATCCTGACAATATCGTCAAGAAAACCGCAAAGATCACCATCAGAGCAGTGCTGGATATTGTGCGCAGCAGATGCATGATATGAATTTGGCTAACAAACATCTGTCTCACTCAAAAGGAACATTCCAGCATGCTCTCTGAAGGTATAAACCTGGAGTACAAGAAGGACCAATGCTAGACCTTACGGTTGACAAGTAGATGAACAAAGGAAAGACAGAAGGAGCAACTTGACCACAACTGACTAACTATATTCAGCTACAGATTGATCTCCTACAGTGAGATTGTAAGTAAAGGGTATTTACAGCCACAATATTGTGAGCTACTCATTCTACATCTCAATACTAAAATTCAAACAAAAAGCTGAATGTAGAAACGATCTAGAATAATAGTCAATTTCATAATCCTAGAGTAAAAGAGCTCATAAAAGAATAAAAGCTAAATAATGTGGATGCTGGAACAGTGAAATAAAAACAGCAAATACTGGATAAACAGCAGGTTTGGCAGCATGTAATGGAGAAACAGAATTAATGTTTCAAGTCCATATAACTCTTCCACAGAACTGAAGAGAGACAGAAATGGAATGAGTTATATAGTTGGAGAAAGGGGTGGAAGGGCAGAATAGAAGTTCAGGGATAGATTGGAACGAAGGAGAGAGTGACAAAGATATCATGGAAATAAGACAAAGGTGGTGTTAAATGACGATAATAAGTGATAATATAGGCATAAAGGCAAGATAGCAGAATTTGTTAATAGGGATAACAAAAATCAGTGCTCAATTAAAGCAAAACTGAAAAACAAAAGACAGATAGCCCTGTGAGGAAGGAGTTTTAGTGGGCAATCCAAGGAAATCAAAAAACAAGAGGGGGTCAGATGGAAGGGAAAGTTCACAATCTAAAGTTGAAGAACTCAATGCTGAGCCCAAAAGGCTCATTGGAACAGATATGATGGAGGCAGATGTTGGACATTATAGTTAACAGTACAGTCTTCGGCCCTCCAAGCCTGCGCTGATCATGGTGCCTGCCGAAACGAAAACCATATGCACTTATGGAATCCGTATCCTTCTATTCCCAACCTACTCACGTATTCATCTAGATGCCCCTTAAATACCGCTATTGTGCCTGCTCCCATTACCTCCCTGGGCAACATGTTCTAGATATTCATCAACCTCTGTAAAAAAACATGCTTTACTCATCTCCTCTAAACTTTTCTCAATATCTTAAAGCTATGTCCCGTAGTACTTGACTTTTCTACCCTGGGAAAGAGCATCTGACTATCCACTCTGTCCATGCACCTCATAATCTTGTAAACTTCTATCAGGGCACTCCTCAACCTCTGTCATTCCAGTGAGAACAAACCAAGTTTATCTAACCTCTCCTCACAGCTAATACCTTCTAGACCAGGAAACATCCTAGTAAACCTCTTCTGTGCTTTCCCCAAACATCCACATCCTTCTGGTAGTGTGGCAACCACAATTGTACACAATATTCCAAATTACGCTTAACTAAGGTTCTGTACAGCTGCAGCATGAACTGGCAATTTTTAAACTCAATGCCCTGACGAGGGCAAGCATGCCGTATGCTTTCTTGACTAGCTCATTCACCTGCTTGTCATTTTCAGTGATCAGTGGACAAGTACACCCAGATCTCTCTGCTTGTCAATTCTCCTAAGAGTTCTACCATTTACTGTATAATTCCTAAATGCATTGCCTCAGCTGTGATGAAGGATCATCTAGACTCAAAACATTGGCTCTATTCTTTCCCCACAGATGCCGTCAGACCTGCTGAGATTTTCCAGCATTTTCTGTTTTTGCTTGTGATATGCTTGCCTTTTTCCTCAAAAGGACCACTCCCCCCTCCCCCACTGTGATTGACAGGACACTCCAATGTGCTTGACTCATCTCCTGCACCTCTGCCTCACCCTTTCCCCTCCCCCTCAGAACTGACAGCTTGGAGTGATGGGGGAGGAGTTAGATATTGGGACAAACCAAAAAAGCAAAAGTCCAGAAATTTGCTTTTCAATCTGTTATCAAGCTCCCTAAATTCTTGTTGCATATTCTGAGGGACTGACTTCTAACAACCAGTGGAGAGTTTCCTGTGATTCCCATTGACTACAGTTTTGCCAGGGCTCTGTGAAGGCATACCCAGTCAAATGCTGCCTTGAGCCAAGAGCAGTCTCTCTCATCTTAAGGCTGTAATGAGGTCAGGAGCTGAGTGGCCACAACTGAATTCAGTTTGAGTGTCAGTGTGCAAATTATTAATGTAATGCTGCTGCTTGACAGCAACGTGAATGACATCTTCCATCACTTTGTCGATGGAATGGTAATTGGCCAAGTTGGATTTATCCTGCTTTTTGTGGGCAGGAAATATCTGAGCAATTTTCCACATTATTTGGTAAACGCCAGTATTGTAGCTGTACTGGAACAGCCTGGCCACAGGTGCAGCTAGTTTTGGAGCACATCACGTAGAATTGGCTCAAGAACATTTGTGATGCTGGGGGCCTCAAGAGAAGCAATGATGGAGCACACACTGGATAGTACTGGCTGAAAATGTATGCAAATGTTTCAGACTCATCATTGGCACTGAAGTGTTTGCCCCTCCCCACCTCCCACAGTATAACTGAGGATAAGGACTTTTAGGCAGCCTCCTTCTCCAGTTAGTTCTTTTATTATCCACCACCATTTACGACTGGATGTGGCAGGACTGCAGAGTTTAGATCTGATCCATTGGTTGGAAGAGTGTTTAGCATTATAGCATGTTGCTTCAGTTTTCTGGCATGTAAGTAATCCTGTATTGACATCTCATTTTTAGGTCTGCCTGCAGAATGCTGCTCCTGGAACAGTCTCCTATACTCTTCATTGAACGAGATTGACACATATTAATGGTACTGAGGGATAAATGCCAGACCACGAGGTTACAGATTGTGGTTGAATACAATTTTGCTGTTGCTAATAGCCCACAGTGAGTCACTGATACTCAGTTGTGAATTATTCAATCTATCCTAAACTGATCCCATTTGACATTTTTAAAAATTCAGTCATGGATGTAGCATTCGTTGCCCATCTCTAATTGCCCTTGAACTTAAGGGCATTTAAAAGCATACTCATATTTAAAAGTATATTCAAGTTTACTCTGTGCTTTGCCACCCTCAGTGCTACTTCCAATTGGTGTTCAACATGGAGGAGTAATGATTCATCAGCTGAGGAGTAGGGATGGTAGGTGTAATCAGCAAGAAGTTTCCTTGACCATGTTTAACCTGATGCTGTGAGGCTTCATAGAAGGCAATGTTGAGGATGCCCAGGGCAACTCCTTTCTGACTGTACACCACTGTGCCACCAATTCTGGTCGGTTTGTCCTGCCAGTGGGACTAGACGTATCTGGAATGCGAATAGTGGTGTTTGGGACATTGTCGGTGAAGTATGGTTCTGTGACTACGCCTGGCTGTTGCTTGACTTGTCAACAGCACAGCTCTCCCAATTTGGGTACAACCCTCCAGATGCTCATAAGGAGGATTTTGCAGGGTTGACAGGGCTGGGTGTCAAGGGGTCCATCCAATTTAATTACTTAGAATATTTTAAAATGCTAATAGTTGATGGTGCATGCACACAAAATGCACTAATTTCTATCATTAAGGGACGTTTATAGCATTTACCAGAGGAATGGAATCTTGCAATCTTTCCTCTCCAAAATGTAAGGAACCATACCTTTCAGTAACTTACAAAGAAATAGTCTTTAAAGGTAGCAATACAAATCAATATGTCCTCTCCCAACAGACTTCATCACTTAGATAGTTATGGAGTTAAATGTATGAAAGAAAAATGATTCACTATATATATATTTTACTCGCATGACATTCTGCAGATGTAAACCATATTTAATAATATTATAATGCGACATTGCAATACCATAGGACAATGTTCCATGAAATGTCCATTGCTAAATTTAGTACCTCCTAAAAGATTCCACTTGTGAACAGCAAGTGCAAAGACAAGCTCTTTCCAATTTTATCATCTGAAGTGGAGAGATGCCAAAACAATGTGGAATATTGCATTAATAGAAACATCTGTGGAGTTTTTGTTTTACCTTCTGTAACCAAACACCACGAGTTTCTAAAACAATGCGCAATGGGATCCAGTTGAATGTTCCAAAAGTCTGTTTGTTCTCCACTTCAGAATTGTTTTTCTATTTACCTATGCCCAATCATGGTGAAATGACTCAAAGTGCTTCCCACAATCAATTCCTTTTGCAGTAACTATTTCACTGGTAAGCAAGAATGCTGATGAGGCCATAAAACAGGCAACGATAAGAATAAACATATAATTGTTTAGAATGGTATTGACTGAAGGAAGATATTGGTCTGGTCACTTGTTTTGCACTGAATTGTGCAATTCAGTGCACTGCTCCAATACTGTTACCTCTGGTGTTCCTAAAAATCTATTCAGGTTATTACCGTTCACTGTTATGATATAATAAATTGTTAGAAAAAACTGTATTGTAGGTCACATTTTGTAAACCTTGAACTGAATTTAATGACGGTTTCCAAAATGGACACTATGGGTCACTTGATTTTCTCCTTGTGGATTTGTGCTGGAACCCCTTCAGCCAGATAAAGAGACTTCCTTAAAAATTTACATTAAAAATTCAATGAGTGCTGCAAAGGAATAAACATAAACTCAATCATTTGTTGTTTTTTCCTCCAGAAACACTAATTAATAAGTCGCTATGAAGCGTGAACAACTGGACCTTTCTGATCACTACAGAGATTAAGGAGACTACTGAATGGCCACTACTGTTCCTATTTCTTATGGTCTGAGGAGCAAGAATCATAAAGAAAGTCCCCTTTACAACTATAATAACACCATGAACCTTTATTACAGCATAACGTCCCTAGGTGTTTTACATGGGTTATTACTAAATACTGTCAACAATTTCAAGGTTCTAAAAATATACAATGATCATAACTATGTCTTCTAGGAGGAGAGAAAACCCATTCCCTTCTCTTAAGACTCAGTATAGCACAAATCTGTGCAGAGTACAATACATGAGGTGGAATTTTATGGTTCAATGTTTTATTTTATATATAATGGCAAGATCTTCCGGTCCCACTGAAGTCAATGGTGTTTTGAACAGCTCGCCACATTTTCCAGTCTCATCCCAGCTGTGAAGGGGCTGTAAAATTTTGCTCCCAGTGTGCACAGCTTCCTGAATACCAGGGACTAATTATGACAAATATAAATTATATCGGGGGAAAGAGATGGAAAACAAGTAACTTAACAAAATAAATTGGACTTCTTTAAATGTATTCTTGGATTCCAAAAATTAGTGGATTGAAAATTAAGATAGTAAATTGAAAATGCTATAATGAAATTAAAACTGAAATTTTGGAGCGAGTTTAAATAAGCATTTTTCAAAGATGGATCAATACAAAAGCTTTGAGAAAGAAAAAAATTTGTTCATCTTGTGGCAAGAAAGAATATACTAAAATAATAGACCTATTCACTGGTTCTACTGGTTTGATGCTAGCCTGCCAGACTTGCAGCTGAGTCTAATTTGGATTTACTGTGTTTTACCTAGTTCCTCCAATCTCTCTCTGGGATTTCTGGCCTTCAAATCCTTCTCAAATCTGGTTTCCTACTTATTTTTGTTTTGCCCAATCTATTCATGTTTCTCAGAATTTTATTCCACTAGCTCTGATGTTACTTAAAAAAATCTTCTGCTTTCATCCTTCCTACTTCGAAGCTACTCATGAACACAGATATCTCCATTATATTCTGCCCTGTAATTCATTGGTTGTAATGCACTTGGAATTTGGTGGTTCTGAAAAGCACACCATAAATGTAAGCCTTTTTTTTCTCCCCTAACTCCTGCTTTGTCCTTTCACGAAATCCATGCTCTTCACCACCAAGTGCAAGCTCTCGACATCTCCATTCAGCAGCAGCTCACATCAGTTCATAGTTGGCAGAGTCGTCAGTTTATTAGCATTATTTACCTCATCCAGCAATTTAATAAATAAAGTTTCTTCCTCCCAGAATCATAGAATAATACAGTGCAGAAGGAAGCCACTTGGCCCATCAAGTCTGCACCAACCACAATCCCACACAGGCCCTATCCCCATAACTCCACGAATTTGTCCTAGCTAATCCTTCTGGCACTAAGGGGCAATTTAGCAGAGCCAATTCACCTAACATGCACATCTTTGGACCAATGCAGACACGGGCAGAATGTGCAAACACAACACAGACAGTGACCCAAGCCATGAATCGAACCCAGGTCCCTGGCATTGTGAGGCAGCAGTGCTAACCACTGTGCCACCGTGCTGCAAAAGACCAGAAATTCACACAACTTTTGGAAGCCTTTGAAGCCAATTAGAATTATCTGATCATTCAAATTATTTTAAGTATTAAACATCCTGTTTTGCTTTTGTTAGTTACATTGCCTAAATCAATACTATGCAATTTCACATTTTTAAGCATAAAAAATTGAGTTATCATGAGTCACAGAAAAGGCCATTCGGCTCATCATGACCATGCCCGTCAAAAATAACCACCTAATTATTCTAATGCCATTTTCCCATACCATTTGGCCCATAGCCTTGTATGCCTTGGCACTGGAAGTGCACATCTAAATGCTTCTTAAATGTTATGCAGGTTTTTATCTCCACCATCCTTTCAGGATGTGAGCTCCAAATTCCCACCACCCTCTGGGTGAAAGTTTTCCCTCACATCCCCTCTACATCTCCTGCCCTTTACCTTAAACCTACACCTCTTGGTCATTGATCCCTCTACCAAGAGGAAATATGTCTTCCTGTCCACTCTATCTATGCCCCTCAATTATATATCTCATCCTCAGTCTCCTGTGTTCCAAAGAAAATAAACATAATCTATCCAATCTCTCTTCATAACTAAAACACTCTATCCTAGGCAACACCCTGGTAAATCTCCTCTGCATCCTTTCCAGTGCCATCACACCCAACTTTTAATGTGGATTTCAGAACAGCACACAATGCATTAGCTATGGTCTAGCCAATGTTTTATACAGTTCCAGCATAACTTCCCTGCTCTTAAACTCTGTGCTTTGGCAAATAAAGGCAAGTATACCATATGCCTTCTTAACCAGTTTACCCACCGAGCCTGCTACCTTGAGGGAGCAATGCACACAAAGTACCTCTATGCTTCCCAAAGTCCTGCCATTCCTCATGTTTTCCTTTGTCTTTTTTGTCCTGCCCACGTGTATCACATCACACTTACAAATTCCATTTGTTACTGATCAGCTTTCCTGTCCAGCCAGTCTATTACTTCCTATAATCTAAAGCTATCCTCCTCATTAACCACCCCACCAATTTTCACACCATCTGCAAACTTGCTAATCAACCCTTCTATGTTCCAGTCTAAATCATATATGTAAACCATAAACTGTGGGGACTTCAATACCAATCCCTGCAGGACTCTACTGGGCACATGCCTCCAGTCCAAAAAACACTCCTCATCCATCAGCCTGCCATTCAGCCAATTCTGGATCCAATTTGCCAAATTTCCTTGGAACCCATGGGATCTTACTCAGTTTCCATGTGGGACTTTATCAAAAGCCTTGCTGAAGTTCAAGTAGGTTCACCTCATCTCATCTACAGACCTGGTCACCGTTTAAAACAAACAAACAACTTGGTCAAACATGACGTTCCCTTAACAAGATCATGCTGACTGTTCTTAACTGATCTCTACCTTTTCAAATGCAGATTAATTCTGTCTTTCAAAATTGCTACCACACACATAATGCCCTCAATCTCCCTCCCCACTCGCCAACCTTCCTCCCTACCCTCCCGACCTCCCTTCACACCCTACGATTACACTCTCAACACGTGAGTATACGTGCGATTCCCAAGTCCTTTCCCACCAACCACTTTCCTACCCCCCACTTCCTCCCACTGACTCACCCTACACCCCACCCTCCAACCTTTCTCACTTGCCTTATAAATTTACTTTTCCTGGCTTCTCAAAGTGGCTGGATGTTTGAACCTACCTGCTTCATAGCAGCTACTGCCACAAAAAGGGGATATGCTTTCCTGACCTTTGACAGGATATGGAGTTGCTGGCGCTGGACTGGGGTGGGCACAGTAAGTAGCCTCATAACACCAGGTTAAAGTCCAACAGGTTTATATGCTAGCATGAGCTTTCAGAGCACTGCTCCTTTATCAAGTGATCACCTGATGAAGGAGCAGTGCTCCGAAAGCTCATGCTGCCAAATAAACTTGTTGGACTTTAACCTGGTATTGTAAGACTACTTACTGTGACCTTTGATGGGGCTGCTCTTAACACAAGGCCTCAGGGACCCACTGAACCACATCTTTCTCACCTGGCTCAAGTTGAAAGGTCATTGAGAAAGGTGCGGAGAGTGAAGTGGCAATCTGATTATGATTGCCAGTCCAGGGAAGTAAGGGCCCTACATTTTAAAGTGCTTCCTAAGTCATACAATTATGCTGAAAGGAATGGCAGATTAATAAACTGCTTTCTTCCTTGTGAGGAAAGTCATGACCTCAGTTCTCCATGCTAACTTGGCTGAGCAGTGTCATAATACCAGTGTCCAAAATGAAACTAGAAAATGCCAGAAATACTTAGTAGCCAGGCAGAGGTGCAGGGTTAAAGCTCTGGGTGATAGCCATTCATCAGAACTGAGAAAATAATGTATTGAAGCAAGTGGAGTGGCAGGGAAAGGCAGGAAGAGGGCAAGAGCAAAAGACAAGGTCAGTGATTAAGTGGAATGCAAGAGAGGTTAAAAGGCAGAAAAGACCATTATACTTTTGTCATTTACTCTCTTCTGTATTTCACCGCATCACAGACTTCATCCCTTCTGATTTTTCATCACTGTACCTGCTTTAGACATCTCTAACTTTTACCAGTTTTGATGAGAGTTCATTGACTTTGTTTTGTCTCCAGAGAAAGTATCTGACTTGAAGAATATTTTGAGCATTTTCTCTCTTTATTGGCTGAGCAATATATGGGATAAAACAACTATGAGCCTGTGTCATTACAATCTACAGTTATTTCAAAACAACAGTAACAAATCTCTTGAAATTTTTTGAGGATATAACTAGTAGGGTTGACTGCGGAGAATCTGTGGATGTGGTTTATTTAGACTTTCAGAAGGCTTTCAACAAGGTCTCACATAATAGACTATTATGTAAAATTAAAGCACATGGGATTGCAGGGTATGTCTTGAGATGGACAGAAAGCTGATTAGCAGATAGGAAACAAAGAGCTGGCATAAATGGGTCTTTTCTTGATTCACAGTCAATGACTAGTGGTCTTCCATAGGGATCTGAGCTAGGACTCCAACTGTTTACATTACAGATTAATGAATTGGAAAAGGGAACTGAATGTATTAGTTCAGAGCCACTGCTCATGTGCAGAGGCTAGCTGGTTTCAGCCTCCTGGTCGGAATCACCCCATCCCCTGAAATTTAATGATATTCACACTCGTGGCCTCTGTAGTACACAGAGTGTGGAAGATTCTAGTGTGAACTCCCACTGAGCGTGAATTTCTCCAGTTTTTCCACGAATTCAACACTGGGAGCTTTTTTGGTAGAATTCCACCCTATTTCTATGATTACATGTCAAAAGTACTTAATTGGTTGTAGAGCACTGGGATTTTTTGTGGTCAAGATGCACTTTTTTATATAGTATGGAATTTTAATGTTCTCATAAAATGTACCATCTAAAGGTTTGGTTTCAATTCAGTACAAAGTACTTTGTGTTCTGCTAGCAAACTCAAAAATGTCCAAAATATAAACAAAAATGCTAGAAATAATCAGCAGGTCAGGCAACATTCATGGAGGGAAAACTGACACTTTAGACTAAAAAGAGCTTTCTTCAGTTTTTTTGTGCTTTTCATTTCAGATTTCCAGCGTCCACAGTATTTTTTTTAAAGTTGATCACTAGATATTCACAAATATGTTGAGACGTTGCTCTGAAAACCTTACTAAATATGAATCAGAAATTTACCTCAAACATTCTTGCTTAACCTTTTAAAATATGAATATTGTTATGGCATTTTTACATTGACAATTAAAATAATTTTTTTTTGTGTATTCCTTACAAAATAAAAGATGCTCACCTGATCCAATCGTAAAGCACCCCCATCAAATCTTTGCTTACGAAGATGTTTGGCAATATTATGAAGATTTATTACAGCAGTCTTTATTTCAGCAATAGAATGATCAGGTGAAACAGGTGGTAGTTCATCAGAAGTGAATATCTTTTCTGGGTCCTCAATCATGCTTTGTGCATGATTGTAACTCAGCTTTACACAAGAACGAATAACAGTTCGACCATACCATTCACTAAGGATCTGCAAAATAAAATTAAAGAAGCAATTTATTTTTCAACATTTATATTTTTTTAGTGCCTCACCAAATTTCTCAAAAAAAAGACTGACGAAAAACATGCACACTTTAAAGTATAATCAAACCCTAGACAATGAGCTTCCAAAAAAGACAGTAGGACTAGGGGGCACAGCCTCAAGATAAAGGGGAGGCGGTTTAGAACGGAGTTGAGGAGGAACTTCTTCACTCAAAGGGTGGTGAATCTCTGGAATTCTCTGCCCGTTGAAGTGGTGGAGGCTGCCTCGCTAAATATTTTTAAGAAGCGGGTTGATGGGTTCTTGATAAGAGAGGGGATTAAGGGTTATGGGGAGAGGGCGGGAAAGTGGAACTGAGCCACAACAGATCAGCCATGATCTTATTGAATGGCGGGGCAGGCTCGAAGGGCTAGATGGCCTACTCCTGCTCCTATTTCTTATGTTCTTATGTTCAAAAGCATTATGCCATAACAAAAGCAGTTGCTTTAACTTGCTCTTTAAGGCAGTGATCAATTTATTTAATCTTTTTCTTTCAGTATGCACTGATTTTCACATTTGATCTTTTTAAAGGTACAGAATGAAACCAGTGTAAAATATTCGCAACAAAAATACACACCATATAGTTGTATACATTAATGATAATCCAAAAGTTTCTTGCATACTGTTTGAAGCCTTGTAAATGCACAAACAAAAACTGAGATTGTAATATCGCAAGATACAGTTCATTTAAAACCAGCATTGACAGCTTACAGTCATAATCTGTCACTTTGGAGTTAAAACTAATGATGGCTTCTGTCTTTATAGGTCAAAATCTACTTTAAAACATATAAATATGAAAATTATATAAGTACTAGATTCAATTTTTGCTCTGGAATAAACATGAAAGAAAGAATGTAATCAGTTTATTCACATTTCCAAACAAACAGAACCAATGGTTAGAAGAGAGCAAAAAGCCAAAAACAATGTGGCCTGACCAGATTAATTCCAAATTTAGCCAGCATTTCTTCTATTCAATCCACAATTCCCAGGTTTGAAACCAAATTTTAAGCATAGGTGAAGCACAGCACTCGAAATGGGTCAAGTAGCATGGGCAACTAATTGACAAGATGGTGTGGCTCAGTGGTGGCACACCTCAAGAAAAACACTTTTGACTCTGTCCCTGAAAACTATTGCCACTTCCAAATTTTGTCAACATGCTGTGGCCTCAGAAATCTGCATCCATCTTTTCTGGAGTTCCATATTCAAATTTCCCCAGTCGTTGATGGAATTAAAAGTTAAAAAGCTTGGACCACATAAGCTGCATCCCAAAATTTTGAAGGTGGTTTTTATGGAGAGAATGGATGCATTCTTTGAAAATTCTAGACACCCAAGTTAAACCCCAGTATTCAGTGGTGAGATGGAAGAAAGTGTTGATTTCCAAACGGGCCTAGGTATCCTTGTTCATGAGTGACCAAAGTCTAGCATGTTGTTGCTGGTGAGTGGAGTCCTCTGAGGATCTAACCTTGGCCACTTATTTCTTATCTACATGTCTCAGGACACTAGGGGGAAATTATTTTGCATGGCCAATCAACCTGGCCCGCACATCTTTGGACTGTGGGAGGAAGCCCATGCAGACATGGGAAGAACGTGCAGACTCCACACAGACAGTGACCCAGGCCGTGAGTCGAGCCTGGGTCCCTGGCGCTGCGAGGCACTAATGCTAACTACCGTGCTGTCCACAAGGCCAGGTGGCAGTGGCAGCTCATGCTGAGAGTCTCGAAGTGGCTGCTGTTGGGGTATATAATTCATTCCAGCAGCATCCACAGGGTGACGGGTGTGGAATCAGGATCGGCAGCACCTCAGCAACAGCGGGCGGAGGGCGGCAGGGGGCATCAGTGGCCAGCTCAGGGTCTGAGCTGTGCTTGGGACTCAGAATGCCCGTGGACAAGAGAGAGAGCCACCGAGTTAGAAACAGGGGTGACAGCAGGGTTAGACACTGCCTGGACCTCAGTGCTAATGAGGGTCACAGTCTTGGAGGAGGAGGAGGGAGCTGATTACTTTCAATTTGATTCATTGTCGCATGTATTGGGATACAGTGAAAAGTCTTGTTCCTTGCGCACTATACGGACAAAGCATACCATTCATACAGTACACAGGGGAGAAGGATTTGATTTATTATTGTCACACGTATTGAGATGCAGTAAAAATTATTGTTTCTTCGTGCTATACCAACAAAGCATACCATTCATAGAGTACATAGGGGAAAAGGATTTGATTTATTATTGTCATGTGCAGTGCAATGAAGGGTATTGTTTCTTGCGTGCTACACAGACAAGGCATACCGTTCATACAGTACACAGGGGAGGAGGAGAGGAGAGAGTGCAGAGTTTGGTGTGGCAGTCATGGTGGGGGTTTAGAGAGGGGTGGGTCCATTCAGGGGTCTGGCGGCAGCAGGGAGGAAGCTTGGGTCGGCTGGTGCGTGACATCAGACTTTCATATCTTTTTTCCGACAGAAGAGGGTGGGGGGGGAGAGTGTCCGGAGTGCTTGGGGGTCCCTGATTGTGCTGGCTGCTTTTCCCTGAGGCGGCGGGAGGTGTGGACAGAGTCAGTGGATGGGTGCGTGATGGACGGGGCTACATTCACTTGGTGGTTCCTTGCGGCCTTGGGCGGGGTGGGGGCCCATGCCGGGCTGTGACGCGGCCGGGGGGAGTGCTTTCTATGGTGCATCTGTGGAAGGTTGGTGGGAGTCGTTGCTGACATGCCGGGTTTCCTTAGTCTTCTGAAAAAGTAGAGGCATTGGTTGGATTTCGTAATGATAGCGCCTGGCAGTTCACTGCCAAGCCTGGTTTGAAATTTTAAACCTGGCAGTTCGCCTCCGGTCGAGGCATTGTCCTGAGGAATAAGCCAGCCGAAATGCATCTTAATTCCAGCAGTCCTAGAGTTCTGCACGACTAATCGAATTTAAATTTTCCCCAGCTGCGTGGTGGGGCTTGAACCCCACGTCTCAATCGTTAATTCAGGCCTCTGGATTGTCAGTGTGTTAACGTCTCTGAAACGCTGCTGTGTCACGTAGCAGGAGTGTGTTTTACTTCCTCTTGGGAGGACTGTAACTTGCGGCAGAATCGTGGCGATAGGGAACCCAGCAGCAGAGTGTTGACCGGACGTACTACCCTTTAACATCCAATGGATGCCTCCAGATACCGCGGCATTTCTTTGGTTTAGCGATCTAGGGTGTGAGGACAGGGTCCAGTGACTCTCCTCCATGGTCGCTCTTTCCGGAGTGTTTTTATATCCTGAGGTCGTAGGCTTGTTTTACACTCGGCCACCAGCGAAGAGGAGGCACTTTAAGAGTTGATCCCGTTGGCTCTGAGGTTTGGAGTCACGTATAGGCCCGACAGGGTAAGGACAGCAGATTTCCTTCCCTCAGGGACATTAGTGAACCAGATGGGTTTTTTACAACAATCCATGGTAGCTATCATGGTCACCACTACACAGCCATCTTCACCCTCTCTTAACAACAATCTGAGGCCCCTATCTGCTTCAAGAAGACGACCATCACCCCAATCAGCGTGCCTTAATGTCTATTATCTGGTGGCTCTGACATCCATCATTATGAAGTGCTTCGAAAGGCTAGCCATGGCATGAATCAATTCCAGCCTCCCAGACTGCCTGGATCCGTTACAGTTTGCCTACCACTGCAACAGATCTACAGCAGACGCCATCTCCCTGACAGAAGAACATAAGAATTAGGAACAGGAGTAGGCCATCTAGCCATCTGACCCCGCACTCAACCCTGGAACACCTAGATAACATGGACACCTGTGGTGGACTTCTGTTTATTGACCACAGCTCAGCTTTCAACACAATTATTCCCTTGAAACTCATCTGCAAACTGGACCTTGGTTCCTCCCTGGATCCGGAACTACTTAATCCATGGGCCATAATCAGTATGGATAGGCAACAACACCACCTCCACGATCATTCTCAACACCGGTGCCCCACAAAGCTGTGTGTTCTCAGCCCCCTACTTACACAACCTATGATTGTGTGGCCTAATTCCCCTTCAACTCCATTTTCAAGTTGACTGATGACGCCACCATAGTAGGTCAGATCTCAAACAGTGACAAGATAGAGTACAGGAATGAGAGAGAGAATCTGGTGAACTGGTGCAGCAACAATAATTTCTCCCTCCAATGTCAACAAAATGAAGGAGATTGTCATTGACTTCTGGAAGCATAGAGAAGAATATGCCTCTGCGTACATCAACGGGGATGAAGTAAGAAAGGGTTGAGAGCATCAGACTTTTTAGGTGTCCAGGTCAACAGCAACCTGGTCCCCCCATTCCGACACTATAGTTAAGGAAGTCCCCACCTACTTTCTCGGAAGACTAGGGAGGTTTGGCATATCTGCTACGACTCTGTCCAGTTTTTTGCAGATGCGCCGTGGAGGGCATTCTTTTTGGTTGCATCGCAGCCTGGTCTGGCTCCTGCTCTACCCAGGACTGCAAGGAGCTACAAAAGGTCGTGAGCGTGGCAAAATCCATCACACAAACCAGCCTTCCATCCATTTGGCTCTGTCTGTACTTCCTGCTGCCTCGGGAGGGGCGGCCGGCATAGTTGGGGACCCCGCGCGCCCCAGGCATTCTCTCTTCCACCTTCCATCGGGAAGAAGATACACGGGTCTGGGGTCATGTACCAACCGATTCAAGAACAGCTTCTTCCCTGCCGCTGTCGGACTTTTGGGTGGACCTACCTCGCGTTGGGTTGGTCTTTCTCTGCACCCTAGCTGTGGCTGTGGCACTGCATTCTGCACTGTCTCCTTTCCTTCTCTATGAACGGTGTGCTTTGTGTGGTTCGCAAGAAACAATACTTTTCAATGTATTCCAATACATGTGACAATAATAAGTCAAATATAATTCCTGATTTTATTAATGGATTTAAATTCCACCAGCTGCCATGGTGGGATAGAACTGTTGTTCCGTTGGGTGATAACAGCCACAATGCCACTGTCTCACCCATTGAATTGGTGGGCATTTGGGTCCAGCCACTGACCAACCCACAGTGATGCTGTACAGATGCTGGTGTTGGACTGGGGTGGGCACAGTAAGAAGTCTGACAACACCAGGTTAAAGTCCAACAGGTTTATTTGGTATCACAAGCTTTCAGAGCATTGCCCCTTCATCAGGTGAAACTTTGCCCTTGATGTAAAGCGGCTAATGTTATGCCGTTGTTTAAGAAGGGTGGCAGGCAAAAGGCAGGGAATTATAGGCCGGTTAGTTTAACGTCTGTTGTAGGTAAAATGTTAGAATCCGTCATCAAGGAGGAAATAGCGAGGCATCTTGAGGGGAATTGCTTGATAGAGCAGACGCAGCACAGTTTCGTTAAAGGGAAGTCACGTCAGACAAATTTATTGGAGTTCTACGAGGATGTGTCTAGGGCGGTGGATAGAGGAGAGCCGGTGGATGTGGTCTTTCTTGATTTTGAGATGGCATTTGACAAGGTACCTCACAAGAGCTTATTGCAGAAGGTAAGGGGGCATGGAGTTGGGGGTAGGGTGTTAGCGTGGATAGAGGATTGGTTGTCAAATAGGAGGCAGAGAGTGGGGGTCAGTGGGTGCTATTCGGATTGGCGGTTGGTGACTAGTGGAGTGCCCCAGGGGTTGGTGCTGGGGCCTCAGCTATTTACCATTTATATAGATGATCTGGAGGAGGGAACCGAGTGTATGGTGTCGAAATTTGCTGATGACACCAAGATTGGTGGAACGGCAAATTGCGCAGAGGGTGTGGAGAGTCTGCAGAAGGATCTAGATAGGCTGGGCGAATGGGCCAGGAACTGGCAAATGGAATTTAATGTTGGCAAGTGCGAGGTGGTCCACTTTGGTAGGAATAATGGCAGGAAGGACTATTACTTACGTGGCGAAAAACTGCAGCAGGCGACGGTGCAGAGGGACCTCGGGGTCCTTGTGCATGAGTTGCAAAAACCCAGCCTGCAGGTGCAGCAGGTGGTCAGGAAGGCTAATGGGATGCTGGCCTTCATAGCGAGGGGGATTGAATATAAAAGTAGGGAGGTCTTGCTGCAGCTGTATAGGGCACTGGTGAGGCCGCAGCTGGAGTACTGTGTGCAGTTTTTGGTCGCCGCACTTACGCAAGGATATTTTGGCCTTGGAGGGAGTGCAGAGGAGGTTTACTAGGCTGATGCCGGAGTTGAAGGGGTTGAGCTATGAGGAGAGGCTGAATAAACTAGGCTTGTACTCGTTAGAATTTAGAAGAATGAGGGGAGATCTCATTGAGACATATAAGATGATGAATGGGATGGATAGGATAGAGGTGGAGAGACTCTTCCCACTCAGAAAGGACAGTAGGACTAGGGAGCACAGCCTCAAGATAAAGGGGGGTGCGGTTTATAATGGAGTTGAGGAAGAACTTCTTCACTCAAAGGGTGGTGAATCTCTGGAATTCTCTGCCTGTTGAAGTGGTGGAGGCTGCCTCGCTAAATATTTTAAAGACGCGGGTTGATGGGTTTTTGATAAGCGAGGGGATTAAGGGTTATGGGGAGAGGGCTGGAATGTGGAACTGAGCCACGACAGATCAGCCATGATCTTATTGAAAGGCGGGGCAGGCTGAAAGGGCTAGATGGCCTACTCCTGCTCCTATTTCTTATGTTATGTTATGTTATGCTGTTTCCTGACAACATCAAATGAAACCACGTCACGTTGAACAAATACACCAACAACACCCAGCTCTACCTCATCAGCATCTCTTTCGACACCTGGAGATGGTCTCACCTAGCCTCATCTCTGCAACCTCCACCAGCTTCACATCCCTGAGATCTCTGTACTTCTCTAATTCCAGCCTCTTATGCATCCTGATTATAATTATTACTCCACCATAGATGACTGCGCCTTTCAGCTGTCGAGCCCCCAAGCATTGGAATTCCCTCAATGAACATCTCAACTCTCCGTCTTTTCTCCTTTAAGAGCCTCTTTAAACCTATCCAACTGAACAAGATTGGCAGAAACTGTCCTGTTATGGCTCAGTCAAATTTTGTTTGATATTGTTCTTGCAAAGTGCCTTGGGACATTTTACTGCACTAAAAGAACTATGGAAATGCAATCTGTTGTTGTGGGTTCAAATCCAGAGACTGCATCCCAATGTTTTGGCTGATACCAGTGCAATTATGACAGCTGCTGTACTTGTAGCAATCCCAATTTTCAGATGAGATGTTAAACTAACGTCCTGTCTGCCTTATCATGTGGCTATAGAAAATCCCATGGCTACTAACGCGAAGTAGAGTCAGGCAAAACTGCCCAAAATTTATTCCTCAAACATGACAAAAAAAACTGGTCATAACCTCATTGTGCTGCATTTCTTGTGTTATAAATGTGTTTGACACAGCAACTGAAGTGCCTGAATGTCTGGTGGAGGCAGGATCAATTGAGGCTTTCAGAAGTTAATTTGGTAATTATCTGAATACTTAAATTTTGAAGAGCTACAGGGAAAGGGAAGGAAGTAGCACTAAATGAATTGCTCCTTCAGAGGGCCAGCACAGACATGATAGGTTAAATGGCCTCCTTCTGTCCTGTAACCATTCTATGATTGTTCTTCACGTCTCTTACTGTCTGGAAAAATGCTCTGAAATATTGTAAAATGTGCAAAATAAATGAAAATTCTTTCTTTCACTGCTATTCAAAATGTGTTACATTTACCACTTTTCATTCTTTGGTACAATTCCCATCTCCAAACATTTTTGCAATATTATGCCTAGGCCCTATGTTAGCCGACCTCCTTCAGCATTTTGGGTGCATACTGTTGTAGCTTGAAGACATTTGTGATTTTAGTCCCAAAGAACAAAGATAAGAACAGCATAGGAATAAGCCCTTTGGCCCTCCAAGCCAATCATGATGCCTTAACTAAACTCAAAAAAAACATTCTGCATCAAGCCATGTCCCTCTATTCCCTCCCTATTCATGTACCCATTCCATTAATTTATTTTTTTAAAATATCATGCTCTTCAAATTTGTACTTGTCAAACTGATGTTAGTATGTATCTTTACTATTTAGTGCTGACAAGCACAACATGTCCCCCTTCATATCAAAATGATCTCGTTATTTCTTATTTGCACAGAAAAGGTTGTTTTTGAAGAGTTTCTTGGTACAATATATATTCATGATTCCTTTATTATTATTTCTATATGTGCTTAAAATATATCTAATATCATAAAGGACCCTACGCACCCAGACATACTCTCTTCCACCTTCTTCCATCAGGAAAAAGATACAAAAGTTTGAAAACACTTACCATTCGATTCAAGAACAGCTTTTTCCCTGCTGTCATTAGACTTTTGAATGGGCCTATCATATATTGAGTAGATCTTTTTCTTCACCACATCTGCAAGTGCAACACTATATTCTGCACCCTATCCTTTCCTTCTCCCGTACACACTCTCTGAATGGTATTTTTGACTGTATAGTGCACAAGAAACAAAACTTTTCACTGTGTCCCAGTACATGTGACAATAATAAATCAAATCATAAAGAGACAAAGAGGTCAAGCATTTTGTATTCTCTTTTTCTTGTGAAATAATGATATAGGCATTCGATTTAGCAGTTCAGAATTACAGGAATAAAGCTGTTCCCGGAATGTGAGCAGATTTTAAACCAGGCATTCTGTGTGAAGCTGATTATGCGTTTTTCCAGTGTAGCATAATTCAGATAAGGAGTTGTCACTTTAGATCATTGTTGTCAATTATGCCGTTTCAGATTCCTTAGCAGTAATCTTCTTGAGTTGATGAGGAGCAAGTAGGAGACTCAACCCAATGTTTCTTTCCAAATACTATGGGCAGTTTTTTTGTTGTGCATTTTTGAAATGTAACTTGTTCCAAAAACTATTTGTCCTATGCTTCCTTTAAAAGAGTGGCAACGTTGATATTTTCTTGCATTTGAATCTTGACCAGCCTTTTCTGGTTTTACGAAATCAGTATGAACTCTTTTGATAGTATATTGTAAATTATTTTGATGAATTACTTGGAATAGAGAAGGCTCCAACCCAAACTCAAACAAAACATGGCTAAATGAAATTTCAGCAGACTAACTAAACACACTTGTATATTTGTCGATCCATTTGAGAAGGCAACGAATTTGTAAATTGCAATTATTTACAAATTCCAATAGGTCTACAATGTATTGTAATCATCAGGACCAATATTTTCTTTAACAGTTCATTTAGGTTCAATAAGTAGGACTGCACTTGCTATGATACAATAAATCCAACAGCTGAACATACAAGCAGCAATCATCTTGGGGAGATCACTGATATCACAAGTTCAGCTAGCCTACAATAATAATGGTGTTAAGACAAGCAAAAAGAGTTCAGCTCGATGAGAGTAGCAAAGAAAAATGCAGCTTTAAGCCAATATAAACTATACAAATATAGAGGTATATATTGAAAGGAAACAAACTCTGTAATTCCGAAAACAAAGTCTAATCTTTGGAATATTAAAATTTCCTGATTCTTTTTTGAAGTTTTTGAAAATAGAACATGCTGAAATGATATCCTACTCCACCCAATTTGCAAGCAAAGCCAAAAGATAATTCATCATGAGGGCATTACATCGAAACATGATCCTATCCTCAATAAATACATTTATCCAAAATATATTAAAATTCTCTTATCTGTGAATATTTCCGGTCTTCAAATACCTTGCTTGCTGTCATACTTACGATTTTACCATTATAAATTCCTAAATCCACATTCATACTGGCTACCAATGTAAACATAACACTCTAGTTGCAGAACAATTAGACATTAGACACCAGAGTGTGCTGCAATACCTGTTCTCCATAAATCACAACAGGTTTCTAAAATTGCTCAACTACCTATCTGTTCTCACTAATTAAAATTTCCAAACACCAAAGCAACAATTTAAAAAAAAATTAAGAAATGACAATTCTCACCAGCATGATAAAGTGTTCTGATGAGAGGTAGCGTATCCACGTTTGCTTAACATACAAGTTCGACGAGAAAGTAAGATGTGAGGAGAATGCAGTAATTGTGAAAGAATAGACAGGTTAAGTGTGTGTGCAAGATTTTTTCCTGTCCATCTTTGTTCTATATACGTTACTATGTCATTGAATTGTCATTTCAAAAGAATTGTCATTTCTTACTGTCACTAGAGAGGTAGTGCTTGATAGACTAATGGGACTGATGGTGGACAAGTCCCCAGGACCGGATGGAATGCATCCCAGGGCTCTGAAGGAAATGGCAGAGGTGATAGTAGATGCCTTAATGATTATTTACCAAACTTCGCTGGATTCTGGGGAAGTGCTGGAAGATTGGAAAACGGCTAATGTTACGCCGCTGTTTAAAAAAGGTAGCAGGCAAAAGGCAGGGAATTATAGGCCGGTTAGTTTAACGTCTATAGTTGGAAAAATGCTTGAATCCGTCATCAAAGAAGAAATAGCAAGGCACCTAGAAAAGAATGGTTTGATAGAGCAGACGCAGCATGGATTCGTTAAAGGGAAGTCATGTTTGACAAATTTATTGGATTTTTATGAGGATGTGACTAGTGCAATAGACAGAGGGGAACCGGTGGATGTGGTGTTTCTCGATTTTCAAAAGGCGTTTGGTAAGGCGCCGCACAAAAGGTTGCTTCAGAAGGTTAGGGAGCATGGAGTTGGGGGTAAGGTGTTAGCATGGATAGAGGATTGGTTGTCTAATAGGAGGCAGAGTGTTGGTATGAATGGGTGCTATTCTGATTGGCGGTTGGTAACTAGTGGAGTGCCGCAGGGATCGGTGCTGGGGCCTCAGCTATTTACCATTTATATAGATGATCTAGAGGAGGGGGCTCAGTGTAGGGTAACGAAATTTGCTGATGACACAAAGATGAGTGGAAAAGCAAATTGTGCGGAGGGTGTGGAAAGTCTGCAGAGGAATCTGGATAGGCTGAGCGAGGACCTGGCAGATGGAGTACAATATTAGCAAGTGTGAGGTTATCCACTTTGGCAGAAATAATAGTAGGAGGGATTACTATTTAAAGGGCAAAAAGCTTCAGCATGCTATGGTGCAGAGGGACCTGGGGGTCCTTGTGCATGAGTCGCAAAAACCCAGTCTGCAGGTGATCAAGAAGGCGAATGGGATGCTGGCCTTTATAGCGAGGGGGATAGAATATAAAAGCAGGGAGGCCTTGCTGCGGCTGTGTAGGGCATTGGTGAGGCCGCAGCTGGAGTACTGTGTGCAGTTTTGGTCGCCGCACTTGCGCAAGGATATTTTGGCCTTGGAGGGAGTGCAGAGGAGGTTCACTAGGCTGATGCCGGAGTTGAGGGGGTTAGACTATGAAGAGAGATTAAATAGACTGGGTCTGTACTCGTTGGAGTTTAGAAGGATGAGGGGGGATCTTATAGAGACATATAAGATAATGAAAGGGATGGATAGGGTAGAGGTAGAGAGATTCTTCCCGCTTAGAAAGGACAGCAGGACTAGAGGGCACAGCCTCAAGATAAGAGGGGCGGGGGGGGCAGTTTAGATCGGAGTTGAGGAGGAACTTCTTCACTCAAAGGGTGGTGAATCTCTGGAATTCTCTGCCCGTTGAAGTGGTGGAGGCTACCTCGCTAAATATATTTAAGTCACAGGTAGATAGGTTTTTGACAGACAAGGGAATTAAGGGTTATGGGGAGAAAGCGGGAAAGTGGAACTGAGCCACTTCAGATCAGCCATGATCTTATTGAATGGTGGGGCAGGCTCGAAGGGCTAGATGGCCTACTCCTGCTCCTATTTCTTATGTTCTTATGATTTGGCAATTATCATCAGTTGCATGATACTATGATAATACTCCTAACACTTGTAAGGCTGGTAGCTAGTGAAAGATTGTACTTACTGCTGTGTGTCAAGTCAAGTGCACTTTTGAGCATGCACTGATAAAATATTGAAATAGTTCATGACAAATTGAATACTTCTCTGAGATTTTAAAACACACACAGACAAGAAATGCATCAACTCCTGCACGGCTTCTATCATTATGAATGTAAACATCAGAAAACATTGAGTTCACATGAAGATGTCCCTAGAATATTGAAAGTACCATACAATTAAACACGGTCAATTACATAGCAAAAAGCAAAACACATTCTCCTTTCTGGTTTTACAATGCGCAGACAGATTTATTTTGCCTCCTTGGAGACCCGATTCCAGTTAGCAAGTACGTTTCTTCAGAAATTAGTACTGCAGGCTCATTCACCAATCACTATTAACTATATATAAGTAATGAAGTTACTGTATTTTGTAAAGCAAATATTGTATAGATATTATATAGCAAATAATGCATCATAAAAAGTTATTAACTCTGATCTAAACAATAATATTTCACTCCAATTCACCTCTGCTCTCTAGTGTCTTGGTTTTGTATACTGATATCGGATTACAGAGGACATACAGCAAAGAAAAAGGATATATGCAATATATATGGCACAGAACACAGAAATAGGCTAAAAGCAAAATACTGTGAATGCTGGAATCTGAAACAAAAGCAGAAAATGCTGGAAAATCTCAGCATGTCTGACAGCTTCTGTGGGGAGAGAACAGAGCCAACGCTGAGTCTAGATGGCCCTTCGTCAGAGAAATAGGCTATTTGGCCCAACCAATCCGTATCAGTATTTATGCTCCAGTTGCATCTTCTCCCATCTTTTTTCATCTAAATCTGCCATTGTAACCATCTAAACACTTCCCTCCCATATGTTTATCTAGTTTCTCCTGAAATGCATCTTCACAATTCTGCTCAAGTTCTACAATCTTACCACTGGCTAGGTTTTTGAGCAAGTTTGAAACTTTTCGTACCCTTTGAAATTCCAACAACATTCAGTTAAAATTGCTCAGATACATAAAGTCATCCTGATAGAGGGAAATGCATGGGTACAAATAAACACAAGGAAAAGGCTGAGATCTAATCAAGAGTCCAGGAAGTTCAAGAGAACACTGAAATATTTGTGCTATTGGGAAGCACAATGACCATGTGTGTTGACCCTCATCTAAATCAGTATTTCTGATCAATTCAGTCCAAACTGTGGGAGAAACTGATCTAAAGAGTGGGAGGTCAAATAAATGAAGGGTAAAATCCAAAATACATTAAACCTAAAAATGCTATGATAAAATCAGAGGTGTCGGCAGAGGGATTTAATTTACATTCTCAGTTTATTATCAGCACACTAATTTTAATAATATAGTTGATTATGAAGTGACTTAGTTTAATAATAAATTAGAAGAAAGGATTAAAAGTTCTAATTAATAAACCTAATAAATAAGTAGGTCTATCTTGAAATAGGGCACATACCTCAAAAACTAATGGGCAGATTTCAGTGAAACTTGGAAGACAGATGAGGTGTAGCCCAAGGAAAAACTGTTCAGTTCTTAGCAAAATTATAGATCCAAATTTTCAAATATTTTAAAGGATGTGTTAACATGCGAGATAGGGTGAAATGTCAACTTTTAGAATGTTACGGGTTGTTATATTTGGAATATTTATTATATTGATTGGTAAGAATGCTGTGGATTGTTTCAATTGCTGTGGCAGAATTTGTCACAGTTATCAAAATATGAACAGAGTTTTCAGAGTAGGCTGTTGGGTGTGAATTGGTCTGAAGCCTCTTCAGTGAGATGCTGTTACTTAATAAAAAGAGTTATTGTTCCAGCTTTGCCGTTACAATGAATTATTACACTGGAACAAGCCTCAAGGAAGAACTGCATTGTTGTAATAACACAACATGACAGTAGTAAGTACTCCTCTTCAATTGTTTCTAAGGAGTAGTGCCTAAAATTCTTCACAGTATTCCAGCTGCGATCCAGCAAGGACTTCTCATAGCTGAAGCACGGTTTCTACATCCTTATGTTCAAGTCCCCTAGATTTCAAACCAGCATTCTATTAGCAATTCTGATTATTTTTTGGATTTGCTCATGGCATTTTAACACCGTGCGCCTGGCTTCCTTCCTAACCAACTTCCACCTCCCAAGCCACTTTTGACCTGCACTGTTTCTAGCTTTGCACTATTTAAGTTATTTCCAATTGTATGCTTTTGATGTCCAAAATGGATGTCATCAAATTTATCCACATTCAAATCTGTTCACTTGAGTTTCTCCTATCAGTTTCCACCACAGTCTATTTTTGCATCATCAGCAAATTTACAGATGTGGTTTTCTAACCCATCATCTAACTCATTTATAAATAGAGTGCATTGCTGAGGCCCAACTCAGGTCCTTGTGGGACACCACTAATCATATCCTGCCAATTAGAGTCCTTGCCAATTATCCTCACTCTGTTTCCTGCTCCTTAAGCAAATTTCCTAACCAGATCAATAATTTGTCTTCAATTCCGTTGGTTTCAATTTTAACTAATAGTCTTTTATAAAGTACTTCATCAAACGCTTCTTAGAAGACCATGTAAATAACATTCATTGACAAACTCCTCTCCTTCACTTAAATTATACTGCCAAAAGATTTAGAGTAGTCCTGCATGGCCCACCCATCTCAAATCCATGCCGTTCTCTCTGACCAGCTAAAAAATTTAAAATGTTCAGTCATGACAGATTCAGGTATGTTAGGTGAACGAGTATAAAATTGCATGGCTTCATTGTCATCTTTCTTAAATGTGGAGATGCCGGTGTTGGGCTGGGGTAAACACAGTAAAAAGTCTCACAACACCAGGTTAAAGTCCAACAGGTTTATTTGATAGTAAACACCACAAGCTTTCAGAACACTGTTCCTTTGTCGGGTGAGTACAGAGTTCTCCACTCACCTGAGGCAAAGCCTGCATTTAGTGCTGATTCTAATATGCCCTTGAAAAGATTCACAAGCCACCTTCTTGGAGCTTGGCAGAACCAAAATTGAGGGCTTGTGAGCAGGCTATTAATGAATACATACCACTTGATAGCACTGCTCGCAACCCTATCCATCACATTACTAATGACTGAGAGTGGGTTGAGAGTGGACAGCAATTGGTCAGATTAGTTTGGTCCTGCTTTTTGTGGATAGGACATACCTAGCCAATGCTCCACTTTATTCGTGGATGCCAGTGCTGTGCCAGTCTGGAACAGTTCAGCTTCTTCTGGAACATAAGACTTCAACACAACAGCCAGAATGTTGTCAGATTCCATAGTCTATGCTGTATCCAGTGCATTTAGATATTTCTCTGTTTCACATTAAATGAATCAATTCATTGAAGACCAGAGTCCGTGAAGCTGCAGATTACAGGAAGAGGCCAAGACAGATTGACACTTCACAGTTCTGATTGTCAATAGTCTCAAACTCTTGAGCCTTGTATTTTACACTGATACGCTGGGATATGCAAGGTGAAGAGGCTGCTTTTGTTTTATGCTTCGATGATGACGTCAAACTCTTGAATGCTGTTGAAGCTTCACTTATTCAGGCAAATGGAGAGCATTCCATCATACGCCCATGCCTTGTAGATGGTGGACAGGCATTGAGCAGTCAGGAGATGAGTTACTCTCCACAGGCTTCCCAGCTTTTGACCTGGCTCTTGTAGTCACAGTATTTATATGACTGGCCAGTTAAATCTGATGTCAATAGTAGCCCCCAGGATGTTGATAGTGGGGGATTCAACAATAGTAATGCAAATGAATGTCATGGGGAAATGGTTACAATCTCTCTTGTTGGCGATGGCCATTGTCTGTCACTTGTATGGTATGAATGTTACATGCCACTTATTAGTCCAAGCCTGAACATTGTCCAAGGCTTTAAAGGGACAGACTGCTTCAGTATCTGAGTCTCAAATGATGCTGAACATTGTGCTATCATCCGCAAACTTCCCCACTTCCATCTTATTTTGGAGGAAAGGTCATTGATCAAATAGCTGAAGATGGTTGGGCCTAGGACACAACCCTGAAGAACCCCACAGAGATGTCCTAGGACTGAGATAATTGACCTCTAATGACCACAATCTTCTTTTGTGTGAGGTTTTCCCCTTAAATCCCATTGACCTTAATTTGCTAGGGTTCCCAATTACCAACCCTAATCAAATGTTGCCTTGATGTCAAGTGAAATCACTCACTTCACCTCTTGACTTCAGCTGTTTCATCATGTTTGGTCCAAGGCAGGAATAAGAGCAGAAGCTGAGTGGCTCTGGCAGAACCCAAACTGTGTCAGCAAGCAGACTATTGTTGAGTAAGTGTTATTTAATAGCACTGCTGACATTTTCCATCACTTTGCCAATAATCAAGACTAATGGGTTGGATTTGTCCTGGTTTGTGTGGACAGAACATACCTGGGCAATTTTCCACATTCCAGTAGATATCGGTGTTGTAGTTGTACTGGAGCAGCTTGGCTAGGGGTACAGCTAGTTTTGGAGTACAGATTCTTAGTGCTACAATTGGAATGCTGTCAGAGCCCATAGCCTTTGCAATACCCAGTGCCTTCAATGTTTTTTGATATCACATGGAATGAATCGAGATGGTTAAAGACTCTATGATGCTGGAGCCCTCTGGGCCGAAATGGATCATCCTGTCAATCTATCTGGCTGAAGATGGCTGCAAATACATCAGCCTTGTCTTTTGCACTGGTGTACTAGTTCCTCCATCAATCAGAATGGGGTTATTTGAGGAGTCCCCTCCTCCGGTTAGTTGTTTAATTCTTCACCACCATTTAAAACTGGATGTGGCAGGATCGCTGAGCTTAAATTTGATCCACTGGCTGTGGGATCACTTAGCTCTGTCTATCACATGCTGTTTCCAGTATTTGGCAACAAGTAATGCTGTGTCATAGCTTCATTTGGCTGACACTTCATTTTCAGGTATGCTTGGTACTGCATCTAGCAAGCCTGTATTCAACATGGAGTAGAGCTGATTAATCAGCTGAAGGGGGGATAGTATGTGATAAAATTTAAATTCTAAATTCTACCAACTGCCATGGTGTGATTTGAAACTGTATCTCCAGGGCATTAGCTTGGATCTCTGGATTACTGGTTCAGTGAAATTACCAGTATGCCATTTTTTCCCTCATTAGTTGTATAATTGCCTACATTCGTAACTGGATGTGGCAGGACTATAGAGCTTTGATCTGATCCATTGATTGTGGGGTCACTTTACTCTAGCAATAGCATGCTGCTTTGGGGTTTAGCACGCACGTAATTTCATTCGGATGACACCACATTTTAAGGTACGCCCAGTGCTACTCTTGGCATTCTCTCCTACACTCCTACACTCCTCACTGAAGTTTGGTCCATCAACTTGATAGTAATTGCAGAATGAGGGATATAGCAGATTTTTTCATCACTTTGCTAATAATCAAGAAGTAGATTAATGGGTTGGATTTATGCAGTGCAATATAATTTTATTGTAGCTGATGGCCCACACGCTTCATAGATGCCCATTTCTGAGCTGCTAGAATTGTCCTGTATCTATTCCTATGGTAGTAGTGCCACACCTGATGGAGGAAGCTCACGCTGTATAGGCAGAACTTTGTCTACAAAAGGCCAATGCAGTGGTCATTATTCCTGCCAATATTGTCATAGATAGTTGCATCTGTGATAGGAAGATTGCTGAGGGCAAGGTCAAGTAAGCTTTTCCCATGACTTTCTCACGTGACCAGCTGCAGACCAAGTCTGGCAGCTAGTTCATTCAGGGTTCAGCCAGATCTGTAAGAAGGGTAGTACCAAGCCCTCTTGGCAATGGACCTAGTAACTTCTTTGCCCTTGCTACTCAAGTGCTTCCTTCAAATGACATTCAACATGAAGAGACATTGATTCATCAACTGCTGAAGTGGTAATCAGTGGGTTTCCTTATCTGTGTTTGAACTGATGCCATGAGACTTCTTAAGCTCCGCAGTTAATGTTAAGTATGCCAAGCGTCACCTCCTTCTGATTGTACTGTGCTGCCATGTCTGCGATAGTTAAGAGTCAGCCACATTGCTGTGCCTCTGGAGTCACATGTTGACCAAACTGAATAGTGACAGCAAATTTCCTTCCCTAAGTAGTGAACCAGGTGGATTTTTATAATAATCTTTCGGTTTCATGGTCAAGGTATGATTCTAGCTTTTTATTCCAGGTTTATTTACCTAAGTAAAATTAAAGTCCCATATCCTAAGGTGGAATTTGAATTCATGCTTCCAGCTCATTAGTCCAGTTATCAGCATTACGAGTCCAGTTACATAACCACCATGCTATCATATCCGATGGATTGGACAGACATGCCTACACTCCCTGGAGTTAAGATGAATGAGAGGTAACCTCATCGACATATAGAGATTTCTCCAAGGATTTGACAGGGTAAATGCTTTCAGAGACTGTTTCCCCCAGCAGCGGAGTCTAGAACAAATTGTCCCAGTTTCAGAATAAGGATTAAAGTGAGGGGCAAATCATATAGATGGAGGAGCAGGAAGTTATAAAACAATATAGGTAGATTAAGTGAGTGAGATAAACTGTGGTAAATGGAGTTCATTGTGAGGAACCTAAAGTTCATTTGTTCTAGATTCAAGAAAGATAAATCAAAATATTTATGGTGAGCTTCTACAAACTATGGAGGAGCAAAGAGATTTACCAGTCCAGTTAACACATCATCAAAAGCTGGTGGACAGGTACTAAAAAAGAGCAAAACAATCTTCAACTGTATACAGCCATAGTCATTTTGGAAATTCTACATTTATGGGCTTTGTACTTCAAGAAGGATAAACTGGAGGGGTATGGTACAAATTCATCAGAATGACACTGGGTCTTACTAGGTAAAAAGAATGAGAACAAATCATACAAGTGTGGCACGTATTCCCTAGCGTGGAAGAGATTAAGGGGTGATCTAATCCAGTTGTTTGAAAGGAGAGGAATTAATAAGAGTACATAAAGAGAATCTATTACCTCTGATGGAAACTTCCAGAACAAGAGAACATAAAATTAGAACCTAAGCTATTCAGGAGTGAAATTAGAAAGCACTTCTTTAGGAAAGGATTGTAGAAATTTGAAACAAAACTTCCCAAAAAGCTGCAGATGCTGTGATAGACAAAGCTTTGTGGACTGAATTTTTGTTTGTGTCTTGGGATAAAAATCAAAATAGAGTGAATGGGGTTGAGGTGCAGATGTGTTCTAATCTAGCTGAATGGTAAAATACTCTAAAGGTCTAAATAGTCGGAAGTGCCTCCATTTTTGCTCTTATCATAATCAAGATCAGTAAATCACCGACACTGCTTTCTTTGTCATGCCTTTAAATTATTCTATTCTGTGGTCTCAGAATTAATTGTCACAATTTCTCTTGCTGATAACTCAAAACGTTTGGGAAATCCTAAAATTTCACGATGAACAAAACAGTCAAATTATTTTTTGCCATGAATTCTATGAATTTTAAGCCTAAACCTGCACCTTAAAACATAGAACACAGATAGAACATTACAGCGCAGTACATGCCCTTCGGCCCTCAATGTTGCGCCGACCAGTGGAACCAATCTAATGACCCTCTAACCTAAACTATTCCAATGTTATCCATATGCCTATCCAATGACCATTTGAATGCCCTTAAAGTTGGCGAGTCCACAACTGCTGCAGGCAGGGCATTCCACGACCTTACTACCCTCTGAGTAAAGAACCTCTGACATCCATCCTATAATTACCACCCCTTAATTTAAAGCTATGTCCCCTTGTGTTAGCCATCACCGTCGAGGTAAAAGACTCTCACTGTCCACCCTATCCAATCCTTTGATCATCTTGTATGCCTCAATCAGGTCACCTTGTAACCTTCTTCTCTCCAATGAAAATAACCTCAAGTCCCTCAGCCTTTCCTCATAAGAACTTCCCACCATACCAGGCAACATCCTGGTAAACCTCCTCTGCACCCTTTCCAATGCCTCCACATCTTTCTTATAATGCGGCGACCAGAACTGTACGCAACACTCCAAGTGCGCTGCACCAGAGTTTTGTACAGTTGTAACATGACCTCTCGGCTCCAAAATTCAATCCCTCCACCAATAAAAGCTAACACACCGTATGCCTTCTTAACAACCTTATCAACCTGGGTGCCAACTTTCAGGGAGCAATGCACATGTACCCCGAGATCTCTCTGCTCGTCAACACTACTAAGAGTCCTTCCATTAGCCCTATATTCTGTTAGCCCTATATTCTGTACTCCTGTTACTCTTAAAGTGAATCACCTCACACTTTTCCACATTAAACTCCATCTGCCACCTCTCGGCCCAGCTCTGCAGCTTACCTATGTCCCTCTGCAAACTGTAACATCCATCCTCACTGTCTACAACTCCTCCAACTTTGGTGTCGTCAGCAAATTTATTAATCCATCCTACTATACCCTCATCTAGGTCATTTATAAAAATGACAAACAGCAGTGGCCCCAAAACAGATCCTTGCGGTACACCACTTGTAACTGAACTCCAGGTTGAACATTTCCCATCAACCACCACCCTCTGTCTTCGATCAGCTCGCCAATTCCTGATCCAAACTGCTAAATCACCCTCAATCCCATGCATCTGCATTTCCTGCAATAGCCTACCATGGGGAACCTTATCAAACGCTTTGCTAAAATCCATATACACCACCACGTTAGTTTTTGAGGCACTTTCTACATTTGAGGTCAACTGCAAGAGAATCACACAAATACACTTGATCCCTTCTTCAAAACCAAACATAGTAAAACGAGGCTCCACCATTTAATATGGTTGGAACGAAGGCTGGATTGCGATAACTGCAATTGAGCCGTATTATTTCCAGAGTCACCTCTGCAATCTTGCTCAGCTTTCACCACATTTCAACGACAGCAGAAGTAAAAGCCCGTGAATTGGTTCAAAAATGACACCAGAGAGCAGCGACAAGTTGTCTCAGCAGCTTTCACTAAAGGTGACCATGCTGGATTTTAAGAAATATTTAGGAGACGACTTCAAACCCAATAGCAAAGTTTTGCAATGACAGAATCAGCTCCATAAGATATACTGTCTTCTTTTGTCATGTACATCTTGAGGGGTTAGAAAATAAAGTTAAAGTTTATTTATTAGTCACAAGTAAGGCTTAATTAACACTGCAATGAAGTTACTGTGAAATTCCAAGAATCGAACCCAGGTCCCTGGAGCTGTGAGGCAGCAGTACCAACCATTGTGCCACTCAACTTGCATCTCCAGGTGTATAATTAAGTAGGTCTTGGCCAGAAGATACAACATGGTTTCCCACTGGCCTCCACAGTAGTCAACATTCCACGTTCCTGCTCCCGCCAAGTGACTTAGTCCCAGATCGGAGAATTTACCCAAATTTACTTTTTTTTGTTACAATAAAAGCATTAAAATTTGAAACCCTGTCACCTGATCCTTTCCATCAGTTACTGGAAATTCAAATACGTGTTTAAAAGTTATCAGCCTCTGAGCGGATTATAAAACCACATGCTCAAAGACTTTGAGATCCTTCCTACAGTGTATTCCTCGGCTCAACATGCTGTGCAAACATTGTCAGACTCAAAACCCCCTTTGGATTGATAGAAGAAAAAAATCAGGTAAAGTGTTACCTTTCCTTCTGGAGTTAACTTCCAAATAACAGAAAATGTTAGCTTGTCTTGCATTGGATTCAAACTGCAGAGTTCTTCACAGAGAAGCCTTGGAAGCATTGGGATAACCTATAATAAAACATAACCAACACATGAGAAAGTGAAGATAAATTTAAAATAACTAAGGTTATACGTAAAATGCAACCTTGCATTCATTTCTATGAAAGGAATGACCACATTTAACAACACAAAATTATTTACAGTTAATAGCTGATCTCTCTCACTGCTCATTGAAAAAATAAAACAAACTGTAAATTAGTTCCTAAAACTCCTATTCTGTCTTTCTTTCTGTTGGGTTCTTATGTGTTGTTTCATTCTCATCTTTAAAGCTATTTACTTCTTATTGTCTCTCCATTCTTGTTCTGGAAAATGGTAGCTATCATTTAAATTTATAAGATCTTACCCTGTAGTGCTGAATTTATGTTTCCACGCTTTACTGAACAAGGCTGTGACATTTCCAATTCTCCAGTCCTCTGGGATCACCCCTGTATTTAAAGTGCATTGGAAGATTGTTGCCAATACCTCTGTAATTTCCTCCCTTCATTCCATCAGCATCCTCAGATACATCACATACAAGTGTGACTTATCAACTTTAAGTGTAACCAGCCATCAGCTACCTCCTTGAACAATGTTTAGCCCATCTGAACCACCAGCACTTTCACTGACTTCAGTGGCATCTTCTTTCTTGATAATGCCAAATGCAAATTAGTTATTCAGTACCTTAATAATGCAATTACTCATTTAGTTCACCTTCATAACAAGAGGATTTGAATATAGGGATAGAGATGTTTTGCTGCAATTGTATAGGGCATTGATGAAGCTACACCTGGAGAAATGTGTGCAGCTTTGTTGTCCTTGTCTGAGGAAAGATATCCTTGCTACAGAGGGAGTAGAGCAGAGGTTTACCAGGCTGATTCCTGGGATGGTAAGTTTCTCCTCATGTGACAGACCAAGTCAGTTAGGATTATATTCACTGGAGTTTAAAAGAGTTATCGGGGATCTCATAGAAACTTATAAAATTCTAGATTCAGAAAGAACATTTCCAATGGCGAGGGAGGCCAGAACTAGGGATCATTGTTTGAGAATAAGGGGTAATAAACCTTTTAGGACCGAGCTGAGGAGGAATTTCTTCACTGAGAGGGTGGTGAATGTGTGGAATTCACTACAACAAAATGTAGTTGAGGCCAAAATATTGTCTGATTTCATGAAGAAATAGATATAGCTCTTGGGGCTAAAGCGATCAAGGAATATGGCGGGGGGGCAGGTATTGAATTTGATGATCAGCCATGACCAAAATGAAGGGCGGAGCAGGCTCGAAGGGCTAAATGGCCTACTCCTGTTTCCAGCTTCTATGTTAGCTATGCCGTTTGCCTGTGTGCATAAATCCCTTTTTAAGCCATTAATTAGTCCCATGCCTTCTTTTTCCAATTTTAAATTCCTATAGAAGTCTTTTGAATTCCCTTCATGCCAGCAGTCAGTCTCTTCTTATACTCCTGCTTTACTTCTGAACTTTCTCTATTCAGCCAGATTCTCTCATACATTATCAACTTGACATTTGTCACACACAACTCTTTTTCTTCTTCATCTTACTCTATCTTGTTTTGTCATCTAATGCTCTGACTTTGATTGCCAAACCTCTCCCCTCATGGTAACATACCTTGACTGGAGGCAAACCATCTTGTCAGCCCAAATACAGTTTTGCCTGCCAATTTTTGATTCCAATTTCCCTGGGATCAATTTTGCTCTTTATACAATTAAATATTTTACTCTGGTTTGCTTCTCGTTCTTTTCTGTAAATGACCTAAATGCTATGATGTATCTCCATTGTTAGCAACAACGTCCTCCCAATAACCTTTAACCCACCTGACGTACCTTAATTCTCTGGAACTAGATCCAGCAATAAAGTAGTTCCAGAGGGGCTCCTCAAAGGGGAGAGCTGACAGGTGGGTGATTTAACTGGAGAATCACCATATTTCAGGTGTGGGGCAAGGTTGAGAGGGCAGGGCCTTCACAAGTAACCTCAGCCAGTAGGGGACTTGAACCCATTGAACGCTGTTGGTGTTGCTCTGCCTCATGAGCCAGCCATCCAGCCATGTTGAAATGTTGAATAACTGAATATATCTATCAGTGCAGTTTGAATTGTTCTCTAAGTTTTTTTGTAGAAAACTAATTTATCTTTAATTTTGTTACAATGCACTCCTAATTACGAAGGCTGTTTTAGATAATATTTAACCTGTTCTGTATATTAAACAACATTGGTTTAACTTTATATTTCTTACCTTCTGAACCAGATAAACACTGGTTGCTCTATTGCTGGCAGTTATATCAAGAGCAGTGCCTTCATGGACAAAGTAACTCACATCTGCAATATGCACGCCAACTTCAAAGTTTCCTTGAAATTATTACAAATATTAACAATAAATATTAAATGTTGATGCACAACAGAGACTCACTTTCAAATTTACCAGTTGGGTTTGCATGACAGCATTTTTAGTTCAATAATCAAGTCCTCATTACTACTATTTTATCAGTTTTGTACCTCTCTGTACATATACATATAAAATGGCAACTGATAAATCCAATAGGAAAATTGGGAGAAATCTTGTTACCCAGAGAATGATTAGAATGTGAAACTCATTACCATAAGAGCTGTTGAGGCAAGAAGCATAAATGCATTTGAGGGGAAATGAGCTAAGCACGAGGGTGAAAGCAACAAAAGGGTATGTTGATCGGATTGCATGAAGAAGTGTGTGAGGAGGCTTGTGTGCATCTGTTGCATAAATGAGTGCTGTAAACACCTTGTGGGTTACAGGAAAATTTCAACCGTTTCTAACCTAGTATACACTCATGGAAAGTCAACATTTTTATGCAGTAAACCTTCAACAATGCAATGCTCTCATGTTCACCACAGATCTGGTTATAATTTAATATTTTACAACCTTTATTCAACTTTAAATATTTGTAAATTCTATTTATTTTATTCAGACCAAAAGGAACTTTTGGTCTGAATAAAAGTGGCTGCGCTTTGTTAAAATTAATCACAATCACAATTTTTAAAAAAATATTTTACCAATATATGGAGTCTTTGAATCATCATGGTCCTTCACAAATCTTGCAGCATTTTACCAGCCAAATAAAAATTTGAAGAACTTGCATTCTTATCTATTCTTATGCACTCCAATTATTACTTGTGGCACTAGCAACATCAACAACAATTTGCATTTATACAATTTTTTTTAACAAAGCTTACATTTCTCTTAGCAATTTTGACAGTACATTTCCCCAAGATTCTTTATAGGGCATTACTGGAAAGATTTGACACTGAGCCGCCTAGGAAAATATTGGAACACCTGACCACCTGAGTCTGGCCATGTAGGTAGTTTTTAATGAGCGGCTGACAGCAGGCAAAAGGTGTTGGGATTCAGGGAGGTTTAGGGAGGGAATTTGAGAGCTTACGGCTTAGACAGCTGAAGGTGTGGCTGTGAACAGTGGGATGAAGAAATCAAGGTTCCTCAAGAAGCCAAAACTGAATGTAGTATGCTTAGAAAGTCAAAGGAATTGAAGAGGTTACAGAGATAGGAGGGATCCACTTCAGGACAGATCTGGGCACAACAATGAAATTTTTTAAGTCCAAGATGTTCCTTAACTGGGAATCAATGCAGGTCATCGAGCATAGGCATGATGGCAAATGGGATTTGGTGTCACTTTAGGTGCAGCAGAGGTTTAGGTCAGCTCGAGTGATTGCATGCTGGTCAGGAGGTCATTGAAATTGTTCACGTAACAAAGTTGTGGGCAAGTGCTTCAGTAAAAGATGGGAGACATTATTGGTGGTGGGGCATACGGGATCAGAATTTCACCTCAATCAAACAGGCGCAAGTGTGCAAAACTAGTCTTGTTTTGCCTCAGATTACAATTAAAGAGAGAGGTATAACCTTTGGCTAGAAGCTTAACGAAACAAGAATTAACAATGAACCAAAGGAAATATTAAAAGATGATGAAAAGGTTTCTCAAAGAGGTTGGTTTTAAGGAAGACCTAAATGGAGAGAAGTGAACAGGAACAGAGCTTCAACTCCACCAATCACCTAAAAATTTAAAGTCTTCACAGATCTGTCCACCAAGTCCAGTGGTTTATAAAAATCTCAAAATGAAACCTGCTACATTGGGATGGAATTGACTCCACTAATCAAAATGCCCAGTGTTGTTTGAGTTCAAATTAAGCAATCTCATGATGTTCATCCTTGTGCTCAGATCTGTCCTGAAGTGGATCCCTCCCTATCTCTGTAACCTCAATTCCTTTGACTCTCTAAGAATACTACATTCAGTTTTGGCTTCTTGAGAAACCTTAATTTCTTCATCCTACTGTTCACAGCCACACGTCATGCTGTTCAATGCAAATTTCTATTAAAATATTGGTTCAAAAGTATGCCGTGGTGAAAGATGTGCTGAATTATCAGCTAACTCAAAGTTTAACTGGAAAGATACGACAAAAGGGGCAGAGAAATGCGTCTTTCCCTGGCACACCACTGTGAAAACAGATAAAACAATCTATAGGAGATGCACATACAAGATCAATTTCATGACTATTTGGTAGACTTTAAGGGCTGGTAATCAGTTCCCAACACAGATCTAACTCCAGTGTTAAGTGGCACACCCCTTAGATGAGGCAGAGTTCTTCAATTCCCACCTGAAATTCAAGGTCATGCATTTTCACAGTTGGAACATCAGTTGCATCATATTCCAATACAAGAAAGATAAACTCGCACTCAAAAATTTAATTAATCACAGAAATATTCTCCCCTTGTAAGAAATAAAGCCTTTAATATTTTTGTAGTGTGGAGGTGGTTTGTTTAATTGCACGGGTTCATTAATTTTTGCTGGAGCCATAAACATGTATTAACTGAAAAAGGGACAGCATGCACTGAGGTTAAGGTTGCTGAGTAGCCATGCAACTTGCTCATAAGTAATATAAAAACTCAGTTTGACAAGATCCTATCCAAGGTTGTTTTAGTTCAATAAATTCAACTGTTCATTCCAAACGATGGTGATCCTTGAGTAGAAAGCTGAAATCTGTGTAGCCCAAAAAAGACGCAGATAAATAGAGTAAATTTACTTACCGTTTTAATGCACCAAAGCTCTATAAAAACTTTCTGATAAATGGAAAGATTGTGAGGCACCTCAATCACAGCAAACTAACTAGCTTTCCAATTAGCTTCAGAGCAAAACGGTCACCTTGCAATGCTCTCAATTTGAAAGTTCAGAAATTGAATAATCGTCTCAATACTTTGCTCTAAGTTACAGCACTCAATTTCAACATTGCTACATCTCTTCAATAAGGTCGTCATTACACTTTACTGTAAAGCTCATCTTTTAAGGCATACCTGGTGAGATTTTGAACCATGTTGACTTCCTCACAAAAATGCAATTAGATGTTCACAATAAATGGGCACTTTTCTCAACATGCATGCAATAACAACCCAGGAATAATTATTTATGTATTTTGTTTATCATATTCTTCAATGAGCTGATGGATTTCATTATGTTTTTGGTTACTGATACCTCTCCAATATAGACTGCTTCACTACCACATCTGAAAGGAAAATGACTATAACCAAATATAGACTGGCATTAGAACAAATAGGTATGTCGCCTTTAGCACTGAAAGCAAGATAGAAATTCTGACAAGAAAACTGAATCACGATCTTGCCTACCAATGGCTAAAGCTATGTACACTTTTATTCAACTGAAAACAATTTCTTGGCATCATAATCACATGATTAATGCAACTGTAAGGTGGCAAAATTGGCTAGAAAAGCCGTTTTAAAAGTGTAAATCAATAAAAATAACTCAGTCCCACTATCAGCAATTTCAATATTCTACAAATATATGTCAGAAGAAATATTCCAACTGTTACCCAAGATGTATGATTTCAGCAATCATTATGATGCAAAGACATACAAATCAATTGACCAGTTTACTTTACACTATGTAGATTGTTAAGTCTACTCACAAAAGCATTGGAAAAATGTGGCTAGCTATCAGTACTGTACAACATTATAATCACAGATGCTACAAGCACTTAAAGTAAACAAAATAAACATGCTTCAACATTTTTATTCATGAATACCCAGAAAGAATACTACCAATGAAGTTTCACATGCCTTTTCTATAGATAGTATTCCTCTCTCCTATAGTGTTTGGTAGAGTCCTTTTTAGCATACATAAATCCAAGAAACAGAATCAATCAGCACTTGCTGAACTAAACTACTGAACTAGTTTGCATCATCTTATTGGAATCTGTTGCCCGTCAGTATCCCAATACCAATTCTCAATTCGTTGTCCTCCCAGCAACTGTCAGGGTCAATTTCAATTTATGTCTGTTCTTGTTTTACAGTTGACTCCTCCAGCTGCATCCTGTTTCTCTGGAATCTGCTGAAAAAGCACTCCATACTTTCCTGTGAAAGCATCCAACCTGTATCAAGATTTGAAGTTTTTAGCTGCTCTGTCCACTCCCCTCCCATCCCTACAGATTGAAAAATAAATATAGATATTTTATAACAATTTCCTTACACAGTACACTGAATAAAATAGCTTGGTACTTCCTTTACTTCTGAAGATCTTTGTACTGTGATGTATTTTTAGGAAACAATACTTTGAAAAGATACAGATATTCTTGTTTACCCCAATATAAGGCCAGCACTTTGAAGACAAACATCATCTGACTATTTTCACCACTCGTTTTGCTTTGAATTCCTGATACGCGCAATCCAAATTAGGAAAATTATGCATCAGTAAATTACAATGAGAAAGCTACCTCCAGATTACTTCAAAAACTTTGATGCAACCTGCATAACATTTCCAGATTTAACAAGCCTAGTATGTCACTTTCCAGTCACTTTATAAAACCAATGCAAACACTCAAAAGATACTCCTTGGTTCTCTCAACCAACTGCAAATGTAAAACTCAAAGTTTTAGTTTTATATGATCATGTTAGAAGAAAAACTTGGAAGATGTTTTTCCAGCGTTGTTTGTGAGAAAGATCTGATAGCTGAACCTCAGTACAAAAAAGACATGTATTTATATAACACTTTCCACAACCATTAGGCATCAAAGCCAACAAAGTACTTTTTGATATGTAGACACACTAATAATGTAGAAACCCCAGTAGCCAATTTGCACTTAACTACAATGTGATAATGCCCAGATTATTGTGATTGAGGGTTAAATATAGTCCAAGACAAACAGGATAAAGAGTCCAAAGAATAGAGCCAACATTTTGAGTCTGGATGACTCTTCATCGAGCTCTGACAAAGAACATAAGAAATAGGAGCAGGAGTAGGCCATCTAGCCCTTCGAGCCTGCCCCGCCACTCAATAAGATCATGGCTGATCTGTCGTGGCTCAGTTCCACATTCCTGCCCTCTCCCCATAACCCTTAATCCCCTCTCTTATCAAAAACCCATCAACCCACGTCTTAAAAATATTTAGCGAGGTAGCCTCCACCACTTCAATGGGCAGGGAATTCCAGAGATTCACCACCCTTTGAGTGAAGAAGTTCTTCCTCAACTCCGTTCTAAACCGCCCCCCCCTTTATCTTGAGGCTGCGCCCCCTAGTCCTACTGTCCTTTCTGAGCAGGAAGAGTCTCTCCACCTCTATCCTATCCATCTCATTCATCATCTTATATGTCTCAATGAGATCTCCCCTCATTCTTCTAAACTCTAACGAGTACAAGCCTAGTTTATTCAGCCTCTCCTCATAGCTCAACCCCTTCAACTCCGGCATCAGCCTAGTAAACCTCCTCTGCACTCCCTCCAAGGCCAAAATAGCCTTGCGTAAGTACGGCGCCCAAAACTGCACACAGTACTCCAGCTGCGGCCTCACCAATGCCCTATACAGCCGCAGCAAGACCTCCCTACTTTTATATTCAATCCCCCTCGCTATGAAGGCCAGCATCCCATTAGCCTTCCTGACCACCTGCTGCACCTGCAGGCTGGGTTTTTGCGACTCATGTGCAAGGACCCCAAGGTCCCTCTGCACCGTCGCCTGCTGCAGTTTTTCGCCACGTATGTAATAATCCTTCATCTAGACGTGAAATGCTGGGTCTATTCTCTCCTCATAGGTGCTGTCAGACCTGCTGAGATTTTCCAGCATTTTCTGTTTTTGTTTCAGGTCCCAGCATCCACAGTACTTTGCTTTTACCTATTAGAACATATCATTTCATGAATTACTTTCATACCAATTTGAGGATGCAACCTATCAGGTGTTAAGATTCCTGCTGATTTTAATGTTTGATAATTCAAATCCCAGAGTGCAATAAAAACACAAAATGCTGAATAAACTTAGCAGGTGTGGCAGCATATGTGGAAAGAAACAGAGCTAATGCTTCAAGTCCAAATTACCCTTCTATAGAACATTTGTAAACACTGTGACTAGTTGTTTTGTGGACAAGTGGATATTTTGAACAGCCTGATGGAACTGAGGATTCAAAAGTTATTGATAACACAGTATTCTGAATCTCAGGTTTTTAAAAAGATGCACTAGGGAATCTATCTCTGAGGTTCCCAGGTAAGCATTTGTATAGCAATTGCCCAGAAATGTTAACTTCTCAGGACAATTTCCCTATACTGTGAACCACACAAAATGCAATGTTACATCACTAGCTTACCCAGACAAAAACAGAAATATTAAAACCTCTTCTAACTTTCAGGTATCTATTTGTAAACACACAGATCAATCCCCATCTGACTCCCCTTGGACGTCCCTTGACATCCCCCCACCAATTCCCCAAAGGCATGCCCAACACTTGACCCATGGAGGGCTTCCCGTCTCCTTACAGGGTCACCCCACCTCCCCCAACACTTCCCCTTCAAACCAAACCTCCAATTGTCTCCATGCACCCAACCCTTATATCAAGTTGATCCTTCTCTAGAGCCTAGCTATGACTGTAACACTACATGCTGCACCCCTTCCTGACCTCATATACTCTATGAACGGTATGTTTTGTCTGTATGGCACGCAAGAAACAATACTTTTCACTGCATACCAATACATGTGACAATAATAAATCAAATCAAAGACTTGGGGACATGGCATCGTTGAATTCACAAGCTTTGGACTGTGCCAGTGCCTGTAAGGTGTCCACTGATGCAGACCCCAAGCAGCTCTAGTGATCAGAAGCGTCAGTGTAATTGCTGAGGGCAGATAAGTATGTATTTATCTTCTTTAATTCCTGTGAGCCGTCTCTTTCTAACACTCATTGGGAGTTATAGCCCATTACCTATTTCCCTACCCACAGACATTACCTGAAATGCTGAGTATTTAAAGCAGCTTCAGTTATTTCAGGCTTCCAGCATCTGCGGTATTCTTCACTGAACACAAACCACTTGTATCAACAAAGGCCATCCACTTTACTCTTTCTATTCAAATCTAATCTTAGCTTTATAATATGTTAAAAGCAGTACATCCATCATGCATTTTTCTGTGTGCATCATTTCCTATTTTGCCTCTTGATGGCACTTTAATTGGTTAAACAAGTAAACTGTCAAGGTTCCAACTTACACCATCAATCGCACTTACGACAGTATGGTGAGCTTCAGAACATATAACATAAAACATTACAGCGCAGTTCAGGCCCTTCAGGCCGCAATGTTGCATGACCTGTGAAACCAATCTAAAGCCCATCTAACCTACACTATTCCAATATCATCCATATGTTTATCCAATGACCATTTAAATGCCCTTAATGCTGGTGAGTCCACTACTATTGCAGGTAGGGCATTCCAGTCCCTTACTACTCACTGAGTAAAGAACCTGACATCTGTCCTATATTAATGGGATTGAGGGTTATAGATAGGCCTGGTAGATAGGGATATGATCAGTGCAACTTGTGGGCCAAAGGGCCTGTTTGTGCTGTAGTGTTCTATGTGCTATATCTATCACCCCTCAATTTAAAGCTATGTCCCCTCATGTTAGCCATCTCCATGCGAAGAAAAAAGCTCACACTGCCCACTCTATCTAATCCTCTGATCATCTTATATGCCTCTATTAAGTCACCTCTTAACCTTCTGCTCTAACAAAAACAGCCTCAAGTCCCTCAGCCTTTCCTCATAAGATCTTCCCACTGTACCAGGCAACATCCCGGTAAATCTCCTCTGCATCCCCTCCAATGCTTCCACATCCTTCCTATAATGCGACGACCAGAACTGTACGCAATACCTAAAGCGCAGCTGCACAAGAGTCCCGTAGAAGTTCCAAATCTCCACTGCTAAAGCATTACCTAACTTCAGTCTTCCCAGCTTCTGGATGCTGCAAGTAATCCCATCTCCCCACCTGAATATTAAATATAGTTCTGCATTTTCTATCAAAGATCATTTTTATTTTAATATATTGTAAATATTTTTTAATCCTCTTTTCACTCTTTTTCTTCTGAAATCAGCCTGTAATTATATAATGCTTTTAACAGGTAAAAAAATCCTAAAATGCTTCACAATTACAGTATCAAGAAAAACTTAACACTAAGTAACATAACAAAATAGTGGGACAAGCTTTTATAAAAGGAGCAGCTTCAAGAGAAATTTAGGGAGAGAATTCAAGAGTTTAGATTTGATGCAGTTGAAGGCATGGCTGCCAAATGAGGAGCGATTAAAATCAGAGATGCTTGTGAGGTCAGAATTGGAGGAGATTTGCAGGAGCTTAAAGAAAGAGGTCAAAGTCATGAACAGATCTGAAAATAGAGATGAGAATTTTAAAATTGAGGTGTGACTAACCACATCCATATATATAGGTCAGTGAGTACAGAGATGATGGGCAATGGAGACTTGGTTCAAGTTAGGACATGTGGCAGAGTTTTGAATAATCTCAAGTGGGAGGCTGGCCAGAAGCACACAGGAATAATCATATATCGAAATAATAAAGGCATGAATGATGGTTTCAGCAGTAGATGAACAGAGGCAACAGCAAAGTGGTGTCATGTTACTGAGTGGAAATGGTAACATAGTGGTTATGTTATTGGACTAGTAATCCAGAGGCCTTAACAAACAATCTGCAGGCAAAAGTTCAAATGCAGCAACAGCAACTGGGGAATTAAAATTCAGTTAATTAAATAAATCTGGGACAAGAAAATATGCCATCAGTAATGTCAACCATGTAACGAACTGGATTGTGGCAGAAACCCATCTGGTTTATTCTTGCCCTTTAGAAAAGGAAATCTGCCACCCTTACCTGGTCGAGCCCATGTGCAACCTCAATCCACAGCAAAGTGGTTGACTCTTAACTGCTCTCTGATATGGTCTAGCAAGCCACCCCATTATTTAAAAGGTGACTCACTACCAGCTTCTCAATTGAAATAAGGAAATAAATGCTGACCTTGTCAGCAATGTCCACATCCCATGCACAAACTTTTAAAAAGTCACTCTGAACATCATCTTGGATCAAATATGAACCGAAGTTGTGAACAGATTGGCTCAGCCTTGGGTAGTTTTTAGTAAGAGGGTCAAGTCAGTGGATGGAGAGCAGGATTCGTGGCATGGTTTGAAGACAATGGTTTCAATCCTCCCAATACTTAGTTAAGGAAATTCACGATCATCCAGTACTGGCTGTCAGATGAACAGTCTAAGAACGCAGAGATTGGTGAGCAATCCTCCCACTTAAGCTGCGCAGGTGCCCAACTACGCCGTAATTGTGAAGGTATTGGACAAGCCACTCACAAGATGCCGCTTTTAAGGCACTGCATGTGCGTGGTTGTGCAAAGAAATTTACAGGTATACCTGGAAATAAACAGATAGTGCACAACAAAGAAAATTTAGAGGTTTACTTGGTCATCATCATTGTTCATGTGGAAAGCAGGACTATATTCAAATGATGTAATGGCAGAATGTATTTGAGAATAGGAGGGGCCTAAGGATGGATCCTTGGCGGACACTAGAGACAACAGCGCAGGAGCAAAAACAGAACAATTGCAGGTTTCTCTGGCTATGCCTTAACAAATATGGAGAAAACAAAGCGGTGTCGTCCAACCCAGCTGAACAATGATGGAGGGGCACAGGAAAGGAGGGTGTGGTCAATTGTGTGAATGGCTATAGGCAAGTGGAGGAGCACAAGAGGAATAGTTTACTTTATTAGAGTCACATAGGTTGTCGCTTGTGATTTTAATAAGGACAGTCTTGGTACTATGGCAGGAAGTCAGATTGGAGTGATCCAAACATGATATTCCAGAAATGCCTTTTCACATCCAATTCATTTAAAAGCTGGTTATTTTAATATTTTCTCTGTTTCATTAGATTGTCAATTAATTACATTTGTATAATAATAATTTCCGTATTTTAGGTAAATCGTGACCTTGAGCTTTAATTTGTTATTTTAACTAAATTTCATCTTTCATTGTTTAAATTTAAAATCTTGAAGTGAACAGTAATACATTCATGATTATGAGACAATGTGACACCATCATATACGACTACCAACATAATAATGTCAAGTAGGATACAGTACAAATAGCCAACAACGTCAACAACTCCACCAGCATATTCTATGCGCTGACTCATTGTTGGTAATGCCACAGACTCATTGCTGGTAATACAACAGGAGATGAACTAGGTTAAGTAATTGTACTGCAGCAGTACCACTCAGCCTCACAGCATGCAAATGATATAGTAATTTCTTTTCCCCAAACAGGCCCATAATAAACAATTTTTTTCTATGTCAACATCAGTCAGAGCTAAATCGCTGAACTACATTCACTTATTATACAAAATTCAAGAAATACACAGCTCTGTCAAGGAAAGGCTGGTTATGGTGCCTTTGACACGAACACACCAAATCATTTTTTTAAAAACAGATGGTGTCTCGCCTGTTGTATATCACTGCATCTTGTGTTTTTGTTTCAGACTTATGTTTCCTTCTTATTTTTCCCGTAATTTAAGCATCCTTCAATGAATAGACTTTCGTGCTAACAGTCATTCTTTCAAAGAAGAAAGTCTTTCAAACTTGCAATCGGCCTTATCAATAGTCTTATCAGTAATTATTTACAAATGTGTAAAAACATTATGTATACACTACTCGAGTACTGCATGTCCTATATTCTAAGGATGACAAGGAAATAGCAATTTTATTTTCACCAAAATGAAGGGTTTTGATTTATTATTGTCACATGTATTAACAGATGGTGAAAAGTATGGTTTCTTGCACGCTATAACAGACAAAACATACCATTCATAGAGACGGAAACGAAACAGTGCAGAATGCAGTGTTACAGTCATAGCTAGGGTGTAGAGAAAGATCAACTTAATGCAAGGTAAGTCCATTCAAAAGTCTGGCAGCAGCAAGAAAAAAGCTGTTTTTGAGTCGGCATGTACGTGACCTCAGACTTTTGTTTCTTTTTTCCAAAGGAAGAAGGTAGAAGGGAGAATGTCCAAGGTGCATGGGGTCTTTAATTATGCTGGCTGCTTTGCCGAGGCAGCAGGAAGTATAGACAGAGTCAATGGACGGCAGACTGGTTTGCGTGATGGATTGGGCTACATTCATGACTTTTTGTAGCTCCTTGCGGTCTTGGGCAGGACAGGAGCCATACCAAGCTATGATACAGTCAGAAAGAATGCTTTCCATGGTGCATCTGTAAAAGTTAGTGAGAATCGTAGCTGACATGCCAAATTTCCTTAGTCTTCTGTGAAAGTAGAGGCATTGGTGGGCTTTCTTAACTATAGTGTCAGCATGGAGGAACCAGGACAGGTTGTTGGTGATCTAGACACCTAAAAATTTGAAGCTCTCAACCCTTTCTACTTCACCCCGTTGGTGTACACAGGGGCATGTTTTCCTTTATACTTCCTGAAGTCGATGACAATCCCCTTCATTTTGTTGACGGTGAGGGAGAGATTATTGTTAGCGCACTTGTTCGCCAGATTCTCTATCTCATTCCTGTACACTATCTCATTATTGTTTGAGATCCAACCCACTACTGTAGTGTCATCAGCAAACTTGAAAATGGGGTTGGAGGGGAATTTGGCCACACAGTCATTGGTGCATAAGGAGTATAGTAGGTGGCTGAGAACACAGCCTTGTAGGGCACCGTTGTTGAGGATGATCGTGGAGGACGTGCTGTTGCCTATTCTTACTGACTGTGGTCTGTGGGTTAGGAAGTTCAAGACCCAATCACCAAGGGGAGATGCCAAGGCCCAGGCCAAGGTTAGACTCTTTGGGAATATTTCCACCTGCAATGGGCTAACGATGATTAAACCAGAGACATTACTCCACTGAATCTGACAGCAGCTTCTGGAGTCTGCCCAACAGGGAATTGCTGAAGCTGCTATCAGTTTGTGCATGTTCTTGAAATCCCCCAGTTGGCAATCAACAGAAAATTAGCACCTACTTATACACTTTTCATCTCATTGTAAAACCCTTTAAAAAAAGTTAAATGTGCTGTGGCTGGATTTTGTTTTAAGCACACTAACTTCATAATTTATACGAACCACTCCCAGTGGCACTCAGAACCTAATTTTATATTCATGGAATGCCAAATTTCTCCATAATAAAAACTGCTAATTAAAAAAATACTTTTTCAAAAAGTTGGTTATTTTTATTTAAGTTCCACTCTTCCAAGCATAATAATTTATTTTTCTGAGAATCTATATTAATAGCATTAAGTAAAAATAGTATGAAAATGATTAAGCATTTTTAATGCCTGAGTTTCCTGTGCATAGATACTTCATTGTGATTGGCTGCTGTCTGACATCATTGCCTTTACATGCCAAGACATGCCCTTGGCTTGAGACCAGAATTAAATTGCTATCGGGAAAGGGGGAAACTACGCAACTACGCAACGGATATCACTAGATCAGTCTGGGAAGCTTTCTTTGAGGTCATCAATCAGCACCATCACTTGGCTCTTGACTGTGAAATCTGGGCTATGTTGTTTTGGTCTTGACAACAAAAATACTGCACTTGCCTCCAATTGGTGTTTTATTTAAGAGTCATGAAGTTTTGCCATTCTTATATTGTTATATTTCTTTTTAAATGTAATTAAAACTTCCATTAATGAATTTTAAAAACAGAGAAGTGTCATAATAGAAACATACCATCTGGGAGACTGCAACAAGAGAGTGCATCATCCAAATCTCTAGCAGTGGCTGGATCAATCGTGAATATACACTCATTCCTATTGAAAAAAATGGCAAATTTTATCTCACCTCGTAATATCTTGTAACTAATGGAACGCAATTACAAGTTTCTAGAAAACAACACAGGAACTTGTTTGACATTTAAGAATGTACAGGCTGAAAATCTTTTGAAATTCCTTTACAGAAATCCAGTTTTGTGAACTGCAACTTTGAAATTTGTATATGTTGAGGAAAAAGATTGTGATCTCACTGAGATAACAAAGTATACAAAGTTTCAAACCACAAGAAATGCCCCGTGCTAAAATATCAACTCTACCAAGGATCAATTTTACTTATTTAACCTCGTTAACTGCAACACTAAAGTTTTGGGTTCTCAAATGAGGCATAGCAAAACACATGCCAATTCGTGTCTGAAATTGATACTCATCTCCAATGAGTGGGGGAGATGACATCTGATCATCTCTGCTGGACTAATTAGACAAGGAATTTGGATGACATCATGCTGTTTTGAATATTTCACACATTAAAGCTCCAATCTGAGATTTGTACGATATAAGGCTCAACTTGGACAAATGCAGCACACAGGTGGTTAAATTTTACCCTTCTTGACAGTCCATGCTAAATACAGCCAAAGACTCATTTTTTAAAATTAAAGCAAGCAGATTTAATTAAGACCTATTTCTATGACGTTAGGAAAATCACATAAGCACCATATCTGTGGATAAAAAAAAATTAGATTTGGTTATGACAGTATTCAGAATCATTACATTTTTATACTTTTCTCCAATGATTAAATTTACCCACCAAGTTAGGTTTTTCTGCCGTCTAGCTGAGAGTTTTTAATTACAAGGATTCAACCTGACTCGTGCATTTAGTTTTCAACCGGACATTTTATTAGCTGAAAGGTTGAGAGCTTTCAACACATCTGGACATTGTAGGCATGTACATGAATTTCCCTGTATATATTAGCTAAATAAAGAGCATTTCCCCCTCATCCTGTTAAAATTTTAAATGTATCAGCCTTTTCCAAAAGACTGTGAAATAAGTTAGAGTGAATTCCCAAGCATTACTTCTGGCAAAAATTTGGCACAAAACTTGGAAACACAATGAACAGTAAGGAGACTTGGAGCAGGCTTTAAGGTACACAGATTGGTGAAACAGGCAGATGAAATTTAATGTAGAGAAGTGTGAAGTGATGTATTTTAGGAGGACAGCAAATAAGTAGAAGCCACAAAAATACTGCACTTTTGAAGGACCCATAGGAACCTGGGCTTTTAAACCTTCTCAAGGATAAGTAAGGATGGACAACGAATGCTGGCCTGGCCAGCAAGCCCATATAGAGTCATAGTCATACAGGTTTACATCATGGAAACAGGCTATTCCACCCAACTTGTCCATGCCACTCTTTCTTTTTTAAAACCCCTAAACTAATCCCAATTGTCCGCATTTGGCCCATATCCTTCTATACCCATCATACCCATGTAATTATCTAAATGCTTTTTAGAAGACAAAATTGAACCCGCCTCTACTATCATATCTGGCAGCTTGTTCCAGACACTCACCACCCTCCGCGTGAAAAAAATTGCCCCTCTGGACACTTTTGTATCTCTCCCCTCTCACCTTAAGCCTATGCCCTCTACTTTTAGACTTCCCTCCTTTGGGAAAAGATATTGACTATCTAGCTGATCTGTGCCCCTCATTATTTATAGACCACTACAAGATCACCTTTCAGCCTCCTACGCTCCAGAGAAAAAAGTCCCGGTCTATCCAGCCTCTCCTTATAACTCAATTCATCAAGTCCCAGTAGCATCCTAGTAAATCTTTTCTGCACTCTTTCTAGTTTAATAATATCCTTTCTATAATAGGGTGACCCGAATTACACACAGTATTCCAAGTGTGGCCTTACCCATGTCATGTACAACTTCAAAAAGGCGTCCCAACTCCTGTATTCAATGTTCTGATTGATGAAACCAAGTATGTTGAATGCCTTCACCACTCTGTCCACCTGTGACTCCACTTTCAAGGAGCTATGAACATGTACCTCTGGATCTCTTTGTTCTGTAATTCTCCTCAACGCCTACCATTAACTCAGTAAGGCCTGCCTTGGTTCAATCTACCAAAATGCATCACCTGGCATTTGTCTAAATTAAACTCCATCTGCCATTCGTCAGTCCACTGGCCCAATTGATCAAGACCCCATTGCAATTGGAGATAACTTTCTTCACTGTCCACCATGCCACCAATCTTAGTGTCATCTGCAAACTTACTAACCATGCTTCCTATATTCTCATTCAAATCATTAATATAAGTGACTAATAACAGTGGGCCCAGCACTGATACCTGAGGCACACCGCTGATCACAGGCTTCCAGTTTGAAAAACAACCCTCTGGCTTCTATCAAGAAGCCTATTTTGTATCCATTTAGATTCCTCATCCTGGATCCCGTGAGATTTAACCTTATACAACAACCTACCACATGGTACCTTGTCAAAGGCCTTACTAAAGTCTATGTAGACAATATCAACGGCACTGCCCTCATCTACTTTCTTGGTTAGCCCTTCAAAAACCTCAACCAAATTCGTGAGACATGATTTTCCATTCACAATGCCATGCTAACTATCCCTAATCAGCCCTTGTGTTTCTAAATGCCTGTAGATCCTATCTCTCAAAATACCTTCCAATAATTTACCCACACAGATGTGAGGCTCACTGATCTGTGGTTCCCAGGCTTTTCCCTGCAACCCTTTTAAACAAAGGCACAACATTTGCCACTCTCCAATCTTCAGTCACCTCACCCGTGACTATCGATGATTCAAATATCTCGGCTAGGGGACCCACAATTTCCTCCCTAGCTTCCCACAATGTCTGGGATACACTTCATCAGGTCCCGGGGACTTAACTACCTTGATATCCCATGGATGAATGAAGCAAAACACACACGAATCTTTGAAGACAGCAGAACAAATTGATAAACATGTTTTAAAAAAAGCACATGGGATCCTTCGATTTGTAAAGAGGCAAACAAGTGACAAAAATGATCCTCATTTTTTCACTGATTAGGCATCACTGCTGTATTATGTTCAACTCTGAGAAGGATGTCAAGGTCTTGGAGCAGTGAAAAGGAGATTTACTAGAGATGAAAGACTTCAGTTAGCTGAAAGATCACAAACTGGAATTGTATCTTTAGAGCAGAGAAAGTTAAGGAAAGATTTTCTAAAAGTAATCAAAATTCTGAGGGGTTTTGTAAGAATAATTAAGGTGAAACTGCTTCTACAGGAAGTAATGTCAGTACCCTAAACCAGAAGAGAAATTAGCAAAACTTACTGTAAACAATTGTTTGATAGTACAGTACTTGTGCGTTTGCATGCATGCATTCTAAACATGTCTTGGTACTTCTCTTAGTCTGCCCCTATCCTATATCGTACAATTTCCTTATACTTTCACACGTCTTGCCTTTGTGCACCTTATTTGTCTTTTCTATTTTTGCTTGCTCATGCTATCTCCCTGCCATACCAGTGGACTTTGCAAACACATTCGTCCCAGCCCGGTAAGAACTGAAAAATTATAGACAGTGTGTCAGCTATCTTCTCTCTGATTTCTTTCAATGGCTAAGAATGAACAGAGAACAGTGACTTAAACATGAAGTTCCTCTAATAAAAAGGATGCAAAAGGCTCAGAGCAGAGGTAAAAAGGCACATTAGAGAAGGAAAGAGGAATTATGAGAAAAGACTGGCATCCAACAAAAAGGGGAATCCCAAAGTCTTTTATTGGCATATAAATAGTATAAGGAGTAGGGTTGATTAGAGACCTAAAAGGGAATTTGCACATGGAGGCTGACGTATTAAATGAATACTTTGCATCTGTCTTTACCAAAGAGGTAATTGCGACCTAGGGCATGGTGACAGATGAGAAAACTCTGTCACTAGGAGGGTTTAAAATTGACAAGAAGGAACTATTGAATAGGCAGTTAGCAGTTAAAGCTGACAAGGCACCAGGACTGATGAGATGCATCCATGGACGTTGAAGGAAGTGAGTGTTGAAATTGCAGAGGCGCTACCACTGCCATTATGCACATAAGGATAAGTCCTAGTGATTTCAGACCAGTCAGTTCAACTTCAGAGGTGGAGAAGCTTTTAGAATCAATTATTCGGGATAGAATTAGTAGTGACATAGAAAAATATAGGTGGAGCCAACATGAATTTCTAAAGGAGAAATCATGTTTAACTAACTTGCTGGGTTTTTTGAGGAGATAACAGAAAGTGTGGATGAGGGTAATGCTGATGATGTGGTGTACATGGACTTTCAGAAGGCATTCAATCACTGAGAAAAGTTATAACTGATGGAATAAAAGAGACAATAGCAACTTGAATGCAGAATTGGCTGAAGCAGAGAGTAATGGTGAATGGATTTTTTTTTGGACTGGAGGAAGGTTTGTAATGAAGATCCCCAGGGTCAGCATTGGGACCCTTGCTTTTCTTGATATATATGTTAATGGTCTAGATCTTGAAATGCAGGGGATAATTTCAAAGTTTACAGATGATATGAAACTTGGAAGTAATGTAAACTGAGGACAGAGTAGAACTTGAAAAGAACAGAGACAAGTTGATGGGTAGATAGATGGCAGATAAAGTTCAATATGGAGAAGTGCGAGGTGTTGAATTTGGTAGGCAGAACATACATTAAATAAGGAGTAAAATTATTAAGTGGCTGTAAGAGAGACCTGTGTTTTTATAATTTGCACAAATCATTGCAGGTGGAAGGACAAGTGGGGAGAGCAGTTAATAAGGCATATAGTATTTTGAGCTTTATTAATAGGCTGTAGAGTACAAGGGCAAGGAGGTTATTATGAACTTATCCACAACACTAGTTAGCCATCAGCTGACTTTGTAAGCAAATGTACAGTGTAGTTCTGGGTGCCACACCACTAGATGGATGTGAATGTACTGGACAAGAGTGCAGAACAGCTTTACAAAAATGGTCCCAGGAATGAGAAACCTCAGTCAGGAGGATAGATTGGAGAGGTTGGAACTATTCTCCTTGAAGAGAAACTGGACAAATCAAAATAATTCGTATGTTCAAAGTGGATAATGCGTTTAGAATGTATGCAAGGATGCTTCCTGCAAGTCTTTTTCTAGTCACCCTATCATTGCATATTTCGCCAAATGATCTGAAAATTTCTCTCTCTATCCTCCCCTTGGCTATTTGCTGGGCTGAAAGGCTAACAAAAAATTATAACATTTCCTTCCTATTTCTTAATTCTGTCCATTTCGCCTCTGACGTAACACAATTCCCTAAGATATCTGATATTTTAGCACTATTAGCATCCACCACCACCACTCGCCAAGCCATTTCTCCCACCCTCTCTTCCTTGTGTGTGTCAAGTCAGAGCTAAAATTTACTATAATGAGGTAGAAAGTGTCAAGCTTGGTTCAACGGTAGCATCCTTGCCGGTTCATGCTCAACTCATAGATCATAGAACATAGAAACCCAGCAGTGCAGAAGGAGGCTATTCGGCCCATCGTGTTTGCATCTACCACAATCCCACCCAGGCCCTATTCCCATAATCTCACATATTTACGGTGCTAATTCCCCTGACAGTAGGGTCAATTTAGCGTGGCCAATCAACCTAACCTGCACATCTTTGGACTATGGGAGGAAACCAGAGCACTTGGAGAAACCTACGCAGACATGGGGAGAATGTGCAAACTCCACACAGACAATGGCTCGAGGCCAGAATTGAACCCAGGTCTCTGGCACTGTGAGGCAGCACAGTGCCACCATGCCATCCACTCTAGAGACTTCAGAGCACATATTCAAGGCTAACATTTCAATGCAATACTGTGAGAGTTCTGTATAAACAGAGGTGCTGTCTTCTGGATAACGCATTACACTGAGGTTTCATCTGCTTTCTCAGGTGGATAATCCCATGACATTATTTGAAAAACATCTGGGGTGTTCTCCCAGTGTCCGTGTCAACTTTGACTTCCAAACAAGAGCTAACGAGACAAATAATCTGGCTATTAATTCTAAATTTGGAAATTGCTTTCGGGATGTCATAAGGTCTTGAAAGATACTGTATAAATACAAAATCCTTTTTAACAGAAAGTATCAACAGCATTGAGCAATCAAGTGACTGGAAAAGGGTAGTGTCCTCTTGCTGGAGGAAGTGCCATGAAAAAGTGCATAAGCTCATTGCCAGTTCATTTTCTAACTTTTTAGTTTTGTTTAAATGTTTAGCATTCACATACATACTGCTCAATTTTCTGGAACATAGCCCCACAGTTTGTTTTCTTAGTTTTACCATTTAACTTCTTTGATATCCACTGCCCTTTCTACAACTGAGTGTTCAGCCAAAAACATCTCAGTGTCTGCAATTTCCCACCCCTCTCCAAAGATTCGTGCTAAAGAGCAACTAAGGAAGCAGCAGGGCTTCAGAAATGTCCAGGATACATTAGGATACTTATCAATACAGGGATACAATGGGGTATTTTGGCTTTAGTCTTCCATTAATTTTTTTGTTTGCAAACTCAGAAAACAGCCTTCAATAGCACAGCAAAAGTCCAGAGGTTTCAGAACTCTTTCTCATGAGATCACCAAAGTAATTTTTACTTCAAATTCACCTCAATAACGTATCTTTTGTGATAAATTTGTAGGAGTTGGCTTGTCAGTTATAAATTCTTTCAACTATTTAACAACACAGAAAAAGTATTCCAGTGCTTTCCCTTTATTAAACTATTACTAGAATTATCTTTCTCCACTATTCCTTAGTTATAGCAAAACAAACTTGTGCAATTTGACACATCCATCCACTTGAGCAAAAACACAGCATTAACTGTAAAAAAGCATTACAACATCGTTTGATGCTAGAACTCCACATTTGCCTTAAAAATAAGAAGTGTTTCTATGATGAGAACATCAAAATAAATTCATTTATAAGACATATGTATATGTTTTTGCTGTTAATTATGCAAATTCATTCAAAAGGTGTCGCACTATAACAGTCAAATACAATCGAGTTTGAGGTACAGCCTGCAGAAACATCATAACAAAAGACTCATTATTTTATTAGAATTAACCATTAGGAAATTGATGTTCAATTTACAGACAAAACCACAAGTTACTTTTTAGTAAACTAAGTTAGTATTTCAAAATTAATGTATGGTATTGAATCAGACAAGAATATCTAATTGTTCTGGATAGTTTGTTTTGATTTGTTTCATGATTTTTGTATTTTTCTTCCAGAATCTATACTGGCCAAGTTTCCAAAAATATCTTTGCACCTGAAAGCCATCATATTACTTGCTGATTGCTATCCAAAGTAGTCAGTTTTCAAATGGCTGTTTTACATGCATGTCTCACAAAACACTGAGATTACCATAGCAACAAGAAAATTCTCCAACAATTGTAATGAACAAAGGAAAACTTAATACCTCTCAAAATGTTTTAGAAGTTCTTTTGCAACTTGGGATTTATTTGAAACTCTTTCTGCAGTGATCAAATTATATTGAAATTCTTTATATGAAATTAGTGTAGATTTTACAGGTGTGGAAAAATGTCTCCATTTGTCTTTGACATGACATCACAAGGCTGAAGGTTACCAATGGTTTGCACTCTATTATACAACTCCATTCTCTTCCACATTCGTTGCTGATGAAGACAATGGGCTGACAAGATGCAGGTTTTGCTGGAATCTGTTTCCTCAAGACCTTTCTTCCCAGCCAGTTTAGTTTTTTGCTTCTACTTTCCTGGACCAACACTCCTCAAAACAGTCAGCCTTCAGAATTCAGTCATTCACAAATTTCTCTCAGTTGGCTGCATTCTTGTGCATCATCTTCATATCTCACTTGCAGATGTCCTTACAGTGAAGTTATGGATGCCCAGGAGGTTTGACGTAGTGGCCAGTTCCTCATAAGGAGGTCTTTGGGTAGACAACCGTCTTCCAATCATTGAATGTCAGCACTGACTTTATTGGCTTAGTAATGGGTAGCGCATTATAGAACCTCCAAGTTGGTGACCTTAACCTACAAAGAGAGGCCAAGGATACATCTGAGACAGCAAAAGTGGTAACTCTTCAGTCTTTTCTCTTGTCCAGTATTATGTAGAGGACTGCACAGAAAACACAGACTTGTCAGACTTGCGGTTTGGTGTTCTCAGTCAGGTTGTTATTGTTCTAAACTTTCTTACTTGGGCATAACAGCTGCAGTTTTAGCAACACATTTGCTGATTTCAACATTAAGTGACAGAACGCAAGTGTTTGTAGAGCCTAGATATGTGAAGCAATCAACAATGACCAATGTCACTTTGTTAATGCTGATAGATGTCCACAACTGACATGTTTTTAACACACAAATCCTGAAAATGCAGAATTATATTTTTCTATCTCTTACTTTGACAAATGGTCTTCTTCAATGTTTGACTGTAGTTCAACTTCTACACAAATGTGATATATATTTGGAGTTCCCTAGAGAAAATCATTTTGGATTATTCCTTAAGAATTTACTTGAGGGATAAATTATCCATGGAATTATCACTGGTGAAAAACTTTGACTTCTACTTACTTCCTACTTTTTACAGCTCTCACACACACATGATGGGGGCGAATTTCAGCCTATGTTTACCGTCACAGAGAATGGCAAAGCAGGTTGAAAATCCATTGAAAATTGGGAAACACGATTTCCCTTACTCCTCACCAGTAACACAGCATGGCCTCACCTTCCAACCCACCCCCCCACCTCCAGCTGCTGCCACCACCACTAAATAGCCATATTTTCAGACAGTTTTTCGCTGGGGTGGGTGCAGGCGGAGCCCTTGAGACCTCTGTGGTAGGGTAGGGGAGGAGATTATTTCTTAGGTCTGATTAGTAGGGCCCCGATCTCAGTGCAGCCAGGTTTACCAGCGTGCTTAAGACATGCCAGCATGAAAAAGACAGCATGAAACACGTCCCTTGTTTTTTTTTGTAATGTCATAAGACGTGGAAAGAAAACCTGCTTGTCCTCTGGAGAGAAACATGCCAGTTTTTAGTCAGATCCTGATACTTTGCCATTGGCTATTAAGATTTTGTGGTATATCTTGTTGCTTCTATGTTCCCTGTGCCCTATCCTGCTACACTATTTTTGTGTGCCTTGCACAATTCTTACTACCTTTATATATGTCCTATTCTGTATGTTACTTAAACCGCTCCTCTAAGCTATGGGCTGGATTTCACAGCTCCTTGCGAGGTGTGAATTCAGCAGGGAGACATGCAATATACGGTGGGTGGCTATCCCACTGCGCCTTTTTGCCCACTCTCAGCCCTATCCATACAACTCAGTAGGCAGGCAGGATAGTAATGCACATTCCCCTCCCCCCATCTTTTTCTTTTAATGTTGCCCCCCCCCCCCCCCCCCCCGAAGGCTGATTTAGCTTAATTCATCAAATTGAAAAGCAATAGCATCATGTGCAATGCTGGTTTTATATTCTAACGAAAGCAATTTTAATCTTGTTTTTATTCAATTTAAACCATTCGGAAAATTGATGGTTCAGGATATGATACAATCATATCCTGAACCATCTGATTTGACACCCATCTGATTTTATTCTCCATTGAAGACAACGAATAACATTGGATGGTATGCAAAAGTAGCATTCTATCAGATCCTGCGCTGTAAGTTGCCATAATTCAATGATCACCCAAAGAGGTAAATGGTCCCTAATTTAAAAACTAATCTGAGTGAAGGCACTTTTTATAAGTTAGTACTGGACTGAAGTATCAGCTTAGAACAGATCATTTTCTCAATTCCTGGAAAGGGGCTTGAATCCACAGCGTGTTGGCTCAAGTAAAAATGAAAACAACTGAGCCAAGCCAAATACATGATACCCATAGAAACACCTACAAAACTACTACCTTTAGGAAGAGGTCAACCACATGCTCACAAGCTGGGCAGTAATACTGTACAATCACTAATACTCAACATAAATTGTTCAATGAATATGCAATACACAGATTGCTACAAAATCTCATCTGATGCACTTGCTTTTGGGATTTGAAGTCTCATTCATTAGATTCATGTTGTGAAGGACATTAGTTTGTTTGCTTCAAATTTAAGCCTCAGCACTGACATTTAGTTTCCACTAGTCAGAGTCTGTAACTCCCTCACAAATAAATTACTTCCCCAGTTAGTCAAATTTCCAGTTTAAGTTTCAATTTCCAACAAATACATAATCAAAGTATACATGGCAGTTAAAATAACGGTAAAATTTGCTTTTATATTTTATAGCACTTACCGCAAGTCTTTACGTTTTTGCAATTCTTTTTTTGGGATAGTCCATGGTAGAGATTTTGGCAGACATTCCAGAACCTCATCAGGGAAGTCTGAGAAATCCACATCATATTCTATAAGGATGCCCTCCGTTTCAGGTTCAATTTCGCCAGCTTGTCCTAGATTTTTGCTCAAGTGCCTGTTACAAATAAACACAAAATAAACAATGTTGTACTGTGCATTCACTTTGCCATTGCCTTTCTTTGTTTTTAGGGTTTCAACCCTTTAATCGATTTGTTATGATACTTGGCTGAGTTAGTTAGGTTAAGGATTAAATCTCAACTAACATTGTATCAACTTCCTCAGATCATTAAACTCTATTTGTGTCAACATTGACTCAGTGTTAGCATCTGCATCTCTAAGCCAACAACAACATGCATGCACACAGCACCTTTAACAGAGGAAAACACTTCAAGGCACTTCACAAAAGGATAATACAGCAGAAATTGACACCAAACTGAATACAGAGCCAATAAGAAGCCAAGCTAAAAGTTTGGTCATAATAGTAGGATTGAAGAAGGACCTAAACAGACTTGAAAGGGTAGGACAGACTTCGACAAAGAATTAAAGAGCTTAAAGAAGCGACTACCATAGGAAGATGAAAGGAGTAGGGAGACAACAAGAGAAAGGTCAGTGAGCATAGACTGCTGTGCGAGTAGAATTTAGTGTGGGTTTAGGATATGGGCAGCAGAGTTTTGGATGAACTCAAGTTTATAATGGATAAGAAATGTGAGGTTGACCAGGAGGGCATTTGAATAGTTGAATCTGGAGATAAAGAATGCTTGGACAAGCATTTCAGTAACTGATAGGCTGCAACTTTAGGTGCTATCCTTTCCTACTTTAATTCTCCTGCCATCACAGTTCTCCTAAAAGAGAACAACCCTTGACACCCATTGTGCTTGCAAAGCACCATCCAACTTCAACCTTCTTTTAAATTCCACCAGTGGAATTCTACCACACCGGCTGCCATGGGAATCTGAGCAGGTGAAGGGCTGACAATGGGAATGTCCATTGACCTTGAAAGGGATTTTTCGGTCTTGGGTTGAGCTAAGCTGCAAAATCTCACCCCATATGTTGTTGCCTCCCAAATCTGTTCCCATGCTTCCCAGACTCCGTTTGAATCCCTCCAATCAGATTTCCGCCTGTGCCACAGTACAGAAACAGCACTTATAGGATAAGTAAAAGGCAAACTTTTCTTTATGGTTCTTTTCACCCTTTCTGCACAGTTAACCACACCTAATTCTCCAATGCCTCTCCATTGTCAGAGCTGGCTGGGTGGGAAAGGTCTCTCTAGTTCCATTGTTAACAATGTAATCATAGGCAGAGAACCGTGTGCCCTGGCTTCTCTTCATATTCCCATACTGTGATCTCTGTTCTCCCCAAAACTCAACCCTTGGCCCTCTCCTATTTTTCATCTAAATGCTCTCCTTGACAACATCTGCCTAAGCCAAAGCATTACTTTTCACACGCGCACTGACAATACCCAACTCTACCTGAGCATCACCTCTCTTAGCTCTGCCACTGTTGTTACATTATCAAACAGCTTATCTGATATTTCATTGGATGAACAAAAGTGTCCTCTGACTAAATAATGGGAAGACTGCAGCTATCCATTTTCTGTTCCTGCTCTAAACTCAGTTCTGTAGCCACTGACTCAGTGCATTTTGCCTGGCAACTGTCTGAGATTAGGTCACACTGTTTGCAATCTTGGTGTCACATTTGATCCCAAGATGAGCTTCCAACCTCACACCCATGCAATCATTAAGACCAACTATTTCCAATACCAACCACCTCTAACAATTCAGTGGCAACTCAAGGATTAAATGGGAGCTGCATAGCTTGTCTACACTCCTTGATGGTTGCCCAGCAAACATCAAATACATCAGTTTTGCCAATGACCTATTGGGACGGTGACAGGGTTGGGGGGGGGGGGGGGGGGGGGGGGGGGCGGGGGGGGGGGGGGGGCGGGGGGGGGGGTTCCTTGTTATCAGATATATCGTGCCCGATTAGTAACCCAGAAGCAGGCCAGGGGCAGGAGGGGCAAGTGGGAGTGGGTTTGCTGAAAGCCATTTTGCTGCCCTTACCTCCTACACCTCAGCTTCACAATCCACCTGCCCAACCCTCCACGCTGTGGCCCCCCACCCCACCATCACTCACCTTTGACCAAGGGTCCATCGATAATCCAGTCTTTTGGTAGGTGCATGGCTGGTAGCGTGAAAGCAGTGAGAAGTTTCCAGCCTCTGATTGGCTGAAAACTCAGCAGATGGAAATTCCACTGCTGCGGTCCTGAATCCCAGGGAATGCCCAATGTGGGCACTTCATACAGTGAATGGACGGGGCCAACTAAAGGCAGCCCAGTGTTGCCTTACATTACTCAGTGTCATACTTTGTCTTATAATGTTCCTGTGAAATGCCCCAGGATATTTGATTATGTTAAAGCTGCTATATAAATATAATTGTTGTTGCTAAAACAAGTGAAACAGGTGGTCTTTGTGATGGAGAGGATACATGTTTGGAAGCTCAACTCTGAATCAAATAAGAGGCTAAGTTTGCACATATCTAGTTTTGTCCGAGACAGTGGTTGGAGCAAAAACAATAGCATTGGTGGTCATTCTTCATGATTAATTGGAGGCAGTTATGGTTCATTCAGGACTGGATATCGGTAAAGCAGGTTGGAAACACAAGAGCAATAGAAGAGGTCAGAGATGATGTAAAACCATTGTCAGCACATATGTGGAACCAATCATTGGATAATGTTACTGAAGGACAGTATGAAGCTAAGTATTAGGAAGAGACTTTGATAAGGTACTTGAAGCAAAAAACAGCTACTACTGCATTAGTAACAGTGGAATCAAGGACACATCAGTCCAGTTGAATTGAACAATGGAAGAAAGGTTGCACAAAATGGAAAGAAGAGAATTAAAAATAAACAACAGAGAAGAGATGAGAGCCAGAGTGAATGGCTGTGGGGAACAGGCAGCAAATAGAATTGAGACTGATCTAATTGACTGGCAGAGAATACCTGAGAGGCTGAACAGTCAATGCTTGCCCCTATTCCTTTTAAAGTACCAACAGAAAGCAAACATTTTTCCTACGTGTGTCAGCTCTCATGTTTTATCATTCCACAAATTAAGTTATTTTCTTATGGAAAATGATTTTAAGTAGACATTAAATAGACAAATGCAATTGAATTGTACAGTTTAAGAAACACCTTTAAGCACCATGATGGAAAATGCTGTTTTTAATGCAACACTATTGTTTGTATTTCACTATCAATTTTGCGCACACGCTGCAACAAACCGTTCATACCCATCTGCAAACATGCTGTCGTCCCTCCAGTCCACAATGCGGCAAATAAAAAGAACGTTCCCATAATCTGCAGGCCTGGTGGTTATATCTTTTGGGCAATCTTCCAAAGGTATCAAAATTCTAGGTACTCTGTGATCAACAGGTGAAAACATGAAGAACTCCTTGTAAAGTTCACTGTTTTTATCAGACAATGGTTTGATAAATCCGGTCACAGCTCTGGAATGTTTCTTCTCCACAATGTAAACAACCTATATTTATGAGAATAGCAACATGTTATTCTTTACTCTTCAATCATCTTCAGATTAACAAAACAAATCCATAATAGCATTTTGAACAATCATTCAAAACTTACATTTGTAAGCATAAACTAATTGCTTATTATTTGACTGTAATAAGTGCTTACAAGCCACGTTCCACAAAGTTGAGAATTTCAACTATAACAAAGCATAGTAAAGAACAATATACCCTGCCCCTCCAAGAGTTTTCACTCTTGAATATAGGGATTCAAGCCTGAAGCATCTATATTAGTGATGCTGCTTAAGAGATTAAAATTGGCCAGGTCACAAGAACTTATCTACGAATAGCACTGTGGGAAATTTCACACCCATCTAAGGGCATAAGATATCTCAATATTGCTATGATCAATTTTCATTAATCTAGTTTAAACTAAGAAGCCCACATCCTTGAAACAATTGAAACTTGAACCAACTGCTAAAGGATTCACTATCAATATGGCTGTACTGCTGCCCTGAAACCCAGAGTAAGAAGGCCTTAGCTTGAAAGAAAAGATGTAGAATCATTTTAGAAAGAAATAATAAATAGTAACAGTAAGAGGTCACTTGTGGGAGATATTTGTAGGCCTGTTACACTGCAGGACAGAACATACATAAAGAATTAAATGAGGTGTGTAAAAAAGAAGCCAAGATAATCGCGGGTAGCTTCATATGTAGGTTGGGAAAATCAGATTGGCAAAAGTGGCCTGAAAAATGAGTTCATAGGGTGTTTTCGAGACAATTCCTTAGAGCTGTACATTCTAGAGCTAACCAAGGAGCAGGCTACCCCCGACATAGTAGCGTGCAGTGAGACAGGATTAATCAATAAAGGAGCCTCTGGGTGATAACAATCACATGATAGGATTTCATGCAGGTCCATGACTAGTGTGTTAAACCTAAATGAAGGCAACTATGTGAACATGAAGGCAGATTTGGATAAGATGAATTGGGAAAACAGGTTAAAGGTAGCACAGTTGAGTTGCAGTGGTAGACTTTTAAGGAGAAACCTAATGACACTCTGAAAAGACTTATCCCAGTGAGAAAGGAAGGTTCGTAAAGCAAGATGCATCATCCTTAATAAATATCAAAGTTGAAGATAGCAAAGCTGCAAAGATTATTGGTAGGTCAGACGATTGGAAAGATTCTAAGAACCAGTAAAGAATGACTAAAAAGATAATAATGATGCAGAAAGCAGAATATAACAGAAAGCTAGCTAGTAATATAAAACAGATAGTAAAAGTTTTGAGAGGTATTTGAATAAGAAAGCAGTAGCTATAGCTTGTCCTCAAGACTGAATCCGGGGGATTGATGATGGATAACGAAGAAAAGGAGGAGGCATCCAACACGTATTCTACGACTGTTTTCACAGTGGAAGACTTCAAAAATTTCCCAAATATTCTTGAAAATCAGAAGGTGATAGGGAGGGATGAACTTAAACCATCAGCATCACCAGAGAAAGGATGTAAGGAACCCAAAGGCTGCTCAACCCAAAGGCTGACAAGTCCCCCGGACCAGACAGCCTGAATCCTAAAGCCTTAAAAGAAGTGGCAGACAGGTAGCAGATGCATTGATTATAATCTTCCAAAATTCTTTAAATTCTGGTACGGTTCCGATGGATTGGAAAATAGCTAATGTAACACCTTTATTTAGGAAAGAAGAAAGGCAGAAAGCAGAAACTATGGACCAGTTTATGTAACATCTGTAATTGGAAGGGTACTTGAATTCATTATTATGGTTATTGCAGATAAGCAAGATAACAATGATTTGATCAGGCAAAGCTAACATGATCTTGTGAAAGGAAAATCATGTTAACAAACCTGTTAGAGTTTTTCAGAAAATAACATTCAAATTGGATGGTGGGGAATCAGTAGATGTGGTGTACTTGGATTTCCAAATGCCATTTTGATTATTTAATCAGACAGGCAACTTAAAATCCCAGTCAACTGCTGTTTAATTAATTAAAACGAGCTTCTTGATTGTGTTAACTTGTGGGTGCACCCACCAAAGTATTGTGCCCAATGTCTTCCCACACAATATTATGTGCTTCCAAGTCAAACTTCATACATAAAATTCTGATCCTAGTGTCCACTGCATGCTACTGTGACTTCAGATCATTAGTCATATGTAGGTGAACTAAACAAATAAGGGGAAAAATATTTTCAGGTGTATTTACCTTCCCAGTTTTTTGAAGAAACCTATCTGGATGAATTCTTGCATCATTTACTATCATATCGCAAGACTGTTCTGGTTTTGAAGTTCGCGTTCTGGTGCCACTCTTATCAACAGGTTGCATTCCGCTTAATCCAGCAGCTACAAAATCAGTTTTTTTAAAATCATAATTCTGTATAAATAGGAATGCTTCATTTTTTTCCTATGAAATGAAACTAGGTTACAGAACAATTTTTGTTTACCCTCTATTTACAAGTTAGATGAAACTTCTATTTGTAAATGAAGTCACAAATTAATGAGCACTGGAGGCCACAAACAATGCTGCAAAGACCCTTAAATTGTAACCATCTGCCAATGAGACAACTTTAAAAATCTAGTCAATTATACGGTTCAACAAGCAGCCAGTAATTCAAACCTCTGCCTGGAAAAGTGAAGAAACAACGTTAAGTTTTTTCACTGTTCCTACATGTTTTATCCAGTTAATTATTGGTACAGAAAGTGAAAACCAAGACAGCAGGTTATGCTTCTGCGTAGCATAACAACACACTGAGGAACATAAACAAATGATTCCATGCAGTGTGTAGAAGCATTCATCTCATTTAATACTATGATAGCATAATTAGCTTTTGGATTGTGTCAACTTGCATAACAATGATAGTTAATTTCATCAATCCTTTTTAAAGGAGAAATAAAAGTCAATTTTCTAGATGGCCAAACAAAAGAAGCACAATGACTTCTCGCTGCAGACTCATGGATGGATGGTTTGAACGGTTTTAAACAATGGAAGATTCAAAAGATGGTCACACGGAAACATGGCACATATGAATCTCTAAGTTATGGAAAACTAAGGCTAATGGATTTGCCAAATAACTCAGCATGGAAAGCCTTAAAGCATCATACAGATTTCTAAGACACCAGGAAAGTTGGGTACAACCTTACTTGCAAACAACTGTGCGGTGACAAAGGAGAAGCCCATTGCAGCTACATGGATCTGAGATGGTACTAAAGAGTAACTGAATGCAATTTAAAACATGGCTGGACTAGATTTTCCCAATGTGTCCTGTGCTTAAACAGAGGTGGTGGTAGCAGAACAAGAAAAATGCTTTACAGTGGTATGAACAAACCTAATGGGCTTGGCTGAGAAAAGAACCTCTGATGGCATGCCTACTCAGAAGTTTCAGTCCCTGTGAAAAATCTAATTGTAATTCACATTCAGCTGAAGAGTAACCACTAAAATTGCACCTGGAATTGTAAGGATGGCAGTCTAAGTGTGAAAAACCATCGAATTTACATCAGTATGACTTACAATGCAACAGTAAATAAAGAATTTCTTCTTTCAAATGATTTCACAACAAGCTGAGATGTGAACTTTAGAACTGTTTCTAAGGTAACAGTTGAAAAAATGGTTTTCAAGTGCTCTTTTACTTCAGAGGCAGACACATGCTTACAGACACTGCCTTTTTACTGTTTATACTGGAAGTTTAACAAAAATAATGGTTCACCAAAAATATTTATGCAGCTGTGGTGTTTATTTATCCATATCAAAAGCACTTGCTCACAGCCTCTGGGTAAAAAGCTTAGAAACTACTTTCCAAATTTCTTTACTCATCTTCCACCACTTCCGGACCCACACCAAAGAAACCTGAATGAAGTGCATAACCTCTGATTCAGTGTAAACAATGATCATTGTGCTAATTGTGTTAAATAAAGGATCTCAACAAGCAAATTTATCACACTTCCAGCAACAAATGTCGAAATCATGCCATGTTTTCCTACCAAATTTCATGGAACTGGTGGCTTTAAATTTTGTATTCATAAAACAGCAAATCATTGTTAAGAAATAGGTTTAAGTTTTTAAGTTTATTTATTAGTGTCACAAATAGGCTTATGTTAACACTGTAATGAAGTTACTGTGAAAATCCCCCAGTCACACACTTCAGCGTCTGTTTGGGTACACCGAGGGAGAATTCAGCATGGCTAATGTACCTAACCAGTTCATCTTTCGGATTGTGGGAGGAAACCAGAGCACCCGGAGAAACCCACACAGACACAGGGAGAACGTGCAGACGCTACACACACAGTGTTCCCAAGCCAAGAATCAAACCTGGGTCCCTGGTGCTGAGAGGCAACAGTGCTAACCATTGTGCCACCATGAAAAAACTGCCAACATTGAAGAAATTCAAAACTGTACAAATCATAAATAGTCAGTTATAGTTACTTATAGGGGTAACAAAGCAAAAACAATCAAACATTTGAGAAAAACAAAACAAAATTCTTCAGTCACCATCAATTCAACAGTAAGTGGAATACATACTATTGAAAATGATGTGACGAACAATAGAAAATTATAAAATATAGAAGAAAACCCAATTAAAGTCCCATTTTCTTTGCTTCAAAAATGTACCTAACATACTTTTTGAGAGAGGCCTGCATATTGGGAAAGACTAAGACTTGTGTTATCATACGACAAGGTCAGCTTTTAATTATACAGCACCTTCAATATAAAAAAAGTCCCAAGTAATTTCACAGGAACATTATAAAGCAAAATTTGATATTGAGTTGCATAAGGTATATTAAGGCAGAAAGCCAGAAACTTTGCAGCATAGCTTTTTTTTAAATTGTTCATGGGACACGGGCATTGCTGAATCACAGAAATGTCACAACATAGAAGGCTAAACCAGTGCCTCATACAAGTACAAGAATAAAATCTTGCTACAATTGTACGGGCCTTTGATGACACTACACTTAAAATACTGTGTGCAATTTTGACTTCCATATTTAAGGAAGAATAAAGCTGCGTTGGAGACAGCAAAGTGCAGCAAACGTTCATTAGATTGGTCTATGGGATGACAAGGATGTGGGGGTTAGGTCAAAAGATGTGCAGGTTAGGTCGATTGGCCATGCTAAAATTGCCATTTAGTGTCCTGAGATGAGTAGGTTAGAGGGATTAGGGGGTAAATATGTAGGGATATGGGGGTAGGGACAGGGTGTGATTGTGATTGTGATTGGTGCAGACCTGATGGGCCCAATGGCCTCTTTCTACACTGGAGGGTTTCTATGATTCTTCAATGATAGGATTGTCTGTGATAAGAGGCTGAGTAGATTGCCAAAAAACATCAACTGGTCTCACCACACAAACACAGTGGCACCAAGAGCAGGACAGGATCTACATTCGCTGGAGTTTAGAAGAATGAGAGGTGATCTCATTGAAACATTCAAGATTATGAAGGTGCTTGATAGGGTAGACGCTGAGTGAGACATTGCTTCCCCTGACTGGGAAATCAAGAAGATGAAGGGGCCAATCATTTAGAACTGAGATTAGGTGAAATTTCTACACTTGGGATGCAAATCTTTGGAATTTTCTACTCAAGGATTGTGGATACATAATCATTGAAAGGCCAAGATAGACATATTTTTGGTCTCTCAGGGAATCAAAGGGTATAAGGAGCTGATGGGAAAGTGCACTTGAAGCCCAATATCCGTCATGGTCATAAAGAATGGCAGAACAGGTTCAATGGATTTTATGGTTTTTTTCTCAGCTCCTATTCCTTTTATTATGTTCTTCGCATTATAGATTTTTGATAGCTTTTTGCCAAATCATTGGATCCAAAAAAGTTTCCTTGTAAGAGGGGAAGCACATTTCATCTTATTTACTTCGTTCTTGCATGTCATGCTCTCCTTCCTCATTAGCTTACCACCTGCCCCTACACCTGTTACACATTGGCAACATTTTCTATTTACAATATTTGATTTATGAAAGAAATCATACATCAAATTGACCTACTACCCCAATATAAACCTTTGCTGAGGCCCTGAAGTTATTTTGCTAACATTTGACCAAGTGCCTTATTCTGGTTCCATTATCATTTAAGGAACTGAATATTTTGACTGATTGAAATAATAAACGTTATTACATAGTTGGCTGCAACTATGAAAGGACTAAATTGCAAAACCGTTAAATTCATAGATCAAACATTCAGGTTAATGTGCATATATTGCTATAAGAATCTTATTCAAGAACCATCTACGTCAAGGTTGTTATCTCACTATTAAAATCAAACTATGGTATAATTACAATTTCCAAGGGTTTGTTTTTGAAATAAACTCTAAATTTGGACTTTTAAGTTACTAGTGTAACAAGTAGTTCAAGGTGGAAATAAACATCTTAAACAAACCAAATCAATAAAATGCATAATACATCGTATGTATCAAAACAGGCTTTTATGCATTTCTACTTATTTAGCAAAACAGTCATGGCAAGATACTATATACTTGAAATTTGTTACAAACTGAGAGATATTTAAATGTAAATCACCAATTAAATGTCTTTAGCTTTTTCAGCAAGAATTTGGTAGTCCACAATAACACAAAATTGCATACCTTCCAATTATTTATTTCCTAATTAAAATGAAATAAATTGCAGTTCAACTTAGAAAGATTTACTGACCAAGATAATCTCACCCTTTTCTGAAGGACTGAAGTTCATCTTGCTAACACTTCCACCAAGTCCGATTTTCATACTCATTCCATTATCACTCTCATCTTGGCTGCCATCATATTGTTCTTCAATAATTACATCAGGACTGGTTTCAAGTATTTTAACTTTATCCTGGGCTGGAAGGTCCTCAAAGTTAACATTATTAACTTCACCAGGAACTTCTGATTGAGCAACTGCATTAGTTTCTGAGCCATGTCGTTCAGGTATATTAACCTGCAGAAATACAAACAGAGGGTCATGAAAATTCTGCACTTTAGCAGTAAAATCTACATTGAACAAACTTGTCCAAAGTGCTGTTTAGCAAACAACTTATTAATTTATGTGCGTTCTGTTCAAAGGCAGGTTCTTGGCTCATCGTTTGCTGATGCCTAGTTGTGGCTACTTTTTCAGCAACTGTTTGTATTGTCTCCCACTGGCAGGGGTAGGGTAACGAAACAGGTCCCAAGTGTACCTCAGCTAGAATAGCAATTAAATCTGCATTGTTGACATTATTCTGAACAACACACTTGCCATTTGAGCTAACCCTTAGATAACAATCAAGAAAAATCAATTTACAAAAAATTCTTGAGCAAAGTAACTGCAATTAAACAAATGGCAAATCAAATGGAAAATAAAACAACACAATCAATTTTGACTGCTGATACATTCATTTGGCTGATGTTTAGGCCACCAATCAGAAAAAAAAAGCTTATATATGTATTGTGCCTTTAATGCAACAAATTTCACCGGATCTTTCAGAGGGTAGCACAGTGGCTAGCATTGCTGCCTTACAGCACCAAAGGCCCGGGTCCAATCCAGCCCTGGGTGACTGTGTGGAGTTTGCACATTTTCCCTATGTCTGCATGGTTTTCCTCTGGGTTCTCCAGTTTCTTCCCACAGTCCAAAGATGTGAGTTAGATTGATTTAGCCATGTTAACTTGTCCATCAATGTTAGGGGGACTAGCAGGAAAAATGCGTGGGGGTTATGAGGATGGGGCCTTGGTGGAATTGTTGTTGGTGCAGGCTTGATGGGCAAATGGCCTCCTTCTGCACTTTAGGGATACTATAAGAAGCATTATAAAATAAGGTCTGTGCTATGCCACAGAAGGAAAAACTTGATTAGATTACCAAGAGTTTGATCAAAGAGATAGGTTTCAAAAAGTATCTTAAAGGAGGAAAGCAAAGGACTGAGGCAGAAAAATGCATGAAGGGAATTCCAGAGCTCTGGTCCTAAGCGACTGAAGGCAATTATAGTTGCTCCACAAAAAACCAAAATTAAAAGAGTGTAGGCATTGTATAGACTTGTAGGGATGGAAGAGATTATGAGAGATATTGACGGGCAAGGTCATGGAAGGATGAGAACTACGATCAGGATTTTAAAATCAAGAGGTTGCTTGACAGGAATGTCAATTTAAATCAGTGAGAACTGGGGTAATGCTGAAATGGAACCAGCTGTGAGTTCAGACACAAGTAGTAATTTTTTTGATTTATTATTGTTACATGCATGGTATACAGTGAAAAATATTGTTTCTTATGCGCTATAGAGACAAAACATACCATTCATAGAATACATAAGAGAGAAGGAAAGGAGAGAGTGCAGAATATAGTGTTACAATCATAGCTAGGGTGTAGAGAAAGATCAGCTTCATATATGGTAGGTCCATTCAGAAGTCTGATGGCAGCAGGGAAGAAGCTGTTCTTGAGTTGGTACATGATTTCAAACTTTTTTAAAAAATTTTTTTCCCAGTAGAGCAAAGTGGAGGAAAATATGTCTGGGGTGTGAGGTCCTTGATTATGCTGACTGCTTTTCCGGGGCAGCCAGATGTGTAGAACGGAGTCAATGGATGGGAGGCTGGTTTGTGTGATGGACTGGGCTGCATTCACAACCCCTTACAGTTTCTTGCAGTCTTGGTCAGAACAAGAACCATACCAGGCTGCGATAATTTTGGAAAGGATGCTTTCTATGGTGCATCTGTAAAAATTGGTAAGTCGTAACAGACATGCCAAATTTCCTAAGCCTCCTGAGAAAGTAGAGGCATTGGTGGGTTCTTTTAACTATAGCATCAGCATGGAGAAACAATTTTGGATGACCTCAAGTTTATGGAGGGTTGAATGTGGAGGTTCAACCAGGAGTGCATTTGAATATAAAATCTAAAGGTAATGAATGCATGGATGAAGATTTCAGTAGCAAATGAGCTAAGGTGAAATCAAGTGATGCTACAAAAGTGTCACAAAAATGTGGTCAGATGTTCAGTTTACAATTTAATCCAACACCAATTTCAGTCTGCTGTTGATCTATTGTGAAGGGTTGATGTCCAAAGCGATGTCCCTATTCATGGCTTACTGAAAGCTGCCATGCAGGTACAGCAAGTAATTAGAAAGGCAAATGGTCTATGGGCCTTTATTGCAAAATGATTTGAGTACAGGGCAAAGATACCTTGCTGTAATTACATTGACCCTGGTAAGACCACCTCTAGAGTACTGCGTACAGTTTTGGTTTCCTTACCCAAAGAAGGATATACTTGCCATAGAAGAGGTGCATCGAAGACTCACCAGATTGATCCTTGATATGGTGGGATTTTTTTCTCTTGAGGAGAGATTGAGAAGATTGGGCCTGAATTCTCGAGAGATTAGAGAGTTGATCTCATTGAAACATTTAAAATTCTAACAGGGTTCGACAAAGTAAATGCAGGAAGGATGCTCCTCCTTGCTGATGGTCTAGACCAAGGGACACAGGCTCAAAATATGGGATAGATCTTTTAGGACTGAGATGAGAAGGAATTTCTTCACAATGGGTGGTAAATTTTTGACATTCTCTACCCCAAAGGGCTGTGAAGGCTTAGCCATTGAGTATGTTCTGAACAGAGATCAGTAGATTTCTTGATAGTAAAAACATCAAGGGAGATGGGTTCCTGCAGGATAATAACAGAGGTAGATCAGCCACAATCTAATTTAATGGGGGAGTACGCTTGAAGGGCCAAATGACCTACTGTTGTTCTTATTTTCAATAATCCTATGTTCCAATGTTGTCAGGGAGAGGAATGGATGGAACAGAGTTTTGAGCAGTCTTCCCAATATTTAATTGAAGGAAATTTCTGCTCATCCAGTGCTGGATATCATAAGCAGTGTGATAGTTCAGTAACTGTGGAATTGTCAAGAAAGATAGTGAAGGGGTAGAGCTAGGTGTCATCAGGGTACATGTGAAAATTATAATTGCCCAGGGGCAACATTTGATGAGAAATCAGAGGCAACCAAGGATACGTCTTTGGCGGACACCAAAGGTAATGGTAGGCAGGAGGAAGAGAAGCCACAGCAAGTGATTCTAGATAAGAATGGAAAGGAAAGAAAGCAGTCCGATCCAGCTAGGTAACAGCAGGAAAGCACTCAAGGAGGACGGTAGTCAACTGTGTCAAAACATCAATAGAGGTTAGGTTACAAGAATATTGGATGAGCTTGATGAATGAGAAGCTAGACAGGGGGGCTTCGGAAAAGTTGAGTATTTAAGTGAAAAGCAAAACATCAATAAATAGGCCAAAAGCAAGGCAGGTTAGTTGGGGAGATGGAAAGAGTATCAATCAGAAGCTCCGGTCAGGATTAAATATGACATTGAAGTTACAGTCTTGTTGATGTCAGCCAGACATTCTGTGGTGAATGTGACTTATACTAGATATCAAACAGGAAGGACAAGACTTGAGAAAGACAGGGAATTGTTGCATGTTTTCAGTAGACATATGTAAACTGACCTCACTCTTCAGATATTGCAGGCATGAGGAAGTAGATAAAAAGAGGAAGGAGTCAAAGATAGATCCTCAGTGATTCCTGAGGTTTCTATACAGGCACCGGAAGAAAAGCCAATACTGGAGACGCGCTACCTACAACATGGATTACTGTCAACAAATTTCACCTGAAGGGGACTATGTCAGTTTTAGAAGAGAAATTATGCTGAATATTTTGAAGAATTCATTAACAAAAATGCAAACATTAAATATCCCATGAGCTAGCCCAATCAAGCAGGGTAGTCATTTCAAGACTGAAATAGGAAAACCCTGAGCAACACAGAGAGAAGTGGAGCTCCTTCTTAATATTTTTTAAAATTGACTTTGTAACTAATTGATGAGCAGCAGTGCATGACCAGGTCAATCTCAAAATTAATGCCATTGGTCTTACTTTTTTAAATTGGCTTGATTTACCTGGCCCAGATTATTAATGCTGTGTTCATGTGACCATGGCTACCCTTTCTTCTGAGAAAGCCAGTTAAATGTGATAAATATCCCAGAATGCGCACAACTGAAAATACTGTCATTTAGCATGCATTCACTTGCCCTTGCTTTATACACAAATCACTTCAGTCCTATTAAAAGGAAAAAACTACATGGACAGAAATCAGCAAAATGTGGCAACTTTGCACATGGTCAACAAAATGAATCGTGGGCTGTACTCAGGACTTCAGGTTGCCCACCACTGTGTACAAGAATTTTAATCAAGTGACAATGAAAAAATGGCAATATATGCCCAAGTCGGGACAGGATATGACTTGGAAGTCACTGTGTTGCCCTGTACTGATTGCCTTTGCCCTGCTAGGTGGTTGAGGTCACTGGTTTAAGGGCTGCTATTGAGGAAGCCCTGGCAAATTGCTGTAGTGCATCCTGCAGACAGCACACACTGTACTACAGTACATTATGGCAGAGAGAATTAACATTTAAGGTGCTGAGTGGGCTGGTGAGGCAGATCAGCCCACCCAGCCTTGTGATGGATGTTGCCCAGTTTTGTGAAAATTAGTGCAGCTGTATGCATCCTGGCAAGTATTACAATACATTCCTGAATTAACCTTTTTCAGTAATGGAGTCAGGAGGCAAGCCATTTGTGGCAGAATACCTAGCCTCTGATCTGCTCTCCTAGATATTTATGTGGCTACTCTAGTTCAGTTTCTGGTCAATGACAAACTTTGAATATTGATGGTAAGGAATTTAGCAATGGTAGCACCATTGAATATCAAGAGGAAAGGAGGTGGTCAGGGTCTCTTTAATTGCCTCACATGAGTGAAGCCCAAGCCTGAATTGTCAGCCAGGTCTTGTTGCATGTGGGCATGGACAGTTTTATTATCAAATTGTAAATGGAGTTGAACACTGCGTAAATATCTGCAAACAGTTCCACTTCAGACTTTATGATAGAAGATTGAAGCAACTAGACACTGCCTCGAAGAAATACTATAGCTGTCTTGCACTAGTAGTCTCCATTTTCAAATAACAGTTCAAAAGTGTGTTTATTGTGAGCAAAATTCCAAACACAAATCAGACGAAAACTGATGCCACACCAAAGAACAAGCTATTCAAAAGGGTGGCGTAAACAGGCAGGTTATAAGGAGGGTTCTAAAGAAGCAGAGAAAGGTGGTGAGGATCAGTGATGGAATTCTAGGGATTGAATAGCTGAAAGTATAGCCAGGAAAGCTAGACAAGATTGTGGGGGTGCATAAGGCCAGAATGGGGGGAACACAGTTTGAAAAAAGTTGCAAGACAGGTGAATGTTGCAAAGATAAGAAGGGAAAAGTCAAAGAGGGGTTTGAAAACCAAGAAGCAAATATTAAATTTATGGGGCTGTAGACCAGAAACCAATGTACATCAATGAATAATGGGATGAAAGGGAACAAGATTTGGTGTAAATTAGGATATGGGTGCAAAGTTCTGGATTAGTTCACGTCCAACGTGGATGGAATATTGGTAGTGGGCCAGAGTGCAATGGAATGGCCACGTCGGGAAGTAATAAATGTACAAATGACAGTTTCAGCAATTGAACAGAGGTGGGGACCAAGAAGATCAGGAGTCAGAAGCTCATCTCTGGGTCAAATGGCACACTAAGATTATGAATAGTTTGGTTCCACATAAGACAGTGCCTGAGAAAAGGACAGAATCAGTGCTAAGAATATAGAGTTTGTGGCAAGACTGAAAGACAATCATTTGGGTCATCCTAAAGTTTAGTTGTAAGTATTTGCAGTTTGTCTAGGAACTATTCAAGCAGGCTGACAACACAGAAGCAGTGGAGAACTTGAGAGAGCTAGTGGTCAGGTAGAGTTGGGTATCCTTAGCCTGACATTATATATTTGGATGATATCACTAAGAACGAACATATTGCTTTGAAATAAGAAGGGCCTCAAGGCTGGTTCCTTGAGGGTTCCAGTGATCTGCTAAATTGCTTGCGAGTCAAAAACAATGTGCGCTCAATTCAGCCAAGGAGCAACTTTGTGACCCTGAAAACAAAACATCAACTCAAGGAGGATAAATTTGTTAAAATGTTGACCATATCCTTATTTAAACTTCACAGTTCACAAGAATAAAACAATGATTAATAGAAATGTAAAAAGAGCTTTCACAATCAGTTTCACTACAAACTTTTTTGCATTGACTAAATGTTCAAATGTTGTGTTATGTTAGATCATATTTCAAGCTGATACAGCCATGTATAAATGATTCCTTGATAAAATCCACAAAGTACTGTATCCTATTTTCACACTTAACCATGCTAACATTTCAAAGTATTTTATAATAGTAATAACTTTTCTTTTGAAAGCTTTTTTAAATATGCAGGCTTGCCAAAAAAAAACCAGCATGGATATTTTCCCGGTCACAAATTTTATTCAATGTAAAAGCTCAGAAGAAAGATGGTTGGCCTCTTTACAGTAAATTCTTCTAGCAATGGAAGGAGATCACACTTATTTAGTTTATTTCATTTGTAATTGTTATACTTAGAGTCCAATGTAATAAAACCAAATCCATAATAATTGAGAAAAGGTCTATACAAATAAAATTCAAGATCCAAGAACATGCATTCAATAAACCTAGCTTAAAGATTTCAAAGTGGTTCATTTATTAAGTTGATAAATTGGTTCTGATTCACATAAGCCAATATTATTTTCTTGCAATGTCATTAAAAGTTGTCCAAACAGGCATTTCTTCTTTAAGAGATGTTCAGTACTTCTGAACACAAGCCATTATTCCTATTAATATGAAGTTCCAGCACCTTAATGAAGCCCAGAGTACATGCAATTTTAGCACATTTTACAAGCTCAGCAAAGAAACAAAGCAAAACACTGTTGAGAAAGTTCAGATTAAAGCCAAGAAAAGCAATTCAACTTTCCACAGTTCACTTTGGCTCCTGGCAGCAGTTCTTTCCTGCAAAAGTTCAATTTGAAACCTGTCATATTAAGTAACAATTTATGGAAGTTCTCAAGGGTATTCGTACTAGTGGGAACTTCCTTTTGGTGGTCTACTCTAAATTACAGTAGCAATTATTTATTTATTTATTGGGAGTGGTAGGTTATTACATTTGATAGGGCTGGGTTTTTACAAACTTTTTAGTGCATCTGGTGTGACTACGTTTGTATCTTGATAGACACAGCTATTTTGCCAAGTCTTTACGTGCTTGGATAAGGACATTTACATACAACAAGTTAAACTGTTTTACAGTATAATCTTCTCTAAAAAGCAAACTTATTTTTGGACACAAACTCAATTCATCGTCAGATTTATTGCTGATGATCAAGTTTTGTCACAAATACACTGACATATTTTGAGCCCTTCCTGCAAGAATTCTTTTTATTTAATATTTCTTTTCTGCACCCTTCTGGAAAAGAGATGTTTGGTCTGCAAGTTGCTAGATAGTTACCCAGTTGACTTGAGACACAGGCCTGGAAATTTACTGGTTCTGTTGCAGAAGGCACTGCATCCAAGAGCACAGGCTACTGAAGGCTCAGACACACAATGCAAAACACCTGATGCAATGAACGTCTGCACAAAGTCACAAAGTATAGATGGGTCCAGCTCTAATCTTTTTCAAGACTTTGGGTAGACTGTGGAAACTATGGCTGGCTCCAATATGATGGAACATCCTTTGACAATTTATGTAAGTTTAGATGGCTACGGCCATTTGAAGTGGTTGTTTAATTGGCCAACTGGTTCTACCAAATAAATGTGAGGATTTTTGTTCTTTGGCACAAATTTCAATCCAACCGTATTCAACTGATCAATTGTTTGATAGAATATTGAAGAAATTTCAGACAGGTATAAAGTATTTTTGTGCTGCTATCATATACATAATTTTGGGACATGGAAGTTTTTGCAAAATGCCTGAAAAGAGATAATTATAATGTGATATCTGTATCGTCTGGGAATCTTCTGCAGAAAAGTGCAGTCTTATGCTCAGCTGAGCGAATCATGACAGAACAAAGGCAAAGAGAAATATCAGCATTCCATATATTCCTCTTCCCCCACTCAGAGTAACTTGCTCCATGAACTTTTCTGCAGAAGGTTCCCAGATGATACAGATATCACACTATTATTAGCTCTTTTCAGGCATTTTGCAAAAACTTTCATGTCCCAAAGTTATGCATATGATAGCAGCACAAAAATACTTCATACTTATGTGAAATTTCTTCAACATTCTATCAAACAATTAACCATATTTTTAAACATTCCATTAAAATGAGGGAGAAATGTCTATCTTAAACATTCTCATTTTAGTATGGCATCTTAAGTTTGGGTCTAAAAATTTTAATAAAATGCATTTAGAACTATAAATAATGAGTCACCTGCACAGCTTCAGTGAGCTGTCACAACATAAAAGAAAACCTCTGAACAATAAATATAATTTTGTACTCCACCCGATAATGTTCCAAGATTAAAAGATCTCAGGCCAAAAGCTGTGTCTCACTTGCCTTTTCAGGGTAAAGCTCTGCACTCAGTCCCATCTTAAATCATTACATAACACTGACAAAGCAATTTCCCTTTCCTGTGTTTTCTTGCTTTGAATGCTCTGGCATACTCAGCACCACACCTAACTACTCATATTCTATTGTAGAATATTGTCAAATGTGTTACACCCAAGGGGAAACAGATACTAATAATCTACAAAGCTGTGTGAATATACACATAGCATTACATTTCCCATATAAACAGTAATTCAGTCTTGTTCATGGCTTCTCCGCACCTCCCTAAACAGAACATCCACCCATCCTGTTCAGGAAATCCAAAACATTTGGGGATTTTCTTTTTTCCAGTATGGCAATTTGTTTGTTAACAGGAATTGGCATCCAATTAACAAATATTTTCATGTATATAGTTAAAATATTCTGCTAAAATATTTAAATGTTAGAGAAAGCAACCACTGAAGAATCCATATTCAAAACTAACACCGTTTAAATACACACAAAGCCCAAAGGGCACTCAGAGTAAGGGAAATTTAAATACATTCAGTATGACCAACTAACTAACATATTTTTGTTCTGCAGTACTTAATTGAGATGGCTGACCCAATATTTGCAGATTTTTTCCATATAATTTTTGCCACTAACACCTGAAATGACCATTTATTAATCATTTCATCCTTTACAATAGAATATCTTTTATTTTAAAGTCCTGAGCACATTTTTGTCCTGTATTAAACATTTACATTTAATGTCTTGCCTTATACTTAACATTTGAAAATGAAACAAAATATTCAAAAGGAATGAGGGAACATATTTCAGCACACTTTAATCTGATCACATGGCTGCAGGATTCAAAACAAAAATTAACTGTGGAATACGGGGAGAAGGGATATTGCAAAAATAGCAGAATGCAGTTCAAAATGATTCCTTTAAAAATTACAGAGTTTTGGGAAATTGAATGGGGCATTGGATTAGCGCATGGTTCATTCCACTCTGACTGGAACGGACTGGATGAAAATCATGACTCCCTCTGTGCCAATGTTCTATAAAAATGAGCACAGGAGCCTGAGCCAGCTCCTAGGTCTCTCAGCACAAAATAATTCAGTTAAATTTCCTGCGGATAATGGGTACTGAAAATTCAAAACTGAGTCCACAATGGTAGCAAGGTATCCTCTTCACCCGGGCACAGGTGAGCTGACACAATGTCAGGAAGTGTATTTCTCAGCATGGACAATGAAAGATACAGCCCTCACAAAAATACTTTTACAATATTATTTACCCACCACTTTACCAAACAAATGTTTTAAAATGTAAATTCCTTCAACTGATCTTCTCTCCCAAAAACTGCCATATTTTATATAATGACTGCGTTCTCTTTCTGTCTACAGAATCCTATTTCCTGTGATCAATTGTGTCAAACTATTATGACATATCTCCCAAAATAAATTTTTGTCCACATTTATAATGGAAACTGCCTGTGAAAACTTGAACCACCTTAAACACAACCTTCAGTTTTGCATTTCCTAACTCCTCAGCCTGCAGAAAAACTGCTAACTCCTAATGAACTCTACTTCTCAGCTTCCTAAATTGTTCCAAGTTTTGATTTTCAATTGCAAATAGTATTGAAGTACATAAAGACAATAGTAGCATTTCTGATTTTAAAAAGATAACTGAAATGCATCTAGATGTACCGACCCAGTATTCTGCCACTCTCTAAACCTCATTTCATCTAATAAGTATTCTTGCTCTCAATTTCCTATGTACAACATCACAAGAGATTGATTAGAAAAGATTTATCTCCATTGTAGATGCGGGATTTGTTAAAGATTTAATTATTCTTCCTTCCATAAAACCTTCCCATTTTAGTTACTTAATTATAAAATATATTTATCTTTTCTTCGTTTCCCGTCATGGATGTTTCTGAAGATTTTTTGGTATAGAATTTCACGCGCCTTTCCGTTGTTGAGTCTCCAATGACCAGCATCTTAAGTTATTTCCATGGACCTGATGCACTAACAACCAAAAAAGTTTTATTCCCTCCTATTTTCTTCTCTGTTCTGCTGAAATTGCCTATTCATGCTGGAGTATGGTCTCTTGGGTACTGTCCATCTTCCAGTACCTTGTTCAAGTATCCACAAAAAAGGCTAGGAAGTGACTGCTGGCAAGATATACTAAAACAAAGTAACATTAAAGAGGAGCGCATTCCCATACTGTGCTCAAAGCAACAAAGCAGCTCAAATCTCCCCATGTCACCAGTGAAAACTTCTGTCCCCTCCATATTACAAAAAAACCCCACATCCCAAATGCTTAGTTTTTTTATTTAATTGCTCAAACTGCATAAAACATGATTATTTTTCAATCCTGGATGCATGTTACATTTATATCTCGTTATGACATTTCAATGCAGGCATCACTGCTTGACAGAAACAGGATGCAAACTACAACTGCAACACTTACATGCAATTTTGTATGGGCGTATGTGTGTTACATTAAAACTATTTTTAGCCATGTAGAATAACTTGCATTAAAATGACAGCTGAAAACTGGATCAACAAAAGCTCTAGTAAGAATCACACTTGGTGAGTTCAGCCTTGTTCCAAGAGGGGAATTTTCAATATATATATAAATATATATATAACCAGTTAAACTCAAAGAATAGGCCCCAAAGTATTATAATTTAGATGGGAGTTCAGTTATTACATTTTTAAAAAAAGAGTCCTTCAAAAACTCTGCAAACCACTCAAATAGACATGACCCGATGGAGATCTTTAAAAATTATTAATGGGTTGAATAAGGTAGAAATGCCTCTTGGAGGAGAATCTAAAGCTAAGCAACAGAAATACAAGATGGTTACTCATAAATCCATTAGGGAGGAGAAATTTCTTCAGAGAATGGCTAGAATGAGTAATTTGCTATCACAGGAAGTGATGTGACGCAAATGGCTCAGCTAATTTCAAAAGGAAAACTGAACACTGCTTGAGAGAAAGGAGAATTTAAAGATGAAAGATTGAGATGAGGTAACTGAAATGGGAGGGGAATCATGGATTATAAACATAAACAGGCAGAATGGCCTGTTTCTGTCTAATTCTTTCAAAATTGAATTGGTTGCTTTGAGTCACTTAGTGATTCAAGAGAGGTGGCTTGGAATATGATTGAGGGACCTGATTGCTCGATTTTCTGTTGGCAACTAAATATTCAACAATACTTTTTTGCACACCAATGTTGTTCATATTAAATTGATAAATTAAGAAGTTAAGTTAATTGTAGCCAATCACAACCTTATACGGCATGGACATGCAACACTTGGTTCAGGTACGTTTGAGACAACACTTCCTACTATAACAGTACAAAGATTTTCATGTCGATAAACTGGAATGCACAACAAAAGACTTTTAAATTATAGGCAAATATAAATATATACTCATGTTGAAGAGCTTAATTCACGTGGAGAAAAGCAAAACGTGGCCAAAGCACCTAACTAGCACATCTTTCAGAATATGGGAGGAAACTGGAGCACCCAGAGGAAACCCACGCATACACGGGGAGAACATGCAGACTCCCTCCACACAGTGACCCAAGCCAGGAATCAAACTCGGATCCCTGGCGCTGTGATGCAGCAGTGCTAACCACTGTGCTACCACGCTGCCCAGCTCTTTGTTGAGGTTATTCCTTGTCTGGTCAATGCTCTGTAACTAAAAAGCTGAAAAAAGCAATCTTTTTATTAAGAGCTTCCATGTCACAATCCACATCCAACCTGCTCTGAAAACTGACAACATTTTGACAGCTGTGGCAAATTCCATCACAACAGCTGAGACGATCCACAACATTCTAAAAAAATCAAAAGTCAATTTACCCTATCTCTCAATGATATTGAATTCTCTAAAATAAAAATTCCAGGATCCAAATATTTTACAAAAAAAATAGATCTTCTTGGTCCATGCCCCGTGTTGAAATCTGTCCATTAATTTTTGAGATATATTGCTTTCAGGCAAACAGACTAATGGGGACAAACACAATACCACTGCCCACCTTCACCAGCAAAGATAATACAAGGTAAACAACATATGAACTTAAGAGAAATGACGAGAATAGGGATAATGGCATTCAAACTGGAATAGAAAACAAATCGTTTGATCAGTAGCTACTATTATAATTAATGTTGTAGGTAAATAATCAATTTTGAAGCTTTTAAAACACTTTCAAATATACTAGGTACTTCATTAGTCCATGATGGATTGTGTTTAAAGCAGTATCTCTAATTAGGAAGAAAGCTACATTAAAACATAATCCCCAAAATGCTTCCTATACATATGCTAAAAATCTAGAACAATCCCAAGCAACTAAAATAAGAAAGACACCGCTAGAAGAGTAAAATATTGTTTTGTTCAAAATATAACAGAGTCATGATTGCATGCATGTCATTTGCCTGCACTTGACCTTGAATAAAACTTTCCGCCCCCTGCTGTACAAAAATATAATCTATATTCTGAAATGATTACTCAATTCTATAGTCAAGGTCTTCTGCCATTCTATAACTCTGAAATTAATTTAGCACTGTAAAGTTGAAAAACTAGCCAAAACTAGTAAATAGAAGACTAAAAAGTTGCAGGCAACTCTCATTACCTTGTGTTATTAATGGCCAACTGCACAGTCTGACAGTTCATAAAATTCATTTTCACAGAAATCATACAATTTGAAAAGACATTTCAAATGGGCCTATAATGACAATTTGATAAAAACAAACCGCACATTTTGCTGGTCGACTCCACACACAATGTATTATCTATGAATATGATTTCTTTAAATTCAGGTATTTCAAGGCAACAGTTCACGAAGTAACAGTTTAAATCTTAATCAATGCTCAAAGTGCAATCTGTACTTTACTGGGCATATTTCAAATAATGCAACAAATTTTGAAAGTATAGGTAATACTATAAATTTCAAGAGACTGCTATCAAACTTGGATTTTCAGAAAAAATAATCAATTCAGAACTGAATGGTGGAAAATTTCTGAAGTTTGTTTTTTTTAATAGAGCAAGCAAAGACTGATCAAAAGTATAAGAACAAAATAATTTGAAGTACTGCTTTAATACAAAAATATGCTCCATTGGGAAGCAGGTACAATTCTCCATTCTGATAAGCTCTTGATCTTAGTTATGCGAATGAGATGAGATGTCCAACAAAAATCAGGCCACTTCTCTTGTCCTTCATGTCCTGCCATGAACATTCAACTTACTAATATTATCATTATAACCAGTTTATTATTACTGCTACAGCGACAAATATTATATCAAGCAGTTAGATAGCACATTCAACAAAGTAAAACATTGCAAGATATTTCATTGTAGCATTTTCAGGCAAAATTTAACATCCAATCACATAAGAAGATATTAGTGTAAACGAGCAAAAGCGTGATCAAAAAGACAGGTTGCAAGGAGCATCTTAAAAGACGGAATGGGAAGTAGAGAAATTTAGGAGATTCCAGAATCTAAAGCCTCAATGTCGGAATGCACATCCAACAGGGATGCAACAACAAAGATTGGGAGTTCAAAAGGCCAGAATTGGAGGAAGACATATCTTCGAGGGTAGTGGTCCCAGAAGAGATAACAGAGATAGGCAAGGGGGTTGAGACCATGGAAAGATTTGAAGATCGGATTGTTGCTCAACACAAATCCAATGCAGTTCAGCAAGCATAGAGGTCAGAGGTAAATAAAGATGATGCCAGTTATGATGGGGCAGAGTTTTGGATAATGTTAGATTACGGAGAGTGTAGATTGGAGGCCAAGAAATGCATTAGAACAGTCTAGTCTAGAGGCAATAAAGCCCGGATGAGGGTTTCAGATGAATTGAGGTGGTGACCAGACTGGGCAATGTTGTGGATGTGGAAGTAGGTATTCTTGGTGATTTTGTGGACATATGGTTCGGACTCAAGGGTCAAGTCCAACACCATGGTTATGAACTGTCTGGTCCATCCTCAAGAAGTTACCAAGGTGCTCCAGTTTCCTCCCACAGTCCAAAGATGTGCAGATTAGGTTGATTGGCTATGCTTAAAAAAAAAATTGCCCCTTAGTGTCCTGAGATGTGGAGGTTAGAGGGATTAGTAGGTAAAATATGTAGGGATATGGGGTAGGGCCTGGGTGGGATTGTGGTCGGTGCAGACTCAATGGGCCAAATGACCCCTCTCTGTACCGTAGAATTAAAAAATATTTGGGTGGCACGCTAGCACAGTGGTTAGCACTGCTGCTTACAGCTCCAGGGACCTGGGTTCGATTCCCAGCTTGGGTCTGTCTGTGTGGAGTTTGCACATTCTCCTCGTGTCTGCGTGGGTTTCCTCCAGGTGCTCCGGTTTCCTCCCACAGTCCAAAGATGTGCGGGTTAGGTTGATTGGCCATGGTAAAAATTGCCCTTGGTGTCCTGAGATATGTGGATTAAAGGGATTAGTGGGTAAATATGTAGAGACATGGGGTTGAGGTCCGGGTGGAACTGTGGTCAGTGCAGACTTGATGAGCCGAACGGCCTCTTTCTGTACTGGAGGGTTTCTATGATTTCTATGAGAGCCATATTAGGTAGATACGAGAATAAAAGGATCGCATGTGCAGCATGTTAAGAAACCCAAACTTATCTTGGAGGTCAGGAACTCCAGGTACCAATGAGTCCCATGCATGTGCAGGTGGGAGGAGGCTGCACATGGCACAGTTTGACATCCTCCTTCTTCAGGTTCAATGCAGGCCTGCACACCTGCACCTGGAGGAAAATGGGTGCAGAAAACCAGGTAAGGCAACCAAGTGCAGAGCACCATAACCAAGACACAGGACAGAATCAGGTCCCAGTTATGTTAAGGAAAAGGGAGAAACAGTTTTCAATTAGAAACAGGACTGCAGGTGATAGACTTTAAGTGAAATGGGCTGGGAAGAAATCTTGGTAGTCGGGGCCCTGAAGATCTAAGACAGCAGCTAAAGATTAGTGACTGTGCTGCAGGCTGTGAGCTGTTGTGGCAATAATACCCAGTGGTATTCTGCTTGGCACAGCCAAACAGCTGAAAGTATGCTTGTATGTTGTTGCTCAAGTGTACCCTGGAACCCAGAGGAACAGAATCTTGGAAGGCAAGATTGAAACCAAGCGAGGCTGACATTGAAGCTGTCCGAGTTGGAGTGATTTTTGGAGAAATTTCCAAGGCTAGAGATTCGGAGATGTAGATTGGAAACTCTCATCAGAGAGACAAAGTTTCAGTGAGACTAGTTGCCTTGCAGCAATTTCAAGGTAATAATGGCCACAGTGACTGGTAGTTGAGACCAGCTCACTCCAAACAAAGGAAAATCTTCACAATTCCATGTGAAAGAATTTACCAAGAAAGGAACTTGCAGTGAGAGCAAAAGATGTGATGAAATTAGGGGTATGTCAGTTAACCCATGAAAACATGGATCTTAAAGCGGCCGTTAAGGTGCTACATCAGGACAATCAGGATCTGAAAGAGAAATTATGCTTGACAAATCTGTTAGAACTTTAATAGCAGTTTCAAAGTAACAATGGCCAAGTAACTGGGAGCGTAGTTCAGCTAACTCCGAACAAAGGAAGATCTTTGCAAGTCAGTGTGATGGCAGACCACACAAAATGCCACAAAGGAATAGAAAGATTGAAATCACAGCTATCATTCCAGAGAGGATTGATATGCAAATATGGGAATGTTGGGGTAACCACAGATTAGAGACAGGGGAAATTTAGTAGAAGAGGCGTTCAAATACAGAAGACAGGACGCTTGGTCCCACGGGGGACCACAATCTCCTGTTCCCATCCCTTCAGAACCTACGGGTAATGCAGTTGACGTGGTGTAAATGGATTTTAGCAAAGTGTTTGATAAGGTGCCCCATGGTGAGCTACTGCAGAAAATATGGATGCATGGGATTGAGGGTGATTTAGCAGTTTGGATCAGGAGTTGGCTAGCTGATAGAAGACAGAGGGTGGTGGTTAGTGGGAAATATTCAACCTGGAGTTCGGTTACTGGTGGTGAACCGCAGGGATCTGTTTTGGGGCCACTGCTGTTTGTCATTTTTATAAATGACCTAGATGAGGGTCTAGAAGGATGGGTTAGTAAATTTGCAGATGACACTAAAGTTGCAGGAGTTGTAGACAGTGAGGATGGATGTTACAGTTTGCACGGAGACATAGATAAGCTGCAGAGCTGGGCTGAGAGGTGGCAAATGGGGTTTAATGTGGAAAAGTGTGAGGTGATTCACTTTGGAAAGAGTAACAGGATTACAGAATATAGGGCTAATGGAAAGACTCTTAGTCGTGTCGACGAGCTGAGAGATCTCGGTGTACATGTGCATAGATCCCTGAAAGTTGACACCCAGGTTGATAAGGTTGTTAAGAAGGCATACGGTGTGTTAGCTTTTATTGGTAGAGGGATTGAATTTCGGAGCCGTGAGATCATGTTGCAACTGTACAAAACTCTGGTGCAGCCGCACTTGGAGTATTGCTTACAGTTCTGGTCCTGCATTATAAGAAAGATGTGGAAGCATTGGAAAGGGTGCAAAGGAGGTTTACCAGGATGCCTGGTATGGTGGGAAGGTCTCATGAGGAAAGGCTGAGGGACTTGAGGTTGTTTTCCTTAGAGAGAAGGAGGTTAAGAGGTGACCTTACAAGATGATCAGAGGATTAGATAGGGTGGACAGTGAGAGCCTTTTTCCTCAGATGGTGATGGCTAACACGAGGAGACATAGCTTTAAATTGATGGGTGATAATTATAGGATGGATGTCAGAGGTAGGTTCTTTACTCAGAGAGTAGTAAGGGCGTGGAATGTCCTGCCTGCAGCAGTTGTGGACTCACCAACTTTAAGGGCATTCAAATTGGATAGGCATATGGATAATATTGGAATAGTTTAGGTTAGAGGGTCATTAGATTGGTTCCACTGGTCAGCGCAACATCAAGGGCTGAAGGGCCTATACTGCGCTGTAACGTTTTATGTTCTAAGACACACCCGTAAGCTAAGTCCATCTCTACCAAACCACAGAGGAAGGTCAACCATCAGGCAGTGAGACAATATATGTCTTGTAAAAACTGTACATAATAGCTGGTGTCATCTTGATCTGTGTATCAGGGGTGTAATACTATATGGCATGATTTAGGAGCTGGCTGATCGTTTATTGCAGCATACAACATTCTTAAGGTGCCTAAGCAGGATAAATGCTAGAAAGGTAGACTCCTGGTGAGGAGAACTGGGTGAGAATCTTAGAATAAGGGATCAACCATTTAGGACTAGGAGGAGAGTAAATTTCTTCACTCAAAGGATTGTGAACCTTTGAAATTCTCAACCCATGGAAGCTGTGGATGCTCAGTTATTGAGTACATTCAAAGTGGAGAGTGCTAGACTGTTAGAAATTAAGGAATCAAGAAAAATGGGGACAGTGCAGGGAGATGGAATTGAGGTAGTAATCAACCATGATTTTAATGAGTGGCAGAGAAAATCAAAGGGCAGAACTCCCTCTCTGTTGTTATCTTCTTAAAAAGGAAATCAATAACAGACATCAAATTTCCTACAATAAATTAATGAAGATGACAGAAGATGCACTGATAGCCCAAAAATAAGAACATAAGAAATAGGAGCAGGAGTAGGCCATCTAGCCCTTCGAGCCTGCTCCGCCATTCAATAAGATCATGGCTGATCTGAAGTAGCTCAGTTCCACTTTCCCGCTTTCTCCCCATAAGCCTTAATTCCCTTGCCTACCAAAAACCTATCTACCCGCGTCTTAAATATATTTAGCGAGGTAGCCTCCACCACTTCAACAGGAAGAGAATTCCAGAGATTCACCACCCTTTGAGTGAAGAAGTTCCTCCTCAACTCTGTTCTAAACTGCCCCCCCCCCCCCCTTATCTTGAGGCTGTGCCCTCTAGTCCTGCCGTCCTTTCTGAGCGGGAAGAACCTCTCCACCTCTACCCTATCCATCCCTTTCATCATCTTGTACGTCTCAAAAAGATTCCCCCCTCATCCTTCTAAACTCTAACGAGTACAAGCCCAGTCTATTCAGCCTCTCCTCATAGCTCAACTCCAGCATCAGCCTGGTGAACCTCCCCTGCACTCCCTCCAAGTCCAAAATATCCATGCTCAAGTGCGGGGACCAAAACTGCACACGGTACTCCAGCTGCGGCCTCACCAGTTGCAGCAAGACCTCCCTACTTTTATATTCAATCCCCCTCGCTATGAAGGTCAGCATCCCATTTTGCCTTCCTGACCACCTGCTGCACCTGTAGGCTAGGTTTTTACGACTCATGTGCAAGGACCCCCAGGTCCCTCTGCACCGTAGCATGCTGCAGCTTTTCGCCCTGTAAGTAGTAGTCCTTCCTACCAAAGTGGATAACCTCACACTTGCCAACATTGTATCCCATCTGCGAGGTCCTCACCCACTCGCTCAGCCTATCTAGATCCCTCTGCAGACTTTCCACACCCTCCGCACAATTTGCTGTTCCACTTATCTTTGTGTCATCAGCAAACTTCGACACCTTACACTCGGCTCCCTCCTCCAGATCATCTATATAAATGGTAAATAGCTGAGATCCCAGCACCGATCCCTGGAGCACTCCGCTAGTCACCAACCACCAATCCAAATAGCACCCATTGACACCCACTCTCTGCCTCCTGTTTGACAGCCAATCCCCTATCCACGCTAACACCTTACCCCCAACTCCATAGTATCGCACCTACAGAGAAGCATGAACCATGAGCATTGAAACTTCAAGTCTGGGCAGAAAGGCTCATGGAGGGGCTTCACCTGCCGCCGCCGCTGATACTGAACTAGCAGCAGGGAACTCAAGAAGCAACACCTTGTTGGGTTTACTTGTGGTCCCTCATTATTAGACACTCCATTCCTAATAAGGGGGACTTGGTATTGGGAAGGAGGGAGGTGATAAAACCCCTTGCCGTTGATCACCCTTCTCCTGAAACATGATCCCCATCCCACCCTCAGTCATCTGCGACCTGGAGTCCCTCGATGATCCTGGGCCTCTGGTGAGTGAATTCCAACTGAAGTTGCCAGTGCTTCTATTGTTGCTGCCCGCAATGGGCAGCTGCTCTGCTCTGCTCTGTCCAGCAACCATCAGTAGTCTTCTTACTCTGACTTTTGAGAATTCCTGAACCAGCTTTCAGCAGTAAGGCCCAGTCTGGTGATTTTACCTCCTGACCTTGCCAAGGTGAATCTTCCAGTGTCTTTAAGTCACAGTGGATTCTTCTGTTCGATCATGGACAAGCTTTTTCCAACACACTGTCTGGTAGCTAACAATGAAAGACAACACACACCTCTTTAACATGCCCTTAACCCTCTCTCCACTCATATTGTCTGTACCTTTAAGACTTGATTACTTGTAAAGACTCGCATTCCAACCATTATCTTGTAAACTGAGTTTGTGTCTATGTGTGTCCTGGCTGTGAACACAACTTCTCACTCACCTGAAGAAGAAGCGGCTCTCTGAAAACTTGTGCTACCAAATAAACCTGTTGGGCTTTAACCTGATGTTGTGAGACTTGTTACTCTGCTCTCATTCACCAGGAACTCTCAGGTGGGTAGGAGGAGGAGCAGGATTTCAGACTCCAGAATCCTTGATCTGAGGGAAGGCCCACCTTTCCCCAAAGGCAGTGATGCAGGTCACTTTCTGGCTCTCCTGCCAGATGAGACCCCAGTTGAATGGATTCAATTCCATCCTGCCTAATTCCTAGTCAACATTTCTACATGCTCAGATGTTTTTCTTTTGGTGGTTATGGGGCAGAAGAAAGAAATGTACTATTTTCTCATTTCAGATATGAAACTTTACCTTCCACTTCTCCTTGGGCAGAAGTTTTACCACCACCACATCACCATTCAAAGCTCTATTCCGAGAAATGATACCATCAATAAAAATATCTCGGTTTCCATCCTGAAAGAAAAAAATAACAGAATTAACGATAAAAGCATCCCACATTACTTAGATGATGCCAAAGAATATTAGATTAGTTGCCTTGAACATGACATTCATTGTACTTTCACAGACTTCAAACCCTAACCAGAAATAGATGCACAGAAATTTTATCAAATTATGGGGGAAATTATCTACGGCCACAACCACTAAGACGTGTGTGCATTGAATCATACAATCTGAATCATACAATCCCCACAGTGCAAAAGGAAGCCATTCAGCCCATCAAGTCTGCACTAACCTTCTGACAGAGTATCTTACCCAGGCCCCTTCTCCAACCCTATCCCCGTAATCCCACATATTTACCATGGCCATCTAACCCACACATTTTTGGACACTAAAGGGCAATCTACCATGGCCAGTCCACCTAACCTGCACATCTTTGGATTGTGGGAGGAAACTGGAGCACCTGGAGGAAACACACACAGACACGGGGAGAATGTGCAAACTCCATAGAGACAGCCACCCAAGGCCAGAACTAGACCCGGGTCCCTGGTGCTATGAGGCAGCAATGCTAACCACTGTGCCTCCATGCCACCATCTGTGCACACACAATCTTACTTAGACTGTCTTGTTAGGACTTTTTTAAAATCATGAAACAGCATCATGCTTTAAAACACAACAGGTATACCAAATCATGTTTAATAACTAGTATAATTATCCCAAGCCGTAGAATCTTGAAAGTTTCAAACAAAGAAGGAAGAACAGTACCCATGAGAAGTAATTCACCATTCTTTCTCATTTCCTCAAGTCATTACACCCAAGTAGAAAATATGTTACATCCACGTCAAGAACTTCAAACAGACCTGGAGAACAATGAGGTTGAATCCCTTGATACCATAAAAAAAGCATGGAATGTGTTCCAAGTAATTGCTATACAGCTGGCCCCTAGAGAAATACAAGTTAGTCCAAGTAGACTGAACTTTATCTGTCTGTAATATTCCTAATCCATCAGGGAGTAACAAAGTGAGAGAGACAGAATTACCATATTTACCAAGAGTATCACATTTAGATACAGGATCTTCTGACTGAGAATGATGATTTTCACCACTGACAAGACCAGTTTCCTCATAAGCCACAAACTAAAAGGGTCCAACTAGAATATATGCACCCTTGCACATTAGTCTGTCAGAATGATTCCACTCCCATCCACCCCATTCAGTGTATACATACCCATAAAACAAGCTGACTTTTTAAGCATAAAAGAGGATATGCTTATTTCAGAACTAGTCATTATTAAGATTAAATAAAAAGTGGTGGTGAAAGGAAAGAAAGTCAACAATGGCAGTTCTATAAGCTCAGCTCATAAAAAGAACTCACCAACTCCATTTCTACTGGGAAACAGTACCAAACTCTTCTCCCAGCACTTATTCTAAATAGAGACTCTGGATTCAGTCACTGAGTGTACATTGGTCAAGTATGGATTCTGTGAGTTGCACTATGGAGTTTATTTGTCTTTAATTTGAAAAACAGGGTAGGAGGAGCAAAAAGAAGATTTGCAATTGTGAGTGTATATGCATTCACCAAAAGATTGGAATTACTTTTCTTCTGATGATTAATGCTGTTCTGTAGGGTAGATGTGCTTGGATTGCTGCAATTACTTTGGCAGATTGTTAGTAACAGTAGCAGTGCCAGGCATGTAAATGTCCTAAAATAAATTGGGACAAGACCTGTTGGCCTCGACAGATTAAAATAATACATGTAATAAAGGAAAATAATTGTTCTTGGAACAATTCTTTAATGCTTCATCAAATTTGTAACATGAGCTGCAGCTTTAGGTATATAGTCACATTCAGGAAATCGAGAATTTCCCAAAAGAGTAACTGAGGAGAGAGTAGGGCCTCTCAAGGATCAACAAGGTCATCTCTGTGTGGACCCACAAGAGATGAGTGAGATTCTAAATGAATATTTCTCATCAGAATTTATTGTTGAGAAAAGCATGGATGTTAGGGAACTTGGGGAAATAAATAGTGATGTCTTGAGGAGTGTACATGTTACAGAGAAGGTAGTGCTGGATGTTTTAACGTACATCAAGGTAGATAAATCCTCAGGACTTGATGAAGTGTATCCCAGGACATTTTGGGAGACTAGGGAGAAAATTGGGGGTCCCCTACCAGAGATATTTGAATCACTGATTGTCACAGGTGAGGTGCCTAAAGATTGCGGGGTGGCAAACGTTGTGCCTTTGTTCAAAAAGAGCTGCAGGGAAAAGCCTGAGAACTGCAGGCCGGTGAGCTTCACATCTGAGGTGGGTAAGTTATTGGAAGGTGTTTTGAGAGACAGAATCTATAGGCATTTAGAGATGCAAGGATGATTAGGTACAGTCAGGATGGCTCTGAGTGCAGAAAACCATGTTTCACAAATTTGAGTTTTTTGAACGGGTAACCAAGAAGGTAGATGAGGGCAGTGTAGTTGATGCTGTCTACATGGACTTTAGCAAGGCCTTTGACAAGGTACTGCATGGTAGGTTGTTGCTTAAGGTTACATCACACAGGATCCAGGGCAAGGTTGCAAAATGGATACAAAATTGGCTTGATGACAGAAACCTAAGGGTGGTTGTAGAGGGTTGTTTTTCAAATAGGAGACCTGTGACTAGCGGTGTGCCTCAGGGATCAGTGCTGGGTCCACTGTTATTTGTCATTTATATTAATGTTTTGGATGAGAATATAGGAGATGACACCAAGATTGGTGGCATAGTGGACAGTGAAGAAAGTTTATCTAGGATTGCAACGGGAACTTGATCAATTGGGCCAGTGGGTTGATGAATGGCAGATGGAGTTTAATTTAGATAAATGTGAGGTGATGCACTTTGGTAGTTTAAACCAGGGCAGGGCTTACTCAGTTAATGGTAGGGCGTTGGAGACAGTTATAGAACAAAGAGATCGAGGGGTATAGATTAATAGCTCCTTGAAAGTGCAGTCACAGGTGGACACATTGTGAAGAAGGCATTCAGCATGCTTGGTTTCATTGGTCAGAATATTGACTACAGGAATTGGGACATCTTGTTGAAGTTGTACAAGATATTGGTACGGCCACACTTGGAATACTGTGTGCAGTTCTGGTCACCCTATATTAGAAATGGTATTATTAAACTAAAAAGAATGCAGAAGAGATTTACTAGGATACTACTGAGACTTGATGGTTTTGAGTTATAAGGAGAGGCTGGATAGATTGGGTCTTTTTTGTCTGGAATGTAGGAGGCTGATGGGTGATCTTTTCGAAGTCTATAAAATAATGAGGGGCACAGATCAACTAGATAGTCAATATCCTTTCCCAAAGTTAGGGGAATCTAAAACTAGAGGGCATAGGTTTAAGGTGAGGGGGTGAGATACAAAAGGGACCAGAGGGGCAATTTTTTCACACAGAGGGTGGTGAGTGTCTGGAACAAATTGCCAGAGGTAGTAGTGGAGGATGGTATAATTTTATCTTTTAAAAATTGTTTAGACAGTTGCATGGTAAGATGGGTGTAGAGGAATATAGGCCAAACGCAGGCAATTGGGACTAGCTTAGAGGTTTTAAAAAAAGGGCCAAATTGGGCCGAAAGCCCTGTTCCCATGCTGTAAACCTCTGTATGACAGTCCTACATTTTAACTTTGTTTACCTTAAAATCTTTAATTGTTCAGGAGTCTGTGAGGTGACACTCCTAGCCCAACGCCATTTGCCTGGATTTTGCAATCAACAATAAAGAAAGGGTACTTGATACCAACCTCAAAGAAAGCTTCACTGGGAGATTCAGTGAGATCTCTGTGGCAAGAAGTTTAACTTTCTCACTGTGCAATCGCTTGTAGTATTTTTAAAGAGAGATTACTGGTAAGAAATTGTCATGGTATTATTAAGCTGTCCAAGTATTGCATAAAAGAATTCTCAAACAGCCAAACAGGAAATGAAAAGCACAAACATATCACTTTCTGAAAAAAATTACATGGGGCAAAATAAAAATTGGAACACACACATTGGGTGGTGCTAGAAACTGAAATATCATGGGTATGGGATCTACGCAGGGGTGACAGGTACTGATGAACCCAAAAACTATGACAATCCCAAGTTTGTAACAACACATTTGTTCTAAATTAGATATTTCTTTTAAAAATTAGGGAATTTACATATATCACACAAAAGTACTTACTGTAAATGACTGTAACACTACATTCTGCACTCTCTCATTTCCTTCTCTATGTCTGTATAGCATGCAAGAAACAATACTTTTCCCTGTATGTTAATACATGTGACAATAATAAATTAAATCAAAACCAAATCAAGTAACCTGTAACAGTTTAACCTGTTACTAATCTAGGCCAAAGCCAAGAAAATCTGCATCAGGGCTGTTAAACTGCAACAAGTCCATGCAATATTTATACAGTAATGTTTGGCTTATGATTGTGCAAGTATTTTCAAAATTCTCTATCTAAATATCAAATTCCTTGCTACCAATCATTCATTCTTTAAAAGGCTCTGATTATACATCTAATTCTCTTCCAAATCTTTTGATTTTTACTGCTTCCTACTTGTATTATTTTCATTTCTGCCTATAAACCCTATTGAGTTGCTCCCTTCAGAAGAGGATATTTTAAATAGGCAAGCTGTTTGCAAAGTCACCCCATTCATCTTTGCAAATACAAACATCCAGGTTAAACTTTGGAAACAGGTGAGCTTAGCCTGACCTGTGCAGCATGTGTTTGAATTACAATACTTCTTTTCCTACTGCTCTTGTATTAATACCAAACCCACTAACAACTTTTTCAAAAGGCTTGTTTGTTGGAAGGTTTGTGAGAATTTGATACTACTCCCTTTGCTTTTCTTCTCCTCATGTATCAGTCTATATAATTTCAGAAACATGGCATGCTATTTCAAGCCATGTTTTCGATTCTCAGTGTAAGCAAATTGTGCCATGGATCAGATCATTTGTCAAAATAATATCAGTGTTCCAGAAGACAGCAAAAGATAAACCAAATAATTAAAAGGCCCTTAGTCTGAAATCAGTCATGGGCAAATTATTAAACCAGATTTTACCCTAATATGACTATCATTAATGTCAATGAACAAAACACAAAATCAAAGGAGTATAAAGGGTAATCTAACTCAAACCCACCCCTTATAAATCAGGGCTTTAAACTCCAAAAATAAAGATAAAATTAATGAGTATTTAGAAACATATGGAACAATCTATAATTAGCAAGCTGCCACACAATGGAATGGTTGGCCACAGGGAAGGGACGTGAAACCACTGCATCTTTAAGAGAAAATTGTATAAATATAGAAGCATAGGAAAACACCGGGCTGTTGGGAGAGCGTGCAGCAGTGGATTATTTATGAAGACTAGCAAAGAGCTGACACAAACACAGTGGAATGAATGGCTAGACAAATTTCTTTGGTTCTTGGTATTTGGAAAGCACTTGATATTGCTAATTGAATTGCTTGAACAAGACATTGCCACAACAGAGAGTGCATAGCATGGCTTATTTTTGCCCAAAAATCTTTAGAAGAACTGGGGTCATATTGCTTTCTGGTAACAGTCCCTTTGTGAAGTAACTTTCTATCATTTTGTCATCCATGTTTTCAGTTGAGTTCTTAAGTATAGTCGCTCAACACTTTTCCAGATCATGTTTAGTATGTAATAAGATGATCCCTGAAAAAGTTTTTAAAACTAGTCATCCTTTTCCTTCAACTGAGGACTTAAAGCCATATTTAAACTGACAAATGGTCCAACAGCAATGCGACAAGTGACAGAGTCAACATATAAGATAGATGTGAAAGAATACTTAAAATTAGACAGCTTTAGAGCTTTTAAAGCAATGTGTGGAAATACTGCCAGCGACTGGAGGTAAAACATGTCAATTAGGCCACTGGATTTGCATTTACATAGCTGTCAATGACACATTTCGCATAATTTCTTTTGCTGCTCAGCTTTACTGGACAAGTATAGCGCATCATTAAATGACAAAACAGCCTCTTTCACATAACATTGCAAACAAAATCAAAGTTTACTACAGTTGACTATAAAGATATGATACCACAGCATTGGTCAACAAGTGGCCTGGACAAAAAGAAGTACTTTGTCAAAACTAACTTCAACATATCTTGGAAGATCATTTTTACTTACAGGAGAAGGAAGAAAGGCTTCTTGGTAGTTTTTTGGATTTATTCTCAGTGGGCCCTGTAAATAACATTGGAAAAAGTGTAGATCTTAATTTTTCAAACCATAGCATTTTGAATCACATGTTTAACATTCACTGCCTCACACAATTTCTCCACTTTAACACTAATCAGCGAACTAGCATGGGCCATGGTTACAATTTTCAAAAATTAAAGAAACATTAAAGAATGTTAAAATATTGCTATTCACCAACTAACAGTGACATATAATTAAATATTGGTCAAATTAAATGGTTTCTAAAATAATATTTTTCTTTGACTGGAGTGCCTCAATGTTACAACAGTGACTTTCTTTCATTTGCTACAAGGCACTTAGGAAAGTCCTGAGATTATGTAAAGCACTACACAAATGCAAGTATGTCCTTTTCTTAATTCAGAAATATCATTAATTACTCTGTAACAAGAAAAACTTTCACTACAGAAGAAAGGATAGCTTCCTGAAGGCTTAGGATGTTATAATACCAACTATAATAAACATGCACAGACAAATACACTATTGACCGTTCGGTAAATTTTCCATGTTTTAAGATCTTAATAAAGTGTTGATGCCTTCCAGACCCTAACCACTCACTGAGTGAAATGGTTTCTTCTCATTTTCGCCATTGTTTCTTTTGTTAATTAGCTTGAATCTGTGCCCTTCCATGCTTGATTTTTCATAAGTAGACTTTAAGAGTTATCACTCCGCTCCGACACTCCACTCTAATTGTTCCCTTTGCATGCTGTTTTGCATTCAGCCTAGACCCACCCAAATTTACATTTAAGAACATAAGAACATAAGAAATAGGAGCAGGAGTAGGCCATCTAGCCCTTCGAGCCTGCCCCGCCATTCAATAAGATCATGGCTGATCTGTTGTGGCTCAGTTCCACTTTCCCGCCCTCTCCCCATAACCCTTAATCCCCTCTCTTATCAAGAACCCATCAACCCGCTTCTTAAAAATATTTAGCGAGGCAGCCTCCACCACTTCAACGGGCAGAGAATTCCAGAGATTCACCACCCTTTGAGTGAAGAAGTTCCTCCTCAACTCCGTTCTAAACCGCCTCCCCTTTATCTTGAGGCTGTGCCCCCTAGTCCTACTGTCTTTTTTGAGCGGGAAGAGTCTCTCCACCTCTATCCTATCCATCCCATTCATCATCTTATACGTCTCAATGAGATCTCCCCTCATTCTTCTAAACTCTAACGAGTACAAGCCTAGTTTATTCAGCCTCTCCTCATAGCTCAATCCCCTCAACTCTGGTATCAGCCTAGTAAACCTCCTCTGCACTCCCTCCAGGGCCAAAATATCCTTGCGCAGGTGCGGCGCCCAAAACTGCACACAGTACTCCAGCTGCGGCCTCACCAATGCCCTATACAGCTGCAGCAAGACCTCCCTACTTTTATATTCAATCCCCCTCGCTATGAAGGCCAGCATCCCATTCGCCTTCCTGACCACCTGCTGCACCTGCAAGCTGGGTTTTTGCGACTCATGCACAAGGACCCCGAGGTCCCTCTGCACCGTCGCCTGCTGCAGTTTTTCGCCACGTAAGTAATAGTCCTTCCTACCATTTGAATTGATGATAAAAAAGGATCATATTTTAGTCAAAATAAAACTCAAATAGCCATTCCTGTCAAATTTACACCAAAACAATAGCTTGCATTTTAATAACAAATCTGATGTTGTAAAACATCTCAAAGCGTTTTTATAGAAGCATTACCCAACAAAAGCTAACACGAGGCTACATAAGATGATTTTAGAGTAAATGAACAAAAGCCTGACTAAAGGAGCCTCTTAAAGGAGAAACGGGTGTTAGAGAGGCCAAGGTGGAAAGGAAGGAATTTCAGCGCATAGGATCTTGGCAACTGAAGTGAAAACATCTAGGCACTAACCTCTTTTTCACCTCACCCATGTGACATTTGCCTGTTGGCAGGTAATTGTATCACCCTTCTTCCTATCTTGCTCACTCTTCCCTTTGCTGACCACATGGACTTTGCTGGTCAATCAAAAATCACCTTCCTTCTCCATAACTGCCCCCAAATTCTCTGCTCACTTATTGTGCACTACATCACTATAAACAATTAAATTGACATTTTGACTTTGATGCAGTTTTAGCTAATGTTATGATACTTACCTCCTTACTGAAGTCTCACTGTTCCATCCAAAGCAAAGCAGTCATAATTTCGTCCACATCAAATGTCATCTTGGTCTGTCCCCCAACCTCATGCTCCTTCCTTTGACCACCTCATCTTGTTTCACCCTTCTTATCTTTCTTTTAATACCAGCACTAGCTGCAAGTTTTTCACCAAGATATCCTCTCTATTCTTCCCTTTCGCACTGGTATCAAAAAGCTCCAGTCACAGTGATTTCAACCTTCATCTCAATTCAACTGTCTCTTTCTCCTCTAAGCTCAGTAACCATTGCTCTTGTTCTGCACTTTTTTTTTTAATTCAGTGCATGGTCACTTTAATTTGTTTTCAAAGCTGCGCATGCACAGAATTTATCTTGGAAGCTGCACGTGCACAATACCTTCTTTGAAGCTTTCTGGAAAAAACATCTGGGCAGCTCAGCAGCAACATCATTTCTATTATTCCTTAACCTCTCCTTCATGTAAACACTGCTACACTGATTCATCCTTCCTTATTCCCATCATATCAACCACACAAAGTGTAGCCCTCACCACTCACATCCTCTTTCAAAACCAAATCTGTCCCAGGAAACAAGGGGTTGCATGGTGGATAGCACTGCTGCATCCCAACTCCAGAGACCCAGGTTGGAATCCAGCCTCGGGTAACTACGTGTGGAGTTTGCACGTTCTCCTCATGTCTGCGTGGGTTTCCTCTGGATGTTCAAGTTCCCTCTCCCAGTCTCAAAAATGTGCAGGTTAGGTGAAGTGGCCATGCTAAATTTGCAAAACTGCTCACTATTCTAAGATCACTCTCAGAATGTAAAGATAACTTTCAGTGTTTCTTCACTGCAAAACATCTCCCTGCGTCTCTCCTACAACTTCAGAAAGCTTCTGTCCACTCACTTAGCCTGCCTAAGTCCCCTTTCAATCTTTGTGTCCTCTTCACAGCTTACTTTTACATCTAACTTTGTATCACCAGCTAATATTCTAATGAGAAAAGTCCACCGTTGACTGTCATGAGTAGTTCTTAGATTTTCTTTTTTGGCAGTCCCTCCGAATCAGGGATAACTTGCTCCCAGTCCAGGGAGGTGGGTACCGGGGTAGCTGAATAGTCCAATCTTGGAGCTGTAAATTTTGCCATAGGAATGGCAGGTGGTATTTGATCAGTTGTGTGGGTGGGACACTCTGGAATATGTGCTCACTTTCCACTGTTTATATTTGGCCTCCGTGTGTTCCACCCAGTGGTGCTCAAGGTGATTGGTGCCTTTGAGGAGCTTCTTCTCCAGTTTGTACATTCAAAGCCAAGTAGTTCCCATGTGTCGATAGGGATATTGCATTTATTTAGAGAAGCTTTCAGAGTGTCCGTGTAGCCTTTCCTCTGCCCTCTGAGTGACCGTTTGCCATTGCAAAGCTCAGAGTAGAATCTTGTTTCAGGAGTTTTATGTCGGGTAGGTGGAAAATGCGGTCCACTCATCGCAGTTGGTGGAATGTGACCAGTGCCTTGATACTGGGGATATTGGCCTGACACACCTATCTTGCCAGTGGGTTTGCAGGATTTTGCAGAGGCAATGTTGGTGATACTGCTCCAGGGATTTGAGGTATCTGCTGTATATTGTCCATGTTTCTAATGCATACAGAAGGGTGGGGACCACAGCTGCTGTGTAAACCACAAGGTTCGTGTGGATTTGAACACTGTTCCTCAAGTGTCCAAAGACTGCATTGGCACATTGAAGTCAAAGTTGGATTTAATCGTTAATGTCTGCTCATGCCATGAGGAGGCTCCTGAGGTATGGGAAATGAACCACATTGTCCAGGGACTCACCAGGGATCTTGATGGTCAGTAAAGAGGGAGGAGTGCAGTTATGTGTGGAAAAAATTGGTTAGTAGAGAATGTTTGCCTTCTGGATGTTTAATCTGAGGTCCATTCTCTCATATGCCTCAGTGAATGCATATGATGATGCATGACAATAGCTCTGCCTCTGAGTGTGCACACACACAGGCATCATCTGTGTACTACAATGACACAGATTGGGGTAGTCTTGGTTCTGGCCGGGAGGTGTCAGAGGTTAAACAGTTTCCTCCATGTCCAGATTAGCTCCAACGGGGAACTTCAAAGCTCCCCGATGATGGGGTGGAGTGTTGCTGCAAGGAAGATGGAGAAGAGTGTTGGTGCAATAACTGTTTGACCCAAGTTTACACTTGCCTTGGGATCTATGGTGTTTCCGGGTGAGAATCATGGCTTGCATGTCATCGTGGAGCAGGCGGAGAATGGTGATGAATTTCCGTAGGCAGCCAAGTTTGAGGACGATGTTCAACAGTCTCATGACTGACAGAGTCGAAGGCCTTTGCAAGATTGAAGAAGGCCACGTATAGAGGTTAATGCTGTTCCCTGTGCTTTTCCTGGATTTGTTGCACTCTGAAGGTCATGCAGGTAATGTCTTGATATGAATAGAAAGCTGGTTAGCAGGTAGGAAGCAAAGAGTTGACAAGCATGTGTCTTTTCCTGATTGTCAGTCAGTAACTGGTGGGTTTCCACAGGGATCTGTGCTAGGACCCCAAATGTTCACATTATATATGAATGATCTGGAAGAGGGAACTACATGTATTATTTCCAAATTTGCAGATGATGCAAAACTCAGTGAGAGGGTGAGCTGTGAAGAGGATGCAGACTTGCTTCAGCATTATTTGGACAGGCTGCGTGTGTGAACATATGCATGGTAATGCAGTACAATGTGGACAGATGGGAGGTTATCCATTTTGGTAGCAATAATAGGAAGATAGATTGTTACTTGAATAGGTGTAAACTGAGGGAGGTGGATACTCAGCAAGACCTTGGTATCCTCATGCATCAGTCGCTGAAAGTAGGCATGCAAGTACTGCAGGCGGTAAAGAAGGCGGTATAATGGCCTTCATAGCGAGAGGATTTGAGTACAGGTTGTTGCAATTGTATAGGGCATTGGTAAGGCCATACCCGGAGTATTGTGTGCAGCTTTGGTGTCCTTATCTGAGGACAGATGTCTTTGCTCTAGAAAGTACAGCGAGGTTTACCAGGCTGATTCCTGGGATGGCAGATCTGTCATTTGAGGAGAGACTAAGTCAGTTACGGTTATATTCACTGAAGTTTAGAAGAGTGATTGGGGATTTCATAGAAGCTTATACAAGAGCAATAATGTGTGCAATTCACTACCATAGAACGTAGTTAAGGCCAAAACGTTGTATAATTTGAAGAAGAAATTGGATATAGTTCTTGGGGCTAAAGGGATCGAGGGATGTGGGAGTGGGGGGGGGGGGGGGGGGAGCGGGAGGGGTGAAAGAAATCAGGGTATTGAATTTGAGGATCAACTATGATCAAATGAATGGTAGAGCAGGCTCGAAGGGCTGAACGGCCTACTCCTGCTTCTCGTGTCTATGTTCACTATACCTCTTGATGGGTGGAAGCTTCACTGACACCCAAGGAGTAGTTCTTCAGCCACAAGGAGGAAGCAGTTGAGGAAGATTTCCACAATAATTTTTCCTGTGGCAGAGAGTAGGAAACTCCCTCTGCAGTCAGACCCATCTCCTTTCTTGAAGGTGATCACAATTAAGGCATCTCTGAGATCTCCTGGCATGCTCTCTTCCTTCCAGGCAAGGGTAATGGAGTTGTGAATTTTGTCAAGAGCGCCTCTCCACTGTTTTTTAATACATCAGTGGGGATTCCAACTGTAGTCATGATGAGGATGTGCCAGCGTTGGACTGGGGTAAACACAGTAAAAAGTCTGACAACACCAGGTTTTAGTCCAACCAATTTATTTGATAGTAAACTCACAAGCTTTCGAGGGGACTCCCTCTTCGTCAGGTGAATGGAGAGTTCTGGCCTCGGACAGAGCACATAAAGCACAGACAGTTTAGAGATTACCGATTAGAATGCGAATCTTTACACCTAACCTGCTGTTCAAGTCCTAAAGTGGCTGACAATGTGTGTGGAAAGAGCACTGATCACAGGTTAAAGAGATGTGTATTGTCTCCAGACAGCACAGTGAGTGAGGTTTTGCAAACCCAGGCAAGTCACAGGGATTACAGATAGATAAATTGGTTGGACTAAAACCTGGTGTTGTCAGACTTTTTACTGTGATTCCAACTGCCCCAGAGCCCTTGTTGTTTTTCAGCTGACAGATGGCTTTTTCAACCTCTTGGCAGGCTGAGGTTGTGCTGCCATGGTGGCAGGTAGGCTGTTGCAGGGTGGTGTCAATTGCACTTGTGTCGAAAGCCGTGTCTTGATTGCAGAGAACTGAAATAGTTAAGGACTGGATGCTGTAACAATGGGGATCTCAGGGTGAGACTGAAGACAGTTGGAAATGCTTCAGCCTTATGTTTCGCACCGACATGGTGGGTTCCACCATCAATACAGATGGGAAATCATAGAGGCTCCTCCTCCCACTAATTATTGTCTATCACCATCCATGACTGTTTGCAGCAGGACTGCAGAGCTTTGCTCTATTATGTTGGCTTTGGGATCATATAATTACACCTAGAGCAAGCTGCTTCCACTATTTATCATGTATTTAGTCCTGTAGTATGTAGTTTCACCAGACTGGCATCTCACTTTTAGAATGGCCTGCTGCTGCTCCTGCATTTGTAATCCTCATTGAATCAAGGCTCATTCCTTGGCTTGATAGGAATGACAATGTGAGGGTTATTGCTGGGCCATGAGGTTACAAATTGTAGTGGAAAGCAATTTTCTTGCTGGTCATGGCTTACAAAGCTTCATGAATGCTCAGCTTTTTAAGCTGCTAAATCTCTTTTGAATTTATTCCATTTAGCACATTAGTGGTGTCACAAAACACGATGGACAATGAACTCCATTTATGTTGGTTCTGTCATCACCCAGCCACAGATCCAGTCTGGCAGCTCTGTTCATCAGGAATTTGCCAAATCAGTCAATGGTGGCGCTCAGGCAGTTCTTGGTGATACATTTTGAAGTCCCCCATGCATTTTATATCCTTGCAAACCGCAGTGCTTCTTCAAAGTGGTGTTCAACTTACAAAAGTACTGACGTGGGGGATAGCAGGTAATAATTAGCAGATATTGTTACTCATGTTTGACCCAATTTCATGAAACTTCAAGGGATCCACAGTCAATGTTGAGAATTCCCAAAGTCATCCCCTCCAGACGATATAACTCTGTTCTGCAACTTCCTGGGTGGTGCTCTCTGGGTTTTTTGGTTGAAAGGTATAATTCTGAGAATATGACTATGGATGTTGCTCAACTAGTTAGTGGGACAGCTCTCCTAATTTTGGCACAAGTCCTCAGATGCTAATGAGGAGAACTTTGCACAGTTGATTGGGCTGTACACTTTTGTCCTGTCCCGTGTCTGGGTTAATGCCAGGTGGCCCATCGAGTCTATTTTCTTTTGCATTCTGGTGCAAACCACATTGCTTTGGGTCTGGAGTCGCAGAGATCCAAGCAGATGTATGGATGGCATATTTTCTTTCCTGGAGGTCATTTGTGAACCATTTGGATTTTTTTTTAGGACAATCAGTAGTTTCAGAGTCACCATTTTTGAGAGCAGCTATTTATTTGACAGCTATTTAATTAACTGAATTTAAGTTCCCTAGCTGCCATAGTGGGTCTGAATTCATGTCTCCAGATCATTATTCCAAGCCTCTGGATTACTAGACAAGTAATGTAACCGACTTGGTACCACACCCTCTTAAACCAGTTAGATAACTAGTTGGCATGTGAAGGAAGGAGGGTGGCTCAGGTGAAGAGAAATCTAGAAATCCAAAAGTCATGGCAACAGAGCAGTGTAGTGACTTGGTAAAGATAAGCAGGAACGGACACTAAATTTAATGGTAATTCACTTAGAGGGTTGTGATCCTTTGGAATTCTCTACTCCAGAGGTTAGTAGAAGTTCCATTTTTTATTATATTCAAGGCTTAGAACATAGAACACTACAGCACAAACAGCCCTTCGGCCCACAAATTGCACCGATCATATCCATACCAACCAGGCCTATCTATAACTCTCAATCCCACTAAATCCCATGTACTCATCCAGAAGTCTCTTAAAAGACCCCAGCGAGCTCGGCTCTACCACCACCGACGGCAGCCGATTCCATTCACTCACCACCCTCCGAGTGAAAATCTTACCCCTGACATCTCCTCTGTACCTGCTCCCTAGCACCTTAAACCTGTGTCCTCTCATAGCAACCATTTCAGCCCTGGGAAATAGCCTCCGAGAATCCACCCTATCTATATCTCTCAACATTTTATAAACTTCTATCAGGTCACCTCTCAATCTTCGTCTCTCCAGGGAGAGGAGACCTAGCTCCCTCAACCTATCTTCATAAGGCATGCCTCCCAATCCAGGCAACATCCTTGTACATCTCCTCTGCACCCTCTCAATAGCTTCCACATCCTTCTTGTAGTGTGGCGACCAGAACTGCACACAGTACTCCCAAGTGGGGTCTGACAAGGGTCTTATAAAGTTGCAGCATTACCTCCCAACTCCTAAACTCAATCCCTCGATTAATGAAGGCTAGCACACCATACGCCTTCTTGACCACATCTTCCACCTGTGAGGCTGATTTAAGATTCCCATGGACCTGGACCCCAAGGTCCTTCTGCTCCTCAACACTGCTAAGAGTCCTACCCTTGATATTGTACTCCTTCATCCCACTGGACCTGCCAAAATGGACCACCACACATTTATCCACATTGAAGTCCATCTGCCACTTCTCCGCCCAGTCTTGCACCCTTCCTATGTCTCACTGCAAATTCTGACATCCCTCCAGACTATCCACAACACCACCAACCTTCGTGTTGTTGGCAAACTTACTAACCCATCCCTCCACTTCCTCATCCAGGTCATTTATGAAAATGACAAATAGCAAGGGTCCTACAACAGATCCCTGGGGCACTCCACTGGTGACCGACCTCCATGCAGAAAAAGACCCATCCACAACCACTCTCTGCCTTCTGCAAGCAGGCCGGTTCTGGATCCACAAGGCAACAGCCCCTTGCATCCCATGCCCTCGCACCTTTTCAAGAAGTCTTGCATGGGAGACATTACCAAATGCCTTGCTGAAGTCCATGTAAACCACATCCGCCGCCGCTCTTCCTTCGTCAATGTGTTCAGTCACATTTTCAAAGAACTCAACTAGGCTTGTAAGGCACGACCTGCCCTTGACAAAACCATGCTAACTATTTCTGATCATACCAAACTTCTCTAAATGTTCATAAATCCTGTCCCTCAGTATCCTCTCCATCAACTTACCAACCACTGAGGTCAGACTCACTGGTCGGTAATTTCGCGGGCTATCCTTGTTCCCTTTCTTGAAAATAGGAACCACATCTGCAATCCTCCAATCCTCCGGAATCTCTCCCATCTCCATCAACGACACAAAGATCATCGCCGGGGACTCTGCAATCTCTTCCCTCACCTCCCACAGTAACCTGGGGTACATCCCATCCGGTCCCGGCGACTTATCTATCTTGATAGAATTTAAAAGTTCCAACACATCCTCTTTCATAACGTCCACATACTCAATCTTTTCAGTCCGCCACAAACCTGCAGTACAACCTCCCAGATCATTTTCCACCGTGAATACCGAGGCAAAGTACTCATTAAGCACCTCTGCCATTTCTTCCGGTTCCACACAGACTTTTCCCCCTTCACCTTTTATAGGTAGGCAGATTTTGGGTCTTTCGAGGGATATGAGGATTAGAGAGCTGAAATGGAGTCAAGGCTGATGATCAACCATGATCATATTGAACGGCAGTTCAAGGAACCACATGGTCTGCCTCAATTCCAATTTCTTATGTTGTTTGGCGCTAAATAAATTTTGGCTTATACTTTCTGTTCTGTACCTAAAGTCAGTTTCAGCTCAAGACTAATTTGATCAAATTTAATGACAAGCAAAAACAACCAATAATGGTAATTCCACATACGATACATAACTACTGTTTAATTTAAAATTTGGCGCAATTTTTTAAAAAATTCTTTCAGGGCTCAGAGAGTTTTCAGTGTATCTGACAGCACCCAGAAAATCAGCAGCTTTACCAACAGCAGACATGGAGCCTTGCAACAAGAAGAAACAACGTAAAGTCCTTGAGAAAGGAAGATAGACAATCCACCTTTTATGCTCTCAGTTAGTTTTACCAAAATTGCTGTCGTCATTATGTGTATCATATTTTCTTGCCTTTCTTATATTTTTCGATTTAAAATTTAATTGTACAAGTAAATTGCAATCAAATAATGCTATTGTTCCTCCAATTGTTTCATAAACGCACAATATGTTTAGGTTATGTTCTTAACTATTGTGGCTAAAATATTTTGATTTAAAGTTTTGATGTGCCACTTACAAACATCAACTGGCTTATGCCATCAGAGCATCTAATTAGAACCACAGAAAAGTTACTGCACAGAAGTAGGCCATTCGGCCCATCTCGTCCATGCCAGCCCAAAGACAACTTTGTGCCCTTTCTAATCCCACCTTCCCGCACCCAGCCCACAATCCTGTAGCTTGCAGCACTTAAGGCGCAGATAAAAAGTGTTTAGGGATTTTGCATCTACCACCAACTCAGGCAGCAAATTCCAGACACCCACCACCCTCTACACAAAAAAATTCTTCCCCATATCCCCTCCATACCTACTACCACTTATTTTGAATCTATGTCCCCGGTTCTAGAAATCTCCGCCAAGGGAAACAATATTATCCTCCATCTCTTCTCCTCATAATTTTGTACACTGCTGTCAAGTCACCCCTCAGCCTTCTTTATTCCAAGGGAAATAATCCCAACCTGTCCGATCTCTTCTCATAGCTACACTTCTCTAGTCTTGGCAACATTCTTTTAAACCTCCTCTGCACTCTCTCCAGAGTAATTACGTCCATCCTGTAATATGGTACACTGTAATATGGTATGTAATAACTGCACACAATATTCCAGTTGTGGCCTCACCAGTGTTTTATATAATTCCAACATTATATCCTTACTTTTATACTCTATGCCTCTGCTGATGGAGAGCATTTCATATGCCGACTTTACAACTTTGTCTACTTGAATTTAGGGACCTGTATACTTGTACGTCAAGATCTCTCACTTCATCCATCCCTCTTAGTATCGTCCCTATTTATTGTGCGTTTCTATAATTGTTTGACCGCCCTAAATGCATTATTTCACACTTCTCTATGTTAAAATCCATCTGGCACTTTATTGCCGATTCCACTATTGTTTTGAAAATTATAGCGACCCTCTACACTATCCACTAATCGGCCAATTTTAGGGTTAATGGTTTTATTTTTGAGATACAACAGGAAGTCATAGCATTTTAATTTTTACCTCCGGGTTCTTCAATTAAGTGATAAGAGTAGCATACAAACTTAGTTACCTGTATAAGTTCTCCCCTCTTTAAGCCAGTTGAAACATCACTGCTTGACAAATAGTTTTCAAATATCTTCTTCCTCCCTCGGCCAGACTTTCTCCGATTCCGTTTATCATTAGGAGTTGATTGTATAGCTAGATTTTCCACTACAAAGAATAGAAGGCAGGTCATCAGTAAAATTAGTTGTGAAGTATCTTGGTACATTTTTTATTAATGGTGCTATATAAATGCAACTGGTTAATTTGTAGAACTGTTTTTCAGACTTACACATGGAAAGTATTTTTGAGTGGTATATGTGCAGCAAACTAATGCCTTTAAACTGAAGGTATCAACTATATATTCAAAGCTGTCTCCAGACAAAAAGGCAGTTTTTCAGTATTTCTTGTACAATAAATGCTACAAGTCTTCAACCGCATGGTTTTTGGCAAGCTAATGGATTCAATACTTTATAATAGCAGAAGTGTTTATGCCATGTATGAGACTTTGGCCACAATAAACATTACTGCATAATGCTGTTCCGTAAGTGCAGGTTAGGTTGATTGGCCATGCTAAATTGCCCCTTAGTGTCAGGGGATTAGCAAGATAAATAAATACATGGAGTTCCAGGGGTAGGACCTTGTTGCAGTGCAGGCTCAATGGACTGAATGGCCCCCTTCTGCACTGTACTAATTCTGTGATTCTTAGATAATTTATGTAGAATGTCCATAACTTAAATAGTGGCATACCTAGCTGCAAACTGAGAACAAAACACTGGCATCCCAGACAGCAAAATCCTAATGCAGAAAATTTACCTAGTCTTTACATGCTTGTATTCAACTTTAAAACTCTACTACTGCAAATCTGCATTTTATGGCAATATAATCAGATTGAGTCAAAATACAGTCCCGTCAATCTTCCCTCTGATTATTTTCTAATGCTTAAGGGACAACTTAATGGCAAGAGTTTAAGAATCTGGAGGATTTGGGTGTCCAGCTTGACAGCTTTAATTGCTCAGTCTCACCACAAAAACAAAAAAGTTACTGAAGGTTAAATTCAATTATAGATCTTCAGTAAATATATTTTTGGCTTGAGGGAGAAACAACAAAACATCCATACAAATGAGATTTTCTTTTTAAATCATACCTTTATTGATCACAGATTTAAAATTCATTTTCTCAGTTCCTTCCAATGATTCAGATTTTTTTCTTCTGTCAAAAGGTTGATTACTTTTGACTGACTCGTGACTGTGCTTAGTTTTTGGACCGAGTCGTTTCTCTGCAATTTCACCTGAAAGCAATCGAGATATTTAATATACATGATTTTTCTTCCTTTATACTCAAGCAATGGTCTCTATAAATCAAACAGATGATGATACAGGACCAGAAAAATTCCACAGTACATCTACCCAATCCAAAGAACTAATACTTCTCAGCGCCAAATATCTATTCAATGCTCATCTTGAATTGTTTCACATTATCTATCCTCTCTAACTCTTAGTAGTCCATTCTACTTATCAATCTCATTGCAAACTGATTAAATCTAAACAACCTGTGTTTTTTTTTTAAATGAAAGTCTGTGTACTTCAATTTGCAGAAATGCCAAAGCAAGTCCTTTGGTTCAATTCATCTATTCCCTTAATTGACAGCAATATCTCCCCTCACTATTCTCTTTTTCAGAATAAACAATCCCAGGCTTTTCTGTCTCTCCTTGTAACTCAGATGCTTCAAGCTAAGAATCAGTTTGGTTGCCCTTTTTTGCAATGGTCCAAATGTCTGAATTGTGTACAGCAACAAGACTGTCCCAGATAAAGTTGTACTAGTGTCTTGCACATCAATTTATCACCTCCTAGAATTTGTGTTCTTCACCTCTAGCTAATTATCCCAAGATCCAATTGACTTTTATTACTCCTGCTTCACTATGTGCTATTCATTTCAGACAGCCACCCACAAACACCTCCAGATTCCTTTTTCATATTAGTCCTCTACCAGAGGATCAATTAGTTTATCTTTCTACTGTTAATTTTCCTTTTTCTGGTCTTATTACTTTTTCATTCGACCACATTATGTGCCATTTGCCAACCATTTTCCTGTATTCAGAACCAATCTAGATCTCCTTATTAGTTTTGCTTCATTTTTGTTTAAATTTCCTTCCTGCAGTTGTGTAATCTACACACTTAAATAATTTTTTGTAGGGGAACCCAAGTTTCTATGCTTCCTGGCCCCAACAGGAAAGTATAAAAAATATATGTTTCGTCCATTCTGGTTCTGGCTGCTCTCTCCAACTTTCTTCACCCAGCAGTGAAGCTATAACAGCTTCCCACTCAAGTCACCAATTAAATTTGCATTTGAGTCCTGATTTCAAAGGAAGGACGTACATGCATGCATAAAGAAGGATCCCACTGACTTTGAACACGTTCTTCCAACCTGCTCATAAGGCAGATTAAAATTTAGAAGAGAGTCCCCTGTAGCTTTCTGGCCATTAAGTAACATTGGTAAATTAACTTGTCCTCCTGCCAGTTTACTGCAGGGAGATGTGGTTAAAAATGCCCTAGTCTGGCTCTTGTGTCTGGGAGCTGTAAGTAATTTAACTATGGTTTCAACAAAAACTCAGTTCATAATTAAATACAACTTTTAAAAAACTCAAAATTACAGGTGAACAAAAATTCACAGCTTAGCTTCTCTGGTGGATTTGAAAAGCATAAAACGAAAGCTACAATAGGCTTCAGCGAAATCAAAATAAGTCAAACTTCAATGGCTTGAAATTCCAGTTACACCAATGCAGTCAACAATTCCTAGTGATAGAATAACAGATCCCATAAAATAATGCTTATGGTAAGCCAACATTCTGCACTAGTAACCCTGGATCAGTCTAAACTTCTCATATGACTGCGCCAAGCATTCAGAGCAGAATGAGATCACAAAACAGGGCAAAATCATGTTGGGCAAGGCATTATTTGAGATCAAGATCTCTTTGTGAAAGGATGTGCAAAACCAGCAAGAATGGTTAAACCTGGGAGAAAATTATAAGTATTGTGGATCAGAGAGAAAGTGAAGTTGAAACAGCAACTGGAAAACCATGGTGTGAAACAGAAAGTGGACGTCGCACAGGAGTGGGAAATCTCTCAGGTTACCTAGGTCATTGGTAAGAAGGAGTACAATCTAACCACAAAGAGACCTACGCTCATGATGAAAAGACATGGAAAATGGTGATGGAAGCCAATTGCCGCTTGCTTCCACCGTGCTGAGTTCAAACAGGTTACAATTGCATAAGATAACAAGAATGAGGAGGAAAAGGGTGAGACCAATCAATGACAAGGCACTTTTTGCTCAGCTGTGGAAGGCCGGTATAGAACTAGGATTCGACTCATTAAGATTTTACTGTTTATGATCACCATTCTGTACTTTTCAGAGCTAAGCACACATAACCTCTTAAAAACTCCATGTAAACTTCACCTCGGGAAAAAATTGCTATTTGGCCCCTAGCATCCCTTCCAATAATAGAACACGAACTGTTGGAAGCTGAAAAGAAATATTGCATTACTAGTACTAACTGCACAGTAATAATACATCCTGGAAAACTGGTCAGCAGTCAGCACTGCATATGCTGACTGAGACTGTGAATTCAACAAACAGCTCTAGGCAAAAATATACAGCCCAAACCCTAGGCTTCAGTGCAAACAAAACAGCTTCTTCCCTGCTGCCATCTGACTTTTGAATGGACCTACCTTGCACTATAAGTTGATCTTTCTCTACACCCAGCTACGACTGTAACACTACATTCTGCACTCTCTCTTTTCCTACTCTATGAACTGTATGCTTTATCTGTATAGCATTCAAAACACAATACTTTTCACTGTATACTAATACATGTGACAATCATAAATCAAATCAAATCGCCAAGGCCTTCAAGTAAAAACTTTAAGAAAAGGCATTCAAAGACAATGGAGTAGAAAAATTTAATCACATTGTTAAATGTGTCATTTTTTGTTTCCTAAAATTGTATTTTAATTTTATTTTGGTGTTAGAAATATGAATTACTGAGAGAAATGGGCATTGGAAAACATGTAATTTGAACTGCACAGAAAGCATTAGTGATGCGTGTGTGCCTGATATGTCTGTGCAGCATTAATGAGACCCTCCTCTTGCATGGAAATCCCTGATTTCTCTGTACCACAGCATCTGTAGTCACTCTCTATTTAAATACGTTCTGCCTTTCTGTTCTTTCTGCCAAAATGGATGATCTCACATTTTTGCACATTGTACACCATTTGCCCAAATCTTTGCCCACTAACTTAACCTTTCTTTGTCTCCTCCTCACAACTTTTATCTCTACCTATTTTTGCATCATCAGCAAATTTAGTACCAATATACACGGTCCTTTCCTCCAAGTCATTAATATAGATTGTTAATTTATTGAGGCCACAACACTGATTCCTTTAGCAACCCACTGGTTAATTTGCTAACCTGAAAATGTCCCATTTACCTTGACCCTGTTTCCTGTTAGTTAGCCAATCCTCTGTCCGTGCTCGTCATCCCAAAAATCATGTGCTCCTACCTTGTGTAGTAAGTAACCTTTTATGTGGCACTTTATTGACTGCCTTTTAAAATTCCAACCATTATTCATGCACCAGTTGTTCTTTATCCACACTGCTTGTTACATCCTCAAAGGACTCTAACAACGTTGTCAGACACAATTTCACTTTCACAAAAGCGTGTTGACTCTATCTGATTATATCATAATTCTCTAAATGCCCTGCTACTACTTCTGTAATAATGGATTCTAACATTTTCCCAATGACCGATGTTAGGTTAAATAGCCTATAGTTTCCTGCTTTCTGTCTCCCTCCTTTCTTGAATAGAGAAGTTACATTTGCAGCTGTCCAATCTGGGAATTCTGGAAGATTATAAACAATGCATCCACTATTGTTCCAGGCACTTTTTTTAATCTTCCAGGCTGGAGGATTGGGTAAGTTTTAAAGATCAACAGAGTTACTAAAAAATTAAGAAATAAAAGAAGCACAGAATATAAAAACGGATAACAAAAGTTTGTATAAGTACATAAAAGGAAAGTGAGTAGCTAAGTGATTGTTGGTTCTTTGGAGGAAGAGATTGGGGAGTTAATCGTGGGGAACACAAAAATGGCAGAGACGCTAAATCAATATTTTGCCTGTTTTCATGGTGGAGAGCACTAGTATCATCCCAATAGTAATAGGTGATGCAGAGATAATAGGAAGCGAGGAACTTAGAACAATCGTTATCAATAGGGAATTGGTATTCCACAAACTATTGGGATTAACGGCAGACAAGTCCTAAAATATTAAAGGAAATGGCAGCGGAGATAGTGGATCTTTTGGTTAATATTCCAAAATTCCTTTGATGTGGGAAAGGTTCCAGTGGATTGGAAAAATATGAATGTAACACCCTTTTTCAAAAAAGGGAAAGAGGCAGAAAGGAGGAAATTACAGACCAGCTAGTTTAACATCTGTTGTTGGGAAATTGTTAGAATCCATTATTAAGGAAATAATAACAGGATATTTTGAAAGTCAAAACGTGATCCAACAGAGTTGGCATGGTTTTATAAAGGGGAAGTCATGCTTGACCAATTTGCTAGAGTTCTTTGAAGATGTAACCAGCTAAGTGGATAATGGGGACCCTGTAGATGTAGTACATTGGGAATTAAAGAAGGCCTTTGATAAGATGCCACACAGAAGGTTAATGTTGCATGGTGCTAGGGGTAATTTATTAGCTTGAATAGAAAATAGTCTAACTGACAGAAGGCAGAGAATCGGGATAAATGAGTATTTTTTCTGGTTGGCAAGTTGCAACTATTTGGATGCCAAAGGTTCAGCCCTCAGGCCCCAACCTGTATTAATGGCTTGGATACAGGGATAGAAGAACTATAGCCAAATTTGTAGGGGATGCTAAAATAGATGTGGTAGTAAGTTGCAATGAGGAAATAAATTTACAAATGGATAAAAATAGATTAGGTGAGTGGGCCAAAATGTGGCAGATGGAGTTTAGTGGGGATAAGTGTAAGGTTAGCCATTTTGGTTGGAAAATGGAAAAGCAGCTTATCATCTTAATGGAGGGAGACTTTGAGGTAATTTGATGCATTGAAAACTGGTGTGCAGGTACATCCAATGATAAGGAAAGCAAATGGAATTTTCACATTTATAACTAAAGGATCAGAGGATGAAAGTACATAAGAACATAAGAACATAAGAAATAGGAGGAGTAGGCCACCTAGCCCCTCGAGCCTGCCCCGCCATTCAATAAAATCATAGCGGATCTGTCGTGGCTCAGTTCCACTTTCCCGCCCTCTCCCCATAACCCTTAATCCCCTTGCCGATCAAAAACCTATCAACCCATGTCTTAAAAGTATTTAGCGAGGTAGCCTCCACCACTTCAACTGGCAGAGAATTCCAGAAATTCACCACCCTTTGAGTGAAGAAGTTCCTCCTCAACTCCATTCTAAACCACCCCCCCTTTATCTTGAGGCTGTGCCCTCTAGTCCTACTGTCCTTTCTGAGCGGGAAGAGCCTCTCCACCTCTACCCTATCCATCCCATTCATTATCTTCTATGTCTCAATGAGATCTCCCCTCATTCTTCTAAATTCTAACGAGTACAAGCCTAGTTTATTCAGCCTCTCCTCATAGTTCAACCCCCTCAACTCCGGAATCAGCCTAGTAAACCTCCTCTGCACTCCCTCCAAGGCCAAATATCCTTGCGTATGTGCGGCGACCAAAACTGCACACAGTACTCCAGCTGCGGCCTCACCAGTGCCCTATACAGCTGCAGCAAGACCTCCCTACTTTTATATTCAATCCCCCTCGCTATGAAGGCCAGCATCCCATTTGCCTTCCTGACCACCTGCTGCACCTGCAGGCTGGGTTTTTGCGACTCACGCACAGGGACCCGAGGTCCCTCTGCACCGTCGCATGCTGCGGTTTTTCACCACGTAAGTAATAGTCCTTCCTACCATTATTCCTACCAAAGTGGACAACCTCGCATTTGCCAACATTAAATTCCATTTGCCAGTTCCTGGCCCATTCGCCCAGCCTATCTAGATCCTTCTGCAGACTCTCCACACCCTCCGCACAATTTGCCATTCCACCAACCTTGGTGTCATCAGCAAATTTCAACACCATACACTCAGTTCCCTCCTCCAGATCATCTATATAAATGGTAAATAGCTGAGGCCCCAGCACCGACCCCTGGGGCACTCCACTAGTCACCAACTGCCAATCCAAATAGCACCCATTGACCCCTCCACTCTCTGCCTCCTATTTGACAGCCAATCCTCTATCCACGCTAACACCCTACCCCCAACTCCATGCCCCCTGACCTTCTGTAATAACCTCTTGAGGCACCTTATCAAACGCCTTCTGAAAATCAAGAAAGAACACATCCACCGGCTGTCCTCTATCCACCACCTTAGACACATCCTCACAGAGCTCCAATAAATTCGTCAGACACGACTTCCCCTTAACGAAACCGTGCTGCGTCTGCTCTATCAAACAATTCTCCTCAAGATGCCTCGCTATTTTCTCCTTGATCACGGATTCTAACATTTTTCCTACAACAGACGTTAAACTAACAGGTCTATAATTCCCCGCCTTTTGCCTGCCACCCTTCTTAAACAATGGCGTAACATTAGCCGTTTTCCAATCTTCCGGCACTTCCCCGGAACCCAGCAACGTTTGGAAAATAATCACCAAGGCATCCACTATCACCTCTGCCATTTCTTTCAGAACCCTTGGATGCATTCCATCCGGTCCTGGGGACTTGTCCACAATCAGTCCCTCCAGTCTGTCGAGCACCGCCTCTCTAGTAACAATAATGTCATTCAGGCCCTCCACTCCTACCATCTTTCCATCGCTAACACCCGGCAAATTATTCACGTCCTCCTCCGTGAAGACCGAAACAAAAAAGTTATTCAAGGCCTCAGCCATTTCCCCATCCCCTACCACTAAGTCCCCCGTCTCATCCTCTAAGGGTCCAACGTTCACCCTAGCCAGCATCTTCCTTTCTATATATTTATAAAAACTCTTGCTATCCTTTTTTATGTTAAGCACTAGCCCAGCTTCATAGTTTATCCTACCCTTCTTTATCAACTTCTTTGTCATTCTTTGTTGACATTTAAACCTCTCCCAATCCTCTAAAGTGTTGTTGCAACTTGACAAGGCATTGGTGTGATAGTACCTGGAGTACAGGGTATAGTTTTGGTCCCCTTATTTGAGAAAGGACGTAGTGGCACTAAAGGCCAAATTTACTCAATGTCCCGGCATTCACTGCATTCCCTGGTAGCGAATTCCACTGATTCACAAGCTTTTGAAGGAAATCATTTCTCCTCATCTCTATATACAATGTATACATCTCTATAGTTCACAGGAGGTTCACCAGGTTGATTCTAGAGATGAGGGGTTTGTCTTACAAAGTGAGAGGCCTATAATTTCTAGAGTTTAGAAGAATGAGAGGAGCTCTAATTGAAGTATACAAAAGGTATTGACAAAGTAGACAGAGAGTGGAAACTTCCTCTTGTAGAGCAATCTAGAACAAGAGGATAAAGACCAGCAGATTTAAAACAGTGATGAGGAGAAATGACTTATTTCAAAAGCTTGTGAATCAGTGGAATTCACTACCTGGGAGTGCAGTGAATGCTGGGACATTGAGTAAATTTAAGGAGATAGATAGATTTGTATTTGGCAACGGGTTGAGGGGTTATGGAGAACAGGCGGAAACGTGGAGTTGAGACTGAGACAAGATCAGCTATGATCATATTGAATGGTGGAGCAGGGTCAAGGGGCTGAATTGCCTACTTCCGCTCCTGGTTCCCATAGAACATAGAACATTACAGCGCAGAACAGGCCCTTCAGCCCATGATGTTGCGCCGACCAATTAAAAAAGCAATGACCCTCTAACCTAAACCAATCCCTTTCCATCCATAAACCTATCCACGGGTCTCTTAAACGCCCCCAAACTAGGCGCATCTACAACTGCAGCAGGCAGGGCATTCCAATCCCTCACCACCCTCTGGGTAAAGAGCCTACCTCTGACATCCATCCTATATCTACCACCCCTTAATTTAAAGCTATGCCCCCTCGTGCTAGCTTTCTCCATCCGAGGAAAAAGGCTATCACTGTCCACCCTATCTAAACCTCTAATCATCTTATATGTTTCAATAAGGTCCCCTCTTAGCCGCCTTCTTTCTAACGAAAACAACCCCAAATCCCTCAGTCTCTCCTCATAGGACCTTCCCTCCATACCAGGCAACATCCTGGTAAACCTCCTCTGCACCCTCTCCAATGCCTCCACATCCTTCCTATAATGTGGGGACCAGAACTGCACACAATACTCCAAGTACGGACGCACCAGAGTTTTGTACAGTTGCAACATGACGTTGCGGCTCCTAAATTCAATCCCCCTACCAATAAACGCCAAGACACCGTATGCCTTCCTAACTACCTTATCTACTTGATTCCCAACTTTCAGGGATCTATGTACACATGCACCTAGATCCCTCTGTTCATCAACACTATTCAAAGTCCTACCGTTAGCCCTATACTCTACACATCCGTTATTCCTGCCAAAGTGAATTACCTCACACTTTTCCACATTAAACTCCATCTGCCACCTCTCGGCCCAGCTCTGCAACTTGTCCAAGTCTCTCTGTAAACTATGACATCCCTCTTCACTATCTACCACTCCTCCGACTTTGGTGTCATCAGCAAATTTACTGATCCACCCAACTATACCCTCATCCAGATCATTAATAAAAATTACAAACAGCAGTGGCCCCAAAACAGATCCCTGAGGCACACCACTTGTAACCGAACTCCATGACGAATACTTTCCATCAACCACCACCCTCTGTCTCCTATCTGCTAGCCAATTCCTGATCCAATTAACTAAATCACACCCAATCCCATACATCTGCATTTTCTGCAGAAGCCTTCCATGGTGAACCTTATCAAACGCCTTACTAAAGTCCATATGTACCATGTCAACTGCCTTACCCCCATCCACCTCTTTGGTCACTTTCTCAAAAAACTCAATAAGGTTAGTAAGGCACGACCTACCCTTCACAAAACCGTGCTGACTATCTCCAATCAATTCATTACTCTCTAAGTAACTATAAATCCTATCCCTAATAATTTTTTCTAAAACTTTGCCCACAACAGAAGAAAGACTCACCGGTCTATAATTCCCAGGGAAGTCTCTGTTCCCCTTCTTAAACAATGGGACAACATTCGCTATCCTGCAATCCTCTGGCACTATACCTGTGACCAATGACGACCTGAAGATCAGAGCCAGAGGCTCTGCAATCGCCTCTCTTGCCTCCCAGAGAATCCTAGGGTAAATCCCGTCCGGCCCAGGGGACTTATCTATTTTCAAACCCTCAAGAATATCTAGCACATCCTCCTTATCCACTGCAATACTATCCAGTTTACAACCCTGTAACCCAGTGTTCTCCACAGCTACATTTATGTCTCCCTGTGTGAACACCGAAGAGAAATATTAGTTCAATGCCTCTCCAATCTCTTCCGGTTCCACACATAACTTCCCACTGCTGTCTCTAATTGGCCCTAATCTTGCCCTAACCAATCTTCTGTTCTTAACATATCTATAGAACGCCTTAGGATTCTCCTTAATCCTATCAGCCAAAGTCTTCTCGTGTCCTCTTTTCGCTCTTCTTAACTCACTCTTTAACTCCCTCCTAGCCAATCTAAAGCTTTCCAGTGCACTACCTGAGCCCTCAAGTCTCATCCTGACATAAGCCTCCTTTTTCCTTTTAACCAGCGAAACAACTTTTTTAGTGCACCACGGTTCCCTTGCTCGACCATTTCCTCCTTGCCTGACAGGACATACATATTAAGGACTCGCAGTAGCTGCTCCTTGAAAAAACTCCACATTTCGGACGTTCCCAGCCCCTGTAGTCTCCTAGTCCAACCTATGCTTCCTAATTCTCTCCTAATAGCCTCATAATTACCCTTCCCCCAGCTAAAACTACTGTCCCGAGGTTCATGCCTATCCCTTTCTATCACTAAGGTGAACGTAACTGAATTGTGGTCACTATCACCAAAATGCACACCAACTTCCAAGTCTAACACCTGGTCTGGCTCATTTCCCAGCACCAAATCCAATATAGCCTCACCTCTAGTTGGTCTATCTACATACTGAGTCAAAAAACCTTCCTGCACGCTTTGTGCAAAAACTGACCCCTCTAATGAGCTAGAGCTATAGCTATTCCAATCAATATTAGTAAAGTTAAAGTCCCCTATAACAATTATCCTATTACTTTCACTCCTATCCAGGATCGTCTCCGCAATCCTTTCCTCAACCTCTCTAGAACTTTTAGGAGGTCTATAAAAGACTCCCAACAGGGTGACCTCTCCTCTCCTATTTCTAATCTCAGCCCATACTACCTCAACAGACAAGTCCTCATCAAACTTCTTCTCTGACACTGTGATACAATCCTTGACTAATAATGCTACCCCTCCCCCCCTTCTACCTCCTTCTCTACTCCGACTGAAGCATTTGAACCCCGGAACCTGCAACAACCATTCCTGCCCCTGCTCTATCCGTGTCTCTGAAATGGCCACAACATCAAAGTTCCAGGTACTGATCCACGCTGCAAGTTCATCCACCTTATTGCGAATACTCCTCGCATTAAAGTATACACATTTCAAACCATTTCAAACATTTCAAACCATTCCACCCCCACGATGCCGTGCATTGCAGTCCCCATCTATGCCCCCCTCACTTTCATCCCTGCTACTCAGGATCTCACCCCCCCCTCTGTTCTTATGTTCTCAAGATCTTAGGATGCCGGCCATTGTGTCCAGGGGACTTGTCAGCCTTCCATTCCATTAGTTTTCCTAGTATATTTTCCTGTAGTGATAGTTCCTTCCTCTCTTTTGCATCTTGCTATTCTACTATTCTAGAACACAGGGGAACAGAGCAGTGGGGTTATGCTGCAACTGTACAGAACCTTGGTGAGACCACATTTGAAATACTGCATGCAGTTCTGGTCACCACACTATAAGAAAAATGTGGAAACATTGGAGAGAGTGCAGAGGAGATTTACTAGGATGCTGCCTGATTTGAAGGGGTAGGTCTTATGAGGAAAGGTTGAGGGAGCTAGGGCTTTTCTCTTTCGAGCGGAGGAGGATGAGAGGCGACTTAATGGAGGTTTACAAGATGACAAGGGGGATAGATAGACTGAGCGTTTAGAGACTATTTCCTCAGGTGGATAAAGCTGTTACTAGGGGGCATAACTATATGGTTCATGGTGGGAGATACAGGAGGTAGAATCTTTGCTCAGGTTGGGCTGTGGAATGGACTGCCTGCTGTGATAGTGGAGTCGGACACTTTAGGAACTTTCAAGTGGTTACTGGATAGGCACATGGAACACACCAGAATGACAGGGAGTGGGATAGCTTGATCTTAGTTTCGGACAAAGCTCGGCACAACATCGAGGGCTGAAGACCCTGTACTGTGCTGTACTGTTCTATGTTCTATGTATGTTCAATCTCTAAAATATGCTTCTGTGATTAGAAGCCAAAGGAAGTGTACATGATATTAAAGGTAAAGACCAAGCTAATCTACAGTAAATGGTACATTTCAAAATGTACTATTGTACTAGGAAAGGGGCCTTATGATGAAACTAAGAAGTTAGTACAGACGTCAGGAACATAACTATGTACATAGCATAATTACCACTTACAATAGGAGTTTGGGTTGAACAATAAAGGCAAAAAACTTGGACTAAAATACAGATTTTAGCAGCAGGAGGCGAGTTGGCCTTTCAAGCCTATTCCCCAGTCAATAAAATCATGCTGATCATGGTCTCATACTCCACCTTCTAATTTCAATTCCTCCACCTCCAATAAGCCCTGACTAATTTGTCTATCAAAAATCTATCTAAATCAGCCATGAATAAATGCAATACTATATAAATGAGAAGAATGCAAATCATGCTTTTTTTTGTACTCTGAATGAATGTTTCTTTCTCAACTATATTGTTAGGGAGGCACCGTGGCACAGTCCAGCCTTGAGTGACTGTGTAAAGTTTGCATGTTCCCTGTGTCTGCGCGAGTTTCCTCCAGGTTTCCTCCCACACTCAGGTTAGGTTGATTGGCCATGCTAAATTGCCCCATAATTATAATATTGAATTTATTCCAGACTGATTTAGATAGATTTTTGACAGCCAAATTAGTAAATATGTAGAGTTATGGGCTAGGGCCTGGGTGGGATTTTTATTGCTGCAAGCTCAATACACTGTAGGGATTCTATGACATTGTGATTTGTTAACACTAACTCAGTGCTGTGCAGTCACCCCCCCCACCTTCCCCCACACCCCATAAAAAAGGACAACACTTCAATTATATCACTCCCTTAACCTTCTCAGCTCCAGTACAGACTACTCTAGGTTTTCTGCCTTCACATAAAACAATATCCTTTCATCACAATATCATCTCAATGAGTCCCAGTTTACCATTTCTCCAGTGTGAGTTACCCCACACTGCACAGCAAAATGGAACCCACTTAATTGCACTTACTTGAGATAACTTTGCAAATAAACTGGAACTTCCAAAGTTGAAGGCTTTTGTGGCTCATAGAAACCTTCACTTGCCCACATTAAAAACATCTTGAAACATGGGAGAATGCAGCCAAACATCTTTTAAAATTCCTATGTCTCGTGAATTAGTTTTATTGCTGTAGTGAATTCTGTGATTTTCTTGTGGAAATCAGAGATCAAAAATCAACATCTGCATGTTTCCATCCATTGTGTAAAATTCATGAAAGCATTTCACTATTCACCTAAACATAGCTTTGAGTTTCAGTTTCCTATTGTGGTTTTAATTTCTTTCTTCATTATTCAAGACACCTGCTTAGATTTAAGAATATTAGGAACCCGAGATTAAGAATTGCTGTGCTTTCATTACAACTAGCTCTTGAATCTTCAATTCCATCAAGCTGTTTAAAGTATCCACTTACCCATAAAGCAAAAGTTACAGTACTTATAAAAACAGAAAAAACTGGATAAACTCAGCAGGTCTGGCAGCATCTGTGGAGAGAGAAACACAGTTAAGGTTTCAAGTGCATATGATCCTTCTTCAGAAAGTTCTGATGATCAGTCACATGAGCTTGAAATATTAATTGTGTTTCTCTCTCCACTGGTGCTGCCAGACCTGATGAATTTATTCAGTATTTCCCTGTTTTTATTTCAGATTTCCAGCATCCACAGTACTGTGCTTTTTTTTAAAAGAAAAGTCACAGTGCTTTCTTTATTGAACTGTCTAGAAACCTGGCTTGCATTCCTCCCTCATCCAAACATTTTTAACAACAGGTGGAAACCTGTTGTTAGGCATGTTGACCACTCAACCCAATCAGATTGAGTGGTTGAAGATTTCTCATTAAAGCAGGATTTCTATCATCAAACTGTGGTCTCCAAATACTCACTTGGGATCAACAGGTCGATCAGCCCAGAGTCTCAAAACGTCGCTGTTTGCCAAACAGAGCCAAAAATGCGTGAGACTCAAGATTCTCATAATGACAGGTGAATCAGTTCATTGCCTGCCAAACCAAACCTAAAATGCACAAGACTCAGACACAAGCTTCTCACTGGACTAAGTTGGGTGAAAACAAAATGACGAGTGAGGAGTCAGGAACATCCAAGAAGGCAAAAACCTACCACTTCCACCAGGAATGGAAAAGTGAATTTCTTTTTACAAATGTCGAAGGCGAGACCACTTGTCTGTAGGGGATTTCAGTCAAGTCGAATTTTTAAAGAGTAGATCTTGTGCTACATTCAGATTCTTTAAGTGATCTTGTCCTTAAAAGGATCAGAGACCACAATTGCTATACATAGAACTGTTTAAGAAGTTATATTTATATAGCACCGTTAACATAGGAAAATATACTTTACAAGAGCATTCTAAAGCATAATTAGACACTGATCCACATAAAGCAAAATGAGGGTAGATGGCCAAAAGCTTGGTACAACTAAGAGGGAGAGACGTAGGCTGAAATTTTACCAGCATGCCCATCCCAGAATTGGGACGGATGAGGCTCGCAGAACAGAATTCTCCATTGGCCTCAGGCAGGATTTTATGAGCCTCGCCTGAGTGAGGTCGCAAAATACCGGCCATAGAGTCAAATGAGATTTAGGAGTAAAATAAATTCTTCATAATTACAAGTATGAAGGGCAAAAGTGACTTTAGCAATGATAATTAAAACAGGAATTGCAGCTAAACAAGTTGTAAATAAACAGGTGTAAAAATATTGCCTCAATCAAATTCATAGTAGATTTGTTTTTATAATCAAATGGTGAATCCTTTGACAAACAAAGAATTGAGGAAAAGCTCAGCAAGTCTGGCAGCATCTGTAAGGGGAGAGAACAGAGTTAACATTTTGAGTCTGTTATGCTCCATTCAGAACTGAGAGAGGGAATATCTTTTGGATGCTGTACTGTAGCTGGAAGAGGTTACAATTAAAGTATAACAAATTTAAGAATAAAAAATAGATGATCAGGTGTGAGGTGCAGGGGAGGGGAAAATGTGTTTCTGCAGTGACACAAAAATGTATGGGACAATCCTTTTAAAGTGTAAGCATTTGCACCTCTAAATATTTATTCTTCCACAAGAAAAAACCTACAATTTAAAATTTCCATTGTGTTATTTTCCCCAAAGTACACTTCACAGTTATTTAAGTTTAACTGTATTTGTTACACATCTGCCAAGTCCTCCCCAATCGGTCTATAATCTACCTGCATTCTAAGACATTCTTCCTTATAAAAAGATAGTAAACAGAAGTAGGCCATTTAGCACATCAAGCATACTCCCCCATTCATTGCAATCAAGACCGATCTTTCATCTCAATACCATATTCCCACTTCCTCCTCATACTCCTTTATGGCTCATCCTGAAACTATGACCCCTAGTTCTAGACAGCCCCAGGCATCATCCCTGTATCCAGTCTGTCCAGTCCTGTCAAAAATGTATACATTTTAATGAGATCCCCTCTCATTCTTCTAAACTAGGGTGAATACAGGCCTAAGCCACCTAACCCCTCCTCATATGACAAGCCTGTCACCCCAGGATTCAGTCAGATGAACCCATTCCCTCTATGGCAAGTATATCTTTGCTTGTGTAAGGAGACCAAAACTGCACATAATACTCCAGGTGTACAGGTGCACTGAGACAGCCTTGCCACTGTATTCAAATCCTCTTGCAATGAAGGCCTACATATCATGTGCCTTCCCAACTATTGGCTCCACCTGCATACTTACTTTCACTGACAAGTGTTCAAGGACACCCATGTCTCTGTACATTAACAATTCCAACCTATCACTTTTAAAATAATACTTTGCCATTCTGTTTTTCCTAGCAAAGTAGATAACTTCACACATTATGTTGTATTCTGCCATTTGTTGCCTACTCATTCAACTTGACTAAATTGTCTTGAAACCTCTTTAGTTGCCCCCCCCATCATGCACAGTTCTACCTAGTTTGTGTTATCAGCAAACTTAGAAATATTACATTTGATTCGTTCACCAAATTGTTGATACATATTGTGAATAGCTGGGGCCCAAGTACTGATTCCAGTGGTACCCCACTAGTCACCACTTTCAACTCTAAAAAAGAACCACTTATTCCTACTTTGTCTGCTACCTGTTAACCAATCCTCAATCATGCCAGTATATTAATTCCAATCCCATGCGCTTTAATTCTGCATACTAATCTCTCATGTGGGACTTTATCAAACACTTCTTGAAAATCCAAATACACCACATCTACTGGCTCACCCTTATCTATTCTACTAGTTGCAAGCCTCAAAAAAACTCCAGTTGGTTAGTCAAAATTAACTCTCTTTCATGAATCCATGTTTTTATCTAATCCCGTTGGTATTTTCTAAGTGTCCTGTATCACATCCTTTACATTGGTTTTGAGCATTTTCCTTATGGCTGGTGTTATCCACTCGGTCTGCAATTATCTGTTTCCTGCCTCCCTCATTTTTTAAGTAGTGGAGTTAAGATTTGCCACTCTGCAATGTACTTGGTTTGTTCCACAATCTATAAAAAATTGGAAGATGACAAGCAACACATCCATTATTTATATGGCCACCTTCTTCAGTACTCTGGCCCTGGTGCCCAGCTTTCATTCCAACTAATTTCCCCAGCACAAATATTTTTACTGATGTAATTTATAGTGTCAACTAATTTTGCATAGAACCAAGCTGTTAACTACAGGTTTTCTCAATGTCATTATAACATAATGACTTAGAAAATGAATGTATTATATGCATACTTTCCATTCTGATTACCAACACTGGTGTTATCCTTGACCACCTCAGGATAAAATCCATTTTAGCTTCATTATTTCTATAAAATTCTTTAAGTTGTGTACACATCTCTTCGTGTGTCTTTGTTTGGATATCTGCACTAGCCATCCAGTATTTTTGCAGAGCTCTTTTTGTCTACGCACAAAAAAATGTATTAAATGCACTGTTCAACTGACATTTCAGGTAAAGGATGTTAATGTAATGGAACAGTTCAGAGAAGGTTCACCAGACTAATATCTGGAATGGGTGGGTTGTATTATGAGGAAAGGTTGGACAGGCTATGTTTGTGTCTGCTGGATTTTAAAAGGATAAGAGGCTGCTTGGCTGAAACATACAAGATCCTGAGGGGTACTGACAGGGCGGATTTAAAGAAGATGTTTCCTCTTGTGGGAGAATCTAGAACCAGAGGTCACTGTTTAAAAATGAGAGGTCATCTACTTAAAAAGATGAACAAATGTTTTCTGTGAGGGTCATAAGTCTTTGGAACTCTGTTCCTGAAAAGGTGGTGGAAAAGATCCTTTAAGACAGAGTGCAGAGTGGATGGATTACTGGTAAGCAAAGGGGTGATAGGTAGTCAGGGATAGACAGAGTGCAGATCTGAGATTGCCATCAATTAGCCATGATCTTAATCAATAGCTGAGCAGGCTCCAGGAACTAATTGGCCTATTCCTGTTCCTTCTTCACATGTTTTTAAGACGGGATTCAGGACAAACACCTACCTCACAATATTTAGTTGAGGTTTATTTTCTCATTAGAAATTCAATTGAAGAAATCATACAACAGTCACATGAATTAAATTAAATGCTTATATTTTCAAAGCTAGTAATAAATATTACTGATGTCACCAAATTAACATCATTCAAGTTTTGTTTGCTCTGACAGAAATTATCTTGCCAGAATACAGATAATATCAAAAAGCAAAACACGGCAGGTACTGGAAATCTGAGGAATACTGACAGTGGGTCCTGTCTGGCAACAACTGTGGTGAAACAAAGTTAAAGTTTCAGGCTGATGACCTTTCTTCAGAGCTGAGATCTAAACCGACAAATGTTTTCCTCTGCACAAATGTTGCCAAATCTGCTCAGTATTTCCTGCATTTTCTGCTTTTACTGCACTTATGGATTTGGGTCTAAGCAGAATTTTGTCAACTTTATTCTGCCAACAGAACACAAACTTTATTAGAATAGATGTCCCATATGTGTTAGATACTTACAGAAAATTTAACAAGTAGAAATGTAAAACTGAATCTAAACATAATCATAAGACAATTTAGAATGGAGAATTGAAAATAAATCAAGGATATATCTTTTCTAAAAAAGAGTGAGTAACTTCCTCAAACTAGTAACTCCCTTCATCAATCAAGTAACTTATCTAAAGTTAGTTTGGTGTGTTATCACACAAAGTTGATTGAAGTCCCTAAATGCTCAGGAATATTCAATAATCTTTTCCGGAGTCAGACTGTCTTAAATAATTGCAAATTGGAACAAAATATCAACTCCAAATGAAATAAATGTACTTGCTGCAAGACATTGACAGTCATCCCTTTAAGTAATGTCATCAGAGCAGCTGAATAGCGGAAAAAAAATGACAGGACTGTGACACACAGTAAAAGTCAGTACAATTTTAATAATGGTAATGAGAATACATTTATAGTTTTTAGAACGAAGACAGGGTGGGGTGTTTTTGAATAGAAATTATTTGTTAACACCCCAGGCTTTTCCTCCCCTTCACGTATAAATCTGCATGACATTTTGGCATCAAGATCAAGGGAATAATATCCATTGTAATTTTACAAATTACGTTATATCTTAGTTTGGAAAATATCCTTTCAGCTCATGCAGCAGTAACAGCTGCCCTGGTGATCATCCCTCTCACAACATAACATCCGGCTTCACAGGTATAGGCAAGTCAGTTATTTTGCTTCCATACAAGTGCCACACATGCATATCCAAACAGCCTTGATCCTGAAATCAACTTACATTTGTGTAACCCCTCTAGTGGTGTAATAAAACATTCAAAAGTGGTCTATAAAGGGGTTATCAAACAACATTTGATGACAAGTAATACAAAAATCCTTCTGATGTCCATATTATAGAACAGGGTCTTCAGCCCATTACTATCCTCCTTGAATACTTACGACAGTGTGGGTAAATTCTGCTCCAACTCCATTTTCAAGTTTGCTGATGACACCACCGTGTGGGTCGGATTTCAAACAATGATGAGATGGAGTACAGGAAAGGGATAGAGAATCTGGTGAACTAGTGCGATGACAATAATATCTCCCTCAATGTCAGTAAAATGAAGGAGATAGTCATTGGCTTCAGGAAGCATGGTGGAGGGCATGCCTCTGTCTACATCAACGATGAAGAAGTCGAGAGCTTCAAGTTTCTAGGTGTTCGGATCACCAACCGCCTGTCCAGGTTCCTCCATGTTGATGCTATAGTTAAGAAAGCCCATTAACGCCTCTACTAGAGCAAATAACAGTACAGCACAGGAATCGGCCCTTCGGCCCTCCAAGCCTGCACCAATCACATTTACCTATCTAGATCAACCATCCCTCTATTGCCTGTTTGTTCATATGTCTACCAAGGTAAGTCTTAAATGTGGTTAATGCACATTAATGCCTCAAACGCCTCACTTGGAACCATCCCTCTGGCCCTCCCTGCCTGCACCAATCATGTTTACCTATCTAGGCCAACCATCTCTGTTCCCGGTTTGTTCAAATGTCTATCAAGACAAGTCTTAAATGTGGCCAGTGTAGTTGCCTCAATTACCTCACTTAGCAGTGCATTCCAGGCCCCCACCACACTCGGTGTAAAAAAACTTCCCCCACACATCTCCACTGATGCTTGCCCCCTCCCCCCCCCCTTATCTTGAACTTGTGCCCCCTTATAATTGTCATTTCTGTCCTGAGAGAAAGCTTCCAAATGTTCACCCTATCTATACCTCTCGTGAGTTTATAAACTTCTATCAGGTCACCCCTCAGCCTCCATCTTTTCAGGAAGAACAATCCTAGTTCATTCAATCTCTTCTCGTAGCTCATACTCTCCAGAGCAGGAAACATCCTGATAAACCTTTTTTTTTACTCTCTCCAAAGCCCCCACATTCCTTCTGGTAGTGAGGTGACCAGAATTGAACACAGTATTCCAAATGTGGCCTAATCAATGTTTTATACAACTGTAACATAATTTGCCAACTTTAATACTTGATGTCCCATCTGATAAAGGCAAGCATGCCATATGCTTTCTTCATCTCCTTTTCTACCTGTACTGCCACTTTTAAGGATCTGTGGACCTGTACTCCCAGATCTCTGTGTCTCTCTGCTCCTGATGGTTCTGCCATTTATTTTGTAGCTCCCACCCGAATTGGATCTACGAAAATGCATCACCTCACATTCGTCCAGATTAAATTCCATCTGCCATTTCTCCATCCAATTTTCCAGGCTATATCCTGCTGTATTCTCTGACAATCTTCATCACTATCTGCAACTCCACCAATCTTAGTATCATCTGTAAACATGCTAATCATGCCAGCTACGTTTTCTTCCAAGTCATTTATATATATTACAACAGCAGAGGTCCCAGCACTAATCCCTGCAAAACACTAGTTAAAGACCTCCATTCAGAAAAACACCCTTCCACTGCTACCCTATGTCTTTTATGGCCAAGCCAGTTCTGAATCCATCTAGCTAGTTCACCCCTGATCCCGTGAGATTTAACCTTTTGCACCAGCCTGCCATGAGGGACCAAATGCTTTACGAAAGTCCATGTACACAACATCCACAGCCCTTCTCTTGTCAATCATTTTTGGCACTTCCTCAAAAAACTCAATTAAATTAGTGAGACATGATCTCCCTCTACAAAATCATGCTGTCTGCTGCCAACAAGACCATTCAGTTCCAAATGTGCATAGATCCTATTCCTAAGAACCTTCTCCAACAATCTCGCTATCACAAATGTCAAGCTCACTGGCCTATAATTATCTGGGTTATCCTTGGTACCCTTCTTAAATAACAGGACAACAATGGCTATTCTCCAATCCTCTGGGACCACACCATTGGCCAACGAAGAAACAGAAGATTTCTGTTAGAGGCCCAGCAATTTTATCTCATCTCCCTCGGTAATCTGGGATAGACACCATCTGGTCCTTCTTTTTCAGGAGACCAAGGAAATTCAGCATTTTCACTACAACTCTCACCACTTTTTTTTTACAAAGGCACCATAGAAAGCATCCTTTTCAGATTTATCACAGCTTGGTATGGCTCCTGCTCTAACCAAGACCGCAAGAAACTACAAACGGTTGTGAACATAACTCAGTCAATCACACAAACCAGATTCCCATCCACTTACTCTGTCTACACTTCCCACTGCTTCGAAAAAGCAAACAGCATAATCAAAGCCGCCCAGACATTCCCTCTTCCACCTTCTTTGTCAGGAAAAAGATAAAGTCTGAGATCATGTACCAACTGACTCAAGAACAGTTTCTTTGATTTGATTTATTGTCATGTGTTAGAATACAGTGAATAGTATTGTTTTTTGCATGCTATACAGACAAAACATACCATACTTAAAGGAAAGAAAGGAGAGAATGCAGAATGTAGTGTTACAGTCATAGCAAGGATGTAGAGAAAGATCAAATTAACATGTGGTAGGTCCATTCAAAAGTCTGAAGAAGCTGTTCTTGAATTGGTTGGTACACGTCCTCAGACTTTTGTACCTTTTTCCTAATGGAAGAATGTCCAGGGTGTGTGGAATCCTTGATTATGCTGGCTGCTTTTCCAAAGCAGTGGGATGTGTAGACAGAGTCAATGGATGGGAGGTTCGTTTGCATGATGGACTGAGCTTCGGTCATGATCCTTTGTAGTTTTCTGTGGTCCTGGACAGAACAGGAGCCATACCAAGCTGCGATACAATAAGAAAGAATGCTTTCCACGGTACATCTGCAAAAGTTGGTGAGAGTCGTACTGGACATGCCAATTTCCTTAGTCTCCTGAGAAAGTAGAGGCGTTGGTGGGCTTTCTTACCTCTAGTGTTGGCATGGAGGGACCAGGACAGATTGTTAGTAATCTAGATGCCTTGAAACCTGAAGTTCACAACCATTTCCATTTCATCCCTGTTGATATCAACAGAGGCATGTCTTCCACTATGCTTCTTGAAGTCGATGACTATCTCCTTCATTTTGTTGATACTGAGGGGGAGATTATTGTCGTCAAACCAGCTCAACCAGATTCTCTCTTTCCTGTACTCTGTCTCATAATTGTTTGCGATCCAACCCACCACAGTGGTGTCATCAGCAAACTTGAAAATCGAGTTGGAGAGGAATTTGGCCACATAGAATCATAGGTGTTTAAGAGTTATATTAAGGAGCCGAAGACACAGCCTTGTGGGGCACTGGTGTTGAGAATGATCATGGAGATGTTGTTGCTTCTCCTTACTGATTTGTGGTCTTTGGGTTAGGAAGTCTAGGATCCAGTCACAGAGCAAGGAGCCAAGCCCCAGCCATGGAGTTTGGTGATGGGTTTTGTCAGAATAATGGTGTTGAAAGCTGAGTTGTACTCAATAAAAAGGAGTCTGACATAGGTGTCTTTCTTTATCCTGGTGCTGCAGGACGAGAGAGGTTGCATCTGCTGTGGACCTATTGCAGCGATAGGCAAACTATAGTGAATCGAGGCAATCTGGGAGGTTGGAATTGATTTGTGCCATGACTAACCTTTCAAAGCACTTTACAATGATGGATGTTAGAGCCACCGGATGATAGTCATTCAAGTATGCTGCTTGGCTTTTATTTGGTACCAGGATAACGGTCATCTTCTTGAAACAAATAGGGACCTCAAATTGGTGCAGAGGTTCTTCCTTGCTGCCATCAGACTTTTGAATGGACCTTTCATATATTAAGCTCTCCATTCTTTACACTCTAGCTATGACTGTAACACCCTATCCCTTTCTTCTCCCCTATCTATTCTACGAACAGTATGTTTTGTCTGTTTGGCAGCAAGAAACAATACTTTTCACTGTATCCCAACAGATGTAACAAAAATAAATCAAATCAAATTGTCCATTACACCAGTAAAATGTGCAAGATTAATTAGAAGGCGGCAAATGCTGTTATCACTTTTGACAACAATTGATGAGTCGGCTCATTATCAATCAGTTCAAAGGTTCCCCTGACCAAATGTAAACCAAGAAGCAATAAAAGTGTTTTCATACTGGATATGTTCAATTTATAGAAGTTACACCATTCCACAGTTAGAAACATGTAAGAGAGTCAAAAATTGGAAGCAACCCAAAAATATTATTTTGGTTTAAACTAATTCATCTTCTCCTTTTCTGAAAGCATTGATGTCTTGGAATATATTTCACAAATACCAGCCATTCTCCATAATCCCACCAAGCAGTCATGCTGCATTTAAACTTAGTAAATTTTACATGAAGTCACAAATCTTAATTTCAATTAAGTCTTCTGATCCAAACTAGGAAAGTGCCTCCTTCAAACATCAAAGGAGTTGTTACGAGAAGTCTTCTTAACCACAAACAATATTTCTGGACTACTGATGTGGCTATAGCTCAAGTTCGGAGTTGTGCTAGTTATTGTCAGAAGAACTGAAGTATACTGATTGGCAGATTACACTAATATTTTGTTACGTGCAAATTTTGTCAATCATTTGCACCACTATGGAGATAAGCCTACCAAAACCACACTTAGCTCATTAGCATTGCTGCACCCAAATATAAAAGAGCAGATTTTTTTTAAAGTGCTGAATAAACTTAAATTTATGATTGACCTTTTAAGCACAGCAGGTTTCCAGCGACTTACAAGAACTCACTTTTGTTAATTTCTTACCAAATAATTGCTGTGTATTTTCTATATCTGAATGTTTTTTTATTGCATTAGAATCAGTGGCAGCAAAAAGATAAAAGCTGCATTTTATTAAACATGCTGTGCTTAATGTGCATAAATGGCAGTCTGATGACTTCAAACTTGAATTGGCATAACATCAGTACAATAGAGGAGCATAAAGAAGATAGATGATGCATGTTCCTTGCTTTCTTCAGGTTCTGAATGTTTACACTAATTTTTGCTGGTTTTACATGTATTCTATTGTGTCTGATAGGGTCTCAGGAAACTTAAGTGCAAGTTGCCACTAGCAAAATGTTATTTTACTGCTGGCCGAATTCTGTGAATTTGCTTTAGATATGTAGATAGGTACAGACACAAAAAATATGGATCTCAATGACTTGGAGGTTTTATTTAAAAGAAAGAGTATTGTCACAAGTAGTTTAGCATTGGAAGCAGTTCTGAAATTGGCAAAGGATCAGCAGTGCGATGGTGTATTTGAGTAAATCAATGCATTTTCCTTTGTGTGAGCCATCGCATTGTATACCTGATACTTCCCCAATTTTCACCTTGAACATTTCTTCTTTCTTACTTCTATCTTTGTGTTAATATTGTTGTGATGCAGTTACTACTCCATGTTTCTGTGTCTGCTTTGCTCTTCAGTTCCACTGATGTTTGTTGGCACTGCTGTTTAACTTTGTGCTTGATATTTTTGTCCTGATTTTGTTTCCAATCCCTTTTTCCCGAATGTCTGTCAGTCCAAACAGCCCTCCCCCACATTTCTCCTTCATCTTCTCTTTTTCTCCTTCCTCAATATTTTCCCTTTTGCTGTATGTCATCTATCTGCAATAGTTGTTAAGATAATCATCATAAGAATCTCCAATGACAGCCTTTAAACCATGCAACAGTTATAGTGTTGAGGAGCAGGAGGTCTGCAACTGGAAGTATTTTTCAGGCTAAGCGGCCAGTTAACATAGAACATAGAACACTACAGCACAAACAGGCCCTTCGGCCCACAAGTTGCGCCGATCATATCCATATCTACCAGGCCATAGAACTATCTGTAACTCCCAATCCCATTAAATCCCATGTACTCATCCAGAAATCTCTTAAAAGACCCCAGCAAGTTCGCCTCTACCACCACCGATGGCAGCCAATTCCACTCACTCACCACCCTCTGAGTGAAAAACTGGCATCTCCTCTCTACCTACTCCCCAGCACCTTAAACCTGTGTCCTCTCGTAGCGACCATTTCAGCCCTGGGAAACAGCCTCCGAGAATCCACCCTATCTATTCCTCTCAACATCTTATAAACCTCTTATCAGTTCTTTTATTTTTTCCTATTGTCGTAATGGAGGGCGGCAAGCAGGGACATAAACTGAATGCAGATACAGTGTGACAGTTAACATAAACAAATGGGAAGTGAGCACTTCAGAATTTAAAATAGTTGCCACAAAAGTGGCACCAAAATACATGATAGCGTGAAGTAAAATCTGTTGTCTGGAATTGTATGCAGATTTTTTTAAAAGATAGAAGAGTATTTAATTTCTCATCCTATTATATACCCAGAATCAAAGATAAGCACAGGTGAAAGGGGGAATGTACAGGATGAAAGTAGGCCAGCATGCAGAGGTAATGTATGACTAATATAGGAAATAAATTATGATTTTCACGCAATCCTTATATTTAAACAGCAAAACTAAGAGGAATTTGAGAACAAAGAACAGTACAGCACAGGAAACTGGCCCCTTGGCCCTCCAAGCCTGTGCCGCTCATTGGTCCAACTAGACCATTCGTTCGTATCCCTCCAATCCTAGTCTGCTCATGTGACTATCCAGGTAATTCTTAAACAATGCCAGCATGTCTGCCTCCACCACCCTACGTGGCAGTGCATTCCAGGCCCCCACCACTCTCTGTGTAAAAAAAACGTCCCTCTGATATCTGAGTTATACCTCACCCCCCTCACCTTGAGCCCATGACCCCTCGTGATCGTCATCTCCAACCTGGGAAAAAGCTTCCCACTGTTCACCCTATCTATACCCTTCATAATTCTGTACACCTCTATTAGGTCTCCCCTCATTCTCTGTCTTTCCAGGGAGAACAACCCCAGTTTACCCAATCTCCGCTCATAGCTAACTCCTCACTGCTAACTCCTCATTGAGAAACAGTTGCTTACATAGTGGTTTTTGTTATAAATACTATCACATGATTTACTTACAAGAATTTTTTTTATATTACTAAATTATGGGATGCAAATCATCAAATACATTCAAAGCTAAAAGAGACATATTTTTGAACTAGAGGGTGTAAAGAATTATGGGGAACAGGGAGGAACTTAGAGTAGAGGGCAAAATGAAATCAGCTATGATCTTATAGAATGGTGCAATAGATTTGAGGGGCTATAAATGTCAACAAAGAATGACAAAGAAATTGATAAAGAAGGGTAGGATAAAATATGAAGCTGGACTAGCGCTTAATATAAAAAAGGATAGCAAGAGTTTTTATAAATACATAAAAAGGAAGAGGCTGGGTAGGGTGAACGTTGGACCCTTAGAGGATGAGAGGGGGGACTTAGTGGTAGGGGATGGGGAAATGGCTGAGGCCCTGAATAACTTTTTTGTTTCAGTCTTCACGGAGGAGGACGTGAGTAATTTGCCAGGTGTTAGCGATGGAAAGATGGTAGGAGTGGAGGGCCTGAATGACATTATTGTTACTAGAGAGGCGGTGCTCGACAGACTGGAGGGGCTGATTGTGGACAAGTCCCCAGGACCGGATGGAATGCATCCAAGGGTTCTGAAGGAAATGGCGGAGGTGATAGTGGATGCCTTGGTGATTATTTTCCAAATGTCGCTGGATTCCGGGGAAGTGCCGGAAGATTGGAAAACGGCTAATGTTACGCCGTTGTTTAAGACGGGTGGCAGGCAAAAGGCGGGGAATTATGGGCCGGTTAGTTTAACGTCTATTGTAGGAAAAATGTTAGAATCCGTGATCAAGGAGAAAATAGCGAGGCATCTTGAGGAGAATTGTTTGATAGAGCAGACGCAGCACGGTTTCGTTAAGGGGAAGTCGTGTCTGACGAATTTATTGGAGTTCTGTGAGGATGTGTCTAGGGCGGTGGATAGAGGAGAGCTGGTGGATGTGTTCTTTCTTGATTTTCAGAAGGCGTTTGACAAGGTGCCTCACAAGAGGTTATTGCAGAAGGTCAGGGGGCATGGAGTTGGGGGTAGGGTGTTAGCGTGGATAGGGGATTGGCTGTCAAATAGGAGGCGGGGGGGGGGGTCAATGGGTGCTGTTCGGATTGGCGGTTGGTGACTAGTGGAGTGCCCCAGGGGTCGGTGCTGGGGCCTCAGCTATTCACCATCTATATAGATGATCCGGAGGAGGGAACCGAGTGTATGGTGTCGAAATTTGCTGATGACACCAAGATTGGTGGAATGGCAAATTGTGCGGAGGGTGTGGAGAGTCTGCAGAAGGATCTAGATAGGCTGGGCGAATGGGCCAGGAACTGGCAAATGGAATTTAATGTTGGCAAATGTGAGGTTGTCCACTTTGGTAAGAATAATGGTAGGAAGGACTATTACTTATGTGGCAAAAAACTGCAGCAGGCGGCGGTGCAGAGGGACCTCGGGGTCCTTGTGCATGAGTCGCAAAAACCCAGCTTGCAGGTGCAGCAGAGGGTCAGGAAGGCGAATGGGATGCTGGCCTTCATAGCGAGGGGGATTGAATATAAAAGTAGGGAGGTCTTGCTACAGCTGTATAGGGCACTGGTGAGGCCGCAGCTGGAGTACTGTGTGCAGCTTTGGTCGCCGCACTTACGCAAGGATATTTTGGCCTTGGAGGGAGTGCAGAGGAGGTTTACTAAGCTGATTCCGGAGTTGAGGGGGTTGAACTATGAGGAGAGGCTGAATAAACTAGGCTTGTACTCGTTAGAGTTTAGAAGAATGAGGGGAGATCTCATTGAGACGTATAAGATGTTGAATGGGATGGATAGGATAGAGGTGGAGAGGCTCTTCCCGCTCAGAAAGGACAGTAGGACTAGAGGGCATAGCCTCAGGATAAAGGGGGGGGCGGTTTAGAACGGAGCTGAGGAGGAACTTCTTCACTCAAAGGGTGGTGAATCTCTGGAATTCTCTGCCCGTTGAAGTGGTGGAGGCTGCCTCGCTCAATATTTTTAAGACGCGGGTTGATAGGTTTTTGATAGGCAAGGGGATTAAGGGTTATGGGGAGAGGGTGGGAATGTGGAACTGAGCCACGACAGATCAGCCACGATCTTATTGAATGGCGGGGCAGGCTCGAAGGGCTAGATGGCCTACTCCTGCTCCTATTTCTTATGTTCTTTATGTTCTTATAAGGCTTACTCCTGCACTATAAGTTACATTCTCAATCCATCTCCCATCATACCATGCATACAGAACCAAAATTGAGGGATGTTTTCAGTGATATCTGATCACAGGAATGGAAATAATTCAAAAATACAAAAACTGTAATTTATAAGTCATCTATTGGTTTTTATATTTACATATATATGTATGTATTCACATTTATAAACTAAACTGTGTAACCATCTCACACTCTAATTAATTCCTCTTGCAATGGTTGTATTGCACCACGGCGTATAGCTGCAGGAGGTACTTACAGTTTAACATGTCCATGCGCCATTGCCAATATAAATGTAACTAGAAGAACACGGGCGGCATGGTGGCACAGTGGTTAGACTGCTGCCTCACAGTGCCAGGGACCTGGGTTCAATTCCGGCCTCGGGTCACTGTCTGTGTGGAGTTTGCACATTCTCCCCATGTCTGCATAGGCTCCCCTAACAGTCCAAAGATGTTTGGCTTAGGTTGAATGGCTATGCTAAACTAACCCTTGTCTCAGGGGATTAACAGGGTAAATACATGTGGTTACAGGAATGCGGCCTGGGTGGGATTGTGGTCAGTGGGCCGAATGGCATCCTTCTGCGCTGTGGGGATTCTATGATTGTTGCAATTATGAAGTTTATTTTGGACTGAATTTTTAACACGTTAAAAGCCAAAGGGGATCATGTGACAATTCCAAAATCTGTCCAAGAGCAAGTCTAGGGATTGATTGAACAAGGTGCAAAGCTATACCGATAGCAAATAGACTTGCTAGCTTCAAATTTTTGGGGGCAAAAATGAAAAAGAGAGATAAGAAAAGAATAATAGTTGGTGTGGTAAGGAAAGAAAAGTAGTTGCAGGTTCTTTGAAAGCAAGTTAAGTTGGATGCAGAATGAGATGGTCTCGACTCAAAGAGATGCATTCCACAGTTATCTAGTGAATCCAGGAGATTTGTCCTGGCATGGCCACGGAGTAAGACAAAGTAAGCTGTCCTGCTGGAAGTGGATTTGGAGGTCTCTGAAAATTTAGAAAGCATCTCAAGACTGTCGGTCAAGGTTACTACTCATTGAAATGGGTAAATATGAACCATTTGGAAGCTGAAAGCAACTGTGGGCTGTTTGCTACAATGATTGTAATTCTGTGAACAGTAAAATGTGTGCTAAAAGAGGAGCATTTCTTTCTACAATGAGAAGAATAAGATGCCTACAAAAAATGTTTAGTTAACAGTGTTCTTAGTCATTGTTTTAAATAGTATTGTATTATATAAGTTATACATGGAATGACTTTCTCACAAATCTATCGTGTGGCACTGTATCAAATGCCTTCTGAAAGTCTACATACACCACGTCAATAGCATTACCTTCATTGACTCTTCCAATACCTCATCAAAAACTCCAAGTTAGTTAAACATGATTTCTCCTTTCAAAATCCATGCCTAGCACTTTCGAATCAACCCACGTTTTTCCATGTGACTACTAATTCTATCCCAAATAATTTTTTCTTAGAAGCTTGCACACCACTGATGTTAAACTGACTCATCTGTAATTGCTGAAGCTTTCCTTACAACCTTTTTTGAACAAGGATGAGATAATTGCAATCCTCCAGTCCACTGGAACCTCCCCTGAGTCTAGGGAAGACTGGAAGATTATGGCCAGCACTTCTGCAGTTTCTTTCTCACTTCCTTTGATATTCTTGGTTGCATTTTATCCAGCTCCAGTGGCTTAATGGTAAAGACAGGTGCAAAGTATTCATTTAGTACCTCAGCCATGCCCCCATACTCCATGTCTAAATTCCCTTTTAAGTCCCTAGTCGGTCCTATTCCTCCTTTTACTATCTATATGCCTTTAGAAGACTTTGGGATTCCCCTTTAGGATACACTGCCAGCCTTTTCTCACAATACCGCTTCACTTCTCTATTGTGCTTTTTTGCCTCCCCTTCAAACCTTCTGTGTTCCTCTTGGTTCTCAACTGTATACCTGACCCCTATTCTAAGCACACTTCTCTTCCTTATCTTAATTATGATCTCCGTTTTCATCTAGGGACCTTAGGAAAGTTTGCCCTATCTTTCCCTTTTAAGGGTACATACCTTGACAGTGTCCAGAAATAAACTCGGCTGTCTGCTTCCTGCTCATTGTTGAAGTGATCAGTTGCAGAAAATAATGATGTGTAGCAATTGTATTAAGATATAATTGGGTTCTGTGGTCGCAAAAGAGCAAATAATTGCCCTGGCACAATTTCCTGGAACTATTCTGTTGCAACACTCATTGGAAAATTAACATAGCTCCACCCATTAAAACTAATGGTGATCACATATTTCCTGAATTAAGTAATGTTTTCTTACTTGGATTGATAAATAATGGTGGTGGGGAACAGGCAGCAGTGAGATTTGTAAATTTAAAGGGCCCATCAACAATTCAGTTTACAGATCGCTAGCCTTCCTAAATGATCTTTAACTTGCAGTGAACATATTAGGGATATGGTTTTTAAGTCAGTACTGCTATCTTCAAACACTTTAACAATGCTGAAAAAGGTTTAACACAGGTAAAATTAACACAGACGTTAGATAGTTAGGATGATATCAAAGCAGGAGGTGCTACCTTGTGCCCAGGGCCAGCAATTATTCTTATCTAGCAAGTAAAACAAATTAATTTCTGAATCAACTAGTGTTAAGAGAACATTACCAAATTAGTCATGTCTTACATATGTGTGAACTGGTTTGATTGAAATTATGAAGCTATAAGAAGAGACAATGTTGATGGCCTAGAATATTTTAATCATTACATGCCAAGTAGCAAGGTATTTTGTGTTTGTTTTTGTGTAGCTGGGGAAACAATAGGGAACAATTCACTAGGTCTGCAAACTGTTACCTAGGTTCAGGGTTGATTTCTTAGATGTCCACATGATAGTAGCTATTACGTATCACTTCATTATTTCATATAAATCTGTACAGAATCATGACATTTTTCCAGTTTTAAACATTGTGAAATTGATAAATGCCAATTGTAAGTCACACATTTGCAGTTGAATTTTGAACTAAGTTAGCAATGGGGAAATCATTGTGCAAAATGTGAAAAGCTACAATGTACGGTAGTAATCTCAACATTGCAGAAAATTCCACCCCAATTGTTTTGCTCTTCCTGATGCTTAATTCTAAAAGAATTCTGACGCTGGTCTTAGTTAGTGCCACACAGATAAATAGGACTTGAGAGATATTTAAATGTTGCATTCAAAAACAAAATTAATTTATATACGTTGAAAAGTCACTCACTGCAGTAATTAAGGATGTTTGACACAGTATGCAAACCAACATGCAGAATGTCAGTTAGTTACCCACTTCAAAGAAAATCAATGCATTCATCCCCGATTCGTTATACCAACAAATGAGGAGGACACTCAGTGAAGTGTACATCTCTGCCATAGTGTTAACTTGCTGTTCGAGACTTTTCCCTGCCTGGTTGATGATCAAAGACTTTAAAAATCTTTTTATTAGGAACTTCGATCGCACTGAAAATGCTTCAGGTCAATTCACAACCAACAATCTGCTTTGAAAACTCTGCATTTTGACAGCTGTGACAAATTTCACCACACGTGAGACAATCCACAACATTCTAAATAAAACAACACACAACATTCTAAAAAAGGCTACTTGTCCAATCTCAGAATGTTAGTGGATCCTTTAAAAAGGTTTCCAGGGTCAGAGTTGGATCTGCTTCTTCACCAAAAACTGATCAGTTCTTTTTTGATACACCATCTATGGACCGAGTTTCATTGAAATCCATCAGTTTCTGATATATATTTACAAACAAAAGAGATTAACAAATAGGGGTGAAAATACTACCTCCACCCACCTGTGGTAGAAATAATCACCGTCTCTATTCATTTTGATTGGATTAGTGGAGGGCCATACCTCAAAGGAGGAAAAGCAATGCGTACGGTTGACAGATCAACTGACATCACTGATTTAGTATTGAGGCAGCCATCAATCTTACTCGGAACAATGAAAGAATAGAACAGGGACACACCTGGTCACCTGGTCAGCTGGGTTGGAGAAGGAAGCATACAAATGAGAAGAAACGCAGTTGTAAAAAGCCCAGAAGTAGTCAGGATAAGGAGCTTGACCCAGGAAAGTTCAGCAGAATAGTATGGTATATTTTTATTACTTTACACCCCAAGAAGGGCTGTGTAATTAGTTGACTCAAGTTACAATTTGATTAATTTGATTCATTATCTTCCATGCTAATCTCAATGTCAGCTTTGCCCCAGTTGGTAGCACTCTCACCCATGTCAGAAGGTTGTGGGTTTAAGTCCTAGTACAGTACAAAATTCAAGACTGACAATCTAGTGCAGTACTGAGAAAGCAGTGGACTGTTTCAGGTACCAGCTTTCAGAGAAGATGTTAAACAGAGGCCTGTATGTCCCCTTATGTAGTCACAGAAGTTATAACACAATTAGATAGGAAAGAAGGTATCCTCTACATTTTGTCCACCATTCACTGCAAACAAAAAAAGCCTCAGTACCATATTGCTTTTAGCAGGAGCTTGTTGTGCGCAAACTAGCTGCCATGTTTCCTGCATTACCACAATTCAAATAGTACTTCATTTGCTGTAAAGCACTTTGGGATAGCTGGTGGTCATGGAAGAAGGCCTTGTACAAATGAAAATCTTTCTTTTTTCTGCAAATAAGCTTAACAATTCATATCTGATCACAGCATATTAAAAAAATGCATTTGGAAAGTAACACATATGATTACATCTACAAAATGCATAATGTTCAGTTCAGAAAACAAAAGGTGTATTTCTACACCTCTGATATTAGGCAGCATTCTGAAAAGAGGACAATCAATTGAAGCATCTGTATTTTGGGGAATTTTCAAATGGAATTAACTCCCGGAACATTTTGTAATCTTATAAAAATTAATCCATTAATACTTACAGCAGAGAAATTCAACAAGGTTAAACAGTGAAATATATATTCTATTGCCTTACTTTGCACATGGCTGACATTGGTTTTCTCTGGCAGAGTAGATTCTAAATCATGAAGCACAGCAACTTGGTCTCCAATGCAGACTCCATCAGAATATTGAGTTACACTCAAGTTTTGGTCATTTTTCCCTTTGCCCCTCCTTCTATTTCTCTTTTTCTTATTAATCTGGGATTCCATCTCATTAGTTATTTGCATATCTGTTCTTCCTTGATCAATATCCCGAATGCAGTTGCCAAAGGTTTGCTTTTGTTTTGGCAATGCAGAATCAGAGTAATGATCACTATCCCCAGCAGTTGCTGCTTTCACAAGTCCTGCAAACTCTTTATGGCGATCCGAATGTGTTTGTGGGTGGACTTGTTTAGGCCTAGTTTCTTTGAACGTAACTTCATTTCCCGATTCAGTGTCTCCATCCTGGCTGGTGTTGATATCTCTTTGTTTGTTTTGCTTTCTGGTCATCAACCCTTGCTTCCTCTTCGAAGAGTCAAGCATGTCTGTCACATCAGCATCTCCAACTTCTTCCAAAAAATTAGCAGACATGTTTGTAACTAGGGCAGGGCTATTAATGTCCACAGAGTGACTGTATTTTGCAATTCCTCCTAGATTTTGTCCATTATTAACATTCTTTGGTTGTATCGCTTCCACTTCTGAAAGATTCAAAGCAGTTCCAGAGGTAATTCCACTTTCATCATTTTGGTCTATATAATTGATCTGCTGAGCAAATTGGTTTAGATATGCTCTAAATCTTCCACTACGGTGCTGATTTACCAGCCTGGAATAAGCATTTTTTGGTGGATAAATAATCTTTCTTGCCTCAAAAGAGGGAAATTTTTCCTTTGTTTGTCCTGAATGATCCATGTTGATGTTGACAGTCACAAAAGTGAAGCTGTAGAGAAAATAACATTCATGAGTATCTAATATAAATAACATATTATCTGTGAAAGTCCAAAATTGAATATTTGCAATAGCTTTAAAACAATGCCCCATCACATAAAAATGTTCCGTAAGATAAAGATGTTTTGCTCAATATTTAATCATGTTTATTCAAATATTTTTGATTTTCATCTTTTATTACGGGTTTATTACACATTACATTCCTGCAGGCTGGGAAACATGGTCTTTGGATAAATAAAGTCCTTCAGACTTTCAGCCTACAAATTTCAAAATAGACAAAATAACAAATAAGAAATAGAAAAGTAATAGGACGGATTTGCATGATCTTAGTATGCAATCTGGACAGCAATGATCAAACAAAATCCATGCATTCACAGATTTTATACACCTCCTTGTCCTGTTTCCAGTCAGAATAAAGTTCAATTTTGCCAACTGCTCATCTGAGCAACATTTCATTCAGATCATGAACTTATCAATACTTTTCATTAAATACATCTCTAAATCCTCTTAATTTAAGGAATGCTACTGGAGACTACTTTAATTCAATAATAATTTTAAGAAATATTTAAACGTTGCATATTGTTATTGCTAGGATGTACGCATACTGAAGGCAATTGTTCTTTTGTTTCTTCAGATAATAGGAAAAGGATGTTTGAAACACTTACTGAAATATTAATCAAAATCTATCAAGCATTATTTTTTAAATTATGCAACTTGTTACCTTGCCGACAATCTTAACATAGTAAACATCCCGAGGAACTTCTGAAGAACCTTATTAAACAAAATGTGTCTGTGTGGTGGTGGTTGATGGGGGTTGTGGGGGCATCGCCTATCATCAAACAGTAATGATCTTTATAGAAGTGTATTTTAAGATTTCTTACTCCTTTTTTATTCAGAAGATGGTATCCTAATGGATTATAATTCCAAAGTACTTCAACCAAGTTAAAAGTTATCACTTGACGCCTCTCCTTGGAAGCAACAGTTGACTGGCTTTTCAACCATAGATGTACCAGCAGAACCCAATTTATGTTAATACAATTGCTACACATTATTTTCTGCAACAGATCACTTCAACCGTGATCAAGAAGCATATAGCCTACTTGATTTTTCAATATTCCAAAAATCTGAAACCAACCGCAACATCTCCACCATCGCTACAGCTGAGGTCAGTTAACTCAGCACAGACCCAATTAAATATGGTACTCTACTGATTTGTATGGTTCAGTACCTCAAAACAGCCATCATTAAAATCCTTTATCAAAATGATACCTTTCTAGCTCACAAACTCAAATCCAACAATAAATTGACACCACAGTGACTCAAATTTAGGTTTGGGGATGTGCATATTTAGTGGACAAGAATGACATCCTGGTTGGTTGACTTATACAGATACAAGAAAGTGGCATTCATCCTAGTTACGTTTAATCATAACCTTAAGAGATTACCTTAACAGATGCTGGTTGGTGATGGGGAAGTACATAAGCGATTAAGTGAGCTTGAGCAATTAGTTTTTTTTAATATCGATACATAAAGATGTCGACAGAGAAACAAGTGGTCATGTGCAACTTAGTTCTAAGGAGGCACAACTAATAGAAAAACGGAAAGAAAAAGATCTGACTTAACAGAACCAAAAAAACTTTTAAAAAATCATTATGTTATTACATGTCTTATAGATACCCGATTCTTTGTAGCACCAGTGGACATCACATGCTCATTCTTCAGTGCTACCTTTGTTCATGACAAGTTTACAGAAGTGAGGTAGCCAACCAGAAGACCCCTCCCCCTTTGGTCAAGTTCATCTCAACCTGTGAATCGTATCTTCACCCAGTCAAACATCTGGCCGACTTGGGCATCCAATTAACCCTAGCCCCTCTCTTTTAACCCCACTTCACACAAAGTGGCCAAAGCTCAAGGCCCAATCATCATCAGCTATGTCATCAATGACTTGCCCTCCATAACGTCAGAAATTGGGCTGCTCACTAATGACTGCACAACATTCCATTTTATTTACAATCCCTCAGAAACTGAAGCAGTTGGTGCACATATGCAACACAATGTGGGTAACAGTCAGACTTCAGTCGATAAGTGCCAAGTAACATTAACACCACACAATGATATTACCATCACTGAATCCCCTACGTTCCTGCCCCACCCTCAATGACCAGAAACCAGCACATAAATACCATGCCTTTAAGAGCAGTGAGAGGCTGGGGATTCTAAAGCAAGTAACTCACCATCTGATTCTCCATACCATGTCCAATATCTACAAGGTACAAGTCAGCAATGTAATGGAATAATGTTCACATTCCTGGATGAGTGAAGCTTCAAGAACAGAAGATAAACACCATCCAGCTTGCCTGATCAATAGCACATCCAGCACCTCAAACTTTCACTCCCTCTACCTTGGTATACATTACTGCTGCTATGCACCATTTCCAAGATGCAGTGCTACTACTCACAATGGTTCCTGTGACAGCACCTTCCAAACCAGTGACCTCGACCAGGTAGAAGGACAAGGGCAGCACATTTTAGGAACAACACCACCTGCAGATTCTCTATCCAAGTCACTCATTATCATGATTTGGAATTATATCACCATTCTTTTACTGCCACTGGGTGCAAATCCTGGAATTCCCTCCCCTAAAACTCCTCACCACACAACAGCAATTCAAGTGGCTCACCGGGATCTTCTTAAAGGCCACCTCTCAAATGGTTAAATAGGGGCAACAATATCTCCCATTCTAATAAGAAAAATGTGGAACAGGCTCAACTGAGTGAGAAAGCTGCAAGCAGTCTAGGAATCCATCAAATACTACAAAAGAAATTGTCCCCTACTGCACACAATTCACCCTAGATCCCAATGGCACAAGAAAGGACTCCCATTCACATTGAAAGCAGAGCACTGCGCTCTCCAACCGCAGAGCCGTGTCCAGACACAAGATGAGGAATAGAAGAGTGCATTTTACCAATTTAATGCCAGTAATGGAAGGAGTGGCACAGTGGTAAACACTTCTACCTCACATTGCCAAGGGCCCGGGTTCAATTCCAGCCTTGGGTCATTGTCTGTGTGGAGTCTGCATATTCTCCCTGTGTCAGTATGGGTTTCCTCTAGGCGTTCCAGTTTCCTCCTACTGTCTGAAAGATATGCAGGTTAGGTTGATTGGCCATGATAAGTTGATCCTTAATGTTAGGGGGGACTAGCAGGGTGCGATTGCGTGGGAGTGGGGGGGGGGGGGGGGTCGGTACAGATTCGATGGGCCGAATGGCCTTCTGTACTGCAGGGATTCTATGAGGCGCTCACTTGGCCGAAAAAGCCATGAAATGAACAGTCTGAGACTCGGTACGTCATTTTTCCCCTCTTGCAAATGTTACGGTTGGCTTATGATGCACGGAACAAACCAGCCGTTCCCAGCTGCTGCAACTTACAGACGGGACAAGTTGCCAGCTACTGGGCCGCAATTAACGGTTGCTGGAGCCGCTCGAGCTCTGCGCTCCCCTCCGGAAACTACTTCCGGGTCATCTTCCGCCGGAAGCCAGAGGGCCTGGCGTGGTGCATGGTGGGGGATGTGTTCTTTCTCCCTCCTGTTGCTACTCAGTGGCTCCAGGACCTGGTGCAGCCCTCCAGTCCTGCAAAACCGCCGTCCCTTTCACCCAAAACGTGCAGTGCCTTATAGCAATGTGCACTTCACCGCTCCCCTGCAGAATCCATCTTCACAGACCGCTTAAAGTGTGGAATGTTGCTTGCTGCTCGCCACTTTTGACCGCTTATCCATCACTGTCGCCACCTTGGACAGCAACTACTCAGACACTCAACAAAGCCACCGACCACAGGAAGCGTCTGCATTAAAATTAATTAATGATTTAGAAATGACGAATGACACAGGAAAACACAACAAAGCTGACATCAGTCTGCCTTCCTTTATACGTTTGCAGCGATTTCCTCCATTATTTTTAGAGATAGTTAAATATCAAAAGGAAAGCCGCCCCGCCAATTCCCGCCAAGCACCAATTCTCCTCGCTCCAAATAATCCGAATATGAACGCGGTCACAATTTGTTCCTGGAACCATAGTATGCTGCCAACATTATCTGTACTATTCGATACCAGTTCCATACCAAAATTCCTAACCTAGTCAGTTTTCTATTCTATTTAAACAAATCGGCTCCTTTGAAAATGCTTTGATTTGGAAATGCTTTTAGAAGGTGACATCGCTTATTATTATTCTGCTGTGTAAAAACTGCGAAATAATTATACTTCAAAATGGTAACAATACCGCGAGGTCGTCATGGGAATGGACGATGTATGTAAGTTTTTGATGTTCCCAGAGTCCCTTCTGATTTAAATACCCTAATACACAGATACGTACATGTACACTACGAGTCGACAGTGTGAAAATTTCCTCAAGTAATGGTTACATTAATAATCGGGTCCGTCATACCGTAGATAGATTAACCAGGACAGCTCCTCTGTGCAACTGTTGGAAATGCGTACATGTACTGTCAATGCCAACACTCCAGAATCTTTATGTTTAATTCAGATTGCTACTCGATAGTGCACGCATACGTAATCTGTCAAACCATCATAATCCACCTTACTGCCTGGCTGCAATGTAACTGAAATTGTGGTGTTTTTACTTTGCCGTAAGGCGTGAACAAATGGATGATAAGTATCAAACTTCTGCCTTCGCAATCTGAAACTATGCAAAAAGTTATGAATAGAAACATTATTTTTTAAATATTATGTGCGCGTTTAAGATGCAGTTGCTGTCGGAATAAACAACGTTGAATTTGTAATTAATTTTAAAAATATAGGAAACTAAATTAAGCCATGATCTACAGCTTGTTGTCAGGGCTATTCCCATTCAGGTTTGTATGATTTGGTGAAGTTGGTAAAAGTGAATAAACCGCAACACCGGGGCAGTTTCTCAGGTTTAGCAGATGTCGACTGCATATGATATACAATGGAAGCTCATTGGAGCCCAAGAGAGTGTTGGTTATGTTGTCCTACAGTATAATCGAACCATTCAATGGAGGATTTGTCTGAATTTAATAAGAAAATACATGGATGTTTTAATTTGTTCTTCAGAGCTTAAGTATGTGTGGGCAAGGGTTCTAAACGCATTACCTCCGGTATGTAACCACGAAAATAAGGAAAAAAAGGAACGAAGCAATTCAACCAAATGTACACTTTAGAACCACATCTATGTACAAGGATCATCTGAAGCTTCACATGGAGAAATGCATGCAATTTTTTCAATTCGGCGTGAACTAAATTTTGCAATGACAACTTCCTTTCTTTGCTTGTGCCATTCGAGCACGATATGACCTCCCAGCGTCCACAATGAGTGTATTCGAAGCGGAGATGATATTCTGCTTCTTTGCAAACCAATTAAATAATATTCACTCTCGATAACTATTTCTATTATGTGCTGGCGAGAGAAAACAAAAAAACGAGAAAACCAACGAGAAAGAAATATCATGCGTAAAAATGATTAATTGGTAATAAAACATAAGCATAAAATGAAAAAAGTGATACGCTATATTTTTCTTACATATGCCTTATTTTCAAACGCAGTGGGCTTATCGAAATGTCTTTAAAGCACCGAATTCTTTAGATTTTCTGCATGCAACGTGGCGGAGACTCTACTGACTACCGTGCCTTGATTCTCAAAAAGAATTCCGCATTGTACGTGACACTCCCGTCTTTCAGTGAACACATGCATACTTATATATCAGATGATAGTTGCCGGTGCTATCCCTAAGACATCTCACAGTTTAATCATAATATCGGAGGTAAGTTTTTTTTGCATTGCCGTGTTTGAGGGAATAAACATTTTAATCAGACGTGAGACATTATCCACTCCAAAGTTTGAAGGGAAAAGGCGACCGCGTTTGTCACAGTTCCCTGTTGTCAAGCATCACCCACCCACTGGTATTAGAGTGGAGATCTGCATTTTCTGTAAGACTCCGAGAGGCAAACAAGAATTAAAAAAAGACGCAGTATGCCGCAGTGATGGAAAACGCAATTGAAGAAGTTAGTTCTGAGATGACTTTTGAAGATGAACAGCGAAGTAACAAAGCAAAAAGATTTGAGGAAGATGGTTTCGAAGCGTAGGCAGCTAAAGGTTTTGCCACTAATTGTGAAAACTGCAAGCCAGGCCAGAGTCAGACGAATGGAGGGCAGATGTTGGAGATTGCAGGAGTGATTTGTAAAGACAATTGCACTGGAAGAACTGATAGGTGCAAGGGATAGGAAATGACACAGAAGCAAAGTAGAATGCAGGGAACAGAAATAACTGCAGGAAATGCTAGAAATACTCAGCAGGTCTGACAGCAGCTGTGGAGAAAGAAATAGAGTTAATGTTTCAGCTCGGTAACCTTACATCAAAACTGGGAAAAGTTGGTGTTGTGATAGGTTTTAAGCAATCGAAAGGTAGAGAATAGATGGAAGAACAACAAAGGGGAGGGGGTGTTGTGATAGGGTGGAAGAGAGGAGTGATTAAATGGCAAAAGGGAGGGTAAGGCAGAGCCAAATGGAGTGGGAATGGGACAAGAAATTAAAGATGTTTCCAAAGGAACGTACATGTCCAAAAGCAAAAAAAAGTGAGTCAAACCAATTAAGGCAAAGAAAAGTGAAAGAAAATGGGGGCAAAAGTTAAGGTCTGAAACGATTAACCTCAGTGTTAGGTCTGGAAGGCTGTAAAGTTCTCAATGAAAAAATGAAATGCTGTTGAGTTTCAGTGGAGCACTGTAGGAGGCAGAGGACAAGAGGTCAGAGTGAGGGCAGTTAAGACTGAAAGGAGATATTCCTCAAAGAATCACCTCTTCTGCAACCAGGATCTCCAAACTAGAGTGAATGAAGTACACTGAATGGAAAGAACAGGGAACAGAGCTTTGTGATACGAAGTCTGCCTGTTATGGAGGCTGTGATGGATTGCAAGCCTGGAGATGACCAATGGATTATAGTTTCAGTGGTAATGAATTTAAAGTCGGGGAAAGCAATTGCTAAAACAATGATACAGGAAAGGCAACAAATAAAAGCAAGTGAAAATGAAAACCAGTCAGAAATTGTAAAGTCTGCAATTGCTTAGTACTTAACTGCAAACTGCAATGGACCCCCAACATAGGAATCCAATGCAGATGAAGCATTACAAATGCATAGAAAATCTTGATCTAACGTGTTGAAAACGACGCAAATATTTTAAGAGTTGTACAAGTAGAGTTTGTAGAATGTTTGTGTGAAATGTGTTTTTGTTCACACCTGATTATCCCAGCTACAATGTCAACGTGATCATTTTTACCGATTGTTTGCGGAAATTGGATTGAACCCGTAATGACAATCTAGTCACGCGTTCATTCGCCTCTCAAATGTTTCTGCAATTTCTAACATGGAAAATGCTTCCATCATCGCCGTTTCAACCAGAAGCTAGGCTGCATCAGATACCTCCAGACAAGTTATTCCTAGGGAGTAATGTTGGTGTCCGGTCAGCCTCAATCCAGTGAGGTATCTGCAATGAGACAGCCCTTCCCAAAGCCCTACGCCCACAAAATTGAAACGGTCCACCCTGATCCAAAGATTGCCAAGGCTAGTGTGCGGGGGAGTTCGGGGGTGTGGGTGGGCTAGGTTGTCTACGGGTTGCAGATTGGATCTCACACCGCCCGAACACTCTCTCCCACCGTGCAAGCACACACACACATACAAAATACTAACTAAAGACAGAGCAGTTATAGCCCTTTCGCACAATCAATTCGGAGTTCCTGCGGGTTTTTAAAACAAAACATAAACATTCCCCCCAAGAATATCCTGAATCATCAAAACTATCGAATAAGCGAGGTAATTTATATAGAGATTGCAACACCAGTTCCCAGTTCTCACAGTTGTTCTGTCGGAACTGAAGCAAAGAAATTACCCAAACACTACATCAGATTACCCCTAAGCATAGCTTTAACTGACACAGGGAGTTGCAGTGCTGCATCATTTTAGCTTATCTCTGACAACACGTATTAAAAATATCTGCATGTTTGCTCTCTAATATTTCACTTTCCCAAAGTGGTATGAAACAGAATTGTTCAGTTTTGTCTTCTCAAAAGCTAAGATTTGCAGATTTCACTGAAGTCAACGAATAAAGCGAATTCTTTCATTAAAACAGACAATCTTCACCATATGGTGGATTACTTCGGCTTTATTCGTTGGAGATTTCAATGTGGAATAATACATTTGTACTTATGAACTATTGAGCTAAGTTGCTGATTGTGTACGTTGTTAATTTTTGTGAAAAGTGCAGATATTTACGTTTTTCTCCGGTAGTTGTGCACCCATTCTGCTCTCCGAGTGCTTTCACATCTAAACTGTAAATCTGAGTTCAAAGTGTTACATACATACATCAATAGACGTCAAAGGATTAATCTTATAACTAAAATAAAGTACACTTACTATGGTATTTAAGGCCATCACTGAATTACGTGACTGTTTTAATGGTAGTTGTAGAAAGAATAGAGATTGCACCAAATATCCCTGGATAATAAACAAATAAGCTGGAACCAGATTTGTATCGTGCAGATCTTCCACATTGTTCTCACTGCAACTGAGTCATAGCAGCATATAGATATGAGACACTCAGTATAGATATGTATCTACAAATTAGGAACTTCTGCTTTATGTAGGTGGAGTGAGTATTGCTTGCTGTGGGATGGGGAGAAAAACACAATTAAAATAAAATTCTATCCGTGCATCGTGTGGTTTTCTATCTGAGTAAGTCATTTGTCAAGCTATCTGCCCATTCTTTATTCCTATTATAAAGTCAATGTTTTCCCTGGGTGAATGCCAACATTTAATAATTTTACTTATAGACCCACTGTATTTTTTGTACTTTTTAAAGCAGAGATTTGCAGTGAAGCGGCAGGAAACAATGCTGATGTAAAGCAATAAAGGCAGAAGGCTGGACTTTCCTTCCTCTGATTCAGCTTAGCAAGTTCCAAAAAAGACGCCCGCTGACGTCATTCCACGTTATAAAATGATTGAAAAGCAGCCGGGAAAGCAGCAGAGGACTCTTGCTCTCGAGGCAGCAGAGAGAACTCTAACCAACTTTCATTTCATTGTATCTAGATGCACATTTGGCCACTTTATCAAACGAGAATGAGCATCTTTTGGATTTTGCTTTTTGGACTATTCCTTGCTCTCTTGACCACAAGGGCGGATGCAAACCCCCTGCTTCGCTCACAGCGAGTAAGTTGATGTGAATTGTTGGGATAGTCGACATGGGCAATCCGCAATGAGGAGCGTTGCATGGTTTAGCGCAACCTAGCTCCATATCAATAATCCAGCTAAAATAAGTAACTGTGAAAATTATCGGACCGCTTTGCTGCCTTTCAAATCTGAATATCAGTGAAGCTAATATTTTGCATGTTTTGTGCTATTGCAATTGGTAAACGTTATATTTACAAAACAAAACTCCATTTAGAATTTACATGAAACAGGTGCGCTTTTGGATTTCTTCACATTGAAACGATGTATTGATTAATACAGTGCATTCAGTTTAGTTGATATTATATAATCTCACGATTCATTCCTAATATTTGATGATAAACTCGGGTATAAATAGGATGGCCTGAAAAATACCAGGTTGAAGTACATTTCTGGAGATCGTTGATCAGGTTTCTGATGGGAAACAATGACATTGAGCTACTTTCCTTATATTCCGATGTGCTGAGAGTGTCTATTTCCGCTTCTTTTTACAGGATATTGCACATTTATTAGGTGAGGAATTTTCTGAGAATTTTTCCTCAAGAGAAACAGACGAGCCCGGAGCTTTGAATCCCAAGGTCCGGTTTTCACGGGACCTCAGCTTCGACGCAAGACCAAAGAGCTCCTGGGCTCGGCTTTTCAACGACAACAACAACCCAAGGAAGTTCCGAGGAATCAAGAAGAAAGGGTCGTCCAAGGGCTGTTTCGGACGCAAACTGGACAGAATAGGAGCAATGAGCGGTCTGGGCTGTTAGATCTACGACACCTAGCGACAGTGAGTACCCGCTGCATAGAATTTGCTTGATTCATTTTGCTGGTAATTTAAACAGAAAATACTGAAAAATCTCAGCAGATCTGACAGCATCTGTGGAGAGAGAATAGAGCCATCGTTTCGTCGGCTCTGTTCTCTCTCCACAGATACTGCCACACCTACTAAGATTTTCCAGCATGTTTCTGTTTTTGTTGCAGATTCCAGCATCCGCAGTATTTTGCCTTTATCGATGGCAATTTAACTCATGCATGAGGAACTTTCTCCTGTTGCCGCTGATTGTGTCATTGATTCGCTCTTGATGTCTGCTACATGGAAACAGCAGCTGCAGCCACATTCAAGGGGAAGAAATTCAGGATTTGTCCAGATTCAAATTACTCAAACTGTGATTACATAAAGCGTTTTACTCGCATTGACACAGGTCTCGACTATTTCGAAATAGTTACATTTCTGAAATATAGCATGTAAATTGTATCTGGGTGTAATTCAGAATGTAAATTTCCCGGCTATTTTCATTCAGACAGGGCTTGGATACATTGGTTTTAGAGCCCCATTCACATACACAGCGTTAAAATTGGGCCAGAGTTTGTGTTGGATACTTGCTCCCTGCCTCTCTGACAATATATTTCAATTCACAGGACAACGTGTTGGTGATGGGCTCCGGAAATTTCTTCTGCTTCTCATCGTCTCCCAAAAAATACCGTTTAAGAAGAAAATGATGCCATTACTCCTGGTACGAGTCTGGAAAGAAACACGCCAAGGAAATTGTTGTAGGAACTAATGCCCCTGTAAATTGTCACGACTATAAATTGATCATTTCATTTCTGCATAAATGTATTTATGTTTAAACTATTTATATGTTTATAAAAGAGAGATATTTATAAAAATTATTTATGTAACAACTGAACAGATGGTGAACTGCAAGTGAAAGAAATATGAAGTTTGTAACATGCGTCCTAATCGCTGTTATGTGTTAAATTACATTTCACAAAAGTCTGAAAGGTCTTCTTATTTATTACAATCCGTGAGATAGACAAAGAAAAACTCCACGATGCCAGTTTTATGTTTTGTTCTGCGGCTCTCGTTTAGATTCAGCACAATGTTCCGGAAACATTGGTTTTATCAGACAGTAGCTCTGGGATTCGGGCCTGTTTTCTTTCATCTCTTCCGCGCTAAACATGTGGATCGAGAATTCCCAGTGATCGGGTGGTAGGCAATATTGATTGTTCTTTCTTCAAAATGGTGAGATTATAATTCCACGCACCAATGTCTCTGTGAGGAGGGAACCCACCTACTTTATTCAGGTTTCCGTCAAGTTGTGCCTGGCCGTATTTACCATCATGTTTCTAATTTCAATGCTAGTTTAACGTGGGCAAGGATGGGATTTCTGACGACTCTCAATAATCTGGAGGTAAAAGTACACTCTGATATTCCGAAATTACATCGAGTTCTGTTACCATCATCACATGGAAGGGAGATTAACAACAATACCAATTAATATCACTGTAACTAAGGAACACGGAAAGATGAAAGCTGCGAGAACCGACCATATTCCCAATCTCAACACAGATTTTGCCTCCTGATGCTGTTTCAAAATCAAGTTTTAACGTGCTTTCCGTTTTTGTGTTCTGACTCGATTTGCTATCATCAAAGTAAACCAGTATAAGAACATAAGAAATAGGAGCAGGAGTAGGCCATCTGGCCCCTCGAGCCTGCCCCGCCACTCAATAAGATCATGGCTGATCTGTCGTGGCTCAGTTCCACATTCCCGCCCTCTTCCCATAACCCTTAATCACCTCTCTCATCAAAAACCCATCAACCCGTGTCTTTAAAATATTTAGCGAGGTAGCCTCCACCACTTCAACAGGCAGAGAATTCCAGAGATTCACCACCCTTTGAGTGAAGAAGTTCCTCCTCAACTCCGTTCTAAACCGCTCCCCCTTTATCTTGAGGCTGTGCCCCCTAGACCTACTGTCCTTTCTGAGCGGGAAGAGTCTCTCCACCTCTATCCTATCCATCCCATTCATCATTTTGTATGTCTCAATGAGATCTCCCCTCATTCTTCTAAACTCTAACGAGTACAAGCCTAGTTTATTCAGCCTCTCCTCATAGCTCAAACCCCTCAACTCCGGTATCAGCCTAGTAAACCTCCTCTGCACTCCCTCCAAGGCCAAAATAGCCTTGCGTAAGTACGGCGCCCAAAACTGCACACAGTACTCCAGCTGCGGCCTCACCAATGCCCTATACAGCCACAGCAAGACCTCCCTACTTTTATATTCAATCCCCCTCGCTATGAAGGCCAGCATCCCATTTGCCTTCCTGACCACCTGCTGCACCTGCAAGCTGGGCTTTTGCGACTCATGCACAAGGACCCCGAGGTCCCTCTGCACTGTTGCCTGCTGCAGTTTTTCTCCACGTAAGTAATAATCCTTCTGACCATTATTCCTACCAAAGTGGACCACCTCGCACTTGCCAACATTAAATTCCATTTGCCAGTTGCTGGCCCATTCGCCCAGCCTATCTAGATCCTTCTGCAGACTCTCCACACCCTCCGCACAATTTGCCGTTCCACCAATCTTGGTGTCATCAGCAAATTTCGACACCATACACTCGGTTCCCTCCTCCAGATCATCTATATAAATGGTAAATAGCTGAGGCCCCAGCACCGACCCCTGAGGCACTCCACTAGTCACCAACCGCCAATCCGAACAGCACCCATTGACCCCCACTCTCTGCCTCCTATTTGACAACCAGTATGGTCAGAAGCCGTTTTGAACTGCTATGGAATATCTTTTAAAAACTACACTGAGGAAAGCTTTGAGTTGTTAAAGTTAATCCTCTCTTTTTGTTAATACTGTTGATTACTGTTAATTTCTGCTGTTTATTGTCAAGTGAATCATTGTTCTTTTATTTTTCTAACTTGTTGCCCATCTACCTTTTAATGGTTAATAAATCTTTCAAATTTACCAGTTGAATTTTTGATTCTTGCCGGACTTGTAGAACCTGCTTTAAATAAAAATTGGGGGGTTATCGAGTAAAACTTGTTCCCCGTAACGTGACTTGGACCCTTTCCCCAACAATTAGCTACATGAAGTTTTTTTACATATCCCAACTCTTCCAAACATTTAATGATTTTTTTTAATTTCTGTGCTATGAGTTCATTTATTTTCTTATTTTCTTTCTTATGTTCTTATTTGGAGGTTGAATGTACAATAGTCCACAGGGAATGGGAAATTTCAGTTTCCTGGTCTAGGTTCCAACTGGAAGGCAAAGGATGACCTAACCAGAGTTTTTAAAAAAATCATGAGGCCAAACACAGAGATTGCACATTCTCCTCGTGTCTAAGTGGGTTTCCTCCAGGTGTTCCAGTTTCCTCCCACAGTCCAAAGATGTGTGGGTTAGGTTGATTGGCCATACTAAAATTGCCCCTTAGTGTCTTGAGCTGTGTCAGTTAGAGGAATTAGTGGGTAAATATAAGAACATAAGAAATAGGAGCAGGAGTAGGCCATCTAGCCCTTCGAGCCTGCCCCGCCATTCAATAAGATCATGGCTGATCTGTCGTGGCTCAGTTCCACTTTCCCGCCCTCTCCCCATGACCCTTAATCCCCTCGCTTATCAAAAATAAATATATAGGGATATGGATTAGGGCCTGGGTAAGATTGTGGTTAGTGCAGACTCAATGGGCCAAATGGACTCTTTCTGCACAGTACGGTTTCTATGATTCTATGACGAAGCAGTTGAAGGTGGGTTGAGTACATAACCCTGAGGAACTCCTGTAGTGACATCCTGAAACTGAGCTGATTGATCTTCAAAGACCACAACCATCTTCCTCTCAGTTAGATATGAATTCAATCGAGAGATTTCCCTCCAGATTCCCATTCACTCCAAATTTGCTAGGGATCGCTAATGCCTCACTTCTGGAATTTGTGTCCACAGAACATATCTGGGTAATTTTCCAGATTGTCAGCTCAATGCAAGAGTTGTGTGTAGCTGCACTGGAACCAAATTGGCGCCTAAGTGGCAATGTGGAAAATTGCCCTGGTATGTCTTATTGTATGTCCTGTACTGATGCAGTCAAGCAAACAGAGTAACAGTCTGTACTCTCTGGTAAACAATATAAAAAGACCTCTAAATCTTTCTTGTTTATTGTCTTATCTTCACATAAGACAATAATTCAAAATATATAGCTATCTGTTGCCATTAACATATTATCATCAACCAAAAACAGAAACCCCTTCCTGGTTAATTTATGAACAACTCTGTCTAGCTCTGACACCAATAATTCCTGTAGCCTGCCATTTTGCTCTTAGTGAAGTGTCTTTATTTGAAACCCTGGAATCCATTGGGTACAATAGGCCATCTTCCCATTCTTGTACAACATCTAGCCCAAAAGCAGCCAATAAAATCTCAGTGAGATGCAAATAAAATATTAATGCACATAGGGTTATGAGAAGGTTCATCTGGTGCTTCATCTGGTATTTCTGTGCTGCAAATTGCATGTAAAAATAGTGGCAACACTGAATTAAAGACAAAGCTCCAATTCTCTTAGCTTTCATTATGGCGTTCAAGGATTGTTCAGCTCATTTGTGTGGACAACTGGTTACCTTATGCAGAACGATGCTAAAAGCATGGGTTCGAGTCCGGTATAGGCTGAGGTTATTCGTGACGACTTGGCTTCTCAACCTTGCCCCATGCCTGAGATGTGGTGATTATCAGGTAAAGTCGCCATCAGTCAGTTCTCCCTCTCAAAGAGTGATTTTACCTGTTGGAAGCCTGCAGTTTCCATTGTTTCTTATCAGCCAAACCCTTCCATCTGAAACATGTACTGACTGGAACGAATGAGTTACAAGACCGATAACGTAGTCCTGAACTAGTCAATAATAGACTGACTCGCTGGTGGAGGTTTGAGCTACAAAGAGCACCAATGTTGCGTGAAATGCACTTTTGTTCATATCTGATTGACTATCCCAGCTACAATGCCAACGTGATCATTTCTACCGATAATTTGCGGAAGTTGGATTGAACCTGTATTGACAATCTAGTCGCGCACTCATTCACTTTTGAATGTTTCTGCAATTTCTAACATGGAAAATGCTTCCAATGTCACCGGATCAACCAGAGGCTGGGCTGCATTAAGTATCTCCGACCAAGCCTCCAGACAAGTTAAATTATTCATAGGAAGAATTGTTGGTGTCCAGTTAGCCTCATTCCAATGGAGCAGCTGCAATGAGACAGCCCTTCCCAAGCTCAATGCCCACAAAAGTGAATCGGTCCATCCTGGACCAAAAGATTGCCAGGGCGAGGTGTGGGGGAGATTGGGGTTGGGAGTAGGATAGGTTGCCTCCGAGTTGCAGCCTGGATAGCTCCATCCTCCCAGACTCCTCCCCATCCTTACATTTATTTAACTTCAGAGCAAACATTTAAATACAGAGACGGTGTTAACATAAATAAAATGGGAATGTATTCATATCATCAAATGATATTTTGGGAAATCATTCCACGTTATAAAACGATTGAAAAGCAGCCGGGAAAGCAACAGAGAATTCTTGCTCTCGAGGCAGCAGACAGAACTCTAACCAATTTTCATTTCATTGTATCTAGGTGTACAATTGACCACTTTATCAAACGAGTATGAGCATTATTTGGATTTTGCTTTTTGGACTATTCCTAGCTCTCTTGACCACAAGAGTGGATGCAACCCCCCTGCTTCGCTCACAGCGAGTAAGTTGATGTGAATTGTTGGGGATCAGTAGACATGGGCAATCTGCAATGAGGAGCATTGTCAGGCAGTATGATGGCACAATGGTTAGCATTGCTGTCACACTGTGCCGGCATGCTGTGTTCGGTTTCAGCCTTGGGTGATGGTGTGGAGTTTGTACGTTCTCGCCGTGTCTGTGTGGAGTTTCCTCCAGGTACTCCAGTTTCATCCCTATGTATAAAGATCTGCAGGTTAGGTGAATTAGCTATGCTAAATTGCCCCTTGGTGTCCAAAGATGTGCGAAACTAATACTTTGCATGCATTGTGCTAATGCAACTGTAAAGGTTACATTCACCAAAAAAAGCTATCCAGCTAGAATTCATATAAAACAGGTGCTGTTTATAACTGCAATTGGATTTCTTTACATTGAAATGTGTATTGATTAATGCAGTGCATTCAGTTTAATTGATGCTCTACAATCTCACGTTTCATTCCTAATATTTGATGACAAACTCAGGTAGAAATAAGGCGGCCTGAAAAATATCAGATTGAAACATCCTTTCGGGACATTTTGGGAGGAGTTTAACCTGATTGAGCAGGGGTGGGGTGACTATTAGCAGAATAAGGGCAGAGCATCATAGAAAGAGTATAGCTGTATAAGTTTCAAGGATATGAGGTAAGGTGGCTAGCCTCTACTTTAACACTAGGAGTATTACAGGTAAAATTGATGAGTTAAGGGCAATGATTGACATATGGATTGTGATATAGTGGCCAGCAAAGAGACAATTAGCAAAGAAAAGCGAGGATATGAAAAAGCTATGGCTGGTAAACGTAGGGGAAAATCCCAAGATATTCCAAAAGTATATCAATGGGAAGAGGATAATCAGGGGAAAGAGTAGAGCAATTAGGATCTAAGGGGGGCAACCTGTGGGTGCAGTCAGAGGACATTGGTGAAGTGTTGGGTAAATATTTCATGGCCTCTTCATCCAAGAGAATGAAGATGAAGGTATGGAATTCAGGGAAAGAGATTGCAAGGCTCTTGAGCAAATTGATATGGGGAAGGATGAATTGTATCCCTGGCCATACTGCTTCCTCACAGCACCAGGGAGCCAGGTTTGATTCCTGACTTCTGTCTGTCTGTCTGTGTGGGGTCTGCACATTCTCCCCATGTCTGTGTGGGTTTTCTCCTGGTGCTCCAGTTTCCTCCCACAGTCCAAAAGAAGTGCTGGCCAAGTGCATTTGTTATGTTAAATTCTCCATCAGTGTACCCGAACAGGTACCGGAGTGTGGCGACTAGGGAATTTTAACAGAATTTTGTTGCAGTGTTATTGTAGGCTGACTTGTGACACTAATAAATAAACTTTAAGTGACCATGTTTGGGGGAAGGGGGTAGGATTCAGATGACATGAGGATTGGCAGACTGGTTAACAGTGAGGCTGAGTGGCTTAGCCTATAAGAAAATATAGATGGATATGATGGATACCCTCCCATGTGGACAGATAAATAGTATGTTGAATTTGACCCTGAAAATTGTGAGGTACTCTCTGGAAGGAGTAATTTGACAAGCAAGTATTCAATGCATGGCATGACACTAGAGAATTCTGAGGATCAAAGGGACCTTGGTGTATTTATCCACAGATCTTTGAAGGAGGAAGGTTAGTAGGATGGTGAAAAAAGCTGATAGAACACTTCCCTTTGTCAGTTGAGGTATAGATTACAAAAGCAGCAAAGTCATTTTGGAGTTGTACAGATCTTTGAGGCCACAATTAGAGTATAGCGTGCAGTTCTGGTTACCACATTATAGGAAGGATTTGATTGCACTGGAGGGGATGCAGAGAAACTGCACTAGGGTGCTGCCTGGGATGGAAGATTTAAGTTATGAAGAGAATGTTGATTGGTTTGGGTTGTTTTCGTTGGAACAGAGATGTCTGAGGGGTGACCTGATTGAGGTGTATGAGATTAGGAGGGGCATGGATAAAGAGCAGCTATTCCTTTTAGTTGAAGGGTCAGTCACGAGGGGACATAGACTCAAGGGGTGAGGGTCAAGAGGTTTAGGGGGAATGTGAGGAAAACATTTTTACCCAGAGGATGGTGATGGTCTGGAATGTGCAGCCTGGGAGGGTGGTAGAGACAAGTTGCCTCACATCCTTAAAAGTTTCTGGATGAGCACTTGACATGCCATAACGTTCATAATGGGCCAGATGCAGGTAAATGGGATAAGATGGGACCTCCGGAGTTTCATGTGTCAGTCGAGACTCAATGGGCCGAAGGGCCTCTTTTACACGATGATTCTATGAAGTACATTTCTGGAAAAGCGTTGATCAGGTTTCTAATGATGAACAATAACACTGAGCTACTTCCCTTATATTCTGATGTGTCTGAGTGTCTAACTCCATTTCACCCAGGATACTGCAGATTTATTAGGAGAGGAATTTTCTCAGAACCTTTCCTCAACTGAAATAGATGCACCCGCAGCTTTAAATCCCAAAGACTAGTTTTAGGAACCCCCGGACGGCGAGAAGTAAAAGAAACGAATTAGCAAGAAGAAGAAAAACAAAAAAGGACGGGCAGTGGCCGTTTCGGACATAAACTGGAATGAAAAGGATCAGCGAGCAGTCTGGGCTGTTTGATCTACGACACCTAGCGACAGTGAATATTCGCTGCAAACTTGCACAAATTTGCTTGATTCATTTTGCTGGTAATTTAACTCAAGCATGAGGAACTTTCTCCTGTTGTCGCTGATTGTATCCCTTCGGAAATTCACTCTTGATGTCTGCTACATGGAAACAGCAGCTCCAGCCACATACCCAATTCAGGGGAAAGAAATCCAGGATTCGCCCAGATTCAAATTATTTAAAACTGTGATTACAATGTGGAAACATAAAGGTTTTATTCACATTGAGACAGGTTCCGACTATTTTGAAATAGTTACATTTCTGAACTGTAGCATGTAGATTGTGTCCAGGTGTAACTCAGAATGCAAATTTTCCAGCTATTCCCAAGGCTGGGATACATCTTGGGCAATCTCATGAGGAAAATCCAGAATGAGGGTGAAAACAGGAGCTGCAGCTGAACTGTCTTATCAAGACTTTGATTTCTTTGGCGAGTCCAAATCTGTGATCTTATGCTCCTGGAGCAAGAAAAAGATCTTTCCTACAGTTTCTGGCTTGTAGGGAGAAGGGGTAGGGCTTAAATGGCCTGAGAGCCGGCAGCTCAGGTCAGAGGCTCCACTTGTGCATGTGCAAGCAGCAAAACAGCAGCGCCCTCCCACCCCACCACCACACCTGCAGACACAGTCTCCCTCACCCCCCTCCCCGCCATGGACATTGGGACTCTTCCCCCACATTCTCGACCTTCTTTCATGGACCCCCACCCCCAGCGTGCCTCCTCACAAACCCTCCCTCTTGTGGCCCCCTCTCCCTGATTGCAGAGTGATCATCACACCCCCTTCCCTGATTGCACAGAGCCACACTCCCTCCACCTTCCCCCCCCCTCCACCACCCTCCCTCCACCTTCCCACCCTCCCATTGCATTCCCACACATTGCCTCAGGAGTGTCTCCCACTCCCCCAACTCCATGATGGCTGTCTCCCACTATCCGCTTGACAGCCTTATTGGGATTCTGAGGGCCATGGCTGAGGGCCTCGAGAGGTTTCAGGGGACCCACTGGGACGTTGCCAAGACACAGCGGGGTACGGCTGCAGCCCTTGAGATTGTGATCCACTCACAGCAGGGCAAGGCTGAGGGGCTGCAGAATGTGTCCCATGGAGCGACCAATGGGCCCACTGCCACCCCAAGGGAGGAGGAGGGGTTGCAGGCCACGCTGGGCCTTGCGCTAGGGAGACTAAGGCTTCTGACTCCCTTTTTGTACCCTGATGCGTCTCAAGGGCAGTGGGATGAACAGAGCGGTTCATACATCTGTGACGCTGGAAAGCCGGTTGGAGGCCTTGTGGTCCCAGTCCTTCAGGGGACACTTGCCCAGGACATCATAGGCCGCAGGGCACAATACAGCTGACCATCTGATGTACATCCTGGGGAGACACCTAGATGTAGTAGTAGGCCACATAAGGTTAAGAAGTTGCAGGGTCACCAAGAGGGTGTGGATGAAGGAGTGTGTCATAGAATCATTGAACCCTACAGTGCAGAAAGAGGTCCTTTCAGCCCATCGAGTCTGCACCGACCACAATCCCACCCAGGCCCTACCCCCATATCCCTACATATTTTATCCACTAATCCTTCTAACCTACACATCCCAGGACATTAAGGGGCAATTTTAGCATGGCCAATCAAACTAACCTGCACATCTTTGGACTGGTTGAGGGAATTAGGCACAATTAGGTATCATGGGCATATGTTAAGTATGAGCACTTTGACTTATTGCACTGTTATTGACCAGAATAAATGCAATTGCATCCCATAGCTGTGCCTAATATGTCTCTGATTCACCTCCAGCAGGGGTGAACATACCCCGAGCTTAGCCAGAGGCACTTTGACCATCGCGTACATCGGGGAGGGAGGGCCGTCGGCACACCGCTACTGTGATCCTCAAATACAGGCACGTGTTGTTTACCCATCACTGTATTTATAACCTAAGTGCTCAAAACCATCAGTTCTGGGTTCCATGCACAGTTATTGAGTCACTGAAATGGTAACAGCATCCCCAAAACCAAACAGGTACCAGATACCCCTCCCCCTCCATCTACCCCGATGCCGTGCAATGGTGGCTTGTGGTCCGTTACCCCCTCCCAGGTGTGAGCCCAGGCACTAGCATGCATGCAGAGCTCAGGTAGGAGTCAGACTTGTTTGCACCAAGACACCATTGCATTGTGAGTCGTCATCACCCTCCTGCCTGCAACAGCAACTCACTAACACGGCTTACCCAGGCCCATCACTCTGGTCTCACCATGGTATGAAAAAGTGGCTGGGGTTAATGGATGTGGCAGGGTGGTTGGTTGGCCTTCCCCCTGCCCCCCGGTATGCTGGACCCTTGCTGTTGCTGCCTGTTCTCCCAGAACTGCATCCTGACGAGCCCAATGCACAGCTCCACGGTTAACCGGTGGCAGCGTGGACATCATTGTAATGGGTCTCTGCCTCGTTCACTGGCATCATCGGTCAGGTCCTGTGCGGGTATCCCACGTCCCTCGTGAGCCATCTCAACAGCCTGGCCTATCCCCTGAATATTTCAGGGATGTCGAGGCTGCTGAAGATGAAATTGTCATGCATGCTGCCAGTGTGTCGGGCACACATGCATGATGTTCAGCCTGTGTTTGCACAACAACTGCACATTAAGGGAGTGGAAACCCTTCCTGTTCATAAACTGTTGTGAGCTCCACTCAGGGGACCTCAGGGCGATGTGTGTGCAGGCAATAGCCCCCTGCACATTAGACATTCCCTCAATGGTGGGAAGTCCTGCAGCTCAGGCCTCCTGCTGGCTCTGACCCAGACCAAAAGAGATGTACTGCCCTGCCTGGGCCCAGCACAGCCTGGCCCCCTCTCCCGCACAGAACTTCACCAGTACTGGCTCCATCCGGTGCTGCCTCACAGGCCTCTCGGGAAGCAGTGCTGCCGCAATGTGTCTTCCACCTCCCCCCACCCCCATTAGCCCCACCATTCATTCCCCACAGAACCTCAACAGTAATGGCTGAGGGCAATGAGCTTGTAAGGTCACCCCCAATGGTTTTATAGCATTAAAAGTGGACCAGAGTTTGTGTCAGACACTCACTTCCTGCCACATTGACAATATGGAACTGAGCTTACCATTGCGCCTCGTCTGCCCATGGGTGGAGTGAGCCAGTAACATCACGCAAGTGCCGAGAAATCAGATTCACCCCCAATTTCTCACCTCTTGTGACCTTACCGGCACCGGATATCTGATCAGACTCGCATCCGTTTCCAGTGTGAGGCTGAATAACTTATTGAAACTATACTTAAATGATTTTTGAATTGAATTAATGAGCTAGAGATGTTATTGTCCGGCACCCTGACACTGGCCACCCTGTCACTGTCCAGCAGACACCAGGCAGTGCTAAGGGGATGGAACATGAGAGGTAAGGCCTACTGGGGGTTGGCGCTAGACCTGGTGTTGTTGTTGGTGGAGGGGGGAGCAGTGTTTTCTTTAGGCAAGTTGAGAGCTGTAGAGGCTGAGTGACAGGTCTCTGTTGCGTGAGACCAGCACATGTGCAATTGTGCCCTCTACTGCAGTCAGACCCGCGCCCCCGTCCCTATAGGCGAAAACCATCTCTGAGGATTTCTTTTACTCAAAGTGCCTAAGACTACGAATTTGAACTTGCCCAAAAAACAGATTGGAAACTCTCCTTTTCATGCTCGTCCTGGACATAGAATCTTTTTGGTAACATCAACCCCTATATTTCTATTCACAGGACAACACATTGATGATGGGCTCCGGAAATTTCTTGTGCATCCCTCTCCCAAAAAGTTTAAGAAGTCACAAAGAAACACACCAAGGAAACTGTTGTAGGAGCAAATGCCCCTGTAAATTGTCACGACTATAAATTGATCGTTTCGTTTCTGCATAAATGTATTTATGTTTAAGCTATTTATACATCCAAACTATTCGACCTATAAAAGTTCCCAATCAATATTTGGAAAGGTAAAGTCACCCATGATAACAACCTTGTAACCTCCACACCTATCCATAATCTGCTTTGCCATTTCCTCCTCAACATCTCTATTACTATTTGAGGGCCTATAGAAAACTCCTAACAATGCGATGCTCCTTTCCTATTTCTAACTTCAGCTCATATTATCTCAGTAGGCAGATCTCCCTCGAAATGCGTTTCAGCAGCCGTTAAACTATCCTTGATTGACAATGCTACTCCTCAACCTCTTTTACCACCTTCCCTACTCTTACTGAAACATCTATATCCCAGAACTGCCAACAACCGTTCCCGTCCCTGTTCTAATCATGTCTCCGTAATGGCCACAACATCGTAGTCCCAATTGAATGTGCAGTAACCCACAGAGAATGGGGAATTTCAGTTTCCTGGTCTAGGTTCCAACTGGAAGGCAAAAGCTAACCTAACCAGAGTTTTAGAAAAAGTAATCATAAGGCCAGACACTATGCTCCAGCTGTAGATTTCTGAAAGCACGTGGGAAGAGCAGTTATGGTGGGACTATGGCAACTTTCAAAATTTCAAGAAAACAGCCTGCTCAAACCTATATCGAATCACTGAGAGTAAAGCAAAGTCATTTTGACCATTGAATATGGGCATCAGTCGTAGCAGGAACATACAAAGCCCTTAGAGAGGTGATTCTTTATGAAGAATTTGAAGTTTCACTTCCTTTCGTTATTAGAATTCGTGAAGAGGAACACAAAGTTAAAACTGTCAGACAGGCAACAGAACTAGATGATCCTGAACGGATCTAAAGAACCCAAGTCTTTTTTCCAGCATCCTTTTAAAACTGAGAAAGATAGAAGGTGGGATGGAGAAAGGAAATAAACAGTTAAGGAAGAGAAAAAACAGTTGGGAATGATCAGGAAATTTCACCTCAGCTCAGAAGGGAAGGTACGGAAGGTGGAACTAACATTCAGAGGCATGAGTGTTTCCATTGTAACAAAATAGGACCTATTCAGGCAGATTGTTAGAAACTAAATAGGAAACCGGTTGTAGTAACAGGAAAGGAGCACCTGAAAAATAAATGTCTATTAAAACTGTAACTATTCCAGATGAAACATGCTCCTTTAGAATCAGTAATAAAGGAAAATATGGTTCAAGGTTGTTCAGAGAATTATTTGAGTATTGGTAAAGGAAGGCGGGTGAGTAAAGCTTCTGGGTGTTTTCTTTTGAAGGGAAAAATGTTTCCTTGCTGGTCTAATGAAGCGAGAGTAGGCAATTCGGCCCTCCACCATTCGATATGATAATGGTTGATCTCCGTCTCGTCCTAACTCTACTTACCTCCCTTTTCCCCATAGCCCTTTATCCCACTTTTGATCAAGTATTTATCTAACTCTTTCTTGAATCCATTGATTGGTTCTGCATCCACTGCAATCTGGGGTAGTGAGTTCCATAGTTTCACAACCCTCTATGAGAAGTAAACTTGCTCCTCTGTCTGCTCTAAAGTGCTGAGGCGATATGTAATTAATTGAGGCTCCTTCAACTTCAAATTTTCTTCTTCAGTCATTGCCTTGTCTTTTTGCTGTCTTAAACCTGTCCCCTCTTACTCTACAACTTTGAACTCTTGTCCAATGCTGTTCTAGAAGTGGGGAGCATTTGGTTAACTTTTACTTTATCAATCCCCTTGAGCATTTTATATATCTCAATCAAATCCCCATCATTCTTCTATACTCCATGTGTATAAGTCCAAGCTACTCAACCACTCCTATGACAGCCCCTTCAAATCTGGAATCAATCTAGTGAACCTCTTCTGAACTACCTCTAGTTCCACCACATCTTTCCTCAAAGAAGGCAACAAAACTGAACACAATATTCCAAGTGTGGTTTCACCAGTGCCTTATATAATTTTAATAACCTCTTCACTTTTATACTCTAGACTTTCTTCAATAAGAGTCAAGATTCCATTTGCCTTTCTTATAACATTCTGCACCTGCATACCCACTTTCTAAGGTTCATGCACAAAGACACCCAGAGCCTCTGCATAGATGCCTTTTGAATCTGTTTCCCATTTAAATAGTAATTTGCTCCCCTATTTTTTTTTCAGCCAAAATGGATCACCTCACAGGGGCAGCACAGTGGCACAGAAGTTACCACTGCTGCATCACAGCTCCAGAGACCTGGGTTCAATTCCGGCCTCGGGTCACTGTCTGTGTAGAGTTTGCATGTTTTCTCTGTGTCTGCATAGGCTCCCTCCAAGTTTCCTCCCACAGTCCAAAGATGTGTGGGTTAGGTTGATTGGCCATTCTAAATTGACCTTAGGGTCAGGGGGATTAGCAGGGTTAATATGTGGGGTTACGGGAATAGGACCTGCGTGGGATTGTGGTCGATGCAGACTCTACGGGCTGAATGGCCTTCTTCTGCACTGTGGGAATTCTATGGATTTATCCGCATTAAACTCCGTCTGCAGATTCTGGCCCATTCCCCATTCCCCTCGCCTGTTAGTATCCATTTGTGAACTTCTTATCTCCTCATCACAGCCTTCCCACCTATTTTTGTGTCATCGGCAAATTATGCTATGCTACACGCTGTCCCTGCTTGTAGATCATTGATATGGATTGTAAATAGTTGTAGTCTGAGAACTGAACCCTGTAGGACCTCACTAGTTACAGATTGCCAACTAAAGTAGGACCCATTTATCCCAAACCTCTGCTTTCTATCAGTCAGCCAATCCTCAATCCAAGCTACTATTCTATCCCTAACCTCTTGGGATCTAACCTTCTGAATCTGTCTTTTGTGTAGCTCCTTATCAAATGCCTTCTGGATGTCCCAATAGCTCACACCCACAGGATCCCCATTACCTACCATGCTGGTTACATCCTCAAAGAATTCCAGCAGGTTTGTCAAACAAGACTTGCCCTTCACAAAACTTTGCTGACACTAGTGAATTGAGCTTTGCTTTTTCAGATGCTCAGTTACCTTCTCCTTAACGATTGACTCCAGCAACTCTCCCGCCACAGAGACCAAGCTGACTGGTCGAAAGTTTCCCACCTTTTGCCTCTCTCCTTTCTTGAAGGGCACATTAGCATGCTTCCAGTCCATGCCTTTCCAGAATCCAGGAAATTTTGGAATAGCGTAACTAATGGACCCACCATCTCTGCTGTCACCATCTTTAACACCCAACAGTTCAATCACTGATGGTGGCTGATGACAATTCGACAATGAGGGGAACTCAACAGAGGGGAAAGATAGCAGGGACTTGAACATGACAGGGGTTGCACTCAGACCTGCACACCCTCACTATACTGTTGTTCAACAGAATCCTACATTAAGCTCACAGAGTTTAATCAATATGATGAAGATATTATTACAATGAAGGAGCTATATTAGAAAAATAGATCACATTGCAAGTTTTCTCCAAGTCCTATTTTGCACCAGTCACTCGTAAAAGATGATAAATATTTCAGATCTTTGTTGGATACAATTAGACCTGTGAGCCGAGGCTATGATCTGAGGAGGTCACTGCCAGTGTGGTAGATGGATGTGGTACCCAGTCCCTCAGATAGGTGCCCATCCATCCGTGGTAAACAGCAAGGTACAAACATACTTCACATTGGCAGACAACTATCATCTTTGTTGACTCCTCTCATGGCACCCTGGACAAAGAGAGCAACTCCTCCACCTCTCTTTCAATCATCCTGCCATCTTCAGAGTCCGTGCTCATTGAGAGATGCCCAGCCATGCTACTGTGTGCACCCTCTCAGGCAGAAGCTGCTCAGACCCCAATGGCCAAATAGAGGTCATCAGGGCCAACTAGACACCACAATCAGCAGCCTGCCTCTAAAACCTCTGTCAGCAAAGTGGGGAAAGAGGGCAGCATCAAGATGTAGCACCCGCAAACATAAGCTTATGGCAAAGTAGCACAGCAAAGGGTTTGCACAAGTGGCTTCTGCTTTTTTATCAATATCACACATGTATTTATCAGTTAAGATTGTATACTTTCTTTTGTTTCCCTTAAATATCAAAAGATAAATGACTACTTTGCTCACAATCCCTCAGTGTCCTGAATATTTGATGGGTTTTGGCACCATCAATCCTGATTAAAAAAAGATTGGGGCAGCAAACTTTATTACTGAGGCAGTGTTTTCTCATAGTGCCCTTGGACTGAGATGGAAGGCAAGCCTTGGCAGTCTAGGTGAAGGAACCCTGAATCAAGGACTCCCTGGTGTCTGTGCCTCCCTGAAGGTTCCTCATTTCTAGCTGCTCATTTTTGCCACGTGTCTGTATGGGCTTTGCATCTGAGTCTTCTTTGGATTCCTCTCTGAGGTGAGTGTACCTGCCTTAGTGTCCACTTGGTCCAGCAGTTCCTCTCTGGAGAGAACAAGATATTGTAGAACATAGCAGACAACCACGGTAAGCAAACTCGCTGTGGCGAATATTGCAGGGCACCCCTGGAGCAGTCGTATTTTAGCAGACCTATTGTCCTTTCAACCACCTCCCTTGTGGAGACATGACAGTGATTGTATCTGTCCTCTGCCCTTAGGTGCCTGAGTGGCTTCATCAGCCACCTTTTCAAGGAATATCCTTTGTGACCCAGCAACTATTCATTGAGGTGAGTTGGAGCCATGAACAACCTTACACGTGAGTGTCTCAGTATGTAGGATCGTGAGAGCTGCGAGGGTGTCTCACACAAACCTGTAGAATCTGGGTTCTGTGTTTGCACATGATTTGAATGTCCACGGAGTGATACCCTTTCCTATTAACAATGATGCCCGGCTGGTCGACTGGCGTCTTGATGACCACAGGGATGCAATCAATAGCACCCTGGATGTAGGGGAATCCTGTAAGCCACAACGCCTCTGGACAACTCAGCCCTACTGGCTTGTTCTGTTCTGACAAGCCTAGTTTATTCAGCCTCTCCTCATAGCTCAACCCCCTCAACTCCGGTATCAGCCTAGTAAACCTCCTCTGCACTCCCTCCAAGGCCAAAATATCCTTGCGTAAGTACGGCGACCAAAACTGCACACAGTACTCCAGCTGCGGCCTCACCAATGCCCTATACAGCCGCAGCAAGACCTCCCTACTTTTACATTCAATCCCCCTCGCTATGAAATTTCCCGCTCAGAAAGGACAGTAGGACTAGGGGGCACAGCCTCAAGATAAAGGGGGGGTGGTTTAGAACGGAGTTGAGGAGGAACTTCTTCACTCAAAGGATGGTGAATCTCTGGAATTCTCTGCCCGTTGAAGTGGTGGAGGCTGCCTCGCTAAATATTTTTAAGACATGGGTTGATGGGCTTTTGATAAGTGAGGGGATTAAGGGTTATGGGGAGAGGGTGGGAATGTGGAACTGAACCACGACAGATCAGCCATGATCTTATTGAATGGCGGGGCAGGCTCGAAGGGCTAGATGGCCTACTCCTGCTCCTATTTCTTATGTTCTTATGTTCTTATGTTCTTATGAAATGGATGAATAAATTTAGGTCATTTATTAGTGTCACAAGTAGCCTTACATTAACACTGCAATGAAGTTACTGTGAAAATCCCCTAGTCACCATACTCTGATGCCTAGATGGGCTCACATGCCTGTTCACCAGTTTAACATATTTATGTACAGCTCCACAAACATGACCTGTAGAAAATTCCAGTTAACAGTTAAACGATACCGTGACCTTCAGAGCCACAGTTATTGAGTATCCACCCACACAGTTGGAGGCTACCTCCAGCCCAATCACCTGGCTTCCCTTGAATGTTGGAGCCTCCTGTGACACTGTCATGTCGAGAGAGTTGGATCACTGCCTGGACACCCTGACAGCTGGCCAGTTCCATTTTCTGAGGGGCCATCTTCCTTGCCATCACTGCTACCTGCAAACACCCTGTGCCTGCACCTGGTCTCTGAGGTGATGCCTGTGACCACCTAGTCTCCTCTCTCTTTGGCTCCTGTCTTCCTCCTCAGAGAAGATGCTCCCTGCTGAATACACAGTTCACGTCTGCAGAGATGTAAATGGGATTTACCTGTGCACTGAGGGTGCCAAAGGGTTGGAAATGTCAGAGAGGTGTTACAAGACTGAATGTCCTGAAAACTCCAAACAAGATGCACAAACCTCAAAAGAAAGCAGGTAATATGTTCATAAAACTATAGTCTAAGAGTGTCAAGAGCTCCCACAATCTCAGCCTGTCTTTGTTCATGCTCTTTTTATCCCACCCTAGGATGACAAACTGATAAAAACGGATTGGCTGCCTGCCCATAATGCCCATACATCAACTGGTGATGGCACTGTGGCACAGTGGTTAGCATTGCTGCCTCAGAACACCAGGGATCTGGGTTCAATTCTGGCCTCAGGTCACTGTCTATCTGGAGTTTGCATGTCCTCCCTGTGTCTGTGTGGGTTTCCTCTTGGTGCTTGGGTTTCCTCCCGCACTCCAAAGATGTACAGGTTAGGTGGATTGGCTATGCTAAATTGCCCTTAGCATCAGGGGAGTAGAAGAGTAAATATGTGGGGTTACGTGGTTAGGGTCTGGGTGGGGTTGTGGTCAGTGCAGACTGGATAGGCCAAATGGCCTCAATCTGCACTGCAGGACTCTATGGATTCTAAAAATGGTAAAATCCAGATCAGCTGGTGTGTAAGTCATTTAAATTAGCTTCTTAATTGTCAGCGGGCACGCATCCAACCCACCGACCAAAATATTGCCCGAAAGCGTGATGACATCAAGATGCATGACAATCAGGTCAATTTTGCCTCTTTTTGCTTCATCATAGTTCAATGTTCTGCTGAAAGGAATAGCATGGGTAGAATTCTACAGCACACTAGTCTAAAAGCCAGAAATTCTACCCTGACAGTCAATGGCATTTCACATTGCCCACAATCTGCCCACTAAAATTCCAGTGGCAAGCGGCATGGGAGAATTCTGGACCATGAATTTGGGTGGCTGCTTTTTAATTTTAACGTGGCAAACATAAAGACGACGTTTACCTTCCATCGCAAGATTCTGATCAGTAGACCGTGGATCATGACCCACCACCGCTTGTTGAACAATGCCCATCCACAAAGAAACATTCTAAATCTCAAAGTTTATCATCCAGCCATTATTTGAATCGAATGGGGAAGGATTATTCCAATGCTTATAGGGAAACTGAAACTGAGAAGAAATGAAAATATAATAAACTGTGCAATGGTTCTCCCACATCGAAAAATATTTAAATAGCTTCTCCATTGTATTTGAATTTCCGGAGTTGAGGGGGTTGAGCTATGAGGAGAGGCTGAATAAATTAGGCTTGTACTCGTTAGAGTTTAGAAGAATGAGGGGAGATCTCATTGAGACGTATAAGATGATGAATGGGTTGGATAGGATAGAGGTGGAGAGACTCTTCCCGCTCAGAAAGGACAGTAGGACTAGGGGGCACAGCCTCAAGATAAAGGGGGGGTGGTTTAGAACGGAGTTGAGGAGGAACTTCTTCACTCAAAGGGTGGTGAATCTCTGGAATTCTCTGCCCGTTGAAGTGGTGGAGGCTACCTCGCTAAATATTTTTAAGACGCGGGTTGATGGGTTTTTGATAAGGGAGGGGATTAAGGGTTATGGGGAGAGGGCGGGAATGTGGAACTGAGCCAAGACAGATCAGCCATGATCTTATTGAATGGCGGGGCAGGCTCGAAGGGCTAGTTGGCCTACTCCTGCTCCGATTTCTTATGTTCTTATGTACACAGGTTTATAACAGAAGAGTGAATGACTTCTGAATTGTCCTTTCCAATCAACTAGTTACAAACTGACTGATAAATACATTTATTTATCCACATTTGTTCATTATTTTCTATAATGACTATTTGTAAGTAGCAACACATTGTCCCATAAAAGCTATTCTGCAATTAAGTTACTTTAAAAGTAATCTGCAAGAGTTAATTTATTCCAAAGAACTTTAAATGAAAAAATTAATGACCGGTGTTTTATTGAGACATTTATCTCATCCAAATACTTTGCATCATAAATCTTGTGCTCAATAATCTCAAATTGAGGCACTTAAAAAGAATCAACAGCATGAAATGCGGTTGCTCAACAACACATTGTAATGAAATGAAAACAGATGCAATTAATTTTTTTTTGGCATTAGAGCTAAAAAGCCAAACTTTATTTTCAGAGTAAAAGAAACTGACTCCCACAGCTATCTTGACTACAATCCCTCACACCACCCCTTACTGTAAGGACTCCATTCCATTCTCCCAGTTTCTCCACCTCTGCTCCAGTGATGCTAACTTCCACAGCACTTCTGACATGTCTTCTTTTTTCCTGAATCAAGGGATCCTTCCCACTCTGGTTGACAGGCCGCTCAGCTGTACCCAGTCTATCTCCTGTATCTCAGCCCTCATCCCTTCCCTTCCCTCCCAGAACCATGATAGGATCCCTTTTGTTCTCGCCTTTCACCCACCAGTTTCTGCAGTCACAGAATCATCCTCCACAATTTCCGCCAACTCCAGCATGATGCCACCACTAAACACTTCGTTCCCTCACGCTCCCTGTCAGCATTCCATGGGGACCATTTCTTCTGTGACATCCCAATCTACTCCTTAATCACCATCAACTTCTTATCTCTTTCTCATGCCACCTTCCCTTGCAATCGCAGAAGGTGCACCTCACCTCATCCTTCCTCGCTGTATAAAGTCCCAAACACTCCTTTCAGGCGAAACATTATTTCACATATACCTCCTTCAATTTGGTCTACTGTATTCACTGCTCCCAATGTAATCTCCTCTACAATGGGAAAACTAAATGCAGACTAGATGACTGCTTTGTGGAGCACCTTCACTCAGTCCGCAAACATGGCCCCAAACTTCCTGTCACCTCTCATTTTAAGTCACTACTTCGTTCTCACACCCACATGTCTGCCCTTGGCTCACTGCAATGTTCCAGTGAAGGCCAATACATACTGGAGGGACAGCAACTCATCTTCCATCCCGCCCCAGCAGGTTTGGTGGCAGATGGAGCAGAGAAACTAGCAGGAGCCAATAAGTCAGAAACCTGCCAGCATAAAATGACTGTGCAATTCTCTCGAATGCTGGTTAACAGTGGGTCGGTCTTCCTGCTAGTTTGTTGTGTGAATGCCATTTGTATTTGTTTGCATCTCTTTAATGCTCATTAAAACAACTGCACGCCGGTGACCCATCAGGTCTTTCAAACTCCTATCGCACCAACGTGAAACTACATCAGTCTAAAATCTGATTGCTAGAGCGTTGCAAGCATGAGGCAATCCTTAGTTTACAAGAGGTTTTGAGATGAGTGCAACAAAGCCAGGCTGCCATAATGCTGGCTGTTCCTGATGAAGATCAGGGGACAATGTGGAAGGAGGGCTGTGCAAGGGGATAGAGAAGGGAGGGGGGAAAGGACGATGGCTCATGATGGTAGACAGAAGTGTAAGGAGGTGGATGAAAAAGACAAACAAAGGAAGGCAGAGAAAAAAACCAAGGGAAGAAAAGTTGGACCTCATGAAGTCTGCTTGAAAATTTTACAAACAGCGAGGTCAAGTAGATTCTACATCAATTATTGGAAGGTGATTCATGAAGACACCACATGCAATGAGTAAAGGGCCAAGTGGGCATGGGTGCCATGCAGGTGATGGGTTCAGGTGGAGAGTGGTTGATTCGGGGAACAGACTTCTTGAGGCTGCTCATCTTCTTCTTGTGGGTTGCTGACATCCTGCACAGTCTGGTGAAGACCTTTTGAGAGAGTGATGATGGACAGATGTTTAAATATGGTGCTGGGACCTTTAAATCTGACAGTTGACAGAGGACAGACAAATCAGCTGTGAGCCTGTCAGGTGATGCAATGAGAAATTCAGCTGTTCTTATAATTAATGAGGTGTCAAGTGTAGAATCTGATACAGGATCCCACCATTTTAGCCAGCGGAAAAGGCACCATCACCTGCCACACACTTAGTCTCAGAAGTGTGAGAACATTCCCATTAATACGCCTTTTATCTTGTGCCCTAAACATCTTTGTCAAATCTCTCCTAGTTTCCACTCCTGTGTGCAACACAATTAAATTAAATAACTTGAGGGACAAAATAAAAAGAACTGCCCCTCAAAGGCAAAGGGCCCGAAACAAAAACAAATCACAAATCAAACTTAAAACATTAAACCTAAAGATGCTTAAGAGGGTTGATAATGCACCTCATTCCCTGCGGCACCTAACGGGCACAGAAGACCTTGATGGTACCCGTGGACATTGCATGCTCTCTGCCCAGAGTCACCCAGCCACAAATATAGCCGTGAAAGGGGGAAAGACATTCAGATCAGGCAACCCCCTTGATCACCCGTTACCTGGACCTGTTGACGATAAGTTTGGTCTGGCCCTGGAGCGGGTTCATGAGGATGTGTTCCTCCTTCCCCGCCCCTCTCTGCACTGGGTGCCCTTAGATCAGGGGCGTGGGGCTGAAGTGCAAACAAAACTGAACAAAGGTTTTTTAAGAAACTAAAAAGTGCAGTCTAAAACATCCTATATTAACATGGTCCACAGACTCCACCAAACCACAGAAAAAGGGCAGGTTTCTTGAGAGTCCATGAATGGGTGCAACCTTTGGTGAATGGGAGTGCTGCGTGCAATACCCTCCAGCCCAGGTACCCGATTCCCACCGAGCTCCCACTTAATGTGCAACTCATCAGAGTGTGGCAAGTAACTTGTTAAGAGATTTGCCAGTAAAGCCTGAGATATTGATTGTGCTATAAACAGAAACAACTGCAACACTTTGTTGGTTAAGCAGGCCAACTGCTCTGAGGTAGAGCTTGAATTTACAGACAACTATGAAGTGATTCTTCCCATCACAACCACTTACCATGAGTGATATTTATCTCTAACTTCTACTTTGCTCCAACTTATCTCATACAGTATAAAATCCAACACATTTCTCCTTTCTTCAGTTCTGTAAAAGAATTGATGAATTTGAAAAATTAACTCTGTTTCTCTCTCTGCTGAGTCTTTCCAGCATTCTCTCTTATTTAGTTTGAAAATTATTTTTCAAAGCAAAGTTGGGCAGCATGAAACTGAAGAAATAACATTGGATGTAAATTGCATTTAAGAATGAGTTTGTATAGGCGAATAACTTTATGGCTGGGTAATCATTTAGTGTAACTCAAACACGATTACATTTTTTCCAATGAAAAACAAAAGCTCGTTTGTAAACCTAAGACATTTCAGGCAATGAGCAAGAAATTAATTTATATAGCAGCACCGCAGAAGGATTGCACCACTTGCTGGATATGGATCACATCGCCTGTTGTTTCCTATATGACTTGCGTGGTGTGAGGACAGAAGTGTGGGTATGTGTGGTGTCTACATGTGCTGAAACAGCTTGCTTTGATGTTAGCCTGATGTCATGCAGTCAAAGCAGCTAAAGCAACTTCCAAAAACATTGTTTTGAAGTTTAGAACATAGAACACTACGGCACAAACAGGCCCTTCGACCCACAAGTTACGCCGATCACATCTATACCCACCAAGCCATAGAACTATCTGTAACTCCCAATCCCATTAGATCCCATATACTCATCCAGAAGTCTTTTAAAAGACCCCAGCGAGTTTGCCTCTACCACCACCAACAATCTGTGAATTCATGCGTTGCTCACCAAAGATTGAGGTGAGCTCCAAATGGGCTCTGAACCAGTTCAGATTAAAGGGCTGCTGACACAAGTTGCAGGTACAGTGGTAACTTTTACTGATACAACCTTTAGATAGCTCTGTGCTGGATTTCTAGAGGTACTTTATGCCACTTCAGAATAACATCCAGTAACACCACCAGGGAATGTACGGGGAAGTGGAAGATGCAGCTGTCCTGTACTCTGTGTAAAGAGAAATGAAAGGCTTGCATTTATATAGTGCTTTTCATGACCATTGGATGAAGTACATTTTGAAGTGTAGTCATCGTAAGAAACTTATCAAATTCACACAGAAAGCAATGTTGTATTGTCCAGATAACCTGTGTTCTGTTATGTTGATTGAGGGATAAATATCAGCACACTATGCATAATCCTTGTACTTCCTTAATGACCACATTGATAACACTTCAAAAAATATTCCATTACCTCTAGAACTCTTTGGCCATCCAGTGGCATGATATAATGCAAGCCATACTGTCATAGAACCATAGAAAATTACAGCTCAGAAACAGGTCTTTTGGCCCTTCTTGTCTTGGTTCTTGCTGAACCATTTTTTGCCTAGTCCCACTGACCTGCGCTGGGACCATATCCCTCCACACCCCTCTCATCCATGAACCCAAGTTTTTCTTAAATGTTAAAAGTGACCCCGCATTTACCACTTTATCCAGCAGCTCATTCCACATTCCCACCACTCTCTGTGTGAAGAAGCCCCTCCCTAATATTCCATTTAAACTTTTCTCCTTTCACCCTTAACCCATGCCCTCTGATTTTTTTCTCCCCTAGCCTCAGTGGAAAAAGCCTGCTTGCATTCACTCTATCTTTACCCATCAAAATTTTATACACCTCTATCAAATCTCCCCTCATTCTTCCACGCTCCAGGGAATAAAGTCCGAACTATTCAATCTCTGTCTGTAACTCAGCTTCTCAAGTCCCGGCAACATCCTTGTGAACCTTCTCTGCACTCTTTCAACCTTATTTACATCCTTCCTGTAAGTAGGTGACCAAAACTGTACACAATACTCTAAATTTGGCCTCACCAATGCCTTATACAACCTCACCATAACACTCCAACTTCTATACTCAATGCTCCGATTTATAAAGGCCAATGTACCGAAAGCATTATTTACAGCCCTATCCACCTGTGACGTCACTTTTAGGGAATTCTGTACCTGTATTCTCAGATCCCTCTGTTCAACTGCACTCTTCAGAGTCCTACCATTTACCCTGTAATTTCTACTTTGGTTTGTCTGTCCAAAGTGCAATACCTCACACTTGTCTGCGTTAAATTCCATTTGCCATTTTTCAGCCCATTTTTCTAGTTAGTCCAAATCCCTCTGCAAGATTTGAAAACCTTCCTCACTGTCCACTACACCTCCAATCTTTGTACCATCAGGAAATTTGCTGATCCAATTTACCACATTATCATCCAGATCATTGATATAGATGACAAACAGCAATGGCCCCAATACCGATCCCTGTGGCACACCATTCGTCACAGGCCTCCACTCAGAGAAGCAATTCTCCACTACTACTCTCTGGCTTCTTCCATTGAGTCAGCGACTAATCTAATTTACTACCTCCCCATGTTGCATTCCTCCTATGGTAAATATATCCTATAAGCACTGTACCTATATTAGATAGACTATATCAAGAAGGTGGCTCACCACTGCGTTCTCAAAGGACAATTAGGATGGACAACAAAATTGTGGTCTCACATCCCACGAACAAATAAATATAATTCCTTTGGCAAGGAAATATTTTAGAATACCTTCTTTTGTATCAATACTCAAAGTTGAAGATTGAGGTTGCTGAAATATTCCTTCTGCGCTTTGTCAAAATATAAACATGAAATTTCAATTATTAAGGAACTGTAGGGAATTGTCTTGAAATAAGGTAATACTAAAAGAAACTCAAATAGATAATGTGATTGGAATCTTCATGAAGTGAGAGCGATATGACTAGGGATTATAGGACAAATTAGCTTAATATTGTTTGTTATAAAGGAGCATGTGCCTTAAATTGTGTTCAAGGATACAATTGCTTTAATTAATGAAGGAATTTCAGTAGATTTTTCTCGATTTATTTTCCAGATGAAAGGAACCTGCAAAAGGTAAAAACCACAATCTTCACAATGGTTTTTATAATGTAAAGCTACAGCAATTACCAAATTGTCCTAAACATGTCACATTTGCATGCTTTCAGTATCAAATAAGGTTTTGAAAAGATTACTTGCATTTTGAAGTGAAACACTACTGAATGTGATTGAGACACTTGTTAGTGCACGGACATTTCTTGGCGCTTGTTGCAAGTTTTGTTTCCATGTAAAGGCCTCTCATCCTCCTTTTTAAAAAGTCGTGCTTTGTCTCTCTAGGTGACTGATGCCATAATGTGCTGGAAGTATTTTCTGGAGCAATTCGATAGCAAGTCTAAAGGTGTTTAAGGATGGTGCAGAGCGTTTTCAAACAATGATGGTCCCCAAAGCATCATCAGTTAAGTTGTTTCGTAAGGAAGTAAATCATTGTACCAAGTGAATCCAAATGCAGCAAATTTCAGCAAAATACCTTTTGTAGCAATTGGAGTCTGTATAGACTACAATGATAATTGCTTTGCTACAAATAGAGAGCACATGAAATCTTCCGATTGTGAGTCAAGCCAGGAGTATTTTTTAACTACTCATAGCCTTCCTGTCTGGGATTGCAAAGAGCTTTGTATATTGAGAGATTGGAAAATTTACACAGATAATTGAGAAGTAGTGGTGCCTGACGATTGGATTATTGTAGCAATAGTATTCCACACTGGCAGTAAATACTGACGTGAATTATTCGGAAGCGACCGGATTGATTCCTTATTCAACAACAAATTAGGGGAATAGAAAAGTGTTTCTAAAACAAAAATGGCCACATTGGATGCTGAAGCGGAACGTGGAAGACAGAACAAATTGAATGCTTTATAATTTATTTTCATTCATGGGACGTGGGCATCGCTGGCAAAGCCAGCATTTGTTGTCTGTCCCTCTTTGCCCTTAAGGTGGTAGTGAGTTGCCTTGAGCCATTCTAGTATTACAGAAGGAGTTCCACTATTTTTAATGTATTTATTTTCTAGATGTGTATTTCGATGGAAGAAATTATAGGGCTACCGTGGTCATAAAAAGCATCATATTTAATATCTCACTAAAATATTCCTTGATAAAATATTGAAAACACTGAGTGCCTCTTAAGCCCTCAAATATCACTTGGCTGACCTCACTGAGTATCTCTAACTTTTAAAAAAAGTTCTTGCTGAAAGACAGTTCCAAATATCACAGTGAAACAATTCGATTCTTTGAGCCACTAGAGGGAAGCAAACATCATAATTTCAGTGTTCTTCCTATGGGCCAGATTCACTTTATTCAGATAATGTACGTCTCCAGTGTTTTTATTCACATGCAATTAAGGGGAGGTGATGGCTAGTGATATTATTGCTAGACTGTTAATCCAGAAACTCAGCTAATGTTCTGGGGACCTGGATTCAAATCCTGCCATGGCAAGTGGTGGCATTTGAATTCAATTCAATAAAAAATCTCAGGAATTAAAAATCTACTGATCATCACGAAACCATTGTCAATATTAGAAAAATCCATCTGGTTCACTACGATCTTTTAAGGAAGGAAATCTGCCATCCTTACCTGGTCTGGCCTAAATGAGACTCCAGAGCCACAGCAATGTAATTAACTCTCAACTATCTTTGGGCAATTAGGAATGGGTAATAAATGCTGGACAGCCAGTGACGCCCATGTCTCATGAATGAATAAAAGTAATTAATTGGCTTCTATTACATTTGAATTTTCACCAGGCCCATCTTTTGTTTCTCTATTTTTTCTATTAACATCCTGTATTGCACCATTGCAACATAATCCCTTGTGGTAATTAATCTCTTCTGCCTCTCACCCTACAAAAGGCCTTTTGTTTTGTTCTTTCCTCATCTTTTGCTTTACCTATGTCCGCAATCGTTTAGAACCTGTTACATAGAAACAGAGGAAAATCAGAGCAGGAGCAGCCCATTCAGCCCCTCATCCAGGAATTTAAGGAAAGCCAATTGGAGGCCAGGATAAAGCACCAAGAATTTGGAGCCTGAACAGGGTCCGGAGACAATAAGGGGGTAGGAACAGAAGCAGTAGAAGTTGAAGTGAATGCTGCGGAGGTGTGGTAAGCAGAAACCTTGGATCGAACTTTCATTTTTTTTTTGGCAAAGTCATTATGCACAAGAAGAGGTGAGAAGCCTATTGGTAGCATTGGTGAATTTTTGTGTCAATTTGTAGGCACTACGAGTTTCATACCACGACTGTGAGAGGCTGACCCTAATTCATCTGTCCCAGTACCAGCCAAGCATGCTGGGGGAGGGGCTGTGTGGGTGGGGGGGGGGGGGGGTTGGGGGGGGGGTATCATTTAAATGCCTCTCCAGCACTTGCTCCAAGTCCAGGCAAGAGTGGTTGCTAGGAAGGCTATCCTGAGGTTTTTCCAAAGGAGGCCTGAACAGAATGCTGGATGGGGTGGAGCAGAGTTGAGACATCCTGTACCCTCATCCCTGTGCCAAAGGAGAACCAGGCAGTGTGCTTTAATGACTATTGCCTGGTGGCTCTGACATCCATCATTATGAAACGCTTCAAAATGTCAGTCATGGTATGCATCAACTCCAGTCTCCCAGATTGCCTGGATCCACTACATTTGCTTATCGCTGCAACAGATCCACACAGGTGCCATTTCCCCGGCCCGACACTCAACCCCAGAGCACCTAGATAACAAGCTCACTTGTGTCAGGCTCCTATTGACTGCCTTCGACACCATTATGCCTGCAAAACTCATCTCCAAACCCCATGGCCTAGTACTCGGCTCCTCCCTCTGTGACTGCATCCTAGGCTTCCTGACCCACAGACTGCAATCAGTTAGGGCAGCAACAATACCTCCTCCAAGATTGTCCTCATCACCAGTGCCCCACAAGGCTGTGTTTTTAGCCCCCTACTATACTCCTTATACACCTATGACTGTGTGGCTAAATTCCACTCTAACTCCATTTTCAAGTTTGCTGATGGCACCACCACAGTGGGTTGGATCTCAAACAAGGATGAGATGGAGTACAGGAAAGAAATAGAGAATCTGGTGAAATGGTGTGATGACAATAATCTCTCCATCAGTGCCAGTGAAACAAAGGAGATAGTCATCAACTTCAGGAAGTGGAAGACATGCCCTTGTCTAAATCAACAGTGAAATGATTGACAACTTCAAGTTTCTTGGTGTCCAGATCACCAACAACCTGTCCTAATCCCTCTGCGCTGATGCTATAGTTAAAAAAGCCCATCGATGCCTTTACTTTCTCAAGAGGCTAAGGAAATTTAGCATGTCTGCTACGACTCATCAATTTTTAGGGATGCACCTTAGAAAGCATCCTTTCTGGATCTTTAACAGTTTGGTGTGGCTCCTGCTCTGACCAAGACCACAAGAAACTACAAATGGATGTGAATGTAGCCCAGTCCATCACGCAAACCAGCCTCCCATCCATTGACTTCTCGCTGTCTTGGAAAAACAGCCAGCATAATCAAGGACCCCCCCGAATCCTTGACATACTTTCTTCCACTTTCTTCTATCAAGAAAAAGATACAAAAGTCTGAGGTCACGTACCAACCGACTCAAGAACAGCTTCTTCCCTTCTGCCATCAAACTTTTGACTGGACCTACCATATATTAAGCTGATCTTTCTCTACACCCTATCTGTGACTGAAACACTATATTCTGCAACCTCTCCCCTCCCCTACATACTCTGTGAACGGTAGGTTTTCTGTGTAGCGCAAGAAGCAATACTTTTCACTGTATGCCAATATATGTGACAATAATAATTCAAATCAAAATCACCTGTCACTTCTAGGCAAGCAAGAAAGCAACACTCCAAGCGTTCTTGTGCTCTCAGAAGTGATGGATCTGGTTTTACGAGGAAAGTCTAGGGAATTGACACCTAACCTGAAACCCTACTCTGGGCGATCAAAGCTATCAGTACAGTCAGGATGTCTTCAATGGGGGCTTAGAGTGATCATTCCACTACCATTGAGAAAGAGGATGTTAGAGAGACTACATAAGGGCCATTGTGAAATGTACAATGAAGGAAATAGCAAAGCTATTTCTGATTGAATGTGGAAATTGAAGAGAAAGCTAGTTCATACTCTCCTTGGGCGAAGGTAAGAAACCTGCCATCCTTTGCACCGCTGCATCAATGGGAATGAGCTAGAGTGGCTTGACAATGAATGCACATGGATTTTGCAGCACCTTTTGAAGACATATGTTCCCAATAGACAAGGTCAATCCTCACACTAAGTGGCCAGAGGTTGCTGTGATGAAATTTACATGATTGAGAAGCTACAAGAAGTATTTAATCATTTTGGATTCCCTGAGCAATTGGTAAGAGACAATGGACCTCAATTTGTCTCACAAGAATTCAAAGGTTTCTTATAAGTGAATGGTTTTCAACATTCGGTTGTAATATCCTGTTACTAACGGACTAGCAGAACATTTAATCCAAACCATGAAATGAACCTTAAGAACAACCAGGAAACAGGGTTCACTGATCAAACGTCTTAACAAATTCCTACTAGTGTATAGGAGTACTTCACATTCCACGTCCAAGACCTTTTCGCATTACTAATAATGAAGAGACAATTACGATCAGCATTCAATCTGTTTAAATGTTTGAAAACTAAAGAGATCTTACCATCAACAACGAGGACAAATAGAAGGCTGGGAAAGTAAAGAATAGCGATTTCCAAGGACAAGGAGCTTGGGCTAGGAATTACCCCACAGGACATAGAATCATAGAATCCCTACAGTGCAGATGGAGACCATTTGGCCCACCGAGCCTGCACCGACAACAATCCCACCAAGACCCTACTCCTATAACCTCACATATTTACCCTATTAGTCCCCCTGACATTAAGGGGCAATTTAGCATGGCCAATCCACCTAACCCACAAATCTTTGGATTGTGGGAGGAAACCGGAGAACCTGGAAGAAATCCACACAGACACGGGGAGAACACACAAACTCTACACAGGCAGTGACCCAAGCTGGGTATTGAACCCGGGTCCCCGACACTGTGAAGCATCAGTGCTAACCATTATGCCCGTGCTGCCTCTGTGAAAATCCCCTAGTGGCCACACTCCAGTGTATGTTTTGGGGACATTGAGGGAGAAATTTTAGGATGACCAATGCTCCTAACCAGTACATCTTTCAGACTTGTGAGAGGAAACTGGAGCACCCTGAGAAAACCCACACTGGCTCCGCACAGACTGTGACCCAAGCTGGGAATTGAAACTGGGTCCTTGGTGCTGTGAGGCAGTAATGCTAACCACAGACAGAAGTGTGTTCCTTCCACAACCCTTGCACTGACTGGACCTGTCTCTTATACTGTCCAGACCAGCGATAATGTTATCTGCAGGAAATATGTGGACCAACTCTTGACTGGAAGAACAGATCTACCAAAATCAGAACCTGCAAAGAATCCAGATTTAATCATACAAAGTCCTCATCTGAACTTCCTACAATCCTGATGTGGAGATGCCGACATTGGACTGGGATGAACACCATAAGAAGTCTCAGACCACCAGGTTAAAGTCCAACAGGTTTATTTAGTGGTAAAAGCCACACACTTTCGGAGCGTTGTCCCTTCATCAGGTGAGTGGGAGTCCTGTTCATAAACAGGGCATATAAAGGCACAAACTCAATTTACAAAAAAATGATTGGAATGCGTGTCTTTACAGGTAATCAAGTTTTAAAAAAATGTGAGTGGAGACAGTGTTAAGCACAGGTTAAAGAGATGTGTATTGTCTCCGAACAGAAGAGTTAGTGAGAGTTTGCAAGTCCAGGCAAGTCATGGGAGTTACAAATAGTCTGACGTGAACCCAACATTTCAGTTGAGGCTGTCCTCATGTGTGCGGAACTTAGCTATCAGTCTCTGCTCAGTGACTCCGCGCTGTTGTATGTTGTGAAGGCCGTCTTGGAGAAAGCTTACCCGAAGATCAGAGGCCGAATCCCGTGACCGCTGAAGTGTTCCACAACAGGAAGAGAACATTGCTGCCTGGTGATTGTCGAGTGGTGTTCATTCATCCGTTGTTGTAGCATCTGCATGGTCTCCCCACTGTGCCATGCTCCGGGACATCCTTGCCTGCAGCGTATCAGGTAGACAACGAGTTGCAAGAGTATGTACCGTGTACCTGGTGGATGGTGTTCTCATGTGAGATGATGGCATCTGTGTCGATGATCCGGCATACCTTGCAGAGGTTGCTGTGGCAGGGTTGTGTGGTGTCGTGGTCACTGTTCTCCTGAAGGCTGGGTAGTTTGCTGAGGACAATAGTCTGTTTGAGGTTGGGTGGTTGTTTGAAGGCAAGAAGTGGGGGTGTGGGGAAGGCCTTGGTGAGATATTCGTCTTCATCAATGACATGTTGAAGGCTCTGGAGAAGATGTCGTAGTTTTTCTGTTCCGAGGAATTACTGGACAACGAAAGGTACTCTGTCCACTGTGTCCCATGTTTGTCTTCTGAGGAGGTTGGAGCAGTTTGTCGCTGTGGTGTGTCGGAACTGTCAATCAATGAGTCAAACACCATATCCTGTTCCTATGAGGGCATCTTTCAGCGTCTGGAGGTGTCTGTTGTGATCCTCCTCATCTGAGCAGATCCTATGTAAATGGAGGGCTTGTCCATAGGGGATGACATTGATGACATTTTCTTTCTTTAGACGGATAGTGAACAATCATGGAAACAACTATATGATGACATCAACAAGTTCCATCCCACCATCAGACTCACCATGGACTACTCTCCAGGATCGATTGCATTTCAATCGGGAAACATTTCAGCAGTCACGAGCATTCAGCCTCTGATTTTTGGGTAAGCGTTTTCCAAGGCGGCCTTCATGACACACGACAATGCAGAGTCGCTGAGCAGAGACTGATAGCCAAGTTCCGCACACATGAGGATGGCCTCAACCGGGATCTTGGGTTCATGTCATACTATCTATAATCCCCACGAATTGCCTGGGCTTGCAAAATCTCACTAACTGTCCTGAATGGAGACAATACACATCTCTTTAACCTGTGCTTAACCCTCTCTTCACTCACATTGTCTGTACCTTTAAGATTTGATTACCTGTAAAGACTTGCATTCCAACCGTTATCTTGTAAATTGAGTTTGTGTCTTTATATGCCTGTTTGTGAACCCAGCTCCTCACTCACCTGTTGAAGGAGCAGCATTCTGAAAACTTGTGCTGCCAAACAAATCTGTTGGACTTCAACCTGGTGTTGTGAGACTTCTTCCTGTCTCTGTTCATATACATGCATTTCTGGTGGGGTTTTACTGGGTTACCAAAGGGTTAGGTTACCAAGGAGCTTGGGGATGTTAAAACTAAGCCAAAGTGGGATTGTGGTTGATGCAAACTCGATGGGCCAAATGGCTCTTTCTGTACTGTAGGGTTTCTATGATTTCTATGAAGAAGTGTACAGGAGACAGTGATGTTGCCAAGCAACATATATCCAGAGAGACCTATTGCTACACTGGAAGAAAGAAAAACAATGTTATTTCAGTTGTGGACACTGCAGGATGAAAACAATGGTCTCAAACCTGGGAGTGTCAGAGAAAATGGGAGAGAATTCCAAGGGAGAGTTCTTTGAGCTTGGAAACCCACATGAGGAAAACAGAGTTTCAGTAAGATCAGTTGGTTCATAAGAACATAAGAACATAAGAAATAGGAGCAGGAGTAGGCCATCTAGCCCTTCGAGCCTGCCCCGCCATTCAATAAGATCATGGCTGATCTGTCGCTGCTCAGTTCCACATTCCCGCCCTCTCCCCATAACCCTTAATCCCCTCTCTTATCAAAAACCCATCAACCCGCTTCTTAAAAATATTTAGCGAGGCAGCCTCTACCACTTCAACGGGCAGAGAATTCCAGAGATTCACCACCCTTTGAGTGAAGAAGTTCCTCCTCAACTCCGTTCTAAACCGCCCCCCCTTTATCTTGAGGCTGTGCCCCCTAGTCCTACTGTCTTTTTTGAGCGGGAAGAGTCTCTCCACCCCTATCCTATCCATCCCATTGCAGTGTAACAAGTATCTGTAGAGCTGATGAGCGATGTATGGAAATTTGATTTCAGATTGTGGGCTGTCCAACTGTAGTTCACCTCCTTGTCTACATGGACTGTGTAGTACTGTGACCATAATTGATGAGAAATCTGTAGATATCTGGGGGCATCTGTCACTTGTTTTCAGAGTGTAGGCTTATTAGCTTATATGGACTGTATACTTACCATGAATATTAGAGGATAGATGTGTTATCTTTATGCATTTGTTTGTATCTGTAAAAAGGTATAGTTGGGGCAAAGCAATAATCTAAATTGATTAATTTACTGGTGGTTGTATCAAAACATTTTCAAGTTTTTTGCCTTGTGCAATATAATTTTGTTTCCTTGTTTAAAACCTTTATTTTGTTGTTAAACATTCATCAACAGACTCCTGTGACTCTCTTCAGTAGTTGCCCTCCATGATTCTAAGCAAAAATCTATCAAGCCAGGCTCTACCCTGGGATCTGACTAATAGTAACATCAACTGGCATCACAACGTTATGAATAAAGGTGAAGATTGTAGTACTTTCTTTTCATTTCTTTTAATGCTGGCAATGAAATGCATTGTGCACATTCAAAAGATGGCGAACTTCCAACTAAATCATGTGACATCAAATGAGATGTTAATCTAGCATGTGATTTGAATTTTAATTATGTCAGATTTTTATTTCATTGTGCCAAGGAAAACTAGTATAACCTGCCTTTGACTCAAATTTTTAAAAATAAGCTTTAAACAGCTGAAAATCTTGTTATTATGGCACAGCTATTAGGGAAGTGCATTTTAGTAAAAATATTGAGAAAATGTATACTACATGTGGCAAAATATTACTATTTTAATCAATCGCTTATTTTCGTTTCAAAGCTAATCTGCAAATTTTAGTGCCTTGCTAAATAATATGGAACTTGAAACAATTCAATTTCTCTGGGAAAAATATGGGGATTTCTGCACAAGCACATGCACATATGTTGCTTATGACTTTAAGGTAAAGTAAAGTTTATTTATTAGTCACAAGTAATGTTTACATTAACACCACAATGAAGTTACTGTGAAGTTTCCCTAGTCGCCACTCTTTGACGCCTGTTCGGGTCAATGCAAAATTTTGCAAGAAGGAGGAACTGTTGTTTCAGATACAATGCTGTAAAGGTGTGGTATCCCTCTAATCCATACCTATACATAGTGAACCAAAAGAAGAAAGTAAATGTTCCAAAATACATCAAAGAGAAAAGCTTTCAGGTATATTTGTCATGGAATAAAGGTTTATTTTTCTATCAAACTGATTAACGCAAGCATGTGCACAAATACAAAACTAGAATGTGTAGGTATTGTGTGCTCAATCCAAATTTCAGAAAAAGGAGCTAAATCTTAACAGCAATGAAAAAGTAGCTGAAATTTTGACGAAAAAATTATTGTGCTTAAATGACACATTGAACAGACTTAGTTTACGAAGACTCTCCAGACAAGGCATGCCTCCAAGACTGAAGGAAGAGGATTTTCATTTTAAACTACTAGATCAACATTTTCAGGCTCAATGTAACTTCCCTGGTAGAATTTAAGGTCTGTGTAATGTGTAATGCGTAATGTTAAAAACAAAGATAAAATCAAAATACTGTGGATGCTGGAATCTCAAGCAAAAACTGAAAATGCTTGAATATCTCAGCAGTCTGACAGCATCTGTAGGGAGAGAATAGAGCCAACATTTCAAGTCTAGATAACCCTTTGTCAGAGCTGAGAGCAAAGAGAATCAGCAGAGATTTGTACTATGAGGATGGTGGTGGGTGGAGCAGTGGAATGGGACAAAGGGAATGTAAATGAGGTACAGAAGGCTGAGAAGGTAGCTAAAAGGTCCAGTAAGTGATCAGAATGTATGAATGGCAAAACAAAGGTGCAGATTGTTAAAGGACTGCCCGAGAATTATGGCATGCCCTGAGGAGGTCGGCGGGGTGGGGGGAGCGCGGGTAGTATTAAAGAGTGCTGGAATGGGGAAGTGGGAAAATGGAAGTGAGAGACAAGAATGATAAAATGGATGAATGAAATGAAACAAAATAAAATAAAAGGAAATTGGGTGAAAGCAGAGGAGAGGATTTGTTAACTTAATGTTTAGTCCAAAAGGGTGTAATATGCCCAAAAATACCTGTTGTATATTTTAGCACCCAGTGGAGTACACTTCTCTTAAAATACAGATTTATTTTCTTTAAATCTGCTGCTGGAAGTCAGGGTCTGGCCTTTTAGTGTTTTCATCTCAAGTTCTGGTCAGGTCAGTTTTTATCTTCCACTTTGAACCTGATCAGAAAGTTGAAATTTCTGCATTCCCACATAAACTCTAAGGTTGCAGTACATCAACTTCCTATATATGAGTCTTGTTGAAATTGTACAAGACATTGGTAACGACATACTTAGAATACCGTGTGCAATTCTGGTCACCCGATTATAGAAAGGATATTATTAAACTAGAAAGAGTGCAGAAGAGATCTGTTAGGATGCCACCAGGACTTGATGGATTGAGTTATAAAGAGAGGCTGAATAGACTGGGACTTTTTCTTTGGAGCGTAGAAGGCTGAGGGATGACCTTATAGAGGTCTATAAAATAACGAAGGGCATAGAGAAGGAGATAGTCAATATCTTTTCCCAGCAGAGTCTAAAACTAGAGGGCACAGGATTAAATGAGAGGGAGAGATACAATAGTGTCCAGAGGGGCAATTTTTTCACTCAGAGGGTGGTGAGTGTCTGGAACAAGCTGTCAGAGGTAGTAGTAGAGATGGATACAATTTTATCTTTTTAAAAGCATTTAGGCAGTTACATGGGTACGATGGGTATAGAGGGATATGGGCCAAATGCGGGCAATTGGGATTAGCTTAGGGGTTTAAAAGAAGGGTGGCATGGACAAGTTGGAAAAGGGCCTGTTTCCATGCTGTAAACCTCTATGACTCTATGAGCTGGTAAAATAGGAAATAAAAATTCAAGGATTTAGGAGGGATGGGAAATTTAAAGACGTCACATCAATAACTGTTGGGAAAAAGAGGTATGTGGTCTGTACTGGGATCTAAGGCAGCTTCCCATCTTACTTATAATGACATAAATCAGTCCTGTTGTTAATCGCCCTTCCATGTGATGATGGTAACAGAACTAGATAATTTCAGAACAGCAGAATGTACTATCCCCTCTAGATTATTGAGAGTCGTCAGAAATCATCCTAATCCCATCCTTGCCCATGTTAAACTAGCATTGAAATTAGAATCATGATGGTAAATACAACCAGGCCCAATCTGACGGAAACCTGAATAAAGTAGGCGGTGGGTTCCCTCCTCACAGAGACATTGGTGCGTGGAATTAAAATTTCTCAATTTTGAAGAAAGAACAATCAATATTGCCTACCACCCGATCACTGGGAATTCTCGGTCCACATGTTTAGCGCGGAAGAGATGAAAGAAAACAGACCCGAATCCCAGAGCTACTGTCTGTTAAAACCAATGTTTCCTGAACATTGTGCTGAATCTAAACGAGAGCCGCAGAACAAAACATAAAACTGGCATCGTGGAGCTTTCCTTTGTCCATTCAAAAGGTCCATTCTGTAGGTCCATTCAAAAGTTTGATGGCAGAAGGGAAGAAGCTGTTCTTGAGTCGGTTGGTACGTGACCTCAGACTTTTGTATCTTTTTCTTGATAGAAGTGGGAGAAAGTATGTCAAGGATTCGGGGGGTCCTTGATTATGCTGGCTGTTTTTCCAAGACAGCGGGAAGTCAATGGATGGGAGGCTGGTTTGCGTGATGGACTGGGCTACATTCACATCCATTTGTAGTTTCTTGTGGTCTTGGTCAGAGCAGGAGCCACACCAAACTGTTAAAGATCCAGAAAGGATGCTTTCTAAGGTGCATCCCTAAAAATTGATGAGTCGTAGCAGACATGCTAAATTTCCTTAGCCTCTTGAGAAAGTAAAGGCATCGATGGGCTTTTTTAACTATAGCATCAGCGCAGAGGGATTAGGACAGGTTGTTGGTGATCTGGACACCAAGAAACTTGAAGTTGTCAATCATTTCACTGTTGATTTAGACAAGGGCATGTCTTCCACTTCCTGAAGTTGATGACTATCTCCTTTGTTTCACTGGCACTGATGGAGAGATTATTGTCATCACACCATTTCACCAGATTCTCTATTTCTTTCCTGTACTCCATCTCATCCTTGTTTGAGATCCAACCCACTGTGGTGGTGCCATCAGCAAACTTGAAAATGGAGTTAGAGTGGAATTTAGCCACACAGTCATAGGTGTATAAGGAGTATAGTAGGGGGCTAAAATCACAGCCTTGTGGGGCACCGGTGATGAGGACAATCTTGGAGGAGGTATTGTTGCTGCCCTAACTGATTGCAGTCTGTGGGTCAGGAAGCCTAGGATGCAGTCACAGAGGGAGGAGCCGAGTACTAGGCCATGGAGTTTGGAGATGAGTTTTGCAGGCATAATGGTGTCGAAGGCAGTCAATAGGAGCCTGACACAAGTGAGCTTGTTATCTAGGTGCTCTGGGGTTGAGTGTCGGGCCGGGGAAATGGCACCTGTGTGGATCTGTTGCAGCGATAAGCAAATGTAGTGGATCCAGGCAATCTGGGAGACTGGAGTTGATGCATACCATGACTGACATTTTGAAGCGTTTCATAATGATGGATGTCAGAGCCACCAGGCAATAGTCATTAAAGCACACTGCCTGGTTCTCCTTTGGCACAGGGATGAGGGTACAGGATGTCTCAACTCTGCTCCACCCCATCCAGCATTCTGTTCAGGCCTCCTTTGGAAAAACCTCAGGATAGCCTTCCTAGCAACCACTCTTGCCTGGACTTGGAGCAAGTGCTGGAGAGGCATTTAAATGATACCCCCCCCCCCAACCCCGCCCCCCCCCCCCCACCCACACAGCCCCTCCCCCAGCATGCTTGGCTGGTACTGGGACAGATGAATTAGGGTCAGCCTCTCACAGTCGTGGTATGAAACTCGTAGTGCCTACAAATTGACACAAAAATTCACCAATGCTACCAATAGGCTTCTCACCTCTTCTTGTGCATAATGACTTTGCCAAAAAAAAAATGAAAGTTCGATCCAAGGTTTCTGCTTACCACACCTCCGCAGCATTCACTTCAACTTCTACTGCTTCTGTTCCTACCCCCTTATTGTCTCCGGACCCTGTTCAGGCTCCAAATTCTTGGTGCTTTATCCTGGCCTCCAATTGGCTTTCCTTAAATTCCTGGATGAGGGGCTGAATGGGCTGCTCCTGCTCTGATTTTCCTCTGTTTCTATGTAACAGGTTCTAAACGATTGCGGACATAGGTAAAGCAAAAGATGAGGAAAGAACAAAACAAAAGGCCTTTTGTAGGGTGAGAGGCAGAAGAGATTAATTACCACAAGGGATTATGTTGCAATGGTGCAATACAGGATGTTAATAGAAAAAATAGAGAAACAAAAGATGGGCCTGGTGAAAATTCAAATGTAATAGAAGCCAATTAATTATTTTTATTCATTCATGAGACATGGGCGTCACTGGCTGTCCAGCATTTATTACCCATTCCTAATTGCCCAAAGATAGTTGAGAGTTAATTACATTGCTGTGGCTCTGGAGTCTCATTTAGGCCAGACCAGGTAAGGATGGCAGATTTCCTTCCTTAAAAGATCGTAGTGAACCAGATGGATTTTTCTAATATTAAGAACATAAGAACATAAGAAATAGGAGCAGGAGTAGGCCATCTAGCCCTTCGAGCCTGCCCCGCCATTCAATAAGATCATGGCTGATCTGTCGTGGCTCAGTTCCACTTTCCCGCCCTCTCCCCATAACCCTTAATCCCTTCTCTTATCAAAAACCCATCAACCCGCTTCTTAAAAATATTTAGCGAGGCAGCCTCCACCACTTCAACGGGCAGAGAATTCCAGAGATTCACCACCCTTTGAGTGAAGAAGTTCCTCCTCAACTCCGTTCTAAACCGCCTCCCCTTTATCTTGAGGCTGTGCCCCCTAGTCCTACTGTCTTTTTTGAGCGGGAAGAGTCTCTCTACCTCTATCCTATCCATCCCATTCATCATCTTATACGTCTCAATGAGATCTCCCCTCATTCTTCTAAACTCTAACGAGTACAAGCCTAGTTTATTCAGCCTCTCCTCATAGCTCAATCCCCTCAACTCCGGTATCAGCCTAGTAAACCTCCTCTGCACTCCCTCCAGGGCCAAAATATCCTTGCGCAGGTGCGGCGCCCAAAACTGCACACAGTACTCCAGCTGCGGCCTCACCAATGCCCTATACAGCTGCAGCAAGACCTCCCTACTTTTATATTCAATCCCCCTCGCTATGAAGTCCAGCATCCCATTCGCCTTCCTGACCACCTGCTGCACCTGCAAGGTGGGTTTTTGCGATTCATGCACAAGGACCCCGAGGTCCCTCTGCACCGTCGCCTGCTGCAGTTTTTCGCCACGTAAGTAATAGTCCTTCCTACCATTCTTCCTACCAAAGTGGACCACCTCACACTTGCCAACATTAAATTCCATTTGCCATTTCCTGGCCCATTCGCCCAGCCTATCTAGATCCTTCTGCAGACTCTCCACACCCTCCGCACAATTTGCCGTTCCCCCAATCTTGGTGTCATCAGCAAATTTCGACACCCTGCACTCGGTTCCCTCCTCCAGATCATCTATATAAATGGTAAATATTGACAATGGTTTCGTGATGATCAGTAGATTTTTAATTCCTGATATTTTTTATTGAATTGAATTCAAATGCCACCACTTGCCATGGCAGGATTTGAATCCAGGTCCCCAGAACATTAGCTGAGTTTCTGGATTAACAGTCTAGCAATAATATCACTAGCCATCACCTCCCCTTAATTGCATGTGAATAAAAACACTGGAGACGTACATTATCTGAATAAAGTTAATCTGGCCTGTGGGAAGAACACTGAAATTATGATGTTTGCTTCCCTCTAGTGGCTCAAAGAATCGAATTGTTTCACTGTGATATTTGGAACTGTCTTTCAGCAAGAAGTTTTTTTAAAAGTTAGCGATACTCAGTGAGGTCAGCCAAGTGATATTTGAGGGCTTAAGCGGCACTCAGTGTTTTCAATATTTTATCAAGGAATATTTTAGTGAGATATTAAATATGATGCTTTTTATGACCACGGTAGCCCTATAATTTCTTCCATCGAAATACACATCTAGAAAATAAATACATTAAAAATAGTGGAACTCCTTCTGTAATACTAGAATGGCTCAAGGCAACTCACTACCACCTTAAGGGCAAAGAGGGACAGACAACAAATGCTGGCTTTGCCAGCGATGCCCACGTCCCATGAATGAAAATAAATTATAAAGCATTCAATTTGTTCTGTCTTCCACGTTCCGCTTCAGCATCCAATGTGGCCATTTTTGTTTTAGAAACACTTTTCTATTCCCCTAATTTGTTGTTGAATAAGGAATCAATCCGGTCGCTTCTGAATAATTCACGTCAGTATTTACTGCCAGTGTGGAATACTATTGCTACAATAATCCAATCGTCAGGCACCACTACTTCTCAATTATCTGTGTAAATTTTCCAATCTCTCAATATACAAAGCTCTTTGCAATCCCAGACAGGAAGGCTATGAGTAGTTAAAAAATACTCCTGGCTTGACTCACAATCGGAAGATTTCATGTGCTCTCTATTTGTAGCAAAGCAATTATCATTGTAGTCTATACAGACTCCAATTGCTACAAAAGGTATTTTGCTGAAATTTGCTGCATTTGGATTCACTTGGTACAATGATTTACTTCCTTACGAAACAACTTAACTGATGATGCTTTGGGGACCATCATTGTTTGAAAACGCTCAGCACCATCCTTAAACACCTAATTTAGACTTGCTATCGAATTGCTCCAGAAAATACTTCCAGCACATTATGGCATCAGTCACCTAGAGAGACAAAGCACGACTTCTTAAAAAGGAGGATGAGAGGCCTTTACATGGAAACAAAACTTGCAACAAGCGCCAAGAAATGTCCGTGCACTAACAAGTGTCTCCATCACATTCAGTAGTGTTTCACTTCAAAATGCAAGTAATCTTTTCAAAACCTTATTTGATACTGAAAGCATGCAAATGTGACATGTTTAGGACAATTTGGTAATTGCTGTAGCTTTACATTATAAAAACCATTGTGAAGATTGTGGTTTTTACCTTTTGCAGGTTCCTTTCATCTGGAAAATAAATCTAGAAAAATCTACTGAAATTCCTTCACTAATTAAAGCAATTGTATCCTTGAACACAATTTAAGGCACATGCTCCTTTATAACAAACAATATTAAGCTAATTTGTCCTATAATCCCTAGTCATATCGCTCTCACTTCATGAAGATTCCAATCACATTATCTATTTGAGTTTCTTTTAGTATTACCTTATTTCAAGACAATTACCTACAGTTCCTTAATAATTGAAATTTCATGTTTATATTTTGACAAAGCGCAGAAGGAATATTTCAGCAACCTCAATCTTCAACTTTGAGTATTGATACAAAAGAAGGTATTTTAAAATATTTCCTTGCCAAAGGAATTATATTTATTTGTTCGTGGGATGTGAGACCAGAATTTTGTTGTCCATCCTAATTGTCCTTTGAGAATGCAGTGGTGAGCCACCTTCTTGATATAGTCTATCTAATATAGGTACAGTGCTTATAGGATATATTTACCATAGGAGGAATGCAACATGGGGAGGTAGTAAATTAGATTAGTCGCTGACTCAATGGAAGAAGCCAGAGAGTGGTAGTGGAGAATTGCTTCTCTGAGTGGAGGCCTGTGACGAGTGGTGTGCCACTGGGATCGGTATTGGGGCCATTGCTGTTTGTCATCTATATCAATGATCTGGATGATAATGTGGTAAATTGGATCAGCAAATTTCCTGATGGTACAAAGATTGGAGGTGTAGCGGACAGTGAGGAAGGTTTTCAAAGCTTGCAGAGGGATTTGGACTAACTAGAAAAATGGGCTGAAAAATGGCAAATGGAATTTAACGCAGACAAGTGTGAGGTATTGTACTCTGGACAGACGAACCAAAGTAGAAATTACAGGGTAAATGGTAGGACTCTGAAGAGTGCAGTTGAACAGAGGGATCTGAGAATACAGGTACAGAATTCCCTAAAAGTGACGTCACAGGTGGATAGGGCTGTAAATAGTGCTTTCGGTACATTGGCCTTTATAAATCGGAGCATTGAGTATAGAAGTTGGAGTGTTATGGTGAGGTTGTATAAGGCATTGGTGAGGCCAAATTTAGAGTATTGTGTACAGTTTTGGTCACCTACTTACAGGAAGGATGTAAATAAGGTTGAAAGAATGCAGAGAAGGTTCACAAGGATGTTGCTGGGACTTGAGAAGCTGAGTTACAGACAGAGATTGAATAGTTCGGACTTTATTCCCTGGAGCGTGGAAGAATGAGGGGAGATTTGATAGAGGTGTATAAGATTTTGATGGGTAAAGATAGAGTGAATGCAAACAGGCTTTTTCCACTGAGGCTAGGGGAGAAAAAAATCAGAGGGCATGGGTTAAGGGTGAAAGGAGAAAAGTTTAAATGGAATATTAGGGAGGGGCTTCTTCACACAGAGAGCGGGGGGAATGTGGAATGAGCTGCTGGATAAAGTGGTAAATGCGGGGTCACTTTTAACATTTAAGAAAAACTTGGGTTCATGGATGAGAGGGGTGTGGAGGGATATGGTCCCAGCGCAGGTCAGTGGGACTAGGCAAAAAATGGTTCAGCAAGAACCAAGACAAGAAGGGCCAAAAGACCTGTTTCTGAGCTGTAATTTTCTATGGTTCTATGACAGTATGGCTTGCATTATATCATGCCACTGGATGGCCAAAGAGTTCTAGAGGTAATGGAATATTTTTTGAAGTGTTATCAATGTGGTCATTAAGGAAGTACAAGGATTATGCATAGTGTGCTGATATTTATCCCTCAATCAACATAACAGAACACAGGTTATCTGGACAATACAACATTGCTTTCTGTGTGAGTTTGATAAGTTTCTTACGATGACTACACTTCAAAATGTACTTCATCCAATGGTCATGAAAAGCACTATATACATGCAAGCCTTTCATTTCTCTTTACACAGAGTACAGGACAGCTGCATCTTCCACTTCCCTGTACATTCCCTGGTGGTGTTACTGGATGTTATTCTGAAGTGGCATAAAGTACCTCTAGAAATCCAGCACAGAGCTATCTAAAGGTTGTATCAGTAAAAGTTACCACTGTACCTGCAACTTGTGTCAGCAGCCCTTTAATCTGAACTGGTTCAGAGCCCATTTGGAGCTCACCTCAATCTTTGGTGAGCAACGCATGAATTCACAGATTGTTGGTGGTGGTAGAGGCAAACTCGCTGGGGTCTTTTAAAAGACTTCTGGATGAGTATATGGGATCTAATGGGATTGGGAGTTACAGATAGTTCTATGGCTTGGTGGGTATAGATGTGATCGGCGTAACTTGTGGGTCGAAGGGCCTGTTTGTGCCGTAGTGTTCTATGTTCTAAACTTCAAAACAATGTTTTTGGAAGTTGCTTTAGCTGCTTTGACTGCATGACATCAGGCTAACATCAAAGCAAGCTGTTTCAGCACATGTAGACACCACATATACCCACACTTCTGTCCTCACACCACGCAAGTCATATAGGAAACAACAGGCGATGCGATCCATATCCAGCAAGTGGTGCAATCCTTCTGCGGTGCTGCTATATAAATTAATTTCTTGCTCATTGCCTGAAATGTCTTAGGTTTACAAACGAGCTTTTGTTTTTCATTGGAAAAAATGTAATCGTGTTTGAGTTACACTAAATGATTACCCAGCCATAAAGTTATTCGCCTATGCAAACTCATTCTTAAATGCAATTTACATCCAATGTTATTTCTTCAGTTTCATGCTGCCCAACTTTGCTTTGAAAAATAATTTTCAATATAAATAAGAAGAGAGAATGCTGGAAAGACTCAGCAGAGAGAGAAACAGAGTTAATTTTTCAAATTCATCAATTCTTTTACAGAACTGAAGAAAGGAGAAATGTGTTGGATTTTATACTGTATGAGATAAGTTGGAGCAAAGTAGAAGTTAGAGATAAATATCACTCATGGTAAGTGGTTGTGATGGGAAGAATCACTTCATAGTTGTCTGTAAATTCAAGCTCTACCTCAGAGCAGTTGGCCTGCTTAACCAACAAAGTGTTGCAGTTGTTTCTGTTTATAACACAATCAATATCTCAGGCTTTACTGGCAAATCTCTTAACAAGTTACTTGCCACACTCTGATGAGTTGCACATTAAGTGGGAGCTCGGTGGGAATCGGGTACCTGGGCTGGAGGGTATTGCACGCAGCACTCCCATTCACCAAAGGTTGCACCCATTCATGGACTCTCAAGAAACCTGCCCTTTTTCTGTGGTTTGGTGGAGTCCGTGGACCATGTTAATATAGGATGTTTTAGACTGCACTTTTTAGTTTCTTAAAAAACCTTTGTTCAGTTTTGTTTGCACTTCAGCCCCATGCCCCTGATCTAAGGGCACCCAGTGCAGAGAGGGGCGGGGAAGGAGGAACACATCCTCATGAACCCACTCCAGGGCCAGACCAAACTTATCGTCAACAGGTCCAGGTAACGGGTGATCAAGGGGGTTGCCTGATCTGAATGTCTTTCCCCCTTTCACGGCTATATTTGTGGCTGGGTGACTCTGGGCAGAGAGCATGCAATGTCCATGGGTACCATCAAGGTCTTCTGTGCCCGTTAGGTGCCGCAGGGAATGAGGTGCATTATCAACCCTCTTAAGCATCTTTAGGTTTAATGTTTTAAGTTTGATTTGTGATTTGTTTTTGTTTCGGGCCCTTTGCCTTTGAGGGGCAGTTCTTTTTATTTTGTCCCTCAAGTTATTTAATTTAATTTAATTGTGTTGCACACAGGAGTGGAAACTAGGAGAGATTTGACAAAGATGTTTAGGGCACAAGATAAAAGGCGTATTAATGGGAATGTTCTCACACTTCTGAGACTAAGTGTGTGGCAGGTGATGGTGCCTTTTCCGCTGGCTAAAATGGTGGGATCCTGTATCAGATTCTACACTTGACACCTCATTAATTATAAGAACAGCTGAATTTCTCATTGCATCACCTGACAGGCTCACAGCTGATTTGTCTGTCCTCTGTCAACTGTCAGATTTAAAGGTCATGATGTGGGTATGCCGGCGTTGGACTGGCGTAAACACAGTAAAAAGTCTGACAACACCAGGTTTTAGTCCAACCTATTTGTTTGATAATATACTCGCAAGCTTTCGGGTTAGCCCCTTCGTCAGGTGACGAAGGGGCTAACCCGAAAGCTTGCGAGTATATTATCAAATAAATAGGTTGGACTAAAACCTGGTGTTGTCAGACTTTTTACAGATTTAAAGGTCCCAGCACCATATTTAAACATCTGTCCATCATCACTCTCTCAAAAGATCTTCACCAGACTGTGCAGGATGTCAGCAACCCACAAGAAGAAGATGAGCAGCCTCAAGAAGTCTGTTCCCCGAATCAACCACTCTCCACCTGAACCCATCACCTGCATGGCACCCATGCCCACTTGGCCCTTTACCCATTGCATGTCGTGTCTTCATGAATCACTTTCCAGTAATTGATGTAGAATCTACTTGACCTCGCTGTTTGTAAAATTTTCAAGCAGACTTCATGAGGTCCAACTTTTCTTCCCTTGGTTTTTTTCTCTGCCTTCCTTTGTTTGTCTTTTTCATCCACCTCCTTACACTTCTGTCTACCATCATGAGCCATCGTCCTTTCCCCCCTCCCTTCCCCATCCCCTTGCACAGCCCTCCTTCCACATTGTCCCCTGATCTTCATCAGGAACAGCCAGCATTATGGCAGCCTGGCTTTGTTGCACTCATCTCAAAACCTCCTGTAAACTAAGGATTGCCTTATGCTTGAACGCTCTAGCAATCAGATTTTAGACTGATGTAGTTTCACGTTGGTGTGCTAGGAGTTTGAAAGACCTGATGGGTCACTGGCGCGCAGTTGTTTTAATGAGCATTAAAGAGATGCAAACAAATACAAATGGCATTCACACAACAAACTAGCAGGAAGACCGACCCACTGTTAACCAGCATTTGAGAGAATTGCACAGTCATTTTATGCTGGCAGGTTTCTGACTTATTGGCTCCTGCTAGTTTCTCTGCTCCATCTGCCACCGAACCTGCTGGGGCGGGATGGAAGATGAGTTGCTGTCCCTCCAGTATGTATTGGCCTTCACTGGAACATTGCAGTGAGCCAAGGGCAGACATGTGGGTGTGAGAACGAAGTAGTGACTTAAAATGAGAGGTGACAGGAAGTTTGGGGCCATGTTTGCGGACTGAGTGAAGGTGCTCCACAAAGCGGTCATCTAGTCTGCATTTAGTTTTCCCATTGTAGAAGAGATTACATTGGGAGCAGTGAATACAGTAGACCAAATTGAAGGAGGTATATGTGAAATAATGTTTCGCCTGAAAGGAGTGTTTGGGACTTTATACAGCGAGGAAGGATGAGGTGAGGTGCACCTTCTGCGATTGCAAGGGAAGGTGGCATGAGAAAGAGATAAGAAGTTGATGGTGATTAAGGAGTAGATTGGGACGTCACAGAAGAAATGGTCCCCATGGAATGCTGACAGGGAGCGTGAGGGAACAAAGTGTTTAGTGGTGGCATCATGCTGGAGTTGGCGGAAATTGTGGAGGATGATTCTCTGACTGCAGAAACTGGTGGGTGAAAGGCGAGAACAAAAGGGATCCTATCATGGTTCTGGGAGGGAAGGGAAGGGATGAGGGCTGAGATACAGGAGATAGACTGGGTACAGCTGAGTGGCCTGTCAACCAGAGTGGGAAGGATCCCTTGATTCAGGAAAAAAGAAGACATGTCAGAAGTGCTGTGGAAGTTAGCATCACTGGAGCAGAGGTGGAGAAACTGGGAGAATGGAATGGAATCCTTACAGTAAGGGGTGGTCTGAGGGATTATAGTCAAGATAGCTGTGGGAGTCAGTTTCTTTTACTTTGAAAATAAAGTTTGGCTTTTTAGCTCTAATGCTAAAAAAAAAATTAATTGCATCTGTTTTCATCTCATTACAATGTGTTGTTGAGCAACCGCATTTCATGCTGTTGATTCTTTTTAAGCGCCTCAATTTGAGATTATTGAGCACAAGATTTATGATGCAAAGTATTTGGATGAGATAAATGTCTCAATAAAACACCGGTCATTAATTTTTTCATTTAAATTTCTTTGGAATAAATTAACTCTTGCAGATTACTTTTAAAGTAACTTAATTGCAGAATAGCGTTCATGGGACAATGTGTTGCTACTTACAAATAGTCATTATAGAAAATAATGAACAAATGTGGATAAATAAATATATTTATCAGTCAGTTTGTAACTTGTTGATTCGAAAGGACAATTCAGAAGCCATTCACTCTTCTGTTATAAACCTGTGTATTACAAAAATAAATTCAAATGCAATGGAGAAGCTATTTAAATATTTTTCGATGTGGGAGAACCATTGCACAGTTTATTATATTTTCATTTCTTCTCAGTTTCAGTTTCCCTATAAGCATTGGAATAATCCTTCCCCATTCAATTCAAATAATGGCTGGATGATAAACTTTGAGATTTAGAATGTTTCTTTGTGGATGGGCATTGTTCAACAAGCGGTGGTGGGTCATGATCCACGGTCTACTGATCAGAATCTTGCGATGGAAGGTAAACGTCGTCTTTATGTTTGCCACGTTAAAATTAAAAAGCAGCCACCCAAATTCATGGTCCAGAATTCTCCCATGCCGCTTGCCACTGGAATTTTAGTGGGCAGATTGTGGGCAATGTGAAATGCCATTGACTGTCAGGGTGGAATTTCTGGCTTTTAGACTAGTGTGCTGTAGAATTCTACCCATGCTATTCCTTTTAGCAGAACATTGAACTATGATGAAGCAAAAAGAGGCAAAATTGACCTGATTGTCATGCATCTCAATGTCATCACGCTTTCGGGCAATATTTTGGTCGGTGGGTTGGATGCGTGCCCGCTGACAATTAAGAAGCTAATTTAAATGACTTACACACCAGCTGATCTGGATTTTACCATTTTTAGAATCCATAGAGTCCTGCAGTGCAGATTGAGGCCATTTGGCCTATCCAGTCTGCACTGACCACAACCCCACCCAGACCCTAACCACGTAACCCCACATATTTACTCTTCTACTCCCCTGATGCTAAGGGCAATTTAGCATAGCCAATCCATCTAACCTGTACATCTTTGGAGTGCGGGAGGAAACCCAAGCACCAAGAGGAAACCCACACAGACACAGGGAGGACATGCAAACTCCAGATAGACAGTGACCTGAGGCCAGAATTGAACCCAGATCCCTGGTGTTCTGAGGCAGCAATGCTAACCACTGTGCCACAGTGCCATCACCAGTTGATGTATGGGCATTATGGGCAGGCAGCCAATCCGTTTTTATCAGTTTGTCATCCTAGGGTGGGATAAAAAGAGCATGAACAAAGACAGGCTGAGATTGTGGGAGCTCTTGACACTCTTAGACTATAGTTTTATGAACATATTACCTGCTTTCTTTTGAGGTTTGTGCATCTTGTTTGGAGTTTTCAGGACATTCAGTCTTGTAACACCTCTCTGACATTTCCAACCCTTTGGCACCCTCAGTGCACAGGTAAATCCCATTTACATCTCTGCAGACGTGAACTGTGTATTCAGCAGGGAGCATCTTCTCTGAGGAGGAAGACAGGAGCCAAAGAGAGAGGAGACTAGGTGGTCACAGGCATCACCTCAGAGACCAGGTGCAGGCACAGGGTGTTTGCAGGTAGCAGTGATGGCAAGGAAGATGGCCCCTCAGAAAATGGAACTGGCCAGCTGTCAGGGTGTCCAGGCAGTGATCCAACTCTCTCGACATGACAGTGTCACAGGAGGCTCCAACATTCAAGGGAAGCCAGGTGATTGGGCTGGAGGTAGCCTCCAACTGTGTGGGTGGATACTCAATAACTGTGGCTCTGAAGGTCACGGTATCGTTTAACTGTTAACTGGAATTTTCTACAGGTCATGTTTGTGGAGCTGTACATAAATATGTTAAACTGGTGAACAGGCATGTGAGCCCATCTAGGCATCAGAGTATGGTGACTAGGGGATTTTCACAGTAACTTCATTGCAGTGTTAATGTAAGGCTACTTGTGACACTAATAATGACCTAAATTTATTCATCCATTTCATAAGAACATAAGAAATAGGAGCAGGAGTAGGCCATCTAGCCCTTCGAGCCTGCCCCGCCACTCAATAAGATCATGGCTGATCTGTTGTGGCTCAGTTCCACATTCCCGCCCTTTCCCCATAACCCTTAATCCCCTCACTTATCAAAAACCCATCAACCCGCTTCTTAAAAATATTTAGCGAGGCAGCCTTCACCACTTCAACGGGCAGAGAATTCCAGAGATTCACCACCCTTTGAGTGAAGAAGTTCCTCCTCAACTCCGTTCTAAACCACCCCCCCTTTATCTTGAGGCTGTGCCCCCTAGTCCTACTGTCCTTTCTGAGTGGGAAATTTCATAGCGAGGGGGATTGAATATAAAAGTAGGGAGGCCTTGCTGCGGCTGTATAGGGCATTGGTGAGGCCGCAGCTGGAGTACTGTGTGCAGTTTTGGTCGCCGTACTTACACAAGGATATTTTGGCCTTGGAGGGAGTGCAGAGGAGGTTTACTAGGCTGATACCGGAGTTGAGGGGGTTGAGCTATGAGGAGAGGCTGAATAAACTAGGCTTGTCAGAACAGAACAAGCCAGTAGGGCTGAGTTGTCCAGAGGCGTTGTGGCTCACAGGATTCCCCTACATCCAGGGTGCTATTGATTGCATCCCTGTGGTCATCAAGACGCCAGTCGACCAGCCGGGCATCATTGTTAATAGGAAAGCGTATCACTCCGTGGACATTCAAATCATGTGCAAACACAGAACCCAGATTCTACAGGTTTGTGCGAGACACCCTCGCAGCTCTCACGATCCTACATACTGAGACACTCACGTGTAAGGTTGTTCATGGCTCCAACTCACCTCAATGAATAGTTGCTGGGTCACAAAGGATATTCCTTGAAAAGGTGGCTGATGAAGCCACTCAGGCACCTAAGGGCAGAGGACAGATACAATCACTGTCATGTCTCCACAAGGGAGGTGGTTGAAAGGACAATAGGTCTGCTAAAATACGACTGCTCCAGGGGTGCCCTGCAGTATTCGCCACAGCGAGTTTGCTTACCGTGGTTGTCTGCTATGTTCTACAATATCTTGTTCTCTCCAGAGAGGAACTGCTGGACCAAGTGGACACTAAGGCAGGTACACTCACCTCAGAGAGGAATCCAAAGAAGACTCAGATGCAAAGCCCATACAGACACGTGGCAAAAATGAGCAGCTAGAAATGAGGAACCTTCAGGGAGGCACAGACACCAGGGAGTCCTTGATTCAGGGTTCCTTCATCTGGACTGCCAAGGCTTGCCTTCCATCTCAGTCCAAGGGCACTATGAGAAAACACTGCCTCAGTAATAAAGTTTGCTGCCCCAATCTTTTTTTAATCAGGATTGATGGTGCCAAAACCCCTCAAATATTCAGGACACTGAGGGATTGTGAGCAAAGTAGTCATTTATCTTTTGATATTTAAGGGAAACAAAAGAAAGTATACAATCTTAACTGATAAATACATGTGTGATATTGATAAAAAAGCAGAAGCCACTTGTGCAAACCCTTTGCTGTGCTACTTTGCCATAAGCTTATGTTTGCGGGTGCTACATCTTGATGCTGCCCTCTTTCCCCACTTTGCTGACAGAGGTTTTAGAGGCAGGCTGCTGATTGTGGTGTCTAGTTGGCCCTGATGACCTCTATTTGGCCATTGGGGTCTGAGCAGCTTCTGCCTGAGAGGGTGCACACAGTAGCATGGCTGGGCATCTCTCAATGAGCACGGACTCTGAAGATGGCAGGATGATTGAAAGAGAGGTGGAGGAGTTGCTCTCTTTGTCCAGGGTGCCATGAGAGGAGTCAACAAAGATGATAGTTGTCTGCCAATGTGAAGTATGTTTGTACCTTGCTGTTCACCACTGATGGATGTGCACCTATCTGAGGGACTGGGTACCACATCCATCTACCACACTGGCAGTGACCTCCTCAGGTCATAGCCTCGGCTCACAGGTCTAATTGTATCCAACAAAGATCTGAAATATTTATCATCTTTTACGAGTGACTGGTGCAAAATAGGACTTGGGGAAAACTTGCATGTGATCTATTTTTCTAATATAGCTCCTTCATTGTAATAATATCTTCATCATATTGATTAAACTCTGTGAGCTTAATGTAGGATTCTGTCGAACAACAGTATAGTGAGGGTGTGCAGGTCTGAGTGCAACCCCTGTCATGTTCAAGTCCCTGCTATCTTTCCCCTCTGTTGAGTTCCCCTCATTGTCGAATTGTCATCAGCCACCATCAGTGATTGAACTGTTGGGTGTTAAAGATGGTGACAGCAGAGATGGTGGGTGCATTAGTTACGCTATTCCAAAATTTCCTGGATTCTGGAAAGGCATGGACTGGAAGCATGCAAATGTGCCCTTCAAGAAAGGAGAGAGGCAAAAGGTGGGAAACTTTTGACCAGTCAGCTTGGTCTCTGTGGCGGGAGAGTTGCTGGAGTCAATCGTTAAGGAGAAGGTAACTGAGCATCTGAAAAAGCAAAGCTCAATTCACTAGTGTCAACAAAGTTTTGTGAAGGGCAAGTCTTGTTTGACAAACCTGCTGGAATTCTTTGAGGATGTAACCAGCATGGTAGATAATGGGGATCCTGTGGGTGTGAGCTATTGGGACATCCAGAAGGCATTTGATAAGGTGCTACACAAAAGACAGATTCAGAAGGTTAGATCCCAAGAGGTTAGGGATAGAATAGTAGCTTGGATTGAGGATTGGCTGACTGATAGAAAGCAGAGGTTTGGGATAAATGGGTCCTACTTTAGTTGCCAATCTGTAACTAGTGAGGTCCTACAGGGTTCAGTTCTCGGACTACAACTATTTACAATCTATATCAATGATCTACAAGCAGGGACAGTGTGTAGCATAGCATAATTTGCCGATGACACCAAAATAGGTGGGAAGGCTGTGATGAGGAGATAAGAAGTTCACAAATGGATACTAACAGGCGAGGGGAATGGGGAATGGGCCAGAATCTGCAGATGGAGTTTAATGCGGATAAATCCATAGAATTCCCACAGTGCAGAAGAAGGCCATTCAGCCCGTAGAGTCTGCATCGACCACAATCCCACGCAGGTCCTATTCCCGTAACCCCACATATTAACCCTGCTAATCCCCCTGACCCTAAGGTCAATTTAGAATGGCCAATCAACCTAACCCACACATTTTTGGACTGTGGGAGGAAACTTGGAGGGAGCCTATGCAGACACAGAGAAAACGTGCAAACTCTACACAGACAGTGGCCCGAGGCCGGAATTGAACCCAGGTCTCTGGAGCTGTGATGCAGCAGTGGTAACTTCTGTGCCACTGTGCTGCCCCTGTGAGGTGATCCATTTTGGCTGAAAAAAAAATAGGGGAGCAAATTACTATTTAAATGGGAAACAGATTCAAAAGGCATCTATGCAGAGGCTCTGGGTGTCTTTGTGCATGAACCTTAGAAAGTGGGTATGCAGGTGCAGAATGTTATAAGAAAGGCAAATGGAATCTTGACTCTTATTGAAGAAAGTCTAGAGTATAAAAGTGAAGAGGTTATTAAAATTATATAAGGCACTGGTGAAACCACACTTGGAATATTGTGTTCAGTTTTGTTGCCTTCTTTGAGGAAAGATGTGGTGGAACTAGAGGTAGTTCAGAAGAGGTTCACTAGATTGATTCCAGATTTGAAGGGGCTGTCATAGGAGTGGTTGAGTAGCTTGGACTTATACACATGGAGTATAGAAGAATGATGGGGATTTGATTGAGATATATAAAATGCTCAAGGGGATTGATAAAGTAAAAGTTAACCAAATGCTCCCCCCTTCTAGAACAGCATTGGACAAGAGTTCAAAGTTGTAGAGTAAGAGGGGACAGGTTTAAGACAGCAAAAAGACAAGGCAATGACCGAAGAAGAAAATTTGAAGTTGAAGGAGCCTCAATTAATTACATATCGCCTCAGCACTTTAGAGCAGACAGAGGAGCAAGTTTACTTCTCATAGAGGGTTGTGAAACTATGGAACTCACTACCCCAGATTGCAGTGGATGCAGAACCAATCAATGGATTCAAGAAAGAGTTAGATAAATATTTGATCAAAAGTGGGATAAAGGGCTATGGGGAAAAGGGAGGTAAGTAGAGTTAGGACGAGACGGAGATCAACCATTATCATATAGAATGGTGGAGGGCCGAATTGCCTACTCTCGCTTCATTAGACCAGCAAGGAAACATTTTTCCCTTCAAAAGAAAACACCCAGAAGCTTTACTCACCCGCCTTCCTTTACCAATACTCAAATAATTCTCTGAACAACCTTGAACCATATTTTCCTTTATTACTGATTCTAAAGGAGCATGTATCATCTGGAATAGTTACAGTTTTAATAGACATTTATTTTTCAGGTGCTCCTTTCCTGTTACTACAACCGGTTTCCTATTTAGTTTCTAACAATCTGCCTGAATAGGTCCTATTTTGTTACAATGGAAACACTCATGCCTCTGAATGTTAGTTCCACCTTCCGTACCTTCCCTTCTGAGCTGAGGTGAAATTTCCTGATCATTCCCAACTGTTTTTTCTCTTCCCTAACTGTTTATTTCCTTTCTCCATCCCACCTTCTATCTTTCTCAGTTTTGAAAGGATGCTGGAAAAAAGACTTGGGTTCTTTAGATCCGTTCAGGATCATCTAGTTCTGTTGCCTGTCTGACAGTTTTAACTTTGTGTTCCTCTTCACGAATTCTAATAACGAAAGGAAGTGAAACTTCAAATTCTTCATAAAGAATCACCTCTCTAAGGGCTTTGTATGTTCCTGCTACGACTGATGCCCATATTCAATGGTCAAAATGACTTTGCTTTACTCTCAGTGATTCGATATAGGTTTGACCAGGCTGTTTTCTTGAAATTTTGAAAGTTGCCATAGTCCCACCATAACTGCTCTTCCCACGTGCTTTCAGAAATCTACAGCTGGAGCATAGTGTCTGGCCTTATGATTACTTTTTCTAAAACTCTGGTTAGGTTAGCTTTTGCCTTTCAGTTGGAACCTAGACCAGGAAACTGAAATTCTCCATTCTCTGTGGGTTACTGCACATTCAATTGGGACTACGATGTTGTGGCCATTACGGAGACATGATTAGAACAGGGACGGGAACGGTTGTTGGCAGTTCTGGGATATAGATGTTTCATCTGGGATATAGATGCCCTGCGGCCTATGATGTCCTGGGCAAGTGTCCCCTGAAGGACTGGGACCACAAGGCCTCCAACCGGCTTTCCAGCGTCACAGATGTATGAACCGCTCTGTTCATCCCACTGCCCTTGAGACGCATCAGGGTACAAAAAGGGAGTCAGAAGCCTTAGTCTCCCTAGCGCAAGGCCCAGCGTGGTCTGCAACCCCTCCTCCTCCCTTGGAGTGGCAGTGGGCCCATTGGTCGCTCCATGGGACACATTCTGCAGCCCCTCAGCCTTGCCCTGCTGTGAGTGGATCACAATCTCAAGAGCTGCAGCCGTACCCCGCTGTGTCTTGGCACCGTCCCAGTGGGTCCCCTGAAACCTCTCGAGGCCCTCAGCCATGGCCCTCAGAATCCCAATAAGGCTGTCAAGCGGATAGTGGGAGACAGCCATCATGGACTTGGGGGAGTGGGAGACACTCCTGAGGCAATGTGTGGGAATGCAATGGGAGGGTGGGAAGGTGGAGGGAGGGTGGTGGAGTGGGGGGAAGGTGGAGGGAGTGTGGCTCACTGTGCAATCAGGGAAGGGGGTGTGATGATCACTCTGCAATCAGGGAGAGGGGGCCACAAGAGGGAGGGTTTGTGAGGAGGCACGCTGGGGGTGGGGGTCCATGAAAGAAGGTCGAGAATGTGGGGGAAGAGTCCCAATGTCCATGGCGGGGAGGGGGGTGAGGGAGACTGTGTCTGCAGGTGTGGTGGTGGGGTGGGAGGGCGCTGCTGTTTTGCTGCTTGCACATGCACAAGTGGAGCCTCTGACCTGAGCTGCCGGCTCTCAGGCCATTTAAGCCCTACCCCTTCTCCCTACAAGCCAGAAACTGTAGGAAAGATCTTTTTCTTGCTCCAGGAGCATAAGATCACAGATTTGGACTCGCCAAAGAAATCAAAGTCTTGATAAGACAGTTCAGCTGCAGCTCCTGTTTTCACCCTCATTCTGGATTTTCCTCATGAGATTGCCCAAGATGTATCCCAGCCTTGGGAATAGCTGGAAAATTTGCATTCTGAGTTACACCTGGACACAATCTACATGCTACAGTTCAGAAATGTAACTATTTCAAAATAGTCGGAACCTGTCTCAATGTGAATAAAACCTTTAAGTTTCCACATTGTAATCACAGTTTTAAATAATTTGAATCTGGGCAAATCCTGGATTTCTTTCCCCTGAATTGGGTATGTGGCTGGAGCTGCTGTTTCCATGTAGCAGACATCAAGAGTGAATTTCCGAAGGGATACAATCAGCGACAACAGGAGAAAGTTCCTCATGCTTGAGTTAAATTACCAGCAAAATGAATCAAGCAAATTTGTGCAATTTTGCAGCGAATATTCACTGTCGCTAGGTGTCGTAGATCAAACAGCCCAGACTGCTCGCTGATCCTTTTCATTCCAGTTTATGTCCGAAACGGCCACTGCCCGTCCTTTTTTGTTTTTCTTCTTCTTGCTAATTCGTTTCTTTTACTTCTCGCCGTCCGGGGGTTCCTAAAACTAGTCTTTGGGATTTAAAGCTGCGGGTGCATCTATTTCAGTTGAGGAAAGGTTCTGAGAAAATTCCTCTCCTAATAAATCTGCAGTATCCTGGGTGAAATGGAGTTAGACACTCAGACACATCAGAATATAAGGGAAGTAGCTCCGTGTTATTGTTCATCATTAGAAACCTGATCAACGCTTTTCCAGAAATGTACTTCATAGAATCATCGTGTAAAAGAGGCCCTTCGGCCCATTGAGTCTCGACTGACACATGAAACTCCGGAGGTCCCATCTTATCCCATTTACCTGCACCTGGCCCATTATGAACGTTATGGCATGTCAAGTGCTCATCCAGAAACTTTTAAGGATGTGAGGCAACTTGTCTCTACCACCCTCCCAGGCTGCACATTCCAGACCATCACCATCCTCTGGGTAAAAATGTTTTCCTCACATTCCCCCTAAACCTCTTGACCCTCACCCCTTGAGTCTATGTCCCCTCGTGACTGACCCTTCAACTAAAAGGAATAGCTGCTCTTTATCCATGCCCCTCCTAATCTCATACACCTCAATCAGGTCACCCCTCAGACATCTCTGTTCCAACGAAAACAACCCAAACCAATCAACATTCTCTTCATAACTTAAATGTTCCATCCCAGGCAGCACCCTAGTGCAGTTTCTCTGCATCCCCTCCAGTGCAATCAAATCCTTCCTATAATGTGGTAACCAGAACTGCACGCTATACTCTAATTGTGGCCTCAAAGATCTGTGCAACTCCAAAATGACTTTGCTGCTTTTGTAATCTATGCCTCAACTGACAAAGGGAAGTGTTCTATCAGCTTTTTTCACCATCCTACTAACCTTCCTCCTTCAAAGATCTGTGGATAAATACACCAAGGTCCCTTTGTTCCTCAGAATTCTCTAGTGTCATGCCATGCATTCAATACTTGCTTGTCAAATTACTCCTTCCAAAGAGTACCTCACAATTTTCAGGGTCAAATTCAACATACTATTTATCTGTCCACATGGGAGGGTATCCATCATATCCGTCTATATTTTCTTATAGGCTAAGCCACTCAGCCTCACTGTTAACCAGTCTGCCAATCCTCATGTCATCTGAATCCTACCCCCCTCCCCCCAAACATGGTGATTTAAAGTTTATTTATTAGTGTCACAAGTCAGCCTACAATAACACTGCAACAAAATTCTGTTAAAATTCCCTAGTCGCCACACTCCGGTACCTGTTCGGGTACACTGATGGAGAATTTAACATAACAAATGCACTTGGCCAGCACTTCTTTTGGACTGTGGGAGGAAACTGGAGCACCAGGAGAAAACCCACACAGACATGGGGAGAATGTGCACACCCCACACAGACAGACAGACAGAAGTCAGGAATCAAACCTGGCTCCCTGGTGCTGTGAGGAAGCAGTATGGCCAGGGATACAATTCATCCTTCCCCATATCAATTTGCTCAAGAGCCTTGCAATCTCTTTCCTTGAATTCCATACCTTCATCTTCATTCTCTTGGATGAAGAGGCCATGAAATATTTACCCAACACTTCACCAATGTCCTCTGACTGCACCCACAGATTGCCCCCCTTAGATCCTAATTGCTCTACTCTTTCCCCTGATTTTCCTCTTCCCATTGATATACTTTTGGAATATCTTGGGATTTTCCCCTACGTTTACCAGCCATAGCTTTTTCATATCCTCGCTTTTCTTTGCTAATTGTCTCTTTGCTGGCTACTATATCACAATCCATATGTCAATCATTGCCCTTAACTCATCAATTTTACCTGTAATACTCCTAGTGTTAAAGTAGAGGCTAGCCACCTTACCTCATATCCTTGAAACTTATACAGCTATACTCTTTCTATGATGCTCTGCCCTTATTCTGCTAATAGTCACCCTACCCCAGCTCAATCAGGTTAAACTCCTCCCAACAGCACGAGCAAAATGTCCCGAAAGGATGTTTCAATCTGATATTTTTCAGGCCGCCTTATTTCTACCTGAGTTTGTCATCAAATATTAAGAATGAAACGTGAGATTGTAGAGCATCAATTAAACTGAATGCACTTCATTAATCAATACACATTTCAATGTAAAGAAATCCAATTGCAGTTATAAACAGCACCTGTTTTATATGAATTCTAGCTGGATAGCTTTTTTTGGTGAATGTAACCTTTACAGTTGCATTAGCACAATGCATGCAAAGTATTAGTTTCACACATCTTTGGACACTAAGGGACAATTTAGCATGGCTAATTCACCTAACCTGCAGATCTTTATACATAGGGACGAAACTGGAGTACCTGGAGGAAACTCCACACAGACATGGCGAGAACGTGCAAACTCCACACCATCACCCAAGGCTGAAACCGAACACAGCATGCCGGCACAGTGTGACAGCAATGCTAACCATTGTGCCATCATACTGCCTGACAACGCTCCTCATTGCAGATTGCCCATGTCTACTGATCCCCAACAATTCACATCAACTTACTCGCTGTGAGCGAAGCAGGGGGGTTGCATCCACTCTTGTAGTCAAGAGAGCTAGGAATAGTCCAAAAAGCAAAATCCAAATAATGCTCATACTCGTTTGATAAAGTGGTCAATTGTACACCTAGATACAATGAAATGAAAATTGGTTAGAGTTCTGTCTGCTGCCTCGAGAGCAAGAATTCTCTGTTGCTTTCCCGGCTGCTTTTCAATCGTTTTATAACGTGGAATGATTTCCCAAAATATCATTTGATGATATGAATACATTCCCATTTTATTTATGTTAACACCGTCTCTGTATTTAAATGTTTGCTCTGAAGTTAAATAAATGTAAGGATGGGGAGGAGTCTGGGAGGATGGAGCTATCCAGGCTGCAACTCGGAGGCAACCTATCCTACTCCCAACCCCAATCTCCCCCACACCTCGCCCTGGCAATCTTTTGGTCCAGGATGGACCGATTCACTTTTGTGGGCATTGAGCTTGGGAAGGGCTGTCTCATTGCAGCTGCTCCATTGGAATGAGGCTAACTGGACACCAACAATTCTTCCTATGAATAATTTAACTTGTCTGGAGGCTTGGTCGGAGGTACTTAATGCAGCCCAGCCTCTGGTTGATCCGGTGACATTGGAAGCATTTTCCATGTTAGAAATTGCAGAAACATTCGAAAGTGAATGAGTGCGCGACTAGATTGTCAATACAGGTTCAATCCAACTTCCGCAAATTATCGGTAGAAATGATCACGTTGGCATTGTAGCTGGGATAGTCAATCAGTTATGATAAAAGTGCATTTCGCGCAACATTGGTGCTCTTTGTAGCTCAAACCTCCACCAGCGAGTCAGTCTATTATTGACTAGTTCAGGGCTACGTTATCGGTCTTGTAACTGATTCGTCCCAGTCAGTACATGTTTCAGATGGAAGGGTTTGGCTGATAAGAAACAATGGAAACTGCAGGCTTCCAACAGGTAAAATCACTCTTTGAGAGGGAGAACTGACTGATGGCGACTTTACCTGATAATCACCACATCTCAGGCATGGGGCAAGGTTGAGAAGCCAAGTCTTCATGAATAACCTCAGCCTATACAGGACTCGAACCCATGCTTTTAGCATCGTTCTGCATAAGGTAACCAGTTGTCCACACAAATGAGCTGAACAATCCTTGAACGCCATAATGAAAGCTAAGAGAATTGGAGCTTTGTCTTTAATTCAGTGTTGCCACTATTTTTACATGCAATTTGCAGCACAGAAATACCAGATGAAGCACCAGATGAACCTTCTCATAACCCTATGTGCATTAATATTTTATTTGCATCTCACTGAGATTTTATTGGCTGCTTTTGGGCTAGATGTTGTACAAGAATGGGAAGATGGCCTATTGTACCCAATGGATTCCAGGGTTTCAAATAAAGACACTTCACTAACAGCAAAATGGCAGGCTACAGGAATTATTGGTGTCAGAGCTAGACAGAGTTGTTCATAAATTAACCAGGAAGGGGTTTCTGTTTTTGGTTGATGATAATATGTTAATGGCAACAGATAGCTATATATTTTGAATTATTGTCTTATGTGAAGGTAAGACAATAAACAAGAAAGATTTAGAGGTCTTTTTATATTGTATACCAGAGAGTACAGACTGTTACTCTGTTTGCTTGACTGCATCAGTACAGGACATACAATAGGACATACCAGGGCAATTTTCCACATTGCCATGTAAGCGCCAATTTGGTTCCAGTGCAGCTACAACTCTTGCATCGAGCTGACAATCTGGAAAATTACCCAGATATGTTCTGTGGACACAAATTCCAGAAGTGAGGCATTAGCAATCCCTAGCAAATTTGGAGTGAATGGGAATCTGGAGGGAAATCTCTCGATTGAAGTCATATCTAACTGAGAGGAAGATGGTTGTGGTCTTTGAAGATCAATCAGCTCAGTTTCAGGATGTCACTACAGGAGTTCCTCAGGGTTATGTACTCAACCCACCTTCAACTGCTTCGTCATAGAATCATAGAAACCCTACTGTGCAGAAAGAGTCCATTTGGCCCATTGAGTCTGCACTAACCACAATCTTACCCAGGCCCTAATCCATATCCCTATATATTTATTTTTGATAAGCGAGGGGATTAAGGGTTATGGGGAGAGGGCGGGAAAGTGGAACTGAGCCATGACAGGTCAGCCATGATCTTATTGAATGGCGGGGCAGGCTCAAAGGGCTAGATGGCCTACTCCTGCTCCTATTTCTTATGTTCTTATGTTCTTATATTTTCCCACTAATTCCTCTAACTGACACAGCTCAAGACACTAAGGGGCAATTTTAGTATGGCCAATCAACCTAACCCACACATCTTTGGACTGTGGGAGGAAACTGGAACACCTGGAGGAAACCCACTTAGACACGAGGAGAATGTGCAATCTCTGTGTTTGGCCTCATGATTTTTTTAAAAACTCTGGTTAGGTCATCCTTTGCCTTCCAGTTGGAACCTAGACCCGGAAACTGAAATTTCCCATTCCCTGTGGACTATTGTACATTCAACCTCCAAATAAGAACATAAGAAAGAAAATAAGAAAATAAATGAACTCATAGCACAGAAATTAAAAAAAATCATTAAATGTTTGGAAGAGTTGGGATATGTAAAAAAACTTCATGTAGCTAATTGTTGGGGAAAGGGTCCAAGTCACCTTACGGGGAACAAGTTTTACTCGATAACCTCCCAATTTTTATTTAAAGCAGGTTTTACAAGTCCGGCAAGAATCAAAAATTCAACTGGTAAATTTGAAAGATTTATTAACCATTAAAAGGTAGATGGGCAACAAGTTAGAAAAATGAAAGAACAATGATTCACTTGGCAATAAACAGCAGAAATTAACAGTAATCAACAGTATTAACAAAAAGAGAGGATTAACTTTAACAACTCAAAGCTTTCCTCAATGTAGTTTTTAAAAGATATTCCATAGCAGTTCAAAACAGCTTCTGACCATACTGGTTGTCAAATAGTAGGCAGAGATTGGGGGTCAATGGGTGCTGTTCGGATTGGCGGTTGGTGACTAGTGGAGTGCCTCAGGGGTCGGTTCTGGGGCCTCAGCTATTTACCATTTATATAGATGATCTGGAGGAGGGAACCGAGTGTATGGTGTTGAAATTTGCTGATGACACCAAGATTGGGGGAACGGCAAATTGTGCGGAGGGTGTGGAGAGTCTGCAGAAGGATCTAGATAGGCTGGGCGAATGGGCCAGGAACTGGCAAATGGAATTTAATGTTGGCAAGTGCGAGGTGGTCCACTTTGGTAGGAATAATGGTAGGAAGGATTATTACTTATGTGGAGAAAAACTGCAGCAGGCAATGGTGCAGAGAGACCTTGGGGTCCTTGTGCATGAGTCGCAAAAGCCCAGCTTGCAGGTGCAGCAGGTGGTCAGGAAGGCTAATGGGATGCTGGCCTTCATAGCGAGGGGGATTGAATATAAAAGTAGGGAGGTCTTGCTGCGGCTGTATAGGGCATTGGTGAGGCCGCAGCCGGAGTACTGTGTGCAGTTTTGGGCGCCGTACTTACGCAAGGCTATTTTGGCCTTGGAGGGAGTGCAGAGGAGGTTTACTAGGCTGATGCCGGAGTTGAGGGGGTTGAGCTATGAGGAGAGGCTGAATAAACTAGGCTTGTACTCGTTAGAGTTTAGAAGAATGAGGGGAGATCTCATTGAGACGTATAAGATGACGAATGGGATGGATAGGATAGAGGTGGAGAGACTCTTCCCACTCAGAAAGGATAGTAGGACTAGGGGGCACAGCCTCAAGATAAAGTTGGGGGGGGGGACGGTTTAGAACGGAGTTGAGGAAGAACTTCTTCACTCAAAGGGTGGTGAATCTCTGGAATTCTCTGCCCGTTGAAGTGGTGGAGGCTACCTTGCTAAATATTTTTAAGACGCGGGTTGATGGGTTTTTGATAAGAGAGGGGATTAAGGGTTATGGGGAGAGGGCAGGAAAGTGGAACTGAGCCACGACAGATCAGCCATGATCTTACTGAATGGTGGGGCAGGCTCGAAGGGCCAGATGGCCTACTCCTGCTCCTATTTCTTATGTTCTTATTGTAATAAATAAGAAGACCTTTCAGACTTTTGTGAAATGTAATTTAACACATAACAGCGATTAGGACACATTTTACAAACTTCATATTTCTTTCACTTGCAGTTCACCATCTGTTCAGTTGTTACATAAATAATTTTTATAAATATCTCTTTTATAAACATATAAATATTTTAAACATAAATACATTTATGCAGAAATGAAATGATCAATTTATAGTCGTGACAATTTACAGGGGCATTAGTTCCTACAACAATTTCCTTGGCGTGTTTCTTTCCAGACTCGTACCAGGAGTAATGGCATCATTTTCTTCTTAAACGGTATTTTTTGGGAGACGATGAGAAGCAGAAGAAATTTCCGGAGCCCATCATCAACACGTTGTCCTGTGAATAGAAATATAGAGGCGATCTGATCAAATACATTCTATGTCCAGGACATTACGCACTTTTGAGTGACTGACCCCTCCCCTCTCTGATCCCTCCCAATCGCCGGCACCATCTCTTCATGATCGTCATCCCGATCCCGCACCACCTTCGTGATCACCGGCCTGATCACACCCCCATCCCACCACCTCTGTGATCACCAGCCCGACCCTCCCACAATCGTCGGTTGATACCTCCTGAAACCACCAGCCTGCCTCCATCCCTTCTGCCAGCCCCAATGTCCCCCTTCTTCCCCCATTGATTTCTAATGCCGAGTGGGAGGAGGTTACCCCCGCCCCCCTTCCACTGACCCCTACCCCAGGTCGGATGCCAATTCCCAGGAGGTCTCACCCCTTCATGCACCACCTTCTTTGGTGGGCAGTGCTAGGATGCCCAGTGGGCAGTGCCAGGGTGCCCAGTGGGCAGTGCTAGGGTGCTGGATAAAAACATTCTGCGCTCATTAATTCAATTCAAAATTCATTTAAATATAGTTTCTATAAGCAATTTCCGGTGCAAGGCTGATCGCACCAGATATCTGGGCTGGTAACACCGTGAAAGGTATGAACCTGATTTCTCCGCTTTTACACAATGTTACCAACTCACACCACCCATAGGTAGATGGGCAATGATAAGATTGCCCCCATATTGTCAGTGCGGAACAGAGCAAGTGATCAACACAAACTCTGGCAGGAGTAGGCCATTTGGCCCCTCAAGTCTGCTCCGCCATTCAATAAGAGCTTTTTGTGGACTCAGCTCTACTTACCCGCCTGCTCTCCATAACCCTTAATTCCTTTACTGTTCAAATGAGGCCCACACTGCCACCTGGTCCATCGTGGAGGAGTGCATTGGGCTCCTCAAGATGTGGTTTCGGTGCCTGGATCACTCTGGTGGGGTCCTCCAGTACAGCCACCAGAAAGTGTCCCACACAGTGCTGGTCTGCTGTGTGCTCCACAACTTGGCACAGCAGCCTGGAGACTTTTTGGAGGCGGAGGAGGTGGAGGATGATCAGTCGGATGTCGCTGGGTTGGAGGTGGCCCAGGAGGATGTGGAGAAGGAGGAGGAGGGGGATGACGAGACCAGTGAGAAACCAGACGATGGAGAGCATGCAGCTGCAGCTTGGGTCTGGCATGCCAGGATGGTGAGAGAGGCCTCCGTATCGCTTCCAGGTTTGCCAACTAGGGAGCATGTATTACTACAGCTGGAAAGCAACTCTCCCCTCTACACCGATTAACCCCAGTCACTCTCCCAAGCCATGGCAACACCAGGGTTCTGGGCCTGGGGAAGGCATGTTAACAGGTTCCTGTCACAGGCAGGAGGGTGATGACAACTGACAATGCAGCACAATGTGATGGTGCCTGGTGCAAAATGTCTGGCTCTGCAAACAAACTGGCACCTGGACCCACAACTGGGTGCAAATCATAGACCATGAGCCACCTTTGGGTGGATGGGGAGAGGGGTATCTTGCACCTGCTTGGTTTCAGGGATGCCATGGCAGCTTCAGTGACTCAATAACTGTGCATGAAACCCAGAACTGATGATTCTGAGTGCTTTGAATGTAAGTGCGGTGATGGGTAAACAACATGCGCCTGAATTTGGGGGTTGCAGTAGTGGTGTGCCGAGGGCCCTCCCCCACACACACAATGTTCAGAATCCCTCTGGCTTAGCTCAAGGTATGTTCATCACTGCTGGAGGATAATCAGAGACATATTAGTCACAGTTGAGGGGTGCAATTCTTGTCGTTAACGGTGCAATAAGTCAACATGCTCACTGTTAATATGTTATAAATAAATAAACTAAACTGTTCATCCCACTGCCATTGAGATGCACCGGGGACTGGTAGTGGGGGGAATCAGAATGCACAGCGAGAGCCACAGTCCCTCGGGTGGAAGGCCCTCTAAGAATGGCCAAGCTCTGCAGCTCCTCAGCAATGCCCTGCTGTGAGTGGGCAGCCCTAACCCACTGTATCTCAGCACTGTCCCGTTGGGTTCTCTTCTTGAGGCCTGCAGAATCTTAATCAGGCTGTCAAATGCCTCAACTCAGCCAGGGCCCTCTGGAACTCCGCCATGTCCTGCTGTGACTCAGCCATCACTTGGACTCTGCCACTCATGGCATTTCTCTGTGCCAGTGACCATGCATTGACTGCTACTGCCACCGCCTCTCCCAGGCCACTCTGCCATCCCTTTCCCTGGCTCAACGCACACCCAGGGGGAATAACATATCCCTTCTCTCCTCCATTGCAGCCAGGAGACATGGCATCTCTCCCTCTGAAAATCTGGGGGCCATTCCTCTGGCATCCATCTTCCTGCCCTGTTTGCCTGTCTGTCCATTCTAGGGGTTAATATGCAGGTCTCCCTTGTTAAGGCAGTCCAGCTGCAGACAGTTTGGGCGAGTCATGCACCCATTAGAGCACTCCATCAAGATTACACACAGTTTGCTTTGTTGTACTGAGGGGGAAGCCAAGGCAAGTCTTGCAGGTATACTGATGGGGTGAGGGGGGGGGGTGATGGGGTGAGGGGGGGTGATGGGGTGGTTGGAATGTGATGCTGTGGTTATGGGGGGGGATGTTGGCGGCAGAGAGACTGTACAAATGCGTGGGGGGAGAGGGGGAAATGGGAGACAGTCATTGTGGACATGGACTGCGAAGGGGGAGTTGAAGCCAGTCACTGGGGACATGAGGGGAGAGGAGATTGCGAGACAGTCATTAGGGACATGGGAGAAATGTGGGAACATTTGTCAACATGAGAATGTTATCGGCGGGGGGCGGCGGCGTGTAGTTCACAGTGCAGTCAGGCAAGGGGATGTGATGATCACTCTGCAATCACGGTGAGGGAGGCATGAGAGGCGAGGGTAGTGTGCCGGGGGCGGTCTGTAGAGAGTAGGGGTTGAGAACGTGGCGAAAGATCCCGATGTCCGTCCGGGGGAGGGGGCGAGGGAGACAGGAGGGGTGGTGGGTTGGGATGGCGCTGCTGTTTTGCTGCTTGTACATGCACAAGTGGAGCCTGAGCTGCCGGCTCTCGGGCCATTTAAGCCCCGCTCCCTTTCCCTACATGCAAGAAACTGAAGGATTTTTTCCTTGCTCCAGGAGCATAAGATCGCAAATTTGGAGTCGCCAAAGAAATAGATCCGTTGATAAGACAGCTCACTGCAGCTCCCATTTTCACTCATTCTGGACTTAGAATTTTTTTCATGAGATTGCCCCCCCACTGTACCCCAGCCTTGGAAATAGCTGGAAAATTTGGGCTCTGAATTACGCCCGGATACAATCTACATGCTACAGTTCAGAAATTTAGCCATTTCAAAATAGTGGGGACCTGTCTCAATGCGAGTAAAACCTTTATGTTTCCACATTGTAATCACAGTTTTAAGTAATTTGAATCTGGACAAATCCTGGATTTCTTTCCCCTGAATTGGGTGGTGTGTAGCTGGAGCTGCTGTTTCCATGCAGCAGACATCAATTGTGAATCTCTGATGGGATACAATCGGCGACAACAGGAGAAAGTTCCTCATGCTGGAGTTAAATTACCAGCAAAATGAATCAGGCAAATTTGTACAATTTTGCAGTGAATACTCACTGTCACTGGGTGTTGTAGATCAAACAGAGCCCAGATTGCTCATTGCTCCTATTTTGTCCAATTTATTTTTGAAACAGCCACTGCTCGACCTGTTCTTGTCTTTTCGGTTTTTCTTCTTCTCATGGTGGTGGTCCTTGGGATTTAAAGCTGCGGGAGCATCTATTTCGGTTGAGGAAAGGTTCTCAGAAAACTCCTCATCTAATAAATCTGCAGTATCCTGTACAGGGAAGTGCAAATAGACACTCACAGCACATCAGAATATAAGGAAAGTAGCTCAATGTCATTGTTTAGCATTAGAAACCTGATCAATGCTTTTCCAGAAATGTACTTCATAGAATCATACAGTGTAAAAGAGGCCCTTCGGCCCATTGAGTCTCGACTGACATGTGTGAAAGACAAGACCTCCCACCTAATCTCATTTACATGCACTTGGTCCATAGCCTTGAATGTTACCATGTGCCAAGTTCTCATCCAGGTACTTTTTAAAGAATGTGAGGCAACGCGTCTCTCCCACATTCCCAGGTTATACATTCCAGACCGTCACCACCCTCTGGATAAAAAATGTTTTCCTCACATTACCTCTAAACTTCCTGTTCCTCATCTTGAACCCATATCCCTTCCTGACTGACCCTTCAGCTAAGGGGGATATCTGCTCCTTATCCATTCTGGTCATGCTCCTCATAATCTTGTACCATCAGTCATCTTTTTTCCAATGAAAACAATCCAACCCAATCCAAACTTTCTTCATATCTTAGATGTTCCATCCCATGCAGCAGCCAGGTGAATCTCCTCTGCACCCACTCCAGTGCAATTGCATTCTTCCTGTAATGTGGCATCCAGACTACATACATTACTTCAACTGTGGCATCACCAAAGTTCTGTCCAACTCCAATATGACTTCCCTGCTTTTGTAATCTATTCCATATGCCTTTTTCACCACCCTACTAACATACCTTTCCTCCTTCAGAGATCTATGGGCAAACACACCAAGATCCCTTTGTTCCATGAACTTTATAGCATCATGCCATTCACTGAATACTTCCTTGTCAAATTTATCCTTCAGTTGATATATCACCTCACACTTTTCAGGGTTAAATGCCATCTGCACTGATCAGTCCATGTGGGGGTTATCTTTCCCCTCCTGTCTACATCTTCTTGTAGCCCAAGATATCAGCCTCACAGTTAACCACCCAGCCAATCGTTGAGTCATCTGCAAGCTTATTGATTCTACCCCCCACATAGTCATCAATGTCATTTATATAAATGACAAATAGGTGACCTAACATAGATCCTTGTGGTACCCACCGGATACCTTGTATTACACGTGCATTTGCCTTCTTTGTAAGGCTCCCATGTTGGACCTTGTCAAATGTTTTGCTGAAATCTATATTAACGACATCAACTACATTACCCTCACCTACACACCAGGTCACATCCTCATCCTCAAAGAAATTGTATCAAATTCATTAGGCATGATATTCCTCTGATGAAAGCATGCTGACTATCCCTGATCAAATCCTGCCTCTCTAACTGGAGATAGATGGCCTCCTTCACAATTTTCTCCAATGGCTTTTTGACCATTGACGTGAGATTCACTGTAGTTTCCTGGCTTATCTCTACAGCCCTTCTTAAATAGCGGAACCACACTAGCTGTTTTCAGCCCTCTTGTACCTCCCCCATAGCCAGAGAGGGATTAAAAATTTGGATTGGAGCCCACAGCAGCCAGAGACACAATTCATCCTTCTCCATATCAATTTGCTCAAAACCCTTGCAATCTCTTTCCCTGAATTCCATACTTTCATCTTCATTGTCTTGAGTGAAGAGGCTGTGAAGTATTCATTCAGTACTTTATTAATGTCCTCTGACTTCACCCACAGATTGCTGCCTTGGTTCCTAATGGGCCCTACTCTTTCCCTGGTTATCCTCTTTCTATTGATACAGTTTCAGAATATCTTGGGATGTTCCCTGTTTTCACACACCATAGCTTTCTCATATCCCTCTTCGCTTTCCTAATTGCTTTGTTGAGCTCCAGCTTGCACTTTCAGTACTTCTCTGCTGATTTGCTCTTCTTGTACCAAGTAAAACTTTTCCTTCTAATTGTACCCTAATATTTTCAGCCATCCTGGGGGTCTACAATAAACACCTAGCAATGTGACTGCCCTTTTATAATTCCAAAGCTCTCTCCATGAAGTTTATTCGATGCCCCCTCCAAGGCATCATCTCTCCTTACTAGAGTAATGGACTCCTTAGCTAATTATACAATACCTCCTGCTCTTTTACTCCCTCCCCTGTCTCACCTGAAGATTCTATATCCTAGAAAGCTGAGCCGCCAATCCTGCTGCTCCCGAACCACATCTCTGTGATGGCTACTATATCAAATTCCACACGTCAATCATTCCCCTTTACTCATCAGTTTTACCTGCAATACTTCTAGCGTTAAAGAAGAGGTTATCCAGCCTTGCCTTATGCTCTTGAAACTTATGCAGCCCTCTGACTTGGAAGTTTTACTGTATGATGTTGTGCGCATATCCTGCAGTCTATGCCTCCATCTCCGCCCAATTAGGTTAAACTCCTCCCAATAGCACTAGCAAAATATCCCATAAGGACGTTTCAACCCAGCATTTTTCAGGCCGTCTTATTTATACCTGAGTTTGTCATCAAATATTAGGAATGAAACGTGAGATTATAGAGCATCAATTTAAGTGCATTAATCAATACATCATTTCAATATAAAGAAATCCTATAGTAGTTGCAAAATGCACCTGTTTTGTGTAAATTCCAAATGGTTTTTTTTGTAAATATAACATTTATCAGTTGCATTAGCACAATGCATGCAAATATTATTTTCACTGATATCCAGATTTTAAAGACAGCAAAACGGTATAAGTTTCTAACAATTACACGGTTACTCAGTTTAGTCAGATTATTAATATGGAGCTAGGTTAAGCTAAACTATGCACTCATAGACTCATAGAATGCCGAAGGAGGCCATTCGGTCCACTGAGTTTGCATTGACTGACAGAGTACCTTACCCAGGCCCTCTCCCCTTGCCATGTTCCTATCATGTCTAATTCACCAAATCTGCACATCTTTACACTTGGGGAGGAAATTGGGGAGGAACGGTGAGAGAGCAGTGCGAACCACAATAATGACAATAATGCTAAGCATTGTGCCAACATGCTGCCCATTCTACTGATCCCACCAACTCACATCAATTTACTTGCTTTGAGCGAAGCAGGTAGTTTGCATCCGCCCTTGTGGTCAAGAGAGCTATGAATAGTCCAGAAAGCAAAATCCAGAAGACGCTCATTCCTGTTTGATAAAATGGCCAAATGTGCACCTAGATACAATGAAATGAAAGTTGGTTAGAGTTCTGTCTGCTGCCTCGAGAGCAAGAGTCCTCTACTGCTTTCCCGGCTGCTTTTCAATCATTTTATAACGTGGAATGACGTCAGCGGGCGTCTGTTTTGGAACTTATTAAGCTGTAACTCAGTTGCAGCGAGAACAATGTGGAAGATCTGCACGATACAAATCTGGTTCCAAATTATTTGTTTAATATCCGGGGATATTTGGTGCAATCTCTATTCTTTGTACAACTACCATTAAAACATTCGCGTAATTCAGTGATGGCCTTAAATACCATAGTAAGTGTATTTTATCTTAGTTATAGGATTAATCCTTTGACGTCTATTGATGTATGTATGTAACACTTTGAACTCAGATTTACAGTTTAGATGTGAAAACACTCGGAGAGCAGAATGGGTGCACAACTATCCGAGAAAAACGTAAATATCTGCACTTTTCACAAAATTAACAACGTACACAATCAGCAACTTAGCTGAATAGTTCATAAGTACAAATGTATTATTCCACATTGAAATCTTCAACGAATAAAACTGGAAGCAATCCATCATATCTCGAAGATTGTCTATTTTAATAGAAGAATTCGCTTTATTCGTTAACTTCAGTAAAATCTGCAAATCTTAGCTTTTGAGAAAACAAAATTGTACAATTCTGTTTCACACCACTTTGGGAATGTGAGATATTACTGAACAAACATGCAGATATCTTTAATACATGTTGTCAGAGATAAGCTAAAATAATGCAGCACTGCAAATCCCTGTGTCAGTTAATGCCATGCTTAGGGGGAATTAGATATAGTGTTTGGGTCATTTCTTTGCTTCAGTTCCAACAGAACAACTATGAGAATTGGGAACTGGCATTGTAACTATATAAGAGAAGCATTAACTCACTTAATAAAGCAACAAATAATTATATGTAAATGTTCCCAAAATATCATTTGATGATATGAATGCTTCCCCGTTTTATTTGCATTAACACCGTCTCTGTATTTAAATGCCCGCTCTGAAGTTAAATGTAAGGATGGGGAGGAGTCTGGGGAAGGTGAGGATAGATATCCAGGCTGCAAACCATAGGCAACCTATTCCATCCAACACCCCCAAACTCCCCCGCACCCTCACCCTGGCAATCTTTGGACCAGGATGGACTATTTCAATTTTGTGGGTGTAGAGTTTTTGGAAGGGCTGTCTCATTGCAGTTCCCGTCGGAATGAGGCTAGCCGGACACCAACACTTCTTCAGTCTTCCTATGAATAATTTAACTTGTCTGGAGGCTTGGTCGGGGGTACCTAATGCAGCCCAGCCTCTGGTTGAACCGGTGACATTGGAAGCATTTTCCATGTTAGAAATTGCAGAAACATTTGAGAGCGAATGAATGCATGATTAGATTGTCAATACGGAATTAATCCAATTTCTGCAAACTATCGGTAAAAATGATCATGTTGACATTGTAACTGGGATAATCAGGTGTGAACAAAAACTCATTTCACACAAACATTTTACAAAATCTATTTGTACAATCTGAAAATATTTACGTAGTTTTAAATGCGCTGTGTATCGGAATCTGAACAAATGTGAATGACCTGCTCTACACGTTACATCTTGATTTTCAATGCACTTGTAACGCTTCATCTGCATTGGATTCCTATGTTGAGAGTCGATTGTAGTCAGTGCTAAGCAATCGCAAACTTTAACATTTCTGACAGGTTTTCATTTTCACTTGATTTCATTTGTTGTCCCTCCTGCATTATTGTTGTAGTAATTGCTTTCCCCGATTTATTACCAGTGAAACACTAATCCATTGATTGGTCAGCTCCAGGCTTGCTAGCCATCATAGCCTCCATAACAGGCAGACTTCATGCCACAAAGCTCTGTTCCCTGTTCTTCTTTCCATTCAGTGTAATTTATTCACTCTACATTGGAGATACTAGATGCAGAAGAGATATTCCACTTTGAGGAAGGTCTCCTTCCAGTCTTCAACTGCCCTCAGTCTGACCTCTGGCTCCTACTGTGCGAATCTTTACACCTACTTTCTTGCATCTCTGTAAAAACTCGATGTGTGTGTCAATATGCGCAACCTTCTTGGAGATCCTCTCCACTTGGATCCGGCAGTTTGCGGTGTCGATAGTAGTCATGATGACATCTATCAACACAGACATCAAGTTTTTACAGAGATGCAAGAAAGTAGGTGTAAAGGTTTGCATCCTACTGTGCTCCAGTGAAACGCAACATAAGGCTCAGGGAACAGCATTTCATTTTTCCATTGGGAACTGTACAGCCTTCTAAACCCAACGTTGAGGTCAATCATTTCACACCTTAATTTCGTGCCCCCCCCCCCTGCCCAATTTCTTCCCATTTGTTTGATTGAATTAGTTGGATTCACTGAGCTACGAGATGAACTGATTTATCCAATTTTGATGGTGACTAAGCCTGAGTTGAGTCAGTTTATGGACTGGAGAGACAATCTCAGTTAAAAACCCCTGACATGGCCCTACGTTTTAATATTATTCTTACATTTTTGCCATTCACACCTCAACAGAAATACAGATAGATGAAGCTAGTTATATCCTCTCTGGCTTTGTGTTGTGAGAAGTATAGTCTGCAGTTGCCTACCGCATTTCACAGAATTTTCCTTTGCGGAAGCCTTTTACAAGTCACCTGCTGAGGATAAATATGGATTAGAAAGGCCAAACATGTCAGTTCATCCCCCAAATAGGCGTTGCATACTCTGAATGCAACATCTATTTTTTTTTAATGATTTCAGTTTAAACAATTGAACAGTTTTCGCTTCCACAACTCAGCTGTGGTATCATTCCAAACATTAATCATTGCTATATTTTCCGTGATTCGAGATAATGCAGAAGGGACATGTACTTAATTCGTAAAATGCATGACATGCGTTGCTTGATATTATCACCCCAAATGACAAAGTACCCATAGTCCTGATCAACACTATACTCACAAGAGTGATATTTTGAATTCTTTGACTTGTTAGTTGCTAAGCAAAAAGCATTATCCAATTGAATTGATATCTGTTGTAATTGTGAGTAAAAAGTCCATCAACTGACCAGAGGAGGGGCCCACAATCAGTCTGTGTGGCAGAGGGGGATAAGGGGGTTAGTAACGTTGTAAGGGAAGGGCAATATCTGTGGGGGTCAGGGGCAGGAATTATCTGGCCTGGGAGAGATGTGGTGGGGAGCAGCATTCTATCACATCATCTGTGCATGCGCAATTGGAGGCGTCAATCAGAGCTGCAGGAATTTGGGCATGTTAAGCCCCGCCCACAGGCTTGTGCAGCGTGATTCAGAATCACTAATATTTTTGCATGCAGAGCGCAAATGGGAGTGCCTCAGAACAGGTCTAAAAGCCAGAACTGAAACATTCCCAGTTTCAAGACTGCCCAGCACTTAGAATCAAAATGGTAAAATAGGGCCCATTGTGTACAGGAGCAGGATTTTCTGTGAGGTATATCTATGGTTAGATTTAATGGACAGCATGGATATGACTTGTGCTACCATTCTGAGAACACAGTGGACGGGGTTGTGATATGCCCAGTAGATGTGCTCAGGTACACAGACAGGATGATTCAGGAAATAGTCTGTATTACAATGAGGGCACTGGATGAGAATCAGCCAGCCACATTAAATGTATTTGATCAAAGTTTTTCCTAGCTTGGCAGCTTTTCCCTGCTTTTATGCACTGCCTTCTGCTGGGAATTGGGAGACAGCTAACTGGATTATGGTTCTTCTTGCCAACTAGCTGTGCTGAATAATTGCCTATGTATTTTTAATCATAAACAAGAAATATTTAACAGCATTTCCTATTGCGTAGCAGGGGTACCGACTGTTATTCTATTTGTTTGACTGCATCAGTACAGGACATACCAAGGCAATTTTCCACATTGCCATATAAGTGCTAATTCGGTTCCAGTACAGCTACAACTTCTGCCTCTAGCTGGCAATCTGGAAAATTACCCAGGTATGTCCTGCAGACACAAACTCCGGAGGTGAGGTAACAGTGACATCAAGGCAGTGTTTGACTGAGCATTTGACAAAGGCATCAAGGAGCCCTTGCAAAATTGGAGTGAATGAGAATCAAGGGGAAACTCTCCTTAAGTTGGAGCTGTGTTGGATGAATACCATGATGTGCACTAAACTATCAAGGTTTGTTGCAAGGGCTCTGAGGCCATTAGCTGACAGAAAATATTGGAAGGCCTCTGAATGGTACACATGGCTGACATTTTACAGTCTGCCATGGCTAAAGGGGATATTTCCTCATGAATATCTAGAGAATTGGGTGGCCATTCTCTGGGTTTCTATCATAGAATCATAGATTCCCTACAGTGCAGTAGGAGGCCATTCAGCCCATCGAACCTGCACTGACAGTAATCCCGCCCAGACCCTATCCCTGTAATCCCAAGTATTTACCCTATTAATCTCTCTGACACTAAGGAACAATTTGTCATGGCCAATCTACCTAACCCGCACATCTTTGTACTGTGGGAGGAAACTGGAGCATCTGGAAGATACCCATGTACAAACTCCAGACAGACAGTAACCTGAGGCTAGAATTGAACCTAGGTCCCTGGTGCTGTAATGGAGCAGTGCTGACCACTTTGCCACCATGGTGCCACTATTTGTCAAATTTCTACCCGAACGTAACCCCTGGAATCTGGGTATCATTCTCTCTCCAATGCCAAAACATCCTTCCAAAGATGTGGCCAGAGAATTCCTCTTTGATTACTGGTTAAGGAAATCAGGTAATGAGAGGTTCTGAATGTTCTGTCTCGAAGGGAGAAGTGTTCCATTACTCCTCCAATAATAAAATACTAACAAACAATTTTAATGGAATTAGTGAACCTGTTTCTTTGAGAAATGAATTCAAAAAGTCACTTTGGAAATTGAATCGTTATGGTGGAATTATTCTTAATTCACCTATTGAAGGGGTAGAATATTTACAAGGCAATAATTTGGCTAATGGAGTCAGTAATGTGGTGACAATAGTATTACAGATGTTAACCAATTCCTGAAAGTTAGGGTGGTCAAAAATGAGATGCTGATTGCAGATAAGCAATCGAAAGAAAACCTGATTAATGTATGAGATCAATTTTCATGTACAAAAGAATTCATTGAAGGAAAAGGAGAATTGGTAAGAAGAATCAGTCACAGAAAGTGGAACACTTGACTGAGGACTTGAACTGGTTAACTTAATTGCAATGTTTCTGTAAGCCTACTTGTGACACTAATAAATAAATCAATGAATTAAATAATAAAGTTATAGAAGCAAATTTGATAACGGTCAACCTCAAGTTAAAACTTACTAGACTTCAAGCAGCAGATGTCTCTATGAAGCATTACAGAAAATGCCTTCAACTGGAGAAGGGATTGCTGGTAAATCAGAATTGTTTGAATGCTGAATTAAAAATCAAATTTGGGGGGAAACCCACCCCTGATACAATGGAAAATGGAAGGTAGTGCCCTGACATGAACACTGCTTGTGAAAATTACAAAAGGATACACAAATGAAGTTAGTGTGGAATTGTTCACTACTAAATTAAATGAGTGTATTTTAAATTAAAGCAGCTCAACACCACTTACAAAAGAGACTTTGAATGGGCACTTTGTCCACTATATTAAACAATCATTTCCTCTACCTTTAGCATATCTACAAAATTCACTGCAGCAACTCACCAAGGCTTCTACAGCACCTTCCAAACTAAGGTGCTCTGCCATTTAGGTGGACAAGAACAACTGATGCATGCAGATTACCACCTACAAGTTCCCATCCAAGCCATATTGCATCTGACTCGGAACTATATTGGTGCTCCTTCAGTCGCTGGATCAAAATCGTGGAACACCCTGCCTGACAGTCCCTACACCACAACACTGGACTGCAGCAGTTCAAGAAGCCAACGCACCATCACCTAAGGACAGCTAGGGCTGGGCAAGAAACACTGGTTTAGCCCACAACATTGACTCCTGTGAAAGAATAAATTAAAATTTCAAATAACTTTTGATTCCACAGAGCTTGTAAAGAAATTACAAACTTTCCTTACAGGTCAAGTTTGTTACAGATTTACCAGGGTCTAAGTTTATTGCTTAATAACTTCTTTGGCCTTGAAGACTAATCTTGCATTTGAGAGATGTCAAATTTCTCCATTACAATTGTATAGATGTTTAAAGTAAGGACTATATTTTTACGGTTTCTGATCTTCCAGCTTAGGCCCTTAAGTACATTCTAAACTTTATTTCCCTCGCTGTAAAATAATAGTGTTTTAGAGATCCCAATTTACTTTAAGAGAATTCTTCAATACGATTGACTGCTACATGTGACTCCAGATCCACAGCGATGAGGTTGACTCTTAACTGCTCCTCAATGGCGATTAGGGATGGGCAATAAACATTGGCCCAGCCAGCAAAACCCCAGGTCCCATGAACAAATAAAAAACAAGGGTATTTCATATTTATACCAAGGCTGGGATCTGAATATCAAAGCATATTTGATACTTAGGAAGGCCAGGCAAAAAAGAACAGTAGCTGGTGGGATGGCATTGTTAGTAAGCAGTGGTTAGCACCAAGGACCCAGATTCAATTCCCGGCTTAGGTCACTTTCTGTATGGAGTTTGCACGTTCTTCCCATGTCTGCATGGGTTTCCATGGGGTGTTCCAGTTTCCTCCCACAATCCAAAAAATGTGCTGGTTAGGTGGAATGGCTATGCTAAATTCTCCGTCAGTGTACTTGAACAACGCCAGAGTGTGGCAACTAGGGGATTTCCACAGTAACTTAACTGCAGTGTTAATGTAAGCCTACTTGTGACTAATAAATAAACTTTTATTTTAAAGGATGAAATCAGTGCAATAGTGAGAAAGGATATTGGCTTAGAAAATCCAAATATGGAATCAGCGTGGGTAGTACTCAGCAACAAATGGAGAACAATGGTGGGAGCATGTGTGGGCCTCGAAACAGTAGTGGTAAGGTAGCAAGTGGCATTAAACAGAAAAATAGTAATGCATGCCCCAAAGGGGATACAGGAATCATTGGTGACTTCAATTTACATATAGATAGGGCAAACCAAATCATCAATAATCCTGTGGCAGATGAATTTGTTTTTTTTTTACGGCAATACATCAAGGAACCAAGGTTATCCTAGATATGGCATTGTGCAATGAGGAGGGGTTAATAATCTTGTTATTCAGGATCCTTTAGGGAAGAGTAACCATAACATGACAGAATTCTTCATGGAAAGTGAAGTAGCCCAATCCGAAACTGGAGTGCAAAATCTATGCAATGAGGAATGAACTGGCTCAGACAAATTGGGGGACTTCATTAAAAGGCGGGTTGGCAGTGGCTACTATTTTAAAAAATGAGAGCATGTGTTGCAACAGTTGCACTTTCCTTTCAGATACAAAAAGATAATAGGATAAACAGCACAACCACAGCTAACAGGAATTAAGCATGGTATTATTATCCAAAGGGGAGTCACAGCAAGTTGCTAGAAAAAGTAGCAGGCTCAAGGACTGGGAACAGTTTAGAATTCAGCAAAGGATGACAGGAGATTAAGAGAAGAAATAAGGAACGAGAGTAAACTTTACATAAAAATGGAATGTGAAAGCTTTTTTAAGTATGTGAAAGGAAAAAGATAATTGAAGACAAACATAGGGTCCTTATAGTTTGAAATGGAAAAATTTATAATAGAGAATAAGAAAATGACAAGAGCAATTAAACAATGACTATCTGCCTTCACAGAAAAAAGGCAAAGAAAGACTTCCCAGAAATGCTCTGGAATGAAGTGTCTCGTGAAAAATAGGAACTGAAAGAAATGAGTATTAGTAAGAAAGTGTGGGAAATATTAATATGACTGAAAGCTTATAAATCCCAGGGCCTGATCATCCACATTCCAGGATACTAAAGGTGGTGACCATGGAAATAATGGATGCATTGATTATCATCTTCCAAAATTCTGCATATTCTCAAAACACTCCCTGCAAATTGCAGGGTGACAAAACACACTACTTAATAAAAGAGAAAACATGGAATTACACACTGGTTAGCCTAATATCAATAGTAAGAAAAATACTAAAGTATTTTATAAAAAGAATATAATGGGACACTTAGAAAATATCAACAGGGTTAGGTAAAATCAACATATAATTATAAAAGCGAAACTGTGTTTGACAAACCTGATTTCTCTTGATCCTATAAACCTACTGAAGCATTTTGAGGACATAACTACATTTTGCATGGATTAAGAACTGATCGGCAGTCCAGAGCAGAGTTGGAATAGATGGGCCTTCACAGAGTGGCAGGCGGTAACTACTGAGGTTCCATAGGGATTGGTGCTGGGCCCAGCTATTCACAATGATTTGCATGAGGGAAACCAAGTTTGCTGACAACACAAAGCTAGGTGGGAATGAGAGTGGTGAGGTTTATGTAAAAAGGTTTCAAGGTGTTTTAGACAAGTTGAAGAGTGGACAAAGTCATGACAAATGCAGTACAACAGAAATAAGTGTGAAGTTATCCTCTGTTAGGAAAAGCAGAATGGCAGAGTAATATTTAAACGGTGATAGGTTGGGAAAAGGACCTGGGTGTCCATGTATAGCAGTCACTGAAAACAAGCACAGTTGCAGCAAGCAGTTAGAAAGGCAAATGCTCTGATGGCCTTCATTGAAGAGACTTGAGTACAAGAGCAAAGATGACAACGCAGCTGTACAGAGCTTTGGTGAGACCACAACTGGAATATTCTGTGCAGTTTTGGACTCCTTATTGAAGAAATTATTTACATGCCAAACAGTGAGTGCATTACCAGACGGATTCCTGGTCATTTCTGTACAAGGAATGATTGGGTTGAATAGGCTTACATTCGCGGGAGTTTAGAAGAATGAGAGGGGATCTCATTGAAATATATAAAATTCTGTCAGGGCTTCAGACTGGATGTAATGATGATGTTCCCCCAGCAGGTGGGTCTCAAACAAGGAGTCAGTCTGAGGACATGGGGAAGGCCATTTAGGACTGAGATGAGGAAACATTTCTTCATTTGCTGTGAACGTATGGAATGACCTACTACAGAAGGCTATGGTGACCAAGGGCGCAATCTTACCAAAAAAAGCCAAAGTGCCGAACGAGTGTAAAAACAGGAGTGCTTCAGATCTTCATGCAAAATGATTCCCTCCAATAGGGGGAGGAAAGCTGGCTGCTCACACTAGAGGGTGCAACGGAGCATGCACAGATCTCTCTGTACTCTGCTACAGAACAGAGATCTGTCAGTCGCACTCCCCATCCTACCTGGTTGGAAATCCAGGACCAGTAGGATTGCAAGAGACAAGGAGCTGGGCGCAAACCCAATGTTTGGATTCTTGTGTGATCTTACTGACTCGCACCATCCACTGACTGGCAGGGCATGCTGGTAAGATCGCACTCCACCAGCTGCAACACCCGCCCCCCACCCCCCACCACCAAGTCTCTGAATACATTTAAGGAGGAAATGTATAAATTTTTGAATCACTAAAAACATCAAAAGGTATGGGGAGCAAGCAGGAGTTTGGCATTAAGATTGAGGAGGATCAGCCATATTGTATTTAATGTCAAAGCAGGCTCACAGTGGCCAAATGGCTACTCCTGCTCTCATTTTCTCTCTAATATGTTTGAAGTTATGGTAGACATCGGTAAAGCAGGAGGTGAGGACAGAATAAAACAGTGTTCTGTATTGGCAGAAGTGATAAATACTAATGGAACAAATAAAGAAATAAAATATAGGTCTAGAGGTTCAAATGGGAATAGAAACCAATTAATTCCATATAAACAAACTTAAAAACACCAGAGTTATGTCTTGCATTAAATCAAATTTAATTTGGTCCACATGAAGAACACTGAAAAACCTGATGTTTGCTTCCCTCTAGTGGCTCAAACAATCAAGTTGTTTCATTGTGAAATTTGGAACTGTCTTTCAGCAAGAAGTTTCAAAAAAGCTAGTGATACTCAGCAGGTCAGTGTCTATGGAGGTCAGCCAGTTGATAATTTCAGTCTTAAGGTTTATTCTCAGATTTCCAGCATGTTTTACCAAAGAATATTATAGTTAGGTATTCATTATTATGCTTTTTTTGTATTGATCTTAATGGTTCAAATATCAACCTACTTCACAGCCGTCCAAATGCTATCATTTCAAATAATGAATATTTAAGAAAAGCTTGGAACTCCTTCCCTTACTGCACTGTGGGTGAATCGACATCACTAGAATTGCAGCAGATCAATAAGGCTCACTACCATCTTTTTAAGGGCAGTGAGGGACAGACAATAAATGCTGGCCTTGCCAGTGATGCCCACACCCCATGAACAAAAATAAACTATAAAGCATTCAATTTGTTCTGTCTTCCAGATTCTGCTTCAGAATCCAATCTGGCCATTTTTGTTTAAGAAACATTTTTCTATTCCAACCCTTCATTCCTTCTACTTACTGTTAAATAAGGAATCAATCCAATCCCTTCTGAATAATTCACATCAGTATTTACTGCCAATGTGGAATACTATTGCTACAATAATCCAATTGTCATGCACCACTACTTCTCAATTATCCTTTTAAATTTTCCAATCCCTCAATTTACAAAATTCTTTGTAATCTTGGACTGGAAGACTATAAGTAGCTAAAATACTCCTGACCTGACTCTCAATGGGAAGATTTCATGTGTTCACTACTTGCAGCCATTATCGTTTAGTCTAGTATAGACTCCAATTGCTACAGAAGATATCAGCAGAAATTTGTTACATCATTTATTTGGATTCATTTGGTGCAATAATTTATTTCCTTTTAAAACAGCTTAACTGATGACTCTTTGGGGACCATAATTGTTTGAAAACATTGCACCACCCTTAAATACCATTAAACCTGCATAATATTGAATGGCCCAGAAAATACTTACAGCACATTATGGCATCAGTCACCCAGAGAAACAAAGCACTTTTTTTTTAAAAAAAGGGACAATGAGAAGCCTGTACATGGAAATAAACAGACACCAAGGAGAAATGCACACATGCTAACAAAATTGTGTTCCAATCTCACACAATATTTCACTTTAAAAAGCAAGCAATTTTTTTCCACTGAGAAATTTTCGTGAAAATATACAAATGTGACATGCTGTGCTTGACAGATATTTAGGACAAATTGGTAAATGGTATAGATTTACATTATTAAAATCATGATGCAGATGATTGTGGTGTTTAGGATGATTTCAAAACAGCCAGTGGCTGGGATTCTCAGGTCCCAGGGCTGTGAACAGAGATTTGGCCCAGTGTCAAATTCTCTGTTCTTGCTGGCCTCGGTAGCAGGATGCGCAAGACAGGAGATTTCCAGCATACGCATGAAGGTTCATATATATTCAGTGTAGTAAGATATGAAATCTATTTTATATATGTTACCTCTTTTTGAAGTACAATTCACCATATTCACAACTCTTTCATCTGAGGAGGGCAAAGCAAAACCTACAGAATTTTCTTCACTCAAACAACTTGACCCTCAAACACAATTTAAGGCACATGTCCTTTATATCAGATAATTTATCATAAACATTATGCTCGTTTATCCTATAATCCCATGACATATCACACATTTCATGACAATTCCAATCATGTTTCTTTTATTATTACCTTGTTTCCAATTACCTACAATTGCATTACCAATTTCTTGTGTTCTTTCTTGACAAAGTGCAGGAGGAATATTTCAGCAACTTCAATCTCAACCTTTGAGCATTAATGAAAGAAATTTTTAAATGTTTCCTTGCCAAAGGAATATCTATTTATTCATGGGATGTAAGCAAGACCAACATTTTGTTGCCTGTCGTTATTGTCCTTGAGGTGGTGATGAACACCATCTCAAAATTCTACAGCCCTCATGATGTAGATACAATGCTTTTATGATATATTGGCCTTAGAAAGATTGCAACAGGAAACAATGACTTGCACTTATATAGTGCCATTGGTTGTTCCCAAATAGATTCAAATACAATGACGTATTTTTGAAGTGTTAGCACTGTTGTCATGTAGGAAACGCAGGAATTATTCATGGTGTTCTGATATTCATCCCTCAAGCGTAAAACACAGATTATCTAATCATTATCAAATGGCTTATCGTGGGAGTTGGTCAACATAAATTAGCTGCCACATATCCTACAACAACGACCACACTTGAAGTACTTCATGAGCTGTAAAGCATTTTGAGACATCCAAGAGGTCATATGAAGCATGATATTAATGAAATTATTTTTATTTACATACTTGGGCTCCAGGATAACTGCACCTTCAGCCATCTCTTCCTGGTCTCCATGTAAAACTTGGTTTCCCTGACTTCTCCATCCCATTACCTGGTGTTACTGGAAGCTATACTGAAGTGGCATAACAACTTTAGGAAACCAATGGGCAGCCAGCATAAACTTTGGAAAAATAAAAGTTAAACAATCATCTCACCTGCAACTGGCTCGCAGCCCTTTAATTTGCGTTGATTCAGGTCCCATCTTCTAGCTACAGCTGGTTTGACTGTGACGTCAGGATAGCATCAGAGCAAGCTGTTTCAGCATGTGTCTAACACACATGTTCTTCTTCTGCTCTCATGCCATGCAAGTCAGTTAGGAAACAGTTGGTGATGCAATCCAGACAGTAAGTGGTGCAACCCTTCGGCAATGCTGTGTAAGAGAATCTCTAGCCCACCATCTGAAACATTTCATCAGGTTTTAAAATGAGCTTTTGCTTTTCACTGGAAAATGTAATCATGCTTTGAGTCATAACTAATATAATATCTATTCATTATGTTTTACAATGATACAAACTTTTACTTTTAAATGCAAGTTCCAGGCAATTTTTTCAGTTTCTTGCTGACCAACTTTGCTTTGAAAAGGAATTCTCAAAATAAAGTTTGGCTTTGTAGCTCTAGTGCTAAAGAAACCATTAATTTCATTAAATAGTTCAGCTCTGTTTTCATCTCATTGTTGTTGAGCAACCACATTTCATGCTCAATCTTTTTAAATGCCTCAATTTGAGATTATTCAACACAACATTTTTGATGCAAAGTATTTGAATTAATTAAATATCTCAATAAAATACTGGTCATTTGCTCTGGTTTAAGTATCCTTTGAATAAACTAACTGTAGAGATTATTTTTAAAGTAACTTCATTGCAGAGTAACTTGTGCTTCAATGTGTACACAGACTTAATCAGTCACTGTAGGGGACAGTGAACAAGTGTGAACATATGAATGCAAAAATCCTTTATGACTTCAGATGTCAGTTTGTAACTAGTACCTTTTAATAGGAAAGGATGATTCAGTAGTCATTCAGTTTTCTATTATAAAACCTGTGTATTACAAAAACATTTTCAAATGCACAGGAAAGGCTATTTAAATTTTTTTCAATGCGTCATTTGGGAGAACCACTGCACAGTCCATTATATTTTCATTTTTTCTTAATTTCAGTTTCCCAATATAAGCACTGGAATAATCATTCCCACACGTTCTTCTAATGACGGCTCGATGATAAACTTTTAGATTTTGAAAGTTTCTTTGTAGATGGACGTTGTTCAACAAGCTGTGGAGTGTCACGGTCCATGGGATGCTGATCAGGGTCTTGTGTTGAGGTAGAAGCTGTTGCCTTCAATGTCTTCTTTATGTTCGCCACCTTAAAAATAAAAGTCACAGCCATAAAAACTTATATCATTCTTTACTGCAGAACATAGAACTACAAAGCATAGGAAAGCACTTGAGCTACTTTAGGCTTTTAAAAAAGCTAATCTGCCATCATACCACCATGAACCCAACATTAATACTATTAAATCCAATGCGCTGCGCATTGTCAGATACACAACTTTATTTATACATGTTTATTTACTTAAACCCATCAGACCGCTATGTGCTTGCTCCATCTTTCAGCTAATGTCACGTTCAAGCCCCTGCTATCTTTCCCCTCTGTTGTTCTACAATATTCTAAGCTAAGTTTATAAAGTTTAACAGTAAAAAGACAATAAATGTTTAGGATCTTTGTTCTGCTTTTTCGTAGCTCTCATCCACAATTTTAGGGGTGGGTTTTGACTGGATAGCATCATTTTCATCCAAACTGAAGCTCAAAAGTCTGCATTTTAACCTAGCTCCAAAAGCACTTTTGGTTATTAAAAGGCAACTAAACCCTCTGGCAGCCAAGACAGCCCAACAATGCCAGGACAAGTGCAGTTGTCTATACTAGAGTACGGTTCAATTGTATATATTATCTTGGTTTAGAATACACAACCACTTTCTCTAAATAAGTCACTCAAAAAGTAGTCCTGCGAAGTTAGGAGGGATATTAAAAATGAATATTATCGGAGGTGAGCAAGCAATAGAAAACCAAATTAAATATGTAAAAAAGGAGTTTTACAGACAGCAGTTGCACATTTGAAGATTGTCACAATTGTAACATGGCTTACAATTAAAAACAAATTCCTGTCAACAGATTAAACTACATACGTTCGATGGAAAATGCAGGATTAATGGGTCAATAATTTTTTTAAAATCTTCACTCACCTCGGTGTCTACCTGCTGCTGAGTTTTTGTGTGGCCTTCCTTGTACTGATTGACGCGGAGGACTTGTTGCTCAATTCCAAGCAAAACCGCTTGACAACAATCACACCTGTTAAGAAACAGGACAGATTGTTAGAATATTGCCTTTTTCTATACAGCTGTCATAGACAAATGCATTTAAAAACACTTAAGATAACAAATGAATATGTTTTAATAAGTTTGCGCCAATCCTGAGTATATGGTGCAATTACAGTACTTCAGAAAAGTCATAACTTTTATCGCAAAGGTCACACAGCCAACAAAATAACAACAATCCTTTCCAATTATTATATAGTTTGACAATTATCTGTATTACTGTCAGCTCTAAGTCTTGAACATTGCATGTCAAAAAAATTCAAAAAGAGGCAAATTTGCTTATAATTTTGTAACACCCCTGCTTTTCAGACACTGAAGATTTATTTCCAGCAGTTTCCAGTCTGCCAGATTTTGGTAAGTGTATAAAGGTTAGAACCTTTCTGTTTGCAATGTAGTGTGATTTGTGAATGATACAGATAATAAAAGTACTGAACATGTGCTTCATGTTTTATTTTAGAAGAGTCTAGACTGAATTTTGGAAAAAAAAAATCAATACATTGTCCTCTCAGTTAACATTACTTTTCCACAATTAAAATGTGGAGGAACTGAGCATTGCGACAGGATACATTGATATGATTTGAAAAGAGGACATAAAATAAGCTCTCCAATCGGATACATTTCATTGTGTTTATCCAAGGAGATACTTGCCATAGAGGGAGTGTATTGGAGGCTCACCAAATTAATCCCTGGGATGGCAGGGATTAATTAAATCTGTTTTATGAAGAGAGATTGAGGAGGCTGAGTACGTATTCCCTACAGCTTTGAAGAATGATGGGTGTCCTCATGATAGGATGGATGTAAAGGCCTTGACATTGGTGCAAAACACTGCAAGAGTCAAAAAATGCAAATTTTGCTGGCACGTCTTGTTTCATTCACATCCCCCCACGAGGGACGAAACAAGGTTCTCACCAAAGGAGGTTGGGAACCTCATTTCAATGCATCACTACATTCTTAGCAGGAAGTCCTGCAGTAATGTCCCCCTTCATTGTATATTCCAGTTTACAACAGGTTTTAAAACATGCACCAAGAGTGAATGGCACTATTCACCAGGGAATCCATGGGAAAGAGGGTGCCAGGGAGTTCTGGAGGGACCCAGACCCACCCACACACCCACCCATAGGTTGACCCAGAGTAGGGCATCTTTGCTGCGTTACCTACCCATCAGTAGGCAACGCAGAGTAACATCAGACTGAGATTGGTCGAGTCCCCATTCTCTGGGAAAATACTGTCTAAAATCATTGAAAGATGAAGGTGATTTGGAGGGAGAGAAAGTAGGACCAGGCTAGCCAGGACACCAGAACAATGAGGTTTGCCCACATAGCTGGTTTCCCGCAAGTGCAGGAAGGCATTAGTTGTACGTACATGGCTACCTGTTCCCCAAGGCGTCAAGGTTTCTCCTTCATAGGAAGGGCTTCCACTCCTTGAATATGACATCACATTCTCTATGACCATGACAAGGACATCCTGCATGTGTGCTAGGTTCCCAGGAAGCATGCGCAATAGCGACATCCTTGGCTATTCTCAGATACCCAAGGTATTCAAGGGAGCTCACTGACTAAAGGGCTGGCTCCTTGAAGACAAGGTCATGGCTGATGACAGCTATTAAGACAGCACAGAATGCAGCAGAAACCTAGTCACAATGAGGCACATGCTGCAACTCATGCTTTGGTTGAGTAGATGATCTGGTTCTGGTACCTGGACCGGTCAAGTGGAGCCCTCCAGTAAAGCCCCCAGAGGGTTTTGCACACTGTGCTGTGCCCTCCACAACTTGGCACTGCAATGGAGCAAGAAACTGGCAGACAAGCAGCTGGACAAGTGGCACATCTCCCAAGAGTGATGTAGCTCAAGGATCTTCAGCCCGATGGAGGATATAAAACATCATGCCTCTCCTCCACCACATCCAGCAACCTGGTCAGTGCTCCCTCTGAGAAGTATGAGGCAGCTTCCTGCAGCCACTGTCTTGGCTAGACTTTGAGCAAGTCCAGGGTAGGTGTTTAAATGGTGCTCTTGGAAGTGCTCAGCAGATAGCGGGGCAGGTGAATCAGAGACAGCACAGCTTTCTTTTAAAAAGTAACTAAAAATATTCCGTGAAAATGGATCAATGAGCTGGTCTTTTATTTTTTTTTTGCCCAAAACGGTAGAAAATTCTGTCCCAGATATTTCTCCTGGCTGATGAGTGTAAATGACGTGGATGTGCCGGCGTTGGACTGGGGTAAACACAGTAAAAAGTCTGACAACACCAGGTTTTAGTCCAAGGGAAACCTCGAAAGCTTGTGCGTTTACTATCAAATAAATTGGTTGGACTAAAACCTGGTGTTGTCAGACTTTTTACTGATGAGTGTAAAACCAGGGGACATAATCTCAGGCTAAAGGGTAGGCCATTTAAGACTGAGATCAGAAATATTTTCACTCAGCATGGTGAATCTTTGAGCACCAACAGCCCTCTGGGATCGAGAACTTCAATCATTGAATATGTTCAAGACAGAAATCGATTTCTGGGTATTCATGACATCAAGGCATATGGGGCAGGAAAGTGGTATTAAAAGGTAGATGATCAGCCATGATCACTAGGCCCAATGGGCTGAACTGCCCACTTCTGAGCCTATGTTCTTATTTTAGGATCATAATATGCTGTGGCCAAATTTTGCTGCAATTAACTTTCATATCAGTGTACAGTAAGGAGTCTCATAACACCAGGTTAAAGTCCAACAAGTTTATTTGCTAGCACAAGCTTCCAGGTCACTGCTCCTTCATCAGGTGAGTGAAGAGTTGTGTTCACAAACAGGGCGTACGTAGACACAAACTCAATTACAAGATAGTGGTTGGAATGCGAGTCTTAACAGGTCATCAAATCTTTACAGGTACAGACAATGTGAGTGGAGAGACGGTTAAGCACAGGTTTAAGAGGTGTGAACTGTCTCAAGCCAGGACAGTTAGTGAGATTTTGCAAGCCCAGGCAAGTTGTGGAGGTTGCAGATAGTGTGACATGAACCCAAGATCCCAGATTAGGCCGTCCTCGCATGCAGAACTCAGCTATCAGATTCTGCTTGTGATTCTGCATTGTTGTGTGTCTTGAAGGCTGCCTTGGAGGACGCTTACCCGAAGATCGGAGGCTGAATACCCTCGATTGCTGAAGTGCTTTCCAACTAGAAGGGAACACTCCTGTCTGGTGATTGTCGGGCAGTGTCCACTCATCTGTCATCATAGTGTCTGCATGGTCTCACCGACGTACCATGCCTCGGGACATCCTTTCCACAGGTTCGAACAAGACCTTGTCGCCGCACAGAACCTTCAACCGACGCTATACACTAGATACATCAATGACATTTTCTCCCTTTGGACTCATGGCGAACAATCACTGAACCAACTACATAATGACATAATCAAGTTCCATCCCACCAGACTCACCATGGAATACTCTCCAGAATCAGTCGCATTCTTGGACACACGCATCTCCATCAGGACTGTCACCTCAGCACTTCACTGTACCGTAAGCCCACAGATAACCTCATGATGCTGCACTTCTCCAGGTTCCACCCTAAACACGATAAAGAAGCCACCCCCTACAGACAAGCCCTCCGTATACACAAGATCTGCTCAGATAAGGAGGAATGCAACAGACACCTACAGATGCTTAAAGACATCCTCATAAGAACAGGATGTGGCGCTTGATTAGACAGTTCCAACACGCCATAGCGAGAAACTGCACCTCCTCAGAAGGCAAACATTCGTCATCCAGTACTTTCCTGCTAAGACATCTTCTTCAGGGCCTTCAACACATCATCAATGAAGATGAACATCTCACCAAGGCCATCCCCATACCCTCATTACTTGCATTCAAACAACCACACAACTTCAAGCAAACCAGTGCTAGCAGCAAACTACCCAGCCTTCAGAAGAACAGCAACCATGACAACACAACTTTGTCACAACAACCTCTGCAATCTGTACCAGATCATCAACATGGATGCCATCATCTCACGTGAGAACACCATTCACCAGGTACACAATACATACTCACATGACTCGGCCCATGTCTACCTAATACGCTGCAGGAAAAGATGTCCTGAGACTTGGTACACTAGCGAGACCATGCACATGCTACAACAATGGATGAATGGACACTGCTTGACAATCACCAGGTAAGAGTGTTCCCTTACTGTCAGGGGACACTTCCAGCAGTTGAGGGCATTCGGCCTTCAATCTTCAGGTAAGCATTCTCCAAGGCGGCCTTCAAGACACACGACAATGCAGAATCACAAGCAGAAACTGATAGCCAAGTTTTGCACAAGAGGACTGCCTCAACCAAGATCTTAGGTTCATGTCACACTACCTGTAACCCCCATTACTTGCCTGGGTTTGCAAAATCTCTAACTGTCCTGGCTTGAGACAATTCACACCTCTTTAACCTGTGCACACTGTCTGCACCTGCAAAGACTTGATTACCTGTTAAAACCCGTATTCCAACCATTATCTTGCAACTGAGCCTGTGTCTATATGCCATGATTGTGGACATACCCCTTCACTCACCTGATGTAGGAGTGGCACGTCGAAAGCTTATGCTGCCAAGTAAACCTGTTGAACTTCAACCTAGTGTTGAGAGACTTCTTACTGTGCCTACCCCAGTCTAATGCTAGCATCTCCACATATCAGTGCAGATGTGAAAGAAAAATCATGAATGCAGATAAGTTTTCCATAATTTCATTAAGATACATATGAGTCAGAATGTTTTTGTGATTATCCCCTAACATTTTCTGTAATAAATAATATGAACAAAGAAAATCACAATTACCATTCCTGGAGAGTTTTAACAATGTTGCTGATATCTTGCTTTTGGAGATCTCTGCCAATGCAAAAGTCGACTTCAAGAAGCTGATTTCGCTGATCGAGCTTGCCTTGTATTATATCAGTATAAATTGCTTCAATAATTAAATCCTCCAACTCTCTGAGGTTTCTAATATCAAGGTCTTTCAGGAGCATGGAATATGGAATGCACTGCCAAGTTATAAAAGAATGGTTAACAACTTCAGTACAGTGACCAAAAAAAACACTTTTGATTTATAAGATGACCAAAATCTGAAATTATATTTTTCAATACAGGACCAAATATAAATGCAATGAATTGTTGGGAAGTCATTCATTGCTTCCAATGCAATCTTCTGAAATTGCAACTAAGATAAAAAAAACTTGGTTTCGATTTTTCATTAATATTAATTGTTACAACATATCCAGCTAATTTAAAATAATCATAAAAAACTCAATCATACATTCACCATATCTTTACAAAGATTTGTACAAAGGTGTTATGTAAAGTAAGCACTATCAATTAAGCAATTCTATAGAGTTTGGCAAGAAAGTTATGAACAGTAACACAAATTCTCAAATAAGTTGTTTATCTAGTAAAATCTCAACTTTAGTTGAGTTTTCCCACAATCCTTACTTAGCAATGGGACTATGGGAGCAAAAACAGCGATTGTACAATGTTGGTAGAGGTGTGAACTGCAAAAGCAGAAGTCACATGAGAAATTCAATTTAGAAGGAGAAATTAACGTGGACAAAAAAAAACAAGTTTTAGATATCAATTTAAAACTGGTCAGATTTACTTAGCATGTTAGGAATTTTTAATAAAACCCTCATGTTAGTGCTGTACCGCACAAAGATGTTACAAAGGTTAAAATAAAATTTGTAAAAGATGTTAGCGCTGAGGGAACAGAATGCATTATAGGCAGCCAGTTTAAGAATCAAACACTCTGGGATCAAGCACAGTTTGGTTAGATGACAATACTTCAACTAAAGCACTCTCCATTTCCCAACAAATATGCTTTATTTCCAAGTTAGAAAAACAATATAGCATGACTTTTCCCCATCATCAATCCAGTGGGTTTTGAATTATATGCCAGTTGAGGGCAGTTTTGCGATGAAAGCCCATAATCTTTAGGAATTGGATTATAACTGGCCAACCCATTTCATGTTGAGACAAGACAGGAGTCAGGGAGATTTTCATCCTGTCAACTTGAGCTGTACTCAAACCCAGATCTTGAGGAATAGGGTAGGGTACACCCCACAACATCATCTAATTCCCTGGAATATTTTTCATTTTGATAAAATGAAATAGCACATACAAACAAAAATGAGAAATAAAACATTTCAACTGTACTAGAATGAGAGACAGCGAGAAAGAAAGAGATAGAGATAGATGATACATAAAGGGGAAGACTGAATAACCTCCTAGACAGTATAAAGAGACATGTGTTTATTAAATGTTTGCTTATAAAAAGTCTGCCTCTGGCTTTAAGAAACTTCCCAGACATTTCTCAATAGGTCTAAGGTAGTCCAAGTCACCCTAATGTGATGGAACAATGATTTCAAATATTATTAGTGTTAACTTAGCTATGGATTTCCATCTAATTCATATTCACTTTTACATTGCAATAACAGTACCAATTAGAGTATAATTGCTATCAAAGTTAAAGAAAGAAAATGTAGTACCCATGTAAACAACATATACAAGTTTGATTGTGCTCTTACAAAAATGTGCTGACTACAAAACTAAATTGAGTTAGAACACAAAGAAAAATTACTATATGGCAATGCGTCCTGGACACCTAGCATGTAGGCACAAACAAAATCTTAAGTACCTTCATTCTTGCCGCCAAGCTTACTATGGTGAGATGTTTCAGCTTGTTCTTCTGAGCTAATGTTAATTCGGGTAGACTTCCCTTATTTGCTAAACAACAGAAAATATGTAATTCTAGAAAGAACCTTTAGTTAATTAAAGCAAGAATCATACAGAGCTCAAATCTGCTAAGTGCACAACCAGCTTGCCAAAGGAAGTTATGTTTGGATCATGCTTTCTTCAATTCCCCCAAAGTCCATTTAATTTTTCAAATCAATTCAAACATAAATATTGATTTTATTTTAAAAATGGCAAGATTCTTAAAAATAGTCCATTGTCTTTATGTAACTGTCAACAGTGCATTTATTACATTTATATGCTACTATACAATGAACATAGGAAAGATAAGTGAGGAGCATTTATGTTTAAACCACAACTTGTAGACTCAGAACATCAAGAGCTAATTAGAATTCTATTCTTGGTTCAAGCATGCTTTTAAATAAGCATGACCTGTAAGATTTTGAAACATTTAGTTTTTGCATGAACATCAGATTTGTGTGGAAATATCAAATAAATTCTTAAGTATGAGTTAGTTAACAATGTTTTTTTTAAATCATAACTGAAATAAACTCATTAATGAACAATATTTTTCAGTTTAAAAAGTTAAGCAGTTTAAATAAAGTATCAACATGTTAGCAATTATTCTCAATACTAGTACAGCTTGTGAAAACTGGAATCATATTCAATGTGTAATATGCTTACTGACATGAAATATCAGCTTCAGCACTGAGTGCCACTTGCATGTAGAAGATACTGATTTCAACACATTTATACACAGTATGCATTTTTACCTACAAATCAAGTCAAAAGAAAACAATTTTGTATTTAAATTTTAGAATAGCCTTATTGTTATAGTACTGAAATAAGGAGCCAAAAGATTGAGCCCATTGAGAGTGGTGATTTGTGGGCTGTGATATGATTCTTGTTCTATAAGACTCTCCTTGCCCATGGGCAACCAGAGATGGGGAATAAACGCTATACATGATACTTCTCAAAAATAAAAAGCCTACTTCAGGTAATTTCATTTTTTTTAATTAAAGAAGTTTTCAATAATTCAAAATAAACAAGGCAAGCAGAAATGTGGGAAATGAAAGCAAAAATTTGAAATTGATTTTTTTTATTTGTTCATGGGATGTGGGCATTGTTACAAGGCCAGCTTTTACTGTTTACTGCTCATTGAGATTATGGTGGGGAGCCACCAGATTGAAGCATTGCAGTTTATGTTGAGTTGCTATATCCAAAGTGCTGTTGGCTTCTTTTAGGTCACATCAAATAAATAAATCAGGAGGGAGCTCCAGGAGTTTGACTCAGAAATTATTATACATTTCCAAGTCAGGATGCTGTGCAACTTTGCAGAGAATTTGCAGGTGGTGATGCTCCCATGCACCTGCTTTCCTTGTTCTTCCAGACAGTTGAGGTGATGGTTTTGGAAGGTGCTGTCAAAGAAGCCTTGATGAGTCGCTGGTACACACCAATGTTCCCGCCAATCTCCTTTCATTGTGCACAGCCCATTTGATACACTTGGTCCCTTTAAGGTTGTCAAGCATCCACTCATCATAAAGGGGTCACTGCTTGTGTGTGACATATTTACCCCTTTGCAAAACCATGTAGTTAGAAGGTTGGTGCACACTGCATCCTTGGTGGTGGAAGAAGTGAATGGTGACAATGGTGGATAGCATGTCAATATACCAGACTGCTTTGTGCTAAATGTCAGTCATATTGTTGCACTCAGATAAGTGGAGAATTTGCCATCACATTCCTGACTTGTACCTTGTAGATAGTGGAAAGGCTTCTGGAAATCAGAAGGTGTGCAAGCCTTTGCAAAATATCCAGCCTCTGACTTGCTCTTACAACTGTGCCAGGCCCACTAAATTTTCTGGTCAGTGGTGGCTCCCTAGAGTGTTAAATATGGAGGGATGGAGGATTCAGCAAGGGTTTAGCTACAGAATGTCACGAGTGATGGTGAGATCTCCATCAGAAATAACTCAAATGTTACTCGTTCCTTATTAGCTCAAGCTTGACCTGGTCTTGCTGTATGCAATTTGAATTACAAAGACATGGGTTTTATGTAATGTTTCAATGATGTCCTCAGGATGTTTAAATGCTTCTTGCCCACTTAATTATGTTTGCAATATTTTGTATTTACCAGAAAGATATTCACTTAATTTCCATTTCTCCCACCCCACAATTTCGCCCAGTATTTAAAGTTTTGCCCATTACAACATAAACAAGACAGTGAGAGTTGGGCTTTTGCCCTGCAGCCTTTGCTCATGTTTAGTGGATCTGCAGTACATGCAAACCGACAGCAACTGGTGAATACCTATCACTGCTGCTTTCCATTGGCAAGTTCTAACAACAGAAATTGTGTCAGCCAATTAAGATTTGGAGAATGAGAGAAACATTATTTTGTCCCCGTGGTCAGTGCCCATAGAGTAGCAGGATCCAATTGTAGCAGTATTGAGCATTCATTGACTGCCGGGGGAGTAAAATTAAAGCTTTCACTATATTTTTGCACACGCAGGTTTTCTCCCTACTACTGCCAGACTTTATCTCCAGGAAATGCCAGGAAGTCCAACTTTGACATGTAATGAGCCAAGACGAGAAATGACTGCAGTCATTATCTCCTCAGAGAAGAAATGTGACGTGGAATCATGAAGGGCAACCTAAGGAATGCACCAATGGTATTTAATACCTTAGCTGAATTGAACAAATAAGCCAAGTCTAGCATTTGGAGATTCAAGCTCTTCAATAGCTTTTTTGGGAGATATGTATTCATTGAACCCATACAGTCCATCGAATAGAATTTGAGGAACATGAGAGGTGACTTAATAGTAGTTTATAAGATGATGAGGGGAATAGATAGACTGGGCGTTCAGAGACTATTTCCTCGGGTGGATGTAGCTGTTACCAGGGGGCATAACTATAAGGTTAATGGTGGGAGATATAGGAGGGACGTCCAAAGTAGATTCTTTGCTCAGAGTGTGTTTGGGGTGTGGAATGCACTGCCTGCTGTGATAGTGGAGTCAGACACTTTGGGAAATTTCAAGCGGTTATTGGATAGGCACATGGAACACACCAGAAATGACAGAGTGGGATACCTTGATTTTGGATTCGGACATAGCTCGCCACAACATCGAGGGCTGACGGGCCTGTACTGTGATGTACTGTTTTATGTTCTGTGTTCTGAGTCACACTGACCACAATCCCACCCAGGCCCCATTCCTATATCCCCACATATTTATCCTGTTCGTCCCCTGATACTAAGGCATGGCCAATCAACCTAACCCGCACATCTTTGGACTGTAAGAGGAAATTGGAGCACCCTGATGAAACCCATGCAGACATGGGAGAACATGCAAACTCCACAGTGACCAGAGGGCAGAATTGAACCCAAGTCCCTGGCACTGTGAGGCAACACTGTTAACCACTGTGCTACCAGGCCGCCCAATTGTGATTGAATATTATGTTGGGGTTTCTTGATGACAGTTGTGAAAGTCACACTGCTGATAAATCTCCAAGCTTTTGACTGCTTATAATAATTTCCTGCAGACAGCTTCTCTAGCATCATTCACATGATGAACTGCTAAAGATGACTTGCAGTCTCCTCTATTTCCAGCAAAATGTAGAAAGCAGTAAAAGTACAGCCAAGATTTTGTTTTCCCCATTTGGAAATAAAAAATACTTGTCAATCTGACAGCATACATCAATCACAAATCACTTCCTGGTTGTATTACTCCAACCACCATTCTTTTATTAGCACTTCAGTACAGGAGTACTTGTGCCATGTCACTGGTTTGTTCAATTCACATTCAACCAAGTAAAATGGACATCTTTAGTACTTAGTGAAGGGTCATGTGCTGATTATTCTCCACCTTCTGAGGCACAGAAGTCTCATGTTTGATGCTGTTGCATGGGACAGTTGTGCTGTTTATGTATATGTGATCTGTAGGTTATGCTATGTACTTTTAACTTCTTGAAGGCCCGGGTTCATCTGTGTAGAGAATGAATACATATTAGGGGCAATAACATGTTTCAAATAAGTAGATCATAAATGCCAAGCAAACAGCATTAGAGATAGTAAATACAATCAGTAGCATTAGCTTTTTATTGCTCAGATATTGTGCACCAATGTTTGGATTGGTTAAACTATTGCGGAAAGCATCACCTGCAGAAAGAGGGGACTTACCAAGTAGAAAATTCCACCCGAGTCAAAGTCATTCGTGATGATGCTGCAGTCCAAACATTTGGAAGGCATCCACTCCTCAAAGTTGAAAATTCTTAAAAGAATGTTCCAATCAGCATACCTAGATTAATTAATTATAGTAGGCTTAAAGTCTACAGTGCAGGATACTATCGAATGCGAAATGAGAACAAGAGAACTAGACAAAGCAGCAATGAAGAAACACCAGAGATTTTACAATAGCAAGAGAAAAGAAAGATTCTTAATTTTGAAAATAGGTTACAGAAGTATAAAAACTCCAATTTTAAGACTGGAAACAGAGAGGAGAGGACGCATGATAGAGCAAAGGGGAAAATAATGTGTACTTATTAGGGAAACTGACTTGAGAGGGCTTTGAATCTAGGCTGATCTATACTTCATCCCCACTTACCCAACTTCTCAACAAAAAATTATTCACCTTAGTCTTCAAAATTTCAGTAGTCACAGCAGCCTTTTGCAGAAATCAAGTTTAGATTTCCACGAACCTTTTGCGTAAAAACACGGTTCATCATTTCATTCCAGAGAGACCAAGTTCTGATCTCCCTGTGCATCATTGTTCTGAACTCCCTCATCAGAAAACATGACATGGATTTTTACTTGATGTGCTGGGAGCTTGCTTATTTGGAATGGATGCTACTGCTGGATTTTCCAAGGCCAGGTCAGCCACAATTAAACTTTCAAAGCCTCCCTATTACCTGCTGGACTTGCATGCTAGTATTTTTGTGCTTTATGCAAAAGGACCCTCAAATCGCTCTGTGCTGCAGTTTTCTGCAGTCTCTCTCCATTTTAATAATATTCAGCTCCTTCATTCTTACCAAAGTGCATAACTTTACATTTTCCACAGTACATTCTATTTGTATAGCGGGCACATGAGGAAGTTTTTTTTTATGTAGAGGGTAGTAGGTGTCTGGAAGTTGCTGCCTGAGTTGGTGGTGGAGATAGAGACCCTAAATTCTTTTAAAAAGTACCTACATCTGCACCTCGAGTGCTGTAAGCTACAAGGCTATTAGCCAGGTGTAGGAAGGTGGGATTAGAAGGGCAACCCAGGCTGGACTGACAAGACGGGCCAAATGTCCTCCTTCTGTGCTGTAACTTTTCTATGGTTTGCCAAGTTTTTGCCCACTCACTTAATCTATCAACATCCCTCAGTAGATTCTGTCATCCTCACCACTTGCCTTCCCCATCTATTTTTGTGTCAAGTGCAAATGTAGCAATAGTTCAAACACTTCTCTCATCCAAATCATTAATAAATATTGTAAATAATTGTGGTCCCAGCACTGATTCCTGGGCACTCCACTAGTTACAGATTCCTATCCTCAAAATGCCCCTCTTATCCCAACTCTACCTTCTATTTGTTAGCCAATCCTCTATCCATGTTGATATACCACCCCCAACATCATGAGCTCTTATATTATTAAGTAGTCTTTTGTGCAGTAACTCATCCAAACATTTTTGGCAATCCACATACACGACATCTACTGGTCTCTCTTCTCAATCCTGCTCAATGCCACACCAAAGAATTCTAATAAATTTTTCAGGCATGATTTCCCCTTCATGAAACCATTCCAACTCTGCTGGATTATATTGTGTATTTCTAAATGCCCTGCTGTTACATCCTTTATAATAGACTCTATTATGCTAACTGTCCTAAAGTTACCTGATTTTTTATCTCCCTCCATTTTTGAATAAGGGTGCTACATTGGCAGATTTCCAATCCTCTGGGACTCTCCTAGAATAAGGATTCTTGCAAGATTATTATCAGGGCATCCACTATCTTTAGCTAATTCCTTTAATACCCTAGGCTGTAACTCATCAGGTCCAGAGTTCTTATCAGCCTTTAGACCCATTAGTTCCCTAGTACTTTTTTTCTAGTGACAGTTATTGTATTTATTTCCTCCCCCACATTTGCCCCTTGGTTATTTGGGGTATAAAGGAGGGAATTCCAGAGCTCAGTACTTAGACAATTGAACGTACGGTTGTCACTGGCGAAGCAAAGGAAATTAGGGATGCACAAGAGGCCAGAATTGGAGGAACGGAGAATCCTCAGATGCTTGTTGGCGATTACAAAGATAGGGAAGGGTGAAAACATGGAAGGATTTGAATTTTGAAAGGATGCAATTTTTAAAACGAGGCCTTGGGACTTCATGGAGATCAGTGACCAAGGGCTTTATGAGTGAATAGGGCTTAGTGCAAGTTGGATATTAAAGCAGAGTTTTAGATAAATTCAAGTTTAATGAGGGTGCATGCTGAAAAGTAACTACAGCAGCTCTGGAACAGTAGAGTTTAAAAGTAATAGATAATGGAGTGATATTTGCAACCTTCCAATTGAATGGCAATTCCAAAATCAAGAGGGGTTTTTTTATAATCTATTAAACCATATGTGATACTATTAAGCCTAGTAATCTATGGGGATGCTGGCAAAGTGGCTAGCACTGATGCCTCACAGCACCAGGGATTAGGGTTTGATTCCAGGCTTGGATGTCTGTCTGTATGCAGTTTGTACATTTTCCTATTGACTGTGGGTTTCCTCCCGGTGCTCCGGTTTTATCCCACTTTCCTCCCACGGTCCAAAGACGTGCACATGAGGAGGATTGGCCAGGCTAAATTGCCCTATGCATCTAAAGGTGAGAGAGTTGGATGGATTGACCTTGGCATGGGATTACAGGGATGGGTCAAAGGGACAGGCCTATATGAGATGTTCTTTTGGCGGGTTGGTGCCATGTTTTGGGCTGAATGGCCTCTTTATGCACTGTAGTGTTTCTAATTCTTGGAAAGATTTGGGCTACTTGAGCTTTATATGGAGTTAGATTGCCATGTACAAAAGGGGAAACCATTTTCTTGGAAAAGTAGCTTTAGCACTGGGGAGATGTGAGAATTCCTCTGAAATTTATAAAGTTAATTAGGCTACAGATATCAATAGATAAGACAGGACAAACAACCAAAAAAAATGTACAGCCTGATTTCTTCTAAAGGTGCCTTCCCTCACGTCTTACTTTCATTACTGTGCTATGATTATTCTAGCCGCATGTTGATTAGGTGCCTTAACATAACCAGAAGCGACCTTAGACAACGCTATCCTTTCCTTCTTCGTTTTGTACTCTACGAACGGTATGTTTGTCTGTATAGCTCGCAAGAAACAATACTATTCACTGTATCGTTATTACAAGTGAAAATAAAAAAAATTTCAGCAGTAAATGCTGTATCTGAAGTATCCTGATATCTCCAAAATGACAATATTGCAATCTATCCTCAACGAAAATAAATTTTCTCCTGTTCCATAGAACCATACCACGTAACGTTCAGCTTCAGATATGTCCACTGATGGTTGCAGAACGTTCAACATTATTCACGATTCCTCAGATACTGAAGGAATCCAGGTCCAACTGCAGCAATATTTGGACAATATCTAGTTTGGGCTAACAAGTGGCAAGTATCTTTCATGCCACAAAATACCAGGCAATGATCTTCTCCAACGAGAGAATCTAACTATTGCCTTTGACATTCAATGGCATTACCATTGCTGAATCTCCCACTGTCAACATTCTGGGGTTACCATTGACCAGAAACTGAACTGATTAGCTGTATAAATACTGTAGTTACAGCAACAAGTCAGGAACTCAAATTCACCTTCTGACTCTCCAAAGTCTCTTCACCAGTTTCCACGTACAAGTCAGGAATGTGAAGGAACATTCTCCACATGCCAAGGATTCTCCTTGATTTTCCTGTCCCTTAAATTAGGTTTAGAGGTCACTTGTAGTAAATAGTGATGGAAAAAAAATCTACTTACAGATGAATATTTTCCCCAGCCACTTCTGGGTTTACTTTTGCAAAAGGCAAAGGATAAAATAATGGATTATGTGTGTAGGAGTATTTTCTACGATAAACACGACGGTTATTTATAGAAGTGCAAACACCATGAAGTACATAACAGAATTAACACTTCCACTAATGGCTACGAGTTCCTGCAGTAGGCTGTTAACTTGTTTTAATAAATTGAACCATACACAGGCTGGGGAAGAAATATTATGTCAGATATTCCAAGAGAGGAAACCACTTTCAGGGCAAGTAGAATCGAAAAGCAGTATGCAGGAGACAGTTAGCAATCACGGTAGAAGCTCAATGGCTGAAGCTAGCCAACTCCCATGGCATCCAGAAATGCCTGGGAGAGGGCAAGGTGAGTAGCCATGTGAAAACTAGCAATGTTGGTAGGGCTTGGGAGATATCCAACAGGAATGGGAAGCTAAAAGAATTAAGAATTATTTAAAGGTTGGTTCTGATGATAGGTCTTGACATGAAACAATTCTGACCATTCTTGGAACTGGGATTCTGCAGAATTGGCTGAGCACCAAGTTCTCTATCCTTGCTTGCTGCGGCAGCATGACATGAATAGCTGGAAAATTCCAGCCATTAACTGTTTTCTCTCCATGGATGATTCCTGACTTGCTAAGTTCTAATTCTTAATTAAGTACTTAAGGTTAGCATTCTCAGGATAACAGCTGGATCATGCCATATACCAGATAGGTAAAGAAAAATTAGTCAGCTGAGAACATAATTGGAAGAATGGTGGTGGAGGGTGGGGGATTCAAATTCATGGACTATTTTGGCAAGTACTGGATTCCCAACATCCTTAAAGCCACACCCAAACAACTCTGGCACCAAAAAGAAATATATTTATGGCTGTGAATTTGAACCAATAAATTCAGGAATAGAAAAAAAAAATTGTCTGGAAATCTGAAATCGAAATAGAAAATGCTGGAGATTCTCAACAGGTCTGGCAGCATCTGAGGAGAGGAAATCCGAATTAACATTTCAGGTTGATAACTTTTCCTCAGAACTGAGAGCTAAAAGGACTTAAAATATTAACTCTCTTTGGAACAAAGAATACTGCAGATAGAATCCCTATAATGCAGAAGGAGACCATTCAGCCCAAGTCTGCACCGATCACAATCCCACCCAGACCCTTTCCCCATAACCCTACTTATTTACCCTACTAACCCCCTGACACTAAGGGGCAATTTAGCATGTCAATTAACATAATCTGCACATCTTTTAGAGTGTGGGAGGAAACCAGAGCATCTGGAGGAAACCCACCCAGACACAGGGAGAATGTGCAACTCCACAAACAGTGACCCAAGCTGGGAATGAAACCCAGGTTTTTGGCACTGTGAGGCAGCAATGCTAACCACTGTGCTGCCCTAGAAAGTAGGCAAATATAAAAAGTGCCAAGACGAAGTAAAAATGGAAATAAGGATATCAAAGAGAAGGCATGAAAGAAGATTACCAAGTATCGTTAAAGAAAACCCAAAGATTCTTTACCAGTATATTACCAGTAAAAGACTAGTTAAGGAAAAATAGGAACTATCAGAGATGAAGAAATGAACTTGCAAGCAGATGCAGAGGGGTTTTAAATGAATATTTTGTCTCCGTGTTTACTAAGGAAAGGAATAATGTAGATATAGTAGCCAGGCTGAACACAGATATTGTGCGAGATAATCATAGAGAGGTAGTACTTGAGTTGGAATCCTTGAAAGTTGATAAGGCACCAGAGCCAGATGATTTTCCAATCTTCACTAGATATAAGGGAGGAACCAGAGGTCTGGAGAAATGCAAACTTAGTTTCACTGATTAAGAAGAATTGAAGGAAATGCCAAATATTAGAATTAATCCTGAGAAATAGGAGAAAGGTATGGACTAGTGAGGGATGGTCACCACAGATTTGTTAAAGGAAGGCTTTGCCTCAAATTTGATTGAATTATTTGAGGTAGTGATAAGACGAAATAGTGCAGTGCACATTGTGTTCATGGATTTTAGGATGGCGTTTAACAAGGTCCCGGTGGGATCTTCTGTATGGTTTGCCCAGTTAAAAGGCTTCATTTTAAGACAGTTCTGCCTAACGTAACTAATTGTGCTATGCTTTTAAGCTAATTTGGCTGCATCAGCTTAGAATTCTGGGTCCAGCCTAGAGACTTAGCTGCATTCTCTCTGAAAGTACAATGCAAGGTAAACAGAAGTTTTCTCATGCCCACAGAAGCAAGTTGTTGATACAGCTGGAGATTGCTTGTACCAACATTGTAATAAGTATTCAATTATATTGTAGACAGGTCAATGCTTAGTTAGTTTGATCCAGTCTATATTTTGAGTTATTAGATTTCAGTGCTGACTTTGGCTGCTCTCTCTCCCTCTCTTCAGTAATCTTTATTTTGCTTTCTGTAAAATGCTTATAAAAGATGCTTAAATAAAAGAATACTTACTTCAGACCAGTCATGCTCAAGTTTATTCTGAAGAAATAAACAGAGCCTTCAGTTCCACATGGCACATTGGTCAAAAAAGTAAAAGCCCATGGGATGCAGGGTAATGTGGCAAACAGAATAAAATGTTGGTTTAGTAACAGGAAACAAAGGGCAATGATCAATGGATGCCCTTGCAAATGGAAAGTTGTTTAAACTGGTGTTCCACAGGTCTCGGTGTTGGGATCCTTAGTGTTTGTGTTATATATTAATAATTTGGATGTGAACACAAAGATTGGTCGGGTAGTGGATAGGGGATAGCTATAATCTCCAAAACAATATTGATGGGTTGATGGAGTGGGTGGCAAAGTGGCAGATAGATTTTAACAGAAGTGTGAAGTAATGCACTTGGGGAGGTCAAACAGTTATAGGGAATACACAATAAATGGGAACATATGAAGTGGGGTAGATGGAGTGGGAGATCTTGGCTTACAAGTACATAGGTCCCTAAACACAGCAGTTCAAGTAGACAAGATTGTAAAGAAGACATATGGAATGCTTTTCTTCATTGGCAGAAGTATAGAGCATTAATTTAAGGTTACAATATTGGAATTGTATAAAACACCGCTGAGGCTATACCTGGAGTATCAGGTGCAGTTCTGGTCACCACATTACAGGAAGGACACAAATGTTCTGGAAAGTGCAGAGGAGGTTTACAAGAATGTTGCCAGGGCTAGAAAAATGTGGAGAGATTGGATAGGTTGGGATTATTTTCCTTGGAACAGAAAAGACTGAGGGGTGATGCGATTGAAGTGTACAAAATTATAAGGGGAAGAGATAGAGTGGACAGAATAAAATTGTTTATCTTGGTGGAGAATTCCAGAACCAGGGGACATAGATTCAAGATAAGTGGCAATGGTGTCAATGGGACATGAGGAAGACCTTTTTTTCCATCTAGGCAGTAGTGGGTTTCTGGAATTCGCTGCCCAAGTTGAGTGGTGGAGGCAGAGATCCTAAACTCCTAAAAAGTACTCGAGTCTATACCTTATTTATTCATAGGACATGGGTGTCGCTGGCTGGCCAGCATTTATTGCCCAACTCTTGTTGCCTTCAGAAGGTGGTGGTGAGCTGCCTTCTTAAATCACTACGGTCCACATGCTGTGTGTTGATCCACAATGCTTTTAGGGAGGGAATTCCAGGATTTTGACCCAGCTACTGCAAAGGAATGGCAATATATTTCCAAGTCAGGATGGTGAGTGGCTTGGAGAGAACTTGCAGGTGGTGGCTTTCCCGTATATCTGCTGCTCTTATCCAACTAGATGGAAGCGAACGTGGATTTGGAAGGTGTTGTCTAAGGACCTTTGGTGAATCAATGCACCTTATAGACAGTACACACTGCTGCTATTGAATGTCAGTGGAGGAGGGAGCAGATTTTTTTTATGGATGTGTGGGCTGCTTTGTCCTGGACTTTGATTTGATTTATTATTGTCACACGTATTAACGGTGAAAAGTATTGTTTCCTGCGTGCTATACAGACAAAGCATACCATTCATGGAGAAGGAAGTGAGAGTGCAGAATGTAGTGTTATGGTCATAGCTAGAGTGTAGAGAAAGATCAACGTAATGCAAGGCAAGTCCAACCAAAAGTCTGACAGCAGCAGGAATGAAGCTGTTCATGAGCCGGTTGGTACTTGACCTCAGACTTGTGGCTTTTTCCTGGTGGAAGACAGAATGTCCAGGGTGCATGGGGTCTTTGATTATGCTGGCTGCTTTGCCAAGGCAACGGGAAGTGTAGACAGAATCAATGGACGGGAGGCTGGTTTGCATGATGGATTGGGCCTTTTGTAGTTCCTTACCATCTTGGGCAGAGCAGTAGCCATACATACCAAGGTATGATACAACCAGAAAGAATGGTTTCTATGGTGCATCTGTAAAAGTTGGTGAGAGTCATAGCTGATATGCCAAATTTCCTTAGTCTTCTGAGAAAGTAGAGGCATTGGTGGATTTCTTAACTATAGTGTCAGCATGTGGGGCACCAGGACAAGTTGCTGGTGATCTGGACACCTAAAAACTTGAAGCTCTTGACCCTTTCTACTTCACCCCTGTTGATGTAGACAGAAGCATGTTCTCCTTTACATTTCCTGATGTTGAATGTATTGGAGCTGCATCCATCCAGTCAAGCTACATGACTCCAGGTCCAGTACAGGAAGATGGCATGAGTAAAACCCAGTGTATCCTCGGACTGGCTGTAACTTTTCTATGGTTCCACGGAATATAGCACGACAGAGCAGAGGAGACTGATCCAGGAGTGAGGACAGGCCACCGATAACTATTACTAAATTTGACACCCCCAATCAAAAATCGGACCTGGCTCCAGAATTCTAGTTGGTAAAATGTAGGATAACTGAAATGCAAAGTTTAAAGTTTATTAAGTAGGCTTACATTAACACTGCAATAAAATTCTCTAGTTGTCACACTCAGCATCTATTTGGGCACACTGAGGTGAATTTAGCATGGCCAATGCACATAATCATCATGTCTTTTGGATTGTGGAAGGAAACCAGAGCACCCGGAAGAAACCGAGACAGACACAGGGAAAACATTCAGATAGTGACCCATGCCAGAAATTGAACCCGGTCCGTGGCACTGAGTCAGCAGTGCTGACCACTGTGCCACCGTATAACTGTATACACACACACACACTTCTGCCTTCCAACATGTGACAGGCCTGCCTGTCTCTTTCCCTCCATGTATTTGCTTAAAACCTGTTTCACCTCAAACTTTTTCCAGGTTCAATGACAAAGATCATTGCTCCAAAACATTAACCACTTGTCTCTCTACAGATGCTGCCAGACTGGTTCAACATTGTCTTGTTTCTCTCTCTAAGGATGCTGCCAGACCAGTTGATTAGTGTCTGGGCTACTGAAGAGATTTACTTGAGAGTATTTGGGGAGAGGATGAAGTGTAATGAAGGTAAACCACTAAAATAGCAATCTTGGAAGGGACAGAACATATTCTGGATGGGCACTCAGCAGCACTACCACTGACAATCTGTACATCTTGAAAGGCATAGTGGACAGACTAGATTTGCAGAATGCAACCTTGAGCTTGTATTCACTAACTTACCACACTCTGGAATATTTGGACAGATATACCTTTGTGTTACATCACCAATGCCAGGTTAACTGAGACAAACAATGGATTAATCTAGTCATTCACCAGGGGTCAAAGCATGACTCTAGTAGGACTATTTTGCCTGTTTTGCCATTCAGTTAGACCATGGTTGATCTGTATGTGAACTTCATTTATTCAGCCTGGTTTAAATTCCAAACAATCAATCTCAGTTGTAATTGATCTAGCCTAAGCAGCTTTTTGGGGAGGTAGTTCCAAATTTTCACGATCCTTTGGGGAAAAGAGTGCTTCCTGAACTACCTAGTTCAAATTTAAGGTTACTTCCCATGGTTATAGAACCAAAATCTGTGAACTAATGGCTTGACATCTTTCACTCCCCCATTATTATTAAAATGACTATTAATTAATTCACTGAGTATAGAAAAAGTATGTCAACAGCATCACTTGGTAATGGTTACATGCATCAAAAGCAGCATGCTTGTAACAGAGACTTGCAATTCCACAATGCTAAAAATAAGGATCCCAACTATTGGATAAGAATAAACCCTTGTTGTCCTACAATAATCAGTCACGAATATTGATGGGAAATAGCCAACTAAGGGGAAAAGGTAACCTCAAGAACATTCGGATTGGCAATCAAGGCAGAATGCATTAGTGCAAGAGATAAGCAAGAAATCTCAGTCAAAAGTGCTCAGTGGATAATCCAACAAGATCTTCTATTCCCACTATCCCACCACCGGAATCTCATACCATCATAGGTGATATGGTCCAGCCTATTTGGTTTGTTTCATGCGACATTAAAAAGTGGCCAAGTGGATTGCTACACTAAAACATATGGGTTCCAATGTATTTACAAACTGTATTGTTGAAGACCTTTGTACAAGAAAAAACTGCAATCCCAGTCATATGGAACTATGTTACAGCCACCTCTCCAAAAGTGTGGAAAACTTCCCAAGGTTTGTTATATCCAGAAAAGTACAGGATAAATGTCATCCATCTGATTAATATTCTCTTACATGTCTCCCAATCACCAAAACTATGGAAGTCATCAATGCAGTCACCACCACATATACTGAGCATATTCACCCAAATGCAATTTTCCCACTATATGGAGTGGTCTGCAGATCCATCAAACTGCCATCTAAGTCCATTGCACTAAAGCAACAGCAATAAAGAAAGCATCATTCAGTACAACAAAGAATGCCAAAATTGCTGAGATTAAAGGTTTGAACTACTTAAGATGCAGTTCAACTGTGACTGTTGTGGATGGAAGGTGCTCCCAAATCTGGAGCAAATGGTACCATAAATTGCCACAGTTCCAATAACGTCTAATTTCACGTAACTGCACAGCAAATAGTTGCTTGAATTGCCTGAAATAGCCAGCTCATGTAACATGATTTAAGCAGCAGCACTGCAGTCGCCACTACAATATTTGCCTGATATACATGCTTTGGTTCAGGGCAAAGAGAAGATGTAGCACCAATTTAACAATATCCCGATCATTAACAGAATTCAGGCTCTGCCGAAACAACTCGGCTCTACATCACATCATAACTTTCATCCAAGATTGATAAAAAAAATTGAAGACAAGAAGAAAGCAAATAGAGGCAAGTGACGTAAAAGCCTCAACATCAAGGCAGCGTTTAACTGTGTATGACAAGAAGTCCCATCAAAACCAAGGTTAATGGGAAAGCCAATTATTGGTTGGAGTCACATTTCACATGCAGGGAGGTGACTAATTGCCAGAGGTTGGTCACAGCTTCATAAAGTCATTCTAGGAGTTCCTCAGACCAGCATCCTTCATTCAGCCATCTTTAGCTGATTCTGTATTTTTTAAAATTTAGTTTGTTTATTAGTGTCACACATAGGCTTATATTAACACTGCAATAAAATTACTGTGGAAGTAATCTCTAATCACCACACTCCGGAGCCTGTTCAGGTGCACGGAGGGAGAATTTAGCATGGCCAATGCACTTAATGCAGCATGTCTTCTTTCCCTAATCAGGATGAAACCAGAGCACCTGGAGGAAACCCACACAGGTACAGGGAGAACATGCAGACTCCATGCTGACAATGACCCAAACCCCTAGCTGTGAGGCAGCAGTGTAAACCACTGTGCCACCATGCCAAATCTGTAACACATTTGAATGAAAAAAGTACAAGGAGGCACGTGCTTATTAAGAAGACACTTAAAGAATGGAGAAAAATAACCCTGGGGTGTAGATATATTTCCCAGAAGGCAAAAGTGATTGTAAGTTATTAAAAAAAAGGGACATTAAGATAATTTCTTAAAAAGCACACTGAATCTGTACAAGCCACTGACTAAGACAAATTAAGGAAAAGAGTAGAGCAATTTACTATCACAATACCAGAAATGAGATGTTACAATCATGAAGAAAGTTCAAAAGATTGTGGCTTTTGAAAATTAATTAGCTTACAAAACTGAAAGGCTTTGAGAAAGCAAAAATATTTCCACGGTTGCTGAATTTTTAAAAATGGGGTGAAACAAAATCTTAGCATCAACATTGAAATGCTGACTTTTTTCACGATACAAAAGGTTATTAAATCCACAAAATCTTAAAGAAGAAAATGGATAATTGTTTCAAAAAGAATAAAAGGAAATAGGATCAGAACAGATAGCTCCAGATGAAGAGAGCTCGCACTTGTAAATAATTACATTCTTTTGCGTTGCAATTTCAATGTTCCTATCTTTTAGCAATAGTTAGTAGAATGGAAAGAATAAATAGCATTTCCTTACCTAAATAGTCAGGATATGTTCCATATGCAAACAGGTTCAACAATTGAAAGTAGGCAGCATGTGACCCATTAGCTAGCTGCAGAGAAAGACTAAAAGTTTAAGTGTCAATAATCTTTGCAAGTAATAGATAATCAAAAGCACGATAAGGCTACTGAAAGATGGCTTCAAATCTCACTGACACAAAGTAAGTGCTTACTGGGTTAGGGAAAGAAGTTAAAAGTTCTAAATTTGTAAACAAATTCCTTAACAGCATGTTTAAATCATTAACATCAAAGAATTTCTGATATTTGTGTATTAATGTTTCCAATTCCTGACAGTTCACAAAAAAGTAAACAAAGTATCCATTTCCTTGCTTAAAAATTAAGATCTTTGGCTATCCCTGGGAAAACACATGTAGTTTTCAAAATTCTGAAAGTTTTTTTTACAAATGCACCAATCACATAACTACTTAATATCAACGTTGTGCAAATTATAACATCTTCTCAATCACAATACCTCTTAGAACACACTGAAAATAAGAACTTTTTTTTGGTGCACACATGTTACTATATCATTATTAGATCTAGTCATGTCCAATATTAAGAGATTAGCAAACCAATAGCATGCTGCAGAAAGTTTCCAAAGACAATAATTAAAAAAACAATTAAGAGCTGGCACAATATTCATATTTTGTTTCTAGCTACTTGTTTGATGTGGAGTAAATGTACTCATTTTCAAACCGTACCAAGATTCAGTAGATTACCACTATTGTACTAATTGCCTTGCCTCAGACACTTCAACCCATCAACACTGAACACATAAGTCTTACTGGACTTCCACTTTTAAGATCCTGGATCTCAATTACCAATAAAAAAACAGCAACTGTAATTTTTTAAAAATGTTTTTTCTGGACATTTCACAACAGATTACTGTGTGTAAAAATGACCAGATCTTATGACAGCATTTTGCTATGAATATTAAAACACATCCTCATTTAAACTGTCCCATCTTCTTTGATTATTAATGAAAACTGTGAATATCTCAAAAGGACTGGACATTGACCAACAATTTTTTAAAAATCTCAGAAATATAGTTTTAAAACAAGTTTTTAAAGTTTGCAAAATATTTTACAATTTAAACTTACGTCTTTAATAACTTATTTCTTTAACTTCTTTGAAGAATCATTTATTTTCCTTCTAGAGTTCTGCACTTAAATATCCAGCATGAATATATTTATTTTTGTTTTCAATTTTTATTCTTGCTCAAGATTATTAAATTTTCTGTTTTCCACTCTACTTTTTGTTTTATGCATTCTAAGTGTCAGGTCTACAGTGCACAGCTTTTTTTATTGTTTTTACTCCAAGTCAATCAAATCAAGTCCAATTCAGAGTCTCAACAAGTTGAGACATTCCCGATCCAAGCTGACAAGTCACTCACCTCCTGTCTTGGGCTTGATCTACATGATCCAAGCTGACTGGAGTAGATATAGCTCCTCCTCCAAGACTTGATCTCATTTGCATCTTAGCCAAAAGGCTGAGATGCTGCTTTTAAAAATTGCTTCAAATGGGGCTAAAATGTAACCTCATGACTTCAACCAAGCACAGCATATCAATACTACACTTAATCTTAGCTAAAAGGCCAAGAAGCTGCACTGCACAGCTGTTGCTTTAGTTACTACAATCTTACTTTTTAATGTACTTTTACAAAGTCTTTCAAAAGTAAAAGAAGTTCGCACCATAAACTGTCACTTAATGGTAAGGATGCATCAGTGCAACAAGAAGCCAGTCCAGCTGGACTCAGTTTGACAGCTTGCACACTTTTTTGCAACCCGTTTACTAAGAGAAAACTTAATTTGAATCTCTTCTTATATATTTTAGTTAATTATTTTGCTGTTTAAGTGTATGTATTTACCATAAAGGGCACTTTATGGTAAATATATAAAGTTGCCTGTTCAGTGAATGGGGAGGAGCAAAAAGGATTAAATCCACGTTGTTTGTTCTGTAGATTTGTCTTCAAGTGGAAACAAACCAAAGGACAGATGCACAATCGATACTTTCACAGGTTTGTATCCAATGCTTTATAATTAGTTAGTGATCAGATCTAACTTCTATCATCTTAATACTGCACCAGACCTGTCTGGCCAACACCTAAACTTTGCATCTGCCAGAAACACATGGAAACATAAACCAAGTAACATTTTGGTTGGTTCAATGACATATCTAATGTATGACAATTCCACAACAGTATTTAGGTATCTCTTTTGTTTACCAACAAATAAACGAACTCAAATTAACCTAGGAATGTATATATTTTCCAAATGAGAAAAATATTTCCATTTGTTTCAAGTTAATTAAGTTTAAATAACAAAACTCATTCAAGCATTGTGGTGGTGAAGCAAATATGGAAATAAAGCCTGAAAAATCATAACTACCATACTTCAAAGTCTCTAATGCACTGAGTTAATTATTTTAACATATTAGTTATGCCCAAATATTTAATATAGTTCCAATTGCTATGTACCACACGAGTGCCAGACATTGATCATCTCCAGCAAGAGAGAATTTAACCATCTCCCCATGACGTTCAATGATAATACCATCACTGAATCCACTACCAACAAAATCCTGGGGGTTACCATTGACAAGAAACTGAACTAGACCAGCCATGTAAATATGATGGTGAGAAGAGGCAGGAATTTTGCAACAAGCAATTCATTTCCTGACTCTTCACAGCCTGTCTACTATCAACAAGGCAGTCCATTTGATTGGCACACCACTGACCACCTAAGCATGGTGGCAGCAATTTGTACCATCTACAAGCTACATGCAGAAACTCACCAAGACTCTTCTGACAGCTAGACCATGCCTGGCAACATAACCAGTTGCAAGTTCCTATCCAAGCTGCACACCATCCTGACTTGGAACTACAATCGTCGATGGATCAAAACCCTGGAACTTCTGTCCTATCAGCACTCGATGCACCTATTGTAGCAGTTCAAGAAGGCAGTTTACCAGCACCTTCTCAAGGGCAGTTAGGAATGGACAATAAATGCTGATCTGGCCAGTGATGTGTACATCCCAGGAATTAATTTTTAATAATACAAAAGAATAAGGAATTCTTCAAACTTGCTCCTAAAAATTCTCAATCCTTACTCCACTTAAAGGAAAACAACTTTTTTTCTATTCATTCATGGAATATGGGTGTCACTGGTTGGCCAGCATTTATTGCCCATCCCTAATCGCCCTTGAGAAGGTGGTGGTGAGCTGCCTTCTTGAATCATTGCAGTCCACGTGCTGTGGGTTGACCCACAATGCCATTAGGGATGGAATTCCAGAATTTTGATCCAGCAAAGAAATGGCAATATATTTCCAAGTCAGGAAGTAGTTTTGGAAATATCTCAGCACAAAGTCCACAACAGCAACTAAGAAAACTTTTATACCCAAAAGCCTTTCTTTGGGAAAAGCAGTCATCTTGTGTTTTGCATTGTACGCCAAACACCAGAAAAAAGACATTTCTTGCGCAGAATGCAAGCTCAAGTCCTTTCCTGTGCCAGTTGACAATTTTGTTTTCTCTGCCCAATTTTCTCTTCTGCTTTCTGAAGGCATTTGATTTCTACAGAGATACATCTTAAATGCTGGCAGTCCTTTCATACCTCACCCGAGTGGCTATGCCTTCTCCTTGAAACTGGCACAAAGTGCTTTGCATACACCAACGTGTGCACAAGGATAAGCCACAAAGTTCTCTTGACATTGGACTGTGAGCCTCCTTTACATAATATTGGCAACCTGCAGATGCCAACTGAACATCCCATTAGGATGCCAGGTGACAATGAGATGGGGAGAAGTTTGGTTGATTGACTATGCTAAATTGACCCTTGTGTCAGAGGGATCAGCAGAATAAATGTGAGGTCATGGGAATAGGGCCTGGATGGGATTGTGGTTGGTGCAGATTTGATGGGCCAAATAGCCTTATTCTGCACTGTTCTAAGGAAGTAATTTAGCCCCTGTCCATACCGACTTTCTGCCAATGCAATTGTCCTGATGCCACTCCTTGCAAATATTTCCTTTCAGATAAGGATTCAATTCTCCTTTGAAAGCCATGATTGATTCTGCCTCTACCACACCCTTAGGCACTGCATTCCAGATCCCAAACAGTGTAAAAATGCTTTATGTTGCCAATTCCCTTAAATTTGAAACCCTCGGTTCTTGATCCTTCCATCAATGGGAACAACTTCTCTACCCAGTCCAAACCCCTCATGATTTTGAATACCTCTAATAAATCACCCTAACCATCCATTCTCCAACGAGAATAGCCCCAGTTTTATCAGTTCTTCATTCCTGGGACTACTCTTGTGAATCATTTCTGCACCCTCTAATCTGTTTTTTTTTAGCTCTATGCTCCCATTTATAAAGCTCAGGATTCCAAACACAACCACACACTCAACCTGCTACTTTCATGTATTCAAAGTACCTCTGCTCCTCCATTCTTAGAATTGTACTCTTGCTTTATATTGTCATTTTCCTACCAAAATTAATAATTTTAGACATCTCTAAATTTTATTTGCCATTTGTCTGCCCATTCCACTAGCAGGTCTATGTCCTCTTGAAGTTTTGCACAATTGTTGTCACAGTTCATCATGCTTTCACATTTTCATGGCCATGCTTAAATTTTGAAATTATGCTTAGGCACCAATGTTTACATTATTAATATATATCATGAGCAACAGGGCTTTAACACTGATTCCGAGGAAACCCCACTATATTCGTTCCTGTCACTCAACTAATTTTGTATCCATTCACTCCCGTCCGTTTAATTCCATGAGCTCTAACTTTGCTCACAAGTCTATTGTGCAGCACTCTATAAGAGCATTGGAAATAGGAACGAGAGAAGGCCATACAACAGTCAAGTCTGCTCCACTATCAATATGATCAAGGCTGATCTTGGGCTCCAATCCCACTTCCTCAATCAATTTATCCCTTGATTCCCAGGCACGTCAAAAATCTTAGTCTGAAATATATTCAATGATGGGGCATCACAACCCTCTGGAATAGTGAATTCCAAAGATGCAGAACCTTGTTAATGAAGAAATTTCTCCTCATCTCAATTATAAATGATTGGCCTCTAATCCTGAAACTATGTCTGCATGTTCTAGATTCCCCAGCCTTTTCAAAGTTAAGCTAAGTAACCTGTAGTTACTGGGCTTATCCTTATACCTTTTCCAACCTCTCTTTTGGCAGCCTCCAGTGGTCCCTCCAAAATGTCTGGTTAGGCCTTTGTAGACCTCTGCTGCTGTATTTGGCACTGGGCCTCAAGATCCCTGATTCAAATATTCAAGGGCCTAATGTCTGCATCAGACATGTGCCCTGAGCAGAAGCTTAGTGGGCAGCTGTCACTCTTCTGGGTTGATCACATGAGACATCATGACTGAAAATTTGTCCAACTCCTTTCAAAAAAACCTAGAAATTAGTTGCAAAAGGAATCAATTTCTCCCCATGAGCCTAGACAGTAAGTGTTAGCAAGCTATTCCATCCTTTGCATGTCATAGAAACATAGAAAGTAGAGGAGAAGTAGGCCAATTGACCCACTGAGCCTATTCCGCCATTCAGTATGATCATGGCTTATCCTCTCGCTGAATGCCATATTCCTGTTCTCCCCCGATATCCCTTGATGCCTTTATTGTCTAGAGATCTATTTCTTGTTTAAATACATTGAGACTTGGCCTCCACAGCATTACGCGATAAACAATTCCACAAGTTCATCACTCCAAATAATTGCTCCTCATTTCAGTCCTAAATGGTCTACCCCGTCTCCCAGGACTATGACCCCTTGCCCTAAATCCCCCACCCTGTGAAAGGGAACATCATCCCAGTATTCAGTCTGTCCAGCCTGGTCAGAATTCTATACATTTCAATAAGGTCCTCTCTCATTCTTCTAAACTCTGCTGATTAAAGGCCTAATCAACCCATCTCTCCTCATACTACACTCCTGCCATCCTAGGAATCAGTTCATTTATGGCAAGCATACAATTCCTTATATAAAACAAAATATTCAGAAATAAGCCTGATCTTGTTGATACTGAATATCCATCAGGGTAACAATACTATCAGATTTTTCAGGAATCATAAGGTACAGAATGTGGTCATTTGGCTCATCATACATCTTCAGGTTCTTTGAAGAGTTAGTCCCACTTGTATGCCCTGTAAATTTTGTGTTATCAAGTATTTATCTAATTCACTTCTGAAAATTATAGTTGAGTCTGGTTCCACCATCTTTTCAGGCAGTGTAATCCAGATCATAACACCACAAAGCAAAAAAAAATTCATCTCCAGAATGTTTCTTTTGTCAAGTATTTTAAAATCAGGTCCAATAGAAACAGATTCTATCAAAACACTTCATTATTTTGAACAAACTGTTAAATCTCCCATTAACTTTCTCTAAAAAGAATAATCCTGGCTTCTCTAATCTCTATTTAGCCTGGTATTGCTGAAGGTAATTACAGTGTCTCATTGTGATTGGCTATGGTTGCAGTTGACGGATTGAATTTAGGGTGCATTACAGAGGGTTTTAAGTCAGCAAAGAGGACTAGTTAACTACTTAAATTGAATTCCATCTGGATAACCATAAAAACAAGCTCACTCTTATTCATGTACTTTTAGGTTTATTTACATTAATTTTACAAATTTTGAACTCAGTTAATGAATAGCAGTACATACCAAGACTCTATAGAGAGCATCCTAAAATTACTTAGGTTTTCTCTCAAGTGGGGCATTCATGGCAATAAGAAATGTTAAAAAATGCTTTTTTTCTGCACTGCATTCTTCTTACCTCCTGTATATTAGGTGTTTCCAGAAGTTCACCAAAAACAAAAACTCCTGGCGCTTCTAATACTTGGCTAATAAGAGTTGTTAACGCTGGACCTTTGGCATTTCTAGACAACAAAATGAACTGTTCCAAAGGATTACTTGTAGGTTTTGATTCTCCTGCCATTGCACAAATGTAGCTCCCTGTAAAACAAAAAGTCAGTATTTTAAAGTTTCATTGGTGCCAAATCAGAGGATATTTTGCATGAAAAAAATACTGAAGCAGTGCAAGTTATTTATGGAGCTTCTCTGGGCTGCCTGGCTCTGCCTTAGTTTTTCTTGTAATAAAATAAAACCTCAAGCATTTCAAAAATTAAATGGAAAATATCAGTTGATTGTACAAGACCTGGATTTAGAAAGGAAATATGTCACTTGACAATCTCCTTGGCTGTTTTCAGTAAGTTACATTCTAAGAGAACTGCTAGAAAACCAAATTACAGGAAAAAGGAATTGACTAAAGGAAATAAATAACCCTTTATTTGAGGGATTTATATCAATGTGGATGAAGGGGCTGAATAGAGTGTCGAGGGATCACTGCTTCGGCCTCTGCTGTTTCTAATTAACATTAATTGGATTTTTATATCCTTGTAAACTAGATAAATTTGCAAAGGGTAGTAAGTGAAGGAAGAGGTAGGAAAAAGCAGACAGGGACCTGTAAACATTGATAAAATTTTCAAATAGTCAACTTTTCCAAAACAAGCAAGGTAAGGTACTACACATTGGTAGCAAACATGGATGTGACAAATATATGGTGATGCCGCATAAATAGCTATGAGCAAAATTAACAAGAATTCATGACTCAGTAGATTTGGTACTTAATATTGGAACAGGCATAAATTCAGCAAATAAAATGCTTAGTTATACTACTGGGTCCCAAGAGTTCAAGTTAGAAGGTGTCATGTCAGAACTGTAAAGCGTTTTGGTTAGATTCAACCTAGAACACAGTGTTCACTTTGTCATCCTAAAACAGAAGGGAAACAGGCAAGTCAAAGAAGCAGTGGAATAAATAATGAGGATCCAGTTATAAGAAAAGATTGTTGAAATTATCAGCCTTAAAGCATACAGGGCATTAAAAAAAAAGCATAACCACAGTTATTTTGGAATACAATCCAAGGATCCAACAACAGGACCAATTAAAGTAGGTGGAAAAGACATTTACAACAGAACATACGATACACTTTTTAACCACAAAATGCTCTTTCCAGTAGAGAGTAGGGTAAAATCATTAGCCTCACAAGAGATTTTGGGAGAAATGCCAATTTTCATTTATGTAGTGCTTTTCGCCACCACTGGTGACTTTACAGTCAATGATGAAATTGTAAAACAGTCACGTAAGAAACATAGCAGCCAATTTGCCATCAGCAGGCTCGACCAATAGCAGTGTGATAATGACCGGATAATGGGTTTTCTGATGTCATTAGATCAGCCAAGACACCAAGTACAAAGTTTTCTGCTCTTCTTCATAATAATGCCACAGGACCTTTCACATTCACCCCAAACAGTCATATAGGGCAGTGGTTTAATATCTCACTGAGAAACAGCACCTCCAATAATGCAGTAACTGCAGTTAGAGTGCATCAGCCTTGGTTTTTAAGTTGCAGGACATAAGTGAATGCAAGTTTTTCTTCATTCTGAATCTGAGGGTTTTACTTGATTTTACAAGTCAAATGATGCCCAAACGTAACCTCTCGTGACTAGAATGGCCAATGATCTCAAACCTAGTACATCTGACAGTTGGCAATTTTCATACTGATTCGCCGTCATTCCAATATGGGTTGAGTACAACATTAGAGGTTTTTTTGCCAGTTGAACCAAAAATATAAACTCACCATGAAGGGTGGGTTAGTAAGTTTGCTGATGACACCAAGATTGGTGGAGTAGTGGATAAGACGGAGAGCTTTTGTAGGCTGCAAAGAGACACTGATAGGATGCAGAGCTGGGCAGAAAAGTGGCAGATGGAGTTTAACCCTGATAAGTGCGAGGTGATTCATTTTGGTAGGACAAATTTGAATGCGGATTACAGGGTCAACGGCAGGGTTCTGAGGAATGTGGAGGAACAGAGTGATCTCGGGGTTTATATCCACAGATCTCTGAAGGTTGCCACTCAAGTGGATAGAGCTGTAAATAAGGCTTATAGTGTGTTAGCGTTTATTAACAGGGGGTTTGAGTTTAAGAGCCATGGGGTTATGCTGCAACTATACTGGACCTTGGTGAGACCACATTTGGAATATTGCATGCAGTTCTGGTCACCTCACTATAACAAGGATGTGGAAGCATTGGAGAGAGTGCAGAGGAAATTTACCAGGATGCTGCCTGGTTTGGAGGGTAGGTCTTATGAGGAAAGGTTGAGGGAGCTGGAGCATTTCTCTTTACAGCGGAGGAGGATGAGCGGCGACTTAATAGAGGTTTATAAGATGAGGGGGATGGATAGAGTGGACATGCAGAGACTATTTCCTTGGGTTACTAGGGGCATAACTCTAAGGCTCATGGTGGGAGATATAGGAGGGATGTCCGAGGTAGATTCTTTACTCAGAGTGGTTGGGGTGTGGAATACACTGCCTGCTATGATAGTGGAGTCGGACACTTTAGGACCTTTCAAGCGGTTATTGGATAGGCAAATGGAGCACACCAGAATGATAGGGAGTGGGACAGCCTGATCTTGGGTTTGGACATAGCCTGGCACAACATTGAGGGCCAAAGGGCCTGCACTGTGCTGTACTGTTCTATGTTTCTACCAATATTCAATTCACTTAATGGGGATGAAAAGTCCAGGGATGGGAAAACTAAAAGGGGAGAATAATGTTTATTTGCAAAACATATGTAAAATGCTACTGGATAATTTTTTTAAAAAATTTCCTTCCCAATCATAGACATGCATTGCAGGTTTCACAAACATTAATTACGTAAATGATCAATTGATTTGTTTTGTGGTAATGAACAGTAATGCAACAAGTGGAGTTCAGAGCTGAAACCCATGTGTGTGTTTGTGTTGGGAGAAATATAAAACACCCTGGGCAGCTTAAATGCAAGAACTGCCAATCCCATTCGTTTGCAATTTTTTAATACAATAAAAAAAACTGTTCCAAGAACTTTTGTTATTCTGCTTTCCTCATCTTCCCAAAAGTATAGTCAGTTATACGGAAATAATCACTTTTTCTTGTGTTTCTTTGAAGTTTTAACAAAGGTGTTCAGAATGCCTTTTACTGTATTGAGCATAGAATCCTTACAGTGCAAGAGGCGGTCACTGGCCCATCAAGCCTGCACTGACAACAATGCCACCCAGGCCCTATCCCCATAATCCCACTAAAAATCCTGACACACACTAGGGGGCAATTTGTCATAGCCAATCAACCTAACCGGCACATCTTTGGACTGTGGGAAGAAACTGGAGCACCTGAAGGAAACCCACACTGATGAGAGAAAAATGCAAACTCCACGCAGGAATTCACCTGAGACCAGAATTGACCTCAGGTCCCTGGCACTGTGAGGCAACACTGCAAGCCACCAATCCGTAATATTGACAAGATGAAATGTAGCAAATGATAGTGCAAATTATAATGGAAAATTATATGTACAATTAATAAAGTCAGCCCTTTATATCAATAATGCAACCAAATCTCTACCTTTAGATAAAAAGCAGAATTTGATAAATATTGTTTCAATAAATTCAACGGACAGAAACTTTATAAGCTATCCTCAAATGTTAGAGTCATAGAGGTTTACAGCATGGAAACAGGCCCTCTTGCCCAACTTTTGTTCAATTGAGCTGGGCAATTTAAAACTCCATTTTTTTGCTATATTCCCTTGACTTATCTCTTTATATATTTGTAAAGCCAGTGCTTTGGTTCTTAGACAGGTTATATACTGCTACTATATATAATGCATAAAGATACTGAAACAGTGTAATAATGTGACCAATGTAGGTTTTCTAACATTAAATGTTTTATATTTCCTTAAAGACAACATTTTCCACCAGCTTTTTGCTTCCAGCATGGTACATAGTTTCGTTTTGCAACATGTGTACAAGGACCAATATCCCATCCCTTCTGAAACTTTTGAATTGCAGGCACTCTATTTCATTAAATTTAAAAATCAATTCAGAACAACTAGCTGCATAAACACAAGTCTTCCTTTTCTTAGATCAACACCACTTAGCCACTTCTGCAAACACATTCCTCAATCTGTCATTAAAAAAATTACATCTTGAACTCTTTATATCTTTAACCCTTTAAGAATGCGAGGTTGAATAAGGACACAAGCAATATTGGACCTGCAACCCCACTACTTGGCGAGCATTGCTCAAGAACACAAAGGCCTAGGGAATGCTTCCGAATGGAAGTACTCAAGAAAGCCAGTTTTTTAAAAAAGGAACCAGAACTGTGAGCGAAGTGTCTGAATGCCTGTAGCTGCAACTGTACAACTGAACCTTCCATGAAGCTGAATTGGGATGAGGAAGAAATGACAACAATTGAAGGCAGCAGAAAGTTCAAAGAGAAATGTCCTTTTCTGGACCGCCATGATTACTCTGTCCTTCACCCCAAGCTCTTTTGACCCACCATCCTGCCCTATGCTGCCAAAGTTCTGGGGTTAATCATTTAACTTCACAACCACCTTCCCAATTTGAATCACCCCTGAGCCATCTTCTGATCTGCCATTAACCACGGTGATCATGTTCAACGTGCACTTACATCTTTTGTAACTACAATCATGATTTCCTATCTCTCTTGAGCCACATCTGTTGATTCATTCAACTTCTGGCTCTTTCCACAACAGTTTATTTTTATGGCACTACCCTCCTGGTTTGAGTACAATCTTATCCAATATAATTACTTCCATTCTAATAGTTGCTTCTCTAATGCCCAAGGTCCCAGGCTCAATTTTCAAGTCAACATGCTACCTTTGGTTTTATGTAAGAAAAGGTCAGGAAAATTGAGAGATGGAGGACTAGCTTTAGTGATCGGGGATGAAATTATTTCAATGGAAAGAGGATATAAAGTGAGACAGGGGAGCAATTAAGAAAACCAAAAGGAGTCAAGACCTGAAGGATGTTGTGCACAGGCTCCCAGATAGCAGCTGTGAACTGGTTGGTGGCATAATTGCAAACTGTAAACAGGCATATAGCAAAAACAGAGTTGTTCACACATGGGATTTTAACTTTCATATAGGTTGCAGCAACAGATTAGCAAAGTGGAGTGCGCCTGGGGTAAATTTCTGCCCATTGTTGCAGAAATTTTTTTAAATGCAGTGTTTCTTTACCCACAACTAAAAAGGACAACAGGGAACAAAACCCCTGCCCTGCAGCCATTTAACACTCCGTGGAACATTTATTGGCTGGAGACAGGTCTTACACCTGGACAGGAAGTCTCACCTCAGACAGCTTTGCTTATAGGCTATGGCCAACTCAGTAGTCCCAATAGCACCACTGGGAACAGGTTCCACTGCTGGGGCTACATCAAATCCCACAGGGAAAAAAAATGACAGGAGCCCAGGATGCAGACAAGTCCAGGGTCTCTTATTGGGGCAGTACCTGACTAAGGGGATTGACGAAGGCATCCTCTTGTACCCGCCTGAGGCCCAGCTGGCTAAACTGTTGGGCTGCACCGCACACCCCCACAGCTTAAAAACTGCAGCTGTGTAAGAATCCATCTTTATGGGGCCATTAATTGACTACGTGACAGCCTCAAAGGGTCGAGGGCAGGAGGGTCTCAAAGTACCTTCTCAGTCTCCCCTGCCCCCATAAAAACACTGCAAATTTGGGGACAGGTGGCATGAAAGACACCCACAGAAAACCCTGCAAATACATCCATAAAATTCTGCTCAATATGTCTTCAAAGCAATTAGAAGCAATGCTGTATTAAATTTAACAATGTCAGATTTAATTAAGCCAACAGTGCACGAACATTTATTGAATAGCAATCACAATATGAAGAAATTCAAAATCATGATTGAAAGAGAAAAACACTAAACAGCTATAAAGATTCTGGATTCAGCTAAGGCTAACTTCAACGTAAGGAGTCAGAGATTCTCTATAGCAAGTCTGTTAATGGTTGAACCATCATAAGGTCATTTTATGATTATATCCCAGAAGCAAGAGATCTATTTTCCAACAATGAATCAAGAGCTAAGACACAATGTTAACTGCCGCCCTAAAGTCCTCTTGATTCAGAAACCAATCCTTTAGGTTAGAAAAATGCATACGACTTGCTACTCACAGGGAGAAGGGAAAAGCAGCAAATTAAGAGACCAGTGAGCCAAATGGCTGTTGTCAAAAAATTACCAAAAACTAACAGGAATGGGTAACTGAACATCCTGAAAATTTCTGCTAGTCAGACAGCCAGCATTAACCTGACAAACCTGATTGAATATTTTCCCAAGAAGTGACTAAAGTAATGGATAGAGAAATATCGATGGATGCAATAGTTCCTCAGAAGACACTGCTAACACGAGTTGAAGCAAATGGAATTGAAGTCAAATTGATATCATTAGGAAATGGCTGATCAGCAGGAATCACAGGCTAGGGATAACTGGCAGGATGTGGCTAGTGATGTGACACAAAGACTTGTTTTTTAACTATTCACCAGATATTAACGATTTAGATAGGACAGAAAGCCTCATATCCAAATTAGCTGGTGAGATAGAAAGAAGTGACATTCTAAGCAGTTTAGATCAAAATGTGAAATTAATGAGGTATTGACAGTATAAATGAATGAAATCCATTTGCCACAGTTTTTCCCCGGTGTAGAAAAATGGGAGATAATCTATTTTTTAATCAAAAAGGATCAAATGGGGCACTTTTTAAAAATGGAGAAATGCTAGAAACAGTGGAGGTCCAGAACAACTTGAGAGATCTAGATGCATATTTCATTAAACTTACATGAATATGCATAAATAATCAAAAAGGCTAATGGAACACTGACCTTTATATCTTGGTGACTAGGGAAAAAAGGATATACAGATCATGCTTCAGTTTTATACAGCCCTGATTAGGTCACACCTGGGGTTCTGCGAGCACCACCACTTAGGAAGGATAAAATAGGCTTGGAAGGGACTGCAGCTTGGATTTACCAGAAGGACACCTGGTCTTCCAGAGTTAAATTGCAAGGGAAGATTCAACAAACTACAGTTTCATCCCCTTGAATTTGGGAGCTTAAAGGGTAATCTAATTAAAGTTAAGATATTAAGGTGACTAGGTAGGAAAGATAGGGATAAGCTATTTCTGGTCATTGGGAAGTTACAGCAATACAACACAGAAACAGGCTCTTTGGCCCAACTGGTCCATTCCGATTACAGTACCCACCAGCTAGTCCCAGTTGCCCACATTTGCGCCATATCCCTCTAATCCTTTCCCATCCATGTACTTAATCAAATGCTTTTAAAATGTTGTTATTGAATCTGCCTCAATCACTTTCTCTGGTAGCTCATTCCATGTATACATCACCCTCTACGTGAAGAAGTTGCCCCTCAGGTCCCTTTTAAATCTTTCCCCTCTCACAAACTTAGGCCCTCAAGTTTTCAATTTTCCTACCCTGGGAAAAAGACTGTGTTTATCCTATCTATGCCACTCATTATTTTATACACCTCAATAAGGTCATCCCTTATTCTCCAATGTTCCAAGTAATAAAGCCTGGCCTGGCCAACCACTCCCTAGTCTAGGACTAGGGGCCGTAACTAAAAATTAGAGATGGATATTTCAAGACTGAAATCAGGAAACATTTCCACAAACAAAGAACAGTAATGGTTTCGAACTCTTCTGTAAACAGCAACTGATGCTAGATCAACTGTAAATTTTAATATGAGGTTGATACTCTAATTACCCTACTGATGACAAACATGAATTTGGATTTAGTTGGTGAATAGTAGTAGTAGCAGGGGGAAGTAGTAGAGAAAGAAATAAATCTGTCTTGTTGATCAGAATTTAAGGGTTTTCTTAAGGATTGATTCAGACATCAATTCTGATCAATCACTCCTGACAATCACTCTTTATGCCAACATTAAGGGCATTTAAATAGTCATTGAATAAACACATGGATGACATTGGAATAATGTAGGTTAGATAGGCTTTAGATTGGTTTCACAGATCAGCACAGAGGGCCAAAGGGCCTGTACTGTGCTGTAATGTCCTATGGCAGCTGATTCCTCTCAATTCTGATAACATTGTAAATGTTATTTGCATATTTTCAGAGTTATAATATCTTTTCTGTAATATGGAGATCCTGAATTTGAATCAAATGTTCTAAATAAATTTAGCATCACCTCCTTTTATAACACATTCCTTCAGAAATGAACACTAGAATTTCATTTACATCCATTATGGCCCCATCAACTTGAACTGCACCTTTGCTCCTCTACCTTTAGTTACTTCCAAGGAGTAAATAGGCTCAGGTCCCTGAGCAATACAGTACCTAGCAACCTTGCAAACTTGTTTCTCTTTCTGTACCTTGATGCAATACTGCCACATTCTGAATTTGATTTAATCTGCAATTTTTGATCCCATATTCCTAATTTAAATACAAATTATTTAGATATACGGCAGCATCGTGGTAAATTACAACCTCACGGCGTCAGGGACCCAGGTTCAATTCTCAGCTTGGGCCAGTCTGTGCAGACTCTGCACATTCTCCCCATGTCTGCACAGGTTTCCTCTGGGTGCTCCAGTTTCCTCCCACAGTCCAAAAGTCATGCTAGTTAGGTGCACTAGCCATGCTAAATTCTCCCCCTGTATACCCAAACAGGCAATGAAGTGTGACTACGGGATTTTCACAGTAACTTCATTGCAGTGTTAATGTAAGTCTCCTTGTGACACTAATAAGTAAGCTTTACACATATATAGTAAAATAACAGCACCCCCAGTAGAAGACCCTGCCAGGAACCATTTCCCCATTGTCCAAAAATCCTCCTTCAGCACTGACATTTTCCAATCAGCTTTTAATGCTTTTTGCAACCTGAACCTTAATGCCACATGCCCTTTGTCACAATTCTGCAATGTGCCAACATACCCAAGATCGCCTTTTCTCTTGCCCAATGAAGCCAATCAATGGTTAAATGCCAGTTTTCTTTTACGAAATACATGTTAATTATTCACAGTTCAAAAAACGATCGCGACTTTAGTTAAGTGGCAATGTTAGCTTGGAAGTGGAAGCAGAGGAACCTGTGACAATAACGAGTGCAGGAGTTCTGCTGTGTATTGTACTCGTTTACACTTCAATTCAATCATAGTTCTCTAGATCACCAATTTGTGGGGCTTTCTTTCCGCTCATGTCAAGCGATGAACAGGCGAACTACATCGTTGTCAGGAAAGTCACCAAACATCTGAGCTAACTGTGAAGGGAAAGCGTTTCATCCTTTAAAATCACACACAAACAAAAAGAACAACGTGCTTGCTGCTCTAGGCCCAGACCTAATAGCCTGACAACCGGTGAGCGTGCTGGGTGACTCGGGCAACCGGAGACTCATCAGAGCGGACTCAGCAACGAGCCGAAGATTGGTACCCACGACCAGCCGCTCCTGCAAGCATCCATCATCAGCTCACACCTTTTGGAAACAACTCACCTGCATATGCAGGCCCTGCGCCTCACTCCCTGTGCCCGGGGAGAGCTGGGCGCCTCCGCTTCGCGCCTATTGGCCGGGGCCACAGGGGCTGGGGTCCGCCCACTTCGCCAGACTGCGTCCCGATTCGCTGGGCCCGTCGTCCATCAAATGACGTTATCGCCCCTCCGCCCCTTTCATTCACGAGGAGGAACCGTTAGCCGCGTCTCGTGACTTCGAGATTTAAATTTAAATCTCGGCGCGCTGAATGGCCTCTGCTCGACCCATAGTCGCTCTTCATAGAATCCTTACAGTGCAGTATTTGATCAGTCAAGCCAGAAGTGATAATAATCCATATCCGCTTTTTCTAACTCCACGCGTTTACCCAGCTAGTTCCCCCTGACACTGAGGGGGGTAGTTTAGCACAACCAATCAACCCCAAGCTGCACATCTTTGCAGTGAGGAAGGAAAGTTGATCACCAGGAGAAAACCCATGCAGACACAGGGAGAATGTGCAGACTCCACACAGACAGTGACCCGCGGCTGGAATTGAATCTGGGATCCTGGCCTCATGAGGCAGCAGAGCTAATCACTGTGCCACTGCACCTCCCTTGTTCCACATGAGGTGAGGACCCATGCAGTGAAGGCTAGAAACATAGCCCCTTAATCAATAATTGTGACTGAACAGAAGAACATTTGAATTCTCTACCTTGTTCCCACTCTGGTCTTTCTGTGCTACAGTATTAGTGTGGCTCTGTGCAAGTTTGAGGAATGGCACCTTCTCTTTCTACTGGCACTAAACAGTCTTTGGCAATCAACATTTGAGTTCAACAATTTTATATCATAACCTCTGCCTCCATCTTGTTATGTTTTTTGTCAGGTTGGTCTTGTCTTCCTTGTTACTTCTGTTGCATTCAGCTGATTTTTATGTCACTGTGCCTCACTGGGAGACAACAGTTGGAATTCTCCAGCTGCTCATGCTGGTGAGATTCTCTGCCCTGTCAGTAGTGTATCCTTGCCTGTGGATTTCCAGCTGGCATGGAGAGATATTAATGGGCATTCCCATTGACAGTGGTGGAATTGAAGAATCCTGCTGCTAGCAAATAATGTGTCATCTTCTGCCAGTGAGAAATATGTAACTGGGAGGCTGGAGAATCTTGCTCCTAATTTGCTTTATTATATTCATCACCACTCTGATTATTACATATGGGTTTTTTTTTGAAGTATATAATCTCTCCTGGTTTATTTTCCTGCCCCTTCTGACTCTGTTTTGTCTTTCTACAGTTCTGACAAAAGGTCACTGACCTGAATTTTTCCAGTATTTTTGTTAATATTTCAGATTTTCAGCATCTGCAGTATTTTGCTTTTGTATTCACTGGGGATATCTTAGGCCAGGGATCCTCCGACACTGAGAAATCACATTGGTGCACTGGGTGTATGATAAATTTTGTTAACTTACACTCAGCAGTGTGATATTTCAATGATAAAGCAAAACAACATACCAAACCTAGAAAGGGCAATGTTTGTGAAACAGAAGTTCTCTTGGAACAACTGCTGCTTGGATTTGAACTTTTTAACATCTCTAGCCTCCACAACCAGAGTCAATTTACAATTGCTATGTTTACAAACCAACAAATGTAGTGTGTCCCAGAATAGTTTTCTCCATTCTATAGCCAATTCGATATGGGTTGGGAATTCAATACCATCACACAGCCTGGAACATGGTGACAATGATGCCACAAGTGAATAGTTCTTTGAGTCAAGGTCTGGACGTTTCTGCTTATCCTGGGTGAGGGAGTTAAATCGAATGCTAGTGAGAAAATCTAAATTCCCAGCCTAGTCCTTCTCCTGACACCACCTCAACATAGAATCCCAATTAATACAATGACTCTTCCAGTTATTTTCCTTAGCATACAACATGAAATTTGTCATTGCCTCTTATGAGCAGCTCCAGCCTTTCCTCAAGTTGTCTTGGGTGTTAATCTATCCAAGGTTCTCCTTATCCTGCTCATCTCTTCCGCAATTGTGCAGCTAACCCTTGGCACCAGTTCAATAATTATTGCTGCTGGTTTTCCGCATTTGCTCACTTGCAAATAAAATTTTAGCCATCCACAACCTCACTTTGGATGATTGGCTTTATGGTCTGATAGAAACATGATTTAGTAGCAGTCCCTCCTTCTCCTTACAATACCTTCCTAACTTGGCAATATTTTTCACCACTTGCCCTATTTACCCAAATCTCCAGTATGTGGCCTCCTGGGAGTACCTCACTACTTCCTGTTGCTAAAATTTAATTTACAAACCTGTTCTGTATTTCTCTTCAGCCCTATGCTGACTTCCTTTTGGAAATGCTCCTTCTCCCTATTGACATCTAAACTGAGTCGACCGTCATCATTTTAAATTTCACGCTTCTCATTCCTTCAAGTTAATTCCTCCTCCTCTCGGTCTGACATATCACCTTTGACATCTACATTCTCCTTTCCTGCTCAAATCCTTATACTTTTATCATCTACTCATGATAAAACTCTCACACAGATTCTTTATAACCTCACTCTTGACTATCCAGAAACTTTACTGAACCAGTAACAAATGCTAGGGACAATAACATAAGCCAGCGGTTAGGCATTTTGTAGGCCTTCCGTGCATGTTGGGCACTGCAGGGGCTGAGGTGCGTTATAGACCCCGACAATCACATTTTGATTTGACTTGTCTTAAGTTTCCTTTGTACTTTTTGCTTCTGTTCGGGCCGTTCCCCCTCCTTTTGGGGGGCTGCCCCCTTTTTCTTTGTCCGAATGTCATTTAAGTTTGTTTGCTTGGTTCGGCCCAAAAGAACGACACAAATCAGAGATGTCATGGAATGCTGTCTTTGGAGGGGTGAAACTCATCGACACTATGAAACTCAAAATCATCCAGCCAAAGCAGTCTGTATGATTGGCTAGTAAGTGAAGTGCCAAAAACATCTTCTGCATGTACTGTGGTTGCAGTGAGTACTATCTACAAGATAAATTTTATCCATTTGCTGTGGCTTCTTACACAGCATCTCCCAAAACTACAACCTCCAGCACCCAAATGGATACCCCAGTGAAGGGGTTCATTGAATCAATGTCCCAAGAGCTAACAGCCATATGAGATTGACTCAACCACATCAAAGCTGACAGTGAAGTTCTGACATTTTTAAATGTTGGTCATCACACATGTAGAGTTGAGCTATGCGATAGCCTGCTTAATTTGTTAAGCTGTTAGTTTGTAAGCCACGGAAGGAATTATTCTCACTAATTCATAATCTCAGAGTCTGGTTACTGCTAGTAATGACTGACTTTGCTTCCCATTTTGTTAAGTAAATATGCCCATTAATGATTTGTTATTCAACTGTAGGCAACACTCATGCTTATACATCATAGAATCTGTACAGTGGAGAAGGAGGCCATTCGGCACATCAACTCTGCACCTACTCTCTGAAAGAGCATCCTACTCCAACCCATCCCCGTAACTCTGTGCATTTACTACACCCCCCGAACTATATATCTCTGGACGCTTAGGGGCAATTTACCATGGCCAATTCTCCTACCCTGTACATCTTTGGACTATGGTAGAAAACTGGAGCAACTAGAGGAAATCCACACAGACAGACACCCAAGGTTGGAATCAACACGACTCCCTAGTGCTGTGAGGCAGCAGTGTCATCATGCTGCCTGTCTATTAAGTATTTGTGTATTTAAATTTAAGTTGTGATTTGTAATAAATAGATGATATTCAGTACATGGCTTTCTGCTTAATACTTGAATAGGAAAGAGTTAATTCACCATAAAGCAGGGTTAACCAAATTAAATTCCTTTTGGTTTCAACTAGGTTAAATACAAATGCAGTTTGGTGAGCCAAGTCAAACTTATTTTATCATATAATTTACACCAACAGGCTAATTCCAAATAACTCCTGGTTAAGGATTTAGATGAGGATGTTAAAGATTCATCTGCTTCCTAGTCATATATTTGTCAGGATATTGATATCTTACATTATCCATAACCATGTTCTAACTTCAATATAGAATGTAACCCTAGAGATAATGAACAATGTTTCAAAGGACTAACGGCAGCTCATTTGACATTTATAGAGATAACACTGTTTAGCTTTTCAAATAACTAGCCATATTTTCAAATTCATCACAAAAGCTATAGACGCAATAATCTTTGTTTTAATGGGTATTACATAATTAAGAAGCTCAAGTAATTTGGTGCATTTTATTCCACTTCCCCGAAGCATTTAAAGAAAAAAAACAAAATTACATTTTTGTATGATACATTTTTATTTGCAAGACATCATCCGATAAGCTTTTAATAAAGTGCACAAATATTCAACCAGTCTAAAACATCCGGTTTGAGTTTTAACAATTGGCATACGTTGAAACACAATTTTGCTATAATAATATGAACAGCTCAATCATGAGACATTGATTTCCTAAAGTAGTTTAAGACTGGTAACAAGAAGGCATGGTGAAAAGAGATAGGTTCTTATTTGAACCTCATATAAATATGTGCATACCAGATGAATCATAAAAGTAATGACATTTTGTTGTTCTGAATATTTTTAGAAGAATTCAGTTTCTTTTGAAGAAATTAAAAATGCAATCAAGACAAAAAGAACTGACCACGTTTTATTAAACATTAAGGAAAAAGTAAAACTGTTTTTCAGATTAAAATGTGAATTTGAAATCACCACACCGAACACTTTTCAACTGGATTCATTGGCGCTCTTTTAGGACAATGGAATACCCTTCCAAATTCATCAAACTGGGAAACACTACCAATAACCCTGTTAAAGTAAAAGGGAAGATTATCACTTGCAAGGTACACAACCTATTCTTATAAATCAATATTATTTTGGAATAAGATAAGGCAAAATACTGTGGATACTGGAATCTGAAACAAAAAATGCTGGAAAATCTTCACAGGTCTGACAACGTCTGTGCAGAGAGATTCGAGCTGGAATTCTCCCCTTCTGGCCGCCATAGGAGTTGTGGTGTGCGGGGGTGGGGGTGGGAACCAAGCAAAGGTAACCATTGACTTCGGGCAGGATCCTCTGGTTTTGAGGTGAGGGCAGCCGGAGAATTCCACCCCAGAGCTAACGTTTCAAGTCTGGATAACCCTTCGTCAGAATTGAGGTAATGTTTAGTAACTATTTATGGGTTAGTTGAAAGAAAATACCTGGCTGAACCACACAGGTCAGAAGATCCCACAGTCAATCACTGGTCTATGCACTAAATTATACTGCACCGAAGCACTACAATTGACCCTGGTGCTCCTAGGCTAGGAGTGGGGAGCAAAAAAGCAGGAGTTCCCCATTCCAATTGTTATTCAGTGGCTTCTGTTAATGTTGAATGGGAAGAGGATTGGGCTTGGGTTGGCTGTCTTTTGAGCTGCATTGCTGAAACTGTACTGTCTACGCCCATCTCCATTTCCCTATATTCTTTTACATTCTTCATTTTTAAATACTTATCTATCTCTGTTTCAATTTTGTTTTAGCCACCAGTAATAAACATTGCTTGTTCTAAGCTATTCAGAGGATCTGTGTTTTTAATGCTTGGAAAATAATTGTAGGAAATGTGAAGTATTTATAGAGTATGGATTGGCTACAGTCAGGAATTACATTACATGCTTTTGTGCTTAAAGAATTTTGTTTCGTGGTTTTAAAGGGAAATTTAGAATTCAGAAAGAAAAGGGCAAGAAAGTAATTATGTGCAGTAATGTACTAATTTAGTATCCTTTGACCCAATTTCAAAATTACACAGGATTTAAAGCATAGAAACAGGATCTTTGGCTAACAAGTCTGCTCTGGAAGGTACATTCTTACTGTGGAAAAGCATAGAAATCAGCTGTGGACAATTTGAAAGCTGGAAAAGCATGTAGGAATATACCCAGAAATATATTTTAAAAAAACAGTCTCGGCCTGATCTAGTAAAGGTTTGAATTGAATCATGCATGAAAATCGGCACAGTTATGTTTGGCTCAAGAGATTGATGAGACACAGAATTTTCATTTTGATCTCAGTTTTTTAATTAGAAAATGGTCACCGTGGCTCGGCCAGTGTTAGTGAACAGGAAACCCATTGCTTCAAACTGACGCATGGAATGGAAAACATCTCCAATAAAGGCTTAAATGGATTGATGGCTGTTTTTTATGGGCAGCCAAGAAAGAATGAGATAGCAGAACTGGAAGGAACAGTGGAAGAAACAGAAAGCCAAATAAGAGATTGAAATTTAACTCTGTTTGATAAGAAGAAAATGGATGAAGGTAGACTTTACTTGTAAATTACTGCTATCATCCCATTTAAGTTTGCTCCAATGATCTGCCCTCTTTCCAGATCATTGGCCTTCTCTCTTGAGAAACAAAACATCTATTCTCCTAAAAAAAAAAGCACACATTTAACAGATTGGTTTTCCGCACTATTTAGTAAATGACCATAATAATGTAATTGTTTGAATACTTTATTAATGTTTGTAGAAGAAAACTATACAAGAAAATGTGCAGTATTGATGGTGGAACAAAGGGAGCCATGATGTATAAAAGAACAAGTACAGAGTATTAGAGAGTTTGGAGGCTCGAGAGTTGGATGTTGAGCCGAAGACTGTTACAGACTTAGTGATTGTGGCACAAACTATTACATTCAATATGAGGCCGGATAAACGGGTGAAGGAAGACAATATGCAGATATGAGAACAGGATGAATTTAAAACTACTTGCACACTTGAATGGTCATTACTACATGAGCTTACTGGAGCAAACGGTTGTTTTTGTGTCACAACATCTGAGGCCAGGAGCATGGAAAATAGCACAGGTGATTGCAAATATGGTTTAGAGAGTTTATCTGGAAGGAAGGGTTTAGGATGGATGAAGTACAATGAAAGCAAATAAGAAATATCAGGGGAAGCTGAATTTGAGATTGAAATCGTAAAGGATGAGAAGTTGCAAAGTGTCAAGGTTATGCAAAGGAAGTAGGGAGGATATTTTAATGAGAAATGGGGTGGGACTTTGGAATGTAATCGATAATGCAGAATTTGAGAGGGAGAAGTGAAAGCTATGGAATGAGATGAGATGGTTGAAGTGTGAGAAGGTGTCAGAGGAATCAGGATATAGACCAAGGGCCAAATTTTCAAAGAGTCAGGTCAAGTGAGGAGGCCTTTAAAAATGACAAGTAGGACCTCTAATTCCTTTTGAAATGGCTTTGTAAGCCATTCAGCTATAAAGAAAAATGCTTTATAGCAAGATGTTATATAACTGTCCACAGTAATGAGGGCTGGGTTGAATTAATTGCCATATCAATTGAATTCACACCCAGAGAACAAATGAAAACTATGTATTCATTATAGATTGTAAATTTAAGATATTTCCATGCTGTATCTTTAAAAAATAATTGCCATGATTAATTTATCTTTTTGTGTCAACAATTCAACTCGAGGAAAAGTATTTGAAAAAAATGTAGTTATATGATACACAGAACACACGAAAAAATACAGGTTAAAGTACAAATGCTAATTCCAACTACAAACCAAAATAATGTCAACACAATTTCAACTCATTAATTCAAAATTATTTTTAAAGAACCATTTTGTATAGTTTTCAGCAATAAGGAGAATGATACCTGTAGTGTTCTGGGGCATGTTTGTCAGTAAGCAACTGTAGGTAGATAGACTGCTGTCTTCTCTTCATACACCAGTTCTAATGAGGCAGTGCAAAAATTAAAATCAGTCTGCATTTAATTCGGCAGCTCACATTAAATACCACAAAATCAAATTTAAAAGTAAACATTCTGAAGAGAAAGATAATCATTATTATTGATTATTACTGTTGAGAAAAACAAACATTTGTGATGAGTTATTTTTGGAGGAGATAATTATTTACTCTTTTGCACCCCTTTGTAATTTATTGTACTTCATCATTTATTTATTGGTTTGTAATGGGTAAAATCAATTATGCACTATTGAATTTCAGACAAAGACCCATATTCACTCAGAGGGTAGTGGGTGAGTGCCATCGGTGGTGGTGGAGGTGAATTTGTTAAGGTCTTTTAAGAGACTTCTGGATGAGTACATGGGATTTAATAGGATTGAGGATTATAGGTAGGCCTAGTAGATAGGGATATGATCACCGCAACTTAAGAACATAAGAACATAAGAAATAGGAGCAGGAGTAGGCCATCTGGCCCTTTGAGCCTGCCCCGCCATTCAATAAGATCATGGCTGATCTGTCGTGGCTCAGTTCCACTTTCCGGCCCTCTCCCCATAACCCTTAATCCCCTCTCTTATCAAAAACCCATCAACCTGCTTCTTGAAAATATTTAGCGAGGCAGCCTCCACCACTTCAACGGGTAGAGAATTCCAGAGATTCACCACCCTTTGAGTGAAGAAGTTCCTCCTCAACTCCGTTCTAAAACGTCCCCCCTTTATCTTGAGGCTGTGCCCCCTAGACCTACTGTCTTTTTTGAGCGGGAAGAGTCTCTCCACCTCTATCCTATCCATCCCATTCATCATCTTATACGTCTCAATGAGATCTCCCCTCATTCTTCTAAACTCCAACGAGTACAAGCCTAGTTTATTCAGCCTCTCCTCATAGCTCAACCCCCTCAACTTCGGTATCAGCCTAGTAAACCTCCTCTGCACTCCCTCCAAGGCCAAAATATCTTTGCGCAGGTGTGGCGCCCAAAACTGCACACAGTACTCCAGCTGCGGCCTCACCAATGCCCTTTACAGCTGCAGCAAGACCTCCCTACTTTTATATTCAATCCCCTTCGCTATGAAGGCCAGCATCCCATTCGCCTTCCTGACCACCTGCTGCACCTGCAAGCTGGGTTTTTGCGACTCATGCACAAGGACCCCGAGGTCCCTCTGCACCGTCGCCCCCTGCAGTTTTTCGCCCCGTAAGTAATAGTCCTTCCTACCATTCTTCCTACCAAAGTGGACCACCTCACACTTGCCAACATTAAATTCCATTTGCCATTTCCTGGCCCATTCGCCCAGCCTATCTAGATCCTTCTGCAGACTCTCCACACCCTCCGCACAATTTGCCATTCCCCCAATCTTGGTGTCATCCGCAAATTTCGACACCCTACACTCGGTTCCCTCCTCCAGATCATCTATATAAATGGTAAAAAGCTGAGGCCCCAGCACCGACCCCTGGGGCACTCCACTAGTCACCATCCGCCAATCCGAATAGCACCCGTTGACCCCCACTCTCTGCCTCCTATTTGACAACCAATCCTCTATCCACGCTAACACCCTACCCCCAACTCCAAGTCCCCTGACCTTCTGCAATAACCTCTTATGAGGTACTTTGTCAAACGCCTTCTGAAAATCCAGAAAGACCACATCCACCGGCCGAAGGGCCTGTTTGTGCTGTAGTTTTTCTATGTTCTATGCTCCATTTCAAATAGCCTGACGTGGCTTATTTTACATTGGATTAAGAGCGGCATTAATACCATAAACCAGGGGTTCCCAAACTGTGGCTTGAATAGGATTGCAAACTATGATTAAATGTATTCCTGGAAGTTTCATCATATGACTTGCCCCGCACTCCAACCATCAGTCAACCTACACATTCATCCTTGTGACACAGTGCCTTCCAATGCCAACAGAAAAGCAAAAAGACTCATTATCCAACTGGATGATGCTTGACTGTCAGCCAAACAACTTGTTTTTCCCCATTTTCAATATTTTAATAATGCTGAAGAGAAATGTTTGAAGAAAATGACAAATGGAACAATCTTTTCAAATGTCCCAATGATTTTTCTCCAGATTGCACACAGCAGCATCCTGGAGATTGATCTTCAATTCCCTGGGGCTCCTGGCTGACCCTAGACGGTTGGCAACTCTAGTCGTGACTCCCAGGGCTGTTATGGGATGTGATTTTGGGATCATGAGCTCTGAGGCAGCAATGCTGGCCATTGAGCTCGGACTGAGTTTTGACAGCTGCAATATCTCTTTAATTGTTTCTGTTGGCGGGCATCACTTAACTTTATGTTCTCTGATGCCTGATTGCTGTTACAAAGATAGCCTGCAAAAAGGTGGCTCTTTGCTGTTGCAGAGTGGCAGTGATTACCACCCCCCCCAGCCCCCCTACCCCTGATCACTGTGACAGAGTGGTAGCAGGCAGCAGTCCTCCCCCTGCCCACTGAAGGGCCTCACCCCTCCAGGCCCTACACCCATGGCATTGCCCAGTGCCAGACTGGCACTGCCAGGGTACTAGGGTAGCACTGCCCAAGCAGCACCTCCTCTTTCTCCCAACCTCCCAGGGGGGCCTCAATGGCCTCCAGTTCCACTGCCGAATGGGGAACATACATGATCATTACCAGACAGAATCTTCCCTGTCGACCTGTTGAGACTGCACAGGCAAGTGAGCCCAGACAACAAGGCTCACCAGTTATATTTAAATTGCATCTCAATACGATTTAAATATTGAGATCAGCCTCGTGCCCTTTTCAGGCACAAAGCTGATCTCACCGGATATCCGGTGCTGGGAAGATCTCAATAGGTGAGAAATTAGGTGCAAACCTAATTTCTGGGCTCTCTCGCAATTTTACCAGCTTGCCCTGCCAATTGGCTGGCAGGGCACAATGGTAAGATCGCCCATGTCTAGTTCAGTCCCAGGATCATGCTGCTCTCTTACTTACCTTCACCTACTGTGAGTAGACAAGATGCTGCATCTGGGTGAGAATCCTATATTGGGAATAAGTCAGACTTAAGGACACATTCTGTCCCCACTCCCACCCCATTCCCTCCAAAACTTTCTCATGCCCATAAATACTCTCTCTATCCCATCCCCCCTCACCTTCTCTACTCCATCTCACACTCTCTTACCCCCTCACAGTCTCTCACTCCCCCTCATAGACTCTTTCTTCCCTTTCAAACTCCCTTTCCCCTTCACGCTCTCTCACACTTTCTCAGTTAGTCACTCACTCTGATGCCAGTGGGCCCTACACCTGCTGTCTCATGCCATGCTCCGGCAGGTCGGTGCCTGCTGTAGCCTGCTTGGGCTCCACTCTGGTGTACTTGGGCCCCATACCAACCCTTCCGAGGCCCATCCGGACCAACTTAGCAAGCATTGGACCACCCGGAGACTCCCCAGATGTCTAGGCCCTGTTCCAGATGCCTGGGCTCCACTCCAAGCACCAGTATTCCCTGGCATCTCTGTTCAATGGGCCTTGCTCCTGAGCCCTGCCCTTGACTCCCCAGAAAACACTCCTCGGCACCCTGGCCCTTGGCTCCACAGGATCTGAACCCACCTCATTAGTGTTTGCTGCTCCTTTAATCATAGATTGTTTCTCTCCCACATATGCTGCTGATAGGTTGACTAGTAAGTGGCTTACTAATGAGCAGCACTGGGTTAGAAGAATCTTTATCGTCAGTAGCATTGTCTGCAGCGTTGCAGCTGACTGGAAGAACTACGCCAATGAGTTGTCATGCCCTTGACTGCACTGACTGAAGATGTGATTGAAGTGGTATAATTGTAGGGCCATGGGCAAACTACAGGAGTGAAGCCAGTTGGATAGATGGACCAAGTTGTGCGCAAGCATAATGAACTGACTGGCCTCTTTCTGTGCTATATCATTTCATGATTCTATAATCTGGAATTTTCTTTTTAAGAAAACACAGCTTTTACCAATTGTCTTTTAGATCTGCTTATTCGGGCTTCTCTACCTGGTGTCAGTAAAATTGATCTTCTTGTGCAAATTAGCAATCAAGATAGGCTTGGTTTGAGGCAACAATGCAAGATCAATAATAATGCAAGTACCAATTTACTAGAGTTATCTTTCTCTTAATCAGCTTGAATACTGTAGTAATATTTTTGCATCACATGTTTGATTTTTGTGTAATTTCAAAGAATTTTATTGATACAGATTAAATTTCCTTTAGATGTTCGGAATTCCCCATGACAATCTCATTTATACAGATGCTAAGCAAAAATGATTTTAAAAAACGCTATTTCAGATCACAAGTTGTGCCACACGTTAAATTCCTTTTATTGTTTCAATGGGAGAACTCTTCCTGTACAGAGACTTAAACAGAGTAAAAGGTGCAACTGTCTCAGCTGATATTGCCACCTCGTTCTCACACAAGATTTGTTTTTTTTTCAAGGTCTTGGTGTGGATATGTAGTGTTGAGAGAAAATAAGAACTGAAAGAGTTAATGTCAACACAGTAAAAATACAGTGGCGATTCTCCCAGCTTTCTGCCTGCTCTAGCAGCATAACGGGCTGGGAGACACCAGTGGTGGCCGTTTCATGGGCTTCTCACTGGGCGCCACGGCTTCCTCACATCTTCGGCTCCAAGATTTTGAGCGTTATCAGCTCCATGCCGTAAGTTGGCGCAGGGCTGATTTCAATATTTAAATGAGGATTTCAATATCATTAGCCGGCCTGGAACTGAAGTCTTTGGGCCTGCTAACATTGCCACCCTTCTCCCACTTGGAGAGGTTCACTCCAGTGGGATTTACAACTGCTACCCACAAAGGGTGGGGGTCCCTGTTGGAGGGAACAGAGGCCATTGAGGACTACCCCAGGAGGTTGGGGGTATGGAGGGGTGCTCCTGGGGCAGTGTCAGCCTGGTCCCTGGCAGTGCCACCTGGCCCCCCGGTACTGCCCATGGGGCAAATTGGCAAGGCCCAAAAGGCACATTGGCACTCCCCACCAGGCATCAGGTAGTGTCAAGGGGGTGGGGTCAGAACAGTGCCTATTGAAGGCGCTGGGCCTAATTGGGGGGGGGGGGGGGGCCCAACAGTGGGGGGTCTCGCAGTCATACTGCTTTCGGGATTGGCAGAGGATGGGTGGAGGCTGGCCATCCGGAGGAGGTGGGGAAGGGGGGGAGGCGGGGGGGGACGCAGACAAGGAGATTGGGTCTGGTCTGGGGTCAGGGAGATCAGGGTTGTCTGGTGGAGGATGGGACATAGGTGATGTCCAGGAGACTAGTAATCAGAGGGTGAGTGAAGTCAGTAGGCAAGCAAGGGGGAGGATGCTTGTGGGATTGGTCAGCGATGAAGCCGGCCAGCGATCGGGAGGCCAGCAGTGCGGGGCTACTGTGCATGCGCCAATATCCACTCTGACAGATCAGCACATGCACAGTAGCCCGCTCTACACAACGGTGCCGGCCTCTCCAGTAGGAATTTGCCCCGCCTCTGATTTTCAGATGGAATCCTGCTAGGGCACTCTGAAGTGCTCAGAGTGTGGGAGATTCAATCTGAAAATACTACTCAAAAAAACAGTGGGAGTTTCTTCCATTTTCACGCAAATTGGGGACTTAGAATTTTTTAAGGAGAATCCGAGCCTACATCTGCAAAAATGTACTGAAACAGATACAAAAAAATTGACAGCGATCAGCATTGAGTGATTAGATGTGGTTAGATGTCTGATCTGAGTTGGGATGTTGGTGGGGAGAGAGCAGAATGAAAAAAATGTCAAAACTTGGAAATGAGTGGTAGTGGTCTGAGTTGGTGTTTCACTTTATGGTATGCAAGGTCAGTTCAGACCAGCACCAGTCATTTCCCAAATTCTGCTGGCTTTTCCTTCTGGGAGAGGAGGCTTGGTGCTTCCAGGATGGACAATTTAAGGACGGAGTCAAACTACTGTCACAAATCCCATTACAGCCATTAGTAGTGATAGCAATAACAGACCTAGGAACAGATTGCTGCCTCATGATCAGACAATCTAGATATGTGTGTAGGTCGCAATACTTGATAAAGGAAGAACTTGGCCGAGCAGTTTAAAAAACCTAGCTGCTGCTCAGAAATAAAGACTTATTTCCCCTCTGCTGGGGTTTGTAAAGTTGCTCTGAAAATTGATTGAGGCATATAGCTCCAAGGGTTAGTTCTTAATGTTGAAAAGTCGCTGCTTTTGATTAATCTTTTTCCAGTTTATGCTACATTTTCATGATCTTCTTAAGAACATTTCGATCAGGGTAGGCATTCCAATATCACTGAAACCCCACATCTAATCTCAAGGCTAGGGAATGGTACAGTGACTAAGTCCCAAAAGTGGATGAAATAAAATCCTATAAATGTTCAAAATAGTCTTTTACTATGAATCATAAGCAGACTATTTGTTGCAGGTGTCTAACAATAGGACGTAGAGGGATGTTTTGTCGCATTTGTAGTTTCATTATTTCGACTCATTTTTGATTGGCTGCATCAGCTCAGTATCTGGTACACCACTGTTTAACTTACCTGTTCAAGTGCTAGCTCATTACTCTAGCTGGTCACTTACATCTTAAATCTCATGCCCCAATATTCAAATACATAACGCAAGCCACAAAAATACAAACAAAATATACAAATGACCAATTACTGCTTGACTACTTTAGTGCTTCTTAACATGTTGAAACAATCCTGTAATTGATCATTTGAAATCCAAGCCTACATGTTGTCAGCATGATGATAGAGATAGTCAATATTGTGATATACTGCAATATTGCGATCTATTGCAATATTGTGAGGTGAGCAACTTGGAACTGGCTGATGAGCAATAAGGTGGAGAAATCAGCCAGTGAAATGACTGCAGCACAGCGCAGGCCAGTGCAGGGTAGAATGAGCCAGAAAAAGTCCAGTGCAGCAACAAATACTCCAATCAACTGGAGTCCAATGAGTTCAAGTCCAATATCGGTGACTTTGCTGGCAACAGTCTGGCAGCATTCCATTCTTTGTCCAAAAGAGACTTTCTGAAGATCAGAGTGATGGGAGATGGCAGTTATTCACTGGTCATAACTATTTGCATGTGTCAACAATGATATCAAATAATTGTCCTATTTAAATAAGAGAATATGCAAGGGGGGGACTTATTTTTTATGATTTTCTTGCTTCAGTTGTTTGCAATCCATGGCAATTTATGTAGCTTTTCTTCTTTTCAGATCATATTGATTGGTCTTTCTTGATTTTAATTTGAATTTTCTGAAAAGCAGGCTTTTTTTTGCCCTCCTCAGCCCAGGGGTTCAGTTGCCTCTGCTCAGCTGACAACCTTGCTGTTCTGCTGGCTCACTAGCTGCCTGCCTGCCTGCTATTTGGTCTCCTCACCTCACCTTTGGCTCATTGTCCAGCTGTCGTCAGCCCTGCTTGGCCTGGTCAAGTCAGCACCAAAGCCTCCTCAGCACTCTTGCCTCACTTCAGTTCGACAATAACCTCGGGAAATGTGCTCACTCATTCCCTGGCTGCCTTGCCTGTTGCCTGACCTCCTGTCCTCATCTCGCTTTTGCCTTTAGGTTGATTGTCCATAAGCCCTGCTTGCCTGGTCAACGCACTTGCTGCTCTCCTGAACGACTGCCGGCATCCCCTTGGCCCTCTCATATCACTTCTGCTCAACAATGACTTTGGAAAACATGCTGGCTCAATCACTCACTGGTTGTCTCACTTGTTGCCTGAACTCACCTTGCCTCGCCTTCACCCTCAGTTCATTGCCCATTGCTGCTGCCTTGATCAAGTCACTCCTTGATGTCTGCCAATGCCTTCTCAGCCCTTGCATCTCACCTCTGCTCGATAATGACCTTGGTAATGTGCCGGCTCACTCACTCAGTGGCTGCTTCACTTGCTGCCTGGCCTCACCATATCTCCTTGCCCTTAGCTCATTGTCCACCAGTCCTCTCATGCTTCTCCTTTATTATTATTTTCATCATCTTTTGTTGGTTTTTCAAACCTTCCCAATCCTTTGGCTTACTGTTAATCTTTGCAACATTGTATGCTTTTTTTCTTTCAGTATAATACTATCTTCAATGTCCTTGGCTAACCATGTTCAATTTATGCCCTTCCTGGAATCCTCCTTCCTCACTGAAAAATACTTTTGTTGTGAGCCATGAACTATTTTCGCAAATGTCCGCCTATGCTGATCAACTGTCTTTTTTTGCTAAACCCTTTTCCCAATCCACTCCAGCTAACTCTACCCTCATTCCTTTGCAATTACTCTTATTTAATTTTAGCACAGCTGTTTCTGACCGAAGTTTCTCACTCACAAATTGAATGCTAAATTCTATCATGTTATAGTCACTGGTTCCTAAGGGATCTTTTACTCTAATTGTTTATTAAACCTGTCTCATTATATATTATCTGATCATTGGCTGGGTCTACAACATATTAATCTAGGAAACTCTCTGAACATAATAGACTACAGCTTTCCAAGAGTGCCTAATGAAGGCATCACATAATTCAAATTCCAGGTAATTTTTTAAATTTTCCGGTGGTGCTGATCCTGAGTTTCCTAAAATCACAATTACACCTTTATATCCTTGACCAATAATACACAGAACCATTTGGACATAGTTTATTTCTATATGAATGTATGTTAATCTATTTCTGGATGATGCTCTGCATTGTGTATGTATCTTGTGTGTACTCGAGAAGTGAATCAACAAGAATTTATGAAAGACCCTTCATTAAAAATCAAATAAACCTGTTCAGATCAGTGGGCGAAATAACTTTGTTTCTTTCACCTGAGCAAATGCAATGAAGAGAAGTTGGTTGTGGGTATATTTCAGGCCTGGAAGGGGACGTTCAGGCCCATGATCTCGAATCCATTTCTGATAAGCCTGAAATATAGGTAAAATGGTTGTTGGCTATAGTTCCTGCACATTTCAAAAAAATTCATTGGTATAAAGAAATTTTACAAGTTCACTCACATAGTATGCAAGCTTAAGTCCTCCCATATCAGCAATGTTTTCTCCAAGTGTAAGTTGGCCATTGACCTGTAGAGGGAGACCAATAGTAGCAAAGTATATTTTAGATATACTCAGATGTAAATTACTCCTTTAAAAATCTGATGGATTTAAGAACATAAGAAATAGGAGCAGAAGTAGGCCATCTGGCCCTTCGAGCCTGCCCCGCCATTCAATAAGATCATGGCTGATCTGTCGTGGCTCAGTTCCACATTCCCGCCCTGTCCCCATAACCCTTAATCCCCTCGCTTATCAAAAACCCATCAACCCGTGTCTTAAAAATATTTAGCGAGGCAGCCTCCACCACTTCAACGGGCAGAGAATTCCAGAGATTCACCACCCTTTGAGTGAAGAAGTTCCTCCTCAACTCCGTTCTAAACTGCCCCCCCTTTATCTTGAGGCTGTGTCCCCTAGTCCTACTGTCCTTTCTGAGCGGGAAGAGTCTCTCCACCTCTATCCTATCCATCCCATTCATCATCTTATATGTCTCAATGAGATCTCCCTTCATTCTTCTAAACTCTAACGAGTACAAGCCTAGTTTATTCAGCCTCTCCTCATAGTTCAACCCCCTCAACTCCGGTATCAGCCTAGTAAACCTCCTCTGCACTCCCTCCAAGGCCAAAATATCCTTGCGTAAGTGCGGCGACCAAAACTGCACACAGTACTCCAGCTGCGGCCTCACCAATGCCCTTTACAGCTGCAGCAAGACCTCCCTATTTTTATATTCAATCCCCCTCGCTATGAAGGCCAGCATCCCATTCGCCTTCCTGACCACCTGCTGCACCTGCAGGCTGGGTTTTTGGCGACTCATGCACAAGGACCCCGAGGTCCCTCTGCACCGTCGCCTGCTGCAGTTTTTCGCCACGTAAGTAATCGTCCTTCCTACCATTATTCCTACCAAAGTGGACCACCTCGCACTTGCCAACATTAAATTCCATTTGCCAGTTCCTGGCCCATTCGCCCAGCCTATCTAGATCCTTCTGCAGACTCTCCACACCCTCCATGCAATTTACTGTTCCACCAATCTTGGTGTCATCAGCAAATTTCAACACCATACACTCGGTTCCCTCCTCCAGATCATCTATATAAATGGTAAATAGCTGAGGCCCCAGCACCGACCCCTGGGGCACTCCACTAGTCACCAACCGCCAATCCGAATAGCACCCATTAACCCCCACTCTCTGCCTCCTATTTGACAACCAATCCTCTATCCTCGCTAACGCCCTACCCCCAACTCCATGCCCCCTTACCTTCTGCAATCACCTCTTGTGAGGTACCTTGTCAAACGCCTTCTGAAAATCAAGAAAGACCACATCCACCGGCTCTCCTCTATCCACTGCCCTAGACACATCCTCATAGAACTCCAATAAATTTGTCAGACACGACTTCCCCTTAACGAAACCGTGCTGCGTCTGCTCTATCAAGCAATTCCCCTCAAGATGCCTCGCTATTTCCTCCTTGATGATGGATTCTAACATTTTACCTACAACAGACGTTAAACTAACTGGCCTATAATTCCCTGCCTTTTGCCTGCCACCCTTCTTAAACAACGGCGTAACATTAGCCGTTTTCCAATCTTCCGGCACTTCCCCGGAATCCAGTGACGTTTGGAAAATAACCACCAAGGCATCCACTATCACCTCCACCACTTCTTTCAGAACCCTCGGATGCATTCCATCTGGTCCTGGGGACTTGTCCACAATCAGTCCCTCCAGTCTGTGGAGCACCGCCTCTCTAGTAACAATAATGTCATTGAGACCCTCCAGTCCTACCACCTTTCTATCGCTAACACCCGGCAAATTATTCACGTCCTCCTCCGTGAAGACTGAAACAAAAAAGTTATTCAAGACCTCAGCCATTTCCCCATCCCCTACCACTAAGTCCCCCCTCTCATCCTCTAAGGGTCCAACGTTCACCCTAGCCAGCCTTTTCCTTTTCATATATTTATAAAAACTCTTGCTATCCTTTTTTATATTAAGCGCTAGCCCAGCTTCATAGTTTCTCCTATTTCCCACTAATTATCACAAATTTTTTGAAAATCATAATCTTATTGTCTTTTTTGGGGAGTTTTGGTATTTTTCTGGTTTCTCGTTTAGCCTGAACATTTTCTCTATCATGATATTTGACAATTGAACATTTAAAGTTCAACCAGCTTCACTTTGTAAAATTTCATCATGCATTGATAATTTGTAATTAGCAATCTCAGCTTTCTTTCATGAAACGCATTGTCGAGCAGCCTATTCTCGATACGTAAATCCCAGTTCTGGAAATATCTGGATATCCCCAGATCGCAGAGGGGCAGTGCTCACTTTCACTATTTGCCTCTTTCATTGTCTGAGCTGTGCAAGTCTGGGGTGGTGCTAGGGCTCTGGTCCAGTCTTGCTGCTTGTCCATGTTGCACACCATTCCTTTTCTACTATTTTAGGGTTCTCTTTTGTATAATAATATACAAAAGTGAAGAAACCCATGATTACGGTTGTCTGAACAGGAATTAAGGATCGGGGTAAAACTGTTGCTTTTTAAAATGCTGCTTCTTGAGAATCTGACCTCATACATTGATCTCCCCTTCCACCCCACATAGTCCATCAATGACATAAGCCCACATACACTAGGGAAGTCCCTAGGACAGCTACAATATCAGGATGGCCAGAAAGTTCAGTGGACATAGTGGTTCTAGAGAATGGATGTGCTGGGCCCAATTGTCTAAGAAAATCACCACAGCTAATCTGTATGTGTATAATTCTTTTCGTGGATGATCTTACACCTATGAGATAGGTGTCACTAGGCTGTGAGCTTGGCTGGTATTGCACTGGCAGATCCCTCAAGGACCAAGAAATAAAGCTGGTGCCCTTGATGGACTCTTAACGTCTTGTTGTTTGCACGCTCAATGCACCCTGGACAGATGCATCCCTGTGTTGGCTTTGGAGAGGAATGCATTGATATCGATGCTCTCACACCTTGTAGCCCGGGCTGTTTAGATTAATAATTAACTCAAGAGCAGGTTGGATTTTCATAATTAAATCCTGAAAGCCTTGTGTTCAGTTCGTCATCAGATCATCTATGGAGCAATCATTGCTGACATTCTGAAAGGAACAAATGCCTTAAAGCACCTTGATTTCTTGAGGCTATGTTGACTTCTTGGGTTATATATGTAAGTGACCTCGATCACCGCAGGCTTATTGCTTACTTGAATTAAAATTTTATGATACATACTGTAAATATGCACACTTTTTATAGTCTTTTCAGTAATTTCAAACCCTTACTTAGACCGCTCGTAACAGCTATCTGAAAGATGTAATACTGATTTTCTACTGTTATACAAATATATTTTTACGTATTTTATATTACAGGAACCAGGAGAGATGGATCAGGAATTTGTATCAATTTAGTTTGTAACGTATGCAATTTTGGTTCCTCAATACAATGTAGGCACTTGTCTAAGCCATGATTCTTTAATAGAAAGTAATGATCAACTGAAGCGTGAGTTAATTCAGTTTCTGTTATTTTCATGTAAAGAAAGATTAGCGTGGCCACCATTGTATATCTATCTGTTGCTGAGGAATGAGTGGGAAATGGGAATATAAAATTATGTTTTATTCATTACAGAGACTGATAGAAGTGATGAAATCAAAATAAACTGCTTAGAATATGCTAAGAGCACCATACATTAAGGGTTGGGTTTTTATGGTCCCATACTGACAGGATCAGTCTATGATATTCAACTGTTCCTTTGACCACCACTATAACTGTAGCCCAGTTTTCTGCTGAGACCAAGATCTTCAGCCCAGGCAAGTTGCAAGAGGACAAGAACGGCTGTTTAACTCCATTCTCATATCTATCCCAGATCTACTGCCATGATTTATCTGGTGGCCCTCAAGGAAGGATGGGACCAGAAACACACCAGAGGTATATGGGCCAGGTACACTCTGCCTTCGCTTGTGACAGGTGAGGAAAGATTTATCAGCAGCAGTTAACACAGGGTGGGGAAAGGAAATTGAGTTCGAGCACCAAGCTGGCATTTGACATTAGCATCTAATGTCACCTCTCTTCACACCACCAATCTGCTTGATTTTATAGAATCATACAGTGCAGAAGAGGCCCTTCGGCCCACTGAGTTCACACCGACACATTATAATCACCTGATCTCGCACCTAACCATATCTGCCGGCACATGGCCAGTAGCCCTGAATGTTATGATGTGCCAAGTGCTCACTCTTTACGGGATGTGAGACAATCTGCCTCTACCACCTTCCCAAGCAGCACATTCCAGATGTCACCACCTTCTGGATAAAAAGATTTTTCCTCACATCCCCACTAAACATCCTGCCTCTCACCTACGCCCCCTTGTGACTGACCCTTCAACTAAAGGGAACAGTTGCCCCTTATCCACTCTGTCCATGTCTCTCATAATCTTGTACACCTCGACTGAATCAGCCCTCAGTCTTCTCTGCTCCAGTAAAAACAATCCAAGTCCATGTAACCTCTCTGCATAACTTAAATGTTCCATCCCAGGCAGCAACCTGGTGAACCTCCTCTGCACCCCCTCCAGAGCAGTCACATCCTTCCGATAATGTGGCAACCAGAACTGCACACAGTACTCTAGCTGTGGCTTCACCAAAAGTTCTATACAACTCCAACATGACTTCCCTGCTTTTGTAATCTATGCCTCAATTGATAAAGGCAAGTCCCATATATCTTTTTCATCACCCTACTAACATGCTCTTCCGCTTTCAGAGATCTCTGGACAAACATGCCAAGATCTCTTTGTTCCACAGAACTTCCTAGTATCCTACCATTAACTGTGTACTCTCTTGTCAAATTATTCTTTCCAAAGTGTATTGCCTAACACTTTTCAGTGTTAAATCCACCTGCCACTTACCTGCCCTTTCCACCATTCGTCTTTATCTTCTTGTAGCCCAAGACACTCTGCCTCACTGTTAACAACCTGTCCAATTTTTGTGTCATCCGCAAACTTACTAATCCTACCCCCAGTGGTCACCAATATCATTTATACAAATGATGAACATTAAGGGGCCCATCACAGATTCCTGTGGTATGCCACTGCGTACTGCCTTCCAGTCACTAAAGCAGCCTTCTGTCACCACCCTCTGTCTCCTACAACTGTACCAATTTTGAATCCACTTTATCAAATTACCCAGTATTCCATGTGAATTTAACTTCTATACAAATCTCTCATGTGGAACCTTGTTAAAGGCTTTGCTGAAATCCATATAAACTATATCGACTGTGTTACTCTCGTCTACACACCTGGTTACCTCCCCAAAAAATTCAATCAAATTTGTTAGGCATGACCTCCTCTGACAAAGCCTTGCTGATGACCCCTGATCATGTTTTGCCTCTCCTTCAGAAGTTTCTCTAATAGTTTCTATACCACTGACATGAGACTCATTGGCCAGTAGTTCCCTGATTTATCTCTGTAACACATCTTATTTGGTGGGACCACATTAGCTATTCTGCAGTTGTCTAGCACCTCCCTTGTGGCCAAAGGCGAAGTGAAAATTTGGTTCAGAGCTCCTGCAATCTTCTCGTTCGCCTCCCACAGCATCATAGGATACAATTCATCCGGACCTGGAGATTATCCACTTTTAAGGCTACCAAAACCTTGTCCTTGTCCTTCCCTATGTCAATTTGCTCAAGAACTTCACAGTCTCTTTCCCTGAATTCCATACCATTGTCCTCATTCTCCTGGGTGAAGACAGATGTGAAGTATTCATTCAACACTCTGCTATGTCCCCTTGATTCCTAATGGGCCCTACTCTTTCCCTGGTTATCTTCTTTTCATTGATGTAGAATATTTTGGCATTTTCCCTACTTTTACAAGGCTTTCTCATATCCCCTCTTTGCATTCTTAATTGCTATCTTAAGCTCCAATGTGCACTTTCTATACCTCACTAATGTCTCCACTAATTTGCTCCCCTTGTACTTTTTGAAAGCCTTTAGTTTCCTTCTCATTGTATCCTTAATATCTTAGATCATCCATGGTTCTCAGGGTTTTTATTCCTACCTATCCCCTAGAGGGAACACGCTGGGCTTGCACCTTCCCCATTTCTGTTTTGAATGCCCCCCACTGCTCTTCTGTAGATTTTCCCATTAGTAGATGTTCCCAGTCTACCTTGGCCAGATTGTTCTTTTCTCTGTACAACATTCTGACACATTTTAAAAGTCTTTCTGGGATCATCTGTCTAAATTAATAAAGAAATGAGAATTCATAACTCATGAATATTCAAAAGATAGGGGCAGAGGACTCACCCTTTGGTCATAAACAGTAAAGTTTTCATATAGATTGACAATGCATTGTGCTCTCCAAATAAATTTATCATAGGATTCTTCTGTCCACCATTTTTTCAGATTGCCATATTTATCATAATGACTTCCTGAAACAAAACAAGAATTGTGCCACACCTTTACAACAATGGCACTTTCACAATACATGGCACACAAATTTACAGTCAAAAGCATTTTTGTACACTGGCAAAAAATTTACTCCTCCAACAGTTCCAATTTCATAGAATGTTCTGCAGCTATGAAATCCTCTATTTAATAACAGAAACCAACATTCCTTAAACTGCAAGCAAGGGACTCAGCTCCATAGTCATTTAGAAATCAGTTGTACTGCTGAGTTATTTTGTATTTGCATATGACAATTCATGATAAAATCAGTTTAGGATGTGAGACTACGCTCTGATATGACATCTCTATGTAACTGACTGCTAACATTCATGTTTTTCACAGTTGGACGACTCAGTGAAATAAGGACCACCTATTGAGCAACATTTATTTCATTCTCTGTTTGAAATGAGTGAAGCATTTCTGTTTCTTCATTTATTACTATTACAAGCACAAAACATTATTACATTGAGCAGAGGTGGGCCTTCTGACCAAAGCAGTTGCGTAAGTAATCAACAGACAGCTTTCAGTGCTGCCTTTTTCTTCTAATTGGATTGAAATGGCAATTTTATATTTTAAACCAAATTTATGTTGTGAACTTAAACAGTTTGATTCTTATTCTAGCCTATTGAACCTTATGGAATTCTTAGTGCCTGTGGTCGGAAAAGGATTGATCTGAACACTCATAACCACAAGGTAAAAGCCAGGACTAGCACTTCCATTAGGTTTGGAATGGATAGCAAAAGTCCAAGCAAAGATGAGACAAATGTAGAAAAAAGAGAAACCAATTGAAGGAAGGAATTAGAAAGATAGGAGAGAATGAGTAGAATAGCCTTAGCATTTCTGGTGTTCAGACATACTGTTCAAAGCGGGCAGGGCTGCTGATGGTGGAAGTTAGGACAAGACCAGATTATAGTGAAACAACACCCTTCATGCCCAAAAAAATTTCTGAGTCAATTTGTGACACGCTCTTGAACTGACAACCTTAGTAAAGATGGACATAAAGGACATCTGTGCATCCCTGAAGTGTGGAATTGGTAAGAGCATTCAAAGATAATAAAATGTTGATGAGCAGGGATTCCCCACTTCAGTCAAAACTGGCCAGCTACCTGCTCTAGGTTTCTGAGTTAGACATCTCAGCTACACTAGAAGTAACATAGGTAACTAGTGTACTCTATATCTAATCAACAAGGGGCAAAAAAATGCTTGGTGGGGGTGATATACGACCACCAAACTGTAGTGGTAATGTTGGGAAAAGCATTAGACAGGAATTCAGAAATGCAGGTGTTAAAGGAACATCTATGATCATGGGCAACTTTAATCTGCGTATAGATTGGGAGATTCAAATTAGTCACAGTATAATAGAGGAGTGCTTATGGGATGGTTTTCTGAAGCAATACATTAAGGAATCAACAAGGGAGCAGGCCATATTGGACTGGGTATTCTGCAATGAGAAAGAATTAGTTGGCAATCTAGTTGTCAGAGAACCCTTGGGGATGAGTGACCATAATATGGTAGCATTCTTCATCAAAGTGGATAAAGATGTAGTTGATTCTGAGACCAGGGTTCCGAATCTCACCAAAGGTAACTATGATAATATGAAGCATGAATTGGCCATGATGGACTGGGAAACATTACTGACAGACAGTGGGCAGGCAATGGCAGACAATTAAAAACAGAATAGGTGAACTCCAGAAGTTGTTTATTCCTGTTGCATGCAAGAGTGGTAAAGGAATTGTGACCAAACCATGGCTTACAAGGGAAATTTGAGATAGTATCAGATACAAGAAAGAAGCATACAAATTGGCAAGAAATGAAGCAATAAGCCTGAGGATTGGGAGCAGTTTAAAATTCAGCAAAGGAGCACCAAGGGATTGATTAAGAAGGGAAAAAGTGTATGAAAATAAAGTAGCAGGGAATATAAAAACTGACTGCAAAAGTTTCTATCGATATATAAAGAGAAAAGATTGACAAAAAGGAAAAGAGTCAGAAGAGTCACAAGTAAAGGTAACCTTCATTTATTCATCTAACTTTAAATATTTAGCTGAGATAGCCTGCAAGAGTACTTTTCTGTGAATGTTTTTTTAAAAATGGAGTTTTAGCAAATCAGGGGCAGGATTTTCTAACCCTTCTGGTTCTGTCAGTGGGAAGGACCCCCTCCAGCAGTTGGTTACCTGGTGATGGGGCAAGAATGCCATGCAAAACCCCATAGCAGGACTGGAAGATACTACCAGCAGTCAATAGCTCCCCATATCTATGGTAGGATAACCTGCTGTGGAGAAAGGGGGTGGGGGGGCAGCGTGAGGAGAGTTGGGAGGCATGTGGAAAGACCAACCCAAGACTAACATATCACAAACTTCCTCATCTACTTCTTTCTGATAGACAAGGAATTAAGGGTTATGGGGAGAAAGCGGGAAAGTGGAACTGATCCACTTCAGATCAGCCATGATCTCGTTGAATGGCGGGGCAGGGTTGAAGGCCTACTCCTGCTTCTATTTCTTATGTTCTTATGTTTTAATATCCTGTAGTAGAAGCCATCAAACTTAAAGATTTGTGCACCTTTAGTCTGATTACTTGCTTCTTCACTTTTTTAAAAATTTGCATTGAATAGTTACTTCCTCCTTGATTTACTTTTACTTTTTTTGTTTCTGTGGCACTTTTCCCTCATTCGTTACTGTCAAACCAATACAAAACAGCCATTTTGAGACATTAACTATCATTTTTATTAATATTTTCTGTGTATGGATAATTTTACTTTAGAAATTTCCAGGATTTCAGTCACAACCACAAACACATTCTCACTAACCTTGTTTATCCACCAGAATGTGATAGATTGCAGCGAAGGATTTAATGACAGGGCAAATGGTTATAATTGCTGCCCTGGTATATTAGAATGGAAATAGAAATATCGGATCCAATTTTACAGCACAAAAAACACGAAATATAAGATGTTTTGGAGGGCTAAAACATACCCCAGTCATCATAACCATGTGTCAACTCATGTCCTATAATAGTTCCAATACCTCCATAGTTCAGGGACCTGTCAACAGATAATTTGGCATGAAGCAATTTAAAAAGTGGTTTATGTAGTCAAGAAGATTAATGTGTATTGAGCTAGGATATGCTATTGATTTGGAATACTTACTGAGGAAATTCAGGATCATAAAGTGGAGGCTGCAGGATCCCAGCTGGAAATACTGAGGAAATGAATACAAAAGATACCAAACACATTAACATATACCTATATCCTCATAACTAATTTCAAAAAATTTAAAAACTCATCAGAGATCCTTTTTAAAATGATTTGAAGCTGTGTCTTGAACAATAAGCATTAATTTGGCAGTTTCTCACAGGTAATTCTCCCAAAAAAATTCTAAGTGTTGAATTTGCGGGAAAATTGGAGTATTTTATGCTGTTTTCTTCAGTGGGAATTCACACTAGAATCTCCCACACTCTGTGCACCATAGAGGTCACCAGTGTGAAATTCATTAAATTTCAGGGGGCGGGGCCTATTCCCAATGGACAGATTGAATTTAGTGGGCCTCTGTGTATATGCAGTTGTCCCGAAATGTAATCCTCTCATTTGCAGGCCAGCTCAATCACTGGCAAGCCCAAACACCTGCAGTTCTGCCCCTCAACGTCTCCATGGCCCGAGTGTGGCCCCCTCATCCATTCGTGGGCCAGCCCTGAACCGCGGTCTAGTCTTGGCCTGATCTCCAGCCACCCATCCCCAGCAGTGATGATCCACCTCCCACTGCACTCCCCCATCTCCCCAGCTGACTACCTCCCCCCCCAGCCTGCCCCCATCGCTGGCCTCCCTCCAGCCCTACTGATCCCTATGCAGAGTGGCAGCGGGACCCCCACCCCCACCCCCACCGATCGCCTGCCTCCCCCCCCCCCCCCCCAACAATCGCATTGCCCCTACCACAGGCTCCAACCCTAGCAGCCCCCACCCTCTAGGCCCTGCCCCCGAATAGGTCCGCCCCACTTGGCACTATCCCATGCCTGATGGGCAGTGTCAAGGTGTCCCATCAGCATGGGCACTTTGTCCCTTGGGCAATGCATCTTACACAGGCCCATCCCACTGACTTATCCCCGTAACCCTGCATGTTTTATCATGATTGATCCACCTAACCTATACATCTTTGGACACTAAAGAACAATTTACCATGGCCAATTTACCTATTCTTAGCTTCCTCAGAAATGCAGTACCGGAAAATAATGTGATTTGTCATTAACAGAAGTTGGTTTGTTATCAGCAAGGCTGTGTGGGGAGTCTGAGGGGGAATGGGGGCTGAAAGGGGGTCTGAGGAGGGAGGGGAGTGGGTCACTCTCTTCCCTGTGTAGTGTGGGGGTGGTTACCCATTATTTGTGGGTGCAGGGGGGTGAGAGGATACCCCTCTTTGGTGAGGGTGGTGCTCCCCGGTCAGTGTGGGGGGCGGGGGGGGCACTATTTATGTTTTAGTGAGTTGGGGAGGGGGACATCTATCTCTGAACATGGAGATTGGGTCACCCTTTAAAATGGTGGCCCAGTCTTGAAACAGCGGGGCTGGCTGGTAGGTTGTCCAAAATGAATAAATTAGCATCTATCAGGTGGGAGAAGCCCATCTGATTGGGGCTGCTGACACCATTGGGAAATCCTCCAGGCTTCCCCCTGGCATGGGCACTCAGTCCCTGTACTGGAGAATCACAGCCCTAGATTTTTATAAGACATTTGATAAGACTTGCACATAAAAGTTGCTAAATAGGCTCTGAGCATTGGGAATCCAAGGAAATAACAAGGTGCAAGAAAATACTGAGTGGGGCACCTATTTCTTTTAAACTACATCAACAAAACACCTCAAGTGGGAATGCTGCCCTTTTAGATGTGGTGTCAGATAATTGCTTCATCTTGTATGGAGGTAGTAATTGTTGCAAGTGAAGAGATGTAGTTAATAAAAAGTTTGTTCTCTGTAAATTACAACCAGGGTATACATCCAAAAAATGACAAAAGCAATTAAACAGTTTGAATTATGAAGCAATAAAAATACATATTCAACTCAACTATGATTTGTAGTAGAAAAAGAAACTTTATTCTTAATCAGTGCAATGATATATTGATCTACATTTACTTACCCATTTGGTTTTGTGTGGATAAGTAATAAGCATTTAGAGTTTGAGGAGGAAGTAGCCACCTGCAAACAAAAATATTGTTGATTTACAAATTTTATCACAGCTCTCTTGAAAATAATTTCAGTGACAATATAATTACCAAAGCAACTTACAATTGTTAAACGTACAGCTCAAGAACATGAACAAAGTATCTAGTTTACATTTAGTGCTTCCCTACAATAACACACTTAAGATTGACAGGATTCATATAATATTGTGCCTGCACACCAGGTTACTAATGTGTAGCACCAATGCAATAACACTATTAGGTCTTTTATCACGTTAGGTTTGTTGCTGAAAATAAGTGAAAAATACTCACGCAGTCTTGTCCACTTGTTGACGTATTTTCTTTACTGAGAGTTTGATATTGTACATTATGCTGTTGAGCACATTTTTAAAATATGTCCTCTCATTCACCTCAAACTAAAAAAGAAGAAATTCTAAAAACTGAAGTTGTATAGAGGCTGAAATGCAATATTTTGTTTTCAAAGAGTAAGTTCTCAATAAGAACATAAGAAATAAGAACAGGAGCAAGTCATTTGGCTTGTTAAAACTGCTCTAACGTGCAATAAAATCATTCCTAGTCTGAATATGGCCTTAATTCCATTTTCCTGCCTGACCCCATACTCCTCAACTCCCTCATTGATCAAAAAACTGTCTGACTCAGCTTGAACATAAACAACTACCCAGCCTCCAGTGCTCTCTGGGGAAGTGAATTTCAAACCAATGACCCATGTAAAGCACAGACTCCTTTTCATCTCCTTCATATACTGGAGACCCGATATATTTAAACTGTTCCCCCTAATTCTATAATCTCCCATGAGGGGACCCATCATCTCAGCATCACTCTTCGAAAGTCCAATGAGTATAGACCCAACCTGCTCAATGTTTTCTCATGAGACAACCCGTTCATCTCAGGAATGAGCCTTGTGAACCTTTTCTGAACTGTGTCCAAGGCAAGTAACCTAAGGCTGCCCTGGGGTTTGGAAAGGAGGCCAAAGCAATCAGGGGACCCTGCAACATCACAGTAGTGGTCGTGAGAAGCACCTACAGATGGATCATCCAGATTCAGTGTCACAGAGGAGATCCATCTTTCGGTCTCAGAATGTTTCTTGGGATCCATCTTTATTTTCAGGAAGTCCATCTTCAGACCTTAGTGTACTCTGTGAGATGCATTGTCATTTTTAGGAGGACCATCTTTTCTTCAATAGTAGTTCAGTGATGTTAGGCACCTTTTCAATATGGTGCTCTGATATGATGCCAAACTATGCACTAACAAACTTGTCCCCTCCTGCCCCGGAATATCTCACAAAATATCCAGTTGCATAATCAATGCATTTGGGGAAAGAACATATGACATGGTTTCATGCTCCCACCCCTGCCATGGGATTTAGTTCCAGATAGAATAATTTTGTCCATCATCTCCAATCCGATCCTCTTTCCCTCAAACTGAACGTAAAATTCAATTATATTCTGGTCATTGCTGCCTGGAGACACCTTCTCTATGACATTGATTATTCCTATCTCCTTGCACAAAATCAGGTCTAGTATAGACCACTCTCTAATAGGCTCCAAAGCCTGTTGATTTAAAAGCTATCCTGAAAACATTCAGTGAACTCCTCATCCACACTACCTTTGTCTTCCTGACCTTTCTAGCCCATGTGTAGATTAAAATCTCCTATGTTTTTGCTGTGCCTTTCTGACAAGCTCCAGTTATAGGTTCCTTTATCCTCCATCCTACCCCATGTGGTTATAGTTAGGGGGCTTGTACATGACTCCTACAAATTATATCTTGTCTTTACCAGTATACCTCTGCTGCTCTCACTGTTTCTTATATTTGCCAGTCTCACTATGTTTCTACTGCTGGTCTCACTCTGTTCCTGTTGCTGCTATCACAGTGTTGCTCTTGTTGATTTCACTCTGCTTTGCCACTGCCAGTCTCACTGTTTTCCCTTTTACCTAACTACTGCTTTACCAAAGTTGAATTTCACCCTTAATATATTTGACCCCGAGTCTCTTTGTTCATCCACACCATTTAATGTAATTCCATTGATGCACTCCCATTTCTTGATTTATCTTCAAAAAAAATCATCTTGTATTCTATTTTAAATTATATCTGACCAGTTCACTAACCTCTCTATATCATCCTGCAGTTTGTAATAGTTCTTCCCAGCATCTGCAATCTCTCCTACTTGTGTGACCAGAAACTTTAAAATTGTGTTTCATACATTGGGCAGCATGGTGGCACAATGGTTAGCACTGCTGCCTCACAACGTCAGGGACCCATATTCAAATTCCAGCGTCTGGTCACTGTCTGTGTGGAGTTTGCACATTCTCCCTGTGTCTGTGTGGGTTTCCTCTGGGTGCTCTGGTTTCCTCCCACACTCCAAAGATGTGCGGGTTAGGTTGACTGGTCATTCCAAAATGACCCTAGCTTCAGGGGGTTTAGCAGGGTAAACGGAATAAGGCCTGGGTGGGATTGTGGTCAGTGCAGATTTGATAGGCCGAATGGCCTCCTTCTGCACAGTGGGGATTCTATGATCTGCACATACCTGAGATATGAGCAACATATTCTTCAATATTTGTTTCCTATCTGAAAACCAACTTTCTACTCATATTGCCACATCTCTTATTTAAGATCAGAAAACCTTAGAAAGATACAGCACAGAAGGATTCATTGTGCCTGTGTCAGTTTTTTAAAAACACCTTTTGTGCATTGTCTGAGTTTTACATACAAGCCTCTTTTGAGATTTCTTATTCAATGTCTTCTAAAAATGTATATATACAAAGTCTACAGCTTCGGTGCCTTTGTCAATTCTCTTGAGTATTTGTTTAAAAGAATTTATTAAATTTGTCAAAAAAATTTAATAAATCTATGCTGACTGTTCTTGGTTAACCTATTTCTGTACACTTAATCATTCCATCTTAAATGATGGATTCCTGGAATTTGCTCACACTTGATGTTATCAAAAGGATTTTATTGCTTCTGTGTTTTTCAATCATTCCAAATAGGTCTTAATCCTATTATTGCCGTTTGGACTGTTCGATCGTTGGACAGCATGTACCAAACAACAGATCATCGTGATGCTAGCCTTGCATTACTAATGCAGGGTAATATTCATTATCATAGCAGCTTGATTTTGTAGCTGTTAGATTTATTTTGTTTACAATTTGGGGGAAATGAAAGGGGACGAATTTCCTTCACCTGTAAATGTATCCTGAAACTTCCAGCACTCCCAGTCTCCCTCTAGTCCTTTACAGATGTTAAATTGGGTTCTCAACATGAAGTACATCCATATTTTGTTGTCTAATTATTACTCATTTTTAGTTCCTGGAAGCAAAATAAATCTAGCAACTATAGAACGACATATTATACACGTTTTCTTTTAATTTTCTGTCATCTTTTAATCATGTCATTATGGTTAAATATTGAATAATCCTCTATCGGATACAAAGAGGATACTGTTAGACATTCTTCGCAGCATTAATATTGCATCATGAATTGTTAATCATTAACTTTTCAATCATTGCCAATCTAGTAAAATATGGTAATCTGCTCATATCAATCAAATCAGCTAAAATACATAGGGTGCTAATAATAGTCATTTTTCTTGGAAATACTTGGAAACAGAGGTTGTCAATACTTACACCATATTCATTATCAACTGCATCGGTAATTAATAAAAAGTCTGGATAGCCAATCATGACCGTCATATACTGAAGCTGCAAACAATAAGAATGCATTAGATTATCATTTTCAGAGACATTGCAGTTTTCCTATATCATGCAAGGAAATAAATCCTGATACTACAGCTACTAAAATATCATGATTTGATTAATGGAGCTTCTCATAAACTGCCGACTACCTTATATACCATACTAGTAAAAACTTAAAATAGCATTGAATGCACAGAATATTATTTGCAAACATGTTCCATGGTATAAATGTGATGAAGTTCAACTTTCATTGGTAAGGTGTTTGAGCGTCAACCTTGATGTTCTGTTGCTTTGTAGCAAAAGGGAAAACGTCCTTTATGCCATATTTTTAGGTCATGCCACTTACTAAAATCTTAAGTTCAGTTTGCAATCCAAATCATGATTTTTTTTATGTATATGTTGTTGGAGGTCAGACTGAACTTGTGTATACAATTAGCACTGAATTTTCCTGTGCAACACTGAATACCATGAGACATGGGTTTACCTGCATAATAAGGATAGCTACACAATGTAATTCATTATATGTGAAACACTTTGGGACATTTCTAAGAGACATGATAAGGTACTATATAATGAAAATTCTTTCTTTTTCACATGCAAATAAGTCAAACTGACAATGTACAGTTGTAATCTAATTACAGAGGAGGACGAGGACTGATGTATTATCATTGATCTGAGACTGCATTTCATGTCAAAGCTAATTACATGATGCAAAATCCGATATAAAAACCCAATATTATTTAGTGCTGCTTAATGATATTTCGGTAGGATTACTGAAACAGACCTTTGCTCTCGCTGCTTCTTTTGTCTTTTCGTCCATCCAATCTAATTCATCTACTTGACGATCAAATGCATGCTTAATGTCTTCAACTAGTTGTTGTACCTTATCAGAATAAAAATAATCATAGTTCTCCAAGCTGATGGCTTATTTGCATAATAATTCAAAGTGTTAAATTATTCTGCTGTCAGAATCTTAAATGGGGAAAAATAAAACTTACTTTTATTTTGCTGGAAGACGAGAAGTATTCTTCGACAAAAAGAGCTCCAAGAGCCATCCCAAACTGTTTATTGGCTTGGTTTAAGCACATTTTGCCCAAATCCATCTTCTTCTCTGTGCCATCTAATTCTTTAGAGAACTCATGAATTGCATCTCTGAATGGTGTGGAAAGATGTTCACTCAGAGCAACGACAATGCGCCAAATCATATAATTATGCAGTATTCTGAAAATGCAAAAGTATGATCATGTCTATTGACTGCACATCAAAGAATGTATTCTGTGGGCTATTCATAACTACAATACTAAATTAGGAATATTTACTTGTACTTATCAATATTTTATATGGCCAACAATGGAGACAGGGGTGCATGGAGCTATGCCCGCTGGCCATCTTGCCAGCTCCCCAGTTCCACCATGCTCCTACAAATTATGAAATCTATAGTAACGGATGTGATAACAGAACACTTAGAAAATAATGGTAAGATTGGACAGAGTTAAAATGGATTTATAAAAGGGAAATCATGTTCAACAAACCCAATGGAGAATTTTGAGGGTGTAACTAACAGAATATGTGTGATATATTTAGGTTCCAGAAAGCTTTTGATAGGGTCCCACACAAGAAGTTAGTAAACAAAATGAGAGCATTTGGAATTGGGGAGAGGTACTGGAATGGATTGAGAACTGATTAACAGACAGAAAACAGAGAGTAGAAATAAATGGGTCATTTTCAGGTTGACAGTCTGTGATCGATAGGGTGGTGTAAAGATCAGTGCTTGGGCCCCACTATTGACATTTGATATCAATGATTTGGATGTGGTGTTGGTTGGTTGGTGGCAGGGGTAGTCCCCTGCAAGGGGAGGGCAGGAGGTCAACCAGCTGAGATAACTTCAATAGAACCTATTGAAGCTTGTTGAAGGAGACCAGTTGGAATTTTCCAGTCAGTCTCCAGGTTCCAGTTTAGATGCCTACCTGCTGGTTAGACCTGCAGCAGCAAGTGTTTGCTGCCCTATAGTGAGTTTTGATTCCCTTTCTTCCCACAATGGTGGCCTTGTCGAAAAGGCAATTTTTACAATAGCTTGAAAACCCTGGAGATAGAATGCCTCTATCTTGAGGCAGCCTCTCCCAGAGTTGCTTGTCATGGCATCTTGCTGTATCTTTCAGGCTGGAAGGTCTCTGATTGGCCCTGCAGCTTCAAAAGTCTGGCTGCTGCTCTTAATTGGATGGTGAGCCCCCCTTCTCAGCATTAATTGGCTACTCCAAGGAGAATCACAGGTGAGTAACAGTTTCCTACACAATGCAGGCTTCTATCTGAGCCAGACAATGGGATTCAGAGTCCCAAAGGGGAAACACTGCCTCAGACCTACTTAAGTTAATGGATATGAATAGGACTGATGGAATTAGCTGCAGTGCCTCTTGGTTAGAGGGAATAAATTGGCTTGCAGTTAACAATCCTATAGAATCAATTTGCCAATATGTGAGTTTCCAGCCCTTCCTGCCAGTGGGATCTTCCCGTACATTGGCAGAATCAGAAGATCCTGCTGGCAGCCAATGGCAAATCACCTTTGCCACTGGAAAACACACTGTGGGTGGCTAGAAAATCCTGCCCCAGTGTCAAGATTCACCAATGGCCTTTTGCTTAATTTGTGGGAGAATATCTGGCATCAGAAGACCATCTCCTAGCAAGGAGTCCAGATCTTCAGCAGAGGAGATTGGGTGTAAAACAAATAAGAAAACCCTGTAATTATTTTCCCTGACTCCTTCAATCCAAATTTTTATTTTGACGCTTTCCTTTTTCAGCCATTTAAGTATGTGCACAGAATTATCCATTTTAAATCAATTCATATCCATGTCTGAATATGTCCTTCACTTTGCCTTTTTGTCCAAATAAAAGATTGAACAATTAGTCTACCGCATTGTTGAAGGGTGAATGTAATTGTTAAAACAAACCATCTCCACCTTTCGAGGCAGATACTCTATTGGCAAAAAAGGGTTAAAATGGGTCAAAATACGAGTTAACGTCTGCATTAAGGGTGCAATGATAGAATCAATTCAGACTGAATTTGTAATAGCTTTAAAGCCACTTGAGTATTCAGAGGTTCTGTTAGAGTGTAAACACTTGGAATTATCATTGATGGCCTGTCATGGAGAGTGAAAAACAAATATAACGCTTCATTGTAGGTTTGCATAATCAACGCGGCATGCCTGGCAAAATACCAGGCCTTTGTAAATAAATATTACCATTTTTATGAGTCATTTGTATTAAATTTACAACAGTGTCTAAGGCTTCCTCATGTTCATCACTTTTTAAATGTATTTTCTTTACTTATTCTCCCTCATCTTTGTAGCTTTTTATTTAAGCTTCTGATTCTTAGGCAGGTAAGTGCAGTCTTGAACACTGACTGGAATGGGTATCAAACACATAGGACTGACATGGATCTTCATTGGCTTTTCTCTGGGTGAGGACACACTGAAATACTAGTCAGACAAAGATCTGAAGAAGTTAATCCAAAAATAAGGCGCTTGAGGATATTCAGCTATATAAATTTACATTGGAAATGCATGATATGATCTGTATGAGTTGCTGGTTCGTATCATATTGATATATTAAAATCCATGTGCCACCACATTAGGGGGAATTTTAATACTGCAAACCATCATTCCCCTCCCCTCCCCCAACTTCATGTTCCCATTCCAGCAATGTTGGGGAGAGGGGTTGGGAGCATAAGTTAAAATTACCAATGCAAATGCTCCTGCTTCTAGTGGGTTGGGGTATGCAATTCACCTACTCACAAGAGTTCTATTTAAATATGCTCTGAAGGCGATATGCCTCAGATTTTAGCAGGCCTTGGGCCACACTTCCTATCAGGAAATCCAGTAACTGAAACAAACCAAGACTAACGGGATTCAACAGATGCTCGAATAATCTTGCTTCCATCCCTACAATCAGCCTCCTACTCACAACAGGACGCTGCCACTCAAATTCACCATCCCAGAATAACCCCACAATCTGTGATCTCCTCAAGTCTCCCCAGGATCTTATAACCCCCACAATCCCCTCAACCCTCCATGATCTCCTGCCTTAGCCATGGTCTTAACCTAACTCCCCTAACCTCAGCGTTGACTGACAATCTCCTCATAGCCTCTGCCTAACCTCCCCTGGTGCCATGGTAAGTCCCTTCCTTCATTTTGTTCTCAGTCTTAAGCCTTCCAGTGCAGGCCTCTCTGCATGACTATCAACCTGCTTCTCCATTTGACTGCTAACCGGCTGTGAAAGGAAGAAGAACATTTCAGATAGGGTCCTGTTGTTAAATTCGGCAGAATCTCTGTTCCTTTTATTGCTGTGTTTTCTAACACCATGCTGCCACCATAGCGCTCCCATACTCTGCTTTCGAGCCCAAGTTTCCAGTAAATATTGTCCGTTCCACCTTCTATTTTCCAGAGAGACTATAATTTCAGTGGTACCCTTGTTCATTTATTCAAAATCTCTATACTTCTAGTTGTTTTTTGCCTGCAAAAGGTAAAGCCGCCATAGTCCCAGATGACCATAGACCACTCTCCCTTTTTGAGGAGGAGAGCTGATTGGTGGTGACTTAACGCCTCAGGTGAGAGACGAGGCTGAGAAGGCAAGGCCTTTTCCCATGCATCGCAGAAGGTGAACCCCAGTCTATTTACCTACTCCAACAGCAGGATGTCCTGCACATTAAACAAATTAAGTGTAGGTTTGCCATTTTAACTTCCCCTTCTATCCACAACCTGAAGGGTAGAATCTTGCACCATCCCCCATCACTTTCTCTCCCCCACACAATTAATCAGTGGGAGGAATGCCTGTGGACAGCCTTCCCAATTCATTGCCTGTTGAGAAGACAATTAATGCCCAGTTATGGGTCTTGTCCTGCTGCCAAAGGTATTTACCTAGTAACAGGTGGGGCTTGCCATGTGAGGAACATGACAAGCAAACCCGCATGACATCATTTTCAGGTTCCTATGGGGAGCTGGTGGCCTCTCATTCAAAGGCACTGCTTAATCAGGGTACCTGACATTGGAAAGAGATGTCTGCTAAGAGGCACTCCCCATCTCTATGATCTCTCACAGCCACCATCCTATAACCACCCCATCCTGTCATCACTTACCTCTGGTCTGGGATTCAGTGAGGATACTAGACCTCCCCAGTGGTGCTGCCATTCAATAGAATTGCTGGCCTCTGATTGGCCTGCAGCTCCCGCCAGGTTGAACTTCCACCCCAGGGCACTTGTTCCCATGGACAGCTCACAGCCAGTGTGTCCAGTGCCTGAATGGAACAAGATACAGCAAGCCTTCGCTGAAAGAGATAACATGGGACTCTCATTGGCTCTGCAGCCATGACCAGGACCTCGGTCGCCTCGAAGAATCTGTCTGATGTCTCTGAATTTAGTCTTCTGCACTATTCTGGCTAGGATCAACACAGGATTTATCTTTCTTCTGAACAAACTGCAACTCCCTGATCTAAACATTGACTTTAATAGTTTCAGACAGTAATTGTGATGACCCATCTTGATGCTAGACACTGTGTGTGTCTCGTTGAGCCTATTGATTCCTAGATGGAGGGAAACAGAAAAAAGGAAACAGCATTTACGACATAGACTCTTTGTCAGAATTCGGTAGGTGTGAAAGATCTGACCCTGTTGTGATGAATTGTGTTCTTGGACTGGCACAGCCACTGCATTTAGTCAGCATTTGCTATTTAAATTTCAGTTCTGCTTTGTCTGGAGCTCCTTTTTTCCCTTTTTTTTCCTGTTTTGGTGCCTTCTTGATTCTCATGTATTATTTACAATGTTATATTCTTTTCATGTTTCTCCATGACCGCACTGATTATAATTTTTATCATCCAACAGTTTCTATTAAGCAATGTGCAAGTTGCTCAATTCACCTCTATGATTGGCATATTTGTTAATTGCAACACCCTCACCTCTCTCTTTTCTTTCTGTCTTTCTAACCTTTTAGTCTTCGGTAGTGATGAAGTAGTGTGTGCTCTGACTTGCTCATTGTTTGCTGTACTCAGCACATTTCCGAATGCAGACCCAGGAAAATCTTCCCTTTGATCTTCATGTCAGCAATCCTTGCATTAAACATTGGAAGGGATTGACTTTCCTGCTCTACAGGTTGACTCTTTGCATGGATTTATATTGTTTATTGCTTGGAAATCAGCAAGTGGTATTTAAATAAGGTATGGAAGTTAAAATACCCAAGGCCTCTTTTGGACTGGGTGCCTTGTGAGTTGATACCTGTGGCCAGGATTTTCATATTTTAGGTGAGTAGGGGGAGTGGGTAAATTTCTAAGTTGCCAAGTTACCTATCAGAATAACAGCACACTTGCTCCCCAGAAGAAACATTGTTTAATTGACAGCTCAGGATTCCTGATCTTTGCAATCATAGAAACTAGAAGCAGGAGTAGGCTATTCGGCCCATTGAGCCTGCCTGCCATTCATTATGATCATGGCTGATCAAATTCAATATCCTGATCTCCCCTTTACCTCATATTTCTTGATCCCTGTAGCCCCAGGAGCTCTATCAAATTTATTCCTGAAATCAGACAACGTTTTTGTCTCAGACAACATTTTGGCCCCAATTTTGTAATGTTTGTTTACATAAGTCAAGTGTGTTCAAGGTCTTGTGGTTTTTTGGTTTTTGTAACATTATAGGGTTGGGTGGCTGAACCTTTTCAAACATAGGGGAAAGTGATCAATGGAGTACATTTTTTTCAAAGCTTATTTTTACACACTCTATTTTACATTGCAATTTTCTTTGTTCTAGAAAATGTACAGTGGTCAATAGCCATGGAAGTGCCAGAATTTGACAGAGGGGACATGAAGGGCTTGGGGTACGAAAGGGGGAGAGTACCTTGGCATGGGGGCATGGACGGCCTGAGAAATGTAGGTAGGGTTTATAACTTGACATGGGACATGAGGGACCTTGGCAGGTGGGTGGAAGGGCAAAGCTTAGCATAAGCAGCATGAGGGGCCTGAAGAGTGGGTGGGAGAGCATAGACATTATTTTTGAATCTCACCTGCCTGAGGCTCATAAGATCCCACCCAAGGCCAATGGAGAATGCATTCTGCAAGCCTTTCCTGCCCCGATTCTGGGACGGCGTGGCGTTAAAATTCCAGCCCATAACTCCTTTAAATATCTGTGAACGATAACTCTTTAAAAACCTAGCCTGACTGCATAAAAATTGTGGAAGAGTTGCGGATACCTATCTTCACTATGGGACTGGCCAGGTTGGGAGCGCTGAATGTAGCTTCTGACAGGAAGTAGCCCATGTCCTTTAAAGGCACTCCCAAAAACAACAGTCTTGGAATGGAGTCAGGAATCCAGGAATTAGGATCAGCCTGCCACTTTTATCGGGCTTCCAAATCAGCTCGACTCGATGAAAAGTCAGGCCCTCAATCATTTACGACAAACTGGTCTTCCCATTAAAATTGAGCCGACGTTTCAACCTCTAGATTTCTGTCACTGTAATTTTGGATTGCTTGGCTACTCCAGCAATGCAGACACTTCTACAAATAATATCTCAAATTCAAAGTCTGCCAACAATCATGGTCAATGTTCATATGTGAATAATGACTAGCCCAAGGCTATTCATAATGAGAAGTCAACAGCTTTAGGGAGGCTGAATAGGGAATTACCACGTTGAGAAATAAAATTGCACAGAAAAAAAAATTTGGTTGCACGAGTGAATTGCAATTGCTACTCACATCAGAAAGCAGATTATCCTGATGAGAAAATTATGTCACAGAACATTTACATAAATTAATCAATCCTTTGGGATCTGTGACATATTATTTGTATCTCTGAGTCTTCTCACTCCAATCCGAATACTAGGTTTTTTTTTGTTAGTTAATTCAGGCTTGATATCAACCTGCTTTAATTCTGAATAGACAGACTGAAGTAATGTTACTATCCAAGTTGCTTTAACTGAATGTATTTTTAATTTGAAATTGTCCAGTGCTTTCTTCTTTAACTGCTTTTAAATGGAGTTAAAGACCACATCAGTAGCACCAGTTCCCTATGGACTTATATGGCCAGCAGCAACCCAGAGGTAAACCTGCTGGATTCACATTGATCACCCGCCAAAATATTGAGTAAAAGTAAATTGGTGTTCACATCAGTGGCCTCCATTTATTTGAAGACTGCCGTGGGTTGCAAGACTTGCCATTTAGAACTCTCTCACAGCTGCGTTGTCCTGATCCTTCATTCCAAATAAAAACAACTTTTGTCTCTTTTCCAGTAGCTCATCGTAGGGCAGCTTTGTCTAGCTGGAGAAGAACAGAAAAAACGCTCCCTCCTAACTCCCCCATTCTCAGGGACATTAACTTATGATCATCAGAAAGGCAAACAAATCATAGGAAATGATCGGTTGAATCATTTTCTCTGTGATTCTGAAGCTGTCAAGTTCAAAGCTGTGAGACTGAAGCACAGAAATAAGGGAAGGGCGATTCTCCCAAAAGTGCTGAATTGGTGGGAAAACTGTTCTAGATCACAACTGTTTTTTCAGTGCAGGTTCAGACTTCTGCACTTTGTGCACTGCAGAAGTCCCAGTCATGAATATAATTTATAACCGGGTTGGGGGGGGGGGGTGAGGGGTGGTTGCTATTCGTGCCAGAGTCTTACAGTTCTGGAACTCTGCGCATGCGCAGGGGCCCCAATCTGTCAGTCTCCCCCTTTGGTGGCCAGCCCTGAACCCCTGCAGTGCCTGCATTTTAACTACAAGAGAATCTTGAACAATGACTCCCAAGTCCCTTTGTGTATCTGATTTCCTAAGCATTTTCCCATTTAGAAAATAGTCTACGCCTCCATTTGTCCTTCCAAAGTGCATAATCTCACACTTTTCCACATTGTATTCAGTCTGTCACTCCTTTGCCCATTCTCCTAACCTATCCAAGTCCTTCTGCCCAATGCCCAGTGGACAGTGCCAGGCTGCACCCTGGGCATGGGCACTTTGCCCTTTGGGCAGTGCTGGGGCACAGATTGGCACTGCCAGGCTGCCCATGCCCAAGGGGCCCCCCTTTCCTTCTGGCACAGTCTCTCAGTAGTTCCCCGAACGTAGGGAGTACTCTAAATCCTGCTGGAATGAAGTATTCCTAGCGGGATGGGAGATGCAATCGGGCCCAGCAAGTTTCAGCAAGTCCGGGCCCAATAATCACGTGCAAAATATATTTAAAATACATTTTAAAAAGATTCAAATGACTTATCTCTCTTCCCGCCAATTTCCAGCGCAATCTCAACTACAACTGTTCTCTGGTTCTGGGAGACGTGCATACATTCCCGGTGCATGCGCGAATCCTGCAACATGGCCAACATGCGATCCTCCTGCCTGGATCCACCAGAAAATTTGCAGGTCGCAATGGGAGAATTGGGCCCAAGATTTGCCTTTTAGATTCTGAACTTTAGGAAAATATCTGCACCCTGTTTATTGTCTAGAATTTAATTGAATTCTTCTGTTAATGACTTACCTGAGCAAATATAAAAGTCACTTATTTGCAATGAGTGTATAACTGTCGGTAAAATGTTTACTTTATATCTAACAGGTATTAAATGTTACATCCTAACAGGTATTACATTTTTTTATGGCTCCGAGATGGTCTTAGTTGAACTAATGGAAACAGCACGACATAATGTGGTGATGCAACCATAAAAAATTAAATGAAACAACATATTAAACCACAGCTTTATGAGACGTAATCAAATCGATTGTGATCACAGGAGATGTGAAGTCTATAGCTCACACCATCCTTAGGGGAGACAAGGAAGTTTCTAAAATTATAGCCCAGGATTTTTCTCCAGTCATTATCAAGACTGCATTCTATTTTGAGAACAAGCTCCATGTGCTGCTGTCCTGACTTTGTAGTTGGGTTAAAGAAGCCAGTTCCTTAAGTACATTGTAATCTGTTTTGAAACTGAAGACTCAGAGAGGTAACATAAATGTTCAGCTCCCCAAGTTAACAATGCTAAGATCTGCAACTTTATTCCAAAATAGGAATCAATTCTGCCATTAATTGTTAGACCCTGCTTTGAAGTGCAACAGAAGGAGGAAAACTATACATGTGCACCCTTGTAGCATAACACTTCCTATTGCTCTCCCTGCTAGTTGAGTGTAAGCATAATATACATAAAATATAGAGAAGGTTTAGAATCACATAATCATAGTATCCAACAGTGCAGAAGAAAGCCATTTGGCCCATTGAGTCTGCACCGATCACAATCCCACCCAAGCCCTATCCCCATAATCCCATGCATTTACCCTAGCTAGTCCCTCTGACAGTAAGGGGCAATTTAGCATGGCCAATCCACCTGACCCACACATCTTTGGACTGTGGGAGGAAACTGGAGCACCCAGAGGAAACCCATGCAGACACAGGAAGAATGTACAAATTCCACACAGACAGTGACCCAAGTCGGGGATTGAACCCAGGTCCCTGGTATTGTGATGCAGCAAAGCTAATCATTGTGCCACAGTGCCACTCCGGTTTGTTGCTTGCTTACTTCATATATGCAATATCAAGCAATTAGCCAAATTCTATCATGCTTACATAAATTATTCAATATTTATAGCTATAAACAGGAACTTATTTTCATTGCTGGTTAGCCCAGCATTTTTTTACCCATCCTAAGTTACCATTGAGGAAGTGATGGTGAGCTGCCTTTTTGAAGTGCAAACATTCAATGAAACGCTGTGCTATATTCCAATTGGAAGATGGCCCATCTATATAACCCATTCAAGTTGCTATTAATGGGCTAATTTTGTATTATACTTCCTACTAAAGTACTATATCTTGAGCATCTGATACACACCATTTACATGAATTATAGCACCATAATTATCTATCAAACATAGATGAGGATATCATAGGAAATTGATTCAAAGAAATAACTGTGCAGCACTTTAAAAACATTTCATAGTGTTGATACATCTCACCTTGGAGAAGTCTTTGATATGAGTTCTGAAACTCTCTGCATGTAATCAGTGGCAAGCACTACAATTTCTTCATCCTCTGAAAGGTTGTCATGAAATATTCTGTCCAGTAAATGTTTCCATTGAACCTGTAAAATGAGAAAAGGATGGTACTCATATGTACAGTTGGAGGTGAGAAGATTAACTCTACAAAAATTGTTTTTTCAATAAACTAAAGCTACTCACAGTTGGTGCAATGCGCTTCAATTCTCTCAGTGTGATTTTGTTGTACATGGTATTGATATCTCTTCTTAGAGTATCCGATTCCGAAATTGTTATCTTCAGTCATTTTTTTAGGAAAATAAATAATGAGATGTTTTCACAAAATGCACTGTTGCAACAAATAGTTTTCTTAAATTGACAATAAAGAAAACAACCATAAATCATTATTGGTTGGTTATACTATTGGTCTCTTCTGGATACTGACAAAGGCAATGACCACAGTGGTAAACAGTTTGGCTACTTTCTCAATCAAATTAGACTTTTCGTTTTGCAATCCAAGTTCAATCTGTCAATATGTACCATTTCCATTGGGTTATGTGCGAAAAACAATGTCAAAGTACAAGGTAACACAATATGTGGGCAGTAGTCCTAACACTCGCCATATACTTGTGACTTCTGTGACTCAAGGAAGTTTTAATGCTTGCAATTCAGTGAAACGTAACTAAATACATTACTTGGAAGCATGTTCTAATCACATCTTTGATGAAACTTGCCACAGTTAGTGTGTTGGACTACCTGCACTGCACCACTGAATCAAATCATATTTTCAGGTGATGTACATTTTTGTCCAAATTCTCTGCATTATTTTTTTTACAATCGAACTCTATTGATTTATGTTGGTTGTCTTCAAACAAGTCACTGATATGTTCTTTTGCTAAATCAACCTGAAAACAAGCAGACCTCAGATGAACTGATTTATAATTTATGAAATAGTCCTTGAAATTAGAATCATACAGAGGAGTTCACGAAATCCATGATGGTAGGACTAGCCCTTTCATAGATCTATCCAATTAGTCCCACTCCCCTGCTTTTTCCCCCTTTAGCCTTGCAAATTTTTTACCTTTCCAATACTTAGCCCATTGTCTTTTAAAAGTCACTAGTGAATCTGCTTCCTCCCTTCAGCTGGTGCATGCCAAATAAGATTATAAAAATGCTGCACTGTAGCCTGTATACTGTACATGGGAGTACAGTGGTTAGTACTGTTGCCTCACAGTGCCAGGGACCTGGGTTCGATTCCTGGATTGGGAATGTCTTAAGACTGTCCAGGTAGTGTCTGCACGTTCTGCCCATGTCTGCATGGCTTTCCTCTGGGTGCTCCGGTTTCCTCCCACAGTCCAAAAATCGTGCTGGTTAGGTGCATTGGCCATGCTAAATTCTTCCTCAGTGTACCCAAACAGGCGCTGGAGTGTGGCAACTAGGGGATTTTCATTCTAATTTCATTGCAGTGCTAATGTAAACCACAAATGTCACACTAATAGTGTGACACTAATAAATAAACTTAAACTCAATAAACTTAATGCTGGCTTTGCTGTTACATATTGGCTCATCATTCCGTGACCACATTTGTGAACCTCTGGCCATTTTGCTTTGTGTACATTTTTCTTTACATTGGTCTCAGCATAGTTTAACCATATTTACTGATCTTTCAAAAAAAACTGTAACGCACTTTGAGTTTAAGTAAGTATTGGTGGTTAATCACACTATGGTAATGACAAGTAAATATTGATCAGTTCCATAACCTAATGTCCAACACTTTTCGGTAATATCTATTGCATCCTGGAATTGATGATGTACATTATTTATGACCTACTTTTATGGTATTCCATTTGCCTTCTCTTATGAATGACAATTATGACTGTAATTAGAAGTAAAAGAAGAATAATCAATTTAACATAGATTTTTGTCAAAGCCTACAGTAAGTCACAGCCAATTTGTTGTTTTACTTACATTTGCCAATTGCACCTCTAATTGTAGTATCTCTTCCGTCTTCTTTTTGGCATCATCTCCCCCGAGGAGACTTACTAATTTTTCCATCAGATCTTTGTACGCTCTCAAAATCTGTTCAATAAAAACATGCTGTTAATGGACAAGATGCAATAAATTGGTGTGGTTATTTTAAACTGAGCATTTTTTTCATGGACTTCATGACTCTTCATGTCAGAGCGAGCTCTGGAATTACTTGTTCCTGAAGTAGGTTTTCAAAATCTATACAGATTATTTTTTTCTATAGGGTTACATAACCTGCTTTAAATATAACTCTGTGAGTAACAAAATATTTAAGCACAAGTTCACTGCCACAAGTAGAATCAGACAACAGGAAAAAGGATGTTTTTACAGGCACAATCTAGCCATACGTAGGGGGTAATTCTACCAAAAGTGTTGAATTGGTGGGAAAACTGTTCTAAATCATGATTATTTTCTCAGTGCAGCTTCAGACCTGAATCTCCCCACTTTGTGCAATGCAGAAGTCACAATCGGGATTCTCTTTAAAAACCTGGGGCGGGGGGAACCTATTTGCACTGGAGTCCGACAGCTCTGGAACTCTGTGCATGTGCAATGGCTCAATTGCCGGCCAGCCCAGGACTCCCACAGTGTTGCCCCTATAGTCTCCTCCCATGGCCCGATCACAGCCCCTACAATTCCTGGGCCAGCCTTGACCCCCCGCCCCCGCCCCCGTCTCACTCCAGAGTGCCCCAAAGTCCAGCCCAACTCCGCCCTCCCACATCGCTCGCCTCCCTCCAGCCCAGACTGATCCCCATGCAAAGTGGCAGCGGGACCCCCAGCCCCACCGATTGCCCCTAGAACCTGCCCATTCCCCCTTGGCACTGCCCAGTGCCCAGTGGGCAGTGCCAAGCTGCTATTTGGGCATGGGCACTTTATGCCTTGAGCAGTGCCAGTGGGCACAGGCTGGCACTGTCAGGGTGCCCATACCCAGGGGGCACCACCCCCCCCGTCACACGGGGATTGCCTCCCCTTATTCCAGCGGGGTTTCCCGCTAGCTTCCCGAACGTGGGGAGCTACTGAAACCCTGCCGTAATGAAATACTCCTGGCTGGGTGGAAGATTCAATTAGGACCTGCAAGATCCCGATACTGATAATGAAACGTAAAACATATTTCAATTGTATTAAAAAAAAGACTCAAATGACTTGCCTCTCTTCCCGCCGGTTTCCAGTGCGGTCTGGACTGTGACTGTTCTCCAGCTACGGGAGACACACATCCGTTCCCAACGCATGCGCAAATCCCAGAAAAAGGCCGACAACGCAAAACTCCGCATCGGACCCGCCAAAAAAGTTGCAGGTCGCAATGGGAGAATCGGGCCCGTAATTGCTGATTAATTTAAATCTCTTCCTTGCATTTTGAGGATTATGAATATGCATCAAGTATTTATATAATGTTGCATTATGTTTTCCACACAAAGTAGGTCTTTTTTTAAGTATGGGAATAATAAATGCCATCAGCTGGAAAAGAAAGTTAGAACCATTGATTATATTCTTTTTTAAAGAAAGGGATTAATTCATGTGCAGTTGACCAAACCTGGAGTCAAGTTATGGGACAACATTCTCCAAATTCCCAGTTGTGTGCTTCCCGCCGGCAGGAGATGGTGCATTATTTGGTAGTGGCGGCAATCTCTGGTCCCGCCACTGTCAATGGGAATTCCCACTGACTTCACCCCACGCCGGCGGGAAACCAGTGGTGGGGGTGTGCTGCCGGCCAGACCGGAGAATCCTGCTGGTGTGAACGGCCGCAAAGTTCCAGCCATGTCGACCTTACTCAAGGAGGGATATGCATGTTTTGGAGGCAGTTCAAAGAAGGTTCAATAGGTTGATCAAGGAAAGGTTGAAAAGATTGGGCCTATACTCACTTGAGATTAGAAGCACAAGAGGTGATTTTATTGACACAAGATTCTTAGGGGGGGGGGCAGTTTAGCAGAGTAGATGCTGAGAGGATTCTTCCTCATAGGGTAAACTAGAAATAAGGGGCACAGTTTCAGAATTAGGGGTCTTCAGTTTTAAAATAGAGGTGAGGAGGGGAGTGATGGGAACGTGCATCGTCAGGGGGCGATGGGAACGTGCATCGTCAGGGGGCGATGGGAACGTGCATCGTCAGGGGGCGATGGGAACGTGCATCGTCAGGGGGGTGATGGGGATGTAAACTGTCAGGGGGCGATGGGGATGTACACTGTCAGGGGGATGATGGGGGTGTACACTATCAAAAATCATTAATCTTTGAAATTCCCTACCCAGGGAACAGTGGTGACTGGTTCATTGAATGTATTCAAGGTTGGGTCAGATAGATGATTTGAGTTACAGGAAAGTGGAGGTGATTGAGGAGGTGGGAAGGGGAGAGGGTGATGGGGTTGGCAGGCAGTGAAGTGAAAGTAAAGCCTCAATCAGATCAGCCATGCACTTATTGAATGTCAGAGCAGTATTGATGGGTCGAATGGCCTACTCCCGTTTCTGTTGATCAACAAACTGTCAGCTCGGACACTGGAAACCAGAGTTGTTTTTAATGGGATTGATTTGATGACAATTGAAGTGTTCCAAGTGAAATAAGTCTAGATATTCTAAAAGTTGCTTTGATATTTTCTCATAAGCTTCAGAGTGTAGGAGGATTTGCAGTTACAACGCTTTGCATTCCTTCCCCGCACTCATAAGGGAGACTTGTTCAAAGTTGGAGATATATGCTTGTCATTCAATGAGTAGGGGTTTGAGCTTTTCAATTTTAACCAGAGATCAGGAAGCAGCTAACAAAATGCAGCACAAAGTGTGTCTTTGCTCTCATCTGAACAATAGCAGTCATTTACTTTCATCTATAAATGCAAGTGACATTGTAAATTTGTCATCAGTTGTACCTTCTTTCATAGAGTTAGCTTTAATCCAGTTCTCAGTGAGACAATGGGAGAAATTAATTAATTAGTTGTCAGTTTCACTTTAGCAAGCTAGAAACAGGTGAACAACTCAGAAACATACAAAACCTTACAGCTCGAGAAGGCAATGACCTCAATTTTCCAATATGGGGAGTGGTGAATGACTCAATTTAAGTCACTGATGCGCCTCAGGATCCTGAGGAAGGTTGAGTCAGGAGGGGCTATGGGAGGGTGTAGCACTCATGGGAGGTGAGGGAGTGGGTGAACAATGTTGGGGATGAGGGAGTGTGCATTGTCAGGGAAAGAGGGAGAGTGAATATTTTTGGTTTAAGGAAGGAGTGAACAGTTTCAGGGGGGTGAGCGGGCGTACGCTGTCAGGTAGTGAGCGGGCGTACGCTGTCAGGTAGTGAGCGGGCGTACGCTGTCAGGTAGTGAGCGGGCGTACGCTGTCAGGTAGTGAGCGGGCGTACGCTGTCAGGTAGTGAGCGGGCGTACGCTGTCAGGTAGTGAGCGGGCGTACGCTGTCAGGTAGTGAGCGGGCGTACGCTGTCAGGTAGTGAGCGGGCGTACGCTGTCAGGTAGTGAGCGGGCGTACGCTGTCAGGTAGTGAGCGGGCGTACGCTGTCAGGTAGTGAGCGGGCGTACGCTGTCAGGTAGTGAGCGGGCGTACGCTGTCAGGTAGTGAGCGGGCGTACGCTGTCAGGTAGTGAGCGGGCGTACGCTGTCAGGTAGTGAGCGGGCGTACGCTGTCAGGTAGTGAGCGGGCGTACGCTGTCAGGTAGTGAGCGGGCGTACGCTGTCAGGTAGTGAGCGGGCGTACGCTGTCAGGTAGTGAGCGGGCGTACGCTGTCAGGGGGTGAAGAAGTGTGCACTATTGGGTGGGAGAGTGTATACATGGTCAGGAGTATGAGGGGGTGTACATTGCCAGGGGTTGAGAATGTGTACACTGCCAGGGATTGAGGGTGTATAAATTATCAGGGGTTTGAGGGTGTGCATACTGTCAGGGATATGAGGGATATACACTATCAGTGGTATGAGGGTGTGTACACTCTCAGGGGTATGAGGGATGTATATAATGAGGGTGAGAGTGGTAGGCTGTGCTGTATTGGAGACTGACTGGTTTATTTAAACAGTGCAAATCAATTAACTGAAGACAGAGCTTCAGAGCTATGTCTTCAGGTCAAAGCTTCACTGGAATTAGACTTTCCACTTGTCTTGCTGACTGTCACTGGGTGCTCTCTGGAGCTGGGACTGGAAAGCATCAAGGCTCCAATGTAAAATGGTGATGTGGTGAGTCACCAGCAAGCCTCACCACTGCTCTGCTCACCAGAACATCAGGCCCAACATGTCTCATTTTCTTTCTGTTTTTTCTCTGGGAAATTCTCAATTCCTAGGCACAAAGCAGAGAAAAGCATTCCTGCTTTTATTATTCCCAAACTCCACGGCTGCAATGTTCTCCCCCAACACCAATTTCTACCTTCCATTAATTTGAGCTTATCTAACGTTCCTTCTGTCCATATCCCAGCTGACATCAAATCCTGATCACCCCCACCATCATTGTGTTTACTGACCTGTACTAGCTCCCAGTACATCAATGACTCAGACTTAAAATTCTTGTCCTTATTCTCCAATCCTTCCAGGGCCTCACCCGTCCCTGTCTTTGCAGCTTCCTGTGGCCCCACAACCTTCCAAGAATCCTGCGTCCCTCCAATTCTTCCTTAGTATGAGAAAGACGAAAACAAACATTGGGAAGTAATGGTGGATCGATGTAAAATATTAGTGAAATGACATTTGGATTTCTGGGCTCAAAGTTATTGGAAGAGTATTGAGACAATAGAAAGGGTACTGTATTGATACTCCATGGAGCAGCATGGTATGTGGAAGTACAAATACTTCATGGAGAGAAGAAAGAATTGTTAAAGAAACTATAAAGAATTGGACAGTCTGTTTATAATAATTGAGGGGTCTGGGACATGTGGACAGAGGGTGAATTTGATGCTCGCAACATTGGGTCTGTTGAACACCACCAGACAGAGAGTCGCAGCCTTTCTGAACCTCTCAACCCAATTTAGTGCCAAATTAGACACTTAGCATATTATTGTGTTCAGGATGTATATACTGCTTCAGAGAGCTCCTGGCCAATCATGGCAGGAGGAGCAGTGTTGATTCTGTTAGATGTTAAGGTCATCGCTGGAGCCTGGAGGGTAATTAGCTATAGCGGGTTTGCCAGGACCTGTTGGCAGCACCTACTGCTGATTGAATACCAGAACTCAAAATGGTGTCATAGCAAGGGGACTTCTTGCCCAGCATACCTTCTAATTCTATCTTTTATTCTCGTTCTATGCTGTGAAAACTTCATTCTAACTCTTTTAACTCAGTAACAATGCTTTAATACAATTTCTTACAGATTTGACCTCTCTGCTGCTGTCAGATTTTTGAATGGACCTACCTTGCACTAAGATGATGTTTCTCTATGTCCTAGCTATGACTGTAACACTACATTCTGCACTCTCTCCTGTTCTTCTCTATGAATGGTATGCTTTGTCTGTATAGTGAGCAAGAGCTGTATGTTAGTGCATGTGACAATAATAAATCAAACCAAATCAAATAGTGACAAAATGAGGACATTAAGTGACATCAATTGATTTCTGGTGGGAACACAGAACATAGAAAAACTACAGCATACACAGGCCCTTCAGACAAGTTGCGCTGATCATATCTCTACCTACTCGGCTTACCTATAACCCTAAATCCTATTAAGTCCCATGTACTCAACCAGAAGTCTCTTAATAGACCCTATCGAATTTGCCTCCACCACCACCGACGGCAGCCGATTGCACTCACGCACTACCCTCTGAGTGAAAAACTTACCCCTGACATTTCCTCTGTACCTACTCCCCAGTACCCTAAACCTGTGTCCTCTTATGGCAGCCATTTCAGCCCTGGGAAAAAGCCTCTGAGAATCCACCCGATCGATATCTCTTAACATCTTATACACCTCTATCAGGTCACCTCTCATCCTTCGTCTCTCCAAGGAAGGCTGTCCTCGATCCTTCCTACCCTGAACTTACTTGGGGGTTGGATAGGGGTGGCGGTCAGGGGGTGGAGGGAAGAGTTGGGAAGGCCAAAGAGTCTCCACCCCATACCTTCCCACCTAATTATATGGGCTCCATATAATCCATATGGGTTTTTCATCCCAACCCACCTATGTGGGATTAAATTCAATTAAATTCTACCCATAGTTACAAGATTAAATACAAGGAGTTCCAGACAGAGAGCAGGAGATGTTACTTTACAAGGCAGGTTGAGTCTGTGGAAAAACATCACTGGAATAAAATGAACTTCCCCCCGTCCTCCTCGCTCTCTCTCTCTCTCTCTCACTCCTCACCACCCATCCCCACCCCTACCACCCCACCAGTGCCTTCTCAACTGGTCCGAGCAGGCCCACTCTATCTCATTACTCCCCAAGCTCCAGCAATGAAACAAGCTACCAATATTTAAAAGAATTAATCAGAAGGTGCTTGAAAGAAAAGAAAGGAAACAAGATATGAGAACATAGCAGGAATATGAAATTAGCTCATGTAGAGGATAAACACAGATTTTTGCGAAAATAGAATCATAGAATCCCTACAGTACAGAAGGAGGCCATTTGGCCCATCCAGCTTGCACTGACAACAATCCCACCCAGGCCCTATCCTCATAATCCCATGTATAAGTAGTCAGTTTTGTTCTTATAATTTTGTAATTCTGTGATCTAAGAACATATGATTTAAGAGCAGCAGTAAGCCATTCAGTCCTATCAACCTGTTCCAGAATATCACTATGGCTTATCTGATTGTGGCCTCAACTCCACTTCCCTGTCCAAACCCTTTCGCCCTCGACTCCCTTGTCTATCAAAAATCTCTTAACACAGACTTGAATAATTTCAATGCCTCAGTCTTCAGTGTTCTCTGGGGAAGAGAATTCCACACACTAACGACCCTCTGAGAGAAAAGAAATCACCTCATCTCAGCCTTAAACTCTTATTTTTAAACTGTGTCCCCTATTTCTAACCTCCCCAGCAAGAGGAAACATTCTCCTGGTTTCCACACTATCTTGTCTCCTCAGGATCTTATATCATAGAAATCATAAAAACCCTACAGTGCAGAAAGAGGCCCTTCGGCCCATTGAGTCTGCACCGACCACAATCCCACCCAGGCCCTACCCCCATATCCCCATATATTTATCCGCTAATCCCTCTAACCTACACATCTCAGGACAGTAAGGGACAATTTTAGCATGGCCAATCAATCTAACCCACACATCTTTATATGTTTCAATAAGATCACATCTCAATCGTCTAAACGCCACTGAGTATAGGTCTAAGCTGTTTAACCGTTCTCCATATGCACAGTGCACCATCTCAAAAATAACTCCAGTGAACCTTTTCTGAACCACTTCTAAAGCAATTTTATCTTATTTCAAATAAGGAGATTGAAACTCTATGCAGTACTCCACAGGTGGTCTCACCAGTGCTCTGCACAGCTGTAGTAAAACTCCCCTACTTTTATATTCCGTTCCTCTTGCAATAAATGCCAACGTTGCACTTGCCTTTTTCTTATCACTTGCTGCCCCTGCATACTAACATTTTGTAATTCATGTACCAGAACATTCAGATCCCTCTGTACCACCAAATTCTGCGAGTTCTCTCCATTTCAATCGTTATACTGATCTTCTTTCTGTCAAAGTGGAAAAATTTGCATTTTCCCACATGATACTCCATCTGCCAATTATTTGCCCACACACTTAACTTACCGATGGCCCTGGCAGATTCTCTACCTGTTGACAACTTACTTTCTTACCAATCTTGGTGTTATTGGCAAACGTAGGGGGTGATTCTCCCAAAAATGCTGAATTGATAGGAAAACTGTTGTCGATCATGACTGTTTTCTCACTGCAGCTTCAGACCTAAATCTCCCCACTTTGTGCAATGTAGAGGTCACAATCGTAAATCTCATTAAAAACCTGAGGGGAGGGGGGAGCTATTCACACCAGAGTCTGACAGCTCTGGAACTCTGCGCATGCACAGTGGGCCCGATCTGTCAGTCTCCCTGTTTGCTGGCCAGCCTGGGACTCCCACAGTGCTGCCCCTTCAGCCCTCCCTCACAATCCAATCGCGGACCCAACAATTCCCGGGCCAGCCCTAACTCACCCCATCCCGGAGCGCACCGATGTCCAGCCCACCCCACCCTCAGCAGTGGTGATCCCCTCACCCCCCTCATCCTGGCAGACTCCCACCTCCACTAACCCCCCCTCTCCCGGGTCAGACCCTTCCCGAGAGGCAGGCTCCCCCCCCGCCCCCCACCCCCTCCCTACCAATCGCTGCCCTCTCTCCAGCCCAGACCAATCCCCATGCAGACTGGCAATGAGTCAGCCCATCCCCACCAATCACCCTGTAGGCCCCACCCACAACAGGCCCCACCCTCTTGGCACTACCTGATGCCCAGTGGGCACCACCCTCACTGCCATCTGACCTCCTGGGGAACCCCGACTGCCCCTCCTTTCACCTCAGTGGGGTCTCCCACTAGTCTCCTGAATGTGGGGAGCTACTCTAAACCCTGCTGGAATGGATTACTCCTGGCAGGGTGGGCAATGATAACGGGTCTGGCAAGTTCTGTGCTGGGCCCGATAATCACATTTAAATTAAATTTATTTAAAACATATTCAAATGACTTACCTCACTTCCCGCTGGACTTCTGCGCATTCCTGGCGGCGCCATTTTCTTCCGATTGGGAGATGCGTGTGGGGCGCAGAAGTTCATGGGGAACCCGCGAAACGGCCGATGTGCACCTCCCGGCCCGCCAGAAAAGTTGCAGGTCACAATTGGAGGATCGGGCCCATAATTACAATACATTTAGTCCCTTCTTCCAACTGATTGATATAGATTATAAAGAGTTGAGACACTAGCACTGATCCCTGTGTCGTTCCACTGCTTAGAACTTGGCAACCTGAAAAAGATCCATTTTTTTCCTACGCTCTGCTTCCTGTTAGTTATCTGATGTACTAATCTCTGATTGGCACCTTATCAAATGCCTTTTGGAATTCCAAGTACATCACATCTACAGGTCCCCCTTTATCTACCTTGCTTCTGGCTTCCTCAAAAGACTCTAATAAGTTAGTTAAAAACGAATTCCCTTCCATCGGAACAGGAGTAGGCCGTTCAGCCCATTGAGCCTGATTTGTCATGAGATCATGGCTGATCTGTGATCTAACAGCATTTACGTGCCTTTTGCCCATATCCCTTAACACCTTTACTTAACAAATATTTATCACTATAATTGTGATCACTATGATCTTCCAAGTATCCTGCTTTCATCTACTCAATAATGAATTCTAACAATTTTCCTATGACGGATAGATTCCAGCTTTCTGTCTTCTTCCTTTCTTGAATAATGATTTTACGTTAGCTTTTATCCAACTTGCTGGGGCCCTTCCAGATTCTAATGAATTTTGGAAGATTATAACTAATGTCTACTTTCTCAGCAGCCATTTCTTTTGAGATCCTCAGATGCAAGTCAATTGGTCCTGTGGATTTGCCAGTCTTTAAGAAGTTGGTAGTTTTCACAACACCTTTTCCCTGATGATGGTGGTTGTTTTAAATTTCTCCCTCCTGTTCACCTCTTGATTTTCCAGTATCTTTGGGAATTATTCTATATTGAAGGCAGACACAAAATACCCATTCAATGCCTCCCATATTTCCATGTTTTTCATTATCATTTCACCAGATTCACATTCCCGAGAACCAACACTACCTTTTAGTTGATCTTTTCTTGTTGAAATACTTGCAGAGAAACATTGGGTGAGATCTTGAGCCCGTGTTTACCATCTGCAGGGATGGCAATGCAGGCTCAACTCAAATTAGGTTCACGCCCTTCCCCAGTTTGTTCCACATCACTCCTCTGGCAATGTTAGCTCAAAATCAGAAAAACGTGATTCTTGCCAGTGAGATCAAGTTTTTTGATTTTGAGCTAACATCACTGGTTTAGTAATGTAGAACACGTCGGGGAAGAACATAAACCTAATTTGAATGCATCAGCGTATCATTCATGAGCACTCACACTGGATATTGAGGCCATATCTTCTTGCGGCAGTGCTGCCCCGTTCTCTAATGCAGCAAGCTTGCATTCACCAGGACTGCCACTGCACCTTGGTGGGAGACTTCCTCCTGGAGTCGGGGTAGAGTGCATTCCGCTACTGCTGCACTCTATCGAGAAGTCTGGTTAGGGCTCCTTCTGAGAAAGGAGGTGCTGGCTTCCTGGGTGCCATCCCCTGAAGTCGCTGTGGAACAAGTGCTGGGAGCCCTTCATATAGAGCTCCCCAGCGATTGGCGTGATTACGTGGAGCCACGGCAGGTGAATGTGGGCCATTACTCTTGTGGCCATTTTGTCAATGAGACTCAGGACTTGGTCAGAAATTACGCTGGAGCCATCGGCATGTTTCACTCCATTTTCCTCGCCGGAACAGATACTTTGCCAAATTCAAGTAAGATTTCCCCCTTACTGTGTGTTTTTGTTACAATCTCGCTTTCTCCCATTCTCTAATTTACCCCTCTTTAATTTTTACTAATTTTCTGCTGGCTCTTAAGATTTGACTAATCTTTTGCCCTATCATTAACCTTTGCAGATTTGTACAGTGTTCCTTCCAATTTGATGTGTCTCTTAACTTCCTTTTTTGGTCACAGATGATGCATCCTTCTCAGAGAGTCTTTCTTTCTCACTGGGATAAATATTTGCTTTGACTTACTAAATATCTCCTTAAAAATCTGTCACTGCATCGGTACTGTCCTACTTTTCCAGTTCACTTTAGCTAGCTATCCAAGCCTTAGACCCACACTTCTGCCTTCAAACTGAACATGAAATTCTATCATGTTATGATCACTCTCACATAGGTTCCCATTAATCTAGTCTCATTGCTCGTTACTGCTCCCTGTTGGTTTTACTAGGTACTGCTCTAAGAAACTGTCCCGAACATGTCCGATGAAAACATGTTGCAGGTTACTTTTGCCAGTCTGATTTGCCCAATCTACATGCAAATTAAAGTCACCCATGGTTATTATGGTACCAACGTCCCAGATATTTCTTTCTGTATCATTTGTCCTATTGTGTGACTACTGTTAGGGGGCAATGGGTTGAAAATTAGACATCGACTTGTTTTACAATGAAAAAGGAGGGCAGAATTTGATGCTGATTTGTTGCAGAATGCAAATAAGGCCCAGGTCTCAAAGTGAACGCACACCAGCAACAATAGGAAAGAGGTTCATGCTTTGCCTGTTGATTTCTCATTGTACATCTAAAATTAAAATCAACCATTGTGTATTTTGAACTTCAATTTCCCTGGAACTCTGCTATTATCCAATTATACTTTGCAAATTATTCTCCTAATGAGAGCTGAAAATGTCAATTTATTTTAACAGTAAGAATAACCTTTTGGAGCCTGATACTGTGGTTAACCCACACATTTCAAATTCTGTTTATCGATGGATCACTGTCAGAGACTGGTGGAGTTCTCACTACTAACAGGATTAGAAGGTACATTCTAAACTATGATGGACTTCAGCCCTCTTGAAGAAACCTATGTCTGAAGCAGCTACGGAATGTACCCCAAACCAAGAAAATGATGCTTAGCTTATCCCAGGCATTAGAAAATTACCAACAGCCTAGGAGCAGTACTTGTAGAATCATAGAATCTCTACAATGCAGAAGGAAGCCATTTGGTCCATCGAGTCTGCACGAACCACAATCCCACCCAGTGAGATTGACAGTGAGCCAAAGCCCTATTCTCATAACCACACATCTTTACCCCGCTAATCCTCCTGACACTAGAGTCAGCTTAGCATAGCCAATCAACCTAACCCACACATCTTTGGACTGTGGGAGGAAACTGGAACACCCGGAGGAAACCTACGCAGACACGGGGAGAATGTATAAAACTCCACACAGACAGTGAGCCAAAGCCGGAATTGAACCCAGGTCCCTGGCGCTGTGAGGCAGCAGTGCAAACCACTACGCCACCATAACACCCCACAAACAAGACTTGGGCTGGGATTTAACGACCTTACTTGGGGTGAGGCTCAAAATCCTGCCTGAGGCCAATGGAGAAATCTGTTCTGCAAACCTGTTCTGCAATGCCAGTAAAATTCCAGTCTCGTTTAATGCACCCAATCCCCAAATAGCAAAACCACCACTCAGAACACCAAATATTAACAGGACACCCTAAAGCCAAATGAAAACAACAACTGCACAAAACATTTCTTAAGTAGTCATTGCAACAAGCTCACAGCAATGTACATAAGTGGTTAGGGACATGGCTGTCCGAGAACCAATTTTAACTAGCTAAGTGAATGGCTGGGAAGAACATAAGAAGTAGGAGCAGGAGTAGGCCAGCTAGCCCCTCAAGCCTGCCCCGCCATTCAATAACATCTTTTCAATTCATCTTTTAATTTGACAGCAAGTTCATTAGAACACAAGGACATAGGAACAAGAAAAGGTTATCTGGCTCAGCTGATTATTCAGGTCCTCTCTCAAAATCTGACCATATTCTGTTTCTTAAACAGAAAAACACTTACCTGCCTCTCAGCCAAAACCCCTCGTCTACTAAATCAAGAATAAGTATAACTACTTCCTGAGTCTGTCAGCAGAGAATTTACCACAAATGGTGGGACACAATTGCTCAGATCAACTGCAAGGTTAATGACTATGTTCTCTAATTATTCAATTGTACTTTTACATAAAGTAGCTCTCTTAAATCAATTTGCCTGGTTCCTTAATTATTTTAAGAAAATTGAGTCACATCCACCTTAATCATTTTTGTAGTGGAGTAAATTTAAATTCTTGTGCTCTCTTCATTAAACGAATATGAATCTGGAATCATTTTGTTGCATTTCTTGGAATCTATTCCACTGCCTCAAAATCATCTTTATGTATGGCAATCATACCTTGATGTAATGTTCATATGTGGCTTTTCCAAAGCTTCATAAAATGTCAGAATCACTTCCTCAGATTTGTATTCTACGAATCTGCTTGGATAACAGGTCATATTATTTTTCTTTGCAGCTGGTGTCATACATTTTGCATCAATATCTTTCAACCCACATTTTTTTTAATATGAAATGTCATTTATATTCTGAACAGTTTAGGATTGAACTCTGAGACTTTGCTGATCACAGCTGTCCAATTAGAATTACTACCATTGATCTACCTTTGGTTTCCAATTATGAAGTCAATTTATTATCTAATTTACAACATCCTCCTTTATCATAAGAGCTTTCATTTTAGACTCAAGTCTCTTTTGAGGCACTTTATCAACTGCCTTCTGAAAATCTAGATTTATTAATTTCCATTCCCCAATTCTGTTACTTCCTATCTTGGTTCTTTCACTAATTGCAATGAACTCTTTCAGCAAGATTGCCACATGCATTCTACATTAATGGATAACTTTAACATCAATTCTTAAATTAATTTGCACGCACTAGATCATGATGCACTGAATTTTGCCCTTGAAGGAAGGAAAGTTCTCTTGCTGTCATTTTGCTAGTTTCCTGCTGCTGTCAAACTGTTTTGGTGGGCTAACAGAAATGCAGGGAACACTGAAGTAAAATGTTATGGGTAAAATAGACAAATATCCACATCATGTCAGTGAAGCTCAAGCTGGTAGTTCACTTTAGCTGACTGAGCAACTACGAGTAGTTCAGAGCAACAGTATGACTAACTGCAGCCAAACATATCCATTAAACCCAAGCCTGAATGCAGTGCAAACATTAAAGCTCCTTCTCCACATATCTGTTAAAATTCACCCCTACTTTTTGCAAAGAAAATTTTGTATTTATACAGCCCCCTTTGGAACCTCAGACCTTAATAAAGCATTTTACAAGTGATTACGGGTGCGATTTTCCTGTTTTTGTTCTAAGCGCTCCCACCGGCCAGAAGACCAGAGTGTTTCCCGCTGGTGTTAGCAGTGCCTCTCAGGTGGGATTCAACACCTTCAGGGGTAAAAAAACAATTCCCTACAGGAAATATGCTGGAACCTCCGGCTTCACAGAGATCAGAGTGCCCTTTCTAAAATGATCCCCACTTTTCCCATGGCTAGAGGCGACGGCCCAGCCACGATACCCCCATCCAGGGGGAAGAGTCCCGAGGGCAACCCAATATCCACCCAAGGGACCCTTTCTCTGCAGCCTGGCTGCAGCAGAGGGGCATAGAACTTATTTCCTTGCTTCCCATCAGAGTCCACGACACCAAGTCCACGCTTGTCAGGACCTGTGTTTGGCACCTGCTGGATTTCCCACCGGATGTGAGGGGGAGGGAAGTGGTGCTGCATTCGGGGAGGCCAAAAAATCCAGCCTCAAAGCCAGTAAGAAGACATTAGTTTGATTTTAAATGTATTTATGAGGTTCTTGCCTGCTCTTGATGGGAACCTGATTGGGGTCGGTGGTGCAGGATGAAAGAATCGCAACATGCTTGGCCCAGTGCAGTTCCTGTTTTGGCCCTCATGTCCGATTTAATGGGTAAATGACAAATGCACCTGAAGCTAGCAGGAGTGGAGGATCACCCCTCTATATAACATGGGAAATATAGCAGCCAATTCACTCATAACAAGCTATCATGAACAGAAGTGAGCAGATAATCCAGTTTAGTAATGTTGGGTAACGAAGTAGTATTGATCAGGATTCAAGAAAAACCTCCCAGCTTTTCTTCAAATCATTCCATGTTGTCTTTTACTTCTGCCTGAGAGGGCAGACAGAGTCTTGGTCTCACCTAGAAGATGCTACCTGAGACACTGCAACACCTCTTCATTCCTGCACTAGAATATCAGTTTAGATTACGTGCCAATGTTTTTGGAGCACATTTCAATAGGAATGTCCTCCTGGAGAAATGGACGATTAAAAAATTCATAGTATTTGTTCTCCATTTCTAATACAGTGTTGCAAGTAATCATAAAATAGAATCATAGAATTCCTACACTGCAGGAGGATGTAATTCATTTCAGCATTTGCTGCAAGTGGGGACTGCTCTTGCCATTGAGGTTTTTAATTTTTTGCATGGCAAGTAATTTGGCCCATTGAAAACTGCACCGACGCTCCTACCAGGCCATCCAGGCCCTATCCCCGTAACGCCACAAATTTCCCATGGCTAATCCATCTAATCTACACATCCTGAGACACCAGGGTCAATTTAGCATGGCCAATCAACCTAACCTGCATATCTCTGGACTGTGGGAGGAAACTGGAGCGCCCGGAGGAAAGCCATGTAGTCACAGGAAGAACGTGTAGACTCTGCACAGGCAGTCACCCAAAGCAGGAATCTCCATATACCTTCAGCAGCTTTTACATTTTACAGGGATATTTAGCAAAATGAAATTTTAGAAGGCCCTACAGATCCAACTTGATGCGATTGTGGCAAAATGTTCACACTTATTACTAAATGTGCGATTGATAGGAAATTGTGTAACAGGTGTATACTACTATCATACATGGAGACAGTGCTTTCCATTATTTGTCTCTGAATTGGAATAATTTACTGGTGTATTTGTGAATTCCTATATTTTTAGTTCTTATGATTGTGCTAGTAAAGTACTAGAAATCAGTTTTCGTGCTTTTGCATCCTGGCATGAATAATGTAAACCTTGTTAAAAATATTTAGTAACTTTGTGCGAGGTTATGCCAGAAGGCTAATAACAGATCAAAAAGAGAAATTTCTCTCTGCGGGTTGTATTGATTACCCATTTGAGTATGGTCAAAGGTCCTGTGGCAAAATTAGCACTTTACATTTTAGATGTTGCATGACAAAATTTGACAAAATGACCTGTTTATTCACAAAAATGTTAAATGCAAAGATAAAAAAAAGACAGTATCACTAATTTAAACATACTGATATTTACTAAAAATGGAGAACTATTTAAGGATTTTCTACATAAGATTAAAAATCTGGTAATCTGGTCTAGTTGTAGCAAAGCATTTCAGCATTTGCTGCAAGTGAGGATTGCTCTTGCCATTGAGGTTTTTAATTTTTTGCATGGCAAGTTGTTGATGTTACACTAGAGAACACAACAGTTACGCTTGTGAGTTGATTGATGGGATTCTGGCTGTACAATATTTAGTTAATACTTACACATTTGAACTAAAACTATGAACGTGGTAGATTGAAGAGATGTACAAATGTGAAAATTGTTTTCCTATCACACTGTGACCAATTACTGTCAGATGCAATGGGGATAAATAATCCCCAAACATAAACTCTGAAGCATGTCTGAAGCAGCTTGGGGAGGGGGCTGAGGCGATTCCAGGCAAACTTGCTTGGTCAACTCAAGAGTAGCACAGAGGCAGCACAGAAGCAACAAGCAGTGTGCCACATTTTTGGGAGGTTACAATCCAGAGAGGCTGCAAGCTGGTGATGGGGATGGACATCCAAAGTAAGTATGGTTGGCTTCTTCAAACGCACTAATAGAAGATATAGGAGACTTTGTTCCAAAGCATTAACATCAGGAAGATGAGGACAAAGGAGAAATATTTAATTATGCTAAAAACTTTGTACTGCTTGCTCATCTAAATTATTTAGACATCCAACCAACACAAAATGTGCTTTTGTTTTACTGGCTGCATGTTCAACACTGGGCCCAGGTACATGCAGAACCAGCTCAACATCCAACTATAGTGGCACAGAGATTAGCACTGCTGCCTCACAGTGCTAGGGACCCAGGTTCGATTCGCAGCTTGGGTCACTGTCTATGTGGAATTTGCACATTCTCCCCCTGTCTGCAAGGGTTTCCTCCAGATGCTCCGGTTTCCTCCCACAGTCTGAAAGACGTGCTGGTTAGGTGCATTGGCTATGCTAAATAAATTCTCCCTCGGTGTACCCGAACAGGCGCCGGAGTGTGGCAACTAGGGGATTTTCACAGTAACTTCATTGCAGTGTTAATGTAAGCCTGCTTGTGACACTAATAAATAAACTTGAACTTAAACTAGTCGAGCTCTTAAAAAGATGCTATGTGCAACAAAAGCTGTTGCAACTGTCTCCGCAAGGTTTGGATGAAAGATAAAGCAGAAGAAATAGAACGGCAAGTCAGAGACAGGGATCCCAGGTTTTCAGATGGGATCCTGCAGGCTTTAGTAAAGGAGATAAAAAGGATGAAAGATGTCATGTTTCCACAGAGGCCCTCAAGGAATACCATGAGAAAGGAATGGCAACTGGTGGCCAGGAATCAGTTCCTGGAACCCAGCCCTGAGGACCTGGCTGCAAGATCAGAAAAAGTTCAGTGACCTCTCACGAGTGGTCAAGGCCAGTGAACACAACTTAAAATGGCATCTCCTACCCATAGTGCCACAAACCTCTCTCACTGCTCATTCAAGCACAACCTTATAATTCACTCATCAGCAATCAGGACAAATGGTGCACAGAAACTCTAGATCACCCTCATACACTTACCAATTCCAAGACCTCACACCCACTTCTCTTTGATTCCACGTACCTACAACTATTCAACTATGGCAGGCACGTCAGGCCATTGTAACACACTTGTTGACAATTCCTTCCTCTCTCTTGTAGGACAACGCGCCCCATCAGAGCAAAGAACTGACCAGATCTAACACACTCTGCAATTGCAGAGCCTTCTGGAAACAGTGCTCTGCATAATGGGGCTGGCTGTAACAGAACCTGTTGCATTTGACATCATCAAAGGCATTGAGGACAAAAGTACTTTTCTGTCTCACATCTTTTCTCACGTCCCACTTCACCCTCATGTTGCTATCTGATAAGAAGTGATAGTGTCACCATCAAATGCTTGCTTTTCACCCAACCCACTTCCTTCATACCCATCTTCACCTTCTGCGCTTCTGTTTTCTGTCAATGACTCGCCCATTCTGGATGCTTTTGGCAAATGCTTAGCATGGGCAGGCAAGCACCCTAACAGTCAGAACACACTACACAGGCTGGGCCAGCGCCAGTGGTAGTAGGGAGCCCAATTTCATGGCCAAAGAATTTTTAGCTGGGGAAAAATTAACTGTTGCAATGGTGCAAGTATAGGTGAATGAGAGGGGACTAGGAGAGTAAATGCAACACTGTTCAGATGGAACATCACGGTGACATTTTCACTGCAGTTTTCCTGAAAGCTATCAAACTAGGCTATTCCTCAAAGATATACAAAGGATGTGGAAGGAAGATTGATTTCATTCATAATATCTATATTTAAACTGAGATCCCAGATGAGGTAAGAAAATATTGTAAGTCACTGTACCATTCACTCTCTAAATTAAAACTTGGAAATGCACAGTATTATTCTACTTATTAACCTGACATCTGAGCAGACTGACCTAATTTGTATCTCTGCTTATCCACAGCTGAATTTAAGTGGCATCAGTTGTTTCCCTCATGTTTTAACATGTCAAAAAGATTGATGGCAGCTTTACCTTTTCACTTTCTTCATCTTGCCCAAAATAAAGCGTACGCTCTGGCAGTGTCAGTCCATCTTGGTCAATCTATAAGATATGGTAATAAATTAATTCCACTTACACATTTTATTAATCTAGAATGTGAGTTATGGCTTTTCTCCAAAGAAAAGGTTCTTCCTTTTGTTTTAAGTAGCTGTTGAAAACAAATGTTCCATCGCTCATAAAACCAATTAATATTACTGAATATTCAAAAGGCAAACAATGCTCCATTCTTGCTAATTTTCTGCTCACAGGCTCTATCAATAAAAATATTAAAATGTACATCAAAATAATTATTACTGGATTTTAAAAAATGTGGGATTCTCAAATGCTGGAAAAATTGTGTAATTTTTTTGTTTTACTCTACAAAGGTAAAACAAAACATGACCAAAAACAAACGCAAGATCATTGCAAAACTACACCTTATTTGAATGTAAATCAGACTAAAACTAAAATCTACTATCAGTTGTGTATCTTAACTGATCATGTTGTGGCACTATATCAAATGGTAATTAGTCTGATTGAGGGAATGCAGTATGTATTAACTATACTTATGTTCTGAGATAACAACATGTGATACAATAAAGATATATTCTGATAACAAAGCGCAAATCAAATTAAAACTGAAAAATACTGGGGTATATTTTGCTCTTTAAAGAGAACATTTTTATTTTAAATGTTATTGGTTGTTAATCAAAATGGCAACCAGTGGGTGTTTTCCTTTTGTTACATTCATGAAATAAGAATTTGAGTGTTTTAATGACAAAAGGCTGGTCAATCTCAATAGACCTATAATTATACTAGTTTCATATTTATCAAGTAGCTAATTAGCTGCTTAACTGGTCTCAGTCCCAAACGTCATTAATCCACCATGTAGTGGCAGCCGCATGCAAAACTGAAGCACTTAGAAATATTAGATTGAAACGTTTGGAAATCTAGATTTAAAGTCCATACTATATCAGTTCAGATAGATGATATCATGGAGGTGCTAAATGAACATTGAAGAATGAACAGTATTCCATAATTGACAAATGACCCACCCGCCTGGATATGGAGGTTAATGCCATGAACAGATTTGGATTACATTGTTGCCAGAGAAACTTAATTCAAAAACCACAGTACATTTTTTTCTTCCTATATTCCACTTTAATATAAGAGCCATATACAGAAATCAAAATTATATTTTATCTAAAACACCATGACAATGTGAGTAGCCAAAAATTTGGCAGATGGAATACAATGAGGAGAAATGTGAAATTATCCACGTTGATAGGAAAAACAGAAATACAGAGTATTTCTTAAAGAGCAAGAGGCTGGGAAGTGCAACTTCAAAGGGAGCTGGGTGTCCTTGTTCACAAGACACAAAGTTAACATGCAGATACAGCAAGCAATTAAGGCAGCATATTGGCCTTCATTACAAGAAACTTTTGAGAATAGGGGTAGAAATGTCTTACTGTAATTACACAGAGCTTTGGTACAACCACATCTGGAATATTGTGTGTAATTTTGATCTCCTTACCTGAGAAAAGATATTCCTGCTAAGCAGAGAATGCAACAAAGGTTTATCAAACTAAAGTTTCAAGTTTATTTATTAGTGTCAGAAGTAAGTTTACATTAACACTATAATGAGCTTACTGTGAAAATCCCCTAGCTGCCACACTCCGGTGCTTGTTCAGATACACTGAGGGAGAACACAGACAGTGACCCAAGCCGGGAATTCAACCCAAGTCTCTGGCGCTATGAAGCAGCAGTGCTAACCCTGGTGCCACCATGCCACCTGGGGATAGAGGGATTGTCCTATGAGGAAAGGTTAAATAGACTGGGCCTTTACTCTTTGAAGTTTAGAAGAATAAGATTTCATTCAAACATACAAAATTCTCACAGGGCTTGGCAGGGTAGATGCAGGGAGGATGTTTTGCCTGGGTGGGGGGGTCTAAAACCAGGGGACACAGTCTTGAGTCATTTAGGACTTAGACAAGGAGGAATTTCTTCACTCAGAGGGTGTGAATCTTTGGAATTCTCTGACCCAGAGTGGGCCATGGAGGATCAGTCATTGAGTATGTTCAAGACTGACATTGATAGATTTCTATATATTAAAATCATCAGCCAACACAAGGATAGTGCAGGAAAATGAAATAGAAGATCAGTCATGACCTCATTGAATGGCGGAGAGGGTTTGAACAGCTGAATGGCCTAATCTTGCTCCTATTATTGATGTCCTTGGTTTTATTTTTTAATGTTGGTATGCTAACATTTACATGTTCCAAAATGATTTTTAATTGATAGTCATAAGTAAATTATATGTTTAATTTTACAAAAGTAACTGCAAGCTAGCAAATAAATCAAAATATTTTTAGTTGTAACTGAGAATAACTGACAGTTTGAAAGGATACAATGGTTTCATAAACTATTTTTCATAAAACATGTAAAGCATCTTGTCTGCTAATAATATGCATGATAGTGAGTACCTTTTTGTTAATCTACTTCAATATTTGCACCAGGATTGCAACTCCACTTTCTTGCCCTATCCCCATATCTCTTAATATCCTCAGTGTTCAATGTATTCAATGACTGATAGATTAGGGGGTAGATAGTTACAGAGACACATGTTCCTCAGTCTAATTAATTCTTTTTTAATTTGTTTATGGGACATGGGCATTGCTGGCTAGGCAGGCATTAATTGCCCATCCTTAATTGCCCTTCTTCTTAATGATTCTAAATGGCCGATCTGTTACACTAAGGCAATAACTCCTAGTTCTAGATTCTCTGGCCAAGGAAACAGACTCCCACCATATATTCTATCAAGAGATTGGTGAGGTGGAAATTCCCTTGAGTAGTGGTACAAAAGAGGCTGGCCATTTGCATTGATATTAAATTCTATTGACTGCAGCGGGACAGAATAACTGTCATGGCTGGTAACAGACAGCTAATCAGACACTACCTGTATCATACCACTGCCTGAGACCAATTTTTACAGCTTTATGTTTCAATGAGATCACCTCCCATTCTCCTGAACTCCAGGGAATATTGGTCCAGCCTATTCAATCTCTCTATACAGCAGCCCTCTTATCTCAGCAAGCAATCGAGTTAGGCAGTTATTAATAAACGTAATCCTTTTCCAAAAATCAACTTGCACTTAGAAATTAGTGCATTTATATGATTTACATGAATTTGCAGGAATTTACATTGGTAGAAAATATATATCTGGCAAAAGTTGGATCAATACAGGGCTGAAGCCAAATTAATCAGTTTCCACTTAAATCTGTCACTGATTATTTTTCAGCAGCAACTACTCACTGTCGTCACTGTTTGAAGCAGCTTAGTACAGTCACATTCATCATTCTGTTTATTACCATATCAGCTAATTTATCACTACTTTTATTTAATCTCAAGATTCATGGTCTTGTTGCAACCCTATTCCCAAGAGCCACAACAGTCAAATCTCACTCAGATGAGGACCAATGGATTTGTCCAGTTCCCACAAGCTACCCACTGCCTGATTCTACTCGTGTGCCTGCTGCAAGTGCCACAAAAGTGTGTCCTTATAAGCTGAACCCTCCACTTGTGTTTGTTTTCTCATCTACAAACTGGGATTTTCTGCTTCTGTTGATGTGGGTGGCTTCAGCGACAGAAGCGAGAAGTATCAACAGAGCTCCCAAATCACGATTTACGATGATGAAAACATGTGACGCGATCATCCCCTCCTCTGTCAGTAACAGGCCGTGTTTCCTGACACTTAACGTCAGGGTCATCATTTTTGTTTTATTCATTCGTGGGATAGTGGTGTTGCCGGCTGGCCAGCATTTATTGCCCATCCCTGGTTGCCCAAGGACAGTTGAGAGTCAATCACCTGGCTGTGGCTCTGGAGTCACATGTATCATAGAATAGAATCATAGAATCCCTACAGCACAAAAAGAGGCCATTTGGCCCATCGATTCTGCACCAACCACAAACCCAAGCAGGCCCTATCCCCATATCCCTACATATTTACCCACTAATCCCTCTAGCCTACGCATCTCAGGGCACTAAGGGTAACTTTAGCATGGTCAATCAACCTAACCCGCACATCTTTGGGCATTAATTAGTGAGTAAGTCGGATCAGGCAAGAAAGACAGATTTTCTTCCCTAAAAGGCACTATGTTGAGTTTTTCTGACAATTGCCAATGGTTTCCTGATCATTAGTAGATTCTTAATTTCTGATTTTTTAAAATTAATTTCAAATTCTAACATTTGCTGTGGCAGGATTCAAACCCCGGTTCCCGAACATTAGCTGAGTTTGTGAATTAATATTCCAGCGATAACACCACTAGGCCATCACCTCCCATTTGAATATACCAACATACCATTATCAGGTCCTTGCACCCAAAATCATTCAATCAGAAAATCCATCCTAGGCAGTGTGAAGGCAGGACGGCGTGAATCATGATGGGTCTCCCAAGGCACGCACTTAGCAAGCAGACTTCCTGGGGGAGTTCAGATGAGCCCAGCATTTGGGGAGGGAGGAGAGGGTCACGTATTGCTCTCAGGCGCTTGCCCTTGGAACTGCACCACATTTCCACTGCCCCCACCGCCCCCGCCCAGGGACCAGTGACTGGGCAGGAGTACGGGGTGGGGGTGGTGCATGGTGAGGGGGTTTCAGCATGAACTCCTGTGCATGGATAGCCTATAAAATGGTGCCCCACTTCACAAATGTTTAGGTTGCTAGCTGGCTGGGTGAACCCAAGGCTATCCCACCATTGACATTTTTTTGAAATCTGGGGCTATACAGCACAGAAAGCCACCGTTTCTGTCAACAGCTTCAACGCCACATTCCCTGCCCACTACCAACTTTTGCCAATTTCTGAGGAAACCTCACTCACAGCTCACTGATTCCAAGAACGATCAAGAATGAGTCAGTACTTTGGCTGAACTTTGGAACATGATTTCCCTTTTAATTAGCGCATAATCCTGAAGCTGCTACTATTTTTCTGGAAAATTCTCTTGGCTTTCCAAATGTAAACAACTGCAAACAGCAGTCATATAATATTAGTCTAAATTCAATAAACCGCCTCAAGACATTGCAGTCAACCTGTGAGTAACACATCGCCAATGCATGAGATGTAGTATGCTCGGTGAAAATTATTTGGAAAGTGGATGGTTTATTCATAAATCAACGACAAGAATAAAGTTGAGGCTTTACAGAGTATAATAACAACTCTGCCACAAGAAACCAACATGGCTTGACAAGGGGCACATTTGCCTGATTAACTGTTTTAATGTTTTTTGAGGAAGTGACACTCTAAGTGGACTGAGAAACGTTGCAAAATGTTTTGCACAGAGGCCTCCAAAAAGCTTCTGACAGCATTTTGATCAGAAAGCTTAAGTGTAAAGAAAAATTCTGGGAAAGGCTCAGATATTTACTGAAGGTTAGGAAATAGCGGCAGTTGTTAGAAAATGATCACTGAGCTGATTATAACGGGGGATGGTGAAAATCCCCTAGTCGCCACACTCCAACGCTTGTTTGGATACGCTGAGGGAGAATTTGGCTTGGCCAATGCACCTGACCAGCACATCTTTCAGCTCATGGGAGGAAACTGGAACACCCAGAGGAAACACACGCAGACACGACAAGAACATGCACATTCCACACAGACAGTGACCCAAGCCAGGAATCAAACCCGGGTGCCTGGTGCCATGAGGCAGCGGTGCTAACCACTGTGCCACCATGCTACCTTAAGGTTGCGATTGACTGATTTTTGGTCTCTCAGGAAATCAAGGGCTATGGGGAGAAAAGTGGAGTTGAGGCTGAAAGTTAGCCATGATTACACTGAACGGTGGAACCAGCTTGACAGGCCATATGGAACACTGCTGGTCCTATATCTTATGTTATTCTGACCCACAGCAATGTGGTTAATTGTGTAACTGCCCTCTGAAATGGCCTAGCAAGTCATTAGTTGTGTTCAAAACTCACTACCACCTTCTCAATGATAATTAGAGATTAGCAACAAATAGTCACCTTATCAGCAAAACACACATCCCATGAGATTATGGAAGATTTATATGCTGACTTCATTTACATGTCTTGGCTCCATATCTCTTAATACTCATAGAAGCATAGAAACATAGAGCAGGAGGAGGCCATTTGGCCCTTCCACCATTCATTACGATCATGGCTGATCATCCAACTTGGTAGCCTAATCCTCCTTTTTCCCCATAACCTTTGATCCCATTCACCCCAAGTGCTGCATCCAGCCGCCTCTTGAATATGCCTCATGACTAACTAATGTTGATCAATCTCAGATTTAAAATTATTATGTGAACTTGCATCTATTGTTTTTTGATGCAAGTATATCTTGATTAAGAGATCAAGAAAGAAAGCATTTGTAATTATATAACAGCTCATCACATCTCTCAGAAATGTCCTAAGGCATGTTACAAGTAATAAATCACATTTGAAATGCAGATACTGTTACATGTGCAAACATTTCATTTTACACACAGTTATGTCCTCCAAACATTGGTCAAATGAATGGCCAATCTGTTTTGTTAGCTTAGTTTGAAAGAGGAAGGATGGTTAAAATACAAGAATTCTTTGAAGAGCCTGATCTTTAACCAGCAGAAAGTACTGAGCAGATTCGATTTAACATCGCATCTGAAAGTACAATACCTCTGATCGTGCAGCAATCCTAATGACCCTGAAAGTTCAGGCTAGGTTTTGTACACAAATAGGTTAATAAGGTTTGGATCCAACAAACTTCTGATTCTAAAACAACCATCTCAGCCAACCTGGCAAGAGGGCTTTAGTCGTAGAGTTGTACAGCACAGAAAAAGGCCCTTTGGCCCATCAAGACTGCATCGATAAAAACTACCACTAAAGTTGGACTAATCTCATTTTCCTGCACTTGTCCCACATCCTTGAATTTTTTTTTACAAGGACATTAGTGTACCAGATGGGTTTTTCTAACAACAGACAACGGTTTCATAATCATCAGTGGATTCTTAATTTATATTGAATTCAAATTCACCATCTGCTATGGCGGGATTTGAACCTGGTTCCCCTGAACATTCGCTGAGTTTCTGGATTAATAGTCTAGCAATAATACCACTAGGCCGTCATCTCCCATATTTCAAGTGCTCATCCCCAAATATCTTTTAAAGGTTGTGAGGTTTCCGGCCTCCAATACCTCCCTAGGCAGTGCACTCCAGTTCCCCATCACCCTCTGAGTGAAAAAGTTGTTTCTCAAATCCCCTCTGAATCTCCTGCCCCTCACCCTAAAACTATGCCCTCTCGTGATTTATCCCTCGACCAAGGGGAACACTGCTCCCTACTCACACTGTCCATACCCCTCATAATCATATACAACTCAATCATGTCCCCTCTCAGCCTTCTATGCTCTAAGGAAAACAATCCAAGCCTCTCTAGTCTCTCCTCATACCTCAAAAACGCCATCTCAGGCAACATCCCAGTGAATCTCTTTGTACCTTTCTAGTGCTATCATGTCCTTCCTATATTGAGGTCTGCACATACTACTCCAGTTGTGGCCTAACCAACATTCTGTACAGCTCCAACATAAACTTTTGCTCTTATACTCTATGCAGCAGCTGAAAAAAATGTGTCCCATATGCCTTCTTAATTATCCTATTCACATACTCTGCTGATTTCAGGGATCTGTAAATAAGTTCCCCAAGATTCATCTGTTCCCCTGAGCTTCCCAGTGCCCTGCCATTCAGTAAATACTCCCTCATCTTGTTTCTTTTTCCAGTAGATTTAACAATCAATGATCAACACTGCAAATAGGATAAAAGAAAAACAGCAAATCCTCATAAACATAGAAAATGCAGGATCTGCAAAGAGACAAGATGGGTTGTAATAGAGCAACACACACCCAAACGTGCCTGGTTGTTCTCTTTATTTGTGCTGATTTACCTGCAGTGTATTTCCAGCAATGTTTATTCTTATTCAACAATTAAAATGCTGGCTGACAGGGTCAGAATCATAAACTACAAATTACAGGAAGTCATTCTTTAACAGTGTAATGCTCTGGTTAAATCAGATCGGGAATAATGAGTTCAATACCGTCAACAAAACATAAAAAAGGCAGACATTCTAACCCTGGAGGTGGCACAGAGGAGAACCATAAAATTGATTCCTAGCATCAGACAACTGAGTCATGAAGAAGGGCTGAAACGAATAGGTTCTTACAGCCTTAAGTGAGACAATTAAGATGTAGCAGTACAAAGGTAAATAAAATACTAAAGGGTACGGAGCACAATTTTAACTGAAACCAGGAGAGTTCTGCAAGGGAAAACCAGTTCAAGAATGAAGGACAATGTTAGGATTGACATAAGGAAATCCTTCATCACACAAGGCAACATTTGAAACGAACCTCTCACTAAAAATAAAGTGGATTCAAAATTGGTTCAGTTGTAAGAGACAGAGGGTGATGACAAAAGACTGCCTTAGTTACTGGAAGCCAGTGTGCAGTGGCGCACCACAAGGATTTGTGTTGGGCCCCCTATTATTTGTCATTTGTATAAATGACATTGATGATTATGTGGGGCGATAGGATTAGTAATTTTGCGGATGACACAAACATTGGACCTGTGGTTAACAGTGAGGTGGGATGTCCTGGGCTATAAGATATAGACAGAATGGTCAAATGGACAGACAAGTGGCAGATGGAATTTAACCCTGAAAAGGGTGAGGTGATACACTTTGGAAGGAATAATTTGACAAGAAAGTGCACAATTAATGGTAGGACACTAGGATGTTTTGTGGAATAAAGGGACCTTGCCATGTTTGTCCACAGATCTATGAAAGAGGGCGTATTAATAGCGCGGTGAAAAAGGCATATGGGACACTTGCCTTTATCAATCAAGGCATAGCTTACAAAAACAAGGAAGTCGTGTTGGAGTTGCATAGAACTTTAGTAAAGCTGCAGCTGAGAACTGTGTGCAGTTCTGGTCATCACATTATCGGAAGGATGTGATTGCACTGGAGGGGGTGCAGAGGAGGTTCACCAGGTTGCTGCCTGGGATGGAACATTTAAGTTATGCAGAGAGGTTGCATGGGCTTGGATTGTTTTTACTGAAGCAGAGGAGACTGAGGAGTGACCTGATTGAAGTGTACAAGATTAAGGGAGTCAGGGACAGAGTGGATAAGGAGCAGCTGTTCCCCTTCGTAGGAGAGTCAGTGACAAGGGGGCGTAGGTGAGGGGCAGGAGGATTAGGGAGGATGTGAGGAAATACTTTCTTACCCAGAGGGTGGTGACAATCTGGAATGCACTGCCAGGGAAGGTGTTGGAGGCAGGTTGCCTCACAGCCTTTAAAAAGTATCTATCTTTAAAACACATCATAACATTCAGGGCTGTGGGTGAAGTGTTGGCAGGTGGGATTAAGTAGGAGTTTATGTGTTTCTAATGTATCATGGTGGAATTCATACCCAGGACTCCAGAGAATTACTCTGGATCTCCTGACTCTTAGTCTAGTGACAATACCACTACAACAGTGCGTCTCTTGGCATTTCTTATCTTGGGTAAGTTTGAATGAAAATGAAAATTATCAATGTGTGATTGAAGGAGAATGTGTCACAACTGGAAAACAAATTTATCTCTGGCATCTTTTATGATAATCCTGTAATTTTGTACAGGTGTGGAAGGACTGCTGGGACGTGCTGATAAGAATATCATGTATATTCAGAATGCTATATCTCAAAACTTAAATTTTTTCTTTCTCACCATGTGGAGGGCTCAGACAGGAATACAAGTATTTTTCTATACCACTCTCTTTCATGATTGGCTTTATAATTCCACTTTAATATTTTATATCAAAAAAGTCAAACTTTATTTCTTTCCACTTTTTCCCTGAACAGTCTCCACAGTTTTCCTCAAGGACATTATCTCTGCTTATGCACACAGGAAGGTAGATCAGAGCTCTTCTAGCTGCTGTTAAATAAGATGTGTCACCACCATAAACTGTACAAATCCTGTCTTGTATACAATCTGACGATGTTTATCACTGGACACCAACATATATCAATCTCTGTGCATAACTGCAGCTTATTATGATGTTCTGCTAGGTTCTGAGCTAGCCATTCTCCACCTACTCTCAACTGCTAAAACCCTTAAAGGTCATACTCACAGGATTGCTACTCGATCAACCCACCATCTCGATAAAACTCCAGTTCTAACAGACTCATTCATTCCAGTAAACAAGATATGGAGATGCTGGCATTGGACTGGGCTGGTCACAGTAAGAAGTTTCACAACACCAGGTTAAAGTCCACCAGGTTTAACCTGGTGTTGTGAGACTTCTTACTGTGTCCAGTAACCAATACACTACCATTTAATATAGTGGTGTCTTCAGTTCAACCTACAATTGGATGAACTTCCTTTGGAGCCATTCATATTGGGTGATCAGGAGAATTCAAGGTAGCTAAGGAAATAAATTCTAGCTCCTCCTTACAAATGAAGAATCTGCCATTAATACCTTCTTGGAATCAGAGGTACCCGTCACTCCATTAAGTGGTCTGAGAGTCTTGATTTTATGGGAGCTGATTTGCATTGTCTAATAGCTTCTATTATGTAACAATTTATCTGTTTTGCATGTGTAATTCTTCAATTTCTCTGATGAGGGACAGAGCTCACATGTGGTGGGATGAAGCCAGACAAATCAATAAGCTGTTTCATTTCAAAGGAAGATGAACATAGAGGATGGCAGTTATAATCAGATTCACTTATTTTCACTGACAATTTCTTGTCCCGTGATAATACAAAATAAAAAGCATGTCAAACGAGCTATGCTGTCCCCCTCCAAGTTGCCTTATGAAAGTACCTGTGGAGAGAGAAAAACAGAGGGTGGAATTTAGCACTCCCACCAACAGTGGGAATCGTGGGAGGAGGGAAACTTAACTCACCAAGAGGCAAAACAAATCTGTTTCCTGTTGACAGACTGTTGGAATTTTGTTCTCCTGACTTTCAAGGAAGGTTAAAGATGGGAATGTGGGTTGAGCTTCTTGACACAAATGGTCGAGAACCCCACTTGCATGTATTAGATTCTCATGCATATTCATTAAACAGCTACTCAACCAGGATTAAGCTCCCCGCCAGCTAGAATTTACAACATTGAGTTGTACGACTGTATATAAGTGACATGCACCTGGTGAGCTCCACTTCTTCCACAACTTTTAAGATCTGTGATTACTTTATCCTTCTTGGAGACCTTGCATGATTTCATTCATATCGATTGCCATAAACAAATAAGGGAGGCAGGTGAAAGGGAGGGGGATGAAGTGGAGGGAAGAGTGGAGCGAAGACTGGACCAGCAAAGTAGTTTATGGGAGGGGAGGGCGGGGTCCAGTGGAGGAGAACTCAGGCTGCTGGTAAAGAGTGGGATCCAGTAGAAACAGCAGATCCAGGTGCAAGTCTGCTAGGTGAAGGTTTCATTGGGTGGGTCACAGAGTGGGATGAGACAAGTGGCTTGGATAACAGGAGGGAGCAGGGTCAGAATGGGCTTAGGGGTGGTAACGGCTATTGGTTCTCGGGGGAGGAAAGGCATGTGGAGATGGATCGTGAGGGGACTCAAGATAACAGGAGGAAGGTTCAAGTGTGACCGAGGGCACAGTAATGGTGACATTGGGTGGGTGATGAGAGAAGCTGGTGTGTGACAGGGGGAGGATAGAAGATGGTGGAACAAGTTTGAAAGGTGATATTTTTCCAAAATGACCTTGACAACACAGTTAGTTAGTCAGTCAGATTTCTCGAATGGGAGGAGAAATTTTTGTGGTGGTGGGTGTGGTTCAGGGTCAGCGCAAGTGGCCGACTAAAGGCTCACCCTGATAATTATGTGGCGTTTTGTTCTCCTGTGTGGTGAAGCTGACATTGCAGCAGGTTTGTTCTCAACTCACGGATCTGATAATATCAGGATCCCAATGAGGTGTGAGCTGCCTTTCATTCTGTGCCATTCACCATCAACTGCAGTCAGAGGCAGGGTGGCAGGGAGAGAGGGAGAGAGGTGGGAGAGGGAGAGGTAGGGAGGTAGGGAGGGGCATGGCTGGTGGAGGGCAACCAACTCACGACTCCAAACCTCCATCCTCTCGGGTGAATGGTCACAACTGACACAGACTCAAGCGGTTAATCTTTCTATGCTGCCATGAAAATGATCTCTCTGTAGTTTCAAGGGTAGTCTAGACAAGCAGAAACGTGTCTGTGTGAGGCTCCTTGCACATGCTGTCATCATTCTGGTCAAAGAGCAATGTGTCCATATGCATTCATGTATGAATAGGTGGAAGATCCATTTCTGATCCTCCAGTATGTCCTTTATCTGCAAGGGTTGGGGTGAGGATGCCACATCTAGGACGGATTCATGGATGAGACGGGTGTGGAGGGATATGGTCCAAGTGCAGGTCAGTGGGACTAGGCAAAAAATGGTTCAGCACAGACAAGAAAGGCCAAAAGGCCTGTTTCTGAGCTGTAATTTTGTGTGGTTCTATTGTTCTCCCCACACCACCATGAGATTTACCGAGTTCTTCATAGATGTCTAATTAATGAGCTGAAAAGTGGATGATTGTGCATATCCACTCACTCCACCACCTATTTTCCCATCAACCATTGGATTTAGTCTTCAGAATGTCTCGTCCCGAGTTTCATCTTTCATCACAGAGTTGAAATGTTAACTCTGTTTCTCTCTGCATGGGTGCTGCCAGACTTGCTGCTTACTTCCAGTGTTTGCTGTTTTTATTATAACAAGTTACTTGAAGTCTCAGAACAACAGGTTAAAGTCCAACAGGTTTATTTAAAATCACGAGCTTTTAGAGCACTGCTCCTTCACCTGGTGTTGTGAGACTTCATATTGTGTCCATCCCAGTCCAACACCATCATCTCCACATCAAGTTACTTGAGTCAAACAAGATAAATTGGTCCCCCTGTTTGCACGCATCTTTATAGCTGTGTTCTGCACAATAATCGGTTACTTACACAATCTGCATACCAAAAATACTGCTCAATACCTAAGTGCCCATCCCAATCCAATACCAGCATCTCCACATCAAGTTACTTGAGTCAAACAAGATAAATTGATCCCACTGTTCTGCACTCGTCTTTTTATAGCTGTTTTCTGCACAATAACTGGTTATTTGCACAATCTGCATATCAAAAATTCTGCTCAATACCTAAGTGTGTTTTTCATCTCTCATGGTTCAGAATGTGCAAGTCTGTATAAACAACTGGGAGCAGTGATTTCCCCAATGCAATGGCTATGAGATATTTATCGATTACTGAGATAAGCCAATTGCTTACAGTCTACGAGGCAATAACATTAAAGCTATTTCATTATCATCTCAACCACCCAGGATCTCGAATAGTGATTTTTAAACATGCAGGAGACACTTGTTTTAAACCACAAAATTTAATAAGATTTGCGAAAAACAGGTCAGTGGATAAATGGTCCAAAAAGTCTTGAATGGCAACACACTGTTGATTTTAAAAATATAATTAAGTTTCCTGAATCGATATGTTTTCACTTACCAGCCAACCCGGGGTGGCACAGTGATTAGCTAGGGACCCGGGTTCGATTCCCGGCTTGGGTGGGGTTTGCACATTCTCCTTGTGTCTGCATTGGCTTCCTCTGGGTGCTGTGGCTTCTTCCCACAGTATGGAGATGCCGGCATTGGACTGGAGTATGTAGAAACTTGATGTCTGTGTCGAAATGCAGGATCTTCTTGGAGATCCTCTCTACCTGGATTCTCCCACAGTCCAAGTTAGGTGGATTGGCCATGGTAAATTCTCTCTCAGTGTACCTGAACAGGCACTGGAGTCTGGCGACTAGGGGATTTTCACAGTAATTTAGTTACAGTGTGAATGTAAGCCTACTTGTGACTAATAAATAATCTTTAACTTTAAATGTTATATACAGTGGTATGGAAACATACAGATAGAGATAGAAAACTATATTACCATTACACTTCTTATAGCCTCAGGAAGTTCCAAAGCACTTCACCAGTGAATTAATTAATTTAGAAATTGTTCATAACAGCAGCCAATTCACAGCGCACTGTCCCACTAACAGCAATAAGAGAAATTACCAGATCATGAAGTGCATCAGAAGAACCTTTATCAAGAGCTGCAATGGGAATCAGTTTAAGTCCTCATCCAAAAGACATCACTTCCCTCAATATAACAACAGTCATGTCCTCAAGTCTTGAAGTGGGACTTCAATCAAGCTCTTCTGACAGAGTTTAGCACGCTATCACTGAGTTAAGGCCACATATAGAGCATGTTACTACAAAACTTTAGGGCAGGATCATTTTTTAGGCCAGGGTCAATGATTTCACAAGTAGACAGGCAGTGTGGCAGGGGTGCTGCTGTTTGGCAGTTAGGAAACCGAGAAGAATGGGTCCTGCCAAGTATAAGGCATGATGTGGAGAATGCAGGCATTGGATTGGAGTGGGCGCAGTAAGAAGTCTCACAACACCAGGTTAAAGTATAAGACAAAATATTATTCCTGATAGCACGTTTCCCAGCCACAGCTTGTGGGATTAGGAGGCTAGTTGCTGGGTTGGTCACCAGGCTCTCTCCCCAGGTAGGTTCTTGGTGGGGTGGAATTAGGTCTGGAAATGATAACACTATACTCAAACCCAGCCAGTATTGGGGATTAAAATTCTCCATTGTGTGAGTATTCCACTTCAACCACTGGCTATACACTTCTTTCTTATGATAAAGCATTGTTGCAGGGATTCCCAAACTGTGGCCACCACCCCTAATAGGGTTGCGTGATGCAGTTTTGAAGTTGCAGTCTTTGAGGCAACAATGGCAGCCATGGGGCTCGAACTGAGTTCTGACATCTTTAAATTTGACCCTTTTAATGTTCTTTTTTTAATATGTGTGCCTGTTCGCTGAGGCCTGATTGCTGCTACAACCACAGCCTGTAACAAGCTTTTTTTCAGGGAAAACTCAGCAGTTTTAAACCCCACCCCACTCTCTCAAACTCCACTCCCCCACTCACCAATGTACCCTCTACCTCCTGGAAGGATAAAGATAGCAGATGCATGGGAAGACCACCACCTGCAATTTTCACTTGCAAATCACACATTATTCTGGCTTGGAAGCATATCATTGTTCCTTTAGAGTTGCTGGGTGAAAATCCTGAAGCTCCCTCTCTAACAGCACTGTGGATGTACCTACACCACATGGACTGCATTAGTTCAAAAAGAGGACGTACCACATTACAAAATTGCATCATTGCCTATAAAGCACTTTGAAGCATCCTGAGGTTGTGTAAGACACTATATAAATGTCCATTTTTCTTTTTCTCTTTTATGTATTTTAGTGTAAGCAATTTATTTTGTTACAGAGTTTATTCATAAGGATCTTCCATAATTTTTAAATGAAGGTTGAGCTTTTCTTTACATAGTACATGTTCGATTCAGGTTTAGTGGCACAAATGTTACCCAACTAATAACTCACAACTGGTGAACGTAACAAAGTTAATGCCAAATGATTTTCAATGCCTATGCAATTTAGGTGACACTTTAATTTTCTTATACATTTCCCTGCTTACTCATTTTTCATGCTGTAATACATTTTATCTCTGCAGTAAAGTGATGTGTTTAAAATATGATGGTCTAGCAGCTGCAGTTAATTAATGTTGAACATTGACAGTCATAAACATTTTGTAAGGTTTTATCTTGTGCACAGGGACGACCTGAATGTTGTATGAGACTGGACTAAAATATTGCTAGGAACAAGATTATGATGAGAAATTAAAAAAGTATTTTGAGATATTTGAGCACAGGTTGCAGCAATTATTAGGCTGGTAACTTGCAACGTAATTTTTCTTTTGTTGAATTGAAAGAGGTGCAACTAAAGGGAAGGTTGGAATGTTATACTGGGTTAAGGGACAGAGATTGAAGTCAGCTGGAGGAAGGGATATGTAATTGGAAAATAAACCTAGACTAAAAGAAATCTGAGCTTTCACCTGGTACTCAGGTAAGCACCTAGGACAAGGAAAATGGGATCTGGGTTAGCTCGTGACCAGAGCTACAAGGGATCCAGGACATGGAGAGTAGTATCTGAGCAAGATAGAAGAATGGGCCATAAAGAGAATTTCTCTTCAACATGAAAACCACTTAGGAAAGATTACTGAAGAGGTTTTAGGGCAGGACAAATTTGTTGCTGTGATCAGGAAAAAAAACATTTATCTACAATGTTTGCAATTCAACAAGTTGGCAGCTTTCTGGCGTAAAGGAACAAGGATCATCACAGGTAGAAACCAGTTGAAATGTGGACCAGACCAAGAGCCCAGGATGTATACATAAATGAATAATATGTTTATTTCTCCTGCAGTTAATGGAAACCAATAAGCACAAATTCTTTACAGTTTGCAATTATGTTAAAATAATTATATATATGGTGCCAATTATTCAACCAAGGCTGTACAGTTTATTTCATAGCAAAATAAACCATTAGATATTTGATAGTCTTGAAGGATCAGCAAATATCTGGCTGAAAATAATAGGAAGTAGGTTGGAAATATATTGCAACTTGTGGCTGATTTTATTTTACTTCCCATGATGCATTCATTGGGCACAGATCCACATTTTATTCTGTTTGCAAGTGTAATTTTGCTGCACTGTTACTTCATGTCAATTAAAAACAATATTCTACCCATATGAAATTATTGACCTGCATTACACAGATTGTTCTGGGGAAGGAAATTGTCACTTCTCAGATCTAACGATCCATTGAAGGCAGATCTCCTCCTTCGTCCTGAATCCACCTGAAGATAAACAACTATAATCAAAAGCTGCTCCCAAACTTGCTTATGCCAGGATTATGCTTGTTAATGATTAAAAGATGTCTGACCCTCCTCTGAATAAAATTCCAACAACGTTTGTATCTTGAGATGGAAGAAGATTGATGTTGTATTAAGGAACATAGGAACAGGCATAGGACATCCAATCCCTCAGATCGGTTGCATCATTCAATTAGATCATCAACATTCTATAACTTTGCTCTATTTTCCCATCCTGGTTCCTAACCTTGCCTTACAAAAACTGTCAATCTCAGTTTTGAAATTTTCAATTGACCCAGACTCAATGTCTTTTTGGGAGAATTCTAAATTCCCACTCTTGATTTTGTGAAAAAGTGCTTCCTGATACAACAATAAACTGCCTCGCTCTAATTCTAAGGTTATGCCCCTTTCTCTAGACTCCCCCACCAGAGGAAATAGTTTCTATCTATTCTATCAGACCCACTCATCAACTTATAGAGCTCAATTAGGTAACTCCTTAATTATCCATGCTCACACGAATACAGATTAAATCTATGTACTCAGTCCTAATAACTTAACCCTTTTGGCATTCAATAAATCTGTGCCGTATTCCCTTCAGGGCAAAGGTATTTTTGAGATGAGGTGACCAGAATTGAATACAATGTTCCAGGTGCAATTTAACAAAGTTTAATATAAATTCGAACTCCCAAGAGATAAAAGCCAATATCAAATTAATCTTTTGAATTATTATTTTCTACTTATCCATTCACTTTTGTTGGGATCCTTAAATCTCTTTTCCACATGTCCTAGTTTCTTGCTGAATGATCTTTCTTGCTCCCATCCAGATTGTTTCACACCCCCATGTTAACCTTCATCTGTCACAGTTTTGCCCACTCACTTAATCGATCAATGCCCCTATGCAACTTTCTGTTTCCATCTCCACTACTGTCTGTGCCAGCTGACATCGCTTCATCAGCAAACGTGGATAAATGGCTCTCTAATCCTCTGTTCAATTCATTTATAGCAAAAAACTGAGGTATGGATTATGGATCATTTGGGGTGGGGGGTGGAACCACTAGTCACATCCTCCCAATTTGAGTAAATACCCACTATTCTCACTTTCTCTCTTTTTCACCTTCCTCCGAATCAATTCTCTAGCCATGTTGAAAGATAAGCTCAATTTGCACATGCCTTCATTTTCACAAAGTCTTTTGTGTGGAACCTTACCAAATGTCTTCTGGAATTCCAATATGAATAAGATTCACAGTTGTTTCCTCAACACTGCAACTACTCTTTCAACAACAAAAAAAATCAACTGGATTGTTAGACTTGATTTTTCCTTCATATGTCCTTCACATGTCTGATATTTGTCCACGTGCTCACACGCTTTCATAATAGACTCCAGTAACTTCCCCACAGTTAGTGGGATAAATTAGATTCTAAATTGTGAGATAAAGGTTAATTTAGTCTTATTGTGTAAACTCTCTAATGGGTACAGTCATTTAGAGTGGAGTTTAGTTGGCGGATTAGAAATATCTTTGTCCCTGGACAGTAATCAAAAAGCCCTGATGCTGAGCACAATGTAAGTGGGTCTATTTCAGATAACAGGACTGGGTCTCTTTTTATGCCACTTGTTCAGTCAGATTTATCCGCCACACACTATAATGATGCACTCTCCCCAGTGAGAGATTTTGTTTCAAAAACTTGAGCATCGAGATACAACCAATATAATTGGGTGTCAATTATTAAACTCTTCATAAAGATGTCTGAGTGTGAATGTCTGCGGTTGATCTAAGTACACTCATTAATGGGCTGAAGGGCGGAATTTAGGGAACTGGTGCAGACCACTTGTATTTCTCACTCTGCCAGACACACATCCCACAAGACTTACTCTGATCACGTTCCGGGAAGAATTTTTATCGTCCACGTTCACATTTAGGGAGAAGAAGGCGGCTGTGCTGTACACTCCCTGCGTTTTGTACAAAAGTTCACCAAAACTCCACGCCGCCCTCTTCCAGCTGCCAGCGATGTCCCAGCCTCCGCAATCTTCAATGATGTCCAACATGGGTTTAGCTCCCAGCCGGTCGATCTCTTTCAGATCGATGCAGGATTTGTAAAACTGCTTGACTTTCCTCTCGGCGGATCTCCTGTGGAACCTCCTCACCGGCTGCATGAGGAGCCGCTGCAGCTTGCCTTCGTTCTGCTCGGCGATGCCAGTCACCGTCCCGTAACTGAGCTTGTCCTCGGGGATCCCGTGTCTCCGGAGCCAGCCCCCGCAGGAGAAAGTGTAAAAATCTTTGCACGGGTCTATGGTGGGGTCGATGCTGCTGGCGATCAGCCTGGCCGCTTTGCTGAAGCCTTTCTTGCGGCTGCAGTCCTCCCGGCACTGACCGGCCCGTTCTGAGGCTAAATACTTCAGGACCAACATGCTGGTCAGAATGATGCACAGCCCCGTGGCAAACACTAAGCCAGAGAGCAGGCAGATCTCTCTCTTGCTCCATCTCAGCTCCCCCTTCCGACTTTTGCCATTCCTGTCATGCTTGCGAGAGCTCAGGTGAAGGTTTAGACCATTGTGCAGAGTCCCGGAGCTAAATTTATTCACGTACTTAACTTCTTGAAACTCGTCGTAGTGAGCCGTCAAAGAGTAAGTCTTGTCCATAGCTCTTGTCTGGAAACTACATCAATGTTTGTACTAGGCAGAAAATTGAAGAGCGTTGAATTGTTCTAGCCCCACATCACTTTAAAAGAAACCCAGTTCCAACCGCTCCTGCCAAGTGGAAGGAGCTTAAATGCATGCAGCATGTGAGTGAGTGAAGCTGCTACTCGCTCTCCGGGCTGTCGGCAGTTTTATTAGCACGGATCGCAATGATTGACAGCTCTTCACTTCCCTGTTGATTGGAACCAACAGCGCCAACCCCGGCCTCGACACCAGGCAGCAGCGGCGGCAGCTGTATGAAAGAGCCAAGGACTGAACAGCACAGGTTTAAAGTAGCAAGCTCTTCACCGAGCGGGGGGGATCTCTCCCTTTGATTGGTCTGCCTGAAAGTAAACTCGCCCCAGCGCCTCCTCAAATCTCAGAGTGAAACTTAACTAGGAGGGAACAAACCTCCCGGTGACATTTAAAAGGATCGATCAATCAACTTTTTTGATTGCAGCTTAAGCAGAACATCAATATAGTGTATTCACCCTTCAAAGGCAATGAGATAACCAGTCCAGGCAATCCATTGACTCTGTCTACAACTCCCGCTGTCTCCGCCAAGCAGCCAGCAAAATTAAGGACCCCACCCACCCCGACATTCTCTCTTCCACTTCTTCCTTCGGAGAAGACATACAAAAGTCTGAGATCACATACCAACCGACTCAAGAACAGCGTCTTCCCTACTGCCATTAGACTTTTGAATGGAGCTACCTTATATTAAGCTGCTCTTTCTCTGCACCCTACCTATGACTGTAACACCACATTCTGCACTCTCCTTTCCTTCTCGATGGCAAGTATGCTTTTGTCTGTATAGCGCACAAGAAACAATACTTTTACACTACATACCAATACCTATGACAATAATAAATCAAATCATAATCAAGGATGCCAGGCACCCGGAACATTCTCTCTTTCAGCTTCTTCTGCCCGAAAAAAGATACAGAAGTCTGAGATCATGTACCAGCTGACTCAAGAACAGCTTCTTTCCTGTTACCATCAGACTTTTGAATGGATCTACTTTGCATTAAGTTGATCTTTTTTTACACCCTAGATATGACTGCAAAACCACATTCAGCATTCTCTCCCTTCCTTCTCCCCCATGTACTCTATGAACGGTATGCTTTGTCTGTATGATGTGCAAGAAACAATGTTTTTCACTATATCCCAGTACACGTGACAACAATAAATCAAGTGAAATTATTCTTCACACTGACCCAAGCTGGCGATTGTGTGTCACTGTGCAATGCTTGAGGCCAGTCCCCGCTGAATTACACAATATGTAGTTACAACTAATTATCCCGACTATTCTAGACCAGAAAAAATATAATTCGCAGTAATATTATAGTAAATATCAATTATTATCAAGAGGAAGAAATTCACATACAGAACATGTTGCTGATAGTTGCTCCTAGAACACTATATAGTAAATTATAAATATTTACAATGTAGTAAACACATAATGGAAACTTCACTGCTCCAGGCTACCTACTGTTTTGGACACATTTAGTCGAAATCCAATCTGTAGCTGTAATTATGAAAATGGCATGCATTATTCATAAAGCCTATGATTATAGTCACGTTAATTGTTTTTTTGGTTAATTGACTATTTCTTGATTTAAGTGACACCATCAGCAGTGATCCAAGCGGAGGGGTTATCATTAACTGTCATTAAAAACTGGTTACATCTCGGAAAATGGTGCAGATGAAAATACGCTTTGGCCTAATCCTAGACAGCCGAAGATGTCAATGACTGTTTTGCAGCAATGATGGTTTACACTGGTTCTGAAAACGCGTGGAGGTTTGGTTAAAGGATCCCCTCCCGCCCCGCCCCAAGACTTTCGTATTTGAGAGCAGTAGTTATCACCGAGGTCAGTTTTCCTGGCCTCAAACTCCTGCGGTCGAAGCAGTATCACAGCATCCCTGTTCCTGTGTATGTAGAACGTATATGGGCTAAATGATAAATGCTTGGAGACACGGGGATGTTTAATATTTAAGCCCCCCCCCCCCGCGCATCACAAAGTGGAAAAATCAAGAAATTCTTGATCTGATCCAATCGACCGAAGAAGCAGCATCGAAATGATCCTGAATATATAAGCAATCAGAGCTGCAAATGTTGCAATCATGTCCCGCATTGCGATTTGATAGTTGGGCAAACATTAATAATGACTCCAGGGTCTTGTTTAGAAACTTCATGAAGGCCGGAAGATTTATTCAACGGGGAAAGCACAGTCCCAAGACTGAAAGAGCATTGTCTGATATCTCTGTCCCAGGACTTTCCCATTTAGACTATCACTAAATCACTACATGTTTTCAGAGATCCAACAGCAGGTGGCAAAATCACTTCCCGGCTCCCATAATTAACACGTTTTGTTTATATTATTATCCGCAGTCTTGCGATGCTAAGATTTAAATTCTGTATTTGAAATATGGTGAAAGTAGTGGGGGGGGGAGGCGATATCTCTGCTCACTGCTAGGGCAATCTCTCAACCACCTCGAAGTGCTGGAAGATTGTGTTTTGGGGGGTGGGTGGTGGGGGATTGCATCGACAAAATAGCTTTGTGCTTAGTTCAAATTGCTTTAATGGCAAAAGGCTTTTACTTTCAAAATTATTATTTACTAACTCTAATTGAATCAAACTCAATTGCCCTGAAACGTCATTTGAATTGCAAATGACTGCAGGTCTCCGGGCTGCACATTTTTCATTTTAGTGGCAAGTACAGCTTCGCTTTTAAATCTTTCCATAAATAATTATAATAACATGGAAGCTGCGCGGCTGTGAAACCTATGGAGAGGACGGAGTTGTTTCCAAATGTGGCAAATGCATTTCAAGCTGTTTAGTACAATCACAGATCAAGCGAATTAATTGTTCAGTGTTCGAAAGAGTGGAATCAGCAACTCACCCAAAAGTGCAATTCTCACAGCAGTGTCTAAGTCACAGACGCAAAGCCACATGAAGATTTTCTTTTTGTTTTCCACCAAAAACACCAAGAAAATAAAGGCCCAAGTGATTCAGCCACAAGTGGATTGTGACTGTTCCAACCACCATACCGAGATAATAGATCGCCAGCCAGCCAGATAGATAGTTTAAAAGTGTATTTATTAGTGTCACAAGTAGGTTTACATTAACACTGCAATAAAGTTACTGCGAAAATCACCCAGTCTCCACACTCCGGCGCCTGTTCGTGTACACTGAGGGAGAATTTAGCACGGCCAATGCACCTAACCAGCATGTCTTTCATACTGTGGGAGGAAACCAGAACACCCAGAGGATACCCACACAGACATAGGGAGAATGTGCAGGCTCTGCACAGATAGTCACCCAAGCTGGAATTGAACCCCAGCCCGTGGCACTGTAAGGCAGCAATCCTAACCAATAGATAGATAGATAGATTTCATAGACATCTAGATACATAGACAGCTGGACAGACCAGACATGTAGAGAGTTATATAGGTAGAGTTAGAATGGTTGAAAAGGTGGGTTTTTATTTACTCCTACAAGCAGGGACTATCATTCTGTATCTAATAAACCCCTCCCTCCCCCACCTTTTGGAATCACTTTATCTCACAGCATGAAATATATTTTAAACTAGAATAACAAGTATGTCTTTGATGATATTCATTGGTGACCAATTTGCAGCAAGTAAATAAAGTCTCACTATTAACTCCTATGAAAGCACACATCACATTGTTTGATAATTTTCCAGTAAAAAGTGCAAAACAGTTTCTTTATTCAGAAACTAATCTCACAGTAAAAAGAACAATATTAATTTTGTTGAAAATTGGGGAAGATGGGCCATGAATTTCCAAAATTAACTCCGATTTGGATCGATTGGAGAAGGTGTGTCTCCTGTCCTGTTATAAACTGCAAACTTCTTCTGCAGTGAGAATGCAGTGCTGGGCCAGATAATCCCTCATGGAAAGTGTCCAGCCCCATTCAAATTGTAGTGGGGAAAGCAAGCTGGGCTACAACATTTATGTCCAAACATTGGGATTAAAATATGCGATTGCCTGCGGAAGTTCAAGCCACTGCTAATTTAGTTTTCTTCGCTGTGGTTTGGGGCCTTCTTATGAATGGATCCCATGAGAGACAACTGCATTTACTGAGCAGATAGAGGTCATAAACTGACCCCAGACAAAGAAACAGAATACCCATGAGTAGTGTAATAGAGAAGTCGCCTGCCAGAGCTCTATTAGTTAGAATACATTTTATCCATTATATTAATAAGCATTAAATTTAATGGCTCATGTCGGCCAATACGTTTACATGGATTGTATTACATTTGGAATACATCACACACATTTCAACGGAAGAAAATAAACAATTTTACTAAGTGGCTCTGTATATTTAAAAAGGAAAATACTAGATTGCTTGAACAATGATTACAATATGGAGAAACCTTTTGTTGATTCACTATTTACCACGTAACCAAGACTTGTTAAATTATTAACTCAGTCAATGCTTCAATAGCTTTTACAAATGTAGCTATGTGTTAAGTTTTATAAGCAGATCATTGAATTCTTGGGAGATATGTTTTGACAAACGCCCTCTATCATTGCCCTTTAATTGCAGATGCAAAAAGCAGCAAAGATAATACATTTAATCTCGCATTCTTTTGTCCAAGGGACAGCAATAGGTTCACCCTCAGAAAGTATTGCCTGGCTAGACTCCTGGAAATGTGGTGTTGACTGAATCTAGAAATGTGTGGCACTAGATAACTTGCTGTTACTAACTAACACATTTTCACCACAATTGAAAGCATACTACTAATAAAAGATTTGCACATTTTCAATTATAGTAAAAGTTGAGCAAAATAAAACAAAATCCCAATCTCACCGTCAATGTGCAGTGCTAATTCTATCATGTCCACTGATCATGGAAAGACTCAAGGACAATGGTCACAGAAGGCCTCAAGAATATTTGTACAGACTGGTCATGGAAAGTCCAGAACACACTGGTGAACACTAGTCATGATGCAGGATGCAGAAGGCCAAAAGCACATTAATGGACACAGGCCACAGAAGGTGTAAAGCACTTTGATGAATACTTGGAACGCTTGAGTAGATATCAGTCACAAAAGCTTTCAAGCACACTGGTTGCAAAAGGCCTCAAGCACACTTATGGATTCTAGTCACAGAAGATTTTGTAAACTCTGATGGACATGTTGTGTTTTCTCTCCAGGTTCACCTAGATGTGCAAAAGACTACGAGGCAGTCAAAGTAGGGCCCCCCTCACGCCCGAGGCATCTTTGACTTAAGGATGGCAATTTTAGCCAGGCCCAGGGAGGAGCAGGTACACAAATGGAGCATTTGCATTGTTTGTTACTCCATGTATCGACTGGCGAAAGATTGGGTGGATAAGACTGAAAGTTAACCAGAAATCATGGAACAGCCCCTTTAAGTAATAAACAAACATAGCAATCTCACAGAATATTAATTAATGTAAAGGCCACATTGTTCCTGGACACTGAATTGACTTATGGTCTGGGTGTGTAAAATTGTGAGGTCCGTACCAATTGAAAACATTTAGCCCATCGCTTATTAAGAGAAGTCTGAAATTATGCTTTATTATTCTCCCACCATTAAAGAGGACATACACATTTACATTTATCCATAAGATTGTCTGCAATTGAAGGGCAATGATACAGAGCGTTTGTCAAAACATATCTCCCAAGAATTCAATTGACAACCACAGAGGTAAGGAAAATATAGACTGCCTAGGTGCATTTTGTGTTTATTGCGTTACTACCTAAAAGAATCAAAGGATGACACGAACCACTGAGATTTTCATGTTTTTATACAGAAATCACAGATTTTCTATTTAGCATAAGAAAACACTGTGGTAGTGATAGATAATCACTTGAGCTGGAGAAATGTCCTGCCTTAGAATTATGTGCGGGTGTGCAACCTATTACAATGTAAAAAAGTCAACAATATTTTGACTGTGTACCATGGGATACTTTCAATATTTGGAAATTTTGCAGCTCATCATTAGGTAGAAAATTGCTTCAGTTAGAGAATGAATCATAATTGGTAAAATTACTTCAAACTCATAATGTATTTTCTGTGTGAGAGATAATGCATTGTTAAATACAAATGACATATGTATCTGTCTTGTTCTATTATGCATATCCATCAGGAATGAGTTTGTCCTCGAAGAGGACATACAGATGTCAGCAAATGCTATCCATCACAGCTACACCGTGAGTACTTTAACAGCATACATAAAAACAGATATGTAATCCATTTTTACAATTTATTGCTTGTGTGGAATAAAAATTGTTCACATCGGTGTATGGGCAGCACACGCAAACTAATAAGTACAGATCCAGCTGCATATTTAAAATGTATCATAAAATGTCCCCTCTAATGAAAGGAAATGGAAGTCAAAATTTCAGACTAAACAGAATAAATCATAAATAAAATGAAAAACATTTTGGGTAATTGGTAAAACTTATGCATCACTCATGAATGGATGGATTTGATTTTGAAAAATGTACAAATTATGATAACGTTTATGTAAGCATTACATTTGAATGGAAAATTCATCTCTCAGAACTATTTCATTAATTAAATTGTGCAACTTTTATGGAATTGATATAACTTAACACTCCCAAATTCAGGAAACAAAAAAGCTAAAAAATGTAATAATTTATTGTACACTCTTCACCAAATAAATCAAGATTCAGCAGTGTCTGTATTTGATATATATCCTCAATACAGATCAGAATAAAATACACTGAAAAATATTTTCTTTTTACTTTGGTTCTATGTAATTTTAATCAATAAAAGAAAATTTAAAATATAAAGAAAAGGTGTTTTGAATTTGAAATGTGGAGCCCCCATTAGATAGCTGTCTTCTATCTGCTCTTAGGCAAGATAAAAATCTGCAATTTTAATTTGGACAGTCACAAAACATAAAAGCGTGACTAAAGGTCAATATTTGAGTCAGACAGGCACTTAGAAACGAATAACTAACCACCATTATTCTGACAACTGCTTTTTTTCACAGATGATTGAATCAAGCTAATTAAAACAAGTGATTTCCTCTGAGAACCAGCAGGACATTAGAAAAGCTGCCACTTATCAGATTTATTTTCAGGTAAACGATTCAGATGGTGTTTACTGCTTCTGCATTAGTAGGTTGTACTCTGCTACAACATCACTATGCAGTGTTCATTTGTTCTAACAATTGCTAACTTGTTGCGACAGCTTTGTTGTATTGCTATGTACCAATTTAAAGGCATGATCCATACAATGAAACTGACATCAATAATGAATCTTTGTAGTGTATTCCCCATTATTATTAACCCAAGCACTGTCTCCAGTGGCAAGTGATATTCCCGCACAAGACTTGTAATAATTGAATTAAAGATTCAGAGTTTGTCAACTTACATTTTGAATTAGTTGGTATAGGACACAAATTTATAGTTACACGAAAGCTCAAAGTGACAGACTTGTACTCTGAATACTGTGATAATGCAATATTGATATTTCAAGCCCTGTTTCAGTCTTCCTCACATCCTCAGTTTCTATTGGAAATGGCCAAGTCTATCATTTACAAATTTCTGTATGTTTCTGAAGATTCTCAGGAGATACTTTAATGGTTTCAATTGCTAATCTAAATGCAGTTCTTCCTCCTCTGAGAACACAGTAGGCTGCAAGATTAATCGAGGAGGAATTTTAAGTCTTTTGCAGTCAAATGAAGTCAGTATGTTTTACAATAGCACCTTTTGAAACCTGATAAACACAGGTCCTTAAAAATGTATTTGCCACTGTAGAGATACTTCAAACCACAAGTTCAGTACTACACACTGTGCAGTCACTATATTAGACATGCATTTGTGAGATGAAATGGGAAATGCTTCTTACAGCAGAGCAATCAGTCAGCAAATATGGAGGGGAAAAATGAATTAATATTATGAACAGAACTCTTCTTTCAAAATGTAAAACAAAAGATCAAAAGAACATTGGGGAAAATGAATTATAACATACCACAGACAGAGAAGGAATCTTTGCTTTGAATAACCTGTGGCTGGTTTAAAATGAGAGCAGGAAATTGTTCTTAGAATGCCTTAGCAAAACATTGAAAATAATTAAAGATAGCTAAAATGATCAGAAATTCATCCAAGCAAAAAAGATGCAAAAAGTAGAAGAAAACACAAAACCCACAGATGCATGTCTAAAATTCAAACCAAGATGGTGGAAAGATGGAGTGGGCACATCAGCCTCATGTGGTAAAAAAACAGGGCTACACTAAAGGTGAAGCCCCTCTTGCCCAACCACTTGTGTTTTGACTCAGGATCTACATTGGAAAATCAGCCACTCTCCCGCCGCCCCCCCACTCCTTTTATTATCAGCAGATTGTAAGCTATTCTATTCATAACATGCTTTCTGTAGTTGGAATGATTTAATTTTCATGTTCTCATTTCTTTTTTTTTCAAATATAACATTTGTTTTAAGTTCTGAGGAAGGCCTTTCTTGAAACAGTAACCTGGCTTTCCTTGCTCTAGAAGCTAACTAGCTTTTTTTACTTCCAGCATTTTTTCTTTCTATTCATTATTCCCAGCAAAAGGTTTTTTTTTTCATTTTATGAATACATTTATCATAGGTTGTTTGGGACTCTGTATAACCTTTTCAAATAGATTTGATAGACGGCAGATAGGAACATTAGTGATCATAGAGTAAAAAAAAATCATCTTATTTATCTAATCTATTCCTTCCATCGGAAACTTTGCAACCTGCTGAAACAGACAGATGAGAAACATTTTTGACCTCTTTATAGCTGCAGGAATATGAACTAGAAGCTACCCCAATGCCACCTAAATGGATGGAGGTCTGGGCCCCATTTTATATTTGATTGTGGGATGTGAGCTTCACTGGCAAGGCCAGTACTTATTGCCCATAACTGATTGTCCTTGAGCAGGTGGTGGTGAGCCACCGCAGTCAATGTGGTGTAGGTTTATCCACACTATTGTTAAGGAGGGAGTTCCGAGATGTTGACCAGGCAGCAGTGAAGCATTGGTGACATAGTACCACTTCAGGGTAGTGCATGACTTGGAGAAGGGAATTGGTGGGCTGGTGTTTTTATGTGTCTGCTGCCTGTCCATTTAGATATGACAGGAATTGCGCCCTGTATGTAGTGTATGCAGTTCATATCAAATCTCCCTTGCAGCATTGCATATACTGATCAAAATACTGCTTTGCCATCAAATGGGCAGAGTTAGAATGTGATAAGATCTAGGAGTACTTTTCAAGAGTCAATACGAGTGAATAAAGTAATTATTGAGTAATTCTGCTCTGACCCAAAAATATTTATGTTAAATGGTACAAGGGCATTTTCTTTGATGAAAATCACGATTGATGTTAGAATGCTCGCTTTCAACCACTAGCTTTTTCTTCCCCACTGTGGTGCTTTTAGATCTGGAAGCAGCAGGGTGGGGGGATAAGGGATTTTGAGGAAGTTCTGATATCTGGGAATATTCCAGCAGGATGATGGTGTCTGAGAGAATTAGGAGGAGCTGTATGACATTTTGGGAAGATTATGGACACTGTCTTGTGTTCAGCAGATTGCTGGGCTTTGTTTTGAGTTAAACATATCACTTAGCTTCAGCAAGATAATTCAGTCTGAGCAGTTGCAGTGAGTATTCTTTCAACGTATGTGTCCCCTTTCCATGTCATACTATAATTATCCTGAGGATTTGCCACTCCTTAGTGACATTATTTGTCTCATTACCATTATTTTTCTTGCGTAAATTTTAATGAGTGCCTGTCCCTGATTAAACATTGGCTTCTTTTGTTGTCTGGCATGCTAACCTTTTCCTCTATTGTAAATACTGATGCAAAGTAATTAGTCTTGTCCTTTAATTCCTTATTTTCATTGACAATATTACCATTAGCAGTTTGCAAGAGGCCCACATTACACTTAGCTACCCTTTCTGCTAAAGTAATTGTAAACACTTCTTGGTGTCAAGTTTTTTGCCGCTTGAAAGTTTTTTTTGTACCCTATCTTTGCCTTTCTTTTGGCCTGTTTTGCCACACCTTGCTGTCTCTTGTATCTCTCCCACTTCTCAGGAGTTGTGCTCCTTCTTTGTATTTTTGTGTACTTTTTTTCATTTAGGTTGTTTCTCACCTCTTTAGTCATCCATGGTTGTTTATTGTGACAAAAAGATCTCTCGCCCCTTTGGGGTATAAACTGGATCTATATCGCATTAAATTTTTTGTTGCTGTTTTCAAGTTTATATCCCCAAGAAATCAATTGCCTCACAATTTGCAGGGTTTATGTTTCCCTGTACAGTGGGTACTAATTCAACTGGAAAGAGAAAATTTTTTACATAGATGTTGTCAATGTTACAAATGCTGATCCCTTTAAGAGTAAACCAAGACTAGATTAACAGTGAATTGAATGCAGACGATGCTCACTGAAGCATGTATTTAAGTATGAGTAACCCTCTCTTGGGACGTTCTCCCACTCACCTTTGACATTGTCCCCATCACCCTTGATCCACCCAACATCACTGTGCGCATTCCCTTGGTAATTTTTGAACCTCTCAACCACCTCACCCCGCCCCAACTCTGCCGATCATCCTGGACCCTGTCATAGAATTTGACATGCCATCTCACCACCTTCAGGCTATCCACATCACCCCCCACCCCCACCCCCCCAACCTCTCCACAACTGAATGCAAGGTAGCAGGCCTCTGCACACCTCCATTCTCCAAATCTAGCTTCAGTTCTCCCTCAGAGCCCTCACCCCACGCTGTGTCCTCCCTCATAGGTGGGCTAGCATTTAAAGAATTAATACATGATTTGCAACAAATTTACATTCCTTGAAGGCACAGAAAGCCAGAAAGAAAAGTGATCCAACCATAGCTAACAAGATAAATTAAAGATTCTGTTTGATCAAAGAAAAGGTTTATAACGTCAGAAAAATAGCAGTGGAGATTGGGAGCACATTAGAATTCAGCAAAGGAGAACCAAGAAACTGATAAAGAGAAAACATAATATGAAAGTAAACTAGCAAGGAACATAAAAATGGATTGTTAATACTTCTATAGTATGCAACAAGGAAAAGGTTAATAAAGAAAATGTGGATCCATTACAGGCAGAGAATGGAGAGTTTATAATGGGTAATAAGGAAATGACAGAGAAGCTAAAAAGCATACATGTCTGCTTTCACAGAGGAAAATACATAAAACCTTCTGAAGTATTATGGAGCGAAAGGACGAATGAGGTTCAGAATCTGAAAGAAATTAATATTAGCATAAAAGTAATGCTGGAAGCATCAATGGAGCTGAAAGTTGAACCTGATGATCTACATCATGATGAATGATCATGATGAACAGGTTGATGAACAACCTATCCTGGTCCTCTCTATGCCGACACTATAGTTACAAAAGCCCATCAACACCTCTAATTTCTCAGAAGACTAAGGAAATTTGGCAAATCAGCTACAACTCTCACCAACTTTTACAGATGCACCATAGAAAGCATTCTTTCTGGTTGTATCACAGCTCGGTATGGCTCCAGGTCTGCCCAAGGCCACGAGGAACGACAAAAGGTTGTGAACGTAGCCCAATCCATTACACAAGCCAGCTCCCATCCACTGACTCTGTCTACACTTCCCATTGCCTCAGCAAAGCAGCCAGCATAACCTGGATATTTTCTTTTTCACCTTCTTCCTTCGGGAAAAAGACACAAAAGTCTGAGGTCATATACCAACTGACTCAAGAACAGCTTCTTCCCTGCTGCTGTCAGACTTACCTTGCATTAAGTTAATCTTTCTCTACACCCTTGCTATGACTGTAACACTACATTCTGCACTCTCTCCTTTCCTTCTCTATGAACAGTATGTTTTGTCTGTACAGCGAGCAAGAAACAATACTTTTCACTGTATGTTAATACATGTGACAATAATAAATCAAATCAAATCAAATACATCCTAGGCTATAGAACTAGTAATCATCTTTCAAAATTTTATGGACTCTGAAATGGTTCCTGTAGATTGAAAGAAAGCAAATGTGACCCACAATTGAAGAAAAGAGTGAGAGAAAAACTAAGGAACTACAGACCTGTTAGTACGATACCAATAGCAGGAAAATGTTAAGAGTCTTTTATAAAGGATGTGATAACTGGCACTTCGAAAATAATGTTAGAATTGGGCAGAGTCAACATC